>NC_069075.1:109983983-111258983 GCF_025698485.1 Gossypium arboreum | reverse complement strand
ATTAGCATGTGTGAAAGTTTTGTATGAAAATTTAATCGTTTGTATGCTCAATTTGATAAAATGACCTAATTGCGAAAAATATAAAAGTTGCCTGCTGCTTGTTAAAGTGTCTATTTGAGGTGTCTCTTTAAATCTGAGGTCCTTATGTGGTTATTTGACCATGGAATGCATTAAATGACTTAAATGGGCATTAGATAATGGTTTATTAATGATATGACGCAAGGGCAAAATGGTAAACTAGTTATAAATGATATATTAAATAAAAGCAAAGCTTAAATTAGTTCATTTTAAGTTTTCATCCACCAAAAATAAGGGAATAACAACACCATTTCTAGGGTTCAAGAATTCGGCATTCACATTACTTGATTAAGGTATGGTTTTGACTCAGTTTTTGATAATTTCTACATTTTTTTGTGATTGTTGCTTAGTGTTCTATCAAGCCCATGTCTAAATTTCTGATTTTGATGATGATTTTGAATTATGCCATTGATGAAATTGTGAGCTTTGTGAAGTTAGTCGATAGAAATTGAAAGATATGTGTTGGGTTGATATATTTTATATTTGAATTGTGAAATTTGGACTAAATTGTGAAATTTGTAAATTTAGGCACTAAATGTGAAATAAATGAAATATGTGTACTTGTATGAGTGCTATAAATATTTGGCTAAGCATAAGTATATGCAAATTTTGTGTATTTTGTGATTTCTGTGATTAGGGACTAAATAGTCAAAATATAAAAATATGAGGGCTAATTTGTAAAATGCCCTAAATATGTGTTTTTGGATTGATTTGAATGATTTGGTGAATAAAATAGTTAAATTTAAATTTATATAGATTAAGAATTAAAGAGAACGAAATTAGGTCGGGAAAAGTAGAAAGTCGTCGAGTAGTGGATTCCATCTATCAGAATCCGTAAAAGGTAAGTCAATATACAAATAAATGTGTTTTGAATTTAATTACTATCAATTATATGCTATTGAATTTTGATGAATGACTATATGAGTTGAGAAATATGATATATCCGAGAAAGTATCAACAAAGTTCAGATGTCCGAAAAACCCGGTACGAACCATAGGAATAGTTAGGATACATATGTCATGACATAGGATCCGAAATGTGTTTTTGTGTAAGACCAGTCTGGGACGTTAGCATCGACTTATGATTTACCTGTAAGACCACATCTGGGATGTTGGCATCGTATTAGATTTCGTGTAAGACCTTATCTGGGACAGTGGCATCGGTATTTGATTACATGTAAGACCACGGCTAAGACGTTGGCATTGTATGAGCTTTCTGAGTTATCTGTGTATCCTTATGATTCCGAACGGTTCAATGGGAATTTCGAGAAACCAATGAGTATATGTGATGTGTATCTGATTCAGGTACGTTTGAAAAGTATACTATGTTTGAGAATAAAAAGGTAAGTATATGTACAAGTGATGATATATGTTATAAGTATGAGAAAATATGCTATATGTGTAAATGAATTGGGAATATGTTAAATGTATATGAACTATGTGGTTTGAGATAGTATTTGGCCATGGAGTATATGTAATTGGATGATGCTTTAATGTTTTGAATGTTAGGTTTATTTGTATATAGATTACTAAGCTTTTGAAAGCTTACTTTGTGTGTGTTTGCATTGTTTTATAGATATCGTAGCTATTGGAAGCTCGAGGATTGTCAAGGATCGTCACCACACTATTGAACCTTATTTTGGTACCTTTTGACATTGTGAATATAAAAGTATGCAATATATAAGCTAGAAGTATTTGGATATGTTTTGTAATGTATATATTATGCCATGTGATATGGCTAGTTTGTGTTTGAACTTATGGTTTGATTTTGATATATGATACGTGATGCAAATGTGTCATTATGATGTGCATTTGGTTGGCCAAAAGAAATGATCAATTTGGTAAGTTTTGGTATGTGCATAATTGAGAAATTGGTAGGTTTTTAGCATGTGATTGAATGAAGTAAAATGAGGTTATGACTCAAATGTTTACTTATGATTTTGTATTATGTTTTGACATAATTTGGTATGACTATTAAGCATGAAATTGGTTGATAATGTTATGGCATGATTGGTGTATGTATTGGTTGTGAAATGGTTAAGCATTTAGTATGCAATTGATGTTTAATTGTTGCATGTAGGGACGAACCTTAATGGGTGCCATTTTGGCCTTGTAAATGGCCTATTTTTGTTAACACGGACAGGGACACGGGCGTGTGTCTCAACCGTATTACTTGAGCGCCATTTTGAAATGAGCCTAGGAAGACCACACGGTTACACACACGGGCGTTTGCTAGGCCGTCAGTTTCGACCACGGCCAAGACGCACGGGCATGTGACTAGCCACGTAACCCAAGTTAGTAGCCTCCCTAATTCTCACACAATCTGGCACACGGGCGTGCATTGTGGCCATGTGGATAAGTTAGTATGTATGCCCTGTTTTGACACGGCCTAGACACACGGGCATGTCTAAAGCCGTGTGAGGCACATGGCCTATTTACACAGGCGTGCGACCTGTATAACTTTGAAAAAAGTTTAAGTTTTGAAAATTTTTGAATGAGCTCAGTTTAGTCTCGACCCCTTTCTAATGCATGCTTAAGGTCTCGATGACTTATATAAGGGACTCTATGATAATGTTTGACTATGATCATGAATGATGTATATGTATTGTTTGTAAAATATTCCGATTTTTCTGGTAATGCCTTTAACCCTAGTTTGGCGGTGGATATGGGTTAGGGGTGTTATAAAGCTTTACAACCCTTTCTCACACTACTCAGAGCTTTCATCAAATATATCACAACCAGCAGCCCATTTAAATCACTAGATTCAATTCAGACTATTTCATCATTCTTGCATCTCAAATCAATAGTTTTTCGTTTGCAATTCACAATAGCATTATGAAAAGTTAGCCAATCCATACCCAAAATTATATCAAACTCATCAAAGGGTAATAACATCAAATCGGCCGGAAAGCAAATGTCTCGAAACATTAACGGACAATTCTTGCACACTTTCTCAACTAAGACACTTTTACCTAAGGGGTTCGATACTCTAATCACGAATTTAGTAGACTCTACAGGAAAAGTCTTATTGGATACTAAATTCATGCATATGTACGAATTTGTCGATCCTGGATCAATCATGCAATCACAGAGGTATCATAAAGAGTAAATGTACTATTATAACATTAGGAGACGAAGCTTCCTCACGAGCACGAATGGCATAGGCTCTGGCAGATGTGTGACCCTCAGATTGAACAGCAGTGTCTTTAGTCCCTCTTTGACTACCACTCACAGTTCCCGTATTTCTGGGAGGTCTATCTCTAGCTAAAGTGTTACTCGGTCTTGGATTTTGCACAATCTCTTGCTCAACAGACTCAGGACAATCATGGATAAAATGATCTAAAGATCCACATTTGAAATAAGCCTGATCATACAGTCTACAATTGTTGGGATGTCTTTTACCACAATATTTACACTCAGGTCGATCGGATCGGACATTTCCAACACTTGCAACAGAAGTAGTTGGAGCTCTAATGCTCGAATACGATCTAGCACGATCTCTACTCGAATACCCCACATTAGCCTTTGAACAACTATAATCATCTCAAAATTTCTTTGATGCCAAATGAAATGACTTACTCGATGATCTTTTTCGCTCCTCTCTTGCTTCTGAGTCAGCTTTTCTTTTCTCTTTACCAAGTTCTTCAGCTTTACATGCTCGCTCAACAAGCACAACAAACTCTTTTATTTCCAAAATCCCGACTAACAATTTGATGTCTTCATTCAAAACATCCTCGAATCTCTTGCACATAATTGCTTTAGTCGAAACACATTCTCGTGCATACTGGCTCAATCTTACAAATTCTCGCTCATATTCCGTAACAGACATACGACCTTGTTTTAACTCAAGAAACTCTTTACGTTTCTGATCAATGAATCTCTGGCTGATGTATTTCTTTTAGAATTCAGCTTGAAAGAAATCACAGGTGATTCGTTCCCTCGGAACCATAATTAATTTCTTCCACCAATCATACGTCGTATCTCTCAAAAGTGAAGAGGCACATTTAAGACATTCTTCGGGAGTACATAACATTTCATCAAACACCCGTATCGTGCTCTCTAGTCAGAATTCAGCTCTCTCAGCATCAACATTAGTAGTAGCACGAAATTCTTTGGCCTATATTTTCTAATTTTACTGATCGGAGGCTTATTCAACTCAATCGGATTAGCTTGTGGCATGCCCGAGACTTGCGGAGGATTTAGCGAGGGTGAAGGTTGTGGCATAGCTGGATTAGTTCTCATATATTGAGTGAACCAATCATTCATCATTTGGTAAAAGGCTTGCTTAGCCTCTCCCTCGTGGCTACTCGTAGTAGGTCTAGATTCGGATGGCGTTATCCCTTGAGCAGGAGTAGTCGCATTACTCTCGACATCGTCAGCTACGGCTCGTTCGGGATCTATTTGCCATATGAAAACACATTTTCATTGTCAGGATTCATCACACTATCGCAGTTCATATATATGGCATGTATAGCTAGACTCACATATGCTACATTAGTCCTAGAATCGACAAAACCGTAACTCTGATACCAACCAAATGTAACACCCCTAACCCGTATCCATCGATAAACTAGGGTAAATAGGCATTACAAGACATATCGGAACAATTCGCATTCATTTCATAATCAACATAGCATCAAAGTCAAAGCCCTTTACGTAGGTCAATGAGACCTTAAATATGCTTTAGAAAGGGGTCAGGACTAAACCGAGCTCATACAAAACAAGGCATACATATTTACTTGCCCGTGTGAGCAGACCGTGTGCCTCACACAGCATTAGACACGCCCGTATGTCTAAGCCGTGGCAAAACAAGGCATACATACTGACTTGCCCACACGGCCACAAGACACGCCTGTGTGCCAGACCATGTGAAAATTAGGGAGGTTACTGACTTGGGTCACACGGCGGACCACACGCCCATGTGCCAGCCTTGTGTGCCACACACGACCGATAAACACGCCCGTGTGTCTAGGTCGTGTCAAAACTGTAGGGTATACTAACTTTAAATCGTAAGGTACCCCAAGGGGCACACGACCATGTAACATAACTGTTTGTCGCACACGGCTGAGACACACGTCCGTGTCTCTGCCCTTATGGACAAAAATAGGCTATTTGCAAATCCAAATTGCCACCCATTTTGGGCCATCCCTACAAGCATCAAAACCAAAACATTTTATACCAAATTTTCAACCAATTCACAACCAAAATATAAACCATTCATGCCATAACATTATCAACGAATTTCATCCTCAATATACAAACCAAAACATATCAAATCTTAAGCCAAAGTCATACCAAATATGAATTTCATAACCTTAATTCATTTCATTCAATCTCATGCCATAAACTTACCAACTCCTCAAATAAGCACATACCAAAACTTACCAAATTGACCATTTCACTTGGCCATTCATGAACATATTATATTGAGCATAATGCATCACATATTTTATAGCCATAATTCATTCTTATACACAACCAAATCCAAGCCATATCACACGGCTAGATATACACATTACAAAATATATTCAAATACTTCTAGCCTATACATGCCATACTTCAATATACACATTTTCAAACGGTACCAAAATGAAGTTTGATAGTGTGGTGATGATCCTCAACAATCCCCGAGCTTCCGGTAGCTTCGATATCTATAAAACAGTTGAAAACACATACAAAGTAAGCTTTCAAAAGCTTGGTAAGCTATATACAAATAAACTCATCACATAACACATTCCAAACCATTTAATCATATAGCTTATAGAAAAACATAACCACATAACCATAATTCTCATATAACTCAATTGTTCATAATTCAACTACATATGCATATCTCATTCTCAAATAACTTATATATATTTCATAGATCCACATATATACATATGCTTACCTTTCATTCATATTCTCAATATACACTTCAAATGTACCTGAATCAGATACATGTTCTTACAGTCATTCATTTCTCAGAATGCCCGTTGAACTATTCTGAATCAATAAGGATACTCGAATAGCTCGGAAAGCTCGTATAATGCTAACGTCCCAGACGTAGTCTTACATGTAATCAAATATCGAGGCTATTGTCCTAAACAGGGTCTTACATGAAATTAAATACGATGTCAATGTTCCAGACATGGTCTTACAGGTAAATCTCAAATCGATGCCAACGTCCCAGACGTGGTCTTACACAAAAACATATATCGGATCCTATGTCATGACATATGTATCCTAACTATTCTTATGGTTTGTACGAGGCTTTTCAGATGTCGAAACATTGTCGATGCTTTCAAAATTTCACATATTCATCTGCCAAATCCATTCATTACATTTCAATAGCATATAAGCATAAATAAATAGATTCAAACACATTTATTTGTATATCGACTTACCTCGTACGGATTCAAATCAATGGAATCGACTATTCGACGACTTTCAACTTTCCCCTATCTAATTCTGTTTTCTTTGGTTTTTGATCTATATAAATTCAAACTTGACTTATTCAATCTCACATTCATTCAAATCAATCCATAAACACATATTTAGGGTATTTTAAAAATTAGCCCTCATATTTTCGCATTTTAACACTTTAGTCCCTAATTCACAAAATCACAAAATACAAAAACTTTCCATTTTCACATACTTGGCCGAATATTCATAGTGTTCATATAAGCCCACATATTTCATTTATTTCACATTTTAGTCCCTTAATTTTCCATTTTCATAATTTAGCCCAAATTACTCAAATTCATCAAAAATTCAAAGACAAAACATGTTAACCCAACATCAAACTTCCATATACTATCATCAAACTTCATAAAACTCATAATTTCAACAATGGCATATCTTAAAATTATAATCAAATTTAGAACTTGAGGCATGGGCTTAGTAAAACACGAAGCAATGATCACAAAAATGTAGAAAATATCGAAAACAAATCAAAAACCATACCTTAATCACTAATATCAATAGTCGAACCCTAGCTTAAGTTTTCTTTCTTTTATTCTTTTGTATTTTCGACATTATGGTGAAAGAATGAAACAAAAATCTTGTTTACTTTAATTAACAAACATTTATTCATCATTTACCATTTTACCCTTGGTTAATAACTTATAAAACATTAACATATAAGGCCATTATTGTCCACTTACCATGTAAATGACATATTAACAACATAAGGACCTCTCATTTAAAAAGACATAGCAAATAGGCACTTTTAACAAATAGCATGCAACTTTTACATTTTACGTGATTAGGTTCTTTTTATCAAATAGGCACATAAACAATAAAATTTTCACACGAAACTTTCACAGATATTAATTCACATATTATAAACACAAAAAATAATATTAAAATATTTTTTTGATTCAGATTTGTGGTCCTGAAACCACCATTCTAACTAGGGTCTAAACTGGGCTGTTACATCAGATGCACCACAAAAGGACAAAGCACATAGACATTCATTATCACTTTCTTTGAGAGGTAATCATTCAAGGGTATGTTCAAATTCATAAAATTGACACAAAACACAATCCGACAATATGTTAACAAAGAGTCTCCTAGTTTCAAAGTTCAAGCATTGCTTGGACTTGGTGAGCATCTGATGAAGATCCAATTAGGTCCATAACAAGGCTTGCCAAAGGATTTAAGTGAAATATGAGTTAAGGTAGAGATTTGTGGAAGTATGCCTCGCATTTTGATCAAACTATGTGTGACATCGCAACGAGGAGAAGCTCTTCATCTTGACAAGCAGTCGATGCCATGACGATAGGAAATTCCTCGTCTTGACGATGCGATCCTTCTTTATCTCAACGACCAAATGCCACATCACGATGTGACGATGTGCACATCAAGTTTCTCAACTTTCTTCTCTCGGTTAAAATTTGTTTTAGATTACCACTTAAACTTTGATTAACCTAGGGATATTCTAATCATATATGCTACGAATTTCAGCCTATAAATAAGCCTTTGTTAATCTAGGTTTTACAAAAAAAAAAAAAAATTAGATTGAGAGAATTATGTTCTTTTTTTTAATGGGTTTTTCTTTCAGGGCTTCGGGTTTTCTTTTTTATTCTCTCCATCTTTTGCACTCTCCTTTTATTATACTGAAATCTACTTTTGTCTGTGATTTTTTATCCTCTTTTAAGGAGTTTCCAATTGTCTATGCGACCCTTGACCCCATCGAGTGCCTCCTTTACATCTTCTATGGATCCCTCGAGTTTACCTACACGTTCCTCTACTACCAACAACATCTCCCTCAAAGACTTTCTCACCCACCTTTGTTCGAACTCTTCTTTCGACCTCCTAATAGCGCCTTTGAACCAATAGCTCGGATACCACTAGTCACTGGGCTAGACTTTTCATCTCGCAATCCGTGCGGCCTTAGGCAATTCGCTTGTCCACACTCGCCTAAGTCAGCCTTTACTCGAATGAGGAATCCTTAAGAATTCCTCCAAGGCACCAAATTGAAAAGCAGAAGCAAACTTATGCCAAAAGAAGCTTACAAAGAGCAATAGAAAGAGCGCTAGCAAAATATCAAAAAAATCAATTTAAAACCCTAAATATTATTTAAGAATGACATATATATCAAATTTATAAATTCATATTATTATCAATTTCTTTAGCCTTTTACTTATATTCATGTGAAAACTAAACTTAAAATAAATCATGCTCAATTTCCTAAAATTTATAAAATATTACTATAAAGATTTAACACATATTTTATGCATAATTTTTATGTGTTTGGTAGTCAATTTGATTTTCATGATTAATTAATTAATTAATTATTGTACACCATATATATAATCATTGTTTGAATATTCTCACTTAGGTTCCTAGTCAAGCTTACACTAGATAACTTTAGTGCCACTTCATTAATTATTATTTTAGGTAAATTACAGTTAAAGGTCATTCCAAAATAGGGTTTATCCTATTTTGATCACATGATTTTTTTCTCAATTTAGTCACTCTAATTAAAATAATTTCTTGGACTAGTCACTATCTCTAAAAATTCCATTAATACACTAACAGATTGCTGATGTGAAAAATTAGCCAATTGAACAGTGACTCATGACAATTTTTTTTTTTTTACTTTTGACTAAAGCTTAAAGACCTCTCTATAAATAATTCAAAACATTTTTTCTTTCTTTCTCTTCTCTTTGTAAATGGGTAAACCAGAACAGGGCCATTCTAGTAGCCTGACTTTCCCCTCTATACCATGCTAGCAAACTCTCCAAAAGCATTTTGTTGAGGTTTTGAGTTTGGGTTTTGTTTTTATTCAAAAAATCTCTTTGCTGTTTTTTTTGCCAAAAAGAGCTATTGTTGCAAGCTAAAAATTGGTAGACTTATGAAAGGTTGAAACCAGCTTATGCACCGCTGATGATGACTCTCGCCTCTTGAGGCATATTTTTGAGAATATATGTTATTTGACTGAGAGGTGTAGTTTCATTGGTTTTTTTTAGTTTTTATTTATTTATTTAAAGAACTTTCACAAGTTCGAATATTTCAAGAGATATGAAACAATTCAAGTAACATAAATCCTAGAAACTCTGATATTGGCGTTGAACAAAAAGAAATAGTAGAAAAATAGAAAATAATGAAAAATTCATATTGCAAAATCAAGAAAACCACAACATATGCATGTATATTAAAAAAAAGATTTTTCATTCTAAACAGGTAAAATATATATATTTCTAAGTTTCTTCATTCTAAATAGAAATAACAGCTGGCTCAAGATACGAAAATTTTTGTCCAAGCCAACCCTAGTCAAGACAGGTCAGGAGGGCTACCCGATCCTTGGATAGATCTATTACTAAGGTACCACTACAACAAAATAGGCCCACAACGACACTGTTTTTTTTTTTACTTTGACGATTCTCCTGACGCTTTTGAAAACGTCATTGTTAGCATCGTTGGCATAGGTACCATGATGCTTCGAAAAAAGCATCAACATAATTCAACATAGGCCGACGTTTATTGAAGGGTTGGCAAAGACCTAGTTAAGGCCGACCTTTAAGAAAGGTTGGGATAGGAGGAAATAGACGACCCAAAAAAGATCAGAATAACTCATTTATATATCGACTTTTAAAGAGGTGGGATAGACCATTCTATCCGACCTTAAATTGGTTGGGGTAGACCTGTCTAAGGCAACCTTAAAGAAGTTGGGATAGACCTTGTCTTCGCCGACACCTTACATAGTTGGCCCAAGTCCCATTTTTTTATGACTTGTTTTCCCGTCTTTTAAATAGCCTATTTTGGCGAAATATGAGCAAATTTGTATGTGTTAGGTTTGGACAAGTTTGAGATGATATTAATTGAACAGTTAATTAACATAAATTGATCATATTAATAAAAAATTACCACTGAGTAATGCACTTATTAGTTTATATACAAAATCCGAAAAGAAGCAGTCAACACATTGACAACATATTGTCAACTTGTTGTCTACTACATCATTTGGTAACTTCATTCAATGAATGCATTGCCAATATGTTGTCAACCTATTTCCCATGACATAAAAAATTCTAGGACAATTACATTCATCAACTTGATGAGGACAGCCTTATACTTTTTGTCACGAGCATCCATCATATCTATAAACTTTGCCTCTTGAATTTTAGTTAATTTCATAAACCTTTCTTCTACCTCAACTATCAAACATGTAATACCCCTTACTCGTATCCGATGCCGGGATAGGGTTCGAGGTGTTACCGGACTTAAACATTCACAAACATGCAAAACCAGACTATAAAATTTCATTTAAATTAAAAACATTCAATTACATGCATAATGTCCCTTACACGAGCTACCGAGACTCTAAACATGCATTAAAGGCAGTTTGGGACTAAATCTAGAACTTTAGAAAGTTTTAGGGAAACTTAGAAAAATTTTCTTGAAACAGAGTCACACATCCGTGTGGACACAGGGACACGCCCATGTGTCTCCAACCCGCCCGTGTCCTCAGGCCGTGTAACTCTCTATTTATGACGTCAGCAAAACAAATTTAACCACACGGCCAGGCCACACACCCGTGTGCTAGGCCGTGTCCTCCACACAGTTAAGACACATGGTCATGTCTCTGCCTGTGTGACTAGTACTTAGGCTATTTTCCAAGCCTTTTGTTACCATTAATCCCTCACATCTTTACACACATCAAAGATATACATCATTGCATCATTTTAATGATTTAACATACTTCACTAAGGTATATTCTTAACTTTAACATGCTATCATTCACCTATTACACGTACTCATATAATATCAAATCTAGACACAACAAGTCTATATTCATTGACCTTATCATTTGATGACCACTTTTACCAAACTTTCATAACCATCAATTTATCAAGTAGCTTCAATCAACATCAAGTATTCATGTTCAAACATTATCAACTTATTTCCATATTATACATTTACCACGTGGCTATGACCATTTCGATCGGTCAAGAAGCACCCATCATGCATATATGTCATAATACCAACCACACATATCCCATAAGCATAAACACATCATTGCATCACAAGTATTAGAACTTATCATGGATAATTAGGCTTACAAGCCACAATCATTATAAGCCATATCTCATGGCTATATACAATGAATCAATATAAGCCAATACATATGGCTAATCATAACAACATCTATCATAAAACTAAGTCCCTATACATGCCACTCTCTTGAAGACATTAAGATTCATCAATGCTCCAAAAGAGGTAGCTTGACAGTGTGAGGTTGCCTCCAACGATCTCTAACCCCGAGCTAACTTGTCAACACTAAAGAAATGGAAAGGAGGGAGTAAGCTTAAAGCTTAGTAAGTCTATATGAAAATAATAAGCAAATTGTCAACATGATTCCATGGAAATATATTCATAATTACACTTTTACTTATTTTCTAGTGATGCTATTTTCTCGAGTCATGGTTACTAAATTATTTAAATCTAGAGCTACGGAACTCCAAATTAAGATTTGTAAATTTTCATAAAACTAGAATCATATATATTTTTACCATAAAATTTCCAGAATTTTTGGTCTAGCCAATAAGTACAGTTTATTCTTTAAAATTACCCCTATTCTGCTGCTTGACAGCTTCGACCTTTCTTTACTAAAAATTGATTATCTCATAGTACAGGTTTCCATTAATGTTCTTGTATATTTCTATTGAAAATATACTCATTGAGGATTTAGTAATATAAATACTAGCCCATAATAATATTTGTACAATTTTTAGTGATTTTCCAAATTTGAGACTGGGGAGCCCGAAATCACTCTGACTCTGTCTCACAAAAGTTAAAATATCTCATAATATGAAACTCTTTTGCTTACACTGTTACTTTTATGTGAAAATATATTTAATAAGCTTTAATATCATATCTTATTCAATCCCTAATTCAATTTCCACAATTTTTGGTGGATTTTCAAAGTCACGCAACTACTAATGTGCAACATTGTCTTAGTGCAATATAATAGTAACTATCATAAGTTCATTTTCAACTAATCATGAACTTACCATTTCATGGATTTCATGTTCAATTTGACAAAGACATAATAACATAACCATAAAGATTATTCATCATTCAAACCCTTTTGGCTTACTTATCATATACACATATATAGTTGCTCATCATAAATCGATCTTTACCAAGGCATTGTTCATAAGTTTGGCATGCGTACCTGTACTCATCATAGTGTATTATATAACCATACCTTTTTAACATGCCCTCCTCGGGACTTTCATCATATTCATTACATTACTCGTTGAACACTAGGAATACTATTGGATACACAGAAACTTGCTCCTAAGTGCCACATATACATACTAGCCAAAGCTACCTCATAACATGTATACATCCATAATGAACTCGAACCTCTCAACGAGCTCATATGTTACATGAATTGCATCCATATGACCTCGAACCTCTCAACGTGCTTGGATGCTCGCATCCATAATGAACTCGGACCACTCAACGAGCTCGGGTGCTACATAGATCACGAACTTGGACCACTCAACAAGTTCAGATTCTCACATATATCACAAATTAAGACCGCTCAACAAGCTCTGATTTCTAAATTCCTAGTAACATGTCACTTGAATCCTAAGATATTCCAAAGGTTCAAACGGGATTTTCCACACTTGCACTTAGTGTCCTCATCGCACTTGCTTGTCATGTCGTGAACAACGACCATAATATCATTCATGCTTACAAATTCACCATTTTCCATTCATAGCATAATAAGGCATAACTCAAATAGAAAATAAGCTTTTAAGAATTTACATAACATATATCACATATTTCATATGTCACTTGTCATGTATAATCATTTTCTTGCATTTCATGTAATATTCTTCCACATCATAAACACCATTCCATCAACTTTTCCAATGTATTAAATCATACAATATATGCAATAATAGTAAGGAATATAATTCAAACATAAAATTCCATTATTATTATCATACAAACTTACCTTGAATGCGAGCACGGCTATATATTCCGATTTAGTCCATAATCTCATTCATTTCCAATCTATGCCTGAATCTCATTTTCCTTGATTTATAATATGACATTTAGCTTACTAATTAGTCACATTATTCATATAGGTCCAAAAATCATATTTTTACAAATTTGCATTTTGACCCCTAAACTTTCACATATTCGTACTTTTGTCCCAAGGCTCGTAAAATGATTTTTATCCAATTTTCTTACATTTTAAGCCTAGTCGAATCATTTTAATAACTATAGCAGCCCTTAATTTCTACTAAATCACACTTTTATGAAAAATTTTATAACTTTTGCAAAACGGTCCTTTTTGACAAGTTCACCAAAAATCACTTAGTAAAAGTCGTTTATTACACACCAAGCATTCATTTTCTACCATTATACATCAAAACACATGCATATAATCCATGGGTAAATTTTTAAACACAAACCCTAGCTCAAAATATGGGTAGAAATGAGTAGATCTTGTTACGAGGATTTCAAAAACGTAAAAATCATTAAAAACGGGACTAGAACAGACTTTCAATCGAGCTTGGAAGCTTGAAAAACCCTATCTATGTCTTCTCCATGAAATTTTAGGCCATGGGGTAGAAGATGGACAAAAATTGGCTTTTAATTTTGTTTTTAATTCATTTTAATTACTAGATTACCAAAATGCCCCTAACTTAAAAATATTCTATTTCACCCATTTCATGTCCATTTTTGTCCAAAAAATTATCCAATGGTCTAATTACCATTTAAGGGCCTCCAATTTAAAATTTCATAAATATTAGACACCTCTAACATGTAGAACTCAACTTTTGCACTTTTTACAATTTAGTCCTTTTGACCAAATTGAGTGCCCAAACGTCAAAATTTTCGAATGAAATTTTCATGAAATCATCCCATGAAATTGTAGAACATAAAAATATAATAAGAAAAATTTTACTGTGTCCGATTTGTGGTTCTGAAACTACTGTTCCGACTTGGCCCTAATTCGGGATGTTACAAAACAAGCTTCTCGCTCTATGGCCTCCACATGGAATCGAGATTATGCTTCCTACATGTATGCATAATTACAATGAACAACCTTGTATAATAACAGAAAAGTAAAGATTACTTAAACTTGAGAGTTTTTACTCAAAATACGAGTTTTGAATTTTTTTTAACATAAAAAGCGTAACACTTATAGAAGGGCGACAATCAACCATCTCACAAATATAGCACCATTTTTAAGAAGAAGCAATTTAGAAAAGAAAAGAAAAAAAAAAGATCTGCACATATCAAATACATTGTCATTAAATGGCATACCCAAAGACCATAAATCAGACTTGAAACCATAGGGAATATTTGCAAGCAATTCAGGACACATGCAACCAAGTAGAATATCAAATATAGCTCAATGATAACAAAAAAAAAAAGGGAAAAAGATTGAGAACATGTAAGAAACTGATAAGAAAAATAAGAAGAGAAACTCAACAAGGTGTACATCTTGATCTTTGGTAAGAAAGATATTGAAACACTACCAAGAGAGTGAAATGATTATAAATCAATCCATAAATCATTTTGTGATAGAAAGACTAATCCAATTTTACACACATACCTTCATGTTGTGATGTAGAATAAAATTTGAATGCAAATATTTAACTGCCAAAAGCAATTGTGCAAACCAATTGCAAAGTTTCTGTATAGTGTTCATGATCATCATTTTTAACTGTTAGTTATAACTTAGCAAACTAAAATGTAAAATTAAGGGGTATATAGAGAAATACACCGCATTTGATTTCTTTATCAATTCAGCTCTGTTAAAAAGGAATAAGAAAACAAACTATATAGACAGATTACAACAATTGCAAACATTTAAAAAATACAAAAAAAAAACTATTCAAAATTCTCAATTCAACTTAGAAATTTATATATCTCCACCTTTATAGTATCCAGAAAGTGTAAAGTAATCTATGTCCCCCTTCATAGTTTTGTCTTAGGATAAGATTTAAGGCACATAAATTACACCCAAAATACCAATCTTCTGACCCTATTTGATCCAATCTAAATCACATCCATGCAAACTCAAAACATAAGTAGCAAATCCTTTACCCAAAATCAATAATAATGCCAAGAAAGCAATAATTTCTTTTTCCTTTTAATAACAAACTCAAAATAAATCAAACAAAGCCCAATAAAATCAAAACATCATAAAAAACATGAAATCAAACCCACAAATCTAAAATAAAAGCAAAAAAAAAGTGTTTCATATTTGTTACGATGATTGGATGGGACAAACCTAGACTACTGGGTCTAGGGTCTAGGGTCAAAGAGATGCAGAAAAGTCTAAGTGAAGACTGAAGAGAATGGACCAACCAGAAGGAACACCAGTTTCAAAGATCCAAAGGCAATTTGTTTTGTAGCAGCAACAACATCAACAACCTTTGCCACAGCTGCAACTTTTACAACAACAATATCAGCAACACCCATAGTTGCGGTGAAGGACAAGTGACTGGAGACTTGAGACAGGTGAGGGATTTGCCTAAACTTTTTAGAAATTAATGAAGAAGAACTGATAGGAATTTGATTTAGGGTTTTTGATTTTTTATTTGGGGGCTTTGATTTCGAGATAGGAATTAGGCAATAGGAATGGTATTTTGATTTGGGAAAAGCGAGGGGAGAGTAAAAGGGTTTGGGGGAAAGTAAAAATAAAATAATTAGACTAAATAATTGTAACAACCCGTTTTTGAGTCAAATTAAAATAGTAGTTTCGAGACCATAAATTTGAGGTTAAAATATTATTTTATTATTTTGTTAAATTTTACATCATGATAGAATTATTATCTGAAAGTTTCATAAAGAAATTTTACTGTTTAAATGCTTAATTCGGTAAAAAGGACTAAATCGCGTAAAGCGTAAAACTTGTGTTCTATTAGCTAAAAGTGTCAAATAGCTATAGAACATTAAAGTAAATGTCCTTAGTTGGTAAATAGACCATTTATGGTTAGTGGATGATGATAGCATGGCAATTGGTGTAATTTTTAATATTTTTAAAGGTTATAAAAGTAAATTAGTAATTAATGTTAATATTAATAAAACCAAAATCATTTTATTCATCATCCTTATCTTTGTTGCCGATTTTGAAGAAGAAAAAGAAGAAAATTTTGCTTCCAAGGGTTCAGTCATTTGGAAATCAAATTGGTAAGTGATTTTGACTCGGTTTTTAATGATTTCTATGTTTTTGAGATTGTTGCTTCGTATTCTAGCTAGCCCGTACCCTAGATTTTGAAATTGTTAAAGATTTATCATGTTGAAATTTTTTAATGTTTGAGTATTTTTATAGTTGATGATAGATTATGAAGGTTTATTGATAATTAAACTAGTTTTGTAAAGTGATTTTTGACAAAAATGCAAAATAGGGATTAAATTATGAAAATGTAAAATGTGGTGGTTAAAAGTGTGAAATAATGAAAGATATGGGCTGCTAGGAGGCCCTATGAAATTCGACTAGCATGTAATTGTACTAAATTGCATGAATTTGCAATTTTATGTGAAAAGGACTAAATTGTAAATAATGTGAAAGTATAGGGTCAAATGTGTAAATTTGCAAAAAAAGTGAATTATGGGTAAATTTGCAAAAAAAAAGTGAATTATGGGCTAAATTGAATAGATTGAATGTTGAATGTATTGAATTTGATAATATATAGATCAAGATAAGCCAAGATCGAGTTTAGATCGGGGAAAAAGGAAGATTGACGAATAGCTGATAGTTTTTATCAGAGAGATAAGAGGTAAGTTCGTTTAATTAGAATCGAACTCTTAAATACTTGTATTTATTTTGAATGTATGTATATAATTGAGAAATTGATATAATTGGATCATGAGTGCCTAATTGATATGGACTGATGGTTACCAAGCCCCGTTTGAACCGTATGAACTCGTAGGATACGAGTGACATGTCACTAGGGTTACCATTTTGGTCGAGCTCCTGCATTTTTTGCGAACTCACCACAGCTTGTATGAGCTTATTGATATATCAGCTTGTAAGAGCTTACTATTCTCCGCTTGTATGAGCTTACTGTTCAGCTCGTTATAGCTTACTATTTCAGCTCAATAGAGCTTACTGTTCATAGCTCGAAAGAATGGAAAATGATAAGGAATTGATGGATTACTGATTTACATGTACTGTATATCACCCGAGTATCCCTCGAGATTTTAATAAGTTCAACAGGCATAAATTCTATTTATATGGATGAAGTAATGTTTATACGATGAGTTACGGTTTTCAAAAGAATGATAGTTTATATGATTGGAAATGAAATGTTACCAATGTTGTACATGATATATGAATTTGGTATGATGCAATGTATTGAGATAATGGATGATTTCATATATTTAAATGACTAACTTGTGATGAATGCTTGTGTTTAGGCATTTGGTAATTGAAATGAAATACACTTGATTATTTACCTTGATTTTGGATATTAAATGATGTGTATTGATCGGTAATACCTCGTAATCTTATTCCGATGACGGATACGGGTTAGGGGTGTTACATTTATTGGTATCAAAGCTACGGTTTAGTCGATTCCAGGACTAACGTAGCATATGTGAGTCTAGCTATACATGCCATTTATAAAACTATGATAGTGTGATGACTCATGACGTTTTCAAATGTGTTTTCATATAGTAATGAATCTCGAACGAGCTGTAGCGGATGATGTAGAGAGTAACGCGCCAACTCCTACTCAAAGGACAGCGCCTTCTGAATCTAGACCTATGACAAGAAGTCACAGGGGTGAGGCTAAAGAAGCCTTCTTTCAGTTCTTGAATGAGTGGTTCACACAGTAAATTCGTATGAACCAGACTGTTCAGCAACCTCCACCCCCACCTGTTCCCCAACCGATCCCTGTAGTTCCTTAAGGTTTGGATCCCCTGCGATTGAATAAGCTACTTGTTGATAAGATACAGAAACACAGAGTTGAGGAATTCAGAGCCACTGTTAATGATGACCCTGAGAGAGCCGAGTTTTGGCTTGAGAACACGATTCGGGTATTCGATGAACTATCATGCAACCCTGAAAAATGTTTAAAGTGTGTTGTATCATTGTTAAGAGATACTGCATATCTATGGTGGAATACCTTGACATCCGTAGTTAAGCAAGAAAGAATTACTTGGGATTTTTTTCAAGTTGAATTTAGAAAGAAATACATCAGCCAAAGGTTTATTGATCAGAAAAGAAAAGAATTTCTTGAATTAAAGCTAAGTCGTATGTTAGTCACAGAATATGAAAGAGAGTTTGTACGACTCAACAAATATGCTCGTGAATATGTTTCTTTTGAAGCTATAATGTGTAAAAGATTCAAGGATGGATTGAATGAAGAAATTAGACTATTAGTTGGAATTCTTGAGCTGAAAGAGTTCGTCGTTCTGTTTGACAGAGCTTGCAAAGCCGAAGAGCTTTGTAAAGAGAAAAGGAAAGCCAATTCTGAGGCTAGAGACTTTAGGAAGAGATTGGCAGGAAAAACACATCAGTCAGCATCAAAGAAATCTAGAGAATATCATCCTCGTTCCACTGTTTCTGCGGGGATTTCGATCAGACACAGAGATGCGAGACATTTCAGCTCTAAACCTCAGACGACATCAGTTGCTAGTGTGAAAGGTGTTAGAAATGCTGGATCTGAATGTAAACAATGTAATAAGCGACATTATGATGAATGTAGATTAGTAAGCGGAGCTTGTTTTAAATGCGGATCCCTTGATCATTATCTCCAGGACTGTTCAAAAAAGTTTACAACTGAAAGAGATCAACTGGTGAAAGTAAGTAACACAGCTACTAGAGGGAGTCCACCTTGAAACACTGGAAATACGAGTGGTAACCAAGGTGTTACGAGATTTTGTTGTAAGATCAGAGGCATGACCACCTGCCCGAGCTTATGCTATACGTGCAAGGGATGAGGCATCATCGCCAGATGTTATTACCAGTACTTTTTCTCTTTTTGATACTGATATAGTTACGTTGGTAGACCCTGGATCAACCTACTCATATATCTTTATGAATTTAGTATTTAAAAAGAGTTTACATGTTGAGTCTACAGAATTTGTAATTAAAGTATCGAACCCCTTAGGCAAGTCTGTTTTAGTTGATAAAATTTGTAAGAATTGTCCTTTGATGACTTGGGGTTACTGTTTTAGGGTTGACTTGATGCTTCTACCGTTCGATGAGTTTGATGTGATTCTAGGTATGGATTGGCTAACTATGCATGATGCGGTTGTGAATTGTAAATGAAAGACTATAGAATCTAAATGTCAAAGTGGTGAAATTCTTCAAATTGAGTCTGATGATTCGAGTGAATTACCTACTGTGATATCATCTATGTTAGCTCAGAAATGTATGAAAAGGGCTGTAATGCATATCTTGCATACATATTAGATAAAAAAGTGTCTGAATCAAAGATTGAATCTATACTTGTTGTTTGCGAGTTTTTAGATGTATTTCTAGAAGAATTACTGGATTTGCCACCGATTAGAGAAGTTGAATTTGGTATTGAATTAGTACCTGGAACAACACCTATACCGATAGATCTGTACAAAATGGCTCCAATAGAATTAAAAGAGTTGAAAGCTTAGTTGCAATAATTGACAAACAGAAGTTTTACACGACTGAGTTATTCTCCCTGGGGTGAGTCGGTATTGTTTGTGAACAGGGGCGAAGCCAGAAAAATTTTTTAGGGAGGCCGGATGAAATTTTAATTTTTTATAGTTTATATCTTTATAATCTGCAAATGATTAAATCAAATTTTTATAATTTTAGGGAGGGCCAATGTGACAGCCCTAAAGTGACCCTAGTCGGAAAGCGGTTTTGGGACCGCTAAACCGAGTCACCAAATTATTTGAATGTGATATTTATTGTCTAAAATATGTGATTATGAATGTGTGAAAGTTTTAGGCTTCGATTTAGTAAATTGCATGTGAATTTAGTCAAAAGGACTTATGGGTGACATTTTTGAAATGTGATAGGCTAATCTATAAGGACCTAATAGTGCATGTAATCAAAAGGGGGGACTTGCATGTCAATTTTCCCCCTAATATGTAGTGGCTGACCATGAGCATGGGTGGACAAGATGTTATGGCTAAAAACATGTCATAAACATGTTGGGGTAATGCATTATGTAAGGATTAATAAAATAAAGAGCATGGGCAATAAAATATTAGTGTTAGTAGGATGAGAAACAAAAAAAAAAGAAAGGATGTGTGTGATTGTCCCCCCATTGCCGTGATTTGAAGGAAAGAAAAACAAAAAAAAAAGTGTTCATCCTTTGGTTCATCCTTGGCCGAAAATTTTAAGGAGGAAGGAAGAAGAAAGGTTGAAGAGGTTCGGCCATGCATGTAACTAGGCTAAGGTATGTTTAATGATGTTCCATGAGATGCATGCATGTTTTAGTTATTAGCTTGAGTTCTACCTAGCCCATGGTCTAAATCTTGCTATGTGATGGAAATGAAACTCGGCCATGGATGCATCATTCTTGCTTGGTGTTGATGTTGTGTTGGTGAGATATCAAGTTATTTTTGTGACCAAGTTGAGATTTGAATTTTTGGAATGAGTAATGTTTTCGGCTATGGTAAATATAAGGGTGATGGATGTTGTGTCATGCTAAATCTAGATGAACAATGTTAGTGCTTATATCTCGATATTCATGAGTTTCTTTCTTGGTTTTACCTCAAACCCATGAAGTATTTTAATTGGTGTTGTTAGAGATTTCAGTCATGGGATTATAAGCTTGTTAGTTTTGATGGTGAAATTTATGCCTTGCAAAGGTAAATGGTGTCTTGATGCATTCGGCCATGGTAGAAAGTAGATGTGAAATGGTAGTAAGATGAAATGCAAAATGTTAGTATTGGATTACTAGTGTATAAATGCGTATTAGCCGAGTTTTGAATTTGAAACGAAACGAGATATAATCAATACAAGTAACCATACTTGTAGGAAGTATTAAGCATATAATTGGCCTCAACATATACATGCATACTCGGCCACATGAGAAGATTAGTGTTGCATGCATTCGGTTAGAGGCAAGCATATTGATGCCTTTATCTTGGTTAGGACAATCGGCTAAAAGGGAGTGTGGGTTAATATGTTGAGTTGATGCATGATTTCACATGTATGTGACTTTAATGTCTAATGTATAAATATGGGCTAAGTGCCTTGTGTTCCTCTTTTCGATGCTCAAATGATTAAATCAATTTATTTGTTTAATTAAGCTCAAGAGCAAAGGGGATCTAAATTCGATAAAGGGAAGGAAAAAGTGGTTGAATAGCCATCGAAATCGTTCGACAACATCTGAGGTAAGTTCTTGAGTAATAGAGCTTAAATTATGATTTGATTAGATCATGTTTTAAGCAAATCAAAATCATGCTCTTGTGTGTGGCTATTGAGCCGAAATTGCAAGTGTGAAAAGTGCCTTGTGTTTGAGTTTTGCTAATGAAAATGAAATACGAATGTGTCATGATTTATTGATAAATGTGCATGGTTATTCAAATGATGTCCGGGCTAAGTCCCGAAGGCTTTGTGCTAAGTGACTATATCCGGACTAAGATCCGAAGGCATTCGTGCCAGTTACTAAATCCGGACTAAGATCCGAAGGCATTTGTGCGAGTTACTAAATCCGGGTTTAAGTCCCGAAGGCATCTGTGCGAGTTACTATAACCGGGCTACGTCTCGAAGGCATTTGAACGAGTAGCTATATCCGGTTAAACTCCGAAGGTACGTGATTCGGGAATGAATGAACTTGCTGTAAAAATTTCAGTTAATACGCTTGTGAAATCCCAACAATGAGGTATGTTTCAGTATGTGCTTTGAATTAGTTGAGCCCTTACAAATAAGTATTCGCTCAGGTTGATAAATGAGCTACCGGCCTTTAGCTAAGTTGATCTTTGTGTATGAATATAAGGGTTGGTAATGTGAAGTAAGTATGATATTGAGAATTTGTGCATATGAAATTATCTGTTTAGCTACATGAATGCTATACTTTGGTTGTGTTTAAATTCATGGCTCAAACTTACTAAGCATTAAATGCTTACTCCGTTTTCTTTGATTTTCTGTTTTATAGATTTTGGTTCTTCAGCTATCGGACTCGGGATTTTGAAGTCGAAGTCGCCCACACTATCAAAGCTCCTTCTTGGTATACTATTTTGGTTGAACTTTGAAATGGCATGTATAGGACTACCCTTCTTGTTATTGGTCACATACCCCTTTGGTTTTGTATAAATTTGGATAGCCATGCGAAAATGGCTTATATACACTTTGGGCATGGTATTATAATCATTTGTATGTTGATCATTAAGAGGTATGGAAATGTTGGAAACGATTAGCCATTGGGATGGTTAATCATGATCATATTTTGTGCTACATATGTAAAAGGGCTAGTTGAATCATGGAAACTATGAAATAGGTAAAGCCTACCTTAAAGACAGATGCTGACAGCTGCAGTGACATGGATGTGAAAAATCACTAAAAATAGTAGGAATGGAATTAAATAGTGAATAAATTATATAAACGAACCTTGACGAGTCTATTTTCATAGGAGGGTAACAAAATGATCATATGAACAGTATTTTAAGAGATATTTAAGTTTTCGTGAGATAGGACCAGAACGGTTTCTGGAGTCCCTGTTCCGACTTTGGAAATTCATTATAAATTGACCAGAGATAATTAGAAGTCATTCCATATGTGTACAGATTCCTTTTCGAGTCTAGTTTCCGTAGAAACAAACGGCATCAGTATTGAAGCCCTGTACAGGGAGATATCCAAATTGTAATGCAGGAAGGTCAGTGTAGTCGCACCCTGTAACAGGGGAGAATTTAACTAATAAACTGTACTAATTTGCCTGACCAAAAATTCTAGAAAAAAATTTGTAGATGAATATATGAGTCTAGTTTTAGGGAAAAATCACAAAACTGATTTTCGAGTTGTGGAACTCAAGATATGATTTTTAAGGTGACAGTGACACAGTTAGCGGCTGTCTGGAAATTTTTAAAATGAACTGTGCAAGTAAGTGGATTAAGCCTGTTAACCCTCGTGTCCGACTCCGGCGACGGTCTCGGGTACGGGGTGTTACAGTCAAAGTGTAATTTTACCTTTACTAATTTAAAATATTTAAAAAATTTTAAGGGCCTAAAATGCAATTTTACATTTTAGGGGGTCGAGGCCCGTGTCAGCCCCTGGCTTCGCCCCTGTTTGTGAAAAAGAAAGATGGCATGATGAGAATATGTATCAACTATAGACAACTGAATAAAGTGACTGTAAAGAACAAATACCCTCAACTGTAGATTGATGATTTATTTAATCAGTTGAAATAGGCTACAGGATTTTTAAAGATTGATTTGAGATCGGGTTATTATCAGTTTCGAGTTAAAGAGTCAAATGTGCCGAAAACTACGTTCAAAACAAGGTATAGACATTATGAATTCCTGGTTATGCCTTTCAAATTAACTAATGCTCTTGCAGTTTTCATGGACTTAATGAACTGAATATTCAGACCGTATTTAGATAGATTTTTTTGTTGTATTTATTAATGACATTCTGATATATTCGTGAGATGAATCTGAACATATCAAACCCTTGCGATTTGTGTTACAAACTCTACGTGATAAGCAGTTATTTGCAAAGTTCAGCAAATGTGAGTTTTGGCTTAGAAAGGTTGGATTTCTGGGGCATATTGTTTCAGCCGAAGGTATTAGAGTTGACCCAAGTAAGATTTCTACTATTGTTGATTGGAAATCTCTGAGAAACATATCTGAAGTCTGGAGTTTTCTGGGCTTAGCGGGTTATTACCTAAGATTCGTGAAAGGATTCTCGATGATTGTGACACCGATGACACGACTGCTACAAACATATGTGAAGTTTGAATGATCGAAAAAATATCAGTAGAGTTTCTAATAGTTGAAAGTACTGTTAACTGAAGCACCAGTTTTTTTTTCAACCTGAATCGGGGAAAGAGTTTGTGATTTATAGTGACTCGTCTTTAAACAGTCTGGTATGTGTTTTGATGCAAGAAGGAAAGGTTATAGCCTATGCTTACTTAATCAGTGCATTTTTATTCTTTTAAGGTAGCTGAAGGTTAAATTAGCAATGTATCTGGTGATATTATTGCCTTGCATAACTTGCAAGATTATTGTGATTAAACTATTTCAAGTTAGGGATGCCTTGTTACCTTACATAGTCTTTTATATGCTTATTATATTTAATTAATCGTTTGAATTGACATAGGGATATGCAAGAGATTAGCTCAATTTAAAGAGTCAGTATGTGCAATAACATGTTTGCTTATTAGAATATGTTTAGTCGATTGAATTGACATAGGGATATGTCAACAGATGAATGGATTTTTGTATGTGAGTATGTTCAGAAGTTAGCCAATTACTGAGTTGCCATGAATTTATTCGTAACAATGTAAACATGAGTTTAATTATTCTAAGTTAAAGGAATATAATTAATCCAACACAAGTATGCTACCTTGATTAAATCTTATTTGAAATCGTGCATTAGAACTCCTTTGTTTTATTTTAATTATTTACTTAGTTTTTAAATAGTTTTTGACTATCTTTTAAAACCAAATTATTTTTATCTCACCAAAGTGTTTTACAATTAATTTCATAAATAATTATTTTTACAGTTCCTGTTGGTACGATAACTCGACATTACTTGTCACTTTATTACTTGTTGCGATTGTGTACACTTGCACATTTTTTCCGTCGTTCCAAGTTTTTGGCACTGTTGCCGGGATTGTTTTAAAAAGCCATTATTTGTGAATTTGTCAGTTCTACATTTTGGTTTATTTTTCTATTTAATTTTTAACTTAATTAATTTTTCTCTGATAATTTCAGGTGCTTATTGATCGCGAGATTTCGTCATAGGTTTTAAATAGTTATAATTACTCGTTCTTGAACTAACTATTATCGCGATGTAGGCAAGTGTACCTATCGAATAGTAGTATAGTTTTAGCAAGACCGGATTGTCGAACCCAAAGGAACTAAAAGTACTAGTAATGACTGTCTTTTTATTATCTAGCCTAAGAATAAAGAGGTTTTGTTTTAATTAACTAATTATCTAAACTAAGAATGCACAGAGAAAAGAATTGGGGAATTGCTTTTGGGAAAAATCGATTGACTTAAGACAATACCTAAGGAAAAATCCACCTAGACTTATTATTTTGGCTCCGAATCGAATGATTTATTCATTCAACTTGTTCCGTAGAGATCCCTAAGTTATGTTATTATCCCTATTCAAGTCTAATAACGTATAATCCCTAGATTGAATAACCGAGACTTTTCTCTAATTAACACGCTAGGGTTGCATTAACTCGATCTATGAATCCCCTTATTAGGTTTCACCCTAATCCGGCAAAATCTTGTCACCCTATGTCTAGGCGCGCAATCAACTCCGCTTAATTATGACAAATGTACTCATAGACAGGGTCTATTCCTCCTCTGAATAAGAGCATGTCTTGAATCAGTATCCTGGGATATCAAAACAAGAATTAAGAACACATAATTAAGAACAAGTTAAATATTTATCATACGATTCAGAAAATAATAACAACATTCGTCTTAGGTTTCATTCCCCTTAGGTATTTAGCAATTTTAGTTCATAACTAAATAAGAAAACATATCAGAAGAATAAAGAGTACAAAACATAAAGAAAACCCAAAACTCCTGAAGGGAAATTGAGGAGAGATCTTCAGTCTTGATGATGAATCTGACTTCTGAGATGGATCAATCAGCTTCCTTAGAGTCTATTCTCCGTCTCCCTTTTTCCTCCTCCTTTAGGGTGTATTTATAGGCTTTGGAATGCCTAAAAACCCTCAAAATTGGCCTTTTTCGAATTGGACTCAACTTGGGCTCGGCAGGGACACGCCCGTGGCACACGCCCGTGTTCGATTACTTCAGACCGTGTTCGAGCCTGCCAAATTGACACAGTCGTGTGATCTGCCCGTGTGAGGAGGTCTAGGCCGTGTTGATTTCGTATTTTGGCCCATTTTCTCTATTTTTGGCCCGTTTCTCATTCTTTTCTCTCTCCTATGCTCTTCTAAGTATAAAACATGAAATTAAAGCATTAGGAGCATCGAATTCACCAATTCTAATGAGAAACCATCCATAAAATGCATTAAACATGGGGTAAAAATATGTATAATTTATGGTTTATCATTTATGAATATTGACCAGATTATTGACTTACTCTTCATAGACCCTGAGATAGAACGAACCTTTCAATAATGAAGAAGACAAGTGAACCAGAGAAGGACCGAAGAAATGAACTTTGAAAATTTGATCTAAGGAAATGGAGCAAACCCTACTCAAAATCCTATCCTTATTGCTGATGATAGGGATAGAGCCTTAAGACAATATGATGTGCCAGTATTTAATGATCTTAATCTGGGCATTAGGAAACTAGAAATTGAGGCACAACAATTCGAGCTGAAGCCAGTCATGTTCCAGATACTTCAGACTGTGGGCCAATTCAGTGGAATGCCTACTGAAGATCCTCATCTTCACCTAAGACTATTTATGGAGGTGAGCGACTCATTCAAATTTGTTGGAGTACTCGAAGATGCATTACGATTGAAGTTGTTCCCGTACTCACTAAGGGATAGAGCCAGAGCCTGGTTGAATTCATTGCCACCAAACTCAATTTCTACATGGAAAGAGTTAGCCGAAAGATTTCTAATGAAGTATTACCCGCCAAGCAAGAATGCTAAGTTGAGGAACGAGATCACTGCCTTCCAACAAATGGATGATGAGTCCTTGTATGAGGCATGGGAACGATACAAAGAACTATTATGGAAATTCCCTCATCACAGAATCCCACATTGCATCCAACTTGAGACAGTTTATAATGGTCTCAATGCTCACACGAGGATAGTAGTGGACACTTCTGCTAATGGTGCTCTCCTTTCTAAGTCTTATAATGAGGCTTATGAAATCATCGAAAGGATCAGCAGTAACAATTATCAATGGCCAACCAATCAAGCCACGTCAGGAAAAGATCACTGGAATGCATGAAGTGGGCGCTCTCACTTCACTTACATTCAGGTATCTTCAATATCCTCAATGCTTAAGAATCTTACCACTAATGGGTCTAACAGTTTTACAGCCCAACCACCTCACCAATTTGAGAGTATAGCCTGTGTTTATTGTAGGGAAGGACATTTGTTCAAAGAATGTCCATCGAACCCTGAATCCGTATATTACATGGATAACCAAAACCAAAATCAAGGAAGGCAAGGACTGCAATCCAACTTCTATAACCCATCGTGGCGAAACCACCCGAATTTTCCTGGAGTAACCAAGGGGTTGGAACCAGTAACAACTACGCCCAATCTAGACCGACTCAGCCGCCTAGTTTTTCCCAACAAGTTTAGAACCTAGTTCAAGCTGAACCATCCAATAGCTTAGAGAATCTGCTGAAGGCATACATGGAGAAGAATGATGCCTTAATTCAAAGCCAAGCAGCTACATTGAAGAATCTGGAAAACCAAATGGGCCAGCTTGCAACTGAACTTAGGAACCGACCACAAGGTGCTTTACCTAGTGAATAATCCAAAAAATCTAGGGAAAGAACATTGCAAAGCGTTAACATTGAGGAGCGAAAAGACAGTAGAGCCCAACACTATCGAAGCTGAAAAAGAGCCAGCTGATGCTCAAGACTCAGAAGAAGTTCAATCGAGTGTTGAAATTCCAGTTTCACAAGAACCAGAATCTGCAAAACTCGATGAGGTAATTCCAGAACCAGTTAATTCTGATCAACTAACAACTCCGTTAGATGCAGAATTGCCGCAAAAAACGAATTAACCAGTTCTAGTAAAGAAACCTCCACCACCCTACCCTTAAAGACTTCAAAAGCAGAAGCAGGAAATTCAATTCAAGAAATTCCTAGACGTACTCAAGCAACTTCACATCAACATCCCGTTGGTTGAAGCACTTGAGCAAATGCCAAACTACGTCAAATTCATGAAGGATATCCTGTACAAAAAATGAAGACTTGGAGAATTTGAGATGGTAGCTCTGACGAAGGAATGCAACACATATCTTCAAGACAAACTACCTCCAAAATTGAAAGATCCTGGATGTTTTACCATACCTTGCAACATTAGAGCAATGTATTGTGGTAAGGCACTATGTGGCTTGGGTGCAAGTATAAACTTGATGCCTATGTCAATATTTAGAAAGTTGGGGATACGTGAAGTTAGACCTACTACGGTTACACTTCAACTACCAGATCGATCTTTAGCACATCCAGAAGGAAAAATCGAGGATGTATTGGTATGACTAGATAAATTTATTTTCCCTGCTGATTTTGTTATCCTAGACTTTGAAGTAGACAAAGAAGTACCGATTATCCTAAAAAGACTGTTCTTAGCAACCGGAAGGACCCTTATTGATGTGCAAAAGGGCGAGCTTACTATACGTGTTTAGGATGATTAGGTAACATTTAACGTTTTTAAGTCTATGCAATTTCCTGACACAATTGATGATTGTTCTGTAATATCCGATTTGAAGGATTTAATAGTAGAAAAGGAGCTCAACTATGTTGAGGATCTGTTGGAACAAATTTTGACATCAGATCCTCCAAATGATGAAGAGGAGGATGAATACTTAGCTTTGTTAGAAGCTAATCAAAAGGGACTTAATCCACAATCCCACTTTGAATCTTTAGAGTTAGAGAAAAGGGATTATGCCCAACCAAAAGCATCAATTGAGGAGCCACCTAAATTAGAACTGAATGTACTTCCCTCACATTTGAAATATGTTTATTTAGGTAACTCTTCTACTCTTCCTGTGATTGTTTCAGCAGAGTTAACTACTAAGTAAGAAGAGAAACTCATCTTGGTGTTGAAACAATTCAAGAAGGCTATCAGATGGACCATAGCCGATATCTGCGGTATTAGTCCATCTGTATGCATGCACAAGATTATCCTGGAAGATCGCGAAAAAGGGACGATTGATGGACAATGACGGCTGAACCCCATCATTTAAGACGTAGTGAAAAAGGAGATTATCAAGTGGTTAGATGCAGGTATCATTTATCCCATCTCAGACAGTTTGCGAGTAAGTCCGGTCCAGTGCATGCCAAAGAAGGGAGGTATCATAGTCATAGAGAATGAGAATACGAGTTGATACCAACTAGAACAGTTACGGGATGGAGGATTTGCATCAATTACTGGAAGCTGAACAAGGCGACTAGGAAAGATCACTTTCCTTTGTCATTTTTGGACCAGATGCTGGATAGACTCGCGGGGCGAGACTATTACTATTTTCTCGATGGATACTCGGGGTATAATCAGATTACAATAGCACTGAAAGATTAACACAAGACAATGTTCACCTGCCCGTACGGTACATTTGCATTTAGACTCATGCCATTTGGTTTATGTAATGCACCTGCTATATTTCAACGATGTATGATGTCTATTTTTACTGACATGGTTGAGAAGTAATTGGAAGTTTTTATGGATGACTTTTCAGTATTTGGAGATACTTACGATGATTACTTAGCCAATCTAGCTAAGGTACTAAGACGATGTGAAGAAACGAACCCCGTACTTAACTGGAAGAAGTGTCATTTCATGGTACGAGAAGGAATTGTTCTAGGGCATCGGATAACGAGACATGGAATCGAGGTAGAAAAATAAAAAGTAGATGTTATTGAGAAGCTCCCACCTCTAACATTTGTAAAGGGTGTTAGAAGCTTTTGGGCCACGCCGATTTCTATCGAAGATTTATCAAGGACTTCTCCAAAATTGCTAAACCCTTATGCAAATTATTGGAGAAGGACATGACGCTCAAGTTTGATTATGAATGCTTAAGAGCTTTCAAGGATTTGAAGAGTCGATTAGTTACGGCACTCATAATCATCACACCAGACTGAGAGTTTCCATTTGAATTAATGTGTGACGCAAGCGACTTCGCGATAGGAGCTATCATGGTCCAACGAAGGAACAAAGTTTTTCATCCCATCTACTATGCAAACCAAACTCTTATAGGAGCTCAACTGAACTATACGGTAACAGAAAAAGAGTTACTTGCTATTGTTTTTGCTTTTGACAAGTTTTGATCTTATCTTGTAGGTACCAATGTAATTGTCTATAAGGACCACTTGACAATTAAGTATTTGCTTGCCAAGAAAGACGCTAAGCCGAGACTGATCTGATGGGTACTTCTACTTCAAGAGTTCGATCTAAAAATTCAAGATCGAAAGGGGATAGAAAACCAAGTAGCAAATCACTTGTCCAGATTGGAGTCGCAAGAAGGGAATTCTCCTATTATACCAATTCAGGAAACGTTTCCAGATGAACACATACTGAAGGTAAGTCATGTGCACAATACCCCTTGGTTTGCTGATATTGCTAACTATTTAGCTTGTGGTTTGATGCCAATTCATAAGACTTATCAAAAAAGGAGAAAGTTTATTCACGATGTGAAGTACTATTTCTGAGAAGAGCCATATTTGTTTAAAAGGTGTGCAGATCAGATGATTAGGAGATGCGTGGTAGAAGATGAAGTACAAAATATTTTATACCATTGTCACTCAGGTCCTAGTAGGGGACACTTTGGAGGTATGCGTACGGCGGCCAAAGTACTGCAAGCCAGATTATTTTGGCCAACACTATTCAAAGATGCATATCCGTATGTAAAGAGCTGTGACCGATGTCAAAGGTTCGAAAATGTCACCAACAGAAATGATATACGTCGAACAAACATCATTGAGGTAGAATTGTTTGATGTATGGGGTATTAACTTTCTTGGTCCTTTCCCTCCGTCTTTTGGTCACAAGTATAAATTGGTAGCAGTGGACTATGTGTCCAAGTGGGTCGAGGCTAAAGCTTTTCCAAAAAATGATGCTAGGGTTGTAATTAAGTTATTGCAGAAACACATGTTCACAAAGTTTGGAACCCCAAGATCTATCATTAGTGATGAAAGGTCCCACTTCGTGAACAAGTGGTTAAAATGGTTATTAGACAAGCACAGAGTGAAGCACAAGGTTGCAACAGCTTACCATCCGTAGACGAATGGGCAAGCTGAACTGGAAAATAAGGAGATCAAAGGTATACTTGAGAAGGTAGTTTGCCCAAACTAACAAGATTGGTCCAAAAGGCTAGACGATGCTTTATGGGCTTACAGAACAGCATACAAGACACCTTTAGGGATGTCACCCTACAGGTTGGTCTTTGGGAAAACATGTCATCTACCCTTAGAGTTAGAGCACAAGGTTTACTGGGCTCTTTGACAACTCAACTTGGATTCTAAGCTTGCTAAAGAGAAATGGATGCTCCAAGTCAATGAGCTAGAGGAACTCCGGATGTTCTCCTACGAAAATGCCAAATTACTCAAAGAGAGACTTAAGAAATGGCATGACAAGTGCATTCGAGTTCGAGAATTTGAAGCAGGTCAACGAGTCTTGTTATTTAATTCCAGACTAAAGTTCTTTCTAGGTAAGCTAAAATCACGTTGGTCCGGTCCATTTATGATTCATCGCGTCTATCCACACGGAGTTTTTGAGCTCCAAGGTAAGAGAGGTAATTTTCAAGTTAATGCTCAGCGCTTGAAACACTATTGGGGAGATAAGATTGAACGAAATGAAATTTCGTTCATTTTATCAGATGTTTAAAATTTTCTTATTTTCCTTTTTAATAAATTATTTAGGGTATATTTTTGAGATTATTATGTTTAAATAAATTCTATCTAGGAGATTGGAACTTAAGCGGGACCACTTGTGACCCCTCCAGTCTTTCTTGGGAATTGATTTTGACATAATTTTCCGAAAAATTATTCTCTAAATAGAAATTTCAATTTTTGATTTTTCAAATAAAAGGGTCAATTTTGATCCAAGTCTTAAATTGCAACTCAATTCCAAATTTTCATTAAGTCTAGGGACTTAATTGAATCATTTCTAAAATTTGGTTGCTCTTTTCGTAAATAATAAAAACTAGATGCCTCTTTTTGTAAATATTTTCAAAAGGCTTCTAGAATAAATGTTTTAGTTTAATAAAAAATGATAATTATTAATATATAATTATATCTATTATAATATATATTAATTATTATCAATTTTAGGATTAGCGTTAATTTAATCATACTTTATTTGATAAGTTTTAATAATAATAATAAGATGATAATCTTTAATATATAATTATATCTATTATAATTTATATATTAATCTTTATCAATTTAGCATAGAATTAGGATTAGTCTTAATCATATTTTATCTTTGTTTAAATAAATTAAATAGAAATTAATAATTTAATATGCATATATCTAATTATTAATTGTTGTTATCTTTGTATAGTATTAGAACTTAGAATTTTTATTAATTAAATTGTTTTAAGAATCCTAGTCTAATTCCTATTTTTCCTCTATAAATTCCACCCATCTTCCCATTCATCTATCACTCAAAACCCAAAGCACTAAAACCCCAAAATGCTGAAACCCTTTGCCCAAAGACCACTCGATTAGCGACACGTCGCACGTCCTAGCAGGCCACAAGCACGTCCAGCTCCATCGCCCGCTTGTCGCACCAGCCTCAGCTCGCGCCAGGCCTTCATCCCACGTGCTATACCTACCTTCCGCACCATCTAGCGCGCCCCCAATTGTTACCTTCTACCGAACACCCGTGTCGCTGCCTGCTTCCAGCCCTGTTGCTCATCATTGCTCCCACATGCACCACGCCCGCATGCCCTAGCTGCTTGTGTGACATTCTTCATTCATCCATCCTAAGCCAAAAACCCTCCAACCCTCCTTTTTTAATTGCCATCTTTTCCTTCATTATTATTATTATTATTATTTTATTTCAACACAAAATGTGGTAAGACCTAGTTTTCTCTTAATTTTTAATTTTATTCAATTAGTTAAATTTTCAATTCATTGAATTATTAATAATATTTATTAAATTTTTTTGAGAAAATAATTTTTCCATCTTATGATCAGGTTAAACATGCCTCATAAGAGAACTCGTGCTTCCACTCAAATTGATGAAACACAAAACAAGTTTCACTGTGAAGAAGCCAGAGTGAGATACGAAAGTATATTCAAAAATCAACAGATGCATCCAGAGAAAGGCTTTACATTAAAAGAAAGCAACTACAGAGATTTTATGGCAAGTATTCGTCAAGTTGTTGAAACTCTCAATTGGGAGCTATTTTTGTGAAAGGAGACCTAGTGTGGACGAGGAGCTAGTTCGTGGGTTCTAAGCAAATTTAACTTCAAGCGAGATGACAACAGTTCCAGTCCGCGGAATCAAGGTACCGATAAATCCAAATGCTATTAATGAGTTCTTTGAATTACCTGATTTCGAAAACAATGAATATTCCACATTGATGAGCAATATCAAGCCTGAAAATTTGCAAGAATGTGACAGCCCAAAATTGACCCTAGTCGGAAGGTGGTCTCGGGACCACAAAACCGAGGCATAAAAATAATTAAAAATTTATTTTGATGCCTATAATATGTGTGTGCTCATGTATGACATTTTATGATGATTGATTTAGTGTTATAAGGGTGAATTCCACAAGAAAGGACTTAGTAATGAACTTTGAAAGTATGATAGGGAAATGTGTGATGACTAATTAAAGCATGCATGCAAAATAATGGACTTGCATGTCAAATTCCCCTTTATAGGTGGTGGCCGGCCATGACAAGGAGGATGGGCTAAACATGTCATGAAACATGTTTTGTTGGTGCATTAGGGTGAAATAATAAACAAAGGTGTATGGGTGATAAAAAATGAAAAAAATGTGTGTGAGTGTGGTAATCCCCCATTGCCGTGAGTTGTAGAGAAGGAAAGAAAAATTTTGTTCATCCTTTCTTTGAGCCAAAACTAAGGAAGAAGGAGGATTTTGCTTCATGCTTGGTTTGGAAGAGATCTAGAAGGAGATTTGGCTAAGTTTGCATCAAGATTAAGGTATGTATGAGGTTGTGTTAGGAGTTTCATGCATGTTTTGGTTGCTAACTTGATGTGCATGTTAGCCATGGCTCAAATCTTTGTTAAGCCATGGAAATGGTATTTGGCCAAAGTTGTTATGGTGATAAAGCCATTGCATGCTAAGTGTGAAGCTTGATGATGATGCATGCAATGATGGATTGTCTACTCTTGAGTAAGATTTTGAGCTTTCTTTTGTTTTATCATGATTGAAGTTGAAAAGGAGCATGATTGTCATATTCGCCATAAGCTAGCACAATGAGGTTTTGATAAATTGAATTTGTTTGAATTAGCTCAAGAGCTAAGAGGGCCACAATTGGACAAGGGAAGGAAAAAGTAATCGAATAGCCGTAAAAGCCGTTCGACAACATCCGAGGTAAGTCCTCAAGAAGTGACCTTACTTGAATTATGTGGAATGAAATATGGATGTATTGATTATTGATTTATGTGTGTATGAGTATTCGAATGATACCCGGCTAAGTCCCGAAGGCGATTATGTTAGTGATTATAATTGTGTTTGAGCCTTAGTAACGAAAATAAATATGTATGTCCAATGATTATTGATGTATGTGTGCATGAGAAATTGAATGATATCCGGCTAAGCCCAAGACAATTATGCTGGAAATTATAACCGGGTTAAGACCGAAGGCAATTGTGCTAGTGGCTACATCCGGGCTAAGACCAAGGCATTCGTGCGAGTCATTCTATCCGGCTAAGACCGAAGGCATTTGTGCAAATCGTGATATCCGGGTTAAGTCCCGTAGGCCTTGGTGCGGGTTACCATAACCGGGCTATGTCCCAAGGCGATTGATCGAGTAGCGACATCCGGTTAAACTCGAAGGTATGTGATTTGAAAATTATAAGCTTGCTGGAAAATTTCAGCTAATGCACTTGTGAAATTTCCCAATGACAAGGTAAGTGCGGTGTGTGCTTTATGCGCTAGGAGTAAGAGCGTGTGAATATCCGCTCCTATGATGGAATGAGTTATCGGCCTTAATGAAGCCGTTATTTGTGTATGAACATAAGAGTTGGGATGGTGAAGTAAGTATGATTATGTGAATGTGCATTAATGAAATGATGCATTTAACTATGTGAATGTATTGCTGTAATTAGAGTTGATTATATTCCTTGAGACTTACTAAGCATAAAAATGCTTACTCACCGCTTTGGCTCTCGCTTTTCTAGATTTCGCCGATAGCAATCGGATTCGGGATCGTTGAAGTCGAAGTCATCCACACTATCAAGCCCCCATTTTGGTATAAATTCTTGGTTGAACTTGAAATGGCATGTATAGGACTACCCTTGTTGGTTTAAATATGTTATGATGTATATGTGTACGGCCATGCGAAAATGGCTCGTAATAGTGAAGTATCAACTTAAACTATTTGCGGTTTGTATATATATATATGGTGTCATGATGTGACTATGAATTGGAAATGGGAATGTTGGTCACATGATCAGCCATTGGCATGGTTAAAATGATCATATGTGGACCTATGTAAGGCAAGACTAGTTGGTTCATGGAGACTACAAAATAGGTAAGACCTACCTTAAAACAGATGCTGCCAGCTGCAGTAACGTGAATGTGAAAAATCACCAAAATTTGTAGGAATGGTATTAAATAGTGAATCAGCTATGTAAATGAACATTGATGAGTCTATTTTCATATGGAAGAAACGAAATGGTCATAGGAGTTACATGTTAAGAGATATTAAAGCTATTGTGAGACAGGGCCAGAACGGTTTCTGGGTTCCCTGTCGCAACTTTAAAAATTTGCTATAAATTATCCAGAAAGAATTAGGAGACATACCTTATATGTACAGATTCCATTTTGAGTCTAGTTTCATTAGAAACAAACGGCACCAGCATTAAAGCCCTGTACAGAGAGATATTCAAGTTATACCGCGCGAAGGTCAGAGCAGTCGATCCCTGTAACATGGGTGACTTTAACTAATAAACTGTACCAATTGGCCCGACCAAAAATTCTAGAAATAAATCCATGGATGGATATATGAGTCTAAATTCAGGGAAAATTTACGAAACCAGTTTCCGAGTTTTGAAACTCGAGATATGATTTTTAAGGCGACAGTGACGCAGTTTTTCCAGCCTGACTGGAAATGTCCAATAGATGGGCAAAACAAGTGAACTTGGCTTGCTAACCCCTCGTGTCCGACACCGGCGATGGTCTCGGGTTCGGGGTGTTACAAAGAAATTCTCGAGGAACTGAAAGTTTATGGTTCTACATGGACTGTGTCAAAACAAGGAATCCACACTTGTCGAAGAGAATATTTGACGCCACTTGCGAAGGTATGGTTTTACTTCATCCGATTCAGCCTTATGCCTAGCTCACATGGGACTATAATATCATTAGAGCGAATGGTCTTATTGTACTCGATCCTAACTGGTAAGACCATTGATGTGGGGAAGATCATCTTGAGGGAAATACGGAATTGTGCTGTTAAACGCTCTAGCCCTTCCCAGTTCCCCTTTACAATAACAATTTTATGCTTGAAAGCTAAAATTCTTGCGAATGTAAGGAAGACAGGGTATATCCAAGGCACAATCACAGGTTGGGACCTTTACCGAGTAGCTAGAGACTCAGTTCTATAGCAACAAGTTGAAGTAAGTGAGGAACCGGAGGACCCTGATGAAGAAGAAGATCCCACAATGCAATCTTTTGAAGTCCCTGATAAGGTAGAACCAGTGGAGCCAGAAGCTGAACTTGATGATAAAACTTCAATGTTTAGAGCTCAATCGCCTAGCCCAGACCTTCGAGATGAGCTATCAAAATTGATGGACTTAATGCAACATATGCAATGGCAGCAACAAGCCTACTGGAGATACTCAAAAATAAGGGATGACTCGATGAGAAGTGCTTTTAAGAAAATATACAATGACCCGTTTATTTTTGTGCCTGAGTTTCCAGATTTCATATTTGAACCATGGAGTCCATTTCAAAGAAGGAGCGAAGTGATTCGTGCAAAGGCAATAATGATAGAGCAAAAGATTAGTCCAGAACGGAAGGATCTGCAAATAAATAAAATGGAGGGATCTTGACTTTACTTTATTTTGTGTTCTTAGACTATTTTTAGGATTAAGTTTAATTAGGAAATTTTTTTATTTTTTCACAATAAAACAATAGAGGAAAATCACTAATGTGAGCAAGTCACAAAGTATAAAGTGTGGCAATAGATATACACATGTCTAGGATTGGATTTAGAAAGAACTTGGTACTTAAGCAGTCAAATTGACTCACCTCCTCTTTTCTAAAATCCTACCTGGTGTATAGTATCTATTCACTTTAAACAATAAGGACATTGTTCAATTTAAGTTGGGGGGGCCGAAAAATGGAATTATTTCCACTCAGAAAAAATTTTTCTTTTAATTGTGATTAGGATATTTTTTGTTCAAAAATTTGAATATTGTTAAGTATGCTCAATTTGAGTATGAATAAATTTCTATTATTTCAATAAATTATTATGTTAGCTTAATAATGACATGAATGTATTTTTAATAAAGCATGCAAATTCGTACCATAAAATTTTTAGTTCTTTAGGAAAGTTAGGTATGCATAAAAGTTTAAGTCTTTAGAATTGATTTAGTAGTTTCTTGAGGCGAAATCCAAGGGGGCATGGAATGTTGGAAATGATTTAGGCAACTATTGTTTGGACCGTTTGAGCCTTTCAAGCGCTCCATGGTAAAATTTTATCCTTTGAAACAAAACTTTGAGACTATATGGCCTAATTTTATTTCGACCCTTGCAATGATTAGCCATTACTTTTCGCTTAATGATCTTAAAATTGTCCCAAAAACTAGACTCAGTAATATTCAAAATGTACTTCGAAAATAAGTTTGGAAGAGTGGAAAAGAAGTATCAATTGCTCGATAATTGCAATACACAAAGTAAGTGCTCCTGTTAGCTAAAAAAAAAAAAAGAGGGCACTTGTATTTGAAAGAGATGTACAAAAGAGCATATGAAAGTCAAGTTGGTGTATCAAAGGTAAAAATCCCGAAGGTTCGTTTGACACTGAGTCTAGAGTTTTTAAACCAAAATTTATCCATCTTTCACCTACCCTTAGCCTAGCCACGTTAGAACCTTGATAAAGACCTATTGATTCAAAGTTCTAATGCTACCTACATTAGTGGAGAGAAATTGCTACGATCAACATATGAAGACATAAGTTAAGCTTAATGATTGCAGGTTAGACTTGAATAAAGGAATAAAAATAAAATTGGTAAGGGTTAACATGCCTTTGTTACAAAAGCATTTAGTCTAAAATTTTCTATTATAATAAGTTGTTGAATTTAATTTGAACAATATGTATACTTAAGTAGCATAACTATCAGATTTCTTGTCTTTGAGCATAAGTATTTTAAATTCATAATTTTGGAAAAAATTTTGTTCTGAAGGAATTTTTCAAGGATGTTTCCGATAAATTCTTTTCAAAATTTATGCATTACTCGGGACGAGCAATGAATTAAGTTTGGGGGTGTGGAAACACAAAAATTTATATACTTTTTAATACCCATTCTTACTTAAATCCATGCAAATCCAGTTAAATTCTTGTCGAAAAATAATTAAATATTATAAAATAATTAAATTGTGTTAAAAATATAAACATGGTGAATTTAGTTAATTTTATACTCAATTTTGATTAATTTTGACTATTTTCGACAGATTCACGCAAAGGGCGAAAATTGGCTCGGATGACACTGCTGAACGCACAAAATCGAGAAGCAATTTGAAGTATCGAGGCACATGGATTTTCAACCTAAGACGGTCTAGAAAATGTGTATTAATTCATAATTTAATTAATTTTAATTTATTCCCCATTTAATTTGGGTTAAATAATTTTTTTAAATTAATTATGGAGAAAGGGTCCAGTTAAACCGCACTAGTCGAACCATATTGAATGAACCGAACTAGCCACTAATTAGGCAGCCAAGAACCGTCCATATTTTGACCCAATATCTGATTAAATATGCTTGCAAAAAGGCCCTCGAAAGACTTCTAATATGCATTCAAACCCTACATTTAATTGTGGCTTTGTAGATTTGCCCTAGGCCATTTTTAGCAAAGTTGAAAGTCTCAACTCTTGCCAAGTAGATGGCCAGCCATAGGGGGCACTTTGGCTGCTCGAATTTGCTATTTTTAGCAGCCACAATCAGCTATAAAAGCCACCCCTTGCTGATCATTCAAACCATCCCTCATTCCACAACATTCTCTCATTCTCTCTTCTCCTCTCTCACTTTTCTCTTACTTTTTCCATCCCATTTCCCTTATTGTTCAAGTGCTGATTTCTTCTCTTAGGAAAGAGGCTCTCATCAGCCATTTTGGAGAAGCAATTAGGTGTTCATAAGCCACCTTGATAGCTGAAGGCAACGAAGAACGGAGCAACTAGTCAAGCCACGGAGAAACACCGGATTTGCTTCTTGTTCCCTATCTCTTTAATTTTTGTTGTTGCTTTGACGAACATGTTTATGAATATTTATGCTATTGAAATGGTTATTTTAATCAATTTAGCTTAAATTTAAGTTTGTGTTGGGTTGATTATATTCTGCCTACTTGAATTGTTAAAATGATGTTTATGCTGTTATAGGCCTCAGTAAATTGCTTGGTTAAGTAAAATCATGCCTAAGTTATTTTTGCAATATAATTCTTAAATAAATAATGAATTAATTATTTAAAAATTGTTAAATAACTAATGAATTAATTATTTAAATGGATTGAAATTATAATTAATTGACACAATACTTAATCAGTGCATGTTTATTCTTCTAAGGTAGCTGAAGGTTAAATTAGCAATGTATCTGGCGATATTATTGCCTTGCATAACTTGCAAGATTATTGTGATTAAAATGTTTCAAGGTAGGGATGCCTTGTTACCTCACATAGTCTTTTATATGCTTATTAGATTTAATTAATCGTTTGAATTGACATAGGGATATGCAAGAGATTGTTCAATTTAATAATCTGTTTAGTCAATTGAATTGACATAGGGATATGTCAAGAGATGAATGGATTTTTGTATGTGAGTATGTTCAGAAGTTAGCCAATTACCGAGTTACTGTGAATTTATTCGCAACAATGTAAACATGAGTTTAATTATTCTAAGTTAACGGAATATAATTAATCCAACACAAGTATGTTACCTTGATTAAATCTTATTCGAAATCATTTCCCTGTGGGTACGATAACTTGACATTACTTGTCACTTTATTACTTGTTGCGATTGTGTACACTTGCACATTTTTTCCATCGTTCCAACAGGCTGATTTGACGTATAGTGAAGAACCGATCAGGATTTTAGCTCATGAAATCAAAGAATTGAGAAATAAGCGCATAGCTTTAGTAAAGGTTCTTTGGCATAAACACTGGATCGAGGAAGCTACGTGGGAACCAGAGGAAGCTATGCGGAAACAGTACCCTAACCTATTTACTGGTAAGATTTTCGGGGACGAAAATCCCTAAAGGGGGGACTTGTAACAGCTCGTTTTTGAGTCAAATCAGAATAGTGGTTTTGGGAAACAAATTCAAGGTGAAAATATTATTTTATTATTTTATTTACATCATGATAGAATTATTATGTGAAAGTTTCGTAAAGAAATTTTACTGTTTAAATGCTTAATTCGGTAAAAAGGAGTAAATCGCGTAAAGCATAAAACTTGTGTTCTATTAGCTAAAAGCGTCAAATAGCTATAGAACATTAAAGTGAAGGTCCTTAGGTGGTAAATAGACCATTTATGGATAGTGGATGATGATAGCATGGAAATTGGTGTAATTTTTAATATTTTTAAAGGTTATAAAAGTAAATTAGTAATTAATGTTAATATTAAAAACCAAAATCATTTTATTCATCATCCTTCATATTTGTTGCTGATTTTGAAGAAGAAAAAGAATAAAATTTTGATTCCTAGGGTTCGGTCGTTTGGAAATCAAATTGGTAAGTGATTTTGACTCGGTTTTTAATATTTTCTACATTTTTGAGATCGTTGCTTCGTATTCTAGCTAGCCCGTACCCTAGATTTTAAAATTGTTAAATATTTATCATGTTGCTATTGTTGAATGCTTGAGTAATTTGATAGTTGATGATAGATTATGAAGGTTTATTAATAATTAAAATAGTTTTGTAAAGTAATTTTTGACAAAAATGCAAAATAGGGATTAAATTGTGAAAAATGTGGTGGTTAAAAGTGTGAAATAATGAAAGATATGGGCTGCTAGGAGTCCCTATGAAATTCGGCTAGCATGTAATTGTACTAAATTGCATGAATTTGCAATTTTATTTGAAAAGGACTAAATTGTAAATAATGTGAAAGTATAGGGGCAAATGTGTAAATTTGAAAAAATATGAATTATGGGCTAAATTGAATAGATTGAATGCTAAATGTATTGAATTTGATAATATATAGATCAAGATAAGCCGGGATCGAGTTTAGATCAGGGAAAAAGGAAGATTGACGAATAGCTGATAGTTTTTTTTCGAGCGATACGAGTTAAGTTCGTATAATTAGAATCGAACTTTTAAATACTTGTATTTATTTGGAATGTATGTATATAATTGAGAAATTGATATAATTGGATCATGAGTGACTAATTGATATAGACTGATGGTTACCAAGCCCTGTTTGAACCGTATGAATTTGTAGGATACGAGTGACATGTCACTAGGGTTACCGTTTTGGTCGAGCTCTTGCATTTTTTGCGGACTCACCATAACTCGTATGAGCTTACCGATATATCAGCTCGTAAGAGCTTACTGTTCTCAGCTTGTATGAGCTTACTGTTTAGCTCGTCAGAGCTTACTGTTTCAGCTCAATATAGCATATTGTCCATCAGCTCAGGAGGAGCTTACTGTTCATAGCTCGAAAGAGGGAAAATGATAAGGAATTGATGGATTACTGATTTACATGTACTGTATATCATCCGATATCCCTCGATATTCTAATAAGTTCAACGGGCATAAATTCTTTTTATATGGATGAAGTAATGTTTATACGGATGAGTTATGGTTTTCAAATGAATTATTGTTTATATGATTGGAAATGAAATGTTACCAATGTTGTACATGATATATGAATTTGGTGTGATGTAATGTATTGAGATAATGGATGATTTCATATATTTAAATGACTAACTTGTGATGAATGCTTGTGTTTAGGCATTTGGTAATTGAACACTTGATTATTTGCCTTGATTTTGGATATTAAATGATGTGTATTGATCGGTAATACGTCATAATCCTATTCCGACGACGGATGCGGGTTAGGGGTGTTACAATAATAATATAAATTTAAAATTTAAAATAATATAGTTTGGTATTGAAAATAATAACAAAGGCAACACAAAAAAAGGTTGGGTTAGATAAAATACTTTCCAGCGAAAAATAAAAGTTGGGATAGGTTAAGATTTTCCCAACTCTTCCTAAAAATTCAGGATATGATTAGATTTTTCCAACACCTAAAAAATTTGCTTAAAAGTACAAATTTAAATGACATAAAAAAGGGTTAACGTAGTCCAAAAAGAATCGTCTTAGGCTTTTCATATGGCCATCTAGTTGGGAAAGGTATAACAAAAGTCGACATAGTATTGGGCAAAGTCGAATCTTATGTAAGCGTTGTCTTAGGCATGCATATCTCGACCCTTATACAAAGAGTTGGCCAAAGCGTATGTTGACAAGGCTATCTCGACACTTAGGAAAGTGTTGGCCCAAAAGTGTTGTCTTAGGGTTGTTTTGTTGTAGTGTACCAAAGTGTGTTATAAAATTGAAGTTTAAGTATCAATTAGGTTCAAAATAATTTTAAGATTCCGATTAGGTAAAAGTAACCAAATTTAGGGGGCAAAAGATAAATTAACTTTAAAATTTTTAAAATTTTTCTATATAATCCATCTTGTCATTACTTAATAACCTGTCAATGTCACATCCAATCTTCGTGGAGTTGGGCAAGATGCATCAAGATAAGAATAAAGAGGGATGGGGTTTCTTCTAGTAATCGCAGCAGGGATTGTAGATGGATCCTAACATCCACTAGTTATTTTAAATTGAATGTTGATGGAGCGCGCAATTCATCCTCGAGTATTGCTTCTTTAGCAGCCGTTACAAGGAATGAGCATGTTGAGTGGTTATAGGGATTGAGAGAAATATTGGGAGGCGTAGTGTTGAACAAGCTGAGCTTTGGGCCATTTATGATGGGCTACAATTTGCATGGGATGTCAAGTGGAATGAGGTGATAATGAGACTAATTGCACTATAGCTGTTAAAGATATCCTTGGTGGCCTCAAAAGACATATAAATAGAGATTTGATCTCAAGAATTCATTGGCATGTGGTCATCAAATAGATTCAAAGAGAAGCGAATTTTGCCTCCCACATTATGGCGGGTATAATGAAGGAAGATCCTGTTGGACCACAAATTTTTCATGTAGCTTCGGCTAAAGTTGCTAATCAAATCCGTCTAGATATTCAGTCCTTACAATCCAACTCAAATGGCATTTGTATTAGTTAGTAACTGATTCCGTCCTATTTTTTAATAAAAAAATAACTTGTCAATAATTTCGATGGAAAATTAAAATTTAAAGGTTTAATTGCGTAATTCATAATTCAAAGGTTTGAGTTAAATGTTATTTTCCATTAAAAGCTTAATTAATTATTTATTAAATGTGAAATTCTTTTTAGCATTTAACCTATTTTAATTGAAAAGAAAGTTTTATAAAGAGAATTAGTAGCTGTTAAATGGGTCCACTAAACACTAGAAAGGTGAAGGCCAGGCTCATTGAACCCTCGTTTCATTAACTTAACACCTTTCATTTATAACATCTTACTTATTTTTTATATTATATTATATTATATTATATAATTAATGGATATCTATGAGCATTATTCACTAAAACACTATTTAGTTACAAAATCTGGAAAGAAATCCTCGTTATCTTTTCAAAAACTAAAAAAAAAAAAGAAAAAGAAAATGGCATCCAATTCAGCCTCAATGTATAGGATTGATTTGAGTTGAGACTGATACATGGTATGATGATAAGACATATTGACATATAATTGGTAAGCATCACAGTTAAAATTTAACATTCTTTTTTTAATTAACTAAAAATCAAACTGAATTTTATCAATTATTTGATTAATTGGTTTTTTAAAATATTAAAAAATTATTTTTCAATATTTAACTAATGAATGAAAAGTAGAAATGAGTAGAATGAAATGATAAGATAATCAAAATCAATATAAAACCAAACTATAAATGAGATTAGTATTCAAATGGATTTTGAATTCTTTTCCGGACCCTGGGAATTGGCAGCAGCAACTATAATAGGTTATAAGATTTACGTCCATCAACAATGGTTGATGATGTTGTGCATGACGATAACTTCTTCTTGATTTGATGTTTGCATTTGACCCTTTTGCATGCTCACCTCTCTGTTCCATCTTCTTAACAATTAGTTTTAATGTTATTGTTACAGTAAACTCATCACTGCTAATACAGAGAAAGTCGCCATATATTAAAAAGGAAAACAGTGGGTGGCTTTGGCTGCTCTAGTCCTTCCAAATACCGTCAAAATCAAATGCTCATAATCTATTAAATCCATGGGATTTGAAACTTGCAACTCCAATCAAAACTCGGTCTTCGCTTGCTTTGGGTTAGGCAACAATGAATGGGGCTATTGTTTCTTCACTTATTGTGAACGTTATTTTAACTCACCAAAAAATAATGTTTCCATGATTTGTTAAGTGGGAGTAATAGTGACATCATTTTCTTACGTCTTCCCATCTCTATCGCTATTAAACTACTTTCAAAGCAAGTCCCCTTCCTTCCAAACTTGTCCTCATCTCAACTCACCATTCTAAGCAATGCTCTAAATCTAAAAATTGGAATGGTATTTTATTAAAGGGATTTGATTCGATTTAAAAAAATCGAAAAAAATTAATTTCGAGTTATTTCAGTCAACTCAGATAAGTAATTTAAGTTTCGAGTTTCAGTTGAGTTGAATTTTACAATTCGAATAATTTGAATAATTCGTAACAGATTGATGTAAACACCCCTTTGATCTCTATCAATTTTGAAAATGAATAAATTGATTTCTCTCAACAAAATTATAAAAACATTCAAAATAATTTTCACAAATTCAATATAATTTTAAAATTAAAAATATTTATAAAAATTAAAAAATTCTAAAGAATATATAAATAAAGTTAAAATTTTAAACTTTTTCTAAAATAATAATTTTAGGACATAAATAAGTTAATTAATGATTCAAGTTTATCATACTAAAGTATCTCTTTTGCTTTGAAAAAGTTTTCAAATATATATGGTTTTAAATTTATGGGCTCTAACATGGAATTAGTTATACTGTAACAAGATTTTAATTTGACATGTTTAATATTTTAATTTAACTTGAACAATTTCATTCAATTCAATTCGACTCAACTTGGATTTTATTCCACTCGACTTGATTCGAAAAAATTTTAAATCAAGTTAGGATGATAAAATATGACTCGCCAACTCAATTAACTTAAAATTTTTTCTGTAACGTCCTTTACCCGTATCCTATGTCGAGACAAGGTACGAGATGTTATCAGACTTAAACACATGCATAAAAACATTTTCAGATCATAAGATTTCGCTCAAATTTTAAAACTTTCAAACTTCCTCTTAACGTCCCTAATATAGACCTACGAGGCCCAAATCACGCTTTGGAAATGGTTTGGGAATAAACTGAACACTTTAGAAAACTTTGAAAAATTTCAATGTAAATAGGGGCACACGACCGTGTGGAAGGGCGACACGCTTGTGTGGTTTTATTTCTCAATTCGAACCTACAAGGGTTTTCACACGACCTGACACACGTCTGTGTCTATGGCTCAGGTGCCTCACACGACCATGACACATCCGTGTTGTAGCCCGTGTACAAAAACCTTGACATTTTGTTTCTTACGTTATCAACCATTTAAGGGCACACGGCCAAGGCACACCCCCGTGTGCTAGGCTGTGTCTCTGCTCGTGTGGTTACTACTGGGCATTCTATTTTGCCAAATTTAGGTGCAGAGGACACATGACCTAACTACATGCCCATGGGGCAGACCGTGTGTCACACACGGTCTAGTGTGTCTACCCGCATGGACAAAAACAAGGCTATTTATCAATGTAACACCCCACACCTGTGCCCCACGCCGGGTCAGAATATGAGGCATTACCTAACTTAAACTTATGCATATAGACATTTTCATAACACCAAAACATGGTCAAATTAAAACTTTTTCAATTTGATTTATAAACTTCTTAATAAGAGCCTACTAAGCTCAAAACATCCATCGGAACCCATTCGAAAACAATCCGAGTCCTTTAAAGAACTCTAAAAATAACTCTTAACATAGGGGCACAAGCCCGTGTGGGAGGAGCAACACACTCGTGTTACATTTCAACATGGTCGTGCTATTGGCCCGTGTAGCTCACACGGCCTAATCAATACTGGGACATGCCCGTGTCCTATACTCGTGTGGAATTAATTCTAAATGCACACCTACAGGGGTTTTCACATGGCCTGGAACACGCCCGTGTCTCTGGCCTGTGTCCTTCACATGGCCATGACATGCCCGTGTGCTAGGCCGTGCCCTTCACACTACTGAGACACTAGGTCGTGTCTCTGCCCGTGTGTTTATTACCATGCATACTGACTTACAATTCTTACGACCATATCACATGCCTATATGGTGAACCGTGTGTCACACACGGCCTAGACACAAGCCCGTGTGCCTACCCGTATAGACAAAATAAGGCTATTTACCAAGCCTTTTTGTCACCCTTACTTATGTAACCTGCACAAAAATCACTCTATACTAACATATTGGCACATCACATGGCCAAAATAACCATAATGGACAATATTTCATTTATGCAATTTACTCATCCATGAAAATATCATCTTTTATTATTAAATCAAAATGAGTATTGACCATCATCTATGGCCTTATACAAAATAAGTATCATATTCATCATATGAGCCAACACATTGTGGCTAACTAACAAAACACTAAACAAAGACTCGAGTCCCTATACATACCAGAAAACAAAACAATGAAACTAGCTATACCAAGGTTTTGAGTGATAGTGTGATCAAAGCTTTTGATGTCACTGGATCCCCGATGCTAGCTTGGCGGTACTATAAGGAAAGAAAAGAAAGGAGGGTAAGTGTGGGAGCTTAGTAAGTACTTATATGCAAATAAAGTGTAATTATAAGAAAATCATATTTATCCAACGGTAGCTTGTCAGGCTTAAAAGATATAAATCACTTAACGTCTCTATCTTACTCTTCTTTTCATTCATGTACACTTAATGCACCTAGTTCTTTACTCAGGTCCTAACCATGAGTTTGGTATACATACCTCATCAAAGTATTCACCAACTAAATCTTCGGGTTACCCGTTGAATTCTCGAAATACATATGGATACGCGAGGAATTTGTGTCTATATGCCATATAAGAAATCAGGGCTACCTCATGCTATGAAACGCTCACATTTGAGCTACTCACGAGCCTTTTTATCAAGTCAGGACCTGGACCCCATAGCTATCATGTAAGGTATGCTCATTGAGCCACTCACGAGTCTGTACACAAAGTCAGTACCCAGACCCACGTTACCTATAGCATTTATCTCATGAACTCAAACTCAACTCATGAGTTCAGACCACATAATTTTCATAACATTCCCCTTTGTACCCTATGCTATGTCTAAGGTTCAACGGGGCTTCATATCTAATCGAATAGCATCGCATTTGCTCACATTGTAATTTACTCGCATAACATGTCATTTAAACATTCATGGCAACAATTAGAATTTAGATACATAACAAAAATAAGCTAGTTACACATGTATATTATTAAAATATACCAAAGTAAGCTTCAATAACACATTATTTACATATGTACTTACTTCGATACAAAATGATGAAAACGAGCTTAATCCTCGTAAACTTTGTTCTTACCATGATCAAGAACCGAATCACGTTTCTCTTGATCTAAATTAATTAAAATTCATTTATTTCATCAGCATATCAATTTAGACGCCTGAAAGTTCATAATTGGGCAAAATAACTATTTTGCCCCTAGACCTTCACAAAATGACCATTTTACCCCTATGCTCGAAAATTAATTTTTATCAAATTTCTTCATATTATAAGCCTAACTGATTACTTCTTATACTAGAAGCAATCCAAAATTTCCATTATTTCTCACATTTATCAACAAATTTTCAACTTATGCAAAATAGTCCCTATTAGGGTTTTCATGAAAAATCCCTTCATAAAAGTTGTTTATTACACATCTGATACTCATATTCTTCCATAAAATTTTAGAAAACTACACATATGCTTTCATGGCAAAACCCTAATCTCTTAACCAATTTGCAAAATAATCCCCTTCATAGAAAGCTTATGTTACAAGGGGTCCAAAAATACAAAAATCATCAAGAATAACCTTATAAATGACTTACTTGTAAGAGATGTTAATGGCTGATATTTTGAGCTCTCAAAACCTTCCTTTTGAAGATGAAAATCAGTTGAAGAAGAAGAAATAAAAAGATGAAGCCTTTTTTTGTTTTATTTTATTTAAAACTAGTCAAAATTGGTGACCAAAACACCACCTATTTTGACTTTCCCATCAATTTGTCCCTCCTATGGCCGGCCACCCTATTTTTTAAGGGTCTAATTACTCTTTAAGGCCTCCAATTTAGGTTCTTTAGCTAATTGACACTCTTATCTAACAAAATAGGACTTTTGTACTTTATGCGGTTTAGTTCTTTTTCACAATTAGGTAAGTAATCGCTAAAATTAATTCACCAAAATTTTCATGTACTTATCTAATCATGCTACAATACATAATATGATATTTAAAATAATTTCCTCGACCTCAGTTTAGTGGTTCCGGAATCACTATTCCGACTAGCCCTAGAATTGGGCTGTTACAACCAAGCCTTTTTATCACCCTTACTTACACCCACTTACAAAAACATCAAACAATATCAATACCACATAAACACATGACCATATCAGCCAATACCTAGGTATCCATACATCATTTCCAAGCTATTTCCTATCACGTACAACATCTCTTACTTATAAACACAAACCATGCAACAAACATATCCATGAGAATTCTCATCAAATGCATTTAATAATAATTAATATTAGCCAACACCAATGGCCTATACAAAATGAATATCACATCCATATGAGCCAACACTTATGGCTAAACCAACATGACACTAAACAAAAAGACCAAGTCCCTATACATGCCACTTTTGAAATATTTAAACTAATTACACCAAAATAGTGTGATCAATGCCTCTGAAGTCCCTTGATTCCCGAGCTAGCTTGGCGGCAGTATAAGAAAATGGAAAAAAGAGGAAGTAAGCATAAAGCTTAGTAAGTCACAAGTAAATAATTAACATCATTTTACCAAGTAATATCATACTCATAACATATCATACACTTGCACAAGATTCTCGAATGACTATAGACATAACTTACTTATTTTCATCCTTACTACTCATATACACAACTCGAGCTCATTCTTATAAGTTTCGTGTAGGTACCTGTACCACTTGCAACATAATCGTAACTTTTCTCAATCGTGATATAATCTTTAAATCACACGTTGAACCAGTTGGAATAATAAAGGATACCCGATAAGCCTCATACAAAAGGGCAAGATGCTGATCCCATGTTCCAAACATGGTCTTACACTAGTCTCATATATCGATGCCGATGCCATGTTCCAAACATGGTCTTACTCTAGCTCACATATCGAGGCCGATGCCATGCCCCAAACATGGTCTTACACTAGCTTTATATCAATACCGATGCCATGTTACAAACATGGTCTGACACTGGCTCACATATCGAGGCCGATACCATGTCCCAGACATGGTCTTACACTAGCTCTCATATCAATTTTAATGCCATGTTCCAAGCATGGTCTTACACTAGCTCACATATCAATGCCGATGCCTTGTCCCAAACATGGTCTTACACTAGCTCTCATATCAATACCGATGCTATGTTCCAAAAATAGTCTTACACTGGCTCACATATCGAGGCTGATGCCATGTCCCTGACATGGTCTTACACTAGCTCTCATATCAATGTCGATGCCATGTTCCAAACATGGTCTTACACTAGCTCACATATCCCTAGTATCACGACATGGATATCCGATCTATTCCTATGGTTCAATCGAGAGTTTTGCTACATCAAATCTTGTTATGCATTTTCATAACAAAATCAAACATTTCATGCAATATCAATTATTTAATGCATAATAACAATAGAATTGTGATATTTATGTGCAACTTACCTCGGTATACAAAATATGAGCGATTGATTTTATTTAGTCCGCTAGCTTGGTTTTTCCTCGGTTTAAGTTTGGATTCCGTATTTCTTGATCTATAATGACAAAATTTATTTATTTAATCATCACATTAATCAAGACATTCCAAAATTCCTACTTTGGCAAAATGAGTATTTTGCCCTTAGACTTTCACAAAATTACGATTTTAACCCTAGGCTCGTAAAACGATTTTCAGCGAATTTTCCATATTAACCAAGCCTAGCCTAAACTACTTTAAGTCTATAGCATCTCAAAATTTCAATTATTTCACACATTTGCAACCTATTTTATAAACTTTACAAAGTGATCCTTTTAAGTATTTTCATGAAAACCACTTCACAAAAGTTGCTTATTTAACAACCATGATTCATTTTATTCTATAAAAATTTGGAAAAAAACATGAATACTCTCATGTTAAAACCCTATACTTTCAACCATTTTGCAAAATAGTCCCCTCATTAGCTAGATTAAGCTATAAGGGTTCCAAAAACACAAAAATCAACAAAAATGACCATCAAAATCACTTACTTGCAAGGGATATAAGTTGCTGAAATTTTGAGCTCTCAAAAACCCCCTCTTTGTTGAAAATTTAAGTGGAAAGAAAGGAAAATGAAAAAGATGATAGCTAGCCTTTAGGTTTATTATTTTATTATCAAGTAAGTCACCTAACCTTTGACCATTCCATGAATTAAGGCTCCATGTCCAGCCACTAACATTTTATCGATCTATTTACTCAATAAGGACCTCTAATTTAATGTTTCATAGCTATTTGACACCTTTAGCTAGTAAAACAAATCTTTCGCACTTTATGCGATTTAGTCCTTTTTCGAAATTAAGCAAGAAATTGCTAAAATTAGTTCACCAAAATTTTCAAACATTCATATAACCATGATATAACACATTTTAATCTCTGATTTCGGATTAGTGGTTCAGAAACCACTGTTCTGACTAGGCCCAAAATCGGGCTATTACATTTTCACTCGATCTGATCAAATACTCACCTTTAATCTTTGAAGTTTGTTAAATTTTAAGTAAATTGTTGGTCAAAATTTTTTCATTCAAATATAAAAGTTTTAAATTGGTCATACAAATTTTTGGATTTTTTTTATTATCATTTTTCATCAATTGACTAATAAACTTGAACAAAAGGATGATGTGGAAATTTAGAAAAAAAACATAACTCCACCTAAATTTTTTTCAAAATCATAGTTCTTATTGGGGACTCGTGAAACAATAGTTCTTCGGTTGCTAAAGAAATTCAGAGAGATGGAAAGGGAAAGAAAAAGAGAACAAATTTTCTTCTTATTCATCTCATTGATTGTTGTTGTAATGGTTGTACATGTTATGAAGTATTCCCTTATTTTCTAAGTTTAGTGGTTGTGGGTTTTGTTTTGGTAACAAGGTTAGGGTTGTGCTTGATTAGAATGGTAATGAGATAAAGGTTTAGAAAATAGTTTGGTTTAAGGTTAAGAAATCTGTGACAATTTTTATCATGTTTAAAATATGAGAATTGGGTTTACTGATCTAGAAATTCATTTTTGTTCACTTTACATGCATGGAAATGTTGTCTATTAAGGTCATAAAATTTTGTAATATCAATACTAGAAATGGTTATTTAAAGTAGTGTGAGTGTTTAAAAGGTAAAGAGAGTCGCATATGTTTAAAAATGGTTTGAATGAGGTAACTATAAAATGTTAGTCAATAGATTCATACACTGACATATCCACATAAGAATAACATAAGAACAAGACCTTGCAAATGTAGCAAAATAGAGTTTTGTTTCGAATTTATGTATCAACCCTTAATATAAGCAATGTCAAGTTTTCAGTATCAAATGTGTTCCATATGATGACCCAATTACAAAAGATATCCTTTATTCAAGTATATCCAAAGGAACATTTTCAGTTTTGCAACTAAATACAAAAAAACTTGTAAAGTAGAAGAAGTTGCAAACGAAAGTGTTCTAAAGTTTGTAAAACTAAGTAAATAAAATAAACATTAAAAAAGTGTTATTAACCACATAATTCAAAAGATAGAGAAATAAAAAAATAGAGGTTGGCAATAATTCAATCTTTACTTGCAGTATCAGTTGGAGTGCTAGTTATTGTGCTTGAAACAATGCTTTCTTGAGAAAAAGGGATGTACATTCTTCCTATTTCATCACTCTTTAGCATTCATCTGAAAATCATGATTGTAACACCCCATACTCGATCTGATCACCAAACCTGAGCTACGAGATGCTATCATGGAAAATAAAGATCACCACATGCAATTCTAATTTAAAAATAATTTTATCATTTTAATAATCTATGCAAAACATGACTAACAACCTAATCCAAGTCTCAATTGAGCTTATGAAAGCTCTAAAACAAGTTCGGGATTGAACAGAGAATAAATTGAAACATTTCACAAAAAAAAAAGGCAAAGATGTAAAATAGAGGTCATACAGTCGTGTGAAAGGCTAAGACTGTGTAGTCCTGAGTTACACGATCGTGTGACTCTTTGAGGCCATGTAGGCCAAATTGTAAAATTTCCAAAAAATGTCACACAGTCGTATGACTAGGCCATGTAACTAACTATGATCGTGTGATACAAAAGTAACTTAAAATCAAGCAGCACACGGTCGCGTCAACAACCCGTGTGTGACACAAAGCCGTCTAGTAAACCGTGTGACCCAAAAATGTACCAACATTAATATGCCTACAAAAGCATATGATGACACTTTGAAACTTTTCTTAATACACTTCAAAACTAATGCCAAAACATATCACATAAACATCCAGGTAAGGCCTAACCAATATGCCAATTTGGCACCATCACTGTAACACTTTTCACCTAGTCTGATTCTCGGACCCTAATATTGAATGTTACGACAGTTAACAACACTTGTCAACATATAGTTTCAGCTTTAAACATTTAAGCCAACAATAACACATTCCATAATCTAAGTATAACATGAATTACAAACAAAATTGAGTCTCAAATGAGCTTACAAAAGTTCTCAAATCAACCTGGAATCAAATAGGGTCTTAATTGAAAACTCAACAAAAAGTATGGAAATTTCAGTAAATAAGGGTTACATGGCAATGTATCTAAGTTGTGTGATAGACTATGACTGTGCGTACCTGAGTCACACAGTTGTGTAGCCAAGCCGTGTAACTAACTGAAACCATATGGAAGAGAGTCATACAACTGTGTCACTAAGCCGTGTAGACCTAAATGCAAAATTTTCAACTTAAAGTCACACAACCATGCTCCTAGATTGTGTGCAAAATTAAATACCATATGAACAGCACCACAAGGGCATGTGGCCAGCCTGTGTAACTTTCTAGAGCCATGTGGTGCAAAAATCAACTTCTTTTAGAGGTTACACAACCGTTTCACCAACCTGTGTGGAGATACATAGTCGTGTGCCAAACTGTGTACAACATATGGTGACTTTATAAACAAGTTACCTAACTCAAATCATATCAAAACTTATAACCATACTTATACCTAATGTTAAATCTATTCAAAGATATCAAAGCACACTTTAAAATATTGTCCTAAACTCCTAACCAATATGCCTCATTGGCACCATTTCAACATCAAAACTTTCATTCATTGCATTTACATTTGACACCAATACAAAGGCCTCTTACCACTTAAGTGTTGCTACCTCTTTATATAATCTAGGTATCTCTCATGCTTTGCTGATGTGATATCCTCCTAGGGTGTTACATTCACCCCCATTATAGACTCAGTGTCCTTGCTAAGGTTTGCCCCACCATCGCTTAAAAGGCACGACGAATGGCTCTGATACCAATCAATGACATAGCCAACATCCAGCTTGGTAAGATATTGTTCACTTTAGGCACACACGACCCTCACGACTTTATTCTTGGGAGCGCCCATATAACCCTAAAAGGCCTCTTACCACTTAAGTGTTGCTACTCTTTTATATAGCCCAGGTCTCTCCCATGCTTTGCTGATATGGTATTCACCAATGGTGTTACAGGCTAGTATTAGTTGCCAATGGTTTGAGTAGGAGCTTGTTGTTGGGATGGTTGTCCTAAGGGTACTCTGTCTGAGTACTTGAAGACCTCTTTCTAACATCCTATCAAGATAAGGGAAGCATTCATAAATATTTTGTAAACATTAGCTTTAAAATACCAAAGATAATAAATCAGTGAACCCCACATGTTTTATAGTTGCTTTCCTCCTCCCCATTACACATTTGCAAATCCTGACATTGTGGCCTGTCTGACCACATTTGGTACAGTTGAGCTAGATTCCTCTTTTGCTCAATCTTGATGTTGATGTTGATGTTGCTTCCTCATCTGCCTCATTGCTTTTATTTTTTGTGTAGTCTTCGAGGAAGTCTTCTTATAGAAGATGGGAAGATCTCTTCAGGTTGATACGGTATTTTGCTCCACTAGTTAGGGCCTCTTAGTGGGTTGACATAATATGAATAGATGTTGATTTTTGTTTGTTTTCTAATAGTAGGGATAAACATAAGTCTATGGCTTCTTATGGTTCATCATCAACAAATTGCAAGCATGGAGGTATGGGATCCTAGCCAAATCCTATTTCTTACAGCTACATGTCTTTGCTTAGATATCAACAACATACTAGTTGGAAGGTCTAAAATGTACCTAACACTCAGGTCCACCAGAATGTTTTAACCGACATCTACAAAAGAGTTCAATTTAAAATGTAAAAAAAAAACAATTAATTATGGATATTAAAAGCATAATCAAACAAAGATAAATTTTTATGAATGTCAAACAATACCACACTAATAATTTTGAAACAGTTCAAAAATATTACAATCAAGGTAGCAATAACTCATTAAAAAAAGACTAAGATTCAAACAAATGAAAAGAAAAATAAAATCTCATTAGCTTTAGTAGTAAAGAGTTAAGTGTAAACACTCTAAAGAAGGTAGTTGCTTAAAATTTATAAAATTCAAATAAGGTAGTTAGAACATTTATAATAGTAATCATAAATGTGGCAAGTACAAAAGTTGTGGCAATTTTAGAACAATTAGGGCCAACTATGAAGAAGGTAAAAGCATCGGCAATAGATAATCATTTTTTTTTTGAAGAAGCAATCAATAATCATCTATAATAATGTCCAGAATGCAATTAGCTTACATAAGGCAATTTAACTTTTTACCAAAAAGTAAAATAGTTTTAAGCAATACAAACTTGTTAATAGTGTTGGAAATCGGGTTCAAAAAATGCAAGGGAAAATAAATTTAAGGGAAAAATCAGAGTTTCAAAAATTTTCTAAAAATAAGAACTTAGTTGTGATATCTAAAGTAATAAACACTTAATCAAAATTGTACCTTTTCGATACGTCTAGGATGAATGCTTTGACCGAGTAGTCTTCTACATTATCTTCAAGCTTACTACTGCTAAGTGTGGGCTCGCTTTGAATCAAAAAAATTTCCATAATATTATTAGTGAGGCAATTTCATAATTTTTCTAAACTTTGGGGTTAAGTTGGATCGAGGTAATGTAATGTGACACCCCTAACTTGACCCTGGTCGGAAAGTGGTTTCGGGACCACAAAATCGAGTCACAAAAGTATATAAATTTTCTTTTCTATGTTTATTATATGTAAAGTTTTATGTGTGAAAGTATCGTGTTTTAATTTTGTCATTTGAATGTGGAATTATTAAAAAGGACTTATGTGAGAAACTTGAAAATGTGATAGGTTGATTTGTAGTGGCCAAATATTGTATGGTTTAAAGTATGAGGACTTGCATGTCAAATATCCCTCCCTCAAGTTAGTGGACGGCAAGGCTAGTGGATGATTGCCATTTTATGCCTTTTATATTAATAAATTAAATGTTAAATGAATAAATAATATGAAGTATGGACTTATATTAAAAGAAATGGGTGATAAAACAAAGTTGGTTCATCTTTCTCTTCTCCATTGCCGTACCTAAAGAGAAAAAGGAGAAATTGAAGTTAAGGCATTTGGTCACCTTTAAGGGATTAAGGTATGTTAATGCTCTTTCATTGAAAATCTTTGTATATTTGGAGTGGTCATCAAGTATAGAAGCTAGCTCATGGCAAATGTTTTTGTAAATTTATGAAGATGACATTCAGTCATGGATGTTTGTATTTTTTTATGTTGTTTTGATGCTTTAGTGTATTGAAGGTTGATTATAGATGAGTTGAGCTTGGTAAAATTGAATAGTTGTGGCTTAATTGCTTAATGACAATCGGCTATGTTGAAGTGCTAAATGAGTGCTAAATTGAGCTTATGATAGTAATTAGAATTTGGGAAATTTATGCATTTTGTGGTCCAAGTGTGATAAGAACCATACGGTTAGGGCATGTAAGCATGAAGATTTGTGGAAGTTTTAGAATTGGCCTAAGTGTTTTCGTCATTAACATATATATATATTGCGAATGTATGCTTGAAGGATTGGTTAAGTACATTGTTGTTAAATGCTTGTTGATTTGTATAATTGTTGCCTAGCTACTAAATGAACTTAGGATATTATGGATAAGTTCAAGAGTGGCAAAATTGAAATGAAGTTTGCTTGTGCGAATGTGCATATAAGTAAGTGGAGTTATGTTATAATAGAACTAAGTGTGGCTAGTAAAGCCTATTTAGTTTTCTTGCTATGTTTGACCATAAATATGATACATATTGAAATCTATTGTTTTAGATATAGATTAAATAATATGTGATTGCCAAATGTGATTGTTAAGTGAATAATATTAGTTAAGTACTTAAGCAAATCTATTGTTTTACTTAAGCTTAAGAGCAAAGAGGATCAAAGTCGGATAGGGGAAAAGAGGAAGTAAACGAATAGCCGTGGATATCTAGTCGTCGACCACTTTCGAGGTAAGTTTTAAGTGATTAAACGTTGAGTAAATTCAATCATAATAGAACATAATGAGTTGATTTAATAAGATATGATGTGGCCATGATATGTTTTAAACTCAAATGGTAAGTTCATAAGTGTTTGGACTTGGAAATTTAAGAGCAAATTGTAATAATTTGCTTAGGACAGCAACAGTAACGTGATTTTAGAAAATCACCATAAATTGTTGGTGTGGAATTATAGGCTGAATAAAATATGTAATCAAAGCTTAATTAGTCTAGTTCCTTATAAAAGAGGCCGTGTGAGCAAAGAAATTTCCTATAAAGAGATATTTAAAGTTGTGTGAGACGGTGTCAGAATGACTCCGAAATCCCCTGTTCTGTTTTTAGAAAATCGTTATAATTTGCAAAAAAATGGTTATAAGGTAAACTTTATATGCTTAGACTCCTTAATGAGTCTAGTTTCAAATGAAATTGAATATAACACATTTTGAATTCTGTACAATGAGAAATCTGATTCGTAGTGAGGAGTGGTCAGATTAGTCAAACAGTGAAATAGGGGAAAACTTTAAGAAAAATCTGGTATTGATTGGCCACACCTAAAATTCTGAAAATTTTATGGATGAAAGATACATGAGTCTACATTCGGGGAAAATTAACGGCAATTGATTTTGAGTTTTGTAGCTCCAGTTATAAACAATTTAGTGACTGTTGCGCAGGAAAACTGCTTGTAGTGAATATGTGATTTTGTTGTAAACTTTGATGAAACTATTTGAGTTGCTTATAAGCTATTGCTGAAATTGATGTACAAGAAAAATATGAAATATATATGAGATATATATATGTGATAAGGCCGAATGGCCAATGTGATGAATGTGAAAGTGCATATATGTGATAAGGCCTAATGGCCGATGTGATGAATGTGAAAGTGTATATATGTGATAAGGCCGAATGGCCGATGTGATGAATGTGAAAGTGTATATATGAGATAAGGCCTAATGGCCGATGTGATGAATGTGAAAGTGTATGTATGTGACAAGGCCTAATGGCCGATGTGATGAATGTGAAAGTGTATATATGTGATAATGGCCGATGTGATGAATGTGAAAGTGTATATATGTGATAAGGCCTAATGGCCGATGTGATGAATGTGAAAGTGTATATATGTGACAAGGCCTAATGGCCGATGTGATGAATGTGAAAGTGTATATATGTGATAAGGCCGAATGGCCAATGTGATGAATGTGAAAGTGCATATATGAGATAAGGCCTAATGGCCGATGTGATGAATGTGAAAGTGTATATATGTGACAAGGCCTAATGGCCCATGTGATGAATGTGAAAGTGCATATATGTGATAAGGCCGAATGGCCAATGTGATGAATGTGAAAGTGTATATATGTGATAAGGCCGAGTGGCCAATGTGATGGATGTGAAAGTGTATAAATGTGATAAGTCCCAAAGGGCATTTGTGTCAGTACTATATCCGGGTTAAAACCCCGCAGCTTTATGCGAGAATATTATCCCGATTAATGTCAGAAGCTCGTGCTCGTACTATATCCGAGCTCTAAAGACCCGATGACTACGTGTGGAGATTATGTCCGGTAAGACCCGATGACCACGGTGGAGATTTTGTCCGTAAGCCCGAACTAAAGGTTTCATGAAGATTCGAGTAAAGCGTAAGATTATACGACTTCACAAGAACAATTGGTAATAAATACATTCAATGCGTTAAGTTGGTCGTATGTATTTTGAGATTATATTTAAGCTTGATTTGGACTAAATCACAAGGTCGTTATATGATGCATATATGAGTAAAGTAATAAGACTGTTCTATGATTATTGTGCATTTGGTCGAGGTGGAAAGTTAGGTGAAAATATGTAATGTACCTATGTTTACAAGAGATCACTATCAAGTGAGAATTTATCTGCCTATTATATATGATGAGATGTGCATATTCGGTAAAGGGATGGTATGCCCGAAGGAAGAGTGAAATAAAAATACGAACAACTATGTTATAATTTGGTTGTTATCTGTTGACACTGCTTAAAACTTACTAAGCATTGTAATGCTTACTCTGTTTACTTTGTTTCCTCTGTTTTATAGATCTCATTTGGAAGCTACAGGCTCGGGGATCGTCAGCAACTAGTCACACTATCACTATCCACTGTTTGGTACTGCTATGTTTTGGATTATCTTATGGCATGTATAGAATAGACTAATAGTGGGAGGATATTTTGGTTAATGTATATAAGCCATGCGAAAATGGCTTTAAGTATACTTTGATCATAGCATTATAATCATTTTGTATGTCGTCCGTCGAGAGGTATGGAAATGTTGGTAACGGTTAGTCATGGGAATGGTTATTCATGATCACTTTTGGTATATGTATGACAAACTCTAGTTGATCCATGGAGGATCATGAGATAGGTAAAGTTTACCTTAAAAAAATTGATGCTGGCAGCAGCAGTGATGTGAATGTGAAAAATCTCTAAAAATAGTAGGAATGGAATTAAATAGCGAATAAATTATGTAAACGAACCTTGACGAGTCCATTTTCATAGGAAAGTAACGAAAAAATCATATGGACAGTATGTTAAGAGATATTTAAGTCTTCGTGAGACAGGGCCAGAACTGTTTCTGGAGTCCCTGTTCCGACTTTGGAAATTCATTATAAATTAACCAGAGACATTTAGAAGTCATTCCATATATTTATAGATTCCTTTTTGAGTCTAGTTTCTATAGAAACAAACGGCATCAGTATTGAAACCCTGTACAGGGAGATATCCAAATCGTAATGCATGAAGGTCAGTGTAGTCGCACCCTGTAACAGGGGAGACTTTAACTAATAAACTATACTAATTGGCCTGACCAAAAATCCTAGAAAAAATTCTGTAGATGGGCATATGAGTCTAGTTTCAGGAAAAAATTTACGAAACTGATTTTCGAGCTTTGGAACTCAAGATATGATTTTAAAGTGATAAAGGACGCAGCTTAGCCAACCGCCTGGAAATATTTAAAATGGACTGTGAAAGCAAGTGATTTAAGTCTGCAAACCCCTCGTGTCCGACTCCGACAACGGTCTCGGGTATGGGGTGTTACATGTAACACTCCACCCGGTGTAATCTTGTTGATGGTTTGTGTGGGTTGATAGTTAGCTAAGATTAAGCTAACGAACGTCTGAGTTTTGTTCTATCTGCCAGTGTTGTATTTTGTAATGTGTGTTACGCCATGAGTGGCAAACTGTCTAATTAATCTGGTAGGTTTGTAATGGTTTTATCGAAGGGTTCACTTTTCGATGAAGTGTTATGTTTTTGGTTCTGTGTTTTGGTGTAGGCATTGTGGCCACCCGCCAACCAATGTTTTCTCTTAGTAAGATGTGTGATAAATCCTTTTGTTAGTATAAGCTAGTAGTGGATTGTGGGATTATGGACCCGATTTCTTTCTGCTTAGACATGTGTGTTTACTGCTTAGTTTTAGTCAAAACCTTGTTAAAATCCAATTAGGAATTACCTAAATCTTAATGATTATTTCATTTTGTGATAAACCTAGAATGATTATGTTGGTCATAATAGATTATGAGTTAGCTTTGCATGTTAGCCATGTGTTAGTTTTGAGAGAAAGAGTTGTGAGCTATAAATATCAGTGAGACTTTTGTTCGAGGGTTCTTCTTCCCTTTTCTCTTGCTCTGTTATACTATGGTGTCCTGCTTAAGAAGAGTTATTCATTGCAGAAGAACTAGCAAGTAATTGAATAGTAAGAAAGGGTTGTGTGTGTAGTGAGAGGGATAGTGTAGCAAACTTCATTGAAATCATCTATGAGTATCTAATCTATACTACTTTTCCCTGTTTTTCCCTCTATCTTAAGTATATCACTACGTTTTGAATGTTATAGCTTAGAGTTCAGGTGAAATGTCTTCATGAAGTGTAGTAAGTTTCTGCATGTAATTATCTGCATGTGCTTATTTGTAATATGAAACAAATATGACTTCTTTGGGATATAAAATCAGTATCCAAATATGAAGAGCCACTGGTAGGGCATATTAGTTGCAAACCAAAATGGTAGATGTACTAGAACACTGGTAGGGCATACTAGTTGCTAACCAGGTAGGAGAATATGATAGGCCACTGGTAGGGCATGTTAGTTGCTAACTAGATTGGCGTGTATGTTGGGCCACTGGTAGGACATGTTAGTTGTTAACCAAGTTATGGCCACTAGTAGGGTATGTTAGTTACTAACCAGTTGGTGTAAGTGTTAGGATTGGTAAGGCATGTTAGTTGCTAACTAGCCTAATGATATGGTTTCTGCCTACGGTAGGACATGTTTGTTGTTAACCATGGAAAAGAGTCATGAACTCACGGGAACACTCATGTGTTCAAAATGATAAGAAATATGATATCTTTTCTAACATGTGATTTGAAAGATCCGAGGTTTAACCCAATGAATTATTTAAAAAGAGTAAGTTAATATGAATTTGTATGTGATATATGTTATGTATTAAAGTAAGTTAATATGACTCTGTACGTGATATATGTTATGTATTGAAAAGAATAAGTTAATATGACTCTGTATGTGTTAAATGTTATGTATAATTGCTGACAGAAAAGAAAAGTTGAATGTTAAGTAGTAAGTTATGTTTCCTGTTTGTTGCGTTGAAAATGTTGTGTATTTGTTAAGTATTGGTATTTGACGTATAGAATCCGCCCTAATGAAGGTGTGTATGATTTAGTCTGATGAGATGTCTGTATTGTAAAGATATATGTTAGAAAATATTGTATTTGGCTGGGAAGTGTCAGCTCTATTAAAGTTAAAGTTCTTTATGGTGTAAAGATGAAAATATCCATTAGATGTTAAGGAAGAAAGTATACGCCCGATATTAGAGTTCACCCGATGTTAGAGTACGCCTGAAAATGTTATCTGCCATGGTTAAGTATCTGCCATTTAGTATGGGAGTGTCTGCCAGAATGTTTCTGTGCATAGAGTTGGTGTATTAGTTTATATGCATGAATTTACAGATGTAGTATTATTCTTGCTTTTGTATTTCATCAATAGGGTTGAGTCTTTTCTTTTCTAGAGCTCACTAAGTTCTTATGAACTTACCCCTCTTTCTTTTCCCTCTTCCAGGTGGTATTCCGCCTTAGGTTGTTGAAAGGACTCAGCCAGAAAGAGCGACCTTTCCAGCGAGCTTCACATGTGTATGTTTTGTAACATGCATATGTGACAGCCCAAAATTGACCCTAGACGGGATGTGGTTTCGGGACCACAAAACCGAGGCATAAAAATAATTTAAAATTTATTGTGATGCCTATGATATGTGTTAAATTGTGTGTGACATTTTTGATGATTTGATTTAGTGTTATAAAGGTGAATTTCACTAGAAAGGACTTGTGTGAGAAAACTTAGAAATGAGATAGGCAAATGTTGAAGTGGCCTATTGATGCATACTAGGAAATGTTGTCCTTGCATGTCAAATTTCCCAAATTTGACTATAGTGGCCGCCAAGGTGGGTATGATGGGCAAGGAAAACATTTTTCCAACATGTTTGGTTAGTGAGTTATGTATGAAGGAATATAATAAAATTAGCATAAAAAATGAACAAAAAAAAAAAAGACGAGCATGGATGCCCCTTGTTGCCGTGAGTAGAGGAAAAGAAAGGAGAAATTTTGTTCATCCATTTTCACTTCTTGGCCGAAAATACTAAGGAAAAAGGGGAGGATTTTTGCTTCATGCTTGGTTTAGAAGAGAACTAGAAGGAGATTTGGCTATACTTGCATCAATATTAAGGTATGTTTGAGGTGGTGTCATGAGATTCATGCTTGTTTTGGTTGCTTACTTGATGTGCATGTTAGCCATGGTTCAAATCCTTGTTATGCCATAAAATGGTATTTAGCCAAGGTTGATATTGTGTTGAAACTATTGCATGCTAAATGTGAAGCTTGCTATTGATGCATGTAATGATGGATTAACTACTCTTGAAATTTCTTTTAGTATTCTTGAGTAGGGCATTGAGTCCTTTGTTTAACCATGACAAAAAATTTTAAAAGGGGCATGGTGTGTGAGGTATTCGGCCATGGTATGCTCATGAGCATGGTTTATGCTTCTTGCATGATATTAAAAAATTTGTGTTTTGAATGGTTATGGACACCTTAAAATTCGACCTTGCACCTATGTGTGGATATATGTTTGCACATGATGTTTTGGTTATGAAGTAAATGATAAATGTGTTTGTTTAAAAAATAAATTGTTAGAGAATGTTTGTAAAATTTCAAGTATATTCGGCCATTGGGTGAGTATGTAAGTGATGTTGAATCAAGTTTTGTGCATATTTGGTGATGTGTATAATCGACCAAATGGGTGATTAGTAAAAAATGGTTGCCGAATATACAAGCATACATATGCATGTGTAGTTGAATTATGAATGTTTAGCAAGATGGTTAAACTAGTTGATTTATTGATTAAGCTCAAGGAGTTAAAGAAGGAGAATCAAGCAAGGGAAAGACGAAGGTCATCGAGTAGCCGACTTGGACTGTTTTACCCAACACAAGGTAAGTCATTAAGCATATATTTGGTGTTGATGTAAATGACCATAATATATACACAATTGTGTTTAAATGAGTTGATGTGTAAATGGAAATGTATGTGTATGGAATAATGCCATTGTTGAATGTATAAAGGCAGCAAAATGCATAAGGTATTGGTCTCGGCACTAAGTGTGCGGGTATAAATGGACACGGTGACAAGATTGGCACTAAGTGTGCGGGTTTAAAATTGTACAGCACTAAGTGTGCGAGTTTGATTATATAGCACTAAGTGTGTGAGGTGAAAATATATAGCACTAAGTGTGCGAGCTGAAAATATATAACACTAAGTGTGCGGATTCACTATATGCTCCTGTATTAAAATTGGCACTGAGTGTGCGACATTATCGAGTTAATCCCGGACAGCGGATCGGGTAAGTACCTTGAGCTCATGACGAATAGGCAATACGTTCATGCTCGGGGTTGAGCTTGGTAAGCTTGAAATCTATGTGATGATTGCAATTGTATGATTGTGGTGCGAATGAGTTGGTGTGTAAAATGCCTCAAATATCTTATTGTATAGAATATGAAATGTGGATGTATGACTTGGTATGAGATTGAACCGAAAGGTCCGAGGAATTATGGTATAGTTTCGATATGGATGAAGTACCTAGCCTCGTTTATTGTTTGATGTTGCGAAAACTTTATTAATGGATGGTTGATGAATGCTTATGACTTACTGAGTTATAAACTCACTCGGTGTTTTCTTGTCACCCATTTTAGGTCTCTTGGACTCGTATTGTCGCGTGCTCGGAACCGTCGTTGAAGTCATCACACCGGCTGGAAACCTTTTGGTATTGTCTTCGTAGTTGAACTAGGAGAACAATTGGCATGTATAGGCTATTATGTTTTGTTGAATTGTGGGTTGTAAACTTTAAGCCATGTGAAAATGGCCTATGTGGTCGTCGAGTGGGATGCTAGAACCTATAGCCACAAGTCTTAGAAACTTTAATTTTGATAAGGTGGCCATAAATTGTGTCATGTATGATGGATGATTAGTAAGGCCAAGGAAAGATTCATGAAATTGGCATAGTCTACTGCAGTAACTGTTGCTGACAGCAGCAGTGAGATGAGATTGAAAAATCACTAAAAATAGTAGTAGCAGAATTAAATAGTGAATAAATTATGAAATTGAACCTTGATGAATCTATTTTTATATGGACAAAACGAAACGACCATATGAGCAGTATACTGAGAGATATTAGAGTTCTCGTGAGACAGGGCCAGAACGGTTTCTGGGTCCCCTGTCGCGACTTTGAAAATTTACTATAAATTATCCAGAAAGAATTAGAAGTCATTCCTTATATGTGCAGATTCCATTTTGAGTCTAGTTTCTTTAGAAACAAACGGCACCAGTATTAAAGCCCTGTACAGAGAGATATTCAAGTTGTAACGCGCGAAGGTCAGTGTAGTCGACCCCTGTAACATGGGTGACTTTAACTAATAAACTGTACCAATTGGCCCGACCAAAAATTCTAGAAATAAATCCAGGGATGGATATATGAGTCTAGTTTCAGGGAAAATTTACGGAACTGATTTTCGAGTTCTGGAACTCGAGATATGATTTTTAAGGGGACAGTGACGCAGTTAGCTAGCCTGCCTGGAACTGAAATCAATTATTGTCAAGAGAGAAAAAAGGGAAGTAAGCCCGGTAACACCACGTGTTCAAATCCGGTGACGATCACGGGTTTGGGGTGTTACAGCATATGTTCTATGGGGTTGACGTATAACTCTAATTTAAATCTGAATTTGTAATAAAGTACATTAATTTAACTATAGTTTTATTTTAATGATACCCTTGAAGATTTGATAAATTTTATGAAGTGTATTCTGCTCGTAAACGCCAAACTATTTTATATGTTGTGACCACTGCCAGTAATACAATGTTTTCAAATGAAAGTTTAAAACTCAATTGCAGATACATCATTGCGTGTACCAGGTTGGATACTTGTGTTTTTGAAACTTTTCCAAGGTAACACGCCATTGTAACTATTGTACCTTGAAACTATGTATAGATTTGCTTTTCGTGTAACGCCTTAGTCAACCTTTAGGGATTGGAGTGTTATAAGGAGCTCAACTGTAAATAGAGGTCTCCCCCCTCATTTGTAATCACGCAAAATTGTATTCACTCAATCTTAGTGTTAATGAAAACATTTACTCAAACACTTGGTGTGCATTCTTTCTTGTGCCCTTTTCTTTTGTTCATTGCTTGTTTCACTTGCTTTCTTGCTTTTGCAAAGCATAAATGATGTCCCATCCTGGAAACCGGGTCAGTAGTATTGGCATTAAATTATAGACCTAAAATAGAGTAAGTAAAAATCACGTTAGAAATTTGGACTAAATAGGAATAATAGCTAAACTAGAGAACTTAAATAGGTAAATTAGGACTAATGGTTAATGGGGGATTTATTAGAAAAAGGGTAGAAATATGAGGGATTTATAGGATAAGTAAACCAACTTTAGAAATGAAATTTGGCTATATAAGCCAACACTGCTCATTTTCTTCCTCACGTTTTCAATTCCTTTATTTTCTTATTTTATTTCTTTTCACACTTTCTTCATTTCAAAAATTTGTTGCATCTGGTAATTGGTTTTCTCTTAAAAAGTTTCTACACATGGTATTTTCGAGGCAACCAAGCATCACTTCTGTAATAGCTCGTTTTTCTATGGTGTTAAAAATAATGGTTTCAAGTCCACAAATCTGAAAAACTAATAATTAAGTTGTATTAAAGTTTGAATTGGCAATTTATGCTATTTGAACGAATAATTAAGTTCAAGTGATATGACTCTAAGGTCAAGTGGCTTTAGAAAATGAGATATCAGGACCTCGTTTCTATAAATTAAGCTGAAAATATTTTATTAAATATTCATGGAGTGTTATTAAGGTTGTATTAAAGTTTCGTTAAAAATTTTAATGTTTAGATAGTTAATTAATAAAAAGGACTAAATTATAAAAGCTACAAAATTTGAATTCTATTTGTTAAATAGATCAATTAACTTTGAAAGGGTGAATTAATAGACTTAAATGGTAATTATACCATCTTTAAAGTGAGTGGGTAACTATGGATAGGTTGCATGGTAAATTTTATAAATTTTAAAGGTTATATTAGTAATTAAATAATTAAAACTAAAATAAACCTAACCTAAATGACCATCTTCTTCATTCTTTATTGTTTTTCAATCGAATAGCTATGGTGAGGAGAGGAAAAACGTTCAGCAAAATTGGTTTTAGGTGCATAGTAAGTATTTTGATCCCTTTTTTAAAGATTTTTATAATTTTGTTAGCGTATTAACTTAATCTAACTAAACCAGGGGTCAATTTTTAAATTTTCAAATTTTATGGGATGTACCATTAATGAATTTGAGATGTTCTTGAAAGTTTGTGGTAAAATTTTAAGCTTGGTTGCTAGATAAGACTATTTTGTAAAGTACTTTTTGGTAATTTTAATGTTTCAGGACTACAATGTAAAATTAGTAAAAGTGTAAGGAGTTTCTATAAATTAATAGTAAATATGGGTTGTGATAGGGTTCCAAACAATTCAGCTAATCATGAAATTTAATAAAAATGGTTAATTTGCATGTTTTGGGCTTAGCGATTGAATTGTACAAAAGTAAATTGTTGGGGACAATTTTATAAAAATATAAAAAAGGAATTAATTGCATAAAATGAATTGATTTTTCTATTAGAATTAGTGAATTGAATGGAATTATTTTTTTAGATCAAGAACGAGTGGAAAATCGAGTAGAAGAGAAAATTTCCAAATAGTCCTGTACTTAGTCATTGCTCAATTTAGTCAGGTAAGTTTGTATGAACTATAATTGTTATAATGTTATTTAAATTAAATGTTTACTACGTTGTTTTTAATGTAAATGAATCAATATATATGAGAATGTATCCACATTATGATGAATTGACGGATATCAAGTCCCGGTTGAACTTTAAGAATTCTTAGGATACAAATGACATGTCATTAGGGATTTCATATTTTAGGTGCTAGTCTTGAATCTCCTACTGATGGCTGAGGTCCAGCATTTGATATGGATTCTCCACAGCTCGTGTGAACATCATCGTATAGCTTACAGTTTGACCCACAGCTCATGTGAGCAGGCCCATTTCATAGCTCCCGTAAGCATTAATGTAAAGGAAAGGTTACAGTTATATGTAAAGACACACTTCGTGTGAGCTTTCCCAAGTATCTGATGTAATTCTAGATGGTTCAACGGGAAAGAAAAGGAATAGAACGGTAAGTGACTTAATGGAAAGGTTTATAACTGTACGAAAAGGTTGATGCTTATGTACTGTATCTTATGAAATCTATTTATGTTATAAATGAGTTTATATTATGGTCAATGAATCTACTAACATGTGAGCTTGATGATGCTTGAATAGGCTTATATTAAACTCATGGTATTGGAAACAGTAAGTAAGAAAATGGAATGAAACATGATCGTATGCTAACGATGATGAATTAAATGTTATGTTTATGTATATATATGGTTGATTTCGTATGTATCATGAACAAGTATGCTAACCTGTGAGTTTGATGGTGTTATATAGACTTTTATTAAGCTTATGACATTGGAAAATGTTTATACTTAATCTATAAAGTTCATTATTGAAATGGTATGTTAAGTTTGAAGTTTATATGGGCTTACTAAGCATTCATTGCTTTCGTAGTTATTTTTCTTTGCTTTACAGATTATCGGAAGCTCGATTTCGTTGGAAGCTCGTCGGATCACACTATCCAATAAACAAGTCAGTAGTTTTTTAGTAATTTGGTTAAGGTTTATAATGGCACGTATAGAGTGTTTTGTAGTGGTGTTAATGATGTTTGGCATGTATAAGCTTTGGTAAGCTATGATGGTTTAGTACACTTTGATATCTAACCAAGTTATGTTGTTTTGGTAACCTTAAAGAGCTTGTGTATGAGGTTCTCTTGGCATGTTGATGATGGTTTGAAAATGGTTATTTGTGACATGTTTTAGCTCTTATTTGAACTAGGTTAGTTTGTATGGAAATGACAATATTAACATGTATAATAGTTTATAATGGTGTTTCTTAATGAATATGTAAAGGTAATTTGGTATGTTTGTGTCTTGATGTTAATATATAGTTGACAGACTTATAATACCTGTTTAGATAAATCCTTTTGGTCACTTTTGTGAATTGATGTGAATAGTACATTGGTAAATATGTTGGCTTGGAAATGGTCAATTATGATGTGTTTAGGCACATACTAGAATGAAGCCTTTATGCATGGAATTAGGAAATGTTTGCATGTTATGGTAAACATTGTGCTCTTATAATTGTGATGCCTTTGAATGACATACTGGTTAGTTGAATTAAAACTTTGAAATGGCCTTTTGATGTGTGATTGGATGATGTTTAGGTACCATTGAATGTGTGTTTAAATAGTTCAAAAAGTGATGTATGAAATAGTTTTAAAATGGCTTGATTTTAGGTAAATTTGGGTCCACATGGCCTGGCGACACGGTCATGTGTCATATGATGATTCTTTAGGGTGCAAGTCAGAGAGTTACACGGCCTACCACATGGCCTGGCACATGGGCATGTGGGGAAACTTAGAGAGTTACACGGGTAAGGAAACAGGCTGGGACACGGCCGTATGTCCCTAGTTTGAAAGTTACACTGCCTGAAACACGGGCATGTGTCTCAGCCGTGTGAAGCACACGGCCGTGTGACCCTGATTTGCAAATTTTGCATATTTTTCCTAAACATTTCAAAATATTTCAAATTAGTCCTGATTTGTTTCTAAGATATTTTTAGGGCCTCGAAGGCTCGATTTTGGGACAATATGCATGTGAATAAATGGAAATTATTGAATACTGTGATGTTTAAATGTTTTCGATTGTTCGGTAATGCTCTGTATCCCTAATCTAGCGACGGAGATAGGTTAGAGGTGTTACAATTTCCTTCTTTAGCTTCTCAAGTAAAACACCATTTTTCTCTTAAGCTTTGGTTCAATTATTGAACGAACCACTCGGAAGTCACGAGGGATAGCAAGATCGAAGGTAAACAACCTATTTTCATATTAAATTTGCATGAAATACTTTTGACTAAAGTATCTACGGTTTAGATAAGCAATATAAATAATTTTTGTTTTTTTAATGATTTAGCTTCATGAAAATGGTGGATTAAAGTTGGCGAAGCTAAGAAATGTTGTTTAAAATGGTTTTGTTCTTAAGGAAGATGATGAACAATTACTGATTTCTAAAGAAAAGAGTTAGGTGAGATTAACATTAAATTAACAGCATGGATATGCAAATATATGTAAGTTAGGAGGGTTAAGAGTTAGAAATAAGGCAAGTAATAGCATAGTAAAAATTTGTCAGAATTAGCGTAAATAGTGGGCTGTTGTTGAGCTAAGAATGAATTAAATTATTTTAAACAATTATGTGATAAGTATTTGTTCATGCGAAGCTAAAAATACCGAAGGAGCATCGACTAGAAGAGACAAAGGCAAGGAAAATATCACATAGTTGATGTTGTGGTGAAGAAAGGTGAATACTCTATATACTGCACTTGAAAATGAGATTGCACTCTGCTGGAAGCCAAGTATGACATGTGAACCCATACATATGGTATGAGTCTATTTGTATGTGATCCTACAGGCTATGTGAGCCCTTATAAATGTGTGGGTTCTGCTATATAATGTATGTATGTGTATAGGGTTAGGTTAAATATACATTATATATAGGCGTCTAAAGTTTGGTTATATAATATAATTGTATGTACTGTTATATATAATATATAGGTGTTTATGGGTTTTAATTTATACGATATATAAACATGAGTAAAAAAGGTACTATTATATACATTGAATGCATACGTAGGTCTTATCATAAACAATATATATATCTTTACATTAAAAGGTTTTGTATTATTTATATAAATGTATACATACGGTGTACAGACCTTAAATCTACTATGCTGTGTGTGTTCCAATGATATTATGAGGACCCACATTGCATGCAAACATATGTCATATGCAAACCCTGTTATTTTATGCTTGATGTTCTATATATGCGAGCTTAATGTTTTGTGAACTATATTATGACGTGTTATGGAATTGCAAGCTCTGTTAAAATTGTGAGCCTAAAATGGTGTGATCTATAAATGTGTATTATTGTGATATGTTGGCATTGTGAATTTTTGAAACCATTGGACATAGTTGGCATACCATACCATAGGATTGTGAGCGCTCACCTATATAATGTGATAGGGCTTGTGGCCCGGTGATTAGATGGAGAAATAAGGGAATGTCGAGCAATACTCCATTCACCGGAGATTGTAAGGGTGTGTTTTCCGGAGAGTGTGAGCATTCGTGCTACACTTATATGGCAATTTGAGTGACTCTATGAGTCTTAGGGTGTGTGTTGGGAGATTCGTTTATCCAATGAGTATATTATTTGATTATATTTCCTTTTCAAAAACTGTCAATATATCACTAAACTAAAAGGGGTTGATTATATGTGAATTAATAACATGCAAACTGATTGTATGTGTAACACTCCTAACCCGTATCCATTGCCGGAATAAGGTTATGAGGTATTACTTGACTGAACAAAACTTCTATAAGGTCAAAGATATTTACCAGACATAAATTATCAACAATGCAACCTGTCTCATTGATTTTTCATAAGAGCTCTTATAAATTTCCAAAATGACTAACTATCAAAACATAACCGAATATCTAATAACAAATTAACTACTATCAAGTTATAACTAAAACATTTCAACACATTAGTTCAATTATAAGGCTTCTCTAAACAAAATAAGCGAGCCATCTTCGCATGGCTATAATGTATACAAAGACAAAATATCATTCTACCTATAGTCTATCCTATACATGCCTTAAATCATGATGATATACCATCTTCTCAACTCACATAATGACTCGATAGTGTGATGATATCTCCGGCTCTTCCAACTCGAACTAAAGGATAAGCCTATAAGGAATGGAAAAGAGAACACGGAGTAAGCTTCAATGCTTAGTAAGTTTTAAGCAATGCAAACAATTAATTTACTTATAGCACGATTATTTCAAATTTTCAAGAAATCATTCCTAGGTAATTGCCATTTCGACCAAGTATCCATGAACATAATGCATATTTAGCAAATTCACCTCACTTGAATCTGAACTTAATTAAAACCAAATATTGAAATCACAAATAAGATCATAAGAACTCGAAAAGTATCTCATTAACTAGTTTTAACCATGTTTGCAACAAAATCACAAATTCATTACAAGCTGTTTTCCTGAGCAACAGTCACTAAATTATTTATAACTGGAGATAAGAAACTCCAAATAAAGTTTCGTTAATTTTTCCTGAAAATAGACTTATATATCTTCCATCCATAAAATTTTCAGAATTTTTGGTTTGACCAATCAATACCAGATTTTTATTGAAGTTTCCCCTGTTTCACTGTTTGACTATTCTGACCACTCTTCACTACAAATCAATTTTCTCATTATACATAATTCGAAATATGTTATCGTTTACTTAATTTGAAACTAGACTCATTAAGGAGTCTAAGAATATAAATTTTATCTTATAATCATCATTGTAAAATTTACAATGATTTTCTAAAGACAGAACAGGGGATTTCAAAGTCATTTTGACTCTGTCTCACTCCACTTCAAATATCTCATTATCTAAAATTCTTTTGCTTACATGGCTTCTTTTATAAGAAACTAGACTCATTAAGCTTTAATTTCATAATTTATTCAACTTCTAATTCAATTTCCACAATTTATGGTGATTTTCCAAAATCACACTACAGTTGCTGTCTCAAGCAGATTTATTACAAATTTGCTCTTTCACACATTCCTTGCATTCAAATTATCTAAACATGTATATCATGTCATTCAAGATCGAACTCATATAACATAGGCATTAAAATGCTTCACTATCAGCTTTAGTTCAATTGAAACGAATGAAATACAATATCATATTCACATTTAATTTTCCAAGATCGTAATCACCTAAAAATAAAATCATATACTTCCACAAACCTTTCCATTAAGGACCAAGTGTTTATATTTGAATATAAACATAGAATCACTTCACATAACTTCACATATTTACCGAATATATCACAATCACATTTATAGTCATAACACTTATTCACAGATGCATCACTTTATATATTTATAATTTAATTCAAATCAAAATCGCATACGAGTACATGATACATACCTGGCCAACTTAATATGTAATGCACTTTCAATTTGTCAACTTAGTGTAGGATCTTGTAATTGTATACTTTTATCAAATTCATCGGCACTTGGCCCACTAGGTATAAAACCCGAAATTATATTATCAGCACAAAGCTTGCGGGACTTTAACCCGGATACATTTCAAAGACGAAGCTGCGGGACTTTAGTCCGGATACATTTCAAAGACGAAGCTCATGGGACTTTGGCGGATATATTTCAAAGACGAAGCTCAAGGGACTTTAGCCGGATATATTTCCAGCACGAAGCCTGCGGGACTTTAGCCCGGATACATTTCCAGCACGAAGCCTGCGGGACTTTAGCCCGGATACATTTTCAGTGTCTTGCATATTTATTCACATGTTAACACATTTCACATAACATTTCACATTAGCAATTTAATTGCTTCATTCGAATATAAGCACAAAATGTACACCTACCTTTTAACTTTCAGTTCAATAATCATACACAAGGAACACATAATCTTTTCATTATCCTAGTTTCACTTTTAATAACCATTCGACTATATTCCATATTCACAAATTATTTCACACACAACCTCGATCAAGTAGGAACAATAGTCACAATTCATCTATTATACAAATATCCCATTCTTTGACTTTGTTTCATAATAGCTATTCTGTCACCACATATATACCATTCAATTCACATTCGACTTTATACAAACAAGTACAATAAAATTGTATACACATATTACACACTTTCACATCATCACTTAATAGTCATTCGGCCACATTATATACATAAATCATCCATTTCATATTCGCTTTATAGCGAAATTCAATATACTTATTGCAATTCGAACTTGTAAACGTCAAATAATTACTTATCATATTATATAATCTTAAGCGCGCAGCAAATCAAATATAATTACTTAAGGACTTACCTCGGAAGACGATAATCGGAACGAGACGACTAATCGACCATTTTGATTTTCCCCCCGATCCAAATCCGAATTCTACTTTTGCCAATCTAATTAATATCAAAATTAACTCACTTATTCAAAATTTCATTAAATTTTATCTAAAGACACATAATTTGGGCATTTTGCATTTTATCCCCTAACATTTCACATTTTTTACAATTTAATCCCTATTTCAAAATAACACAAAGTACTCAAAATTTCATCAAACCCATGTTAGGCCGAATTTACCTTAGGTCTCTAGCAACCCATTTCTTTTATTTATTTCACGTTTTGACGCCTCAATTTACAAATTTCTAAATTTAGTCCTTAATACACATTTTTATCAAAAATCACTTAATCAAACGTGAAAATCAAACATCAAAGATTTATTACTCATCATCAAACAACAAGATACTCAAACATTCAATAATGGCATCATCCAAATACTTTAACAATTTTAAAATTAGAGGTACGGCCATTAGATTACGAAGCAACGATCTCAAAAACGTAAAATTATTAAAACCGAGACGACATGGACTTACATGCATGAACAACCATGGCCGAACCTTCAAAGCTTTGAGAACATTATTTTCTTTCTCACATTCGCTACTGATGAAGATGATAGCATGTAATTTGGCTTTTGTTTTATTTTATTTTATTATAATTACCAAATACCATATTTAACCTTAATATACATTAATAATTTCCATTATACCAAGCCATGGAATTCCACTACCAACAATTATGGAATAATTACCACTTAAGGACTCCACTATTTAATTCCATAGCTATTTAATATCTTTAACTTATAGAACATAACTTTTACGCTTATGCGATTTAGTCCTTTTGCTTAATTAACTATCAAAACAATAAAATTTTTCAACGAAACTGTAATATCATCTTATTGCCACTCGTAAATATTTATAAAAATATTTACGACTGGTTTATAGAAATGAGGTCTCGATACCTCATTTTCTAAACCCACTTGACCTTAGGGTCATACCACTTGAGCTTAATAAATCGCTTATAAAACAAAAATTACAATATCAAAAACCTTTTTTAAACTCACAATTAACTCATAAATATTAAATATAATATTTACAAACCTACTCATCGGATTTAGTAGCCCCGAAACCACTGTTCTGATTAACCCTAAAAACGGGTTGTTACAGTATGCAAATCAGTTTATGTGCGAACTATTATATGCGATTTGTCTGTAAGTGAATTGCTTAGTATGTGAATTATTGATGTGTTTTCTTGTGTTGTACGCATGTGTATTCACTGAGCTTTCCCAAGCTCATCTCTTTATTTTTCCCTTCTAGATAAACAACTTGCGGGGTAGCGAGGAGGGTGGCGGTTCAGTGATCCTTCGAACAAACTTTCTTACTACAATATGTGCGCTGAGCTTATAAAACCCCAAAAAGGCAATGTGGGACATTCTCGGGCTAGAGACTTAGAATGAGAGTTAGATAATTTTAGACAATCTATAAATAATTTGTTAAAGGGTTGTAATTGGACTTTTTGGCCTGTTTAATTTTTGGGACTTTTTAATCTTTGTGCTTGCTTGTTTGGCTAAAACTACTGTTTGAATTATATGATACTGCCTATATGAACTAACGAGATGTTTTGCAGCTAGTAGAGCTTGTCAAAATTTCAGTACGCCTTATTCCGCTTATTATATGACTTATTGTTTGCTTTAGAAAAGTATGCTCTTAGGACTCAATGCTTGTTTGAGATATTTTGTATATGTATGGTGAGTATGGATGGTTGGTGTGATTTGCGGTTGTTCTTTGAAAAGTCACCTCGGTGGCTACTGTGTTGCTCAAAATTTGAGATGAACCGTCCCGACCGGGTTGGGGTGTCACAAATGGCTTATATAATTCTTTGAGATTCTTACTTTTCAAGGATTTAGGTTGACTTAGGCGGATTTGAAGCAAACTTTATGCTTAAGTTCGCACAGTTTACTAGACTAAATTTCTAGCCCCATGACAAATGCCCATGGTTTAGCAAAACAATGTAAATATTGACTCTATTACATTCAATGTAAGTGAAAATTTTACATAAAAATATATTTATAATTTTTTTTTATTGAGAACAAAATACCCTCATAAGTAATAGTTCTTACTTTGTAAAAGGAATGAGTTTTTAGTCATTTCCCAAATGAGTTGACATCCTATTCACTCGTGATACCAACTTAATTAAAAACAACTTAAATGTAATACTAGATTAAGGCGGACTCATAATATGGATGAAAAATTTATGTAATAAATATAATTACTAAAAATTTATATAAAAGCCAATTGATATTTTAGTTACAATGGTAAAGTTAAATGTTTATTATGCATGGTGTTTTGAGTTCAAATTTCATTATGATTAAATTTTTATTGATTTATTATATAAATAAAAGACAAAACACCTTCATAAAAATGTAACTTAATTTGTATATGAGAAGGTAATTTCATAATTTCATAATTGAATTAGTGTTTGATTGACCATTAACTCTCAATAAGCTATTTAATATAATATAGATATAACAGACAAATTATAAATACTAGATTTCATCACAACACGATGTAAGCGAAAGAAAATATTTTATGTTAAAATATTTATTTTAAAATTTATTTAATAATGAGTATGAATAGAGTGGTAGTAAATTTGTATTTTAATACTATTATGAATAGAGTGGTAGTAAACTTGTATTTTAATACTATTGAACACGTGTTTAACACTTTGATTTTAAAGTTTTCATTCTTTTATTTAAAGATGATAAAAATATAAAAGATCAAGTGTCATTATAAAAATATTAATTACAATTAAAAGAGGAGATATTTTTATAATTTTATAAATAAGTTGGTACCCTAATTAAGGATACGCGGTTTCAACAAAGGACATAAAGTATAAGTATTTGATTAAATGTAATTTTATAATAATAAATTATATGGGATTGGGCAGGCAAACATCATTTTTACCGACCACCATCAACGGTGGAGCTCTTTTCGCGGGAATACCCAACTTGTGATGGTGGGAGTGGGACCAAGTTTTTTCATCACCAGGCTGATAATCCACGTAGCCCACTTTGATTTGCTCCATGTTGATGGACCCAAAATGGTTGGTGGGCTCCGCATAGTAAGGCCCACCAATCTCCATGCCTGAAGGAAAGTGCAAAAGAGCTTGTACGTGTCACGAAAGTGATCGATGATGATAAAGACTGTAATTTAGTTCCAATGATTACATCATGACTGGGGCCCACTCCCAATGAGTGTTCTTTCCACGTCAGTCCTCTTTTCTCGGTTGGCCTTTGCCTTGGGTTGCTTTTGTCGTGGGATTAATTTTTATTTTAATCTAATAATAGTTGGTATAAAAATTTAAAAATTTAATTAATTTATTGGTGATTTTAAATGTGTAAATAGTTGGACTGTTAATTTTCAGGTCAGTTCAAATACAAGCTTTAACCATATTTAAGTATACATATTAAATGTTGACAAATAAAAGTAGAGAGGGCTCCCTTTAAAAATAATAATAATAACTTGTCAGTTTTCAGAAAAATAGAGGGCTGAAAATCACAATATTAAAAGTTAACTTTTTATATTTAATGAAAATAAGACAATCATTTGATGTATTAATTAGATATTTCTATATTAAAATTATTAATTTAATTGTTAAATCACACATTAAATATTAAATATTATGTGATATATTTTAAAATTAAGAAAAATTTAATATTGTAAAAATAGATGTTTTAAAAGTATTAGTTTTGAGGATTTCAAAGCTTTTATAAAAGTTTTATCGTTTATTTTTCTTTATTTTTTCAATTTTACATTATTTTTAGTTTTTACTTTTAAAATTAATGTATGTGACAATGTTCTATTTTTCTTTAAAATTTTCATTTTAAATTTAGCTACACAATATTTAATGGTTAAGTTAATGATTTATTAACTAAAGTACTTGATTAATATAACATCGATAGTTTAGGAACATAATTAGAATATTTTGAAGTATAGAGACCAATTTAAAATGAGGATCATAGTTTGGGGATGTCTAGTGCAAGTAACTCTATTTATAATATACTAGATTATGGCATATCATATGAAAAAAAAAATAGACATAATGACTTATTAGACCTTCAAACTTTACAAAAAAAATTATTTTAGCTCTCTATTTAATTTTTCGTCTTTTTAGCCTTTAAACTTGTATTGTTTGTCAAATCACTCCAAAATGAATAAAAAATTTAATATTTTTTTCTTTGCTGACATGCCATATATGCGGATGCTACATCAGCAATTAATTAATTTTTTAAAAGTTTAAAAATTCAAAAAATTATTTAAAAAAAAAGCAGTTTACCATTTGTTATAAAAAAAAGAAGTCAAGGTATCAAGATGGGAAAAGGGTTATAATTTAGATACCAATTTGTAAGTTAAGCATTTTTATTTGTTCACATAATGACTTTTTTGGCCTCCAACTTTACAAGCAAACTTATTTTAGCCCTCCATTTGATCTTTCTGCCCTATTAGCCTTTGAACTTGAATTATTTGAACTAAGGAGGTGAGTAAAACTCGATTTGACTTGAAAAAAATAATTTTTTTTCAAATTTTGAGTTAACTTAATCGAATTATTTGGTTTTTTTAGTCAACTGGAATAAGTAATTTGAATTTTTGAGTTGAACTTGAGTTGAATTTTACAATTCGAATGACTCAAATAATAGATTGGTGTAAATACCCTTTTGTCCTTGTCAATTTTGAGATGAGCAAATTGATTTCTCTAAACAAAAATTACAAAAAAAAATAAAATAATTTTAAAAATTCAAAATATTTATAAAAATTCTAAAGAATATATAAAAAAGTTAAAAATAGTAAAACTTTGCAAAATAATAATTTTAAAGACCTAAATAAGTAAATTGCCAATTCAAGTTTACCATACTAAAGTATTTTTTTCTCTTATTTTATTTAACATAGAAATAGGTTTAGTTGTAATAGTAAAGTTGAGATAATGTAACTAAAAATGTTTTGAGTTCAAATCTCACGGTTCTAATAATGTACATGTATTTATTTAGATTTATGAAAATTGTACCATCAAAATAATATTTTTTATTTTGTAAAAGAGTTAACTTATAGTAATATTATAATTGAACCGAACTTGATTAATGGATGAAATTATAATATTATAAAGATTATATAAAAAAACAAATAAATCTCAAGTACTTACATATGAAAATACAAAATTTAGAAGTAGTAATTAAATTCAATGATTTATTTGATTTTAAATATAAATAAAATTGTTTTAATGTAACGAAACACAGTGAAATTTGTAATCAAAACATAATTTAGATTGTGAAAAAGATTGCGGTGTTTACAAGAGTAGTCAAATGGCATGTGATGCAATTAAATGCCAAAATGATTTAATAAATAAAGAAAAATGTTGTCAAAAGAATCCATATGTTTTTACACCAAAGCTGCTCTCTTGTCGTCTTCAAGAATATATCCAATCCTCATATCAAAAACAAAATGTTACATGTGTTTTTCTTTTCTCTTATATATATATATATATATATATATATATATATATATATATATATTCTATATCATTTATTTCATATTTTCTATAATTTAATGTAATTTTATTTTTAAATAATAATTAAAAGTAATGTTTTTTTAAACCCGGGCATAGCCGAGTAGTAAATGCTGGCATTATATAAAAATATTAATCGAATATTTAAATATTAAATTACACATATACTTTTATTTATTTTTTTAGATAAGCCAACTTTCATTAAATTGTAAAACATAGAAACAACCTAAAGCAAGAAAGGGAAAACTAAAACCCAAACCGATAGGCTTACCCCGTACATTCGGTTCTATGTCTCTCTTCTTCAATTATTAAAGTAGCATCAAAAGACAAACTATTTAAAATACAATTCAATATATGATTAAAAGAAAAACGGGCTACTGATGATAAGACCACCCTAACGAGACTATGAGTCGCTTTATTTGCATTGGAAGGTCACATGTTGAAATAGAGATTTCAACATTTAACAATCAGGGGCGAATCCAGGGGTTGGCATGGGCTCTGGCACCCCTCTAAAATGTAAATTTGTTCTTTTGGCCCTTAAAATTTTTTAAAAATTGTAAATTAGTAAAGGTAAAATTACACTTTGGCCCCCTTAAAATTATAAAAACTCAATTTAATCCTTTACAAATTATAAAGATATAAACTATAAAAAATTAAAATTTTATTCGCCCCCCCTAACAATTTGTTCTGGCTTTGCCCCTGTTAACAATCCTGTAAAATCAAACCAAACTTCGAAAGATAATAACATCCAAGCAATCTGACTCTAGAAAAATATAGTATTGCTACATATCCTTGAGCCATAATAACGCTTCTTTGATGGACAAAACTTTTGCAACGCGGGGCTCAACTAGATACTTAACCCAATAGTGCATCCCATGCATAAACACCCCATTCCGCTCACGCAACAACACTGCCAAACCCACATTCCCAATCTCGTGAAAACATGTCATGTCCGTATTAATTTCAACCAGCCAACAACTGGTCTCAACCAACACTACATAACAGCAGCTCAAGCTGGCGGACCAGATACGACACATTCAATTGTCCATTGAGCTGCTCTCCATTCTTCCAAATATTGATCAACAAAGGCCACAACCCATGGAATAGTAATAGACTATTCATTTTTCCAACAAAACTATTCTTAGAAGAACCACATGCTAGATAACAACGTGAGTTGTTGGATCTAGTGCCTTAAGTGTAGTATATTCATCTGTATACTTGTAATTTTTTTTAAAAATTGGTTTAATAAAATTATTCATGAATTACATTAATACCATTTGTATATTGCCTTCAATGCTTTTTGCATGCTAAGCAAAATGGAAGCAAATATTAGCTCACTTGTTATCTAATGTTTAATTAATATTAAACGATATTACGTGGTCAGATTGTAATATGGAAAAACAACTTATATTATTAGATGAACCTAAACATGTTCTTAGTCTAATGGGAAATAAGCAAACCAATTGAAAGACAAATATGTCGTATATCAAGTCAAATTTGGGAGATGTTTTGTCTTGGGGATAGGAGCAAATGACTCCCAGAAGATAAAGACATAGATGTGACTGACTAGACTGATAGTACATCGTATAAAACCCAAGTAGAATAGATCCTAAATCCGTTTATGGATTTATTCACTTGTGACTTTCATAGTGTGGCATACCTTAATCCTAAGTGGATGATGGACTATGGATGCGTGACTCGTATACTTTGATGTAAGTAAAAGCTTGAGTTCAAATTGATAAAGAACCAAAAGCTGGAGCATTGAGTATATGACTTTTGTAGTATGTAACATCATTCATAATAGTGGAATTTATAGCCTAAGACATGGGTAAATGATATCCTCTCATTAGCATTACCTGATAGATGAAATGTAAACATGGCCACGAGTCATTTGTCTTTATGATGAATGATTTAATTACTATATGATAGTGATTGACTTTTCATTAAGGGCGACGTAATGATTACTATGAGATAAAATAGGATTATATTGGGAGAACGGATTAATCCTAAAGAGATTAAAGTTATCCTATAAGGGTAACACACTTATGACAAGGTCATTGGATGAACACTGATCAAGTAGCTTTTGTAATGGTATGTTATTAGGGAGAGCCCAGTCACGATACTATAGTGGAATGACTTCGAGACTAAATGAATCTATAATTAATAGGTGAAAAGCTGGACTTAATTATAAATCCTTTGAGCCCTAATTACATATGCCCGATTGGTCCTTCCACTAGCTCGTTGAAACTAGAAATGAATTGCATATTGAATCAAGTGAAAAGAAATGGATAGAAATGATAAAGTTAGAGAAATGACTTACATTCAGAAATGAATGTGGTTTCTCACTTAGTATGGAAATGACCTAAGAATTAATTTAAGTTTTTTGAATTATTATTTAATTAATTAAAGTTTGAAAATGAAATTAAATTAATTGGTCATTGTGAATCTGTTGGATGTAGAAATTAAATATATCTTTTCATATATTCTTTTACGGTAAAGTTGTCATGATTTTGACGTAATTAGAATCGGGTTAAGAAAATTATTTATTTGGAATAATTAATTGATTTAAATTAAATTAACAAATCATTTTTATTTTGAGAAATAAAAAAACATGTACTAGGTTGAATTAAATTATAAAGTGATGAACTAAAAGTCCAAGAAACACATATAATTGGACCCAATTCAAGAGAGGCTCGAATCCCTATCATAATGCATATGAGGAGAGGCACACCCTAATAGCCACCACTCTCTCCTAGTTTAACAAGGGGACTAGTTTTTTCTATTAAATAGACACAGAATGCATTCTACTAATTTAACTAGAGTATCACTTCCTCTCCCAATAAATAGATGGTATCGGTAGGGCTAAAAATACAAGAAGTTATACACAACTTTGAGATATTGTTATTCTGCTCGAAAATAGTGAGAATTTATTTCTAAGTATAAATTCAATTTTTCAGGAATAACAATCCTATCGGTTGCTATAAGAGAGATTTACTTTCCCACTAAGAATAAAAAATATTTTTGGTTATTTGTTTGATTCGAAATTATTCGAGCCTATAGTCAAAGCAGTTTGTGGTACGAGAACAGCAGAGAAGGTTGTTCGGTTAAATGTCAGGAACGTCTAAGATATGTCTTACTCAAATCGGGAAAAAAATTTATTGCTATAAATATCACAAACTTACTCAATTTTCAAAATTTTATTTTTTTGCTATGCAAGGAAACCATTTTCGAATCGAATTTTTTCTAGCATTAGTGCCCTCTCCATTAGAGGCTCCCCGAGGTGTTAAAAAGTACTCAACAAGGGCAATAATAAAGGCATGTCAAATTTAAATATTAGTATAGTGCCACACTTTAGCAACTCGGTGGCACTTAAGAAACATACAATTCACTATCTTGACCCCACCACAAGATATACACAATGGATTGATAATACAACCCTTCTCTAGGAAACAAGCCTTACATGGGAGGAAATTCCTCGAGCAGCTCATGCAAAGTCCTTCACCTTTAAAAGAATATGAGCGCTCCAAACACGGGACCAATTTCTAACAATAAGACTCTGTTCCAAATTTAGTAGTGTACCTACCATGCTCGGTGATATGCATACAAGTTTATCGTTAGGCCACTAATAGCTATTGGAAAAAATCTTGTTTGAAAACGATTTTCTTATACAACGAAAAATCAAATTTTCGGATAGACGGATTCTTGTCGTTTTCGGCTTGTGATATTTATAGAAATAAACCCTAGGGAAAAATTGTACCTATGTTTTTGGATAGACAGATCCTTGTCATTTTCGGCTTTTAACGAAACGATCTTCTCCATTATTCTCATATCATGAATTGCTTTGAGTGTGATCACGAACAAATTGAATAAATAGACTTAATAGTTGAGAATAAATTCTCTTTATTTTTTGGCAGAGTAACATTTTCTTAAAGTTATAGCCTTATTGATGCCATCTGTTCATAGGGAGAGAAGGTAGAACCCTTGTTGAATTGTAGAAGTTTATTTCAACTAGAAAAACAAACTCCTATTCTAATTAGGATGTAGGGGGAAACAACCCTAGTTAATAATACTAGGGTTTTTCGTCTTACCTTATAACATAAAGGGCTTTTGGGCCTCTTCCATATCGGGTCCAATTACAAGTACTTCTTAGGCTTTTAACCAATACTTTATAAGTTGATCCAACCCAATTTTTTTCTATTTCCCAAAAAATAAAATTCAATATATTTCCAATTAAATAATTTTCTCAACTCAATTCTAATTTTGTTAAAATCATGATGACTTTACTATAAAAGAATCTGGTTATGTGCTTGCTTTCAACGGTTCACTATAACCAAATGGTTTATTTCCATTTTTTAACTTCATTTAATTTGAAAAACATAAATTCATTTTTCAAGTCATTTTCATTTTGGAGAAAATCACATTCATTTCTAAATGATTCCATTTCTCTATTTTTATTTTCATTTTGGAAAAAACCATATTCATTTCCAAATGTTCCTTATTTCTCCATTTTACCATTTCTATTCATTTTTGTTCTTTTGATTCAACATGCAATTCATTTATGATTCAATGAGCTAGCGGAGGGGTCGATTGGACATATGCTATTAGAGCTCAAATTATTTATAATTAAGTTCTAGCTTTTCACTTATTAATTATAAACTCGTTTAGTCACGAAGCCATTCCACTATAGTATCATGACCGAGCTCTCCCCAACGACATACCATTATGAAAGCAACTCAATTAGTATTCGTCCACAGACCTTGTCATAAGTGTGTTACCCTAATAGGATATCCTTAATCTCTTTGAGATAATATTCGTTCTCCTAATATGATCTTATTTTATCTCATGGTAACTATTACATCTTCCTTAATGAAAAGTCAACTTCTATCAAATAGTAATCAAGTCATTCATCACAAAAACAAATGACTTGTGGCCACATTTACTTCTCATCAACCATGTAATGCCAATGAGAGGATATTATTTACCCATGTCTTGAGCTATGAATTCCACTGTTGTGAAAGACACTACATACTGCAGAAGTCGTGCACCCAACGCATTAGTTTTCAGTTCCTTGTCTATTCTAACTTAGGCTTTTACTTACATCAAAATGTAAGAGTCACACATACATAGTTCGTAATCCACTCAGGATTTAGGTATGTCACACTATGAATGTCACAAGTGAATAAATCCATAAACGGATTCAAGATCTAATCTTCTTGGGTCCAGTTCGATGTACTGTCGGTCCAGACAGTCACATTTATGTCTCTATCTTCTGGGAGTCATTCGTTCCGATGCCCAAGACAAAGAACCTCCCAAATTGGACTTGTTAGATGACATATTAGTCTTCCAATCGATTTGATCATTTCTGATTTAAATTGAGGACATGTTTAGGTTCGTCTACTAATATAAATTGTCTTTCTGTGTTACAATCCAACCACGTAATACTACTTAGTATTAGTTTAAACATTAGAAAAATAATGAGTAACATTTGCTTCCATTTTTCTTTACGTGCAAAAACCATGTGAGGACAATCACAGAAAGTATATTAATGTAATCAATGAATTTGTTTTATTACCCAATTTGCTCAGAAAAATTACAAGTTTACAGAAGAATATACTACACTCATGGCACCTTATCCAACAATAGCTAATAAGAATATTCATGACGCGAGCTACATCCAAAGGCACGAGAACACCCCCAAGAAAAGCTTTATCCTAAGCTGCCCTGTCACGTAACAGCAAGTCCTTTACCCATAAATCTTTCATACCTGGTAGCGAGGAGGACACAATATAGAAATCACTATCATCCATAAGCCAAAGATCATGAAAGGTTCATATGTTTACTCCATTACTAACACGCCAACTTATACCTTTTGAGAGTAACACTGTAATGACTCGATTTTCAATGGTGCCATAAAATACAATTTTGAAACCCCAATTCCATAAATCAAGCCTTTAAATATAAAATAAAAATATTTATGGGGTTAATATGAAATTATAATAAGGGTCGGCTAAGTAATTTAGCCAAAAAGATGTTAATTAAAGCTTAAGGACTAAATTATAAAAATTCAATCGCTATTAAGTTTTAATTAAGAAAAAGCTTGGGGACATAAGATAGCAATTATCCAAAGGAACAAAATGGTTATTAAACCATTATTCTTTTAAAGTTAGTGGAGAATTGTTATGATGGTCATTTATTAAGTAAAATTTCAATTAAAGAAATATAAGATTAATTAAATAATTAACCATAACTAATTTGTTTAATCAAGTTTAATTAAACATTAAACCATGTATAGATAATAACATAGTAGAAAGAAAGATGATATTCTCATCTTCTTCCACCATAGCCATTAAAGGAAAAAGAAAGATAACTTAAGCTTTTTTTCAATACATTCGACCATTAGATTATCCAAGCTAAAGACGATGTCAGGTTATCGAGGGGGAAAGGAAAAGTGAAAGTCGTCGACGGGTGATGAGAGGATTAGATTCGCACTTTTATGATTCAAGATCATTCCATTTATATACATACATATACATGTTTGTTGCATATTAACTATAAGGAAATACTATTACTTGTCTTGAATTGAATTGTGTGACGGTATTGAATGCCAAGATTTTGAATTGGTTTGAGCATAGTAGAAACAAGTATGATACAAACTGCTAAATGACATGTGATATCTGATAGGAATGGCTGATGGAAATGGTATAGAGCTATGATATTGGTTTATATATATGATGGTCTCAAATGTTGAGAATTGGATTGGATTGAATGTAGCATATACGAGATTGATATAAATTGTGATGTGTATTGATTTAATGGTTACCCTATTAATGATCCCGAGTAGAGTCTTAGTTGGCATGCCTTAGGAAGAAAATCATCATTTTCGAGCCAACCGGGATGTTGGAATATACATATAGTGGAAACCGTCATTGTCAAGCAACCCAAGATGGTAAAATGTGTAAACAATGAAAGCCATCATTTTTCGGTCATCTAGGATGGTAGAAAATCGAAATACTAAAAGCTATTGTTGTCGAGCCACTCAGGATGGTAGAATATGAAAATAGTAAAAGTCATCGTTGCTAAGCTACCCGAGATGATAGAACATTCAAATTCTAAATGTCATCATTGTCGAGCAACCTAGGATAACAAGAGTATAATAGGGCTATGGAACGTGATGAACTCGGTATATCATGTATTTATACATATGAAATATGCATATGGTTGTAAAAATGAGGTCATGCATAATATTTGGTATTCGATACATGAATGGTAATCCAAATGGTTGTAATTTGATCATATGTTGATTGTATCTTTATTATGTTAATGCTTTCATATTATAGACTTGAATCATGAAAATACCACTGAGCTTTATTACTTAACGTACAATTTGTTTATTCTGTGCGCAGGTATAGGTGGGTCTCAATGTTTCGAGAAATGCATCAACATCTAATTTGTGGTCCTCAACTTAACAATGTTTGTATAGCTCCTAATGTTTTGATAAATAGTAGGTTTTAAGTCGGTTTTGTTTTATAAACTGTTAAATCAAAAGTTTGAATAGTTATGTAACACCCCTTACCCGTTACCGTTGCCGGAACAGGATACAAGGTATTACCAGAACATAACACATACCATTAAACATAACCGAAATATAAATATGTCATCCAATTTGATAGTGCATCGTATAATATATGTCTTGAACAATATTAGCCAACTTTAATGGCTTGTACAAATTAGTCTGGTCGAGTATCAGTAACTAATATTTTAAACCTAGACAAATATGACACGTAACAAAATAATTAAGCCTACTATACATGCCATAATTCAAAACGTTTAGTTCAAATACCCTAAAGTATGATAGTGCGGGTAGATCTTCACGATCCTTTACTCTGAGCAAGCGAAAAACACTATAAGACAAAAGAGAGAAACAAAGTAAGCTTATAGCTTAGTAAGTAAGTATGTAAATACTAATTAAAAAAATCTAACATGTTTACACAACAATTCAAGTATATCTACTTTAACTTCACTATTCATTCCACTTTGTTTAAGCTGTCTCACAAGTCATATTCACTAAATAAATCATAACTCGAGTTACAAAACTCGAAATTCAAATCAGTAAAATTTCCTGAATCTAGACTCATAAAGCTTTTTGCTAATTTTTTCTATAATTTTTGGTTCAGCCAATTAGTACAGTTTATTAGTTAAAGTTTCCCTGTTACACATACTCGACCGATCGACCTCTGCTCACTACAAATTGAATTTCTCTCAAGACACAATTCAAACAACCTCAAGTCTGTTTCATTTAAAACTAGTCTCAATAAGGAATTTAGGCATGTCAATTGTTAATGATTTTTCAAAGTTGGAACAGGGATCACGTATTCATCTGAGCAAGTCACATACAATTGTAAATATCTCAAAATATAGAATTCCTTTGCTTGCTCTGCTTTTTTATATGAAAGTAGACTCATTAAACTTTAATTTCACATCTCATTCAACCTCTAATTATATTCCTCCTATTTTTGGTGATTTTTCAAAATCACGCCATCGCTACCATCTAAAAACAGTTTTAATGCTAATTTCACTCTTTCACACATTCTTTATGCTAACCTCATTTTATCTTATATATGTATATACCACAAATCATTTTCACCACATTTCATTCACCATAAGTGTAGGTCCAAACCACAATATCACCACAAAACCATCCTGTTGAACAATTCGGATCAATCCTCGATATTTAATGGTTTCAACACACGCCCCACCATCATACTTCGTTTAGTTCGGCTCTCTTGTACACATGGTGAACACTTAGTACCACTCATGCGACCCAACCGATTTGTCTCGTAGCTCTCTTGTCTACATGGTGTCCTTCACTTGGAATCACGCATGCGACCTAGCTACATTTATCTTTCACGTAGCTCTCTTGTCTACATGGGATACATCTCGTATCACACATGTGACCTAGCTACTACAGGTGTCTCGTAGCTTTCTTGTACACATGATGTGCACTCAGCATCATACATGTGACCTAGCTACTGGTCCTCTATTTCATTCGATCTCTCCAATGTTCAACCGGATCTCTCTCTATATTTATTTCCATTCTTCCAATAGTCGATTTATATTTTAACATCAGCTAGTATATTTATATAATAGGCTGAAATATAAGAATGTACATGAAATTATTGTAATATTTACATACAAACTTACCTTGGTGCAAAATGTGGAAATTTTGCAATTTAGTCCAAAACTTTTTCCTTCCCCGCTCGAGATCAATTCGCGTCTTTCTTGATCTATAATAACACATTTAGCTCATTTAATACTCATACTATTTATTTCAATCCAAAATCACATCATGGAAAAATTACATTTTGCCCCTAACTTTTCAAAATTACAATTTTGCCCCTAGGCTCGGAATTTAATTTCAGCCCTTATTCTTATATTTTATGATATGCTGAACATTTTCTCTTCTACAACAACATCAAATTCTCACTCTATCATATAGTTATGAACAATAGGTATTTTTACCGATTATGCTGCTTTTACTGCTTTCACTTAAAACCGAGTAGCACAAGTTATTTAACATAATTTAAAACCTCATATTCTATCATAAAACATCAAAATACACAAATTTCACCTATGGGTATTTTTCCAAATGTGAACCCTAGGTTAAATTATTACTAGCATAAGCTTAATCGAGCTTCCGGATTCCAAAACGTAAAGAACATTAAAAACGGGCTTGGAATCACTTACTATGGAGCTTGAAAATTGAAGAAACCCTAGCTATGGAGAGAGGGAGAATTCGCAGCAACTAAGGAGGATGATGATCAATTTTGTGTTATTTTTCCCATTTTATTTCATTTAATATCCAAATGATCAAAATGCCCTCCTTACTAAACTTTCAAAATTCCTTCCATGTCCTAATTTTGTCCATGAACTTAAAATTGGTCAAATTGCTATTTAATACCTCCTAATTAATATTCCAAAACAATTTCATACTAAAACTTCGGGATGCAAATTTTGCAACTTATTCGATTTAATCCCTACTTTCAATTTAAGCACTTTAGGCATAGAATTTCATCACGAAATTTTCACACAATCATGCAATCATATCATAAACCCCAAAATAATTATAAAACAATTATTTCTATCTCGGATTTGTGGTCACGAAACCACTATTCGATTAGGCCCTAATTCGGGTTGTCACAATTCTCCCCCTTTTGAGATTTTCGTCCCAAAAATCTTACCGCAGAAAGAGGTTTGGGTACTGTTTCCTCATAGCTTCCTCGGGTTCCCATGTAGCCTCTTCTATCCCATGTCTGTGCCACAATACTTTCACTAAAGCTATACTTTTATTTCTTAACTGTTTAACCTCTCGAGCCAAAATCTTTATTGGTTTCTCCTCATAGGTCATATCCGATCGAATCTCAATTTCGTTGGGAAATCACATGTGAAGGATCGAACGATAACCTCGCAACATTGATACATGAAACACGTTATGAATTCTTTCTAACTCTGCCGGTAAGGCCAACCGATATGCCATCGGTCCAATTCTCTCAAGAATCTCAGACGCCCAATAAAACGCGGACTCAACTTGCCTTTTCGACTAAATCTCGAATCTTTTCCATGGTGACACCTTCAAGAACACTTTATCACCCACCGAAATTCAATCTCTTTTCTTTTAAATCAGATATGACTTTTGTCGATCTGAAGCGACTTTCAAGCAATCCCGAATTACTTTTATTTTCTCTTGGTTTCTTTAACTAGATCAACTCCATGAATCTGCTTTCTCACTAAGCTCGGTCCAATATAAAGGAGTTCAAACTTACGACCATACAAGGCTTCGTACGGTGCCATTTGTATACTTGATTGATAACTGTTATTGTAGGCAAACTCAATCAAAGATAGATATTTCTCCCAACTACCTCCAAATTCTAAAACACAGCATCTAAGCATATCTTCGAGTACCTGGATTACTCTTTCCGTTTGACCATCTGTTTGTGGATGAAATGCGGTACTAAAGTTCAATTTTGTACCCAAAGCTTCTTGTAACTTTTTCCAAAATCTCGAGGTAAATCTTGGATCTCTATCGATATTATAGACATAGGTACTCCGTGCAACTTCACAATTTCAGCAATATATAATTCGCTAATTTATCAAGTGAGTAATCAGTGCGTCTTGGTATAAAGTGGGCTGACTTTGTTAATCTATCAACCACTACCCAAACAAAGATCCTTCTTTTAGGAGTTAAAGGCAAACCGGTTACAAAATCCATGGTAATCTTGTCCCATTTCCACTCGTGCACCATTACCGGTTGAAGTAATCCTCAAGGCACTTGATGTTCAACTTTTACTTGTTGACAGATCAAACACTTGGTTACAAATTCGAAATGTCCTTTTCATACCGCCACCAATACGACTTCTTTAAATCATTATACATTTTGTGCTACCAAGATGAACCGATAAACAGCCATTGTGCGCCTCATGTAATATTTTCGAATCAATTTATCGTTTTTCACACATATCCCGTCTCGAAACATCAAACAGTCATCTGGTCCAACTCGAAAATCTGAGTCGTAACCTGATTCGCATTGAGTTCTCTTGATCCGCAACTCACTATCATTCTTTTGAGCATCACAAATCAACTGGAGAAATAACGGTTTAGCTCTCATCTCTGCTAAGATTGACCCATCATCAGACAATGCTAACCTCGTGTTCATGGCTCTCAAAGTAAAAAGAAATTTTCTGCTCAAGGCATCAGCAACTACATTTGCTTTTCCCGGATGATAATCAATCACTAAATCATAATCCTTTAATAATTCAAGCCATCTTAGTGCCGCAGATTCAGATCCTTTTGATTCATCAAGTACTTCAAACTTTTGTGATCGGTAAAAATTCGCATTTTTCACCGTACAAATAATGTCGCCAAATCTTCAAGGCAAAAACAACAATGCCGCCCAAATCATGTGTAGGATAGTTTTTCTCATACGGTTTTAACTGTCTCAAGCATAAGCTACCACTTTACCCTCTTGCATCAACACACATCCAAGGCCCATCAATGATGCATCACTATAAATTACGAACTCCTTTCCGACTCGGCTGTACTAAAATTGGTGCTTCATCAATCGTGCTTTCAATTTTTCAAAACTTTGTTGACATTTATCAGTCCATTCAAACTTAACATTCTTTTGCAACAACTTAGTCACGGAGAGGCAATCATCGAAAATCCTTCAACAAAACGTCTATAATACCGGCTAAGCCTAAAAAGCTTCTAACCTCGGATACATTCTTGGCGGTTTCCAATCAACGATCGCAGAAATCTTGCTTGGATCCACCGAATACCATCACCGAGACTATATGCCCCAAAAATCCGACTTCACGAAGCCGAACTCACTTTTACTAAACTTGGCAAACAGCTTTTTTCTCTCAAGATCTGCAATATAGTTCTCAAGTGTTCGCATGTTTAGACTCATCTCGAGAATAAATTAAAATGTCATCTATAAACACTACTACAAACTTATCCAAATATGGTCTCAAGATCCGATTCATTAAGTCCATAAATATAGTGGAGCATTTGTTGTCGAAAGGCATCACAAGAAACTCATAATGTCCATACCTTGTCCTAAAGGCGCTTTTAAGACATCCGACTCCTTAACTCTCACCGGTAGTAACCAGACCTCAAATCAATCTTTGAAAACACTTTGGCCCCCTTTAACCGATCGAATAAATCATCAATCCTCGAACGGTACTTGTTCTTTATAGTCACCTTATTAAGTCGACGGTAATCAATGCAAAGTCTCATTGAACCATCCTTCTTCTTTACTTAATAATACAGAGCACCCAGGGAGAGAAACTCGGTCTCACAAATCCCTTGTCTGTTAACTCCTGCAATCGAGCCTTCAATTCTTTTAATTCATCGGAACCATTCTATATGGAGCAATCGAGATCGGTGCAAGATGCAGGCAACAAATCAATGGCAAAATCTATCTCTCTGCTCGGAGGCAACCTGCAATTCCTCGTGAAATACATCCGAAACTCACAGACTATCGATGATGATTCAAATTTCAGTTGAGGCAACTCAATATTCATTACATAAGCCGATAAGCTTCACACCCTTTTCTCATGTATTTCATGCAGACATGTGCGAAATCACCATAGGCAATTTATTTGATTCATCTGTTTCAACCCACGAATTTCTCCATTTTCACATTTCAACTCTAGTGTCTTTTGTTTACAATCTACCTTAGCATCATACAATGTTAACCACCCATTCCCAAGATAACGTCAAACTCACCAAATGGTAACAACATCAAGTTGGCCGAAAAAAAGTGACCTTGAATCATTAATGGGCAATTCTTGCAAACCTTGTCAACTAGCACATATTGGCCTAAGGGTTCGACACTTTAATCGTAAACTCAAGAAATTCAACAGCAACTTTTTATTGGATACTAAATTCATGCAAATATAGGAATGAGTGGACCCGGATCAATCAATGCAATAACAATAGTATCATAGAGAGAAAATGTACCAGAATAACATCGGAGATGATGCATCTTCTGCACGTATAGCATAAGCTCTAGCAGTGCTCTAGCTTCGATCTTGCCGTTAAATCTTTCATCACGCTTTACTACTAGTCCCACCTCCAAGATTTCTCGGTGGTCTACCTCTACTAGCGGTGGTATTCTATCTAGCACTCAAATCTTTCTTCTTTAACTTTCTCCGACAATCTCTAATAAAATGCTCATGAGAACCGCACTGAAACAAGCTCGCTTCGGTCCCCAACACTCACCATAATGTTGCCTGCCACATTGCTGACACTCGGGCTTTCTAGGTCGCACATTACCCACACTTGCCACCGAAGTAGCTTGAGCTTTAGACCCCGAATATGCTCTACCACGATCTCTATGTGAATCCCCAATTGAAACTGTCATTCGAGGGTTTGTCTCTTTGGACCTCTTAGGTTGAGATTGAAATGGCTTGCTTATCTGTCTTTTTCTGACATCTCGGGCCTCAATAGCAGCTTTTCTTCTTTCTTTGTTCAATTCTTCGGCTTTAAGAGCTCGATCAACCAATACTACAAATTCTTTCAACTCCAAAATTCCTACAAGCACTTTAATGTCCACATTCAACCCATCTTCAAATCTTCTACACATAATGGCCTCGGTGGACACACATTCCTGAGCATACTTGCTGAGTCTTACAAATTCGCGTTCATACTCTGCTACAGACATTTTCCCCTGCTTCAATTCAAGGAACTCCTTCCGTTTTAATCAATAAATCGCCGACTTATGTATTTCTTTCTAAATTCTTCCCGAAGAAATCCCAAGTAACTTTTCTTTTGGCACCATGCAACCAAAGTCTTCCACCGCTGGTAAGTCGAATCTCTCAAAAGTGATACTGACACACTTTAAGCATTCCTGGTGTACATGAGAGCTCATCAAATACACGGGTAGAATTTTCAAGCCGAATTCCGCTTTCTCGGGATCATCATCGACCTTTGCTCTAAACTCTTGGCCCTTGTTTTCGAATCTTGTCAACCGGAGGCTTGTTCATTCTTACCAAATCTATACCTTGAGCAGCTACAGAATCGCCCGAGGTATAGGAGGGGTGGAGGAGGTTGAGCATTTAGATTTGCTCGAATAAATTCAAGATACCAATTGTTCATCATTTGGAGAAAGGCATCCGAGCCTCATCTCCTTGTCTCAATGTCTCAGGTCTACTTTCCACAAGCGCGGTCCCTTGTGGGAGCCGGCACATTACTAGCAAAGATCATCACCGCAGTTCCTTCAGGATCCATTACTATATTAAAACAAAACACAGTTTAGAATAATCGAGTCACCACACTATCACAATATTTTTATGGCATGTATAGCTAGACTTTTACACACACTTTATTAGTCCGAGAACCGACAAAACCATAGCTCTGATACCACTAAATGTAACACCCTTACCCGTTACTGTTTTAACAGGATACAAGGTATTACCGAACATAACACATACCATTAAACATAACCAAATATAAATATGTCATCCAATTTGATAGTGCATCGTATAATATATGTCTTGAACAATATTAGCCAACTTTAATGGCTTGTACAAATTAGCTGGTCGAGTATCAGTAACTAATATTTTAAACCTAGACAAATATGACACGTAACAAAATAATTAAGCCTACTATACATGCCATAATTCAAAACGTTTAGTTCAAATACCCTAAAGTATGATAGTGCGGTAGATCTTCACGATCCTTAACTCCCGAGCAAGCGAAAAACACTATAAGACAAAAGAGAGAAACAAAGTAAGCTTATAGCTTAGTAAGTAAGTATGTAAATACTAATTAAAAAAATCTAACATGTTTACACAACAATTCAAGTATATCTACTTTAACTTCACTATTCATTCCACTTTGTTTAAGCTGTCTCTGCTGCGTCATATTCACTAAATAAATCATAACTCGAGTTACAAAACTCGAAATTCAAATCCGTAAAATTTCCTGAATCTAGACTCATAAAGTTTTTGCTAATTTTTTCTATAATTTTGGTTCAGCCGATTAGCACAGTTTATTAGTTAAAGTTTCCCTGTTACACAGCTCGACTGATCTGACCTCTGTTCACTACAAATTGAATTTATCTCAGTACACAATTCAAACAACCCTGAAGTCTGTTTCATTTAAAACTAGTCTCAATAAGGAATTTAGGCATGTAAACTATATTTCTTAATTTGCTCTGTACAATTTTTAATGATTTTTCAAAGTTGGAACAGGGGATCACGTATTCATCCTGAGCAAGTCACATACAATTGTAAATATCTCAAAATATAGAATTCCTTTGCTTGCTCTGTTTCTTTTATATGAAAGTAGACTCATTAAACTTTAATTTCACATCTCATTCAACCTCTAATTATATTCTTCCTATTTTTGGTGATTTTTCAAAATCACGTCACTGCTACCATCTAAAAACAGTTTTAATGCTAATTTCACTCTTTCACACATTCTTTATGCTAACCTCATTTTATCTTATATATGTATATACCACAAATCATTTTCACCACATTTCATTCACCATAAGTGTAGGTCCAAACCACAATATCACCACAAAACCATCCCGTTGAACAATTCGGATCAATCCTCGATATTTAATGGTTTCAGCACACAGCGCCACCATCATACTTCGTTTAGTTCGGCTCTCTTGTACACATGGTGAACACTTAGTACCACTCATGCGACCCAACCGATTTGTCTCGTAGCTCTCTTGTCTACATGGTGTCCTTCACTTGGAATCACGCATGCGACCTAGCTACATTTATCTTTCACGTAGCTCTGTAGACTCTCTTGTCTACATGGTGTCCTTCACTTGGAATCACGCATGCGACCTAGCTACATTTATCTTTCACGTAGCTCTCTTGTCTACATGGGATACATCTCGTATCACACATGTGACCTAGCTACTACAGGTGTCTCGTAGCTTTCTTGTACACATGATGTGCACTCAGCATCATACATGTGACCTAGCTACTGATCCTCTATTTCATTCGATCTCTCCAATGTTCAACCGGATCTCTCTCTATATTTATTTCCATTCTTCCAATAGTCGATTTATATTTTAACATCAGCTAGTATATTTATATAATAGGCTGAAATATAAGAATGTACATGAAATTATTGTAATATTTACATACAAACTTACCTTGGTGCAAAATGTGGAAATTTTGCAATTTAGTCCAAAACTTTTTCCTTCCCCGCTCGAGATCAATTCGCGTCTTTCTTGATCTATAATAACACATTTAGCTCATTTAATACTCATACTATTTATTTCAATCCAAAATCACATCATGGAAAAATTACATTTTGCCCCTAACTTTTCAAAATTACAATTTTGCCCCTAGGCTCGGAATTTAATTTCAGCCCTTATTCTTATATTTTATGATATGCTGAACATTTTCTCTTCTACAACAACATCAAATTCTCACTCTATCATATAGTTATGAACAATAGGTATTTTTACCGATTATGCTGCTTTTACTCGTTTTCACTTAAAACCGAGTAGCACAAGTTATTTAACATAATTTAAAACCTCATATTCTATCATAAAACATCAAAATACACAAATTTCACCTATGGGTATTTTTCCAAATGTGAACCCTAGGTTAAATTATTACTAGCATAAGCTTAATCGAGCTTCCGGATTCCAAAACGTAAAGAACATTAAAAGCGGGCTTGGAATCACTTACTATGGAGCTTGAAAATTGAAGAAACCCTAGCTATGGAGAGAGGAGAATTCGGCAGCAACTAAGGAGGATGATGATCAATTTTGTGTTATTTTTCCCATTTTATTTCATTTAATATCCAAATGACCAAAATGCCCTCCTTACTAAACTTTCAAAATTCCTTCCATGTCCTAATTTTGTCCATGAACTTAAAATTGGTCAAATTGCTATTTAAGACCTCCTAATTAATATTCCAAAACAATTTCATACTAAAATCTTCTGGGATGCAAATTTTGCAACTTATTCGATTTAATCCCTACTTTCAATTTAAGCACTTTAGGCATAGAATTTCATCACGAAATTTTCACACAATCATGCAATCATATCATAAACCCCAAAATAATTATAAAACAATTATTTCTATCTCGGATTTGTGGTCACGAAACCACTATTCCGATTAGGCCCTAATTCGGGTTGTCACAAGTTATGTTAACTTGAATTACATATATGGTTGGTTAGTATGTATGAATTTGGTTTAGTAGTTAAAATGGTTGGAATTTAGCAATTGAGCATATGTTGAATTTCCAATTAGGTGACCTGGATCGAAATGTGGTTGAAATGGTATTATATGAGACTTTGAAAACATGTATGATGTTTATTTGATTGAAATAAGGTATTGATATTTGGGTTTTAAGTGATTGAATTTGTACCATTTGAACATTTTGAAAATGGACAGTCACGTTGCGACGTTGGATTCCTAATGTCGCGACAAGGGGAAGTTTGTCAGTTACTGTAACACCCCTAACCGTTGCCAGAATAGGGTTACACAATATTACCGAACAATAAAAAACCTTTAAACTTTAAATCATTCAATAACTTAACCACATTATAAACCAATCACCAACATACATACTGTCCCTAAATCGAGTCCTCGAGGCCTTAAAAATAACTTAGAAGCAATTCAGGACCAATTTGAAACAATTTGGAAAGTCTAGGAAAAATCACAAAAATTTGGGAACAAGGGTCACACAGCCGTGTACCTCACACGGCTGAGACACATGCCTGTGTCTCAGGCTGTGTAACCTTTGAACTAGGGACACACAATCGTGTCCAAGCCCGTGTAACTCTCTAAGTAGGGCACACGGCCATGTCACACGCCCGTGTGCCAGGTCGTGTAACTCTCTGAGTTGCCTCACACGCCCATGTGCCAGTCCGTGTGTTAGGCCGTGTAAGTCACGGACTTGTAACCTAAATAAACCATCAGATGACACACGACCGTGTCTCCAGGCTGTGTGTCTCACACGACTGAGTCACACGCTCGTGTTTTAGGCCGTGTGGACCCAAATTTACCTAAAATCAAGCCATTTCCAAGACCATTTCATGCACAATCATTCGAACCATTTAAACACGTTATAAAGAGACTTAAACATCACCAAAACAAAATTCAAAATGTCTTTTCAAAACTCTAATTCAACAAACCAATATGCCATTCCATGGCACCACAATATACCAAGACATCAATCATCCAAACATGTCCATATGCCTAATTCCATGCATATAATTCTAGGTCATTTAGGTATTTAAAGATTCCTTACTTAGCCATTTCCAAAACATACAAAACATACCATAACAACCATTATCAAGCCATTACAAACTTACCAAAAGAACCTTATATATATGCACTTATAAGTGACCAAAATTACTTACCTAAAAAAGCATTATAAGTCCATTATCCTATCACGAACATCAAAGTACAAACATACAAGTTATCATTTACATATTCACTAAAAACACCATTATAAACCATCCTATACATGCCATTATAAACCATAGGCCAAAATGCTCAAAAACTACTAAAAAAGACTTCTAGATAGTGTGATAGATATCCAACAAGCTTCCAACAAAATCGAGCTTTTGATGATCTATAAAACTAAGAAAGAAACTACGTAAACAAGTTTAGTCAGCTCGTATAAACTAAAAATAAACTTACCATGTCATTATAGTAATTCAAAGTTTAAACATAAATCATCATCAATGCCATATGCTTAATAAAAGCCTATACAACATCACCATATCACAAGTTACTGTACTTGCTCATAATACAAATTAAATCTTTCATAAAGTATATGAATTCCTTAGGTAAATGCCTCATTTAATTCATAAATTCCTTTTCAAAACCCATGAATCAATCTATTTGCATATTACCAATTAGTTCCCTTTTCTTGCCCGTTTCTCACACGAAGTGTGCCTTTACATATAACTTTTCCTTTACATCATTGCTCACATGAGCTATAAAATGAGCCTGCTCACACGAGCTATGGGTCGAAATGTAGCTACACGATGTTGCTCACACAAGTTGTCGAGTATCTGCAACAAATGCAAGACCACAACCATCAGTAGGACATTCAAGACCAGCACTCAAAACATGAAATCCCTAATGACATATCATTTGTATCCTATGAATTCCTAAGGTTCAACCGAGACTTGATATCCGTCAATTCATCATAGCATTGATAAAATTACAACTCGATCCATTTACATTGTAAATTGCATAATAATATTTAATTTGAATAACATAAACATGAAAAACATTCATACGAACTTACCTCGATGACTAGGGCGCAGTGGTGTAACACCCTTAACCTGTACCCGTCGCCGAAACAGGGTTCAAAGCATTACAGAACATTCAAAACATTTTTCAATTCATTCATGCAAGTTACTATTCATTAATCGAGATTATTCATAACATCCCTCAATTGGACCCTTAAGGTCCAATATGAGCCTTAGGATCGAGTTGGGACTTAATCGGGACCTCTAAGAGTTTTTCGTGAAATTAAAAAAATTTTCCAATATGCAGGGCTCACACACCCATGTGGTCTAAGGGACATGCCTGTGTGACCCTAGGACACACCTATGCTAGAGGCCGTGTTCGACCCCGTATAACTCTCTGACTTTCACACATGGCCATGCCACACGTCCGTGCACTAAGTCATGTGGTTAATTAATTTCATTCGAATTAGGTGCAGGTTTCACACAGCCAGGACACACATCCATGTTCCAGGCCATGTGACACACACGGTTGAGACACACCCCCATGTCTCTGCCTGTGTGCCAAATTCTGAACATTCTGTTTCTCAAAATTTAGGTGCAAAGGACACACGGCCTAACCACATGCCCATGTTACAAAACTGTGTCTCATACACGATCTAAACACACGCCCGTGTGTCTACCTATATGGAAAAATGAAGCCATTTCCTAGCTTTATTTCTCACCCAATATCACCCAAAAGCCTGCACAAAAAACACTCAACCAATTCTAACCAATTCAAGTATTTAAAGTAAGCAATTTCATCATTTAACAAGGCATACCATTTCATGCATACATGATTACCAACTCACCTTATCTTAACTTAGGCATTAATAACATTTGATCACATGAACTTAGCATAACACATGTATATATGTATATACCATAATACCTTACTAAATCATATCCCAAAATGAGCCATCACTAGCCATTCCAATGGCTAGGCTACAAAATGACATTTCAAGCCACTATTGGTCAAGTTTCCCTATTCATGCCATTACACCAAAATGATTTCACTAGATATACCTAAAATGCTAGATTGATAGTTTGACGATGCTCCAATGATCTTCCAACCTTCAAGAGCTTCCGAGCACTATAAAATAGGGGAAAAATAAAAGGAGTAAGCATTAAATGCTTAGTAAGTTCGTATAACAGAAACTAAACTTACCAATCTTGTTTAATAAATCTAAGCATACATAACATGTTTTCCATCCATTTGACTAAATTGCCTAAACACATACAATCAATCAAACATGTTAGTCACTAAAATCTTCATATCAATCAAGTAACATAGATGAGCTCATCAAGCAATGTTCTTTCAAGTCATTATCATTTTATCTCATGATTTTCATGCCAAGTCAAGAGTTATATGTCCATTGAATCTTTGAAATCCCGATGAAGGCTCAAGTAACACACTCGAGGTATAGAATTCCTTAATCCATCAAATCTTATCGAGGGTCCCCCTAAAGGTACTTAACCAAGGAACACACTCTCGAGCCACATCTCGTATGATAGGATTACCAGTCCAGGCTAAATCCTTTATATAGTGTATGCTCAAAAAGCTTGACTAGGATTACCAGTCCAGGCTAATCCCTAATCTTAACGTATACTTGAGAGGTATTGTATTAGGATTACCCGTCTGGGCTAATTCCTTTATATAACTAGGTCATTGGGATTACTCGTCCGAGCTAAATCCCATCCGTAACAAATGCAGGACCTCATTAGTTTCAGGAAAGCATATACATTCATCAAAGATTCAATGTTCAATCGGGACTAAACCCTTTATCACCATTTCAAACATGTATAAATTTTTTCATCATAACATACAAGTAAGGCACATTAACATAAATCATATTACATACAATAAAACATTCAATTTACATAACTACATATCCGGTTAAGTTACACAAACTTACTTCGTCACTTGTTCGCGTAATAATCTACTAAGATCCAACCTCGAGTTTGTGTTTTCTGGATCTATATAAATGATTTTAATCATCAATTTTATACATTCATACTTAAACGGACTCAATTTATGTCTTAGGAAAAATTACCATTTTGCCCTTAACTTTTCCAAAAATTTTGATTTTATCCCTAGGCCCAAAAAATAAAACTTGTGCAAATTACTCCCTATTCCAAGTTTAACGAAAGCCCCATTACAAATTTTCCAGTACATGTTTACATAAAATTTTAGAATTTTTCCTTCAATTCACAAGTTTACATTTTTGTCTTTAAATCAAGTTTTTATCAAAAATTACTTTACAAAAGTTATTTATCTATTAATAAGCTTTCATTTTCTACCATAAATTTCAAATTTCTAGAATAATACATCCATGACTCATTTTCATACCTTGATAACTTTTCAAATTAATCCCTCAAATAGAGAGATTAAACTATCCCGGTTCTAAAAATACTAAAATTACTAATAACTTTACAAGGAAACTTACCCAATTAGGCCGTGAAAGCTTCTTTTCTGTCTCCTAGGATTTCCATGTGTTTTTAGGTTGAAGATGATGAAAAAAATATGATATAATTTCTTTTCATCTTTTAATTAATCATGTATTTTAGTATTTCCAATTTAGTCCCTTGTCTTTTTCTATAATTCCACGGAGAAGTCACGATAAAAATCTACATAATTTTATTAATGGTCTAATTATCATATAAGGACCTTAAGTTTTAAATTTCATAGCTATTTGATCCTTATAGCTACTAGAATTCAACTTTCGTATTTTATGTGATTTAGTCCTTCTCGTAATTAGGCACTAAATCGATAAAATTTTCATATCAAAATTTTCACAAATTATTTCTATCATATTACGAGCCATATGGTAAAATAAAAATAAAATATATTTTGAATCGGATTTTTGGAAACTAAACCACTGTTCCGATTTCACTGAAAAATGGGCTGTTATAACTCTCCCCCCTTTAGGGATTTTTGTCCTCGAAAATCTTACTAGTAAAAATATTCGGGTATTGTTTCCTCATTGTATCCTCCAGTTCCCAGGTAGCCTCCTCAATGCCATGTCTTTTCCAAAGAACTTTAACCAAAGCTATCTTTTTATTTCTTAACTCTTTTGTTTCCCTATTTAAGATTTTGATTGGTTTCTCACCATATGTCATATCAGGCTAGATCTCTACCTCTGTCGGAGAGATAACATGTGAAAGATCAGATTGATACTGCCGTAACACAGACACATGAAAATCATTATGAATCTATTCAAGCTCTAGTGGTAAAGCTAACCGATATGCAACCGGTCTAATTCTTTCTGAAATATCATTTGGTCCAATGAACCATGGACTCAATTTTCCTTTACGACCAAACCGGAGTACTTTGTTCCAAGGTGACACTTTCAAGAATACCTTGTCACCAACCTAAAATTCTATTTTCTTTTTTTTCAAATCAACATAAGACTTTTGTCAATTAGAGGCTGCTTTCAGGCTGTCTCGAATTACCTTCACTTTTTCTTCGGTCTCTCAGACCAAGTCAACCCTGTGTAACTTTTTCTCACTGAGTTCTGTCCAATACAATGGAGTTTTACATTTGCGTCTATACAAGGCTTCATATGGTGCCATTTTAGTACTAAACTGATAACTGTTAGTATAAGCAAATTCAACTAGAGGCAAATACCTTTCCTAATTACCTTCAAACTCGAGGATACAACACCGAAGAATATCTTCCAAGATCTAGAGGTGGAAAGCAGTACTAAAGTGTAACTGAGTACCCAAAGCTTCTTGCAATTTGCTTCAGAATTGAAAAGTAAACCAAGGATCTCTGTCTAAAATAATGGAGATAGGCACTCCATACAATCTGACTATCTTAAAAACATATAGCTCAACCAATCTATCCAAGGAAAAATCCATGCGTACAGGGATAAAGTGTTCAAACTTTGTCAACCGACCAACAATTACTCAAATGGCATATTTCTTCTTTGGAGACAGGGGTAGCCCCGTTACAAAATCCATGGTAATTCTTTCCCATTTCCATTCCAGTATTGTAACTGGCTGTAATAGTCCAGAAGGCAACTGATGTTCAGCTTTTACCTGCTGACATATCAAGCATTTAGATACAAACTCAGAAATATCTCGTTTCATTCCTGGCCACTAGTACATCTTTTTCAGATCGTTAGACATTTTATTACTACCAGGATGAATAGACATGTTACCGTTATGAACTTCATTCAAGATCTTCTGTACTAGTTCAGAATCCTTCGGTACACATAATCTACCTCTGAATAACAAACAACCATCAGTCCCAATTTAAAACTCTGAATTAGGAGCTGATTCACTCTGTACCATTCTTGCTTGCAACTTACTATCACTTTTTTAAGCTTTAAAAATTTGCTGTAAAAATGTTGGTCTAGCTTTTAACTCAGCTGTGATTGAACCATCATCAGACAATGACAATCGGGTGTTCATTTCTCAGAGAGCATACAGGGATTTTCTGCCCAAAGCATCTGCCACTACATTGGCTTTCCCCGGATGGTAGTCAATAACAAGATCGTAATCTTTTAGCAATTCTAACCATCGCCGCTGTCTCAAATTCAAATCTTTCTGTGACATCAAATATTTCAGGCTTTTATGATCAGTGTATTCGTGGCATTTTTCACTGAACAAGTAATACCGCTAAATCTTCAATGCAAACATTGTGGCTGCCAATTCAAGATCATGTGTCGGGTAATTCTTTTCATGTGGCTTTAGCTGTCATGAAGCATAAGCTACCACTTTACTATCTTGCATCAAAACACAACCTAAACTATTCAATGACGCATCACTGTAAACTGTAAATTCTTTACCCGATTCAGGCTGAACTAATATAGGTGCTTCTGTCAATAAAGCCTTTAATCTGTCAAAGCTCTACTGACATTTATTAGTCCACTTAAATTTTACATCTTTCTGTAACAAACGAGTCATTGGAGAAACTATCATTGAAAAACTTTTTACAAATCTCCGATAATAATAGGCTAGTCCTAGAAAACTTCGGACTTCAGAAACGTTCTTCGGTGGTTTCCAATTTACAATGGCTCAAATTTTATTCGGATCTACCCTGGCACCTTCAGCAGACACAATATGCCCAAGGAAACTAACTTCCCGTAGCTAAAATTCACATTTACTGAATTTGGCATACAATCGTTTCTCTCGTAGGGTTTGTAACAGTATTCTTAAATGTTCAACATGTTTACTTTCATCTCTAGAGTAAACCAAAATATCATCTATAAATACCACCACAAACCTATCTAAATACGGGCTAAAAATTTTGTTCATTAAGCCTATAAACACTGCAGGTGCATTTGTCAAGCCGAATTGCATCACAAGAAACTCATAGTGTCCATGCCTGGTTCTAAAAGCCGTCTTTAGCACATTCGATTCCTTTACCCGTAATTGGTAGTAACCAGAACGGAGATCAATCTTTGAAAATATAGTAGCACACTTTAACTGATCAAACAAGTCATCAATCTGAGGTAATGGATACTTGTTCTTTATTGTAACTTTATTGAGTTGTCTGCAATCAATACACAGCCTCAACGATCTATCCTTTTTTCTTTACAAATAAAACTAACGCACCTCAAGGTGAGTAACTAGGTTGGGCAAAACCTCTGTCAGTCAATTCTTGCAACTGTACTTTTAGCTCTTTCAACTCAGTAGGAGTCATTCTGTAAGGTGCTATGGATATCGGTGTCGTTCCCAAAACAAGGTCTATAGAGAATTCCACTTATCTTTCTGGTGGCAAACTAGGTAATTCTTCTGGGAATACATCAGGAAATTCACTTACTACCGGTATTAACTGAATCTTTGACTCAGATACTTTTAGCATCTATCACATATGCAAGATAAGTGTCATACCCCTTTCTGACATATTTCTATGCTGATATTGCCGAAATCACATTAGGTAATCCATCTAGTTTATCAGATTTAACACGAAGCAATTCACCATTCTGACATTTCAATACAATATATTTCTACTTACAATTTACCACTACAACATATCGGGTTAACCAATCCATTCCCAAGATCACTCAAATTCATCAAATGGCAAAAAATCAAGTCAGCCGAAAAAAAATAAGCTTCTACCACCAACGGTAGTTCTTACAAACTTTTTCCACCATAACACATTTGGCCCAGAGGGTTTGAAACTTTAAACACAAATTCAGTGAATTCAACAGGAAAATTTTTAACAGACACTAGGTTCGTGCATATATATGAGTGTGTGGAACCAGTGTCAATCAATGCAGTAATATCAGTATCAAGTAGATAAAATGTACCGGTAATGACGTCTGGCGCAGAGGCATCTTCTCTTTCACGAATAGCATACGTCCTTGTAGGTGCTCGTGCTTCATATCTAACTGTCGTATCCTTAGTAGTACCTCGACTACCACTAACATTATTGGGGTGATAGGGTTATCTGCCTCTCACAATAGGATTGCTCAGCCTTGGACCTGGTTCTATCTCTTTTTCAACTCTTTCGGGACAATCCCTGAGAAAATGGTCAAGTGAACCACATCTAAAACAAGCTCCACTTCTAGACCGGCATTCACCATGATGAAACTTGTTGCAATGTTTACATTTCGTTTTGGGATTTCTGACACTACCCACACTGGTCACAGATGGAGTTGAAGACCTCAGGTTAGATCATTGAGAGCCTCGCTCTCTTCTAGAGTATCCCATAGAAGTGGTCACTCGATCATAATACTTCTTTAATTTCTTAAAAGCAAATGATTGTGACTTACTCATAGCTCTTTTTCCAAAAACCCGAGCCTCTCTTTCGGCTTGTTTCTTTTCTTTACTCAGTTCTTCAGCTTTGTGTGCTCAGTCGACTAATGTCGTAAATTCCCTTATCTCGAGAATCCCAATCAGCAACTTGATATCTTTATTCAGACCCTTTTCAAAACATTTAGACATTTCAGGCTCAGTTAAAACCCATTCCATGGCACACTTACCCAGTCAAACAAATTCCCATTCATATTCAGATACAGTCATGCTTTCCTGCTTGAGTTCTAAAAATTCTTTTTTTGCTTCTAATCCATGAACCTCTGACTAACATATTTCTTTCTGAATTCAGTCTGGAAGAATTCCCATGTAATATTCTCTTCTCGGTACAACTGTTGTTATGGTATTCCGCTAATGATAAACCATAAATTTCAATAGACACACTGCACATTTCAAGCACTCAGTAGGTGTGTAGGACAGTTCATCAAAAACCCGGATAGTGTTTTCAAGCTAGAACTTCGCCCTTTTTGTATCATCATTTGCAGTAGCCCTAAATTCTTCCACCTCATATTTGTAGAGTTTATCTATTGGAGGCTTACCAATCCTAACAGGTTCAGCACCCTATGGTACCTCAAGAACCGGTTGAGGAGCAAGTGGAGGAGGTCGTTGTACAGCGGGGTTTGTTCTCAAGTACTGGGTAAACCATTCATTCATCATTTGAAAGAAGGCTTGTTTTGCCTCCTCACTTCGGCACTCAGACACGGGCCTTTCACTACCAGACGCAGAGGTGACTCTTTGAACTGAAGTTGAAGCATTGTTCTCAACTTCCTCAGATTCAGTTCTAGCTCGGTTGGATGACATTACTATATGAAAAACACATTTAAAAATGATCAGGACTCATCACACTATCATAATTTATATAATTGCATGTATAGCTAAACTCGTGTCTGCTACGTCAAATTTGAGAATCGACTAAATTGTAGCTCTAATACCACTAAATGTAACACCCCTTAACCCGTACCTGTTGTCGAAACAGGGTTTTAGAGCATTACCAGAACATTCAGAACATTTTTCAAATCATTCGTGCAAGTTACTATTCATTAATCTGGATTATTCATAACGTCCCTTAATTAGACCCTCGAGGTCCAATACGAGCCTTAGGATCTATATAAATGATTTTAATCATCAATTTTATACATTCATACTTAAACGGCCTCAATTTATGTCCTAGGTAAAATTACCATTTTGCCCCTAACTTTTTCAAAAATTTCGATTGTCCCCAGGCCCAAAAAATGAAACTTGTGCAAATTACTCCCTATTCCAAGTCTAACCAAATCCTCACTGCAAATTTTCCAGCACATGTTTACATAAAATTTCAAAATTTTTCCTTCAACTTTACAAGTTTATATTTTAGTCCCTAAATCAAGTTTTCATCAAAAATTACTTTGTAAAAGTTGTTTATTTATCAATAAGCTTTCATTTTATACCATAAATTTCAAATTTACAGAATAATACATCCATGACCCATTTTCATACCTTGATAACTTTTCAAATTAATCCCTCAAATAGAGAGATTAAGCTATCCCGGTTCCAAAAATACCAAATTTACTAAAAACGGGAGAAGGAAACTTACACAATTAGGCCTTGAAAGCTTCTTTTCTCTCTCATAGGGTTTCCATGTGTTTTTAGGTTGAAGATGATGAAAATAATATGATATAATTTCTTTTCATCTTTTAATTAATCATGTATTTTAGTATTTCCAATTTAGTACCTTGTCTTTTTCTATAATTCCATGGATGAGCTGCCATAAAAATCTTCATACTTTTATTAATGGTCTAATTACCATATGAGGACCTTAAATTTTGAATTCCATAGCTATTTGATCTTTATAGCTACTAGAATTCAACTTTCGCATTTTATGCGATTTAGTCCTTCTCGTAATTAGGCACTAAATTGATAAAATTTTCATATCAAAATTTTCACACGTTATTTATATCATATTACGGGCCATATGGTAAAATAAAAATAAAATATATTTTGAATCGGATTTGTGGTCCCGAAACTACTATTCTGATTTCACTAAAAAGTGGGTTATTACAAGTAGTTTGGTCGAACTAATATTAAGCTTTTGCTTTACCTAGATTTAAATCTGTACGCGATTTATCTTGATCTAAATAGATAATTATATTCAATTAAGTACTTTAGTTAATCTCAAACATTCAATTCAACCCATAATTCATATTAATATAAAATTACCAATTTGCCCCTAACTTTTTAACTTTTCACTATTTAGTCCTTAAGCTAATAACTTAATATCTAACCATTTTAATCCAAATCCATGTTAATCTAACATGCAAGGGACCTTGAAACAACTCATATTCACCATCATTTCACAATAAAACCCTAAAATTTATACGTTTAACAAATTAGTCCCTAAATGCCATTTTCATCAAAAGTCACTTTACAAAACTTGTTTATTTTTCAAAAAAGGTTCAAAATCTAACATTTAACATCACAACCTACCCAAAAAATCTATGGCATAACCCTCAACCTTTAACAGTTTTACAAATTGACCCTCTGGCTAGCTAGATTAAGCTAAAACGAACTTAAAAACATAAATAACATTGAAAACAAGGCTTGAAAATCATACCATGCATGTAAAATTCAAAACGAAGCTCTCTCCCCCCTTCAATGGTGTATTCGGCCAAGATAGAAGAAGAAATGAAAAGATGACGATATTGTTTCATCTTTTCTTTACATAATTACCATTTTAACCTTATTACTTAATAAAAGTTACAAAAAAACCTTCTACATGCACATCCACTATCACTTTAATTGGTCTATTTACCATTCAAGTCCCTTAGTTTAAAGTTTCATAGCCATTTGACTCTTTTAACTAATAGAACTCAACTTTTACACCTTTTTCTATTTAGTCTTTTTCACTTAATTAATCATGCAAAAATCAAAATTTCTTAATGAAAATTTAATATGACCTTAATATAATTCCATAGACCTTAAAATAATAATTTACTTGTCAAATTTGTGGTCTCAAAACCATTATTTTGATTTCACTGAAAACGGGATGTTACAATTACGTTGCGACCTGAAACCCCTAAAGTCTCAATGCCAATCCAATAGTTTTAAAATTTTACAATTTGGTCCTTATTCGACCTTGAGTCATCTTAATAGCTTTCCTAACCTCGTAAAGGATCCAAAAATAAATGTATATTTTATTGTGAATGAATATTATAATTAATAGCATGTATACATGGTTAAATTGAATTGTAGTTTCTTCGATAATGAATGTGACATCTCGTAGCTCGAACCCAACGATCAAGTTAGGTATGGGGTGTTACAAGCCCCTTGGGCGCATGCAAGCTTGTCCACAAAAAATGGGGGTTTGCCCTTCCGTTGCATATAGAAATCCACAACATGGAAAATACTTCACTTTGAACACCCTAAATAATTGGGACTCTAAAGAAGAGATAAAGTGCCACTTTTGTTTTCCTAACATGGCTAGAATAATGCAAGCTTCGCAAACCCATGCCGCTGAAATTTTTAACTATATAAAGATTTTCCCATAATGCCTAATAAATCTTTTGTCAAGTTTTATTGCTTGCCACCCACCAAAATGTATTAATCATGTGTTGCATGTCATCACAGAAACCCAATGGCAATAAGAAAAAACCCATATAGAAAATCAAAAGGGCTTGTGCAACTATTTTAAAAACAATCTATTTACCTCATCTAGAGAGTAATCTATTCTTCCAACTTAGTAGCCTTTTACTTAAACAATCTTACAGAAAAGGAAAAAACTTGTTTCTTATTACGATCGACAAGTGATGGTAATCCTATATACCTGTCATGATATACAGGTGTGTCCACTCCAATATAGACATAACATCTTACCGATCATCTTCTGCAAGCTCATTGCTTGCCACAAGGCTAATTCATATATTGCTAGAATGTGTCAGGTAACATGACACTAGAAGCCTTCACTCCAAACAAAATGAAGCTATCATCAATAAAAAACAAAATAGGCATTGACGAAACACCCTGACAAATCGCAACCCCATGGAAGTCACTTCTAGCCTTTGCACGTTAGAACAAATAATCAGCCCCTCATCATGCTAGATAAACAAGTATGGGAAGAGAGGATCCCCTTAACGCAAACCTCTTCATGGTGTAATTGACACACAATCATACCCGTTCAACAACACCGAGTATTTTATCGTAGAAATGCATATCATGATCCAATGTACAAAAGTAGAACAAAATCATGTCTTACCCAACATAAACTTGAGAAAAGCCTAGTCTACTATGTTGTGTGCCTTACTGGTGTTAATTTTCATAGTAGCCTCTCTGAAGTTACCCTTACCCTTGTTTTTCATATGGTGAATCATCTTGAAGGCAACCATAATGTTATATGTTATCAAATGCCCTTGAAACAAATGCAGATTGTATAAGAGATACCAACTTCAACAAGAAAACTTTCAGATGATTAGCTAAGGCCCTTACAAGTATATTGTACAATGCATTATAGAGAACAATGAGGTAAAAATGTTTTGTATAGTTTGACTTATATTTCTTTGGAATGAACACAGTATTAGAATCATTAAGATGGTTAGGGAACTCACCATCTGCAAGCCAAGCACAACACCGCTCAAAAACATCATTTATAATGCCCCAAAATTTTAATTTTTGATTTCGTGTATGTGTGACACACAATTGAGTATCTGCTTCAGTGGTTAAGTGTTCTGGGTGTGTGTGTGAGGTCCCAAGTTCAAGCCTTACTTGGGCAAATTTTGGTATTTTAATAAATAAAGACTTTGTAACACCCCGTACCCGAGTCCGTTACCGGAGTCGAACACAAGGTGCACACAGACTTAGCTTAATTATTTTCACAGTCCATTTAAAAATTTCCAGACAAGCTGGTTACTGCATCACTGTCGCCTTAAAAATCATATCTTGAGTTTCAAAACCCGAAAATCGGTTTCGTAATTTTTCCCTGAAACTAGACTCATATGTCCATCTACAGATTTTTTTCTAGAATTTTTGGTCGAGCCAATTAGTACCGTTTATTAGTTAAATTCTCCCCTATTCCAGGGTTCGACTACACTGACCTTAATGCATTACGAATTGGATATCTCCCTGTACAGGGCTTCAATACTGATCCCTTTTGTTTCTATAGAAACTAGACTCAAAGAGGAATCTATACATATATGGCATGACTCCTAATTATCTCTGGTTAATTTATAATGAATTTCCAAAGTCGGAACAGGGAATCCAGAAACCGTTCTGGCCCTGTTTCACGAAAACCTAAATATCTCTTAACATACAACTCATATGACCGTTTCGTTTCCTCCATATGAAAGTAGATTCATCAAGGTTCATTTACATAATTTATTCACTATTTAATTCCATTCCTTATATTTTTAGTGATTTTTCACATCCACACCACTGCTGCTGTCAGCATCTATTTTTAAGGTAAACTTTACCTATTTCGTGGTTTCCATGGACCAACTAGAGTTTTGTCATACATAGGTCCACATATGATCATATTAGCCATTCCAAGGGCTGATAATTGTCCAACACTTCCATTCCAGTCCATAGCCACATCATGAAACCATATATATATACATAAACACAAATGGTCTAATGCCATACTCCACTTCTACGAGCCATTTTCGCATGGCTGTACACACATACATCACAAAAAGTACTTGAAAAACAACAAAGGGTAGTCCTATACATGCCATTTCAAAGCTCAACCAAAATTTGTACCAAAAGGGGGCTTTGATAGTGTGGGAGACTTCGACTTCCAAAAATCCTGAGTCTGATAGCTGACGAGCCAAAATCTATAAAACAGAGAACAAAGAAACGGAGTAAGCAATTTATGCTTAGTAAGTTTTGAGCAAAGAATTTAAGCACAACAGAGGTATAGCATTCATATAACTAAACGGATAATTCCGTATATACATATTCTCAAATCATTCCTACTTCACATTCCAACCCCTGAATGCATACATGAGGGATCATCTTAGCCAAATACCGGAAGCTCACTACTCGACTGAGCGAATATTATTCGAAGGGAATCAACTATTCCAATGCACATACGAACATACCTCATTGCTGGAATTTTGCAAGCGTATTAACTGAAATTTTTATAGCAAGGTTGCTCATTCCTGAATCACGTACCTTCGGAATTTAACCGGATATAGCTACTCACTAGATTGTCTTCGGGACATAGCCCGGTTATAGTAATTCGCGCAAATGCCTTCGGGACTTAACCCGGATTTGGTAACTCGCACAATTGCCTTCGGGAATTAACCCGGATTTAGTAACTCGCACAAATGCCTTCGGGAATTAACCCGGATTTAGTAACTCGCACAAATGCCTTCGGGAATTAACCCGGATATCATTCGAATAACCAAGCACATATATTAACAAATCATAACACATCCGTATTTCATTCTCACTACCAAAGCTCGAACACAATACACTATCATATTTACAATTTCGGCTCAATAGCCACATACAAGAGCATGATTTTGATTTGTTTATTACATAATCTAATTAGATCATAATCTAAGTTCCATTACTCGAAAACTTACCTCGAATGTTGTCGAACGATTCCGATGGCTATTCGACCACTTTTTCCTTCCCTTTATCGGATTTAGTTCCCCTTTGCTCTTGAGCTTAATTTAACAAATAAATTGATTTAATCATTTGAGCATCGACAAGAGGAATTCAAGGTACTTAGCCCACATATATTCATTAGACATTAAAGTCACATATGTACGGAATTCATGAATCAAACTCAACACATTAGTTAGTACTCTCCTTAGCGAATTTTCTAAGTCAAGATAAAGCCTTCAACATGCTTACTCATGGCGAACAACACATCAACCTAGGTACTCATTCATGTGGCCGATTATGCATGTTGATGTTGAGGCCAATTACATGTTTAATACCACACATGAATGGCATACATTTTACTAGCTAATGCATTACATATTGTAGCTCAATACAAATCTATCATTTACTTCATAACCGAAACATCATCACAAGTAAATATATACCTTGAGATAGTATATATGTCATACCAATACATCATGTGCAAACATATATACATATAGGTGCAAGGGCCGAATCTCAAGTTGATTATAACCAAATATAACCATATATCCAAAACACAAATCTTACCTACCATGCAATAAGCATAAATCATTCTTATGGATATACCATGGTCGAATATATCACAACACCATACCATTTCAATTTTGGTCATGGTTAAACAAAGAACTTAATATCTCACTCAAAAATGCTAAAAAGAAAATCCAAGAATCATCAACCCACCATCACATATACCATCAACAAGCTTCATATTTAGCATGCAATGGCATTAACACAAAATCCACCTTGGCCGAACATCATTCCCATGACATAGCAAAGATTTGAACCATGGGCTAATTAGAACTCAAGCTAGCAACTAAAAACATGCATGAATCTCATAGCACAACCTCAACATACCTTAATCTAGATACAAGTATGGCCAAACCTCCTCCTAATCCTCTTCCAACCCAAGCATGAAGCAAGAACTCCCTCCTTCTTCCTTAGGATTTTCGGCCAAGAGAAGTGAAAATAATGAACACTTTTTTTTTTGTTTTCTTTCCCTCAACTCACGGCAATGGGGGATCACACACCTTCTCTCTTTTTTTTTGTTTCCATTTCTTTATTCCTAACCTTAGTTTATTGTTTCCTCCCATAATGCACCAACAAAACATGTCTATGACATGTTTTGCCCATCATTCTTTGTCATGGCTGGCCACCACTTATAAAAAGAAGGGATATTTGACATGCAAGTCCTCCCTTTTGATTACATGCACTATTAGGTCCTTATAGATTAGCCTATCACATTTCAAAAGTGTCACACAAGTCCTAATAACTGAATTCACATGCAATCGACTAAATCGAAGCTTGAAATTTTCACACATTCATAAATACATATTCTAGACAATAAATATTATGTTCAAACATTTCAGTGACTCGGTTTAGCGGTCCCGAAACCACTTCCCGACTAGGGTCAATTTTAGGCTGTCACAGACTTGACCTCGTACAAAGGGCTTAAGCTTAATTGTTGGCAAGTTTATATTAGAATGGGCCTGCTGGTCTGGTGGTTAAGTGGAGTGTTGGAGTGTTGGAGGTCTTGTGTTCAATTCCTTGTGAAGGCGTGGAGATAGTATTTTAGCTCCGATTTCGGCTAAGAGTTGTCTTGGGGCAAAATTTTGAGTAGTTCTATTTTAGTGGGATAATAGGGAGTGATTTTAGGAGAAAATTAGGGAAAGGTTATCAAAAAATAATCTTTTTATCTTTTTATTGCAAATAATAATAATAATAGATTTTCGGTTTTCTCTCCAATTCCCAAAATTTTTTTGATATTTTTTTCTTCTTTGTTTTTTCTCTCATCTGCTAATTCTTTCCCTAGTTGCTACCAAAATTTCCATTATTTTTCCCCTTCCATTTTTTTCTTTTTTCCCCAATTGATTTGATTATTCATCGTTGGTTGCGCGTGTTTTGTAAGTAACATTTTTGTTTATTGTTAATCGTTCTTGGTTAATCTCTAAAAGGGGGATTCCTTTTTGGTGTTTAGGAGTTAATCAAGGGGTTGGTGGTTTTGAATCGACGCTGTGATTGTGTGAAGTTCTGGTTACTCAAGTGAAGTAAGGGTTTTGTTAGGTTTTTAGTCAAGTTCCTTCCGAAATTAGTTGATTAAAAACGAAATAAGTGATTAATCTGGAGATATGTTGGTCGATTTTTAGGTTCTAGAGGCTTAGGAGTGCTTACGCATCAGAAACGATACTAGGTGTGTACCCGAAACGCAAAAAAGGGGATTCAGTGAAAAGTAAAAATTGTCTGCTATCAAGAAATAAGAGAAATAAGAGAAATAAGAGAAAATGATGCGAAAAAAAATTGTAGAGAAAGGAAATAAGGGTGGTATAAACTTGGAAATCAATATTTTGCACTAAAATAGTTTTGGACGGCAGCAGTAGTCTAACTTTGAAAAATCATAAAAAATAGTGGAAATTAACTTAGAGGTTGAATAAAATATGAAATTACAGTTTATTGAGTCTAGTTTTTCATGGAAGAAACAATGTAAGAAATGGAATTGTAAATTATGAGATATAATAAATTTTGTGAGAAAAGGTCAGAATGATTTTGGTTCCCCTGTTTTGAATTTGGAAAATCATCAAAAATTGTAAAAAAATTAATTAGGGGCTTAAATTTATTTTTTTTAAATACTTAATGAGTCTATTTTCAAGAGAAACAAATAGAAATATCATTCAAATTTCATAGTAAGAGATAAATAATTTTTAGTAAGGAAAGGTTAAAGTTGTCAACTAGCAGAATAGGGATAAATTTGAAGATTTTACTTTACTTATTTGATAAACTATAAATTTTGAAAATTCTATGGTAGAAAGGTATTTGAGTCTAGTTTCAAAAACATCAAACAAATCTTAATTTGGAATTCTTTAGCTCAAGATATAAATAATTTATTGACAATGACTCAAGTTGACATCTTTGAATGAACATATAAGTAAATAGTGAAAACATATATGAATATTTAGCTAGCATGAGTTGCATTAAAAATGGATCACACGGCTAAGGCTAATTTGGGCTGAGTGGGCCATATGGGCGTGTGGGCCCACACGGGCAAATCACATGGGTGTGTGAGCCCATTTTTACCAAAATGTTTCTAAGGTTGCACGGGTCGCCCAAGTCGACTGTGAACCTATTGTAAGCATTCGTTAGACCCCTAAATGTGTGAAATTGACTGAATGATATCTGAACTGAGCATGTTAATATTTGAACTGAGTATATGTACTGAAATTCCATAATAGCATATCATCCATTGTATGTGGCATTGCATTGGGTTGGGGGTTGTTATTCGGAGGAAGTGTACTGAAAGGCTTTAAGCCTAATTTATTGGCAGCTCAGCTGCAAACTACTGTTTTGTACCGCATTTGGTACTACTTGGAGTGTAGGGATAGGTGGGTTGATTATATCCCCACATGGAGTGTAGGGTTGGATAGAGATGGTGTGTAGAGGCTAGATGGGTAGGATTTTCCTACTGCATAACTGTTACTGCTATTAATACTGTGATGGGCTAAGGCCTTACTGCATTTTTGACACTGTACTGAGATGGGCTAAGGCCCAAACTGTCACTGATACTAAAAAGGACTTAGGCCCGAGACTGTTCAACGATACTCTATGAATACTGATTGTTTATTTGTTTCTGTAGGATTACACACTGAGTTTACGTAAACTCAGTCTTTTGTTTAATGTGCATAGGTAATCCCCAGACTTAGACGGACCGGTGCGATGGAGGACTTAGTGATGGCCACAGTAATTTTTAGACTTCATGGTTTTCAATTTATGATTTATAATTTGATTATTATTGATTATTTGGGTTTTAATTTAATGACCTTTTGGGACTTTGGTTTTAATTTGGGTTTTCATTTATTTATTTATTTTACTTTATGGATTTATATCAGTTGGTCGTAGGAAATTCGGTTTTCAAAAAGTGAAAGTATTTTCTAAACGCATTATCACTTAGACTATTTTATTAAAGCTTCCGCAACGAGGGATGTTTAAAAACAAATGTTTTAAATGAATAAAGACAACTTCCTAAGTTCTAACAAAGTTTTACTAAAGATAATAACATGGAATATTTTCATCGTAACAACGAGGTTTCAAAAACACTATCTTGTGACATTGTCAAATACGGCCAGAATGTCTAGGCTGGGTTTGGGGTGTTACATTTAGTGGTATTAGAGCCAGGTTACAGAACTCAACTGTGGATTATGGGTTTTATAGAGAAATGTGCTTTCAAAAAATTGATTGATTTCCAAATGATTTGAAATGTTTTTACTTAGTAAGTGGTACGCCGAGTCTCCAGCGCCGATCCTATAAGTACTCTGAACCGTGATTTGTTTTAAATTGAAACTATTATGGATAGTATATTCTGAAACTACTATAGGTAGTAAACTGTACTGAAAACACTCTAGTTAGTGTATACTGAAAATTGTAGAGAAACTAAAAACTGTAGTGAGACTGCAATTTACGAAACGAACTCTGAATAACCGATACTATTTTACATAAATAATTTGTTAATAAACACTAAAACTGTAACTGATTCATAGAACTGTTAATACAGATAAATGTGATTAGAAAATGAGCGCACGAGGTATCTGCAAATGTGGTACTAAAGGCCGAGGTAGAGGCTACAGATGAGCTCGAGCTGAGTACTCTACATTGGTTATCATATAGAATTTGGATACGAGTGAGACGCCAGTGTCGCCTGCTACTGAGACTGGGTCTCAAGATTGCATGGCTGGGGACGACGCATTGTCCCAGGCTATGCTAAAGATTTTGGAGAGGGTCGCTGGGCCCAATATTGGATCTGGGGGTCGAGGGTCGGTTATGAAACGACTCCGGTCCAATGGAGCTGAGCTCTTCAGGGTGTCACTAGAGTTGCCCCTAATGTGGCCAAGTACTGGATTAAGGCCACGGAGAGATCATGGATGACTTAGACTGCACCTCAGAGCAGAAATTAAAGGGTGCAGTCTCACTGTTGAAGGTTGAGGCTTATCAGTAGTGGCTCAATGTTAAGCAGGGCACTCAGGCTGGACGTCTGACCTGGGAGTTCTTTAAGACCGCCTTCCAGGGGAAATATGTGGGGGCGAGCTACGTGGATGCCTGTAGGAGAGAATTCCTAAATTTGACCCAAGGAGATCAATCAGTGATTGAGTTCCTGCGACTGAGCCGCTATGCATAAGGTATGGTGGCCTCTTAGTATGAGCGATGTATTCATTTTGAGGATGGGCTCAGAGATAATTTGAGAGTGCTGATAGCTCCCCAGAGGCAGCGTGATTTTTATGCACTGGTGGAGAAGGCGAAGATCACCAAGGAGGTTAAACACACTAAGCGCCATAACCGTAACAGCGAGAAGGGTAAGAACAAGAAGGATTCGGAGCCCTCGAGTTCTACACAGAGGCCTAAGAAAAAGGACAGAGCTGATGGGCTAGTTAAAGTTGGGCCCCCTGTTACTGTTACTGTTACTGTTATTAGACTGCAGTCATGTACTGATTGTGGTAGACGCCATCAGGGCAAGTTTTGGAAAAGGACTGGGGCGTGCTTGCGGTGTGGGTCATTAGAGCACCGTATTAGGGAGTGTCCGCTGAGAGCCGACCAGATGCAAGCTCCAAATACTGGTACAGCACAGCTACAGAGGGTAGTGCAGCAACCACAGAGGGGCCGTGGACAGGCCAGAGGTGGTCATAGTATGGATCGTGGGCAGAGAGCACCGGGCAGAGGTGCTGGACAGGCTGAGGTGAGACAGCTAGCCCTAGTTTATGCTGCTTGTCGCTGAGAGTATAGAGATGCTCTGGACGTCATCACGGGTATATTCTTTATTCTTGATGTACCGTATATTGCCTTGATAGACATAGGGTCTACTCACTCATACATAGCTAGCAACATGTCTAGAAACTTAGGGATTTCAGTTGAGAGCACTACGAGTGAGGTTACGGTACTGAGCCCGTTAGGGCAATCTATTAGAGTTAGCAAACTGTATAGGGACGTTCTTTTAGAGGTACAAGGGGAAATCTTCCTGGTTGATTTGATGGAGCTTCCATTTAGGGAGTTCGACCTAATTCTAGGGATGGACTGGTTGGCTAAGCATCGTGTTAGCTTGGACTGTGGGACTAAGAGGGTCGTACTAAGGACTGAGGAGGATAAGGATGTAGTCATGATTGGAGAGCGCCAGAATTACTTATCCAATATGATCTCTACACTAGTGGCAGAGAAGATGGTTCGTAAGGGATGTGAGATATACTTGGCCTACGTAGGTGTTTTGGATTCTGGGGATTCTACAACAAAGGATATCATAATGGTAAATTATTTTTCGGACGTCTTTTCGAAGGAGCTACTAGGGTTACCTCCAAATCACGAGTTGGAATTTGGGATTGAGCTACTTTCATGTATAGCTCCAGTGTCTATGTCTCCCTAACGAATGGCACCGAAGGAGCTTGTGGAGCTTAAGGCTCATATTCAAGAGCTGTGCTATTGATTTTCGAGGTAGTTGGGAGGATTATCTGCCGCTAGCAGAGTTCGCCTATAACAACAGTTTTCAATCTAGCATCCAGATGGCACCTTACGAGGCACTGTATGGTCGTAAGTGTCGAACTCCTTTATGTTGGACTGAGTTGGGCGAGCAACATGTTCTGGGTCCTGAGTTAGTATCAGAGACTGAGGATAAGGTTAGACTAATTCCGGATAGTCTGAAAGCGGCATCTGACAGACAGAAATCCTATGCAGATCTAAAGCGTCGAGAGATTGAGTATTTCGTGGGGGACTTCGTATTTCTCAAGGTCTCACCATGGAATAAGGTATTGAGGTTTGGTCGTAAGAGTAAGTTGGGCCCTAGGTTTATTGGACCTTATCGTATTCTGGAGTGAGTGGGACCAGTTACTTATCAATTGAAGCTACCTCTAGAGTTGGATCGAATTCATAACATGTTCCACATCTCTACGTTAAGGCGCTATCGCTTTAATCCTACTCATATTGGTCCTATTGAGGAAATTGAGGTAAGGCCAAACTTGACTTTTGAGGAGGAACTGGTTCAGATTCTTGATCATGACGTTAAGGATCTACGAAGGAAGTCTATCCCTTTGGTGAAAGTTTTGTGGCGTAATCATAGCACTTAGAAGGCGATGTGGGAGCTTGAGGATGCGATGCATCAACAATATCATCATCTGTTTTGATCAGGTAAATTTCGAGACAAAATTTTCTTTTAGGGGGTAGAGTTGTAACTCTCAAAAATTTTAATTTTTGATTTCATGTATGTGTGACACACAATTGAGTATCTGCTTCAGTGGTTAAGTGTTCTGGGTGTGTGTGTGAGGTCCCAAGTTCAAGCCTTACTTGGGAAAATTTTGGTATTTTTATAAATAAAGCCTTAACGTTGTGTAAAGGGCTTAAGTTTAATTGTTGGAAAGTTTATATTAGAATGGGTCTGCTGGTCTGGTGGTTAAGTGGAGTGTTGGAGTGTTGGAGGTCCTATGTTCAATTCTTTGTGATGGTGTGGAGAAAGTATTTTTGCTCCAATTTCGGCTAAGAGTTGTGTTGGGGAAAAATTCTGAGTAGTTGTGTTTTAGCGGGTTAATAAGGAGTGATTTTAGGAGATAATTAGGGAGAGGTTATCAGAAAATAATCTAATTATCTTTTTGTCGCAAAAATAAGAATAATAATAGAGTTTTAGTTTTCTCTCCAATTCCCCAAACTTTTTCTGACATTTTCTTCTTCTTCTTTTTTCTCTCCTCTGCCGATTCTTTCCCCTAGTTGCTGCCAAAATTTCCATTATTTTTTTCCCCTTTCATTTCTTTCTCTTTTTTTTTCCAATTTATCAGGTTGTCCATCATTGGTTGCTCATGTTCGGTAAGTAACGGTTTTGTCTATTATTAATCATTCTTGGTTAATCTCTAAACGGGGGATTCCTTTTTGGTGTTTAAGAGTGAATCAAGGGGCTGGTGATTTTGAATCGACGCTGTGATTGTGAGAAGTCATGGTTACTCAAGTGAGGTAAGGGTTTTTTTAGGTTTTTAGTCGAGTTCCTTCCAAAATTGGTTGATTAAAAATGAATTAAGTGATTAATCTAGAGATATGTTGGTCGATTTTTAGGTTCTGGAGGCTTAGGAGTGCTTACGCATAAAAAATAATACCAGGTGTGTACTCAAAAAGTAGAAAACGAGATTCAGAAAAAAGCTAAAATTGCTTGCTGTCGAGAAAAAAGATAAATAAGAGAAAATGATGCGAAAAAATTGTAGAGAAAGGAAATAAGGGTGTTATAAACTTGGAAATCAACATTTTGCACTAAAATAGTTTTGGACAGCAGCAGTAGTCTAACTTTGAAAAATCATCAAAAATATTAGAAATTGAATCAAAGGTTGAATAAAATATGAAATTAAATTTTATTGAGTCTAGTTTTTCATCGAAGAAACAGTGTAAGCAATGAAATTGTAAATTATGAGATATAATAAATTTTGTGAGACAAGGTCAGAATGATTTTGGGTTCATCTGTTCTGACTTTAGAAAATCATCAACAATTGTAAAAAAATTAATTAAGGTCTTAAATTTATATTTTTAAATCCTGAATGAGTATATTTTCAAGAGAATCAAACGAAAACATCATCCAAATTCTGTACTAAGAGATAAATAATTTTTAGTAAGGAAACATTGAAGCTGTCAAATAGTAGAATAGGGATAAATTTGAAGATTTTACTATACTTATTTGATAAACTATAAATTCTGAAAATTTTATGGTAGAAAGGTATTTCAGTCTAGTTTCTAAAACATCAAGCGGATCTTAATTTGGAATTCTGTAGCTCAAGATATAAATAATTTAGTGACAATGACTCAAGTAGACAACTTTGAATGAACATATAAGTAAATAGTGAAAACATATATGAATATTTAGCTAGTATGAGTTACATTAAAAATGGATCACACGGCTAAGGCCAATTTGGGCAGAGTGGGCCACATGGGCGTGTGAGTTCATTTTTACCGAAATGTTTCTAAGGTTGCATGGGTCGCCCAAGTCGACTGTGAACCTACTGTAAGGTCGGTAAGCACTACTTAGACCCCTAAATGTATGAAATTGACTGAATGATATATGTGCTGAGCATGTTAATATCTGAACTAAGTATATGTACTGAAATTGCATAATAGCATATCATCCATTGTATGTTGCATTGCATTGGGTTGGGGGTTGTTATTCGGAGGAAGTGTACTGAAAGGCTTTAAGCCTAATTTATTGGCAGTTCAGCTGCAAACTACTGTTTTGTGTCGCATTCGGTACTACTTGGAGTGTAGGGATGGGTGGGTTGATTATATCCCCACATGGAGTGTAGGGTTGGACGGAGATGGTGTGTGGAGCATGGATGGGTAGGATTTTTCTACTGCATAAATGTTACTGCTACTGATACTGTGATGGGCTAAGGCCCTACCGTATTTTTGACACTGTACTGAGATAAGCTAAGGCCCAAACTATCACTGATACTGAAAAGGGCTTAGGCCCAAGACTGTTCAACTATGCACTGTGAATACTGATTGTTTGTTTGTTTCTACGAGATTACACACTAAGTTTACGTAAACTCACCCTTTTTGTTTAATGTGCACTGGTAATCCCCAGACTTAGGCAGATCGGTGCAACGGAGGACTCAACGGTGACCATAGTAATTTTTGGACTTCATGGTTTTCAATTTAGGATTTATAATTTGATTGTTATTGATTATTTGGGTTGTAATTTAAGGACCCTCTGGGACTTTGGCTTTAAATTTGAGTTTTTATTTATTTATTTATTTTACTTTATGGATTTATAACTACTGGTCGTAGGAAATTCAGTTTTTAAAAAGTTAAAGTATTTTCTAAACGCATTGTAACATCCCGATTTAGGGTCTAGTCAGAACAGTGATTTCGAGACCACAAATTTGATGTAATAAAATTTATTTTTATTATATTTTTATGGTCTATGATTTTATTAAATGATTTCGTGAAAATTTTGTTTGAAAATTTTGACGTTTGGGCACTCAATTTAGTCAAAAGGACTAAATCGTAGAAAGTGCAAAAGTTGTGTTCTACATGTTAAAGGTGTCCAATTCTTATGAAATTTTAAATTGGAGGTCCTTATATGGTAATTATACCATCGGTTAAGTTGGTGGAGAAAAATGGGCATGGCTAGGCATGTTTCCAAAGTTTTTCATTAAGGGCATTTTGGTTAATTAGTTATTAAAATGAATTAAAAACAAAAAAAAAAGCCCAAAAATTTGTCCATCTTCCTCCTTGGCCAAAATTTGCAAGTGAAAGCCATGGTTAGAGTTTCTCAAGCTTTCAAGCTCGTTTGTAAGTCCATTCTAGCCATGTTTTTAATGATTTTTACGTTTTTGCAATCCCCGTAACAAGATCTATCTAATTCTACCATTTATTTGAGCTAGGGTTGATGTTTAAAAATTTACCCATGTGCTACATGTGTGTATTTTGATGTTTAATAGAGGAATATTAATCTTTGTTGTGTGTTAAACGACTTTTACTAAGTTGTTTTCCGTGAAAACGCTAAAAAGGAGTAATTTGTAAAAGTTATAAAATTTGTCATAAAAGTGTGATTTAGTGGAAATTATGGGCTTCTATAGTTATTAAAATGATTCGGCTAGGCTTAAAGTGTAAACAAATTGAATAAAAATCATTTTTACGAGCCTAGGGGAAAAAGTGTAAATATGACAAAGTTTAGAAGCAAAAATGTAATTTTTTCATAATATGATTTTTGGATCACATTGACTAATGTGACTAATAAATAGACTAAATGTGATATTATAGATCAAATAAAATGAGGCTCGAACCTAGAATGGGGGGAAAACGTGAAATTGACGGTTAGGTCCTTTTTGCCATTTTGGTGTCGAGGTAAGTTCATGCGTAAATAATGCAACCTTATGTTATGTATTTAATATTTTGATATTGCATGAATTGTATACGTTTGTTTTTATGAAATGGATTAATGACGATTTTGACGAGGTTTTGAGAAATGAGAAATCTCGATTTAACTTCAAGGGTAGAATACAAATGACATGATATTAGAGCTACTGAGATTCCGTATAAGACCATATCTAAGATATGGCATCTGTGTGTGATTTTGTATAAGACCATGTTAGGGACATGGTGTCAATATGATATTTTATGTAAGACCATATCCGAGATATGACATTGATACGGTACTAAGAGTATGAGATCCCCGAGCATACTTAGTATTTCGATGTGTTCAATAGGTGAATTAAATATGAGTATGAAAATGAAATTACTACAAGTAAACAGGCATGTACATAAGCCTATAATTGTAAATTCATGATTATTGTGGAAATAATTGTTTATTACATATAGTGATTGATAGTGCACATACTCGTGATGTTGGATATATGATGAATGTAACACCCCGTACCCGAGACCGTTGCCGGAGTCGAACACGAGGTGCTAACCGACTTAATTCATTTACTCTCACAGTCCAATTAAAAATTTTTCCAGACGACTGGCTAACTGCGTCACTGTCACCTTAAAAATCATAACTTGAGTTCCACAACTCGAAAATTAGATTCGTAATTTTTCCCTGAAATTAGACTCATATATCCATCTACAGATTTTTTTATAGAATTTTTAGTCGGGCCAATTAGTACAGTTTATTAGTTAAAGCCTCCCCTGTTACAGGGTGCGACTACACTGACCTTCATGCATTACGATTTGGATATCTCCCTGTACAGGGCTTCAATACTGATGCTGTTTGTTTCTATAGAAACTAGACTCAAAGAGGAATCTATACATATATGGCATGACTTCTAAATATCTCTGGTTAATTTACAATGAATTTCCAAAGTCAGATTAGGGGATCCAGAAACTGTTCTGGCCCTGTCTCACGAAAACTTTAACATCTCATAATCTAATGTTCATGTGAACGTTTTGTCACTTTCCTATGAAAATAGATTCATCATGGTTCGATTACATAATTTATTTTCTATTTAATTCCATTCCTACTATTTTTAGAGATTTTTCACATCCACATCACTGCTGCTGCCAGCATCTATTTTTAAGGTAAACTTTACCTATTTCATGATCCTCCATGGATCAACTAGAGTCTGTCATACATATACCAAAAGTGATCATGAATAACCATTCCCATGACTAACCGTTACCAACATTTCCATACCTCTCGACGGACGACATACAAAACGATTATAATGCTATGATCAAAGTATACTTATGCCATTTTCGCATGGCTATCCAAATTTACACAAAACCGAAAGGTACATGACCTACAACAAAAGGGTAGTCCTATACATTAACCAAAATATCCTCTCACTACTAGTCTATTCTATACATGCCATAAGATATTCCAAAACATAGCAGTACCAAACAGTGGATAGTGATAGTGTGACTAGTTGCTGACGATCCCCGAGCCTGTAGCTTCCAAATGAGATCTATAAAACAGAGAAAACAAAGTAAACAGAGTAAGCATTTCAATGCTTAGTAAGTTTTAAGCAGTGTCAACAGATAACAATCAAATTATAACATAGTTGTTCGTATTTTTATTTCACTCTTCCTTCGGGCATACCATCCCTTTACCGAATATGCACATCTCATCATATACAATAGGCAGATAAACTTTCACATAAAAGTGAGCTCATGTGACATAGATATATTGTATGACTTCACATAACCTCTCACACTGATCCGATGTCACATACTCATAGGAATAGTCTCATGGATTGCTCTCGTATGCATCACATAACTACCTTATGATTTAGTTCAAATCAAGCTCGCATATAAACTTAGAGTACCTACCTGTTTAACCTTTCGCATTGAATATATTTATAAGCAATTCTTATTACAAAGTCTTATAGCTTTAACCTCTACTCGGATTATCGGCGAGACCTTTAGCTCAGCATTTAAATCTCCACACGGGTTATCGGGTCTTACCGGACAAAATCTCCACACGTAGTCATCGGGTCTTACCGGACATAATCTCCACACGTAGTCATCGGGTCTTACCCGGACATAATCTCCACACGTAGTCATCGGGTCTTACCCGGAATATATTTCCAAATTTCATGTACATTTAATCACATGTTACAACATTCACATTAGCCATTCGGCTTTACCACATATACATATCACACATATATTTCACATTAGCCATTCGGCTTTACCACATATACATATCACACATATATTTCATATTAGCCATTCGGCTTTACCACATATACATATCACACATATATTTCACATTAGCCATTCGGCTTTACCACATATACATATCTCGTACATATTTCACATTGGCCCTTTGGCTTTACCACATATACATATCACACATATATTTCACATTAGCCGCTCGGCTTTACCACATATACATATCACACATATATTTCATATTAGCCATTCGGCTTTACCACATATACATATCACACATATATTTCATATTAGCCATTCGGCTTTACCACATATACATATCACACATATATTTATTTATCTTGTACATCAATTTCAGCCAGAGCTTATAAGCAACTCAATTAGTTTGATCAATGTTTGCAACAAATTCAAATATTCACCACAAGCTGTTTTCTTGAGCAACAGTCACTAAATTATTTATAACTGGAGATAAAAAACTCAAAATCAATTGCCGTTAATTTTCTCTGAATATAGACTCGTATATCTTCTACCCATAAAAATTTCAGAATTTTAGGTTTGGCCAATCAATACCAGATTTTTCTTAAAGTTTCCCCTGTTTCACTGTTTGACTAATCTGACCACTCTTCACTACGAATCAAATTTTTCATTGTACAGAATTCATAATGTGTTCTATTTGATTCCATTTGAAACTAGACTCATTAAGGAGTCTAATCATATAAATCTTATCTTATAACCATTTTTGTACAAATTATAATGATTTTCCAAAAACAGAACAGGGGATTTCGGAGTCATTCCGACACTGTCCCGTACAACTTTAAATATCTCTTTATAGGAAATTTCTTTGCTTCCACGGTCTCTTTTATAAGAAACTAGACCAACTAAGATTTGATTATAAATTTTATTCAGCCTATAATTCCACACCAACAATTTATGGTGATTTTCTAAAATCACATTACTGCTGCTGTCCTAAGCAAATTATTACAATTTGCTCTTAAATTTCCAAGTCCAAACACTTATGAACTTACCATTTGAGTTTAAAACATATCATGGCCACATCATATCTTATTAAATCAACTCATTATGTCCTATTATGATTGAATTTACTCAACGTTTAATCACTTAAACTTACCTCGGATGTGGTCGAACGATCTCGGCGGCTATTCGATCACTTTTTCCCTTTCCTTATCCAACTTTGGTCCTCTTTGCGTTTAAGCTTAAGTAAAACAATAGATTTGCTTATGTACTTAACTAATATTATTCACTTAACAATCACATATCATTTAATCTATATCTAGAACAATAGATTTAAATATGCATCATATTTACGGTCAAACATGGCAAGAAAACTAAATAGGCTTTACTAGCCACACTTAGTTCTATTATAACATAACTTCACTTACTTATATGCACATTAACTAAGCACTTAACAATTTTTGTTAGCCAGCAAACTTATTCGGCACAAGCCTACTTCATTTCAATTTTGTCACTCTTGAACTTATCCATAATATCCTAAGTTCATTTAGTAGCTAGGTAACAATTATACAAAACAACAAGCATTTAACAACAATGTACTTAACCAATTCCTCAGGCATACCTTCGGCATTATATATATATATATGTTAATGACGAAAACACTTAGGTCAATTCTAAAACATCCACGAATCATACTTCCAAAATGAGCTACTTCATGGCCGATTATATTTCATCATTAACATACCTCATTTTTGAATCATATAATCAACATCACAACACATCTCCAAAACACAAATCATGCCTATCATATTTACTCATATGGCCGAATATACATACCCCCATATAATATCATTTTCATTTCATTTAACACTTAATTTCCACCACATAAACACTTGGCCGAATAATCCTAAACTAGCAAAACTCCACATTTGTTCATACCATCTTTTAAATTCACATATATCTATTTAGGTAGCTCATATTTTCCCCTTTCTAATATTTCTATCCAAAACATCAAAACACTATCCTTTTTTGCATTTACCCCATAATACCGTATGCACAATTTGTCACCAAAACTAAAGAAAAATCAACATATGGGTTGCAATAAGAGCTTGACTACTAGCTAGATTCTCATAAAAATCAATAGAAATAACATGAACTCCTACCTTATTTAACCTCCAAGATAGCCGAATGCCCTAGACAAGTTCCTTCCTCTTTCTTTTTTTTGTTTCGGCTGTGCAAGAAGGTAAGGAAGATGAACACTCTTACCTTTATTTCCTTAAAGATGACCAATGCCTTAACTTCAATTTCTTCTCTTTTTGTACGGCAATGGGGGAAAAGGAGGATGAACATACCTTGTTTCTATCACTCTTCCATTCTTTTAATTATTCTTTCTTCCATACTATAAAGCCATTAACTATTATCATGCTAAAATAAAATGCATATAATATCTATCAACCATCCTCATGGCCGGCCACTAAATTAAAAGTGGTCCATTTGACATGCAAGTCCCTCATGTCAATAACTCACGCATTATTTGGTCACTTTAAATTTCACCTATCACATTTTCAAGTCCTATCACATGGGTCCTTTCTTATAAATTAGCACCTAATTGATAAAATCAAGGCACAAAATATTCACACATACAAATTCCACATACAATAAGCACAGAATATAACATCTAATTATTTTTGTGACTCGGTTTTGTGGTCCCGAAACCACTTTCCGACTAGGGTCACATTAGGGGTGTCACAATGAATATGAATGATGATTATGTGTTAGGCTCATTGGCCGAATTGAGATGTGACCTAATATGTTTATATGCTTGAATTGTATTTCAACGGGTATGCTAAGAACGAGAAAGTATGTGACTATATTACGAGTGGTACAGGTATGTACACAGAACTCATGTGAAGTGAATTTGATATATGATGAATTCTTGGTGAGAATGTACATGAACAAGTTATGCTTGTGAAACATTAATAACATTGCGACAAATGGTATACATTTATGATGAATAGATGCATGATAAGATTTGATAATGATCATGTGATAGGCTTAAGAGCCTAATTGATTATGATATATTACGGTTCATTTATTAAAATTGTGCTTCATTGGATATGAGGAAAAGAAAGACAGACATAATTGCCGAATAAAGACAATATGAGAATATAGTAAGATACGAACTTAGACGAGTGAAAGGTGATTGAACTATATGTTGAAATTATGATTACTCACAAATAATGTGCATGTGATTAAGTGGGTGGAAATAACTTGTTATTTAATGTGATATGTTATAATAGGAAAACTATAATGGCTAGGCTAATGCCAAGGCATGTAAATGGTGTTTATAAATTAAAGGAGTAATCACTATGAATGAATAAGTAGAAATCTTAAAATCTAATGCTAACTGAAATTATAGTACTCTTATGGATGGATAAAGTAAATGAATGTTAATAATTGTTATTATTTACATATGAACTTACTAAGCTATATTATATAGCTTACCCTCCTCTTTTCCCATGTCTTATAGGTTAAATTAGCTAGCTCGGGTTGGAGACTGCCGGAGATGTCATCACACTATCAAGCTATCATCGTGGGTAAAAATGAATACAAACCTCTTAAGTTTATGGCATGTATAGGGACTTAGTCAATTGTGAATGTGTCATTACGATTTAGCCAAAGGTATTGGCTTGTAATGGTTAAGGGTTTCATGTAATGTGAAGCCATATAAATTGGCTTATATTGATATTTGATTCATTTTATATAAGGCCATGAGATGTGGCTCATATTGATTATTGGGTTGTAAGCTTATTTATTTAAGTATACATGTGCCCATGCAATGGTAATGTGATTGGTGGTTGTGTGAATGTGATGAGATGTGTTGTGGTTATGAATGCTTGATGATTTAATTTGGATTTGTTTAGTATGATGATAAACATGGCTTAAATAAGAATTGGTAAGTTGGGCTTGAAAAAGTATAAAGTCTTATGCATGTATAAGTAAAGATGAAATTATCACGGTCATGTCTTGTTTGTGTTTTAAGTGCTCACTTATGCCATGCTAAATGCCTTTGAAGTCATGTATGTGTATGTGCAAATAAGGGTGACAACTGGCTTGGAAAATAGCTTCAAAGTTGTCCACACGGATAGGCACATGGGCATGTGTCTAGACCGTGTGTGACACATGGTCTGCCCCAATGGGCGTGTGATCCGGCCGTGTGTCCCCTTTACCCTAATTTGGTAAAACAAAATGCTCAGTAGTAAACACACGGGCAGAGACACGGCTGTGTGTCTTAGCTGTGTGGAGACCACGGCCTAAGCACACGAGCGTGTGACTTGGCCGTGTGACCTCAATTTAGTTGATGACGTCATAAACAGAGAGTTACATGGGCTGAGGACATGGGCGTGTGAGACCACACGACCTACCCACACGGGTGTGTAACCCTCCAAAATAGGAAAATTTTCTAAGTATTGTATAGGTCCTGAGAGTTCTCAGTTTAGTCTCGAACCACACCCAATGTATGTTTTAGGCCTCGAATTCCCATATAAGGGACGATATGCAAGTGAATGAAAAGTTTTAAATTTGGGCGAAATTTTATGGCCAGGTTTTGTATGATTGTGTGAGTTTATGTTCGGTAACGCCTCGTACCCTGTTCCAGTGTCGAATACGGGTAAGGGGTGTTACACACATGATCACTTAGACTGCTTTATTAAAGCTTTTGCAATGAGGGATGTTTCAAAACAAATGTTTTAAATGAATAAAGACAACTTCCTAAGTTCTAACAAAAGTTTACTAAAGATAATAACATAGAATGTTTTCATCGTAACAACGAGGTTTCAAAAACACTATCGTGTGACATTGGCAAATACGACCATAACATTTAGGCCGGGTTTGTGGTGTTACATCATTCCCCACCACCAACCATCACTTTTGGTAAAACATTGAATTCATACATTTAGCCTATTTGCTTTATTCGGGTGCATGTGAAAATAGCCTGATGAAATTTCTTTGCATAAAACGACACTACAGACCTCATTATCACAGATAGTGAGTAAGGCCGAAAAATTATTAAAAGCATCAAAAGAAACACTTTGGGAACATGAAAATAAACTTGTAAAATAGGAAATTATAGTACTGTTCATACTCACTCCACCTTTTTTATAATTATTTAATTCTTTTTGTATTAAAGATATAAGTTTGTATTATTTTTTTAGGGCTAATATTTGATGCATTGGTGACGAATGATTTTTACATAATTAGTGGATCAAATAATGTCATATCATTAGAAATAAAATTAATTTTAAAATTTCCAATAATATATCATTAATTGATTCACTAATGGTTTATAAAGTTACATACCCTCAATACATCAAATTAATTTATTTTTAATAAAAGAGAAAAATAAAAAAATTAAATAAAAATTAGCAAAATGTATATTTTTTTTGTAATAAAAGGACAAATACCCTAAGCTATTGTTTACAAATTAACACAATTTCTTGGATAAGTCACCTCTAGCAAAAGGTGGTTTTAGATGATTTCACGGAATAAAATTTACATTCAAGTCAAAAGAATCAAACAATTTTAACATATTTATGTTATGAATATCTTATTAAGTGAATGTACATCATGATCAAGATAAAGTTTTGATGTACTTTAAATTCTAATAGTTATTAGAATTAGATCTCTACTTCTTTTATACTTTTTATGCCTATAAATTGAGACTCTGATGAAGCATTGTAATCATCTCTTTTGATCAATAAAGTACATTCTCTATTGCTTTCATATTTTTTTGTTCTTTATTCTCTCTATCTCTCTTTATTTTATAACACATTAGCATCACGATGATTCTCTATTTTTTTTCAAATTCTTTTGAAGTCATCCCACAGATCAAATTCTTTTTCACCTTAAATTTTCACCCTTACAACTTCATCTTCGGGATGTTCAAAGATTCAATCTCAGAATGGATTATGGTCCCGATATTTGATTTATTGTACAAGCATGGGTAAAGTATAGATTTGGTAAGAAACTTTTATATTTCGACCATATTTTCTTTTTCAATTAAGGTATGACTACTATTAATTTTTATTTGACATAAATTTCACATTCGATGATATTTGATTTTGCCTCTTTAAGTTTTTTTTTTTGTAAAAGACATAATTATTGATTAGATATGTTTGTTATTAATATGGTATGTTTTTTTTTTGAAGTTTTTTAGTTAAATTATATTATGCATAATATTTTTATGTTTAAAATTTTTTGTTATTTATTCTTGAAATTTTATTAAAATTATGGTGGAAAGTGTTATTAACCTACCATTGTTGATTAAAAGGAAATTTGATAGGATCTATTTAGTCTTATTAACTAGCTAATATTCAATGATTGTATGATATCTTTTAAATTGAACTTATAAATATTTTATTAGAGCAAGATAAGATTTTATAATAGATATGTGGTATTGAAATTGGACACAATGTGTATCAGACAATTTTCAAGCATCGTACAAGAAAATTTTGATTATTTATTAAATGATTTTTACTGTTAGATTATAAATGTTATTACGAAAACAAAGTTGTTTTACTACTTGTAATAGTGCTCGTGATAATAGTTAAGGTGATGACGATGATGCTAAAGATCTTTAGGTATATTTTACTATGTTTTATTTATTATATCATGTTTATTATAATTGGAGATTAATCACGACAATATGAATAGATAGATTTTAATTTGAAATCTCATGTATGTTTGCGATGGTGATTAAGAAATAAAGAATCTATTGAGATGTTTATAAGTCCGTCCTACTAGATTTGTTGCATTCCCCATAGTGATGTAAACATAAAGAAAATAAAAGATATACTCATGGACCACTATAATGAGAATATAGTAATAAATGAGAGAACAATGAGAGTTCTCAAGATAACTTTTCAAAGGGTAAAGATAACTTATGTTATCAATGTGATATGAAAGATTAGTGGTCACAATGTGGTGTATACCCAAATATTTTGTCTCTGTTAATATTCTTTAAGAAATGATATGAGAATGTAGTAATCTGTAACACCCCAAACCCGAGACCATCGCCGGTGTCGGACACGAGGGGTTAACGAGACAAATCCTCTTAAAGTACCGACCAATTTGGCATTTCTGGACAGGCTGGAAAACTGCGTCACCGTCGCCTTAAAAATCATATCTCGAGTTTCAAAACTCAGAAACTGGTTTCGTAAATTTTCCCTGAATTTAGGCTCATATACCCATCCATGGATTTATTTTTAGAATTTTTGGTTGGGCCAATTGGTACATTTTATTAGTTAAAGTCACCCATGTTACAGGGATCGACTGCTCTGACCTTCGCACGTTACAACTTGAATATATCTCTGTACAGGGCTTTAATACTGGTGCCGTTTGTTTCTAATGAAACTAGACTCAAAATGGAATCTGTACATATAAGGCATGACTCCTAATTCTTTCTGGATAATTTATGGTAAATTTTCAAAGTTGCGACAGGGGACCCAGAAACCGTTCTGGCCCTGTCTCACGAGAACTTTAATATTTCTCAGTATACTGCTCATATGGTCGTTTCGTTTCGTCCATATAAAAATAGATTCATCAAGGTTCAGTTCCATAGTTTACTCACTATTTAATTCTACTTATACTATTTTTAGTGATTTTTCAATCTCATCTCACTGCTGCTGTCCGCAACAGTTACTGCAGTAGACTATGCAAATTTCATGAATTTTTCCTTGGCCTTAATCATCCATCATACATGACACAAATTATGGCCACCTTATCAAAATTTGAGTTTCTAAGACTTGTGGCTATAGGTTCTAGCATCCCACTCGACGACCACATAGGCCATTTTCACATGGCTTAAAGTTTACAACCCACAATTCGACAAAATATAATAGCCTATACATGCCAAATGTTCTTCAACAACAAAAACAATACCACAAGATTTCAGCCGGTGTGATGACTTCAACGACGGTTCCGAGCACGCAACAATATGAGCCCAAGAGACCTAAAATGGGTGACAAGAAAACACCGAGTGAGTTTACAACTCAGTAAGTCATAAGCATTCATCAATCCACTGATAAAGTTACTACTACATGTACAACAAATGAGGCTAGGTACTCGTCCATATCGAATCTATACCATAATACCTCGGACCTTTCGGTCCAATCTCGTACCAATTCATACATCCACATTTCATATTCTACACAACAAGATAATCAAGCATTTTACACATTAACTCATTTTCCAGCACAACCATACAATTTCAATCATCACATAGATTTAAGGCTTACCAAATTCAACCCCAAGCATGAACGTATTCTCTATTCGTCATGAGCTCGAGGTACTTACCCGATCCGCTGTCCATACTCAATTCAATGGAGACACACCTCCATATATATAGAGTACGCACACACGGCTTACTACTCGATTTCGCACACTTAGTGCCACGTAATTTAAGCCCGCACACACAAGTGCCATACCCTCCGAGCTCGCACACCCAAGGTCAGTATTTTCCAGCTTGCACACTTAGTGCCATATATTTCCAAGACGCACACTTAGTGCCGATCTCGTCACCGTACACACGTATTGCCCAAGACACTTAGTGCCGAAAGCAAACTTTCTACACATTTCACTATTTCTTTTACATTCAACAAATGTCATCACTCCATACACATACATTTTCATTTATATATATATATCATCCCATTAAACACAATTGCATAAATTTTACAATCATTTAAGCAATATCAAATACGTGCTTAATGACTTACCTCGTGTTGGGTAAAATAGTTCCAAGTCGGCTACTCGATGACCTTCGTCTTTCCCTTGCTTGATTCTCCTTCTTTAACTCCTTGAGCTTAATCAATAAATCACTAGTTTAACCATCTTGCTAAACATTCATAATTCAACTACACATGCATATGTATGCTTGTATATTCGCAACCATTCTTACTAATCGCCCATTTGGTCGATTATACACCTAACCGAATATGCACCAAAACTTGATTCAACATTACCTACATACTCACTTTAATGGCGAATATATATATATATATGTACAATGTCAACTAACATCTTTTAATCACCTAATTTCATCTCATGAACATTTAATCAAATTTTCCCAATCTAGCATATATTTTCACATCCATTTGTAACATCATGTACAAACACATATGCACATATATCAAAACACAAATTTTACCTATCATGCAACAAGCATAAATCGCACTTATGAGCATGCCATGGCCGAATACATCCCACACCATCCCCTTTCAATTTTTGGTCATGGTTAAACAAAGAAAACTCCATTTCTTACTCAAGAATGCTAAAAGAAATTTCAAGAGTAGTCAATCCATCATTACATGTATCATCAACAAGCTTCACATTTAGCATGCAATGGCTTTAACACAATATCAACCTTGGCCAAATACCATTTCCATGGCATAACAAGGATTTGAACCATGGGCTAACATGAACATCAAGTTAGCAACTAAAACATGCATGAATCTCATGACACAACCTCAAACATACCTTAATCTTGACACAAGTATGACCAAATCTCCTTCTAGTTCTCTTCTAAACCAAGCATGAAGCAAAAATCCTTCCTTTTTCCTTAGTATTTTCAGCCAAGATTTGAGAATGGATGAACAAATTTTTCCTTTCTTTTCCTCTACTCACGGCAACAAAAGGGGGGCATCCATGCTCATTTTTTTCATTTCTTTATTTTTTCTACATAATCCACTAACTAAACATGTTGGAAACATGTTCCCTTGCCCATATTCTTGTCATGGCGGCCACTCTTCCCTTTTTTGGGCAAATTGACATGCAAAACCACTCTTTTGCATGCATGTACTATTAGACCATTGTAAGATTAGCCTATCACCTTTCAACAATGTTTCATACAAGTCCATTTTAATAAATTCACATAGAAATGATCAAATTAATGCATAAAACTTTCACACATGCATTTACTAACATCATAAACATAGAATATAACTTTTAATTACTTATAAGACTCGGTTTAGTGGTCCCGAAACCACTTTTCGACTAGGGTCAAATTAGGGATGTCACAACTCTCCCCACTTACGAAATTTTCGTCCCCGAAAATCTTACCGTAAATAGGTTTGGGTATCGCTCTTTCATAGAGTCCTCGAGTTCCCAAGTGGCTTCTTCAATTCCGTGTTTATGCCACAACACCTTCACTAATGGGATTTTCTTATTGCGCAACTCTTTTACTTCACGCATCGAATGCGAACCGGTTCCTCTTCATAGCTCAATTTAGGTGAATCTCAATCTCGAGACGGAGCGATTACGTCGATGGATCGACCTATATCGTCAAGCATCGAGACATGGAAAACGTTGTGGATCCTTTCAAGCTCGGGGTAAAATTAATCGACGCTCATGGTCCAACTCGTTCGGATACTTCATACGGACCGATGAACCTCGGACTCAATTTTCCTTACGGCCAAATCTAAGCACCTTCTTCCAAGGTGAAACTTTGAGAAAGACCTTGTCTCCAACCCGATATTCAATATCTTTTCTTTTCAAATCCGCATACGACTTTTGACGATCCGGCGACTTTCAAACTTTCACGAATTACTCGAACTCTTTGCTCGGCATCCTTAACCAAATCAACCTCAAGAATTTACCTTCACTAAGTTCACCCGAATAATAGGGTACGGCATTTACGACGTATAAAGCCTCGTAAGGCGCCATCTTAATACTTGATTGAAAGCTATTGTTGTAGCGAATTCAATCAAAGGCGATACCGTTCCCATGAACCACTAAACTCAAGGATACAACATCTCAACATATCCTCGAGTAATTGAATTATCCGTTCGGATTGACCATCGGTTTGGGGAGAAAGGCGGTCTTGAAATGCAACTTGGTACCCAAAGCTTCTTGCAACTTCTTCCAAAATCGCGAGGTAAATCTCGGATCTCTATCCGACACGATGGAAATAGGCACCCGTGTAATCTCACAACGAGAAACGTACAATTGGCTAGTTTGTCCATTGAAAAATCCTTACGTCACGGGGATAAAGTGAGCCGACTTAGTCAGTCTATCGACAACGACCCAAATCGCATCCTTCTTACTCACTGACAATGGCAGTCCGGATACAAAGTCTATTGTGACTCGATCCCATTTCCACTCGGGTATCGTGATCGGCTGAAGTAATCCTGAAGGCACTTGATGTTCCGCTTTCACTTGTTGACATATTAAACATCTCGAAACAAAATCAGAGAGGTCTCGTTTCATACCATGCCACCAAAACCGACGTTTCAAATCGTTGTACATCTTCGTACTCCCCGGGTGGATTGCCATTCGGCTACAATGGGCTTCGTTCAAAATTATTGGAATAAGTTCAATTCTTTGGAACACACAGACGACTTCGAACCTCAAACAATCATCATCATCGATTTGAAATTCCGAGTCCTTGTTCGAACACACTCATCCCGCTTTTGCAACCAACTCATCGTCGACTTTCGAGCTTCACGAATTTGACGTATCAATAATGGTTTGGCTTTCAATTCAGCTACTAACACATTGTCGGGTAGGATAGACAAGTGTACATTCATCGCTCACAAAGCAAACAAGTGATTTCCGCTTAAGGCATCCGCAACCACATTAGCCCTTCCCGGTGATAATCAATGACGAGCTCATAATCTTTTAACAACTCGAGCCATCGCTTTGTCGCAGATTTAAGTCTCTTTGGGTCATCAAATATTTGAGACTTTTGTGATCCGAACACATGGCACTTCTCACCAAATAAGTAATGTCGCCATATCTTTAAGGCGAATACGATGGCGACCAATTCGAGATCATGGGTCGGATAATTTTTCTCATGTGGCTTTAATTGCCTCGACGATAGGCCACAACTCGCCCTTCTTGCATCAATACGCAACCCAACCCAAGTAGGGATGCGTCACTATAAATGACAAACTCTTTGCCCGATTCGGGTTGCACTAGAATTGGGGCTTCATCAAATAAGCTTTCAGTTGATCGAAACTTTTCGACATTTCTCCGTCCATTCGAACTTAACATCCTTTTGGAGTAGCTTCGTCATTGGCGTGGCTATCGTCGAAAACCTTTACAAATCGTCGGTAATAACCGCAAGCCCCAAAAGCTCCTAACTTCGGTAACATTCCTTGGTGGTTTCCAATCGACTATGGCTGAATTTTGTTCGGTCCACCTCGACACCGATCACGGACACCACGTGCCCCAAAAGCTAACCTCTTTCAACCAAAATTCACATTTATGAACTTTATGTATAATCGCTTATCTCGTAAGATTTGCAACACTAGCCTCGGTGTTCAAGATGTTCGTTTCATCTCTCGAATAGACCAAAATGTCATCGATAAATACAACTACGAACCGATCCAAGTATGGCTCGAAAATTCTATTCATTAAATCCATAAACACCGCAGGGCATTAGTGAGCCCAAACGGCATCACCAAGAATTCGTAGTGACCGTACCTCGTTCTAAAAGTGGTTTTGGGTATGTCCGATTCTCGGACCCTCAACCGATAGTACCCGACCTCAAATCTATCTTTGAAAACACCGAGGCTCCCTTTAATTGATCAAACAAATCGTCAATTCGTGGCAATGGATATTTATTCTTTATCGTCACTTTATTGAGTTGACGATAGTCGATGCACAACCTCATGGTTTCGTCCTTCTTCTTCACAAACAATACAAAGCGCCCATGGAGAAAAACTCGGTCGAGCGAAACCTCTATCCGTCAATTCTTGCAATTGAACCTTCAATTCCTTTAATTCCGTTAATGCCATACGATACGGGGCTATTGAAATCGGCGTAGTACCGGTACAACCGATGCAATTCCACTTCTCGAACCGGTGGCAATCTCGGTAACTCCTCGGAAAAACATCTGAATACTCACAAACCACTGGTACCGATTCGAGTTTCCTTTCCGTCTCTTTACTTCCAAACACATACGCAAGGTATGTTTCACACCCTTTTCACATACCTCCGAGCGGTCATAGAGGATATTATCGTGGCGCTCCTTTTAAATCAAGAGACTCGACTCGGACTACCTCATTATTTGCACTCCTCAAATCAATGGTTTTCCTTTTGCGATCCACCATTGCATCATGTACGGTCACCAATCCATACCAAGAATAACATCGAATTCATGAAATGGTAGAAGCATCGATCGGTAGGAAAACAGATTCTCGAATTATTAGGGGCATCTCTTGCACACTTTATCAACAAGCACGTATTGACCCAAAGGGTTTGACACTCGAATTACGAACTCAAGAGACTCAACAGTAGAGTCTTCTTTGGATGCTAAGGTTTCACATACATATGAGTGAGTAGAGCGGGGTCAATCAATGCAATCACAATAGTATCAAAGAGAGTAAAAGTACCAGTGATAACGTCGGGGAGGATGCCTCCTCTCGTCGCGCGGATGGCATATGCTCTAGCAGAGCACGGGTCTTGGATCGGACGGCCAGATTAGAGGCTCCTCTCGATTACCACCCCTACCTCCGAGAGATTCTCGGGGCCTACCTCCACCGTCGTTCCACTAGGTCTTGCACCTTGCGTCTTATTCCTCTCATCTAGCTCCGTGCAATCTCTAATGAAGTGGTCCTTCAACCGCATCCATAACAGCCCTATTAATGACTTACCCCAAAGATTCACCTAGGTGTCGTCTTCCACATTGGGGGCATTCAGTCTCTCTTGACGATTATTGCCCACACTAGCTATCAAGTAGCTCGAGTCCGTCAATGGTCGCTCTAATGGAAATTCCCACACCGTCCTCGACTTCTTGGTGTCCTCCCCGAACCTCTTTACAGTAGAGAATGGAGCTTTACTCGTCGATCTTTTACGGTAATCTCTTGCTTCAAATTCAGCCTTCTTCTTCTCCTTCCCAAGTTCTTCCGCCTTGCGTGCTCGTTCGACTAGTGTCACGAACTCCTTTATCTCCAAAATTCCCACTAGTAACTTTAACTCTTCATTCAATCCTTCTTCAAATCTTTTTGCACATCGCAACCTCATCAGCCACACACTCCCGAGCATACCGACTAAGTCTTACGAACTCATGTTCAGATTCGATACTGATCATCCGCCTTGCTTGAGTTCCAAAATTCCTTACGCTTCGATCGATGAACTGTTGACTAATGTATTTCTTTCAAATTGGATTGAAAGAAATCCCAAGTAACTCGTTCATTTGGGACTATGGAAATTAAAGTCCTCCACCAATAGTAAGCTGAGTCTCGCAACAAGGATATAGCACACTTAAGACATTCATCGAGTGTGCATGACAGTTCATCTAACACTCTAATGGTGTTATCGAGCCAGAACTCGGCCTTTTCGGCATCATCAGTAACTATGGCCTTGAACTCCTCGGCCCCGCGCTTCCTAATCAAGTCCACAGGTGGTTTACTCAGCCTCACAGGATCAATAACTGGAGGCATTGCGGGCTCTTGGGTGGAGTATTTAAATTCGGAATGGTTGGACAGCCGGGTTGGTTCGGGCATATTGCGCGACCCACTCATTCATCATAGTGAAGAAGGCTTGTTTCGCCCTTCATTTTGATTATTCGCGGATGATCGAGGCTCAACAGCGGTGTCCCTTGCGCGGAGCAGCCGCTACACTTTCAACATCATCCGCCAAGGGTCTCTCTACCCGGGTTCCATTTACTAATCAAAACAAAAATTTCAACCGTCAAGTCATCACATTTTTAAGCACTAACAATTTGGCATGTATAGCTAGACTCACACGCTATGGTAGTCCTAGAATCGACTAAACCATAGCTCTGATACCAATTAAATTGTAACACCCCAAACCCGAGACCATCGCCGTGTCGGACACGAGGGTTAATGAGACAAATCCTCTTAAAGTACCGACCAATTTGGCATTTCTGGACAGGCTGGAAAACTGCGTCACCGTCGCCTTAAAAATCATATCTCGAGTTTCAAAACTCAGAAACTGGTTTCGTAAATTTTCCCTGAATTTAGGCTCATATACCCATCCATGTATTTATTTTAGAATTTTGGTTGGGCCAATTGGTACAGTTTATTAGTTAAAGTCACCCATGTTACAGGGATCAACTGCTCTGACCTTCGCGCGTTACAACTTGAATATCTCTCTGTACAGGGCTTTAATACTGGTTCCGTTTGTTTCTAATGAAACTAGACTCAAAATGGAATCTGTACATATAAGGCATGACTCCTAATTCTTTCTGGATAATTTATGGTAAATTTTCAAAGTCGCGACAGGGGACCCAGAAACCGTTCTGGCCCTGTCTCACGAGAACTTTAATATTTCTCAGTATACTGCTCATATGGTCGTTTCGTTTCGTCCATATAAAATAGATTCATCAAGGTTCAGTTCCATAGTTTACTCACTATTTAATTCTACTTATACTATTTTTAGTGATTTTCAATCTCATCTCACTGCTGCTGTCCGCAACAGTTACTGCAGAGACTATGCAAATTTCATGAATTTTTCCTTGGCCTTAATCATCCATCATACATGACACAAATTATGGCCACCTTATCAAAATTTGAGTTTCTAAGACTCGTGGCTATAGGTTCTAGCATCCCACTCGACGACCACATAGGCCATTTTCACATGGCTTAAAGTTTACAACCCACAATTCGACAAAATATAATAGCCTATACATGCCAAATGTTCTTCAACAACAAAAACAATACCACAAGATTTCAGCCGGTGTGATGACTTCAACGACGGTTCCGAGCACGCAACAATACGAGTCCAAGAGACCTAAAATGGGTGACAAGAAAACACCGAGTGAGTTTACAACTCAGTAAGTCATAAGCATTCATCAATCCACCGATAAAGTTACTACTACATGTACAACAAATGAGGCTAGGTACTCGTCCATATCGAATCTATACCATAATACCTCGGACCTTTCGGTCCAATCTGCACCAATTCATACATCCACATTTCATATTCTACACAACAAGATAATCAAGCATTTTTACACATTAACTCATTTTCCAGCACAACCATACAATTTCAATCATCACATAGATTTAAGGCTTACCAAATTCAACCCCAAGCATGAACGTATTCTCTATTCGTCATGAGCTCGAGGTACTTACCCGATCCGCTGTCCATACTCAATTCAATGGAGACACACCTCCATATATATAGAGTACGCACACACAGTGCTTACTACTCGATTTCGCACACTTAGTGCCACGTAATTTAAGCCCGCACACACAAGGCCATACCCTCCGAGCTCGCACACCCAAGGCAGTATTTTTCCAGCTTGCACACTTAGTGCCATATATTTCCATCACGCACACTTAGTGCCGATCTCACACCGTACACACGTATTGCCCGACACTTAGTGCCGAAAGCAAACTTTCTACACATTTCACTATTTCTTTTACATTCAACAAATGTCATCACTCCATACACATACATTTTCATTTATATATATATATCATCCCATTAAACACAATTGCATAAATTTTACAATCATTTAAGCAATATCAAATACGTGCTTAATGACTTACCTCGTGTTGGGTAAAATAGTTCCAAGTCGGCTACTCGATGACCTTCGTCTTTCCCTTGCTTGATTCTCCTTCTTTAACTCCTTGAGCTTAATCAATAAATCACTAGTTTAACCATCTTGCTAAACATTCATAATTCAACTACACATGCATATGTATGCTTGTATATTCGGCAACCATTCTTACTAATCGCCCATTTGGTCGATTATACACCTAACCGAATATGCACCAAAACTTGATTCAACATTACCTACATACTCACTTTAATGGCCGAATATATATATATATATATATATGCACAATGTCAACTAACATCTTTTAATCACCTAATTTCATCTCATGAACATTTAATCAAATTTTCCCAATCTAGCATATATTTTCACATCCATTTGTAACATCATGTACAAACACATATGCACATATATCAAAACACAAATTTTTACCTATCATGCAACAAGCATAAATCGCACTTATGAGCATGCCATGGCCGAATACATCCCACACCATCCCCCTTTCAATTTTTGGTCATGGTTAAACAAAGAAAACTCCATGTCTTACTCAAGAATGCTAAAAGAAATTTCAAGAGTAGTCAATCCATCATTACATGTATCATCAACAAGCTTCACATTTAGCATGCAATGGCTTTAACACAATATCAACCTTGGCCAAATACCATTTCCATGGCATAACAAGGATTTGAACCATGGGCTAACATGAACATCAAGTTAGCAACTAAAACATGCATGAATCTCATGACACAACCTCAAACATACCTTAATCTTGACACAAGTATGACCAAATCTCCTTCTAGTTCTCTTCTAAACCAAGCATGAAGCAAAAATCCTTCCTTTTTCCCTTAGTATTTTCAGCCAAGATTTGAGAATGGATGAACAAATTTTTCCTTTCTTTTCCTCTACTCACGGCAACAAAAGGGGGCATCCATGCTCATTTTTTTCATTTCTTTATTTTTTCTACATAATCCACTAACTAAACATGTTGGAAACATGTTCCCTTGCCCATATTCTTGTCATGGCCGGCCACTCTTCCCTTTTTTGGGCAAATTGACATGCAAAACCACTCTTTTGCATGCATGTACTATTAGACCATTGTAAGATTAGCCTATCACCTTTCAACAATGTTTCATACAAGTCCATTTTAATAAATTCACATAGAAATGATCAAATTAATGCATGAAACTTTCACACATGCATTTACTAACATCATAAACATAGAATATAACTTTTAATTACTTATAAGACTCGGTTTAGTGGTCCCGAAACCACTTTCCGACTAGGGTCAAATTAGGGATGTCACATAATCAATTTTATCATTACAGATAGAAAATATTTATCTTATTTGGTACTGAAATAAACAAATATATTTCAATATTTGATAGTACAAAACTAGTTGAAAGCTCCAGAAGAGCGAATATATCAATATCTAAAAAGCACAAAGTTTGTGATGGTTAATGCTTTAGTTTTAAAAGATATTCATAATGGATATCATATTGAGATTGTGAATGAGGAAAAGATTATATTTCATATGAATAAAAAGAGGATTGGGTTATTTATATTTTGAATCGAACTCGGGACCTCTTGCACTCTAAGCGAGAATCATACCACTAAACCAAATGCCTTATATTTGAAGATTTCGACATATTACCTGAAGCGAATATTACATATATTTGTTTGACAATTATATTTTTTATTGACCTAGTGACATTATAGACTTCATATTGGTTTAGACATTTCCAGTAGTAAATGTAACACCTCTCGCCCATATCCAAAGCCGGAACAGGGTTTGAGGTGCTACCTGAATTAAACAATAATAAACATATAAAACCGAGTCATAAATCTGTATTTCAATTAAAAAATTTCTCAAATTTCATCTTTAAGTCCTTAATGTGGACCTACGAGGCCCAAAATATACTTAAGAAGTGATTTAGGACTAAATCGGGAACTTTGGAAAATTTTCCTTGAAAATAAGGGCACACGCCCATGTGGCCTAGGACATGCCCGTGTGGCCTGCCCGTGGGCGATTCTGACTTTACCACACGGCCTGGGCACACGCCCATGTGACTTGGCCATGTGAAAACCTCATTTTTCACTATTTTAAGCTATTTTCACATATCAAACACACTTAATTTATGCCCAAAACATTGACTTATAAATCTTGATCAAATAACATTCTTTTATCCATTTCTTGTGCCTAAACACAATTATACACTAATAGAACCCAACCAATCAATTATTTCAATCCAAAATATGTATATTTCATTTTCAAACACAAAACATCACATTTAACATACATTACATATTTAATCATTCACACATTTACATTACCAAATCAACTCTGATACATGCCATATAAATCAAAAAGTTGTTTAACAAAATCTACCAGAGTAAATCTGGATAGTGTGACCCTTGATGTAGATCCGATCCTCCGTATGTATTAAGTCAATCTACAAAACAAATAACATACACAAGTAAGCTTATAGAAGCTTAGTAAGCTCATAGGCATAATTACACAAATCTTACCAAATATTGTACACAATCATATATCTATTAGCTTATCTAATTCATCCTACAAATCATAATTTCATTAATAAACTCATTTGGATAATTTCCAAGTTGCTATTCACAAATTTAACTCCCTTGGGCCCATTTCTCATTTACTTCCATTGTCAAATTAAGGAATAATAAAGGAATTGAGTGCTTCATTATCACATTGCCATAGTAAACTATAGACTTTCACATTGTCACACATCACACGCAGAAGCCATAGCCCTGCCATGGTCTTACACGGATCACATAACATACCGATGCCATATCCCAGATATGGTCTTATACGAAATCACATTATCACATCACACCGATGCCATAGCCCAGCTATAGTCTTATACAGGAACTCGAATCACATTGTACCGATGCCATAGCCTAGCTATGGTCTTATACAGAAATACATATCACATCTTTTCCGTCAATTTATTATGGTCACACAATGGAAGCACTCAAATCCATTGTTCCAAATAATATGTATTTTTATTTAAATACTATTTCATACTTTTTACAATTTAATAGTATTCATCTACAATAATATACTTAAAAACCATAATATTTTCATAACAAAACATTAAATTTGTCATATGAATTTACCTAGGCTAATTTGCAAATGTCGTAGAAAGTTAAGGACTATTCTTGAATTTTCTCATTTCCACGATTCGCTTCGTTTTCTTGATCTATAATTATAAAATCATTCATTCATTAGCATCTATTTCGATTCTATTCTATTTCACAACTTATGTCCTTAAATTTTTTAATTTTACACTATTACCCCAAACTTTTTAGTTTTTACAAATTAGTCCCTGTTCAATTCATTCATCAATTAAACTAATTCCTTTCAAATATCATTTTATCTAAACACAACAAACTAATTCACAGCCTTTGACATTCTAAACTTCAACACAAAACCTAATTCCAACAACTTTCACAATTAGGTCCTAAAATAAATTTCTATGCAAATCTCTTCATAAAATAATCATATAATGAAATTAAAACCTTAATTCCATGGTAAATCATCATAAAATTTCAGCACTTATTCATGAAAACTTTCAAAATTACCCATGAAATCAAAAACTAATGAATTAAACAAGTGGACCTAGTTGTAAAAGTCTCGAAAACACAAAATTTACAAGAAATAATCAAGAATTGAGCTTACATGTAGTAAAAATATGAGAGACCAGCTTAAAAGAACCCTTCAATGGTGTTTTTGCTGGAGAGGATGAAGAAAAATGAAGAAAACTCTAGATTTTACCTAATATATCATATTTTACAATTTAAATTTTACCCTATTTCCAATTTTGCCCCTTGTTCACACTTCATTTTTATTTTTCCTGCACACTCATGCTATCCAGCCCAATAATAGGTGTTTAATTGCCTATTTGGTCCTCCTTTAATTATTACTAGAGCTATTTAATCACATTTCACAATTTTGCACTTAATTCAATTTAGTCCTTTTTACCCAATTGACTACCGAAACCTTCAAATTTCTTAACGAAACTTTAATACTAACTTACTAACACTCCATAAATATTTATAAAAATATTTATGGCTCAGTTTATGAATTCGAGGTCTCGATACCTTGTTTTTATCTTATTTAATCTACAAATTTCTTTTAATTCATAATTTCACTAATTCGGAATTATTTCTAAAACCACACTTAACTTTTACTTACTAATATCTAAACTCATATGTCGGATTTAGTGATCTCAAATCACTATTCCGATACCACTGAAATTTGGGCCGTTACAACTCTCTCCCCCTTAAGAAATCTCATCCTCGAAATTTCGTACTTGAAAACAAATGCAGATACTGTGATCTCATAGATTCTTCCGTCTCCCAGGTTGCCTCCTCCAATCCATGTCGATGCCATTACACTTTTACTAATACTACTCGTTTATTCCGTAGCTCTTTAACTTTCCGAGCTAATATTTTCACTGGTTCCTCCGAATAAGTCATATCTAATTGTAGCTCTATCTCAGTATGAGGAATCACATGTGAAGGGTCTAATCTATACCGTCTCAACATAGATACATGAAATACATTATGAATTTTCTCAAGTTCTGGAGGCAAGGCCAATCTATAAGCTACTGGACCAATCCCCTCAGTGATCTCATACGGCCCGATAAATCGTGGACTAAGCTTTCCTTTTCTACCAAACTGTAGAATTTTCTTCCACGGAGAAACTTTCAAGAACACACGATCACCCACATTGAACTCTATATCTCTTCTTTTCAAATCTGCATAGGACTTCTGACGATCGGAAGCAGCTTTTAAACTTTCTCGAATAATTTGAACTTTCTCTTCAGTTTCCCAAATTAAATCCACTCCCACTAATTTCGATTCACTTAATTCTGACCAATACAACGAAGTTTTACATTTTCTTCCATACAAGCTTCAAACGGTGCCATTTTGATACTAGCTTGATAACTATTATTATAAGCAAATTCAGCTAAAAGTAAATACCTTTCCCAGCTACCACTGAACTCGAGTATACAACACCTTAACATATCTTCCAAAATCTGAATCACTCGTTCTGATTGTCCGTCAGTCTGAGGATAAAAAGCTGTACTAAATTTTAATTTGGTACCTAAAAGTTTCTGTAGTTTACTCTAAAATCTCGAAGTAAACCTCAGATCTCGATCTAAAATAATTGATGTCGACACCCCATGTAATCTCACAATTTCTGACACATATAATTTCGCTAATTTTTCAAGCGAAAATTTCGTTCTGACCGGAATAAAATGCGCTAACTTAGTTAATCTGTCTACTATCACCCAAATTGATTCTTTCTTCTTCGGAGTCACAGGTAATCCAGATACAAAATCCATAGTCACATGTTCCCACTTCCATTCTGGAATCATTACAAGTTGTAACAAACCCGTGGGTACTTGATGTTCTGCTTTTACCTGTTGAAAAATCAAGCATTTTGCTACAAATTCACAAATTTCTCGTTTCATCCCTGGCCACCAATACATTTTCTTCAAATCACAATACATCTTTGTACTGCCCAGACGAATCGAGTACATGCTACTATGAGCCTCTGATAAGATATCATTCTTCAATTCTAGATTATTTGGGACACAAATTCTATTGCGATAGTATATCATACCACCATTATCAATAGAGTACTCTAAGTTCATGTTGTCTTGAACCATTTGTCGTTTCAGCACTAACTTCGGATCTTCATCTTACAACTCCCGAATTCGTTGGAAGAATACTGGTTTTGCCTTTAATTCGGCTAACACAGAACCATCTTCATTAATAGAAAAATAAGCATTTAACGCCTGAAGAACAAATAATGACGATTTTCGACTAAGTGCATCTGCCACTACATTTGCCTTACCCGGATGATAATCAATGACAACATCGTAATCTTTCAATAGCTCTAACCAGCGCCTCTGTCTCAAGTTTAGCTCTTTCTGCGACATTAAATATTTCAAACTTTTATGGTCTATATACACATAACATTTCTCCCCATAGAGGTAGTGTCTCCAAATTTTTAGAGCAAATACTATAGCAGCTAGCTCAAGATCATGTGTAGGGTAGTTCCTCTCATGTGGTTTCAACTGCCGAGAAGCATATGCTACAACTTTTCCTGACTGCATCAATACACAACCTAAACCATTCAGAGAGGCATCACTATATACTACATACGGCACACCTGATTCAGGCTGAGTCAACACTGGGGCCTCTGTCAACCTTTTCTTTAACTGATCAAAACTTCATTGGCGTTCTTCTGACTATACAAATTCAATATTCTTCTGTAGTAACCGGGACATCGGTGAAGTAATCATTGAAAAATCCTTCACAAATCGACAGTAGTAACCAGCTAACCCAAGAAAACTTCGCACTTCCGTAACATTCTTTGGAGTTTTCCAATTAATCACTGCTGACACTTTGCTCGAATCTACTCGTATACCATCAGCCGACACAATGTGACCCAAGAATCCCACTTTATGAAGCCAAAATTCACATTTGCTGAATTTTGCATATAAATATTTTTCCCTCAAAATCTGTAGTACAATTCTCAAGTGCTGAGCATGCTCAGATTCTGTCCTTGAATAAATTAGTATATCATCAATAAACACAACCACAAATTTATCTAGGTAAGACTGAAAAATTCAATTCATTAAATCCATAAAAGCAGCAGGAGCATTTGTCAAACCGAGTGGCATAACTAAGAACTCATAGTGACCATACCGAGTTCTAAAAGTTGTTTTCTGTACATCACATTCCTTTACATTTAACTGATAATACACAGATCTGAGATCTATCTTTGAAAACACCGCAGCATCTTTAAGTTGATCAAATAAATCATCAATACGAGGCAAAGGATATTTATTTTTAACCATTACCTTATTCAACTGTCTGCAATCTATACACAACCTCAATGAACCGTCCTTCTTTTTCACAAATAAGACAAGTGTACCCCATGGCGACAAACTCGGTTTGATAAACCCTTTGTCCAACAACTCTTGCAATTGTGTCTTTAATTCTTTTAATTTAGCTGGAGCCATTCTATACGGTGTCATTGATATGGGAGCTGTTCCCGGAAGCACATCTATCACAAACTCAACCTCTCTATCAGGTGGTAAACTTGGTAATTCTTCAAGAAATACATCCATGAATTCATTCACAATAGATAATTGCTCTAAGTTTGATTCAGAACTTCGAGTATCAATAATATAGGCTAAATAAGCCTCATTTCCTTTACGCAACAATTTCCGAGCAGAAATAGATGAAATCATTTTTACAGTATCATCCAAATTTCCAGACTCAACCAAAATAATATCTCCTGTCTGACATTTCAAAATAATTCATTTTTCTCAACAATTCACTACCGCATCATGTTTCATTAACCAGTCCATGCCCAAGATAATATCAAATTCCCGAAAGGGTAGCAGCATCAAATCAGCGGGGAAATCATAGCCCTTAACTTTCAGTGGACAATTATGACATATTAAATTAACTACCACACTTTGGCCTAACGGATTTGTAACTTGTACATCATGATCAGTAGACTCAACAAACAAATTCTTTTCAGATGCTAACATAGTACAAATATATGAATGTGTAGATCCAGGGTCTATTAAAGTATACACAGGATCATCATAAAGATAGAAAGTACCAGCAATTACATCCGGAGCTGTTGCTTCTTCTCTTACTCGAATGGCATAAGTACGAGTAGGGGCCCTAACTTCTGATCGACTAGTAGTATCTTTCATACCCGAACGAATAGCCCCGATAGCACTGCTCTGACCAAAGCGTCTTCCTTTTTGAGGAGGAGTTTTCTGTTTCTCCTTCTATTCCACTTCTTCTACTTGTAATTGGGGACAATCACGAATAAAGTGATCCGTGGCCCCACATTTATAACAAGCTCCTAACTTACTTCTACATTCATCGGGGTGACTTCTTTCACAATGTTGGCACTTAGGCCTTTGGGTATTTTGTACACTACCTACGCTAACAAAAGGTCTATCAGATGCCTTATAATCAGATTGTCTTGGTCTACTCTTTCCCGATCTTTCCGGTGCTGAAGTGGCTCGACTAAATTCCTTTTTAGATTTCTCCATTTGGTAAAGCTGAAAACGACTTAGATGCACTTCTTTTGAAAGATCCTTTACTTCTTCTATCTCGTTGCATCTTTCTATTATATACTTCTTCAAGTTTCTGAGCACGATCTGATAGAACAACAAATTCTCTTATCTCAGTGTCCCCTATCATCATTCTAATCTCATCATTTAGCCCTTCTTCGAATCTGATACACATTTCTTCCTCAGTGGGTATGATATCTCGAGCATATTTGCTCATATAAACAAATTCTCTTTCATATTCAGCCACTGACTTGTTTCCTTTTCGCAAGTCAAGAAATTCTCTTTTCTTCTTATCCAGACATCTTCTACCGACATATTTCTTCTTAAATTCATTTTGAAAAAATTCCCAAGTGATATTCTCAGCCGGTACCACAACTTCTATTATTTCCCACCAGTTATAAGCTTCTTCTTTCAGAAATGACACAGCACATACTAAGTAATCATCTGGTGAGCACGCTATTTGCTTAAACACCCTCATTATACTTTGTAACCAATACTCAGCTTTGACGGGGTCATTATCTGTTCTTCCTCGAAATTCTTCAGCCCTATTTTTTAAGCTTTTCAAATAGAGAACGTTTACCAGATTCAGTTGTCGGAGGAGGTGGAGGAGCAACCGGGGGTACTACCGATGTTGGAATAGGGGCAGGAGGTTGCTGAGTCTGATTTCTTTCTCGCACATTCTCATTATACCACTGATTCATGAATCCATAAATCATATTTTTGAATTATTGATCTCGCATCAATAAAATTGGAACTTTACTACTTGTTCCTTGTTCCGAGGTTTGTACTCTGCTGTTAACCTCTTCTTGCTCAATTTATTTTGGTCTATCTGACATCTTTTTAAATCGAAAACAATCTATACTAAAAACAAGGATTAGATCGGATCATACACATCACACTATCACAGATTTATATGTCATGTAATTCTAGACACTTTTCACATCATACATATTCCGAGAATCGACTAAACTAAAGCTCTGATACCAATAAATGTAACACCTCTCGCCCATATCCGATGCCAGAACAGGGTTTGAGGTACTACCTGAATTAAACAATAATAAACGTATGAAATCGAGTCATAAATCTGTATTTCAATTAAAAAATTTCTCAAATTTCATCTTTAAGTCCTTAATATGGACCTATGAGGCCCAAAATATGCTTAGGAAGTGATTTAGGACTAAACCAAGAACTTTGGAAAATTTTCCGTGAAAATAAGGGCACATTCCCGTGTGGCCTAGGATATGCCTGTGTGGCCTGCCCGTGGACAATTCTGACTTTACCACATGGCCTGGGCACACGCCCATGTGACTTGGCCATGTGAAAACCTCATTTTTCACTATTTTTAAGCTATTTTCACATATCAAACACACTTAATTTATGCCCAAAACATTGACTTATAAATCTTGATCAAATAACAATCTTTTATCCATTTCTTGTGCCTAAACACAATTATACACTAATAGAACCCAACCAATCAATTATTTCAATCCAAAATATGTATATTTCATTTTTTAACACAAAACATCACATTTAACATACTTTACATATTTAATCATTCACACAATTACATTATCAAATCAACTCCTATACATGCCATATAAATCAAAAAGTTGTTTAACAAAATCTACCAGAGTAAATCTGGATAGTGTGACCCTTGATGTAGATCCGATCCTCCGTATGTATATAAGTCAATCTACAAAACAAATAACATACACAAGTAAGCTTATAGAAGCTTAGTAAGCTCATAGGCATAATTACACAAATCTTACCAAATATTGTACACAATCATATATCTATTAGCTTAATTAATTCATCCTGCAAATCATAATTTCATTAATAAACTCATTTGGATAATTTCCAGGTTGCTATTCACAAATTTAACTCCTTTGGGCCCATTTCTCATTTACTTCCATTGTCAAATTAAGGAACAATAAAGGAATTGAGTACTTCATTATCACATTGCCATAGTAAACTATGGACTTTCACATTGTCACACATCACACGCAGAAGCCATAGCCCTGCCATGGTCTTACACGGATCACATAACATACCGATGCCATATCCCAGATATGGTCTTATACAGAATCACATTATCAGATCATACCGATGCCATAGCCCAACTATGGTCTTATACAGGAACTCGAATCACATTGTACTGATGCCATAGCCTAGCTATGGTCTTATACGAAAATACATATCACATCTTTTCCGTCAATTCATTATGGTCACAGAATGGAAGCACTCAAATCCATTGTTCCAAATAATATGTATTTTTACTTAAATACTATTTCATACTTTTTACAATTTAATAGTATTCATCTACAATAATATACTTAAAAACCATAATAGTTTCGTAATAAAACATTAAATTTTCCATATGAACTTACCTGGGCAAATTTACAAAAGTCGTAGAAAGTCAGAGACTATATTCTTAAATTTTCTCCTTTCCATGATTCGCTTCGTTTTCTTGATCTATAATTATAAAATCATTCCTTCATTAGCATCTATTTTGATTCTATTCTATTTCACAACTTATGCCCTTAAATTTTTTAAATTACACTATTACCCCAAACTTTTTAGTTTTTACAATTTAGTCTCTGTTCAATTCATTCATCAATTAAACTAATTCCTTTCAAATATCATTTTATCAAAACACTAAAAACTACTTCACAACCTTTGACATTCCAAACTTCAACACAAAACCCTAATTCCAACAACTTTCACAATTAAGTCCTAAAATAAATTTCTATGCAAATCTCTTCATAAAATCATCATATAATGAAATTAAAACCTTAATTCCATGATAAATCATCATAAAATTTCAGCACTTATTCATGGAAACTTTCAAAATTACCCATGAAATCAAAAACTAATGAATTAAACAAGTGGACCTAGTTGTAAAAGTCTCGAAAACACAAAATTTACAATAAATAATCAAGAATTGAGCTTACATGTAGTAAAAATATGAGAGACCAGCTTAAAAGAACCTTTAAATGGTGTTTTTTCTGGAGAGGATGAAGAAAAATGAAGAAAACTCTAGATTTTACCTAATATTTCATATTTTACAATTTAATTTTTACCCTATTTCTAAATTTGCCCCTTGTTCACACTTCATTTTTATTTTTCCTGCACAGTCATGCTGTTCAGCCAAATAATAGGTGTTTAATTGCCTATTTAGTCCTCCTTTAATTATTACTAGAGCTATTTAATCACATTTCACAATTTTGTACTTAATTCAATTTAGTCCTTTTTACCCAATTGGCTACCGAAACGTTAAAATTTCTTAACAAAACTTTAATACTAACTTACTAACACTCCACAAATATTTATAAAAATATTTATGCCTCATTTTATGAATTCGAGGTCTCGATACCTCGTTTTTATCTTATTTAATCTACAAATTTCTTTTAATTCATAATTTCACTAATTCAGAATTATTTCTAAAACCACACTTAATTTTTACTTACTAATATCTAAACTCACATGTCAGATTTAGTGATCTCAAGTCACTATTCTGATATCCCTGAAATTTGGGTCGTTACAGTAAATGTCAAAATAGTATTTATATGTGGATACAAAATAAAAAGAATGACAATAAAATTGTTAATTGTTAAAATTTATATTTACATTATTAGTGCAATTGAAAAACATATTAAAGTAAACCAAAAGTTTACTAATATAAATACATTTACTACTTGGCGTAACCAGTTAGACCATCCTGAAATATATATGATGCAAAAATTATTTGAGAATTCATATGAACATTCATTAAAGAACCAAAAGATTCTTTAATTTAAAGAATTGTCATTTGTTGTTTGTTCTCAATGAAAATTGATTCTTAGAAACTCAGTAGCTAAATTTGAGATTTAATGTCTTGCATCTCTGAAATGAATATGGGCCCATTCATCCGCCATGTGGATGATTTTGATATTATACAATTTTGGTAGATGCATCTACAAAATAATCATGTATGTGTTATCAACTTGCAGCCTGTCGTTTGCAAGATTGCTTGTTTAAATAATTAATTTCAGATCATGCAATTAAGATAATTCATCTTGCTAATACTGATGAGTTTATATATCAGTCTTTTATTAATTAAGTTTGAAAAACTTTTGTAAAAGTTTGTTATTTACGCATAATGGTTTACAGAAATTATTGATTGAATGCCTCTGGTTAATGTCTAAACCATTACTTATGAGAACAAAACTTCATATTTTAGCATGAGATTATATTGATTTACATGTTGTAAGCATCAAGCCAATAAATTATAAATACTCCTAATTACAATTGATTTTTGGTCAAGAGCCAAATATTTCCCATCTTACAGTTTTTGGATGTGCGGTACATGTTCCAGCTGCTCCACCACAACGTACAAAGATGGGTCATAATAAGAGATTGGGAATATAATTTATATGAGTCTCCTTATAACATTTTTGAGCTATTAATTCAAGATTTAATTATGACATGAGTTGTCAGTTTTCCCAGCATTAGGGGGAGAGGATAAAAAGTTGGATTAATAAAGTACTTGAAATGAATTATCAATGTCTAAGATCCTTGTACAAAGCAATCATTTTACAAATCAACTGTCAGATTCATTAAATTTTACATACCAACCAATAATGCTCTAATACAAATTAATGTCCTAATAGGGCAAACTGTTAGTGCAAAAGAAAATAATCCATGCCTGAAGCATGGAAGACCAATCGGTTCCAAAGATAAAAATCCTTGTAAAAGAAAAGGAGCAAACATTTAAGATGGTCATATAGTAGAGATGGAGGTTCCTGAAGAGACCCATGACATAACTAATTATAAAACTCGGGAAGAGATTCAGGTATCTAAAAGTGAAAATGGAAATGATGAAAATAAAGAGATCTCGATAAGTTATGTCAATACGAGAAAAAGATGGAACCAAAAAAAAATGTAGTTATCAAAAACAATTTTGCTTATAATATTGTTATTGCAATAATAAAAGAAAATGAGGATCTTGAGCCTAAATATACAAAGGAATCTAAAAATAGAAAAGATTGGCCAAAATGGAAAGATGCAATTCAAGCAAGATTGAATTCACTTTCTAAACATGAAGTTTTTGGACCTGTAGTCCAAACACCTAAAGGTGTAAAAGCCGGTAGGATATAAATGGGTACTTGCATGAAAATGGAGTGAAATTGATGAAGTCGTAAGATATAAAGCTCGCCTTGTAGCGTAAAGATTTTCGCAAAGGCCCGACATTGATTATGATGAGACATATTCTCCCGTGGTGGATGCAATCACGTTTAGATATCTTATTAGTCTGACAGTACATGAAAAACTTGACATGCATCTAATGGATGTTGTTACATCCTATTTATATGGTACACTTGATAGTGAAATTTATATTAAAATCCCTGAAGGATTTAAATTCCCAAAAGATATAGAGTTTCTTGAGAAAATTGTTCGATCAGATTAAAAAAAAGTTTATATGGAATAAAACAATCTGGACGTATGTGGTCAAATCATCTTAATGAATACTTGTTAAAAGAAGGTTTCAAAAATAATCCAATTTGTCCATGTGTCTTTATAAAAAGGTTTGGATAAGATTTTGTGATAATTGTTGTTTATGTTGATGATTTAAATATTATTGGAACTCCTAAAGAGCTTCAAAATACAATAAATTGTTTAAAGAAAGAATTTTATATGAAAGATCTTGGAAAAAAAAGTTTTATATTGGCTTACAAATCGACATTTAAAAGATGAAATTCATGTTCATTAATCAACTTAATTGGAAAAGATATTATAGAAATTGTACATGGATAAAGCAACCAATTAAATACTACGATGGTTGTATGGTCATTAGATGTGAATAAAGATCAATTTTGTCCTTGCAAGAATGATGAAGAGTTTCTTAATCTTGAAGTACCATATCTAAGTGTCATAGAGGCATTGATGTATCTTGCAAATAACACAAGACCTGATACAGCTGTCGCTGTAAACTTGTTAGCAAGATTTAGTTCTTCTCTAACATGTAGACATTGGAATGGAATTAAACATATATTTAGATATTTTAAAGGGACCATTGATATGAGGTTATTTTATTCAAATGATTCAAAATCTCTATTAGTTGGCTATGCTAATGCTGGATACTTATCAGATCCACATAAAGGTTGATCTCAAACAGGATATTTATTTACATGTGGGGATACTACCATATCATGGCATTCAACAAAGCAAACATTAGTTGCTACTTCTTCAAATCATGCAGAAATAATTGCAATGCGTGAGGCACAAGTCGAGAGTGTATTTGGCTAAGGTTATTGACCCAACATATCTAGAAAATATGCAATTTGCCTTTACAAGAAAAGATGTCAACTATCTTATATGAAGATAATGCAGCTTGTATAGCTCAATTGAATGGTGGTTACATCAAAGGTGATAGAACGAAACATATTTCACCAAAATTATTATTCACCCATGATCTTGAGAAAAGAGGTGATATAAATGTTCAACAAATTCGTTCTAGTAATAATTTAGCAGATCTTTTTACTAAGGCATTGCCAACTTCAACATTTGAAAGACTACTAACAAGATTGGAATCTATCGAGTCAAAGATGTAATGTAATGTTGCCATCCGGGGGAGTCTAAAAACAAGTTGTACTCTTTTCCTTTAATCAAGGTTTTATCCCATTGAGTTTTCTTGGTAAAGGTTTTTAACAAGGCAGCTTGTAATAGAAGGTTTTTATCTCACAGGGTTTTTCCTAATAAGGTTTTAATGAGGCACATTATCTACTAATGGACATCCAAGGGGGAGTGTTATGAATATGTTATTAAGTGAATGTCCATCATGATGAAGATAAAGTTTTGATGTATTTTAAATTCTAGTAGTCATTAGAATTAGATCTCTACTTCTTTTATACTTCTTATGCCTATAAATAGAGAGGCTGATGAAGCATTGTAATCATCCGTTTTGATCAATAAAGTGCATTCTCTATTGCTTTCATATTTTATTTGGTCTTTATTCTCTCAATCTCTCTTTATTTTATAATAAATTTTATATTTTTATAATTATGTGGATATAAATAATCTTACATTTCGATAATAAAATGCAACTTCAATATTAAAAGTTTTAACCCTTAATTAAATCTATTAACTTTCACATAATCCATTAATAATATTGTAAATCTAATTATTGTCAGCACATCATATATAATTTTTGATTAATTAATATCACATTTAACAAAGATTACTAAACTAAACAAAGTAGAAAGAGAAAATAAAATTTTAAAGCTTTTATTATTTATTTGAGAAATCCCAAATTCTCCACGCCCAAAAAAAAAAAAAAAAAAGAACCCAAGATCCCACAACATAAAAGAGATGGTATATAAGACAGTACTTTATGATGTAAGCAAGCATTGCCCCCAACCCAAACCCAAAAGCTTTCTTGTTTTTATATTTAACAAATTGTTGCCACTCGACATTACCATAATCACAATAAAGCTCCCTCTGTTGTTTTTTGGGGATGCAAAGCTTTTGATCCACTCCCACCATCATACCCTTCTTTCTCTTTTCATCCACCACTATGAGTAGCCCCACCGCAGGCGGCGGCAGCGGCCTTTCCATAGATGAGGAGGAGACGGCGGAGACTCGGATCAGGAGGCTGATATCGGAGCACCCCCTCATCATCTTCAGCAGGTCGTTTTGTTGCATGTGTCACGTCATGAAAAAGCTGTTGGTCACCATCGGGGTTCACCCCACTGTCATCGAACTCGATGACCATGAGTTCGCTTCCCTCCCTCGATCACCGTCCCACGATACTCTCATCTCCTCTCAGAATCTCTCCCCCGCCGTCTTCATTGGCGGAACCTGCGTCGGCGGGCTCGAATCCCCCGTCGCTCTCCACCTTAGTGGTCACCTCGTCCCAAAGCTTGTCGAAGTTGGCGTTCTCTTGGTATAATATATAGACACATAAATAATATAAACCAATTTTACTAGTTTTTTTATTTTAAATATTGGGACAGGCCACTTCCAAATGAGAAGTAACTAGTTTCTGCTTCCTTTTCCTTTGGGTTTAAATCTTAAATTCAAGTATTGCAGAAGGAATTAGACTTGTTTTTGTTTTTCGCTCCCTATTAGCTTTGCTGGTCAAATGAGTAAGAGTTCTGGGGGATTTGAGCTTTGTGGAGTTAGAAACAATGGGCAATGAGGGGAATGGGGGGTCCATTGCCAATTATTGAGCAATCAGAGCCATTGATATTTGCTGCCGTTAGGTTATAGATGAAAAAAGAAATTTGGGTTTTCTATTTTTAGAATGCCCCCCTTAAGAATTCAGATTCTTACATGGCTTTTGGGGGGATTGGGATTTTTTTTACAACAATTTTTTTATTTTTAATTAAAAATAAAAATTCCAACTCAAAATTTAAAACTTAAATGGTCCAAAATAATTTCTATTACACTAATAATTAATTAATTTTTCTTATATATATATATATATATATATTAAAATCATGCTTAGATGAAACTTGAGAACCAACCAAGAAAGATGAAATTAAGGAGGTAATAAGCTGTAAATTATATTACATATTTATTCCAGTTGCTTTGGAAAAATTGTTCAAAATTTAAAATATTTTTATTACATATTCAAATTATCGTTAGTTTTTTCGTTATTAAAATCGTTATTTTAATTATTAAATGTGACTTGAGATCTTGTGTCACATAAGATTGAAATATTTATTTTTCTCCTCTAAGAATCTCTCTCCCCCGCCGTCTTTACAATATTTATTTTTTTTAAATCTTTCATTTTAAATTATGTCACATAAGATTTTATGACATTTAACAGTTAAATAAACAGTTTCAATAATAAAAGGACCTGATTGATATAACATGATAGTTTGATGATTCAATTAGAACATTTTGAAGTTTGGGGACCAATGTAGAATGAGGGTCATAGTTTAGGGATGTTTGGTGCAATTAACTTATTATTTTAATTTAAAATTTAATCATTTTTTAAATTAAATCGAACTTTAGTCACTCTATTTCTTATCTATACTATTATTTAAGCTCATGATTGAGTCATTTATTTCAATTGGGTCATCAACTCGGTTAGAAGTTATGTGAATGCCCTTCCGTAATTAAAATAAGTAATATTATTCGACGGTATTTTAGTCTTTTCATATTAAAAAACTAATAAAAATATGCATATGGTAAGACTTGAGCCCATGGCAATTACATTAATGAAAATTTTATTTTACCATTCAAACTAAAGCTTTATTTTAATATTTTTATACATTTTAATTTTATTATGTACGCTTTATTACCTTTATCATTGTATATATTACTAATGTTGTTAATTGAGTTAGTGTCATAAGGCAATTTGATACTAACTCATTATTGATGACAATGCCATGATAAACAATTTAATATATTTTTTCATTTTATTAACGTACATATTTCATGTGTTATTATTAATTAATTTCAAACAATACATTTCATTATTTATAGTATGTGATTTTAAATGAACATTTGTGCTCTAAATTTGTGGTTTCCACATGCATATGCATATGATAGGATTTTTAGTATTATTTAAGTGTTTTACTAAGTTGGTGTCACCCTTAATGAGGCCACCAACTCGGTAGGAAAATAATAGAAATATCCTTTTGTAATTAAAATATGTTATGTTATTCAAAGTGTTTTAGTCTTTTCATTTTAACAAAAACCAATAAAAATATACATATGATGAAATTTGAATCCTTGCCAATTAAATTAATACCCTTAAATTTACCACTCAACTAAAACTTTATTTTGAAGTATTTTATACTTTTTTTATTTTAATATGCACAATTTATTATCTCTCATGGGTTGTATATATTAATAATATTATTAATTGAGTTGGTGTCACAAGTCAATTTAACACTAACTTACAATTGATGACAACGCCATAATAAATAATTGTAGTACATTTAGTGTTGTTAATTTGATGTATTTATGTTGTTAATTTCATGAGCTATTATGATTAATTAATTTCAAACCATACGTTTCATTATCTATTGTATGTTATTTTTAAATACGTATCTATGTTTTAAATTTGTGGTTTTAAAGACTATGAATTTCTAGTTTAATGACAATAAGACTAAGAATGATAAATTGAAACATGTGAACTAAATTTATAATTTAGATACAAAGACATGTATAATAGTAGAATTTAACCAAATATATTTAATTTCTCTGTTTAGATTAATACTAAAATTTTAAAAATAAAAAATATATAAAACTAAAATTGGCAATTTAAAAGTTTTAATAATTAAATTGACCAAATTAAAATATGAGACTAAATTCATAACTTATACATGATACAGGGACTAATAACAAAATTTTAGCAACAAGGAGGTATCTTTCCAAATTAAGAAAAAACTAGGATGGGGTTAAAGCTCTAACAAGCCAACATAATGGAACCCACTTTTATATAAATAAATTCCGTAGGGTTTGGAAAAAAGTGCATGATTCATGAAACCCACGAATCAAAGAGTGGGGCTTAACTTGGGGATCATTTTTATTACACCTGCCAACCATAATATGGTGTTGATGAATGGACCCCATTCTAGAATCTCTTTCTGATTCTTCATAAATCATCAATTTGTGGATGATTAATAATAATAGTAAAAACAAAATTATGTTTTTGCTTCTATATTTTAATTAGTGGAAGTAAAAGCAACTTTAATTCTTTCTTTTCATGGACGGGTGAGGTCAGGGTTTTGCTTTGGCTTCTTTTATGGGTTCCCCACTTTACTTGATGTGTATGCAATTGCAAATCCGCAATGCATGTATGTTTATTATTGTCAAAATTTTCATTACCTACTCGGTCCCAGATTTTATTCTTCCTTTTTAGGCCATTGTTTATGCCTCTCAACCCCCCTACTCAAATTACAGTTATATAAGTCTGATCCTAGTCATCAGTTCAATAGTTTGAATCAAAATTTAGTTGATTTGAAAGTTCAATTGATAAAAGAGAAACTTGAAAAATCATTTAAAAAGCAATAAAACATGAATTTTTGCTTTTTCATTTAAAAGAAAATAACTTTTGCATTATATTTTGGTTCATTATAAGTTTTTTTTTGGAATTTTTCCAGGCATATCAGAAAGTGGAGGGTTAGGAGTGGTTTTTGTAGATCACTCACCGAATACAACCATTGATGAGACTCCAACTTTGGTTCTATAAAAGCATTGATTTACTTTTTTAAGTGCTGATCCTAAAGCTAAATGCCACCTTTTATACGGCCCTGAATTGATCTTTTGATTAAAAGCATGTCATGCAACAACACAGAAGCAATCAGACTTGTTTTCCTCTTATTTTTAGTATTGCTTCTGCTGCAATTTCTCCCCCCCCCCCCCCGGCATCATATACATGCATACATACACAAATATATATATCAACTTTCCATCAGATGAACTAGCAGCAGTAACACAACAAGCAAGCAAATTCATGTGGTTTTGGCTCTATGATATCTGTAAGAATATAGCAGACATTTGGGACGTGAATGCTGAATCAGAAAGGAACAGCATAAAACTCACAAAAACTATGAACAAAAGAACACAAATTCGACAAGCAACAATTTCCTCTTTTATTCGTCAAGCAAAATCATGGTGAGGTTCACCAATGTGGTAAATGAATGTCATCTAGTAAACAACATGGTAATGATAGTATCAATCTCAGTTGCAGTTTTACAAGGCCTTTTCCAGTTGTAAATCCTGAATCTCATTCTACTCTAATCCTTTTAGCTCAAAAAAGAAAGACTGTCAAAAATTGCTTCCACCTACAATCCACCCCATTTCATGAATTTCTTGACCTCATCATATAGAACCAAGATGGCTGCAGCACCAGTGCTCCTAAATATGTTAGATAGTGCCCCGCGGTAAAACGAACTCACCCCCTCTGTTCTATAAATCATCTTCCAGCACTGCAGTGTGCTATGGTACATCGGTTGTTCCAAGCCAGATTGCATCATCATCCGCCTCCGAACTGTATCAAGTGGATATGACAACAATCCAGCAGATGTTGTCACAGCCTGTGCAACCACCCAACGTTTCCATAATGCCAACTCAGTTTTGGACTCTTCAGACAAGATTTCCTTTATAGTATCAAATCCACCAAAATATAGACCCCGATGAACAATCATCCCTTGTAGAGAAGCAGGAAGACCCCTGTAAATTCCTCGTATCCCATCTTTTTCGCGTATGGTGCTCAGGAAATGGTAGATTCCTCTGAATTGACGGACATTGCTTCTTCCAATGTCTGCAGCAAGGCGGGTGTGAGCAATGTCAAGAGGGTAGATCAAGATCAATGTTGTACAACCAGCTGCAGCTCCAGCAATGAAGTTAGCAGATGCTCCAGAGAAAACATGACCATCTTCAGAATAACCGTTTCTTAATATGTTTTTATACAGATCCTGCATAAACAGATGCAAGTAAAATGACAACCGCACATGTTGTAAGTTTACTCAGCGTTATAATATTAGAACCATAAAGTTGCATATGTTTTTCGATTTTGAGGCACTGGTTTTGAACTTTTGTTCTGGCTCCATTAGGCCTTGTGCCTTACATGAAAGGCAGATAACTCCCTACTATCTCATAAATCCTACCCTTTTGATCCCCAAGATTCAAACCTTAGATCTCCTAGTTTATATTTAAGTCTCAAGTTATAATATTTGGGGACTCCCCTAGCGGACTTTTGAGCTTGCTTACCATCAAAGTAAAATTTTATCTGAATTCAAATAGATTGTCTCAAAGTCCTTTATCAAGTGATCTCATTGAACTTTTCAATGATGGCTAACTGGTAATAAGCTAGGCGAATTCATGTCACCTACTCCTAATGCTCGTCCAAGAAGTAACTCTATAGTTATACTTACAGCCAGAGTTGTCATTACACCAATCAGGCCGATTTTTCAGGAACAATTTACCTTATCTGTCCCTAGTATTCCGACATTATGGTTATCTTTGAGATCAGATTTGATTAATGTGCCTCACCAAAGAAACAAAAAATAGAAGAAACAGGCAAACCAGGCACAAGCATGAACATACATGTAGAAAAAATCTTCAGCTTAGGTTCTTATTTGATGACAACTTTCAATTTAGTTCCAACAACCTTATAATCAATAGTACTATGACTAGTTCTTCTAACAGTATACACAACCTTGTAAACTTTCAATTTTATCTCCAGGTAACTGCTAACATGCACATCTTTCTAGGTGGAACACAAATCTTCATGAAAAAAGAATCTCTTTTGAAGTTCAGAAAGCTTTATCTCTTCAGATTATATTAAATATCAGCCATGTGCTTTATTATATAATATATATAGTCCTATGATATATGACAAAACCAAAACAGTAAAGCACCACCATATTAAGAGTAGCTGAATTTCTATACAAAGGCTCGTACCCTCTTCATCTGCCATGGCCTTAAAGGGTAACCCTCTATTGCCTTACCAGGTAATGAAGGCATATTATACCCCACATATTTATTTTCATACTAATCCTCAGAGCCACCTAAACAATATTCCATCCATTTTCTGCCAAAAACTTCAATTCCAGCAATTTACACTATATCACAAATAGCCTGATATCAACTTCAACTATTCTCAACCATGCATAAACTTTAGGTGATAATAGAACTCGCAAATAATCCTAACATGACAAACTATGCCTCCATTAAGTAGAGTTGGTTAGCTGGATATATTACATCGTTGTACTCTACTCAGGACTACATCTCTTTCCTTATACTTAAATTCCTAATCATATTTCCAGTATATATAAAGACATCTAGAATAGCACTCCAGTCTCAGCCACATCCATTTGGTTTTCTTGCATTTCTCAATAGTTAAAGGCCAACACTGCAACCAATACAACATCGCTAGTTTGATTGCTATCCCGTAACATTTTCCTTCAAATTTCCGCGGAATTCATAACCAGATAAGATTGCCGACACATTTCCCTGTTCCATCCAAATCCTACCTGGATCCTTTGAGGAAACTCTCTATCAAAGCCTAAGTCTCTAAGATAACTAAACAAGATGAAAACTACTCAATTCATTGCATGCCTTCTATAATTGATCCCCTATTCACAAATGAAGTCTAGACTTAGTCTGAGTAATACATACTCTATTATGATTGATTACAGCCAAAAATTCTTGTATGCCAAAATCAGTAAGGAGAACAAAAAGCTTCATCTTCAGGTAAAACTGAAACATTAGCAAGAAAGCACCCAATGGTAGTTGAGCAATAGAAATGAGACCAGTAAGTTTATCCATGCCTAAAGGATTTGTAGCCTACTTGCAGGCCAAAAGAACCAACTGTTACCAACTAGCATGTTTAACAAACTCACCAAAGACATATAAAGAAGACTCAAATGACGACAGTTTCCGAGGCCAAGGTGTTATCACAGGTAATAGGATTCTTAAGTTCTCTACTTTAATCATGACTGTAGTAAATAGCAATAAGAACCAAAAAAGAAACAGCAAGATTAATAAGGTCTCTTTCCCTTTCATGTAAATTTTCATGAGAAGCACGGTCTATAAAGCAAGAACGCATTAATTACATTCTAACATAGCAAAACATGGAAAGCATACCATGAGTAAACCAACATCCCATGTCATAAGATAATAACATCACATCATCTCAAAGAAACCTTTTATCATTCATTTCACATGCACGGAACATCTCCTCTCAAGAACATTAACAACCTTGACAAAGATTCACTATAAATACCCCCAAAAAGAAAATCACATGTTTTCATTTCACTTCATACCAAGAAACCAATGGAAAGGGAAGGGAAAGATGACAAATTTGCAAAAAAGAAAAGAAATTATTACCTTGAGGGAGAAATTAAGAGCAACAGAAGGGTAATATCTGAGAACACTACTCCCATTGCCTCTCCATAAAGAAAGAATACCTTCTTCTTTAACCGTACGGAAGATACAATCAAGCATCCCTTTGAATTTCCTTCTCCCACCCGCCACGATAGCCAAATTGCTCTCTTGGGTTTGAAGCAACAACTTCGCCCTCTCAATCGGTGCCACGATCGTGTGCACCACGCCACCCATCACCGCTCCCGCCATTAGATCACGGTGGAAGCTCGCCAGCCATTTGTACGGCCCCGACGCCGGTTTCAACCCTCCTCCCCTGTTTTCTATTTCGTCCTCTTCTTCTTTACTCATAACTTCGAAGACCCAAAATTTCTTTGCTTCAAGAAAAAGAAAAAAGAAACCCTATTTTCTTCTACTGAGTACAAAAAAAATAGTGCGCTAAAATGATTGAAGCATTGCCTATTCAGGGGACAATATTAATTTGCTCTGCTTTTATAAAACAGAGTTTTAGCTTAGATGCCTCTTATAGCTAATCTTTGGGGGCTTCTATTGCTTTTAAGCTTTGTGAATGCTGATCTCGCATCTACCACTGCCACCCTCCCCTTCACCCCCCCCCCCCCAAAAAAAAAAAAGGGGTAAAATAACGAAATTTGTCCTACGCGGATCATTTCCCAATACGGTTGTTTGATCAGAAGGAACTTAGGTTTCTCTCTCTTTTTTTTTTTTTTTAGTTTTTTTATTTCATAGTTTTGAGTAAAGATTCTTCATTATTATTGAGATTAATGTTAAACAAACCGTTTAGCTTTTGCCAAGTGGTACCTTAATCCTAGTTTTTATGATATCATTGGAAGAACTGTGGATTCCTTAATTATGTCTTTTGACTTTTAAATTCAGCACATTTAGCTTAATCAAACAAGGGTAAGATTCAAAAGTTCTAAAAAGGAAGGTATTAGGATTTGATTATTTATTAGTATGCTTGTTGAATTGTCTCACACACACGCATATATATTTTGTTATGATTAGATTCATTACCAAAAAAGTAGTTTAGTATTAAAGAAAGAAGGGGGTGTGGGTGGATGTTGTCATGCTAGAAACAGAACAAAGGGATATGAGTTTGCAATTCTATGGTACCAAATATGTGGGTATTTTTTAGGCATGAAAAATGTAATACAAGCGTTTTGGGAAAGATGCTTTGCGATACAATTGCAAAAAAGCAAGCATTAACAGCAGTGAGAAATGGAATCTTAGTGGTAAGCATGTAATTGCTTGTGTTAGATAGTACTTTGAAGATAGATTGGAAGATGATGCCTTCGTAGAGCTGTTAACAGAAGCCAATACATGTAAAAAAGGGTGTCCCATTTGCCTTCTGTTATAGGCAATTGATGATACCCATAATTTGTAAAATTCTACATATGAAAGGTGGAGAAAAGATGAGATAGTTCAAGAGGTTTCACTAGCAATGTGTTTGACGAAATGGGCGACTGGAAATTGGAGGAAAAGTTATAAATATGGTTCTATTTGCTTGTTTCAGTTCAGATGTGGCTTTCTTCTTTTTGTGAAAGAAACTATTTGAGCTTTCTTCATACTCCAAGCATTGAGGGTTGAGATATTGACATCAAAAGTGCTATTGTTGAATGCATATAGGTAGGCTTGGTTATCAATGACCAGCTTGGGATAAACTCTGGCAGCGATGCAAGCTCTTCCTTCCCCACCAAAGCTCTCCACAATAGAATGATCTATCTGCAATTTAGGAATCCAATTGCATCAGTCTATAGGAAACTTTGAAATGTTATTAGTGAAGTGTTAAAGCAGATATAACATACAAGACTTCTCAGTGAAATCATCTCATTAAGAGGGTCTATGTCAATGAAAGCTCCATAAATGGTCTTTTTGGGTCCTTCCTCTAGAGATGACCTGCTTTGATCACTGCACATGAGCACTACATACTTTTCATTACTTCTGAAAACGCGAAAGAAGATTGAGGTTTGCTCTGTCAAGTCTTTAGAAGCTAAAACCAGTATTCCGAATGGTCCAATATTGCCTCCAACCGATGCTGTCTTCTGACTACAGAGCAGTTGAGGATCAACCCAACTTGGATCCAATAAGTCAGCCTCCTTTAAGTTGGACGAATTGAAGGAAACTTCGACATCGGACTTTAGCAGCATGAAGGCAAGATAGTTAACTCAATATTTCACTTTTATGAGATTCCTGGGCATTATGCACAATTGAGAAATAAAGCTACACCTGAGAAGCTGTAATGCCTGAGATTTCAAGTACAGATCCACCCTTAAGTTCCTTGTTCTTGAATCTGACATTAACAGTACGTTGCTTTTCGATCTCTTCCACCGGCCACTGAATCAATTGCTTACCAGTTTTACTAAGTAGAATGCTTCGAGGAAAATGACTGAAAACAAACATCACCATTGTTAGAAAACATGGAATCTTCAACATATTTTGTGACTAGTATGATTAAAGGTTATATTACCTGTAGACCAGACCAGTCTTTCTTGACGTCATCTGTTGTACTGTCAGACTCTTGTATCCAGGCCCACAAGATCCTTCTCTTCTTGGCACTGTCAAAAAATGTCTTAGAAGCATAGAAGTTATCATAATCGTATCGTAAATCTGAACCATTGTCCAAGAAATCAGTGTCAACCGAAAAATTATCTGTCACGGCCGTGTAATTTCCTAGTACATAGTGATCGCTGCTGTTGAAGCTTGCCTTGAGAACATGTTTTCTGAATTTGTCAAGTGAAGAGGTGTCAACTCCATTTTTTCCATCAATGGAAACTGGATAGAAATCAGGACATTCCCACATGCCAGTCCTTGTGGATGAGTGAATAGGTTCTTTACTCTGTGTCCATGTAACAAAATCTCGACTTCGATATAGCAGTGCCCTTCCGTGGCTATTCATCTCGTTCCCAACTAAGACCCTCCGTAATCCATCAGGACCTTGCCAAGCAGTTGTAGGATCCCTAAAGTTCTCTGAGTCCATACCATCAACATGGGTGATTACAGGATTATGAGATGATTTTACCCATTCCCTTAGCATAGGATCAGATAAGTTTTTCGGCTCGGCCAAGTTTTGAACTTGGCGGTTCATGGTAACACCTCCCGTCTATAAAATGATTGGTTTTCCCACGGAAAGGAACGTGGTTGAGCCTGACCAGCAGCCGTTGATATCGAAAGGATCATCAGGAGAAAGTGCAATATCAAGATGAATCCAGTTGACAAGATCATATGATATTGAATGAGCCCATGTTATGTTGCCCCACACTGCAGCATATGGATTATATTGATAGAACAGATGGTAAACTCCCTTGTAGTACATGGGACCTGAGTTAGATGTATCCATTTTAGAAGATTTGCATACTTCTATTACAAAATTAAATGGTGGGACTTTGTTTATTCATATGAAGAGTTCCATGAATATCTGAAATGAACTTTCAGCCTTCTAGTAATCAATACATAGAACAAATGAAGAACATGTAACACATGACAAGCATAACCAGGAGAAACAAAAAGTTTTACCATTAGGATCTGCAGTGCCATAAGTGCCCATTTGAAGATTACATGTAAAACACACACATACACAGAACAAAGACAAAGTCAACTCTCTATAACAGGGGATAAAGACTGTAAACCACAGTTGTAAGGAAACAAACCATTCATCCAGTTTTTGGGAGGCTGAAAGTGGTAACCAGTTCTATAAGGCTGATCCTGTGGAAGAGATTGAAGCTTTTCATCATCTCTATCAGATTGAACTCCATTCCCAAGCAACCCAAAGCAGGAGCCTACGACCAAAACAACAGATAAATCCATTGTAACCTTCAGTTTCAGGTCAGTCATCAATGGCTCAATGGGTTGCTATACTAAAATACTGAAGGAAGTTTTCGAAGGTCAGATTGAATCATCTTATGGTCTTGCAAAGTCGACTTTAATTTCATTGATGAAAATGGGACAGTGCCGGTCGTTATAAAACTTTGAATAACAATAGAGACAGGTTTGACGAAAATTTCTTTTTGGTAACCAGGTTTAATGAATTTAATACTCTGATTAATGCAACTTATCCATTTCAATACATCAACACTACTTTATGGCGAAAAACACAAGGAATACAACACGTGTCGTGCCTCTTATCTGTCTATTCAAATGGGTCTAATGATGCTTTAGTCCCTACTTCTATAATAAATTTAAAATGCGGTTTGTTAATTTCAAGTGTTATTCATTACTGTAAAAAATTACTGTGAGAAGTTAAAATGTCGATTTTAGACATGATATTGAAAAGTAAATTTTATTTAATTTAAATAATTTGATATTTTGATAAATAAAATATAAATTTTAAATATGTTTAAGATTCTATATTATTAATAAAACTCTAGGTTAAGAAATGACTAATATACTCTTTCATCAAATAGCTATTACTATTATTTTGGTGGTCATTTTGTCTTTTCATACTTTTATATAATTTTTAAATAAAATAACTAAAACTAACATATCTAAAGATTAAACTCATATTCAATGGATTTATAAATAAATCCTTTACCATTACAATAATAATAATTCTTGAGTAAGCTTTAAAAAAATTAACTTTTAACATAAATTGTTTTCTCTTATCAAATTTGTGTATATAGATTATGTCACCGATTAAGTTGGTGTCACAAGTCAACTCATACTAACTCACAATTGATGATAACACCATGATAAACAATTGTAATGCATTGAATAGTGTTAATCTAATATATATAACTCGTTAAAAATCCGTTTTACTCACAATTTAATCTATTTTTATTTTAATATTATATATATTTAATGTGTTCTTATGATTAATTGGTTTATCTATGTACTAAATTTGTGATTTCTACATGCATACACATGTGATAGGATTTCTAGCTAATATAAATTATTTGTAAAATTAATGATAAAAATATTACAAAAATTTAAATATAATTAAAAGGATATGTAAATAATTTAACATAATTATAAACTATAGTTAAATAACTTTTTTTATTAAATAGTTAAATAATTTAATATAATAATAGATGATATTTAAATAATTTAATATAATGAAACATAAAATATAAATTAATCTAAATATTTAAGTGCTTTTAAATAGTTAATATAAATAATGATATTTTGATATTTTTACTTCAAAACGTAAAAGCCAAAATTTACCTAAATGCAAACTTTTGCATTTGGGTGAAAATACACCTTTTTTACGGTAGTTATAACCCTAAAGCCATGATAATTGTTAAATTCGTTAAATTAATTTCCAAAATTTGATGCGTCAAACATATTATCATATGTGTAATGTTATTTCAGCCTGTTATTTTTACATATTACTTATTAAAATTTCAATTAATGAATTAACAATTGTCATTTGCATAAAAATTGAAAATTTAAAATTCGAGACCTAAAATAATCCAATTAAAAAATATGAGCTAAATCTACAATTGTACGTATAATGTTGGACTAGTAATTGGATCTAATCTAACGAATCTAATAGATACCGTTTGGGTCAGGGTTAAATTTTCAAAATTTTAAAAGTACATGGACTAAAATTAACCAATTCAAGATGTACAGAGACTAAAATTGATCAAATTATAATATAAGGACTAAATCCACAACATTTGAAAAGTATAGAGACTAATAAAAAGTTTAATCTTAAAATTTAAAATCCTTTCAAAATTTTAATCCCCAAATCTCAAACCTAATTTTAATTTATTTAGAAACTTAAAGCTAAAAAACCATACCCAGTTGGAATTCTAATCCAATCCATTTGAAAATGAAACCTAAGTTGCTTCTGTTAGTACAACAGAAGGAAGACAAATAGATGATGAAACATCTGTGATAAAAATTGTGTTGTAAATGTATAATTGGTTCTATTTCACTTGAGTGGTCCTAATGCTACTGATCCCTAAAAGTGCTTTGTTGCATGCGGGAATGTATATATATATATATTGAAGATAGAGATAGGGATATTGCATGGTGGGGTTGTTATAAAGTTGTTTATTGAAGTGGACTTAAAAAGGGATGTGATCATACATACGGTAGGAGATGTGCTTGTAAGCTTGAAATAGGTTTTTTTTGGTGAAACAAAAAAATTAAACAAAGATTACATCATATTCATTTGATCAATTGCTCCCCTAGGTTTATTTTGAATGAGAATTTCTGAGGAAGCATGAAGACCCGTCATAAACTTGGAGACCTATCCTCCCTTCTGAGCTCAATTTAGGCAAACAGTCCGCAATACGATTGTCTTCTCTATGAACATGCCGAATCAACCAATGCCCTTCCGTATTCATTATCTTTTGGACTCTCCTGAGAATTGTAATGCTCAAGTCTCCCAATAAATTATCCTAAAAGTTTGAACTACTTCCAAATTCCTATTCTGATCTAGCAACACTACACCAGTAGGCACTACTCCAGACCTTTGATCAACCGCTCCATCAGTGAACAAGAGTATCCAATTATCTGAGAAGGTGCTCAGAGGATTAGAGATATGGACATTTGAGTTACCCCCTAAATAATTCAGCTCATACTATTGTGTCCATGAATAGGAAATTTTAACAATCTCAAGGACACTCCAAGAGATGACTTAGAAAATAAAAAGGTTCCTATTCTTCAATATGCACCAAGTAATTAATTCGAAAAGACAGGACCAAGCTATCTCTTTTCTAGTCACTCTTGTGAAACAACAAAGATTGGAGTTTTGCCAAGTTTGTAAATTCACAGAAAAAAGGTTGTCCTGTTGGTTATTTGGAACGACTTGCCTCCACACCTCTTTTGTTGTTGAACAATCTCGTAACACATGTAGAATATCCTCTATATCATGGCTGCAAAGTGGGCAAGAATTGTTTCTCCCAAATCCATGCCGAACACGTTCCATGTTAGTGAGTAGTCTTTATTTAGAAGCAAGCCAAATAAAAAATCCTAACTCTCTATGGTCCCTGAAACTTCCACGTAACTTTTCAGGACTCATCTGTGGGGTTCCAAGAATTTTCTATTAAATACCAAAAGGCACTTTTGATAGAAAAGGATCCCGTATTGAAATTTTCCAAATAATCCTATTTGGCCTTGATAAAGGATTGGGGAATACTTGCAATACGCCTAACAATATCCTTTGATAGCCAAAGTCGAAAGAGATCCAAGTTCCAAGATCCATCTTGCAACACCATCTCACTCAGGGAGCAATTTAAAAAGAGATTGGCATGGGCAGATATATCTTGGTTTTAATTTCTACAAGCATGTTGAATAATTTGGTTTGGTATGTTGGGTAAGTGCCTTGGAAGTTTGTTTTAGGTCTTGAATTCGATTCCCTCATTTTCAATTTTCCTATTTATTTTAGCTTTATGTTAACCTTGAGCTTTAGGGCTTATTATTTATTTCTTGTTGGGTTGTAACAAGAATTAGCTTGCTGGTTCAATGTTAAGGTGTTAGCTTACCTTTGAGTTTTGTGTTTGGATTCCACGTTACGCAAGTTGGAATATTTTTAGCTCCTTGCCTTTGAGGGTTATTGAGTTTAATGCAAATTCTATTAAATAAGATAAGATTTTATTTTAATTTAATTTTTTTACCCAAAATTCCCTATTTCCCCTCAACTTGATAATTGTTCACTTTTCCCTCTCTTGATTTCACGTTTTTTTCCCTTTCTCATCATCTTTTCCCCCTTTTCTTCTTCTTTTCTTTTCCTTCATTTTTCTTGTGACATTCTTTTATTCTTCTTGGTTTATTTCTTGCTCGTTACCTTTGGTTTGTTATGGGACTACGTTGATTGCCTATTGCGATTTTAGTTCATCAATAGTGTAAGTTTCGACCGTTATTTTTCTGCTACTTCTAGTTGTATTTTGTTTGTGGCTCGAGATTTCATTTGAGTTTTAGCCCATTCTATTCTATGTTAAATGTTCCTATGATTGTTGGTTAGGTGAAGGGTTGGAAGATCGAATACCTCCAGTGGAGTAGTCTCGCTTTGGATGCTATTCTTCGAGTGGTAAGAACTCGATTTTGGTTTTGAGGACTGAAATTTTAATAAGTGTATGCTATTTTTGGATAGATTTTTTTATGGTTAATTAGTATAATTTACAGAACGAATATAAGTTTTGTGAGTTCCAGATGTGTGGTTTATCATATCAACAATCAGGTGTGTGAAACTAACTTGAATTATTGCTTGAAACTCAAGAAAATTGCAAAACAAAGGCTATTTTTGAAACTGCCCGCGCCACACGGCCGTGTGCGCCACATAACTATGTGCTTGGCTGTGTGCCAGACCATAAACACCACATGGCTGTGTGGTTGGCTGTGTGTGATTGTGGTAGGCCGTGCGATAGACCGTGCGCCAGGCAGTATAGAGCACATGCCCGTGTGTGATTTGCAACTCGTATTGGTAGGCCATGTAGATCACACGGGCTAACTTTTTGGGCCGTATGGGCCTTTTAGGCCAATTTTAATGACCATTTAGGGGTCGAATAAGGAACTCAAAAATAGGGTCTGTGGGTATCATATAGGCCCAGAAAAGAGTAAGTTTTAGTTTGTATATACACAAGGGTAAGCTTAGAAAAAAATATGTTGAGTAAGTTTGGTTGTGTAAAAAAAATTATATGCTACACTATGATTTCTTTAGAAAATATGTGTATATGTATGCCGTAGGACTTATGGTATAAGTATGTATTTACTATTTTATGATTATGCTTATGGTTTGGGGTGGGATATGATATGATGGAAGAAGTGGCAGTTTTTACTGCAACTATGGCGGCTAGACGGCAAGATTCTTGTCTGGCATATTTATGAGTAGCATACCACTACATATTGGTATAATTGGATGGATGGACTCTTATAGTCCTAATTGGTGTAATTGGTTGGACAAAGATGGTATGTAGCGGATGGGGTAGGATATGATAATATATGTTATGGTATGATATGGGATATGATATGATAATATATGAAATATGGTACTACATGATATGAAATATGATTTTATAAGGTACGATATAAGATATGCTCTAATTTGAAATCTGTTATGCTATGATGTACTCTGATATTTGTGTATATTTACCATATTTTGTGGGCCAAATCACACACTAGGTGTTAAGCTTACGTGTTTGTTGTTTTGTTTCAGGTGAACCTTAGACTTAGGATTAGACGACGATATTGGAGCTCAATTTTCACACTTTTGGGTTTAGTATGTTATGAACTTTCATTTTTATGGACTTTTTTCGACTTTGGACATTTTAATTTTGTTCGGGACATTAGAATTTATTTTGGTAATTTTTTTTAAAGTTTTAGTTTTCAATCAGTGTTTAAAACAAGATGACTAACAATATTCTAAAGGTAAATAAGACCAATTTGCTATAATGTGTCTGTTGCCAAATTTTGTCGAAAAATCGCTAGAACATTTTATCTCTCAAATGATTTAAGTAAAATGGATTTGTTTTTAGTAAAACTATTTAACATGGTTTTCCTCAAAGTACTCGCTAGTTATTGGGAATTGATGCATTTTTAAAGAGTTATTCAAATCACTTTTCTTTACGGTGATAGTGGGTTTTCATCAAAATTTAAGGTTAGTGTTTTCACGTACAATATAACCTCCACAATTCGACCGTAACGTCTAAGGTGGATTTGGGGTGTTAATTTGGTGGTATCAAAGCCAGTTTTCAAAACTCAGCTGTGCATTTTGGGTCTAAAATGTTTAAGAAATAAACTGTTGTTTTAAATTGGAATGTTACTAAAATGACATTGAATTTTTGGAAAGTGAAACCGAGACTCTAGCGTCAATCCAAGTAGACTTTAAACTTTAGGTATGCTTTAGATATACTTGTAGATGTGATACTTTAGTATAAGTAGTTGCCTTTAGAGATTGTAGTGCAATAACACACTCTCTAAATACTGATAAATACTTCTGATAAAATTTTGAAATAACGGTTTAAAAACTTAAACTGATGCATAAAACTTTGAAATTGTAGCTAAGATCATGAATACTCATAGATCCTGAGGATGTGATACTTGTGGGTGCGGTGGTCACCGTCAGGGAGCTTGAGTCGAGTTATCTTGTAACACCCCTTACCTGCGTCTGATGCCGGGACAGGGTTCGAGGCATTACCGGACTTAAACATAAACATTCATAAAAAATCGAGCCATAAAATTTCATTCAATTTAAAACCATTCATACACATGCATATTGTCCCTTATACGGGCCTACGAGGCCCAAAACATACATCGGAGGTGATTCAAGACTAAACCGAGAATTTTTGGAAATTTTAAAACACTTAAGAAAATTTCCATTTTTAAAGAGTCACACGCCCGAGTAGAGTAGGCCGTGTGGTTACACACGCCCATGTGGCTTGGGACACACCTGTGTCCTCAGCCCGTGTAACTCTTTGTTTATGATGTCATCATTCATTTAGGGGCACATGGCCAAGACACATGCCCGTGGGTCTACCCGTGTGGACGATTGCAAGGCTATTGTCCAAGCCATTTTGTCACCCTTACTTGCACAATTTCATATCACATCACATGGCACATTATCAAGCATATAAATGAAATTTAAACTAACCACATTCATGCAATAACATGTCATTTACATATGATTAAGCATATGATTATCATAAGCCATCATTTATGGCTATGCATGTTCAAATTGAATCACAACTCATTATAGGCCAAAACACTTGGCCCTAATAGTAATGACTAATATAACAGAAGACATAATTCCTATACATGCCATAAACTCGAGTACTTGAATACTTATACCCTAGATGGTAGCTTGATAGTGTGATAGCATCTCCGGCGATTCCAACCCGAGCTAGCTAAATAAACCTGTAAGAGATGGAAAGGAAGGGGAGTAAGCTTAATAACTTCACATGAAAAAAATAAGCAATTTATTTACATGTTTTTGCCAAATTATTATAACATGTTCTCAAGGTATCACAATCATATTTGCACATTATTCCACTATTTGCTCAAATTCCAATTAAGCTGTCTACTCGAGTTGTAGTCACTAAATTATTTATATCTTAAGATACAAAACTCAAAATTAAGTTCTGAAAATTTTTTCCTGAAACTAGACTCATATATATCCTTACCATAAAATTTTCAAAATTTTTTTTGTATCCAATTAGTACAGTTTATTCTTCAAAATCACCCCTGTTCTACTGTTTGACAGTTCCAACCCTTCTTCACTAAAAATTAATTAACTCTTCATAAAAGATCCGGATGATGTTCCCATTTGTTTATTTTGAAACTAGAATTATTAAGGATTCTAATCATATAAATTATAACCCATAATTATTTTTTTACATTTTTTTATGATTTTCCCAAATCAGAACAGGGGATGCCAAAAACATTCTGACTCTATCTCACAAAAATTCAAATATCTCATAATCTGATATTCTTTTTTTTACACCGTTTCTTCTATGTGAAACTAGGCTCAATAACCTTTAATTTTATATTTTATTCAGCCTTAAATTAAATTTTCACAATTTTTGGTGAATTTTCAAAGTTGGACTACAGCTACTGTCTAAAACAGTTTTAGTACAAAAATGATGATAACAAAGTTCATCACACCTTCATTTCTTTTAAATTAGAAATCTATGCATTTATAAACATATATCATAGTCCAAAAAATTAATACAACATCATTTCTCAATACTCATGGACTTATCAGTCATGGATTTCAGATTCAATTGAGTTTCTGTACATACCTATACTTATTCATAACATAACTCAAGTTCGTTCTCATCAATGACATACCTCGTTGGGACCATCATCGAATCCTTCCTTGAATTACACGTTGAACACTCGGAATACTAATGGATACACGGAAACTTGCACATAGTGCCATATATGCAGCTAGAACCAACTCATAGCGCGTAACGTATGTAGCTAAAGCTACCACATATGTTGTAATGCCTGCATTTGAGCTACTCACGAGTTTGTACATGAAGTTAGCACCCGGACCCCAAAGCATTATCATGTAATGCCTGCTCATTGAGCTACTCACGGGTTTATACACAAAGTCAGTACCCGGACCCACATTACATATATCACTTATCTCATGAACTCAGACACAACTCATGAGTTCAGACCACATTATTTCTCATGACATATCTCGTGTATCCTATATTATTCCTAAGGTTCAAACGGGATTTCTTGTCTAGCTCAATGTCGTCGCACTTGCTCATAATGTCATTTATTCTTCCATCATACATTTCATACTTTCATGATAGTAATAAAATATTTAAATGCACATATTATCAAAGCATTAAAATATGCTACAACATCACATTATTTGCTTATGTACTTACTTGTCGAATCTTCATCAAGAATATCCGTATAATCAATCATAAAATTTATATAATAATAACAACAAAGCATTTAATAATTCAATTATAACATTGCATTATTATTATTATCACACGAACTTACCTTGACACAAAATCGGCAATTGGACATAACCGTCATATTCTTTGATTTCCCTCGTTCTAAGTCCGAATCTTGTTTTTCTTGATCTAAAATATCACATTTAGTCTAATTATTAGTCACATTATTCAATGTGATCCAAAAAAAAAATCATATTTTGGTAAAATTATATTTTTGCCCCTAAACTTTGTCATAATTATACTTTTGCCCCTAGGCTCGCAAAATAAAATTCACTCAATTTCTTTGTACTTTAAGCCTAGCAAAACCATTTTCATAACTATAGCAAACTATAATTCTCATCAAAACACACTTTTATACCATTTTTACAACTTTTACAAAATGGTCGTTTCAGACGTTTTCACCGAAAATCACTTAGTAAAAGTCGTTTATTTAACAACAAGGATGCATTTTCCATCATCAAGCATCAAAATACACATATATTCATCAATGGAAAAATTTACAAACTTTAACAGTTTTGAAAACAAAGGTACGGGATAACTAAATTGAGTTACCACGACTCCAAAAATGTAGAAATAATTAAAAAGGGGAAAAAAATCGTACCTAGATGAGCCATAAAAGCTTGGTCGAAAGTTTGATCATCCATGGCTGCCTATTTTCTTCATAAATGGTTGAAGAAGAAAGAAGAAAAGATGATAGCTTTTAAATTTTTGTCTTATTATGCCTTTATTAACTTAATTACCAATTTACCCTTTTTTTTCAAACAAATTTCAAAAATACCAAAAAAATATCTTCCACTAACTTATTAATGGGATAATTATCACATAAGGACTTCTACTAAAAATTCTATAGCTATTTAATACCTCTAGCTTCTAGAACTCAAGTTTTACACTTTTTACGATTTAGTCTTTTTTACTAATTTGAGTACCCGAACATTGAAATTTTCGAACGAGATTTTCACAAAATCATTTCTTGAAATTGTAGGCCATAAAAATATAATAAAAATAAAATTTTCCTAGTCGAATTTGTGGTCCCGAAACCACTATTCTGACTAGGCCTAAAATCAGGCTGTTACACGTCTTCAATGGGCAGTATACCCTAAATAGATATGAGTGAAATCGTAGGAACTCCAAATGCTGGGACTTGGTTTGGGACTCAGACTATTGGGAATGATGCACTATCCCAGGCAATGTTAAGGGTTTTGGAGAGGATCGCTAGGACCCATACTGGATTTGGGAACCTAGGATCAGTAGCTGAACAACTTCGGTCCAATAAAGCTAAATTGATTAGGAGTGTCACTGGAGTTGCCCTATCTATGGCTAAATATTGGTTACAGGCCACAGAAAAGATAATGAATGATTTAGATTGCACCACTGAGTAGAAACTGAAGGGTGTAGTATCCTTACTTCGTGACGAGGCATACAGATGGTTGTTGACGATGGAGGATGGCACTCAGCCTAAGTAGTTGACATGGGATTACTTTTAGAGTGCCTTTGAGAGTAAGTATGTGGGGGCAAGTTATGTTGAGGCCTATAGACGCGAGTTTGTGGGGCTAACTCAAGGGGATAGATCGGTGGCTGAATATGAGTCTGTATTCTTGAGATTGAGTAGGTATGCTTGTGGTTTGGTGGCCACTAACAATGATAAGAGTATCCATTTTGAGGAAGGTCTGAGTATGACCTTAGCGTTTTGATAGCTCCCTAAAGAAAGTAGGTCTCTGCAATCTTGGTTGACAAGACCAAAATTATGGAAGAGGTTAAGCGCATTGACTGTGAAAAGAGGGAAAGGGAGAAGAATCAAAATAAGAACAGAAGAGGTTCGAGTCTTTCTAATTCTTTTCAATGGCCTGTGAAACAGGCCAAGTATGAGAGACCTTTATAGGCAGAGCCAATTGCCAGAGTTAAGCCTGTTGTTAGAGTTGAATAGGCACCGATTTGTGGATTCTGTAATAGACACCATCCGGGGTGAGTGTTGGAGGAGGATTGGGGCATGTTATAGATGTGGGTATACTAAGCATAAGATTGGCCAATTCCCTTATATGGTTGAGCTGGTGAAGGCTCCGATTTAGGTCAATTTTATCCTTAAAGGATTGTACAGCAGCCTACTTGTGGTCGTGGTCAGATGAGAGGGGGTAATGGTGTTGAACGGGTTAGAGAGCACCGAGCAGAGGTGCGGGTTAGGCTGAGGCTAGGCAGTAAACCTTAGTTTATGCGGCAAGGTGCCATGAGGATAGCGATGCTGTCGATGTGATTACCAATATGTTCGCTATACACTTTTTACCATATTTTGTATTAATTGATTGTAGTTCTACCCATTTTTATGTATTTAGTAGTGTATCAGGAAATCTGGGGATTGTGGTTGAGGACACTAGTTGTGAACTTTTTGTGATTAGTCCTTTGGGTCAGCTTGTCCGAGTTAATAAAGTGTATAGGAGGTGTCTGCTTGAGGTTCAAGGGTTTGTATTTCTGGTAGATTTCATGGAGTTGTCGTTCGGGGAGTTTGACCTAATTTTGGGTATGGATTGATTGGTGGAGCATCATGTTGGATTTGATTGTGAACCTAAGAGAGTGACCTTTAAGGTTGGAGATGATGTGGAAGTTTTTATGGTTGGCAAGTGTAGAGATTACCTCTCTAATGTAATTTTCGCTCTTGTAGCTGAAAAGCTAATTTGTAAGGGTTGTAATGCATATTTGGCATATTTGCATGATACGAGAAATGTGGATTTGACTATGGAAGGGGTTCGTACTGTTAAGGACTACCTTGATGTTTTTTCTTGAGGAGTTGTTGGGATTAACTCCGGATAGAGAGGTATTTCTAAAAGTATTACCTTGGAGAAAAGTTCTCTATTTTGGCAAAAAAGGGAAGCTTAGTCTGCGATTCATCAGGTCGTATGAGATCATCGAGACGATTAGACTAGTGGCTTATTGATTGGCATTACCATAAGAGTTACAGAAAATTCATAACATGTTTCATGTATCGATGTTACGACGGTATTGATTAGACCTTTCACATGTGATTTCACCTGTAGATGTTGAGATTGATCCAGATATGTCGTATAGTGAAGAACCAATCAGAATTTTAGTTCGAGAAGTTAAAGAGTTAAGAAATAAAAGAATATCTTTAGTTAGAGTTCTATGTCAATGTCACAGAATCGAAGAAGCTACCTAGGAACCGAAAGAAGCTATGAAAGTGCAATACTTGAACCTATTTTTGGTAAGATTTTCGGGGGCGAAAATTCCTTTAGAGGGGAGAATTGTAACAGCCCGTTTTCAGTGATGTCAGAAATAATGGTTTCGAAATCACAATTTTGATGAGAAAATTATTGTTTTATTATTTATTTAATGTTTACGAGAATATATTAAGGTCATATTAAAATTTTGTTAAGAAATTTTGATGTTTGCATGATTAATTAAGTGAAAAAGACTAGATTATAGAAAGTATAAAAGTTAAATTCTATTAGTTAAAGGGGTCTAATGGCTATTAAATTTTAAACTAAAGGACTTGAATGGTAAATAGACCATTTAATGAGTTAGTGGATAATTATGGACTAGGTTTTATTGTAATTTTGATAATTTTAAAGGGTAAATTGGTAAATTAAACTTAAAATAAGTTAAATCAACGTTATCATCTTTCTCATTTCTTTCTTTATTGGAAAAATTCACCATTGTTTAAGGGGGAGAGCTTTGATTTGAATTCTTCTTGCATGATATGATTTTGTGCCCCGTTTTTAATGTTTTTTATGTTTTTAAGTTCGTTTTAGCTTAATCTAGCTAGCTTAGGTTTAATTTGCAAAATTGTTAAAGGTTGAGGGACTTACCATGAATGATTTTGAATTCTTTTTTATGTTAATTGATAAATTATGAATCTTTTTTGAAAAATAAACAAGTTTTGTTGAGTAATTTTTGATAATTTTTGGAATTAGTGATTAAATTGTTAAAGGTGTAAATCTATAGGTTTTATTGTGAAATGATGGTAAATATCGGTTGTTTCAAGGTCCCTTGAATTTATGGTTAACATGGATTTAGGTTAAAATGGTTAGATTTTAAGCTATGAGCTTAAGGACTAAATTGTGAAAAGTTAAAATGTTAGGGAAAAATTGGTAATTTTTAAAAAATATTAACTATGGATTAAATTGGATTCTAGAAGTACTTAATTGATTGAAACTATCCATATAGATCAAGATAAACAACATTCGGACTTAGATCGAGGAAAAGCAAAAGCTTCAAATTAGCTCGACTAAATTACTAAGCCCTAACTATCAAGGTAACTTTGTATGAACTACAATGGTTTTGATGCTATTTAAATTGAATGTTTACTAAGTTGTTTTTAATGTAAATGAATTAATATATATGAATGTATCCATAATGTGATCAAATTGACGGATATTGAGTCTTGGCTGAACCTTAAAATTTCTTAGGATACAAATGACATGTCAGTAGAGATTTCATGTTTCGGATGCTGGTCTTGAATGTCCTACCAATTGATGAGGTCTTGCATTTGTTATGGAATCTCCACAGCTCGTGTGAGTAGCATCATGTAGCTTACATTTCGACCCATGGCTCGTGTGAGCATTGATGTAAAGGAAAGGTTACGGTTATATGTAAAGGCACACTATGTGTGAGCTTTCCTAAGTATCTGGTGTAATTCTAGATAGTTTAACGGGTAAAAAAAGAGAATGAAATGGTAACTATGCAAATGGATTGAATCATGAATTTATGAAATGTTTTATGAACTAAATGATGTTAGTACATATGGAAATTTACATATCTTATGGATGATTTAATTTATATCATGGATAAGTGTAACACCCCTAACCCATATCCGATGCCAGAATTGGGTTGCAAAGCATTACAAGACAATACATCTCATTCACATACATTATACAATCATAAACAAAATTCATTCACAATGTCCCTTACAAGGCCCTACAAGACCTTAAAACACGCTTAAGAGTGGTTCGGGGCTAAACCGATAACATATAAAAATTTCCAAACACTTAGAAAAATTTCATGAAATCATAGGTCACACGCCCATGTGAACAGCCCGTGTGCCTCACAAGGCCACCTGACACGCCTGTGGCACAGGCTGTGTGAAAACAAGGCATACATACTGACTTGAACCACACGGCTAGAGACATGCCCGTGTGCCTTGGCCGTGGTCGAAACTAACTTGGGTCACACGGCTAACCACAGGCTTGTGTGTCTAGCCAGTTTACCCTTTGAAATGGCCACACACGCCCATGTGCCAAGGCTGTGTGCCTCACATGGCTACCAAACATGTTCGTGTGTCTAAGTCGTGCTCAAGACTGATTTTAAATTGTAGGACTACCCCAGAGGTCACACGGCCGTGTAACATGACCGTGTGTTGCACACGGCTAAGACACAGGCTCGTGTCTCTGCCTGTGTGGACAAAAATAGGCCATTTGAAAATCCAATTTTGCCACACTTTTCTCATGCATATCAATCAACCTAAATAGTACCATTTCAAGACATTTATAAATAGCCAACAACCAACTAATATGTGCACATATCATGTCATCTATACATAACCATCTCAATTACTCAATTCCATAACCAAAACAGGTTATTTCAATATACTAAAATCATCTAGATTGCATAACTTCTAAATGCATTTCATCATCATCTTAACCCTATTATATGCCATAAAACATTCCATTTCCAAATCCCATAACTAATCCATCACATGAGCATTATATACATCATATAACTTACCAAACACTTAATTCAAGCCAACTTTAATGGCTATACATACCAAATTTACAAGCCAAATCTCATGGCTAGCATTATGACTCAAAATATACCAAAATATCACTAGCCTATACATGCCATATACCATTTCATCAAGCTTCATACACATAGTATCAACCACCACATAGGTATTGTACGTACCTATACTTTCCCGTATTTATTTTTTTCATCCTCACCTCTTTGTTCAATACGTTAAATCGTTTTGAAATCTTTCAATGCTTTAAGAACTCGCACACTTAGTGTATAAATATTTAGCCGAAGCTATAATGATATCGCACACTTAGTGCCATCACATTGAACCGAAGCTATCTCAGTATCGTACACTTAGTGCCACATAAACCAAAGCTATTTCAATTCGCACACAAAGTGCTATATATAGCCGAAGCTATCTCGAAACGCACACTAAGTGCCAGACATCGTAGACTTGTCATTGTACATAGTCGCAAATATACAATTTATGCATTATTAAAGCATTAAAAACATAATTGTAACTTCATTTATCAGGTACGAACTTACCTCGTACTCAGGATGGATGAATCGGATCGATTAGTCTATAACCTTCGATTTTCCTCGTTCTAAATCCAATTCCTTTCTTTCTGGATCTATATGAGTTCAAAATTAACTCATTTAATCACACATTTATTCATTTCAATCTACAAACACATAATTACGGCATTTTACAATTTAGCCCCTGAAATTTCAAATTTTGACATTTTAGTCCCTATTTCATAAAATAAAAAAATACACATAATTTCACATTTCTCCTGCTTAGCTGAATTTTCATATAGTCTCTAGCAGCCGATATCTTTCATTTATTTACACATTTAACCCCACATTTTCATATTTTTACAAATTAATCCCTAATATGCATTTTTACTCAAAATCACTTTACAAAACATGTATATCAAGCACCAAGCTTTCATTATTCATCATCAAACATTCAAAAAACTCAAGCATTCATCAATGGAAACTTTCAAAATCATCAACACATTCCAAAATTTAGGCATGGGCTAGCTAGTACTCAAAGCAACGATCACAAAAATGTAGAAATCATCAAAAACCGAGCAAAATACATACCTCAATTAAGCTATACAAGTGCCGAATGTTTTTGAGCATTCAAAACCCTATTTATTTTCTCATTTTCAGCAATATAAGTGGAAGATGTGTAACGCCCCAATTTTCAGGAATTCTGTGAATGTTGGCATAGGTTTAATTATGTTAGTGGGTCTCTAGAAGGCCCAAGCTTAAGATAGAACCCGGCAATTTTAGTTAATTTTTTTTGTTCCATAAGAAAAAGGGGGTGAAATTATGAAATAAGACTTATGTGAAAATGTTTGAAAATGCTATAGGCTAAATTGAAGTGGCCAAATAAATAGGAGTGCAAAATAGGAGGATTTACATGACAAACCTCCCATTTTACATGAAGTGGCCAGCCATCATGTTGTTGTAGACAATATGAGCACTTGATATCCATAATTCATGGTACAAATTGATAATGGGTTAGGTAAATGTTCCATGGTAATGGATTAGGTAAATATTCCATGATAATGGGTTAGGTAAATGTTCCATGATAATGGTTTAGGTAAATGTTCCATGATGGGCATTTCATGTCTTTTGTATTAAAGAATTAAATGGATGAAATATGAAATTTTATTAAAAGAAAAAGGGGTGAAAAGAACAAAGTTTTGTCCATCTTTGTTCATCATAGCCGAAAGTTAGAGAAAAGAAAGGAGAGGAGAAAGCTCTTGAATGTTCGGTCACTTGGGGAAGAAAATTGAAGGTAAGTTCATGGTAGTTTGCTTCTATCTTGATGTTCATGAGTTCTTCTTGATTCTACCTTAACTCTTGAAGCATATTTTGGTTTTTAGTTATGTTGTGAGCATTTAGTCATGAAAAAAAAATGAAGGAAATGGTTGTTGTTTCATGTTCTTTTGATGAAAAATGGAAGATAGGTGAAGTTGAGCCAAACAAATGAGCATGCATGTGCCTTAGATGCTAAGGGGAAAAATCGGCTAACATGTTGTGCTTTAAAATGATGAAATGGAGATTATACTTAAGTAAAATCATAGATATGTGATGATTGATTGGTGATATACATGTTTAAATAACAAGCATGCAAGTTAGGTGTGAAAGAGTGATTTGGTAATAAATCTGCTTGGGACAACAGCAGTAACGTGACTTTGGAAAATCACCATAAATTGTGGGAGATGAGTTAGAAGCTGAATAAATTATGTAATTAAAGTTTAATGAGTCTAGTTTCAAATGGAATAAACGAGAACATATTTTGAATCCTGTACAATAAGAAATTTGATTCGTAATGAAGAGTGGTCAGATTAGTCAAATAGTGAAACATGGGAAACTTTAAGAAAAATCTGGTATTGATTGGCCAAACCAAAAATTCTGAAAATTTTATGGATAGAAGATATAGAAGTCTATTTTTAGGGAAAATTAACGGAACTTGATTTGGAGTTTAGTAGCTCCATTTATAAATGATTTAGTGACTGTTGCTCAGGAAGACAGCTTGCAGTGAAATTATGATTATGTGGTAAACATTGACAAAAATTTGTTAATGAGTTGCTTATTGATTTCTTATAAGCTTACTATGATCTATAGGTGTGGTTGGCCGAATATTGTAAGGGGTTAATACGTAGTTTGTATTTGAATAGTTAGATTAACGTGTTAGTAATCCAATTGTAGGCGGTTCGTGTGTGGATCTCGTCGATATCGTCATAAAATGTGTGTAACTAACACTCTCTTTCTTAGTCTAGATCGGAAAAAGTCGAAAAACGAAATGCCGAAACCCGTATTTTGTAGATTTGAGTGTCGTAATGCTCGTGAGGTAAATCGATTAATATTTTTGGTAAGTCGCAATGTGTGGACCGCAAAGTGCATGATTTACGTGCCCTTGATATTTTTGGGCTTAATGGGCCAAAATTGGAATGATGGGCCAACGGCCTAATTCGTAAGAACCCTCGATGCGTGATTACATTAGTACGTGAAAGGTAGGAATATGCATGAAAAACCCTAAAATAGATAAATTATCAAATACCTTTAAAAGTGGAAAATTTACGCTTTTACCCTAGGAGATAAATTATCGAGATACCCCAAGGTTAAATTGACCTAAATGCATGTTTGACTATTGTTATTTACTGCATGCCATGTTGTTATTATCTAATGCATGGGACTAGGATATTGACGGAGGAAGTACTGAAAGTGGCTTGTCCACGTACTTTGGAGGCTTTGTCTCAATTCTATCGTTAACTCGAGTAGCAAGGTCGCAATGTGGAGTGTTGGGTGGGTGGGTTGAGCTATTCCCACATGGAGTGTATGGTTGGTACGGTGGAGTGTAGTGATTGGTGGGTTGAGTAGTCTCCCAAATGGGCTTGCATATGTTCTTGATGTTGCATGTATTTTTGAAATGGGCCTATGGGCCATCTTGTTATCTGAATAAGGGCTAAGGCCCGGTTTATTGTAATCTGAAAAGGGCTCGCCCAAGATCACCAAGCATTACTGAATGGGCTTAGGCCCAATGGGCTTGAGTGACTTGGGCTTTGAATGGGTTTTCCTTACACACTGAGTTTCCCCAAACTCACCCCTTCTTTAACCTTGCAGTGAGCCTTGATGTGGGTGACTTGGAGTCGGAGGGATTCAGAGTGGCCATGGTGAATACTTTTGGGTTTGAAAAAGAGACCTGGTTTTCTTAAGTTATTTTTAATTACTATTTAATTTTTTGGGTTGTAAAAAGGTAATTTTAACTTTATTTTCTTCTTTGATTTTCTGGGATTATATTATTTTAAACAACTTTAAATTGATGGATACTAATTCAAATGGGCTAGACTTAGGGCGTGATTTCGAAACGATACTTGTTTTTTTTTAAATAACATGACGTCACGAATATTCGATTTACCAAAGATAATCACTCAAAGAAATTTCAACTTGTTATAACCAAGTGTGGCAATGGATGTGGGCATGTCTAGGATTGGATCCAATCGGAAAGCTTGGTACTTAAGCAGCCTTCATGGCTCACCTCCTCTGTTATGGATACCTACCTGGTGCCCAGCTTCCATTCACTTGGTTAGTTTGACAAAAGTCGGCTTTTAAAACACTGAAAAGGGAACACGGGTTTTTGACTTCAATTTGGCACGTCGGATTAGGGCTTAACCTCTGGGCTGGGTTTGGGGTGCTACATTTAGTGGTATCAGAGCTTAGGTTGCAACAACTCGGCTGTGAAATGGGTTTAAAAAAAAACAAAGATTTTCGAAAAGAAAAAAATTTATAAAGATTGCGAAAAATGCGATTTTCAAAATTTAGATCTTTAGAAGGTGGCATTCCGAATCTCCGAACCAAGCTTGTAAGTATTAATCTGAACTCTTCTGAATATTTTTCTGACTTATCTGTCTGTACTGAAACCCTACTAGGACACTTTAGATAGGATGATACTGAAACCATAGGAAAATCTGATAAGAGATTGAAACTGTAGCTAGACTTCGATTCTGCGAAAACAAACTCTGAATTTCTGTCTGATTCATAAAACATCTGTAATAAACACTGGAATATTAATTGATGTATAAAAATTCGTAATCAAGATAATACGATATGAGTACAAGAGGCCGTAGACGGAGCCGAGGAAGTGCTCGAGCGAGATCTTCGTCTTCGAGACATATACCGGCGATGGATACACCAGTACCACCGGCAACAGAGGTAGAGTCTCATGACCGTGGTACCAAGGATGATACCCTGTCACAGGCAATGCTTCGTGTTCTGGAAAGGGTTGCCTGGGCAAGTACGGACAACAGAGTTTAGGGATCTATTTCTGAACGACTTCAGGCTAACAGAGCGGAGATCTTTAGGGGCGTGTCTGGTATAGCCCCGAATGTGGCGGAATATTGGTTGGAGGCCACAGAACGGATTATGGACAACTTGGACTGCTCTGAGGAGATTGTGAGTAGGGTATCTGTACTAAGTCTTTTGGGTCACTCGGTTAGGGTAGACAAACTGTATAGGGAAGTACCCTTAGAAACTCAAGGTAGGATTTTCCCTGGAGATCTGATGGAGTTACCGTTCGGAGAGTTTGATCTCATTTTGGGAATGGATTGGCTTGTTAAGCATAAGGTGACCCTGGATTGTACTGCTAAACAAATGGTGTTAAGGACCACAAAGGATGATGAGGTTATGGTGATAGGTGAGCGAAGGGATTATTTGTCCAATGTGGTGTCGGCATTAAGGGCCGAAAAGTGGATTCGGAAAGGTTGTGAGGTCTATTTGGCATTTGTAAGTCAGTCAGAAGAGGAGGGACTGACAGTGGATAAGGTTAGGACCGTAAAGGAGTTCCAAGATATTTTTTCGGAGGAGCTTCCAGCATTGCCTCCGAACCGAGAAGTTGAGTTTGGAATAGATTTGTTGCTTGGAACGGCGCCCGTGTCCATCGCACCGTATAGGATGCCACCGAAGGAGTTAGTAGAGTTAAAGGCTCAAATTCAAGAGTTGTTGGATAAGGGCTTCATTAGGCCAAGCGTGTCTCCATGGAGAGCACCGGTGCTATTCGTGAAAAAGAAGGATGGTACGATGCGGATGTGCATTGATTATCGCTAGTTGAACAAACTGACGATTAAGAATAAGTATCCACTGCCAAGGATTGATGATCTGTTCGACCAGCTTAGAGGAGTTTCTGTATTTTCCAGGATCGACCTTTAATTTGGATATCATTAGTTAAGGGTTAAGGAGGCAGATATCCATAAGACAGCATTTAGGACTCGGTATGGTCATTACGAGTTTTTGGTTATGCCATTTGGACTGATGAACGCTCCTACAGCGTTTATGGATCTGATGAATCGTGTGTTTCAACCATTTTTAGATCAGTTCGTAGTCGTCTTTATTGATGATATCCCGATATATTCAAACCAAGCGAAACATGATGAGCATCTCCATATAGTCTCATGAGTGTTAAGGAGAAGGAACTCTTTGTGAAGTTCAGCAAGTCGAACTTTGGTTGAGGGAGGTAACCTTCTTAGGACATGTGGTCTCTGCTGAGGGATTAAGGTGGACCCTCGGAAAATTGAAGCGATTTTGGAGTGGAAGCCGCCTAGGTCAAGGTGTCGAAATACTGGAGTTTCCTAGGATTGGCAGGATACTACAGAAGGTTTGTGGAAGGTTTTTCTGTGATGGCAGCACCTCTGACAAAACTCATAAGGAAAGGGGTACCGTTTGTATGGACTGAGACCCAGCAGGAGGCTTTTGAGAAGTTAAAGAAAGTTCTGACTGAAGCACCTGTATTAATTCAGCCAGAGTCTGGGAAGGATTTTACTGTGTACAGTGACGCATCACATGTAGGCTTGGGCTGTGTGTTAATGCAGGAGGGTAAGGTGGTTGCATATGCATCATGACAGCTTAAACCTCACGAAGGGAACTATCTTACTCATGATTTGGAGTTGGCGGCAGTGATATTTGCACTTAAGATTTGGAGACATTACTTGTACGAGGAGAGGTGTATTATATACACAGACCAGAAGAGTCGTAAGTATTTGTTGACCCAGAAGGAGCTGAACCTTAGGCAAAGGAGATGGATTGAGTTGCTTAAGGATTATGACTGCTCGATCGAGTATCACCCAAGCAAGGCTAATGTGGTAGCCGATGCTTTAAGTCATAGAACCGTATCTGATATGAGAGCAATGTTTGCTCGTTTGAGTCTGTATGATGATGGCAGTTTGTTGGCTGAATTGCAAGTAAGACCAACCTGGGTGGACCAAATTAAGGAAAAGCAGTTGGAAGATGAGTCTTTGGTTGCTCGTTTTCAACAAGTTAAGGAACGGGAAACTTCTGAGTTTGGTTTAAATGGTGATGGAGTTCTGTGTTTCCGAGAAAGAATTTGTGTTCCGAGGGACTCTGATTTAAGGCAGACAATATTGAAGGAAGCTCATGGGAAACTATGTGCCATGCATCCTGGAGGGAATAAGTTGTATCATGACTTGCGAGAATTCTACTGGTGGGCTGGACTTAAGCGAGAAGTAACGGAGTTTGTAGGAAAATGTCTGACATGCCAACAAGTGAAAGCTGAGCATCAATTACCTTCGGATCATTACGGTACCGATGAAGATACCACTTTGGAAGTGGGAGAGGGTAACCATGGACTTTGTGAGTGGGTTGCCTTTGACACCATCAAAGAAAGACTCGGTGTGGGTGATTGTGGATAGGTTGACCAAATCAGCCCATTTCATACCTGTACGTACTGACTTTTCACTTGAAAAGTTAGCCAAGCGGTATGTGGCGGAGATTGTATGACCTCATGGAGTCCCAGTTTCGATTGTTTCTGACCGGGATCCCAGATTTACATCTCGATTTTGGCAAAAGTTGCATGAGGCATTGGGGACGCGATTGAATTTTAGTACGGCTTTCCATCCCTAGACTGATGGTCAATCGGGAAGGGTTATTCAGATTTTGGAGGACATGTTGAGGGGATGCGTGATTGATTTTCGAGGTAGTTGGGAGGATTACTTGCCATTGACAGAATTTGCGTACAATAAAAATTACCAGGCGAGTATTCGAATGGCACCGTATGAAGCACTCAGATGGACGAAGGTGTCGTACACCTAGTTGTTGGACCGAACTAGAGAGTGACAAATTCTTGGACCGAGTTGGTAGTGACATCGAGGATAAGGTCGAATAATTAGGGACCGGTTAAAAGAAGCATCTGATAGGCAAAAGTCGTATGCAGATTTGAAGCATAAGGAGATTGAGTACCCAGTAGGTGATATGGTCTTTTTAAAGGTTTCTCCTTGGAAGAAGATATTAAGGTTCGGTAAGAAGGGCAAGTTGATTCCGCGGTTCATTGGGCGTTATCGGGTTTTGAAGCGAGTAGGCCCAAGGGCTTATCGCTTGGAATTGCCTCCGAGTTACACAGATTCATGATGTTTTCACGCTCCATGTTAAGGCGTTATCGTCTTGACCTGCTCATGTCCCGCCAGCTTGTAAATTGAAGTTCGATCGATTTGACCTTTGAGGAGGAGCCTGTGCAAATATTGGCTCGAGATGTTAAGGTTCTCAGAAGGAAATCTATCCCATTAGTGAAAGTACTTTGGCGTAATCATGGAAGGGAAGAAGCTACTTGGGAACCAGAAGAGACTATGCGTCAACAATACCCTCAACTAGTTGGATCAGGTAAATTTCGAGGACAAAATTTCTTTAAGGTGGGTAGAGTTGTAACGCCCCAATTTTCGGGAATTCTGTGAATGTTGGCATAGGTTTAATTATGTTAGTGGGCCTCTAGAAGGCCCAAGCCTAAGATAGAACTTGGCAATTTTAGTTAATTTCTTTTGTTCCATAAGAAAAAGGGGGTGGAATTATGAAATAGGACTTATGTGAAAATGTTTGAAAATGCTATAGGCTAAATTGAAGTGGCCAAATAAATAGGAGTGCAAAATAGGAGGATTTGCATGACAAACCTCCCATTTTACATGAAGTGGCCAACCATCATGTTGTTGTAGACAATATGAGCACTTGATATCCATAATTCATGGTACAAATTGATAATGGGTTAGGTAAATGTTCCATGGTAATGGATTAGGTAAATATTCCATGATAATGGGTTAGGTAAATGTTCCATGATAATGGTTTAGGTAAATGTTCCATGATGGGCATTTCATGTCTTTTGTATTAAAGAATTAAATGGATGAAATATGAAATTTTATTAAAAGAAAAAGGGGTGAAAAGAACAAAGTTTTGTCCATCTTTGTTCATCATACCCGAAAGTTAGAGAAGAGAAAGGAGAGGAGAAAGCTCTTGAATGTTCGGTCACTTGGGAAGAAAATTGAAGGTAAGTTCATGGTAGTTTGCTTCTATCTTGATGTTCATGAGTTCTTCTTGATTCTACCTTAACTCTTGAAGCATATTTTGGTTTTAGTTGTGTTGTGAGCATTTAGTCATGAAAAAAATGAAGGAAATGGTTGTTGTTTCATGTTCTTTTGATGAAAAATGGAAGATAGGTGAAGTTGAGCCAAACAAATGAGCATGCATGTGCCTTAGATGCTAAGGGGAAAAATCGGCTAACATGTTGTGCTTTAAAATGATGAAATGGAGATTATACTTAAGTAAAATCATAGATATGTGATGATTGATTGGTGATATACATGTTTAAATAACAAGCATGCAAGTTAGGTGTGAAAGAGTGATTTGGTAATAAATCTGCTTGGGATAGCAGCAGTAACGTGACTTTGGAAAATCACCATAAATTGTGGGAGATGAGTTAGAAGCTGAATAAATTATGTAATTAAAGCTTAATGAGTCTAGTTTCAAATAGAATAAACGAGAACATATTTTGAATTCTGTACAATGAGAAATTTGATTCGTAATGAAGAGTGTTCAGATTAGTCAAACAGTGAAACATGGGAAACTTTAATAAAAATCTGGTATTGATTGGCCAAACCAAAAATTCTGAAAATTTTATGGATAGAAGATATATGAGTCTATTGTTAGTGAAAATTAACGGAACTTGATTTGGAGTTTAGTAGCTCCATTTATAAATGATTTAGTGAATGTTGCTCAGGAAGACAACTTGCAGTGAAATTATGATTATGTGGTAAACATTGACAAAAATTTGTTAATGAGTTGCTTATTGATTTCTTATAAGCTTACTATGATTTGTAGGTGTGGTTGGCCGAATATTGTAAGGGGTTAATACGTAGTTTGTATTTGAATAGTTAGATTAACGTGTTAGTAATCCAATTGTAGGCGGTTCGTGTGTGGATCTCGTCAGCATATCGTCGCAAACAGGTGTGTAACTAACACTCTCTTTCTTATTCTAGATCGGAAAAAGTCGAAAATCCGAAATGCCAAAACCGTATTTTGTAGATTTATGAAAAGCGAATGCTCGTGAGGTAAATCGATTAATGTTTTTGGTAAGCTGCAATGTTTGGACCGCAAAGTGCATGATTTACGTGCCCTTGATATTTTTGGGCTTAATGGGCCAAAATTGGAATGATGGGCCAACGGCCTAATTCGTAAGAACCCTCGATGCGTGATTCATTAGTACGTGAAAGGTAGGAATATGCATGAAAAACCCTAAAATAGATAAATTACTGAAACACCTTTAAAAGTGGGAAATTTACAGTTTTACCCCTAGGAGATAAATTATCGAGATACCTCTAGGGTTAAATTGACCTAAATGCATGTTTGACTGTTGTTATTTATTGCATGCCATGTTGTTATTATCTCGATGCATGGGACCGGATATTGACGAGGAAGTACTGAAAGTGGCTTGTCCACGTACTGGAGGCTTTGCCTCAATTTACTGTTAACTGAGCAGCAAGGCTGCAACTGTGGAGTGTTGGGCTAGGTGGGTTGAGCTATTCCTCACATGGAGTGTATGGCTGGTACAGGTGGATTGTAGTGGTTGGTGGGTTGAGTAGTCTCCCCAAATGGGCTTGTATATGTTTACTGATGTTGCATGTATTTTTGAAATGGGCCTATGGGCCATACTGTTATCTGAATAAGGGGCTAAGGCCCAGTTTATTGTAATCTGAAAAGGGCTCGCCCAAGATATCACTTTATTACTGAATGGGCTTAGGCCCAATGGGCTTGAGTGACTTGGGCTTTGAATGGGTTTTCCTTACACTCGAGTTTCCCCAAACTCACCCTTCTTTAACCTTGCAGTGAGCCTTGATGTGGGTGACTTGGAGCCGAGGGGATTCAGAGTGGCCATGGTGAATACTTTTGGGTTTGGAAAAGAGACTGGTTTTCTTAAGTTATTTTTAATTACTATTTAATTTTTTGGGTTGTAAAAAGGCCATTTTAACTTTATTTTCTTCTTTGATTTTCTGGGATTATATTATTTTAAACAACTTTAAATTGATGGATACTAATTCAAATGGGCTAAACTTAGGGCGTGATTTCAAAATGATACTTGTTTTTTTTTTTAAATAACACGACGTCACGAATATTCGATTTACCAAAGATAATCACTCAAAGAAATTTCAACTTGTTATAACCAAGTGTGGCAATGGATGTGGGTATGTCTAGGATTGGATCCAATCGGAGAGCTTGGTACTTAAGCAGCCTTCATGGCTCACCTCCTCTGTTATGGATACCTACCTGGTGCCCAGCTTCCATTCACTTGGTTAGTTTGACAAAAGTCGGCTTTTAAAACACTGAAAAGGGAACACGGGTTTTTGACTTCAATGTGGCACATCGGATTCGGGCTTAACGTCTGGGCCGGGTTTGGGGTGCTAAAGATGATGAATGAAATGATTTTTGTTTAATTAATATTAACATATTAACCAATTTACAAGTTTAACCTTACTGTAAACCATTTAAAAGCATTCATTTTAAAACCATTTATTTCCATCTCCACTATCAATGGACTAATTACAACATAAGGACCTTTCATTTAATAAGCCATGGCAATTAGACACCTTTATCAAATAGAATGTAACTTTTGCATTTTACGTGATTTAGTCATTTTCTCAAATTAACCATTTAAACGACAAAATTAACACACCAAACTTTCACAGATATCTAATCTCATGCCATAAACACACAAAATAATATTAAAATATTTTTTGGACTTGGATTCATGGTCTTGAAACCACTATTCTGACTAGGGTTTAAACTGGGCTGTTACAATTCTCCCCCTTAGAGATTTTCGTCCCCGAAAATCTTACCAGCGAATAGGTTCGGGTATTGTTCTCTCATAGCATCTTCAGGCTCCCACATAGCCTCTTCAACTCTGTGCAGATGCCATAACACTTTTACTAATGTTATTCTTTTATTTCTCAGTTCTTTGATCTCACAAGATAAGATTTGAATCGGTTCTTCATTGTATGATAAATCTGACTGAATCTCAATTTCGGTTGGGGAAATAACATGCGAAGGATTGGATCTGTATTACCAAAGAATCGATATATGAAATATATTATGTATCTTTTCTAACTCAGACGGCAATTCTAACCGATAAGGAACTGATCCAACTCACTCGATGATTTCATACGGCCCAATGAATCTCGGACTCAATTTACATTTACGACCGAATCAGAGTATTTTCTTCCACTGTGAGACTTTCAAAAACACTTTGTCTCCAATCTAAAACTCAATATCTTTCTGTTTCAAATCTACATATGATTTCTAACGATCTGACGTTGCTTTCAAACTATCGCGAATCACTTTCACTTTTTGTTCGGTTTCTTTGATAAAATCAACTTCGTATATTTTATTCTCACTGAGCTCAGTCCAATACAAAGGTGTTCGACATTTTCGACTGTACAATGCTTTGTAAGGTGCGATTTTTATACTCAATTGATAACTATTATACGCAAATTCAACCAATGGCAAGTATCGCTCCCACGTACCTTAAAACTGAAGAATGCAGCATCTCAACATATCCTCGAGTATCTGAATAATCCACTCAGATTGTCCATCTGTCTGTGGATGAAAAGCAGTACTAAAGTGTAGCTTTGTACCTAATGCATCTTATAGTTTCTTCCAAAACCGTGATGTAAATCTTGGATCTTTATCCGAAACAATAGAAATAGGTACTCTGTGCAATTTCACAACCTTGAAAATGTACAACTCAGCAAGCTTATCAAGCAAATAATCCGTACGCACTGGAATGAAATGAACCGATTTTTTCAATCTGTCAACTATAACCCAGATCGCATTTTTCTTACCCGGAGACAGGGGCAAACTCGATACAAAATCCATAGTGATTTTATCCCATTTCCACTCGAGAATCATAATTAGCTGAAGTAACCCAAACGGTACTTGATGCTCAGCTTTGCCTCGCTGACAAATTAAACATTTCGAAACAAGTTTAGAGATATCACGTTTCATACCATGCCACCGATAGAGTTGTTTCAAATCGATATATAGTTTCGTGGTTCTCAGATGTACAGATAAATGACTATTATGAGATTCATTCAAAATCATCTGAATTAACTCTGAATTTCTCGGAACACATATTCGACCTTTGAATCTTAAACATCATCATTATTAACTTGAAATTCTGAATCAAGGTTCGAATCACACTGAGCTCATTTTGCTAACATTTCATTATCAACTTTCTGAGCCTCACAAATCTGTTGTAAGAACATCGAACTCACTTTCAACTCAGTTACAATCGAGCCATCATCAGATAAAGCCAATTAAGTATTCATTGCACGTAGAGCAAACAAGGATTTCCGGCTTAAAGCATTAGCAACAACATTTTCCTTTCTCAGATGGTAGTCAATCACCAACTCGTAATCTTTTAATAGTTCTAGCCATCTCCACTGTTGCAAATTCAAATCTTTTTGAGTCATCAAGTATTTCAAACTCTTGTGATCAGAATAAACATGGCATTTCTCACCTGACGCCAAATTTTTAATGCAAACACTATAGCTCCTAACTCTAAATCGTGCGTCTAGCAATTCTTATCATGCCTCTTCAACTGTCTCGAGGCATAAGCTATGACTTTGCCTTCCTGCATCAAAATACAACCCAGACTATTCATCGATGCATCACTATAGATTACGAATTCTTTACCCGATTCTGGCTGTACTAACACTGGAGCTTCGGTCAATAAAGCTTTCAGCTGATCAAAACTTTTCTGACAATTCTTGGACCATTCAAAATTTACATCTTTCTGAAGCAATCTCGTCAATGGAGTCACAATCCTTGAAAAGTCTTTCACAAACCACCTATAGTAACTAACTAGTCCCATAAAACTGCGGACTTCAGATACATTTCTCGGAGGCTTCCAATCCATTATTGCAGAAATCTTGCTCGAATCAACTCAAATACCCGATGCTGACACAATATGCCCTAGAAAACCAACTTCACTTAACCAAAATTCACATTTACTGAACTTTGCATATAACTGCTTATCTCTTAGAGTCTGCAATACAATTATCAAATGCTTGGAATGCTCAATTTCATTTTTCGAATAAATCAAGATATCATTTATAAATACAACAACAAATAGATCTAGATACGGTCTGAAAATCTAGTTCATTAAATCCATAAAGATAGTGTAACACCCCAAAACCCGAGACCATCGCCGGTGTCGGACCCGAGGGTTAACAAACCAAGTTCACATGTTTTTGCCCACCAATTTGACATTTCCAGTCAGGCTGGAAAACTGCGTCACTGTCGCCTTAAAAATCATATCTCGAGTTTCAAAACTCGGAAACTGGTTTCGTAAATTTTCCCTGAATTTAGACTCATATATCCATCCATGGATTTATTTCTAGGATTTTTGGTCGGGCCAATTGGTACAGTTTATTAGTTAAAGTTACCCCTGTTACAGGGATCGACTGCTCCGACCTTCGCGCGGTATAACTTGAATATCTCTCTGTACAGGGCTTTAATTCTGGTGTCGTTTGTTTCTAATGAAACTAGACTCAAAATGGAATCTGTACATATAAGATATATCTCCTAATTCTTTTTGGATAATTTATAGTGAATTTTAAAGTTGCGACAGGGAACCCAGAAACCATTCTGGCCCTGTCTCACAATAGCTTTAATATCTCTTAACCTGTAACTCCTATGACCGTTTCGTTTCTTCCATATGAAAATAGACTCATCAAGGTTCATTTACATAGCTTATTAACTATCTAATTCCATTCCTATGAATTTTGGTGATTTTTCACATTCACGCCACTGCAGCTGGCAGCATCTGTTTTAAGATAGGACTCACCTATTTGGTGGTCTCCATGATTCAACTAGCCTTACCATACATAGGTTCATATATGATCATTTTAACTGTGCCAATGGCTGATCATATGACCAACATTCTCATTTCCAAGCCATAGCCACATCATGACACAAAATATATACATACAACCCACAATTAGTCTAAGTTCATACTTCCTTTTCGAGCCATTTTCGCACGGCCGTACATACTTACATTACAACATATTTAACAAACAAGGGTAGTCCTATACATGCCATCTCAAGTTCAAACAAAATTTATACCAAAATGGAGGCTTGATAGTGTGGATGACTTCGACTTCAACGATCCCAAATCCGATTGCCTCGAGCGAAATCTAGAAAACTAAGAGCCAAAGCAACGGGTAAGCATTTTATGCTTAGTAAGTCTCAAGGAATATAATGAACTATAATTTACAGCAATACATTCACATAGCCAAATGCATCATTTCATTAATACACATTCTTACTTCATACTTCATCATTATATAAGTTCGCAAAGCATCAATCAATTCAATAACTGAAATTCATTAGTCGATTGAGCGAATGTTGCTCAAACACGCCGACTTTCCAATGCACATATAACGTACCTTATCCTTTGGGCTGTCCGAGTGTACTAATTAAATTCATTTCAGCAACCAACACTCACCTCCAGCCCAAGATTCTTCGAATATAACCGGATATAATCAAGTGCACAAATGCCTTGGTCTTAGCCCGGATAGAATAACTCGCATACGAATGCCTTGGTCTTAGCCCGATGTAGCCACTAGCACAATTGCCTTGAGTCTTAACCCGGATATAATTTCCAGCATAATTGTCTTGGGCTTAGCCCGATATCATTCAATTTCTCATGCACACATACATCAATAATCATTGGACATACATATTTCATTTTCGTTACTAAGGCTCAAACACAATTAATATCATTAGCATATTCGCCGGGACTTAGCCCGTGGAATTCAAATACTCATACACACCTAATCAATAATCATACACATCCATATTTCATCTCACATAATTCAAGTAAGGTCACTTCTTGAGGACTTACCTCGGATGTTGTCGAACGGCTTTTTCGGCTATTCGATCACCTTTTCCTTCCCCTTGTCCAATTGTGGCCCTCTTGGCTCTTGAGCTAATTCAAACAAATTCAATTTATTAAAACCTCATTGTGCTTGCTTATGGCGAATATGACAAGGATTTTAGATGGTCATATGGCCACTCTTTAGCTTGAATACACAATGGTCATGCACATTTTATACTACATCAAGCAATTCAATACAATTTGTTTGAACATCAAGGAAATGCTAAGGCCTTCAATGGGCTACCCAAGGCCGAATATTCATGTACATGTTGAGGTCAAAATTTGCACTTAATACCTCACAAAAACAGCATGCAATCTACTAATTAATGCTTGCACATTGTGGCCCAAAACTTATAATATAGCATCAAGCACTTATATGTGTGCTAGGCCGAATTGTGCTTGCAATTTCACAAGCATTCTTCCACATTTTCTTCTTTAAATCAATATATTCATCACTTAGTTCATAACCAAACAAAATGTGCAATCATATATATGCATATATGAGCATGGCCGAATTTTCAAGGTGTCCATAGCCATCCAAAACACAAACTTTTAACTAACATGCAAGAAGCATGAATCATGCTCAAGAATGCATCATGGCCAAGTATGACAATCATGCTCCTTTTCAACTTTAATCATGATAAAACAAAGAGAAAACTCAAAATCTTACTCATGAGTAGAAAATCCATCATTGCATGCATCATCATCAAGCTTCACACTTAGCATGCAATGGCTTTATCACTATAACAACTTTGGCCAAATACCATTTCCATGGCATACCAAAGATTTGAGCCATGGCTAACATGCACATCAAGTTAGCAACCAAAACATGCATGAAACTCCCAACACAACCCCATACATACCTTAATCTTGATGCAAATTTAGCCAAATCACCTTCTAGATCTCTTCTAAACAAAGGAAATGAAGCAAAAATCCCTTCTTCCTCTTAGTATTTTCGGCCAAAAAGATGAGAAAGGATGAACAAGTTTTTTTGTTTTCTCCTCTTGGTTGCACGGCAATGGGGGGGGAATGCTACTCTCTCACACACATTTTTTTTCATTCTTTTCTCACCCATGCTTATTTGTTTATGATTTTCTCCCTAATGCCCAACAAAACATGTTTCATGACATGTTTAACCCATATTTCTTTGTCATGGCGGCCATTACTTGTAAAAGGGGAATTTGACATGCAAGTCCATTATTTTGCATGCATGCTTTAATTAGTCATCACATATTTCCCTATCGTACTTTCAAAGTTTACTACTAAGTCCTTTCTTATAAATTAGCACCTAATTAATAAAAATCGAGACACGAAATATTTACGCATACCAATTCCACATTCAATAAGTACGGAATATAACACTTAATTATTCTTGTGACTCGGTTTCGTGGTCCCGAAACCACTCTCCGACTAGGGTCACATTCGGGGTGTCACAGATAGCAGATGATTCGTTAGTCCAAAAGGCATAACTAAAAATTCATAATGACCATACCTCATTCTAAAAGTAGTCTTTGGTACATCGGAGTCTTTAACTCACAGCTGGTAATATCCCGATCTCAAATCTATCTTTGAAAACACTGAAGCTACTTTCAATTGATCAAACAAATCATCAATTCGTGATAGAGGATATTTTTCTTGATTGTCACTTTATTCAACTGTCTATAGTCAATACACATTCTCATCATGCCATGTTTCTTTTTCACAAACAATACAGGAGCACTCCAAGGCGAAAAATTTGGTCGTGCAAATCCTCTATCAGTTAATTCTTGCAATTTAGCTTTTAATTCTTTTAACTCTATTGGAGCCATTATGTAAGGAGCTATCGATATCAGCATTGTACCCGACATTAACTTAATACCAAACTCAACATCTCGAATTGGTGGTAAACCCGATAACTATACTCACATACAACTTACACTAATTCAATTTTCTTTTCAGTCACTTTCGAATCAAACACATAAGCAAAATAAGCTTTACAACCCTTTCTCACATATTTCTGAGTTAACATCGAAGAAATGACTACTGGCAAACCATTCAAATCATCTGACTCAATTCTAATAATTTCATTATTCTAACATCTCAAACCTATCGTCTTTCTTTTGCAATTCACAACAGCATCATGCAACATTAGCCAATCCATACCTAGAATTATATCAAACTCATCAAATGGTAACAACATCAAATCGGCTGGAAAAAAATTATCCTGAATCATCAATGGACAATTCTTGCACACTTTATCAACCAAAACACACTTGCCTAAGGGGTTCGATACTCTACCTATAATTTTAGTAGACTCTACAGGAAAAGTCTTACTGGATACAGAATTCACACATACATACGAATGAGTTGATCCTAGATCTATTAATGCAATAACTTTAGTATCATAGAGAGTAAAAGTATCGGTGATAACATCTGGAGATGTCGCTTCTTTGCGAGCGCGAATAGTGTAGGCTTGTGCAAGTACTCTGGCATCAGATCTTGTAGCAGTGTCTCGTGTTACACTTATACTACCACTCACATTTCCCGTGTTTCTAGGTGGTCTACCTCTAATTGTAGTGTTACTCGGCCTTATGTTCTGAGTATTATCTTTTTTAGCTAACTCTGGGTAATCTTTAATAAAGTGATCTCGTAAACCATAATTGTAACAAGCTCTGTTATTATTTTTCACCCAGCAATCTACAAAATTTCGTTTTCCACACTGTTGACACTCAGGTTTAGCATCTTTTACATTTCCAACACTCGATACTGATGTGGCTTGAGCTTTAGGGTTGGTGTATTGCTTCCCGCGATCTCTATTTTGATATCCTGCTGAAACTGTCGATCGATTGAAATAGTCTCTAGATTTCTTTGATGATGAATGATAAGATTTATTCATCAATCTTTTCCTCGAATCTCTTACCTCTAAATTAGCCTTTTTCTTTTCTTTGCTGAGATCCTCGGTTTTACAAGCCCTTTCAACTAATACAACAAACTCTATGACTTTCAGAATCCTGGCTAGAAGTTTTATATCTTCATTCAATCCATCAACGAATCATTTACACATGATCTCTTCAGTAGACACATATTCCCGGGGATATTTACTTAACCGTACGAATTCTCTTTCGTGCTCAGTGACAATCATTCGACCCTACTTCAATTCTAGAAACTCTTTATGTTTCTAATTGAGAAATCTCTGGCTTATATATTCTTACGGAACTCGAATTGAAAGGATTCCCAGGTAATTCATTCTCTAGGGACCACCAATGTCAACGTTTTCCCCTAATGATATGCATTATCCCTCAACAATGATACAACACATTGGATATATTCCTTTGGATTACACGATAATTCATCAAATACTCTGATCGTGTTCTCGAGCTAGAATTCTGCTCTCTCTGCATCGTTATCAACTGTAGCCCAAAACTCTTTAGCCCCGTGTTTTCAAATCTTATCCACTGGCGGCTTACTCAATCGAATTGGATCTATTACTTGTGGTACAGTTGGGATTTGTTGAGGAAAAGATGGGGGTGGAGGTTGTTGAGCAACCAGATTCATTCATACGAATTCTATGAACCACTTACTCATCATTTAGAAGAAGGATTGCTTAGCCTCTCCTCCCTGACTATTAGAAATAGGCCTAGAATCTGCCGGCATTGCCCTTTGAGCGGGAGCGAATGTATTACTTTCCACATCGTCAGCTATGGCTCGTTTGAGATCCATTTGCTATATAAAAACACATTTTAACAGTCAGAAATCATCACACTATCGCAATTCACATATATGGTATGTATAGCTAGACTCTCACTCGCTACATTAGTCCTAGAATTGACTAAATTTTAGCTCTGATACCAATTAAATGTAACACCCCTAACCCGTATCTGACGTCAGAATAGGGTTACAAGGTATTGCCAGACAATACATCTCATTCACAAACATTATACAATCGTAAACAAAATTCATTCACAATGTCCTTTACGAGGCCCTACAAGACCTTAAAACATGCTTAAGAGTGGTTTGGGACTAAACTGATCATATATAAAAAATTTCAAAGACTTAGAAAAATTTCATGAAATCATAGGTCACACGCCCGTGTGAACAGGCCGTGTGCCTCACATGACCACCTGACACGCCCATGGCCTAAGCCGTGTGAAAATAATAATACATTCTAACTTGTACCAGATGGTCGAAGACATGCCAATGTGCCTTGGCCATGGTGGAAATTGACTTGGGTCACATGGCAAACCGAACGCCCGTGTGTCTAGCCCGTGTACCCTTCGAAATGGCCACACACGCCCATGTGCCAAGGCCGTATGCCTCACACGGCCACCAGACATGCCCTGTGTATAAGCTGTGCTCGAGACTGACTTTAAATTGTAAGACTACCCTCGAGGTCACACGGCCGTGTAACATGACCATGTGTCGCACACGGCTGAGACACACACTCGTGTCTCTTCCCGTGTAGACAAAAATAGGCCATTTGAAAAGCCAATTTATCCACCCTTTTCTCATGCATATCAATCAACCTAAATAGTATCATTTCAAGACATTTATAAACAACCAAAAACCAACCACTATGTGCACATATCATGTCATCTATACATAACAATCTCAATTACTCAATTCCATAACCAAAACATTTCAATTCAATATACTATCATCTAGATTGCATAACTTCCAAATGCATTTCATCATCATCTTAACCCTATTATATGCCATAAAACTTACCATTTCCAAATCCCATAACTAATCCATTACATAAGCATTATATACATCATATGACTTACCAAACACTTAATTCAAGCCAACTTTAATGGCTATACATACCAAATTTACAAGCCAAATCTCATGGTTAACATCATGACTCAAAATATACCAAAATATCAGTAGCCTATACATGCCATATACCATTTCATCAAGCTTCATACACTTAGTATCAACTACCACATAGGTATTGTACATACCTGTACTTTCCCGTTTTTATTTATTTCATCCTCACCTCTTTGTTTAATACGTTAAATCATTTGGAAATCTTTCAATGCTTTAAGAACTCGCACACTTAGTGCATAAATGTTTAGTCGAAACTATAATGATATTGCACACTTAGTGCCATTACATTGAACTGAAGCTATCTCAGTGTCGCACATTGAGTGCCACATAAACAAAAGCTATTTCAATTCGCACACTAAGTGTTATATATAGTCGAAGCTATCTCGAAACACACATTAAGTGCCAAACATCGTAGACTTGTCGTCATACACATTCGTAGTCTTTACATTATTAAAGCATTAAAAACATAATTGTAACTTCATTTATCAGGTCCGAACTTACCTCGTTCTCGAAATGGACAAATCAGATCAGTTAGTTTATAACCTTCGATTTTCCTCGATCTAAATTCGATTCCTTTCTTTCTCAATCTATATGAATTCAAAATTAACTCATTTAATCACACATTTACTCATTTCAATCCACACACACATAATTAGGGCATTTTGCACTTTAGCCTCTAAAATTTCACATTTTGACATTTTAGTCCCTATCTCATAAAATAAAAAATACACATAATTTCACATTTCTCATGCTTAGTTGAATTCTCATATAGTCTCTAGTAGCCTATATCTTTCATTTATTCATACATTTAACCCTATATTTTCATATTTTTACAAATTAATCCCTAATATGCATTTTTACTCAAAATCACTTTACAAAACATGTATATCAAGCACCAAGCTTTCATTATTCAGCATCAAACATTCAAAAAACTCAAGCATTCATCAATGGAAACTTTCAAAATCATCAACACATTTCAAAATTTAGGCATGGGCTAGCTAGTACTCAAAGCAGCGATCACAAAAACGTAGAAATAATCTAAAACAGAGCAAAATACATACCTTAATTTAACCACTCAAGTGTCAAATGTATTCGTACATTCAAAACCCTATTTATTTTTTCATTTTCAGCAATATAGGTGGAAGATGATGAATGAAATGATTTTTGTTTAATTAATATTAACATATTAACCTTAATTTAAACCATTTAAAAGCATTCATTTTATGGCCATTTATGTCCGTCTCCACTATCAATGGACTAATTACAACATAAGGACCTTTAATTCAATAAGCCATGGCAATTAGACACCTTTATCAAATAGAATGTAACTTTTGCATTTTATGCAATTTAGTCATTTTTTTCAAATTAACCATTTAAACGATAAAATTAACACACCAAACTTTCACAGATATCTAATCTATGCCATAAACACAAAATAATATTAAAATATTTTTTTACTCGGATTTGTGTCTCAAAACCACTATTCTGACTAGGGTCTAAACCAGGCTGTTACAATAAGTATACTAACTTGCGAGTTGGTGGTATTGGTTAGGCTTTTAGTAAGCTTATGGCATTGGTGATGAACTATGTTTAATCTTTGAATTGTATAAATAACATGGTAAGTTATCTTTTACTTTATACAAGCTTACTAAGCACTCGTTTCTTACGTAGTTTCTTTTCTTTGTTTTGTAGATTATTGGGAAGCTCGATCAGCTAGAAGCTCCTTAGAGATCTATCACACTATCCAACAGTTAATTCGATAATGTTTTAGTATTTTGGCCAAGGTTTATAATGGCTTGTATAGGGTGATTTGTAATGGTATTTTGGTGAATGTGTTAATTGTGTTTTTGGTATGTATAAGTTTTGAAAGCTATGTTGGTTTGGTACACTTTGATGCCTTACCAAGTTATGTCATTTTTGTTACTATAATGTGTTTTTTTATATAATTATTTTGGTTTGATTTGATGACTTACATTTGGTCATAAATGGTAGTTAGTTGAACTTGGTTATTATGTTTGGATTATGGTAATATTGGCATGTTTAGGTAAAACGATATTTTGATGCATTTGTGGTGCCTTTGAATGGCATATTGGTTAAGTGAATTAAGTTGTTTGAAATGGCATGTTTATGTATGTTTGAATGATATCTGAACCCCTTGAATGTGTGCCTAAATGGTAAGAATAGTTAGGTAGGAATTAGTTTTGAAATTGCTTCATTTAAGGTAAATTTTGGGTTCACACGGCCTAGGACACAGGTTGTCACATGGTCGTGTGTCATTTGAGATTTCTTAGGGTTCCAAGTCAAAGAGTTAGATGGCCTAGAACACAGCCTGACACACGAACGTGTGGGGCAACTCAGAGAGTTACACGGCCTGGCACACAAGCGTGTAACACGGTCATGTGACCTATTCAGTGAGTTACATAGGTGAAGACACGGGTTGGGACACGATCGTGTGTCCCTTGTTCAAAAGTTACACAGCCTGGCCATACGACTGTGTGACCTTTGTTTTCCAAATTTTACAACTTTTCCTTAAACTTTCTGATTTGTTTCAAATTAGTCTTGAATTGTTTCTAAGCTATTTTTAGGGATTTGAGGGCTTAATTTAGGGATAAAATGCATGTGATTGGATAAATTATGATATGTTTAGTTTATTTAGATGTTAAGACGTTAAAAAGTTTCTGTTTGTATGGTAATGCTTCGTAACCTTAATCCGATAATGAAGATGGATTAGTGGTGTTACATTTAGTGGTATTAGAATTACAGTTTAGTCGATTCTCAGACTAAACGTAGCATGTATGGAGTCTAGAAATACATGCCATTATATAACCTGTGATAGTATGATAACTCCTAAATTAAATTGAACTATGTTTTTGTACAGATAGATGTTATCCAACCGAGCTAATTCCGATGAGGTGGAAAGTAATACGCAAGCCTCTGTACACGAAACAACTAGTAGTGGTAGTGCGCCTGTAGTTGAGGGCCGGGGAGGTGAGGCTAAAGAAACCTTCTTCCAGATGATGTCAGAGTGGCTTTTAGAGTGCGTAAGAACGAACTCAATGGCTCAACAACCTCCAGCCCCTCCCATACCCCTACCTGTCCTCGTTATTCCTCAGGGTTTAGAACAAGTACGTGTAAGTAAGCGCAACCTCCAGCCCCTCCCATACCCCTACCTGTCCTCGTTATTCCTCAGGGTTTAGAACAAGTACATGCAAGTAAGCCTTCAGTTGATAAAATTCAAAAATATGGGGCTGAAGAGTTTTGTGGTACAGTTGAAGATGATCCTGAAAAAGTCGAGTCTGGTTAGAAAACACTGTGAGGGTATGAATTATCTTGTACCCCTGCTGAATGTTTAAAGTGTGTTGTATCTTTACTGAAATGCTCAACGTATCAATGATGGAATACATTTATTGCGTTCGTACCAAAAGATCGTGTGAACTAGGGGTTCTTTCAAACAGAATTTAGGAAAAAATGTCTTAGTCAGTAATTTTTTGACAAGAAATGAAAAGAATTTCTCGAGTTGAAACAAGGTTATATGATAGTAGCCGAGTATGAGAGAGAATTTGTGCAACTTAACAAATATGCTCGGGAGTGTATACCATTAGAGGCTGTTACTTGTTGAAACAAGTTTGTGCAACTTGTTGGGATTCTAGAGTTGAAAGAATTTGTGGTTCTAGTTGATAGAGCACATAAGGCTGAAGAATTCAGTAAAGCCAAAAGAAAAGCAGATTCTGAAGCTCATGATACAGGTAAATGACCTACGGGAAAGTCATTCTCATCTCCATCAAAAAAATCAAAGGAATTTCACAATCGTTCATCAGCTTCAGTAGGATTCTCGGGGAGGGATAAAGGGAAGCAACATTCAAATTTGAGACCTCAAGCTACATCTGTAGCGAGTGTGGGTAGTGTCAGAAATAAAAAACCTGAATGTTAGCAATGCAATAGACGACATTTCGAGGAGGGAAGATAGAAAGATAGGTCACATTTCAAATGTGGATCTTATGATCATTTTCTCAGAGATTTCCCTGAAAGATCATATAAAGAGAAAGCTCAGAACACTCGTTTGAGTAATACAACTGCGAAAGGGAGCCCATATCGAAATAGTGGCAATGCGTGTAACAGTCGGAGTGGAACAAAAGATTATGTTAGATTTGAGGCACGAGCACTAGCTAGAGCTTATGCGATTCGTGCTTTTAAGGAAGCTTCAACACCTAATGTGATCACTGGTACATTTTCTATCTTTGATACTAATGTTAATGTTTTGACTGGCCTAAAGTCAACACACTCATATGTATGCACAACTTTATGTTGGATAATAAAAGGCCTTTTGAGTATATTAAATTTGTGGTTAAAGTAACGAATCCTTTAGGTCGATATGTGTTAATTGGTAAAGCCTATAAAAACTATCCTTTGATGATTCGGGATTGTACCTTTCCAGTTGATTTGATATTTTTGCCATTTGATGAGTTTGATGTGATTTTGGGTATAAATTGGTTATCTTTGCATGATGCTGTTGTGAACTATAGACAAAAGCATATTGTGTTGAAATGTCATAATGGTGAAAGGATTTAGGTTGAAATAGATAGAAATGATGGCACATCTAATGTACAACTAATGTAATTTCAGCTATGTCGGCACAAAAATATGTCAGAAAGGGTTGTGAGGTGTATTTAGCTTATCACACTATCTAGCAATCAATTCGGTAGTTTTTGAGCATTTTGGTCAAGGTTTGTAATGGCATGTATAAGGTGACCTGTTATGGTGCTTTGATGAATGTGTTAATGTTGTTTTGGTATGTATAAGCTTTTGGAAGCTATGTTGGTTTGGTACACTTTGATGCCTTATCAAGTTATATCATTTTGAGTACTTTAATATGCTTGTTATTATGGTCCTTTTTGGAATGTTGATGTTGTCTTGAGAATAGCCTATTGTGACATGTTTTAGTAACTATATGGTCTAAGTTTGTATGCATGAAATGAAGTGTAACAGCCCATTTTAGGGTCAAATCAGAACAATAGTTTTGGAACCACAAATCTAAAGTATAAATGTTAAATTTATTATTACTTTAAGGTCTACAGTATGACTGAATGATCGTGTGAAAATTTCATTAAGAAATTTTATCAATAGAGTGTCCAATTTGATTAATAGGACTAAATTGCAATAGGTGAAAAATGTGTGTTCTAGAAGCTAAAGGCGTCTAATTGCTATAAAATTTTAAATTTGAGGTCTTTATATGGTAATTAGACCATTATACTTTAAGTTGGACAAAAATAGACGTGGTTAGATAAAATTTCAAAGTTTTAAGTGAAGGGCATTTTGGCCATTTAGTAAATAAGCACAAAAATAACTAATAAAAAGATGTCATCTTCCCCAATTTAGTGCCCCATGGCCCAAAATCACTAAGGGAGACATAGCTAGGGTTTGGCCAACTTCCAAGCTCTATTGTAAGTCCGTCTTTGTCCCGTTTTTAATAATTTTTACATTTTTGTGAATGTTGTAACTTGATTTAGCTATTCTAAGGACTAATTTGAAAGAAAATCAAAGTCTAAAATTTTACCCATGTTGAATATTTGTGTATTTTGATGTTTAGTGGTAGAAAATGTATGTTTTGTGTTAATAAACAACCTTTACCAAGTGATTTTTGTTGAAAATGTCAAATAGGGACCTATTTGTAAAAGTTGTAAAATGTGTGTAAAAAATATGAATAAATGAAAAATGTGGGATGATATGAGTACTAATAATATTCGGCTAGGCTTGGGTAAAAAAGAAATTTAATGAAAATCATTTTACGAGCCTAGGAACTAAAATGTAAAAAGTGGAAAAGTTAGGGGCAAAAATGTAAAATTTTCCATAAGGTGTTTTTAGGATTAAATTGAATAATGTGATGATTGAATAAGTTAAATATGGAATTCTAGATAAAGAAAGATGAGGTTCTGACGTAGGCTGGGGAAAGAACAAATTTATGGACTAAATCGAACTATTAGGCATTTTGTACCGAGGTAAGTTCGTATGTTAAAAATAAGCTTTAGAATAATTGTATTTAAATTGCTTTAATATTGTATGAATTGTATGTTTGATTATGTGAATGAGTATAACTCTATAAACGAGTTCGACGACGAATCGACAAGCAAGAAATCCTATTTGAACCTTAAGAATAGGGTAGGATACAAGTGACATGTCACTATGGTCACTGTGTGTTATGTGATTATGTGATCTAGGTGTTGGTCTTGTACGTCCTACTGATGGCTGAGTATACCGGCATATGTTGTGGATACTTGACAGCTTGTGTGAGCAGCACCACGTAGCTATGTCTTGGCTGACAGCTTGTGTGAGCAGGCCCGTTGATAGCTCGAGAGCAAGAAACTATGTGATATGAGACTTGGGTAGCTTTGGCTACATATGTGGCAATTATTGTGCAAATTTCCTGAGTATCCAACATTTTTATTCTGAGTGGTTCACGGGTACGTCAAATATGAGAATATGCGTAAGTTCATTTCGAGATGGTTCAGGTATGTGTGTAAAGCTCATGTTTATTAAATTCTCGAAATGATGACAATGAAGTAATTTCTGTGATGAAATGAATTATGATACTATGGTAAATTTACATTTAATTATGTTGTATCATTTGAATGTTATATGCATGGTAAGGTTGCTTATTTCTTGCAAAAGAGCTTACTAAGCTATATAGCTTACTCTGTTTATTTTTCATGTTTTATAATGTCGCCAAGCTAGCTCGGAATCAGAGATCATCAGAGATTCGAATCACACTACCAAACTTTCATTTTGGGTATTTATGATCTTAGTATTTTGAGAGTATGGCATGTGTAGGGACTTGGTCATTTTGTTATATGTGTCATTATGATTTTAGCCAATGTATTGGCTTGTAATTGGCAAAGGATTATTTTGATATTTGGCCATGTAAATTGGCTTATTTTGGCTAACATGGTTGTAAGCCTAAGTATATTCATATATGTGCCAATGTCTTTAGTGATATGGTCATGGTATGCTTGGTGAATGATGGATTGTGATTCATAGCATGAATGTGAAATGCTTGGATATGTGATATATTGTTGAGATGATAAAATTATGCACAATTAGGTGTCTTGAAAGTAATAGATTGAGGCTTAATGAATGTGAAATTTGCATGATTGATTTAGGGCATAATAAATGTTGTGAGTATGATGGATGTTGCTATTGTATTGGTATGTGCTGGTCATAATTGTGGATGTTTTGGTTGTCTAAGTATGCCATTAATTGTGCTATTGAGTTGGTGTAAGTGTAGGTGTAAATGAGCGTGGCAATTGGCTTGGTAAATAGCCTTTATTTTGTCAACACGGGTAGACATACGGGCGTGTGTCTAGTTCGTGTGTAACACACGGTCTGTCCCACGGGTAGGGGTGAGCATTCGATCGAATCGAATCGAATCGAATCGAAAATTTTTGAGTTAATCGAGTTTTCGAATCTTATTTTATCATCCTAACTTTATTTGAAATTTTCTCGAATCGAGTCGAGTGAGATGGAATTCGAATCGAATTGAATCGAATATATTTGTTCGAGTTAAATTTTAAAAAATAATTTTGGGTCCTTGTAACCACTGTCACCCATCGTAATAAAATTTATCCACCTTAATTAAAATTTTTATTAACTTTCATCACCTCATAATTTATTTATTAATCTTTTATATACGGGTTAGCTTCTTTGTTTGCTTAGTTGCTTCAATTATCTTGATTCTTGTCACTATGTATTTTCAATTAAAAATATATTAGATGTAAAAATATAATTTTTAATAAAATTATTTTAAAGATAAAATGTGAAATTGATACCAATAGAAAATTTTAATATGAATATTTAATGGCATAATTAATAATTTAATTTTAATATAAATATTCAATATGACTAAACAATCCAATAATATAAATAATATAAAATGTAAAATTTAATTTAATGATATAAATAGTAGATATAAATAAAATTATTACTATTTATGTTTAGTGATTTTTTTTAAGATAATTTTAATTTTTTATTTGAGAGTAAAGGGTGAGAAGTAAAAATTTAGGGGGAAAATAAAAAGTTTTGAGAGATAAAAGTTTTGAGGGAAAGTAAATAGGGGAGAGTAAAATTTTGGAGGGAAAATATTAAAAAAAATTGCGGGTTGATTGGGGTAGATGGGAGGTGGGATTGAAAGGAAGTAAAAATTTTAAGAGGAAAGTGGGAGGGAGTAAAAATTATGGGGGAAAATAAAAAGTTTTGAGTGTTTTGGGAATAAAATTTTGAGAAAAAGTAAATGGGAGAGTAAAATTTTAGTGGGAAATGGATTTTGGGTAGATTGGGGGGTTGGGATTGAAGGGGAGTAAAAGTTTTGGGGGGAAAGTGGGAAGGAGTAAAAGTTTTAAGGGAAAAGTAAAAAGGTTTGGGAGTTTGGGGTAAAAATGTAAAATATTATAGTTTGATATTCGAATTATTCAAATTATTCGAGTTATTCGAATTCGAAAACTCAACTCAATTCGAACTCGAAATTCGAAAAAAATCGAGTTGACTCGAATAACTCGATTCGTTTAACTCGAAATTCAAATTTTTTTTCGATTTTTTCGAGTCGAATCGAGTTTTGCTCACCCCTACCCACTGGCATGTGTTCTGCCGTGTGTTCCCTGCACCTAAATTTTGAGAAATAGAATGCTCAGAATTGAGCACATTGGCAGAGACACGCGCATGTGTCTCAGCCGCGTGAGGGACACAACCCTAGAAACAAGCGTGTGTGCTGGCCGTGTGAAGTCTGCACCTATTTTACAAAAATTAATTTTCCACATGGCCTAGCACACGAGCATGACTTGGCTGTGTGACCTCAATTTGTTCATGGGTTACAAGTCAAAGAGTTACACGGGGTCGAGACACGGGCGTGTGTAGCCACACAGCCTGCCAACACAGGCGTGTCCCAAACTACACGGGCGTGTGAGCCCTGTTTAGGGCAAAAAAAATTTAAGTTTTGTAAAAATTTCTAAAGTTCTCGATTTTGTCCTGGACCACTCCCAAAGCATGTTTAGGGCTTTGTAGGCTCGTATTAGGGACTTTATGATTAATTGCAAATGGTTTTAATTTGGATGTAAATTTATGGCTCGGAATTGTATGACTGTTTGTGTGGTAAGTCCGGTAACTCCTCGGACCCTATTTCGGCGTTGATTCTTTAGTATAGATTCTCTATTCCCAATTCTTTTTTAATATGGAATACATAAAATAGCATACAAGGGATGAAAATCTCCTTACCTATCTATCATACATGAATAGGAGAAAAATCTCTGAATCAAACCCATTCCCCTGTCTTCCTTTACTTAACCTTAACGTAAGTGGTGTTACATGAAGTATATGGACATGTTTAGGTAAGTGATGTTTAGATGCAAATTTGGTGCCTTTGAATGACATATTGGTTAGGTGATTTAGAATACTTGAAAATGTATGTTTATGCAAGTTTGAATGATGTTTGAACCCCTTGAATGTGTGCTTAAATGGTTTGAGAGATTATGTGCGAAATGACTTTGAAATGGCTTGATTTTATGTAAATTTTGGGTTTACAAGGCTTGAGACATGGGCGTGTGACATAGCCGTGTGAGGCACATGGCTTGGCGACACGACCGTGTGTCATCTGAGGATTTCTTAAGGTTCAAATCAATGAGTTATACGGCCTAGAACATAGTCTAGCACACAGGCGTATGGGGCAACTCAAAGAGTTACACGAGTGAGGACATAGGTTGGGATACGGCTGTGTGTCCCTTGTTCGAAAGTTACACGGCCTGGGGTGATTCCACAAGGCTATGTGACCTTGTTTTCAATTATTGTAAAATTTTCCTAAACTTTTCAATTTGTTTCGAATTAGTCCTGAATTGCTTCTAAGCTATTTGTAGGGCCTCGAGGGCTCGATTTAGGGACAAAATGTATGAGAATGGATGGTTTATGATATATTTAAATTATTGAATGTTATGATGTTTAAATGTTTATGATTGTACTGTAATACTCCATAACCTTAATCTAGCGATAGAGATGGGTTAGAGGTGTTATAGTGTGTCCCTTGTTCAAAAGTTACATGGCCTGAGGTGATGTCACACGGCCTAGCCACATGGCCATGTGACCCATGTTTTCCAAATTTTGTAACTTTTCTTTAAACTTTTCAATTTGTTTCAAATTAGTCCTAAATTGTTTTATAAGCTATTTTTAGGGCCTCGAGGGCTCAATTTAGGGACAGAATGAATGTGATTGAATGAATTATGATATGTTTAGTTTATTTAAATGTTAAGACATTAAACATTTTTGTTTGTACGGAAATGCTCCATAACCCTAATTCTGCGACGAAGACGGGTTAGGGGTGTTACATGTCTACTTCCAACAATTACACAATTTCATCTCAAGGCAACACATAAAATATGTACTTAACATTACTCAAATATTCCGTTTTATCACATCATTTAAACAAAATTGATATTTATTTTCCTAAGGCATCAACCAAAAGACCAAAAACATTTGCAATCAAAACCTTAACCAAAGTATGAAACATAAGTACATAACTACAAGATGTCACCAAGTCAAGTTCCAAACATAAACAACATAAACAAGTTAACCAAAAGATCCTAATATATGCCATTCATAACCAATATCAAAATAACCTAAAACATCTACCAAGATGAGATGAATAGTGTATATGCTCCGACTTGAACTCTCGATCAACTAGGCTTTCTGTGATCTACAAGAAAAAAACATAAAAAACCATAAGCACATAATGCTTAGTAAGTTTGAAAAAATGTAAACATAACTTATCAAGTAAAATTACTTTACATAAAACATAAATTATCTCAAATATCATTTACGTACTCATTAATTCCTATTCACATGGCTAACCTTAGATCATTAATATAACATCCGTTCAACTAGTGATCCTTTTTTATTTTTTCATTGTTCAGAGGGTGCCATGGTATCTTTCAAACAGGGTCTTACACAATTCTGATGTGGTGCCAAGTATTTTTCAACTATGTTCTTGTTCAGTTTCCGGCATAGTGTTGTGGTATCTTCCAACCAGGGTCTTATCCGTTCCGATTTAATACCATAGTAATTTTCAATTATGCTCTTTCTTATTTCAGTATAATGCCATGATACCTTTTAGCCCTGGTCTTTCTCATTTTCTCAAGTCAACGAATCTGATCACCAAATTTATAAATGTATATCAAACTATAACTAGCACCAAAATAAATTACTTTAATTAAACTACGAACTTACCTAAACAAAAACGGTTGCAGGAACAAGACTGACAACTATTCTGTTACTTTAGCTTTCCCAAACTTAAAGTCTGCTTGGTTTGTTTCTTGATCTAAATAGTAATTTCATTCAATTAATACAATTCCAGCACTTAAATAAGCAGATTTATACATTAAATCCTTCTAACATCATATTACAAATTTACCCTAACATTTTACCTTTTATGCAATTAATCCCTAAATTCAAAACTTACAAATTAACAACATTTGATGGAAAAATCATGCTAGCCGAATTATGCCTAGCCTCTAGTCAGCCCACTTTTATCAAAATTTCACAAAAATTCCATGAAGTTTTCTTATTTTTACTATTTAATCCTCAACTATCAAAATCAATAAAAATTATTATACAAAATAGTCTTTTTTAACAACCAAGCTTAATAATCTACCATTAACCTCAAAAACACTTCAAATTCATCAATGGTATAATCCAAAATGTTTCACAATTTTACAAATTAGTCCTCGGGTTAGCTAGATTAAGCTAAAACATACTTAAAAACATAAAAATAACTAAAAACTGGCTCAAAATACATACCATGCAATGTGAAATGAAGCTTGACCAAAACCTAGCTTAAGCATCCATGGTAGAATCGATTTTGACCAATGAAGAAGATGATGATAGCGATTCATCTTTTTTTTTAATTAGTAAATTACCTTTTTAACCTTGAAAATTAACTTTAATTACATGAATTATGACAACCCGTTTTTTAGTGGTGTTGAAAATAATGGTTTTGGGACCACAAATTCAATGAGTGAGTTCATAAATATTATTATTTAATATTTATGAGCCAAATAAATTATTATGTTTAATTTTTGTTAATTGAACAAATAGTTAATTACAAGTGGTTCGTCCCTAAAGTTAAGTGGTTTTGAAAAATGAGGTTTCAGGACCACGTTTCTATAAACCGAGCCTATAAATATTTAATATTTACGGAGTGATTATATTGGTGCATTGAAATTTGGTCCAAAAATTTTAACATTTAGATATTTAATTTAGTAAAAATGAATAAATCGTAAAAATTAAAAAAAGTTAATCGCCATTAATTTATCTGTGCTTAATAGCTATAAAATCATGAATTGAAGGTTTTAAATGGTAATTGGACAATAATTTAAATAAGTGGACGGTCATGGCTTGTTAATTAGGAAATTTTAAAGGTTTTTAAAGGGTAAAATAGTAAATTAATAATTAAAACAAAAATAAATGAAAGACAAACATATTTTCATCTTCATTAGTTGATTTGCACTAATTTTTAAAGGAATAAAATACCATTTTTGGTAAGGTTGGAGGTTCGGCTAGCTATCATCCCTTGCAAGTAAATTGGATTTAATTCCGTATTTTTTAATTTTATATTTTTGAGATCGTTGTAACTTAATCTAGCTAACCCGGGGACTAATTTGTAAAATTGTTAAATTTTTAGAATTTTTTCATGGATGAATTTGTGATGTTTTTGAAGTTTGGTGATAGATTATAAGCTTTATAGTTAAATAGGATTATTTTGTAAAGTGATTTTGATTAGTTTTTGGTTAGAGGATTAAATTGATATAATATTAAATTAGGCATTAAATCTTTGTGAAATTTTCATAAATATGGGTTGTTCTGGTATAATGGAAAATTAGGCTAGCATGAAATTGGGGAAAATGTTTTAGATTTGAAAGTTTCGAGTTTAAGTACTAAATTGTATAAAAGGTAAAAAGTTTAGAATAATAACATAAAATGTTAATTAAAGGGGAAGTTACATGAATTTTAGTATTTTAATAGTATTTGAACTAGATAATTGAATTAAATTATTATATAGATCAAGAAACAAATCAACCGAACACAAATCGTGGAAAAACGAAGTAAGCGGAATAGTCATTGACATCGCGTTTGCAATAATTTTTTTATTAGGTGAGTTCGTATAATAACTAAGCTCATTAATTTCTATTTTGGACGAATGGTTAATTAATGTTGTGCTTTGTATAACTTTAATTTATTGTAAATTATTAAGTAGTAATTTGGACTAAATCGTAATATTAATCAAATTGATGATTAACTGTGAAAAATGCGAATTTCATGGATGTATATTTGAAATGGTATAATGGAATGAAGTTAAAGGATTGGATATGGAATACGTCTCGTTTGAACCTCATGAATACTTAGGATACAAATGACATGTCATTAGAGGTTATTTACAATTTCGAGTACTAATCTTGGATGTCCTATCGATGGCTAAAGTCCTAAATTTATTGCGAATTCTCCACAACTCGTGTGAGCAGCATCGTGTAGCTTAACATCCCGACCCACAACTCATGTGAACAGGCCCATTTCACAACTCGTGTGAGCATATATAGTTACATGTTACAGCCACAGCTTGTGTGAATATCTCTCAAGTGTCAATTGGTATTTCATTTGGTTCAACGGGTGATAAAGGCTTAAATAAATGTGTATATATATATAGATATATGAAATGTTATATGATTAAGACATGTGAATTGGAATATGTCGATATAAATACTTGAAATGGGAATTTATGTTTATTGAACATATAATGGATGAAATATCTATTGAAATGTTTATTATAACATGTTCCATGATTTTGTTGGAATTATATGTTTCATTGATACACCTACTAACCTTGTGAAGTTGTGTGTATAGGAATGAAATGTATGCATAGGATCTAATGAATGAATTCATGCTTGAAAGGTTTAAGCATAACATGTTTGGTAAGATTAAGTTGACGTTATACGAGCTTACTAAGCTAATTGTTTATGTTAGTTGTTTATCTTTCTATAGGTCATCAGAAAGCTCGATCAGCTTGAATCATGTCAGACTACATTCACACTATCCATCCTTCATCTTGGTATAAATTTTGGTTATTTTGATGTTGGGTTATAAATGGCATGTACTAGGAGCCTTAAGTTATTATTTTTTTTTAAATAATGTTGTCCATAAGTCAGTTTAAGTAAGCTTTGGGGTTGTATTTATATGTTTCCTACTTTTGGTTTAAGTTTTAGCTTTGAAGTGTATTTAGTCATTTGTTAATTGCCTTATATGATTAGCTTCAAATATGGTGAATAGTTGTGATGAAATAGAGGATTTGGTATATCTTTAAGGAAATGTTTTGTAAGTATTGAGAATGTGTTTCTTTGAGTGTTTAATTTGTGGTACCAATGAGGGTACAATGGATAGGCATTTTGGTTGATTGATACATATGTGTTTTGGCATGTTTCGGGCTTATTTTGGTGTGTTTTGAATAGTTTTAATTGCTTGTATATGGTATGCTTGTGGTCCAAGTAAATATGTTTTGGTAAACTTGCATTTGAAGGTACTTTTTGGGGCATACGGCCTGCGACCCGGCCATGTGTCGCACATAGTGACTCCGCACGGCCGTGTGCCTTATTATTTTTAAGTATAGGATGGTCCACAAGGTCTTAGTAAGTTACACGGTCTGGTAACATGGCCTTGTGACCTTACTTCAAATGTACATATGGCCTTGGACACGGCCGTATGACCTTATTTTGAATATCCATAAGAACGGACAGACTGGCTGGGACACAGTTGTGTGTCCCATATTTTGAATTGTACACGGTTTGTTACACGACCATGTTTTCGAGCCACACGGCTTAGGCTATGTTACACGGTCGTGTGATCCCTGTTTTCAAAATTTTCTAATATTTCCAAATTTTTTTGTTTTGTTTCAAATTAGTCCTCGAATGTTTTCAAACTATTTTTAAGACCCTATAGGCTCGATTTAAGGTCTGTAATTGTGGTTATGCTTTGTATATAGACTAAGATTGAATGTTATTATATTAAATCGATTAATTTATGTTATGTGAAGTTAATTGTTACGGTTTGTATGATAATCCTCTATAACCTTAATCTGATGACAGAAATGGGTTAGAGGTGTTATATTTAGTGGTATCAGAGCTATGATTTTGTCGATTCTTGAACTGAACGTAGCATGCATAGTTATAAGTCTAGAAATACATGTCATTTTATAACCTGTGATATTGTGATGCCAGACAATCAAACTATTTTCTTTAATGTAGAGAGTAATGTTCAAGCCTCGATGCATGAGTTTGTTCATAGTACGCCCATTTCTATGGGCCAGGGAAGTGAGATCTGTGGAGCCTTCTTCCATATGATATTAGAATAATTTATTGACTTTATGAGATTCAATTCTATGGCTCAAAAACCTCCACCCCATCATCATCAAAGCCTTATATGACTGAATACTCATAGAATTCTTATTGATAAAGTTCGAAAATGTAAAGTCGAAGAGTTTTGCGGTAAAGTGAAGGATGATCCGATTAGAGCTGGGTATTGATTAGAAAACACATAAAGGGTTCTAGATGAAACTTTGTGTTCTTCTAAAGATTATCTGAGGTGTGTCATGTTACTATAAAAAAAAGGAGGCTTTTCGCTGGTAGTCAACTTTAACTACTATGGTATCGAAAGAACGGGTTAACTGGGATTTCTTTTGAATTAAAGTTTGAAAAAGAAATATGTCTGCAAATGATATTTAGACAAGAAGAAAAAGGAATTTCTTGAATGGAAGCTAGGAAATTGATCAGTTGTGGAGTACAAGCGAAAGTTTGTTTAGCTCAGTAAATATGCTTATAAGATTATGCCGATTGAGAAGGAATTGTGTATTTGTTTTGATGACGGATTCAACAATGAGATTAAAATACTTGTGAGTGTGATGGAATTTCATGAGTTTGTAATTTTATATACAAGATAAACATTAAATTTAATTTAATATTAAAATAATCACTTTAATATTAAATGAATAAAATACTATTAAGATAAGTATTAAAGTAAATTTAATATTAAACTATAAAAATAATAGTTATTTTTGGAATAGTTAATTTGAAATCAAATTCTCTAGTATAGTCCCAATAGGAGTGTAACTCTTTCACTGCTCAACCATCGAAGACCAATCGCCATCGGCACCACCATGTTTGGTGATGCAGGTGCGACATCTTTACGGCATCTTGAGCTAGTGCGGGTGCTGCCAGTTCGGTCTGGGTTAGTGACGACCTGACTGGTCCTTTCTAGCTACCGGTTAGACTCTTGGCCCATTTTCACACACCAAACTCGATTCAACTAGTTTTTGGGTCTTGATCTTGATTTTGGGCTCCTGAGCCCAATTTACGATATCAGGTCCAATTTTTAAGTTCAATTACCCATTGGGCCAATTGTTTGACTTAAAAATTCATTTCCAAAAATATCATATTAATTTTAATTAATTTGAGTAATTTAATTTTACTAGATCAAAATTAATTTTCTAAAAAATCACTTAGATTTTTCAAATTAATTTTTGAAGAAAATTCTTTAATTAAATTCTCTAGTTGAATAATTCTCACGACCACCTAATTTAATTCCACATTGAATAAATTGACTCAATTAAATTATTTCCAAAGTCGTAGAATTTTCTTCTAATTCAAATGCAGTCCGATCGAGTTTTTATTGAGCTAGCGGAGGGACCGATTAGACATATACAATTAGGCTCTAGTAATTGCATTTATGTCTAGAAGCATCATTCCAATAATTCGCAATTACTTAATCATTGAATCATTCAACAAGAAATACCATGATTGAAAACTCCTTATTATATACTTTTTACAAAAACAATTCATCCAACTGTTTTGTCCAATGACCTCGTCATATGTCATTCCTTTGAGTTAAATTTGTTCATTCAATACAATCTTATTTTATCTCATTGTCACCATTATGTCTTCTTAATAATTAATATGATCACTGTCAACAAATGACTATGATAAATTGCTAGTTCGAGAATAAGCAATCTGTAGCCACGTTCCATATTTATCAATTGACACAATGGCAATGAGAAGATATCATTAACTCTTTAATTGAGCTATGAATTCTACTGTTGCTAGTAAATTCATGTCATACACAAGTTGTGTACCAAACATATCGACTATGGGCTTGATCATCTTTAGAGTATAAGTCTCCACTTATATCAAAGCACATGAATTACTTACGTATGGTTAGTGACTAACTTAGGATTTAGGTAAATCACACCATGAACGTCACAAGTGAATTAATTCACAAATGGATTCAAAATTAATTCATCTTGGGTCCAATCTAATGTCTCTATCGTAGAGTCAACTACTCCAATAGCCAAGACTAGTCATCTCCCCAATTGGAATTGTAATGACATAATAATCCTTCTCAGTATTTAAATCAAATGCTCACTTCGATTCTTATACGAGATTACGAAGTTATTTAGATTATCTACTGAAGTAGGTTATCTTTCTCACAATGTAAACGTTCTTACAATGCCACTTATCTTCAGTTTGAACTTAGACAATCAATGAGCTAATATTTGCTTATCACAATTTTGCTATGCATGCAAAATATAAAAGACAGAAATGCAAAAGACAAAATAGTGAAATATGCAATTAACTTTATTTATTTATTCATCGTTCAAATAAATAGAATACAATTAAATGTTTACTACAATATGGGCACATTTCCAAATAATTTAAACAGAAGACAGAATGTAAGAATTATTGTTACTTTTGAGAGAGACAGACGACTAGGAATTTGAGGCACAACTAAAGTCATAGAAGCGAAACAAAAAAATATAGCGATTTAATCTAAAGCTTGAGTTTTTGCCAGAGTTCTGTGATCCGAGCACACGTGGAGGCCTCAGCTCTTGATGTTATTGATGGTACTTTCCTACCTTTGATGTTACAGTATATGCATTAATTGACTCTGGGTTGAGACACTTTTAAATGTGTAATATTTTAGTAATAGAAAAGAGTTTACAGATTGCGTCACCTGAATATGTTGTTAAAGTAACAAACCCTTTAGGCTACAAATGTCATAGTTGATTTGGTTTGAAAACAATGTCCATTGAAAATTCAAGTCTATAACGTTACTGTTAATTTGATGTTATCGTAATTTAACGAATTTGACATTATACTAAGAATGGACTGACTAACTATTCATGATGCTATAGTGAATTGTTGACAGAAATAGATTGATTTGAGATGCAAGAATGGTGAATTGATTCTATTGAATCTACTAAGTCTGATTGTGTTTCAAAAACAATTTAGTGATATTTGCATAGAAATTGATCCGAAAGAGGGATGTGGTGCATTTTTATTCGTTTCTTCTGGATTCTAGAGTATCAAAAATGAAAGTTGAGTAGGTACTAATAATTTGTGAGTTTACTGATGTTTTTCCTGAGGAATTCTTGGGTATATTATTAGAGCTAGAAGTCGAATTTGCTATAGAATTAGTGTCAAGGACTGCTTCGATTTTGATTGCTCCGTATAGAATGAATTCAATGAAATTAAAAGAATTGAGAGCTCAGTTGTAAGAATTATATGACAGAGGTTTTATTCGACTGCGTATATCACTTTGAGGACCACTTGTTCTATTTTTGAAAAAGAAATGTGGGCTGATGGGGTTGTGTATATGTTATCAACAGTTGAATAAAGTTATGATAAAGAATAAATATCTATTGCTTCATATTGATGATTTATTCAAGCAACTGAAAAGTGCGATAGTGTTTTCAAAGATTGATATTAGATTTGATTATTATCAGTGGTGAATTAAAGATGTTGATGCACTGAAAACACTATTCAGAGTCGTTACTGTTAAATATGACTCCTATTTTCAGTCAAATTTGAAAAATAATATTTCAGTTAAACTCTGTTTACTTGTTTCAATCAAACACTGATTAGTTTAGATTATTTTATTATTATTTGACTTATGAATTTAGCCTATAAATAGACTCTTTTACACCCTTAGAATAGATACCCATTAGAGATTAGAACTCATAACACATTTAGAGAATTTTGTGTTTACGTTTTGTGGGTTCTTTGTTTTCGGGTGTTCAGGGCTTAGTTTTATCTCCATCTTTTGTATTCTTCGTTCTTTTTCCATTATAGTAAAATTATCTTTGCTCCTAGTTTTTTATCCTCTTTGGAGGGGTTTTTCACGTTAAATTTATGTGTTCAATTTCTCAATTTATTCCGCTATTTTCTTGTTCGTCGCTTAATCGGGTTGAAATCCTAGCAAGTGGTATCAGAGCTAGTTCAATTTTCATAGATCAGCCCATTCAGAGATGGCAACAACAATGTTTGAAATTGAGAAGTTCGATGGTGAGACAAATTTCAATCTGTGGCAAGTTCGGATGATGGCAATTCTAGTTCAATCAGGCTTGAAAAAGGTTGTTATCGGGAAAAAGCCTGAGAATCTAAATAAAATAGAATGGGAAGAGCTTGATGAAAAGGCTTTATCTGCAATCCAGTTGTGCCTCACGAATACGGTATTGCAGGAGGTATTGATGGAGAAGACCTCATCTGCCTTGTGGAAAAGGTTAGAAACTCTTTATGCGACTAAGTCTCTGGCTAACTGTTTAGTGTTAAAACAACGTCTATTTACGTTTTGCATGAACGAAGGTGAGCTTCTTAGAGATCACATCAGTCAATTCATTACTCTTTAAAATGATTTAAAGAATGTTGAGGTTCATATTGACGATGAAGATCAGGCTATGCTATTATTGTGCTCTTTACCCCCTTCATACAAGTCTTTTAGGGAGACCCTAATTTATGGCAAAGACAAACTCTCGTTCGAAGATGTGAAGGGTCATTTGTTGAGTAGAGACAAACTCGACAATGAGCTTCATTTGGATAGCAAGATAGATAGGCAAGCTTTTGTTTTGGTAGCATCAAAGAAACGAAATAAAAGGTGTCGCTACTGTAAAAAGTTAGGTCACGTCAAAGCAGATTGTTATAAACTACAAAATAAAAAAAGCTACAGAGAGTAACGAGGAAGATGTAGCTGGTGCTAATTTGGCCGATGAAAATGGGGATGATTCCTTTTCAGTGTCAACAAGTGATAACACCAAGCTCACGTCCGAGTGGATCCTAGATTCAGGATGTTCTTTCCACATGTGTCCCAATAGAGAATGGTTCTCCACATACAGTTCGATTGAAGGTGTAGTTGTACGCATGGGAAACGATTCATCTAGTAAGGTAATTGGTATTGGTACTGTTAAAATTAAGATGCACGATAGGACGATTAGGACACTCTCAGATGTCAGGTATGTACCTGATTTACGAAAGAATCTCATCTCCTTAAGTATTTTAGACTTGAAAGGATGCAAAATCAACATCGAGTCGAGTGGTATTAAAGTATCTCGTGGAGCTCTCATTTTGTTAAAAGGTAAAAGAACCGGAAGTCTTTATATTCTGGAAGGTTATACAATGACCAGTGAAATTGGATGTCCCTCGTCCGTTACGGAGTTAAAGTCAACTTGTTTGGAGCGGAGGCAACTTGGTCATTGGAGGGAAAAAGGAATGACTGTTTCGTTGAAGAGAGGTTCTCTTTTGGATACAGGTTTTGAAAAGTTAGGGCACTATGTTCGTGAAAATCAAGACCCGGGTTAGTTTTGATTTAGCAGTGTACAAGTCGAAGGCTAGAAGTCTTCCAGTTTCTAAGCACAAATTTGACTCAGTTAATTCCATGCATAGTTCAAGATAGGCTTGTGGCGGGCTTTGGCAAAAATGGCGTTGTGGAAATATGAGTCAAGGTGGAGATTTGTTAAATATGACTCCTATTTTCAGTCAAATTTGAAAAATAATATTTCAGTTAAACTCTGTTTACTTGTTTCAATCAAACATTGATTAGTTTAGATTATTTTATTATTATTTCACTTATGAATTTAACCTATAAATAGGCTCTTTTACACCCTTAGAATAGATACCCATTAGAGATTAGAACTCATAACACATTTAGAGAATTTTGTGTTTACGTTTTGTGGGTTCTTTGTTTTTAGGTTTTCGGGGTTTAGTTTTATCTCTATATTTTATACTCTTCGTTCTTTTTCCATTATAGTAAAATTATCTTTGCCCGTGGTTTTTTATCCTCTTTGGAGGGGTTTTTCACGTTAAATTTGTGTGTTCAATTTCTCAATTTATTCTGCTATTTTCTTGTTCATTGCTTAATCGGGTTGAAATCCTAACAGTTACGAACATTATGAGTTCCTAGTTATGTCTTTCGGATTAATTAATGCCTCTGTAGCATTTATGAACCTATTGTAACAAAACATTGAATTTGTTTAGTCAAATAAGGACAAGCAAAGTTTTGGTCAGTAAAAAAGAATTGTTGACGGAAGCTCTGATACTAGTTCAGCCTAAGTCCAAGAAAGAATTCATTTTTTACGGTAATGTTTCACTCAGATGATCTTGAATTATGCTAGTTATTATAGACTTGAGAGTTAAATCATTAATTCTTCAAAGAATTTGTAAGATGCAATGAAAAGACTCGAATGTGTTAGTTAAAAGAAAGCAGATTCAAAATGATCAGATCACTAATTTTAGTATGGATTGTGATAATAATCTATATTTCCTAAATCAAATATGTGTGCTAAACAATTCAGAGATTTTTCTAGATATCTTATAATAGGCTTATAACAGTGTTTATTTGATTTAATTAGGTAGCAACAAAATGTATAATGACTTAGGAAAGAGTTACTAATGGCCAAGAGTAAAATGTAAAATTTCAGAGTTTGTACCAAGATGTTTGGTATGTTAATAGGTCAAAGCTGAATATCAAATTTTATATGAATTATTACGATTTGTTATTATTTCTAAATAGGAATGAGAGCGGGTCACGATAAATTTCGTATTTGGACTACCTTTAACAATGTTAAAGAATGACATGATCTAAATTCTTATTATCATATTGATGAATTCGGCTCACTTTATTTCAATTAGAATAGATTACTCATTTAAAAAGCTAGTGGAGTTGTATGTATCAGAGAATAACAGATTGCATAGAATGTTGTTGTATATCATTTATGATTGAGATCTGAGATCACCTTTAGATTTTGAAATAAACTTCACGAGGCTTTGAGTATTAAACTTAACTCCAGTATAGCATTCCAATCGCAGTCAAAATAAGTAATTTAAACTCTGAAATTCAAATTACAATGTTATTTCATTGAGATCAAGGATAATTGGGGGAAGTATTTTCTATTGAATAAGTTTGCTTATAATAAGAGGTAACAGTCTAGTATTAAAATGGTACCATCTAAAGCTTTTAAGGATGGGAATGTAAAATCCCATTATACTAGTCAGAATTGAGAGAGAACAAGCTAGATGGGACCTATTTTACTTGAAAGATGAAGAGTCTAAGAGTTTACAGTAACCAAACATATTCCATGTAGGAAATTTTGAAGGCGAAATTTTCCTGAGAGGAGAATTATAACAACCCGTTTTTCAGTAGTGTCAAAAATAGTGGTTTTAGGACTACAAATCCGATGAGTGAGTTCGTAAATATTATTATTTAATATTTACAAGTCAAATATATTATTATGCTGGATTTTGATTTCATAATTTTTGTTAATTGAACAAATAGTTAAGTAAAAGTGGTTCATTCTTAAAGTCAGGTGATTTTAGAAAATGAGGATTCAAGACCTCTTTTCTATAAACTGAGCCTGAAAATATTAAATTTGGTCCAAATATTTTAACGTTTAGATAGTTAATTTAGTAAAAAGAATTAAATCGTAAAAATTATAAAAGTTATTCGCTATTAGTTTATTTATGCTTAATAGCTATAAAATCATGAATTGAAGGTTTTAAATGGTAATTAGACCATATGTTAAATAAGTGGACGGTCATAGCTTGTTAATTAATAATTTTTAATGGTTTATAAATGGTAAAATATTAATTCAATAATTAAAAATAAATAAATGAAAGAAAAACATATTGCCATCTTCATTAGTTGATTTTCACCGTTTGTTAGAGGAAGAAGACACCATTTTTGGTGAGCTTGGAGGTTTGGCTAACTAACATCCCTTGCATGTAAGTCGGTTTTGATTGCGTATTTTACTAATTTTTATGTTTTTGAGATCGTTGTAGCTTAATCTAGCTAACCTGGGGACTAATTCTCAAAACTGTTAAATATTTAGAATTTTTTCATGGATGAATTTGTGATGTTTGTGAAGTTTGGTGATAGATTATTAAGCTTTATAGTTAAATAGGATTATTTTGTAAAGTGATTTTCATTAGTTTTAGTTAAAGGATTAAATTGATATAATATTAAATTAGGCATTAAATCTTTGTGAAATTTTAATAAATATGGGTTGTTTTGGTATAATGGAAAATTCAGCTAGCATGAAATTAGGGAAATTGTTTTAGATTTGAAAGTTTCGGGTTTAAGGACTAATTTGTATAAAATGTAAAAAGTTTAGCATAAAAACATAAAATGTTAATTAAAGAGAAAGTTATATGAATTTTAGTATTTTAAAAGTATTTTAACTAGATAATTGAATTAAATTATCATATAGATCAAGAAACAAATCAACCAAACACAAATCGTGGAAAAACGAAGTAAGCGGAATAGTCATCGACATTGCGTTTGCAATCATTTTTTATTAGGTAAGTTGGTATAATGACTATGCTGATTAATTTCTATTTTGGACGAATGGTTAATTAAAGTTATGCTTTGTATAACTTTAATTGATTGTAAATTATTAACTAGTAATTTGGACTAAATCGTAATGTTAATCAAATTAATGATTAACTGTGAAAAATATATATTTCATGGATGTATATCTGAAATGGTATAATGGAACGAAGTTAAACGATTGGATATGGAATATGTCCCATTTGAACCTCGTGAATACTTAAGATGCAAATGACATGTCAATAGGGGTTATTTACAATTTCGGGTACTGGTCTTAAATATCCTACCGATGGCTGAGGTCCTGCATTTGTTGCAGACTCTCCATAGCTCGTGTGAGAAGCATCATGTAGCTTAACATCCCGACCCACGGCTCATGTGAGCAGACCCATTAAACAGCTCGTGTGAGCATATACGGTTACATGTTACAGTCACAGCTTGTGTGAGCATTTCCCAAGCATCCGATGCTATTTCATTTGGTTTAACAGGTGGTAAAGGTTTAAATGAATGTTTAATATATATATGAAATGTTATATGATCAAGACGCGTGAATTGGACGATGTCGATATAATACTTGAAATGGGAGTTTATGTTTATTGAACATATAATGGATGAAATATCTACTGAAATGTTTATTATAACATGTTCCATGATTTTACTGGAATTATATGTTTCATTGATTCATCTACTAACCTTGTGAAGTTGTGTGTATACGAATGAAATGTATGCATCGGATCTAATGAATGAATTCATGCTTGAAAGGTTTAAACAAAACATGTTCGGTAAGTTTAAGTTCACGTTATACGAGCTTACTAAGCTAATTGCTTATTATAACACCCCAAAATATTTGTTTATGTTTCTGTAATTGCTTGACACAAATATCTGTTTGCTTTAGTGGTTAAGTGTTCTGGTGTGTGTGTGAGAGGTCTTGGGTTCAAGCCTTACCTTGGGTAAATTTTGGTATTTTTCTGACTTAAGCCTTATCCTTACTCAGTGGGCTTATTTTTAGTTATTGGTAAACCATATCAGAATGAGCTTGTTGGCTCATGTGGTAAGGGAATTAATGTGCTAGAGGTTTTGAGTTCGAATCCCTGCGTGAGCATAGTTGATTTTTTGCTCGGTTTTGTGTTAGTGTTTTGGTAGAGTTTAAATTCTGAGGAGTTGGGTGTTAGCGGGTTAGTAGACACATAATTAAAGAATTTGGAAAGTTATCAGATTTCATTTTTATTTTGTATTTTTATTTTATCCTTTTTTTTCAAAAACTTCGGCTTTCTTTCCCAAATTCTAACATTCCTCTTCAAAATTCTCTCTTCTCCTCTGTCGTTTTCTTCCCTTACCTTTGTCAACGAAATATTTTTCTTCTCCTTTTGTGTTCTCCCTCGTGCCTTATTTGGTGGACGTTCTCATGTTGGTAAGTGTGGTGTCGATTGACGAGTGTTAATTTTCGGTTGGAAAGCGTTTGTAAAGGTTATGTTGGAATGTTAGTGTAACGTAGTTTCTGATTCTTGCTTCTACAATTGTTGGTGTAGGGGAAGGCTGCGAATAATAAGTTTCGCTTCAATTGTTTAGACTGAGGCTTTTCGACGGTGGTAAGTCGAGGTTCTATTGAATTTTTGTCAATTCGCTGATAAACCCTCTAAATTGGTATTGGGTATTCTGATTTTAGGTTTCAGAAGACTCAGGATTACTTTAGCATCGGATTGGTATCAGGTGTGTACCCAGAATGTAGAAAAATAGGAATCGACGAAAGCTAAAAAACCTCATTGTCGACACCACACGGCTATATGGTAGGTCATGTGTGATGACATGGCCGTGTGATCGACGAAGACCAGGCCGTACGCAAAGACGCGACTGTGCGATGGTCGGAGTGTGTTTGTGTGAGCCACACGGGCTAGGCTAAATTGTGCGGTGGGCCACACAGACGTGTGGATTCTAGGCCAAGCCGTGTGATCCACATGGGCTTGTGGATTCTAGGCCAAGCCGTGTGATCCACACGGGCAAGGCCAATCTAGACGTGTGGGCCTATTTATCTGAATTTTTCCCTAGGGTTGCACGGTCGTCCCAAACGCCTGTGCACCTACTGTAGGGTCGATAAGGGCTAAATAAACCTTAAACTGGGTGATCTGATTGTTTGATATTCTGATCTAATTAGGATATTAATGCACGTCTACTTGCACTATTATCTGCATATCTGTTAGCTATGTATGCTTATATGTAAGCATGTGAGCATGTTAGACTGTTTATTTGTATTTGTATATTTCTGTATCTGGTATTAGGGATGGGATGATGTATATTGGAGGAAGTGTTCTGAAAGGCAATTTACGCCTATTATCTGGCAGCATGGCTACATTATAACTGCTATGTGCCGCATCAGTACAATATGGTGTGTAAGGCTGGGTGGGTGTTTTAAACCCACATTGTGTGTAGGGATGGTCGAAGATGGTGTGTAGAGGATGGGGGCAGGATTCTGATTTCTGATTTTGATTTGAACATCTATGTTTGAATCTGAGACGGGCTTAGGCTCGAATCTGTATCTGTCTAATTCTGAATTTCTGTATGTGTACATGCTTAATTTTGTGCGGTTATACATTGAGTTTTTGTAAACTCACATCTGTTTATCTGTCCTGTCAGGCAATCCACAGTTTTAGGCGGACCGGTGTGGTAGGAACTCAACAGTGACCACTCTTCCGTAAACCTGATTAAATTTATTAAATTATGGTTTGTTTACTGTTTTGGGTTATTTCTGAGAGGTTGTAATTTTTGGGACTCTCTGGACTTTATGAATTTTTAACTATGGTTTTTGATTTGTTTATAATTTGCTTGCCATAATAAATTATTTTTTTTGAATTCACATTTTTAACGCAAACTAAAGTTTTTTCGAAAATGACTACTGAGTTTTTGAACTTAAATGGTTTTCGTCAATTTTTGCTGCAAACACGTTTTAAGGCAAATTAATTATGTAAGTAACATTTTGACAATGAATATAGGCAAATATGGAATTGATAAACTAAAACGACTTTACTGTGATGATTACATTTTCAAAACCTATTCCTTGTGACATCTTCGAATTCGGCCATAACATCTAAGCTGAGTTTGGGGTGTTACACTCATGTTAGTTGTTTATCTTTCTATAGATTATCAGAAAGCTCAACCGGCTGGAGTCAAGTCGAAGTATAATCACACTATTCGTCCTTCATCTAGATAGAAGTTTTGGTTATTTTGATGTTGAGTTATAAATGGCATGTACTAGGAGCCTTTAAGTTATTTTGTTTAAAATAATGTTGTTCATAAGTTAGTTTAAGTAAGCTTTGTGGTTGTATTTATATTTTTGGTACTTTTGGTTTAAGTTCGAGCTTTGAGGTATTTTTAGTCATTTGTTAACTGCCTTATGTGATTAGCTTTAAATATGGTGAATAGTTGTGATGAAATAGAGGATTTGGTATATCTTAAGGAAATGTTTTGTAAGTATTGAGAATGTGTTTGTTTGGGTGTTTAATTTATGGTACAAATGAGGTTACATTGGATAGGCATTTAGGTTGATAGATACATATGGGTTTTGGCATGTTTTAAGCTTGTTTTAGTGTGTTTTAAATAGGTTTAATTGTTAAGAAATGGTATGCTTGTGGTCCAAGTAAACATGTTTTGGTACGTTTGAAGGTACATGTAAGGGCATATTGCTAGGACATGGGCTATCACATGACCGTGTGTCACACACGGTCACTCCCCACTTATTGTTTTTAAGTGCAGGATGGTCACATGGTCTTAGTAAGTTACATGGCCTGACGACACGGCCTTATGAACCTATTTTGAATATCCACATGGGTTGAGACATGGTCGTGTGTCCCATATTTCAAATTGTACATGGTTGGCTACACGACAATTTTTTCGAGCCACACAGCCTGGCCATACAGCCTCGTGACCCTTGTTTTCAAAATTTTCTAATTTTTCTAAATTTTTTGTTTTGTTTCAAATTAGTCATTGAATGTTTCCAAACTATTTTTAAGACCCCATAGGCTCAGTTTAATGTTTTTAATTGTGGTTATGCTTTGTATATTGATCAATATTGAATGTTATTATATTAAATCAATTAATTGATGTTAAGTGAAGTTAATTGTTACATTGTAATACTTCGTAACCCTAATCCGGTGACGGTGACGGAGATGAGTTTGGTGTGCTACATGAATCATATCACCTAACCATACACTAACAATTCATATGGTATAATTATCATTTAAATCCACTTATTTATCTATCCCTAGCCATTTAACACATTCAACTAATAAAAGCTAACTTTTGCAACTTTTACAATTTAGTTCTTTTTACTAAATTAACTTATTAAACATTTAAATTTCTTAATCATAATTTAAAACAATCCTATATCAACTCTATAAACATTAAATAAATAATAAAATATTGACTCGCTTGTCAAAATTGTGTTCTTGATACCATTGTTTTCGACACCACTGAAAATGGGTTGCTACAATAAATATTGATCCAACAAAAGTATTCTCCAAATTTACTGTACCTGTCACTTTGTTGTCCTTTGATCTACGTCGTATCCTTTGCTCTACCAATATCCATGGCTTGTACAATCTCTCTTTTATGTTTGATCCTTCATGAGCTGTCGTTGATTCTATCGGTTTAAGAACTGTCTGCGATGCCTCAGTCTCAACATTTTTCTCTAATGGTCAATTTGGGAAAGTTTCTTTTATATGCCCATATCTACCACATTCAAAGCAAACTGACAATAAAAATTCATACTCAATTCTCTGTGGTTTGTCATTAACCAAAACCTTGAATATTTGAGGCTTATGCAGACTAACATATACGGTTAAGCGGGCAAGACGCCCTATTGTCCTACTGTCGGTGTTCAAATCCAACTTTGCAACTGACCCAACCATTCCCCCTATTTCTAGTAGGATTTTCCTTTTATACATATATCTAGGTAAGCCGAGAAGCTTGATCCACGCCATAGCCACATTCGAAAATGGTTGAGTAGGGTTAAAATTCATCATCTGAGGTTGTACAGTTAGATACTGTCCATAGATAATCCAAGGACCCTCTGATAAGACTTTACCCGAATCACCATTGTTTTGGAACCTGGCCAGGAAATATCCATTTTCTACGTCTATTAATTGAAATGGAGAGGATGGTTCCACAAACTGTATATTTTATTCTACAAAGCCGGATAACTTGTGTTGCAATCAAATAATTTTAAAACCACTGTTGTGCTCATATCTTTGATTAACATCTAATTAATCCTTTTGGAAAATTCAATGGAAGGGATTCCATTAACGAAAGATTTTATGATATCTTATTCCATCAGATCCAAGTCTTCGATCGCATCAACACCAAAAGAGTCACCAGCCTTTTTGAATTTGAGTTTGAATTTCCAACGACCATATCCTTCCAAGAGACTATGTGAAGTATTCCGACCCGCCGCCGATTCCCTTTCAGACTTATCGGATTTATCCCTAAAATAAACTTTCTTAGTGATCAATCCTTTCATAGAGGAATCATCAAATCCAACACCTTCGTAGAAGGAAGTATCCATCACTTAGCAAATTACATCTAGAAATTCTTTTTGTTTTAATTTAGTTAGTTATGAAATAGTCCTTTAAGTGCTAGGAAAGTGCCCACTTCCCTAGTACTGGAGTTATTAAATGACAATTTCCATATTTGAGTATTAACAATTTATTGCACGGTTTGAATGAGCTATGTTGATTATTTGGAGGATATTTAACCTAACAATGAAGGTCATATTACTTGGAAAATTCACATGGAAGATTGGATCAAATTAAATCACCCGAGACAATCTCTTACAATATGGACATTTGGATTGGATTGAAACTCTTTGATATTAACTGCCAAGAGTCCACGTTTATTTTATTCTCTATTATTATATTGTAAATAATTTGTTGTATTACTGTTTTAATAGGATTGTTATAGATATCTTATGTTAGCAAGTCTCGAACATAAATCTATTTAAGGGAAAGACTTGTATAGGTTTTTCTATTGAGAGTTTTTAGTACTTATCTTGTCTAAGGTAGGGAACTTTTCCTAAAGTGCAAATTGTTAGTAAAACCAATTGTGTTGTGGTTTTACTTGCTAAGTTCACAGGGGTGAACTTAGTTATGAAATTATTGTTCTTAAATATTCGAAAGTGAGATGAGTTAGGTTCACTTGTTGTAATTATTGAAGTGAGTGGATATTTCCCACTGAGTTAGATTTCGCAAACATAGGAAAACTAAACGGTATAAATAATTCATGTGTGTTCTTTTTGTTTTCAATTTCCAAATTTGGTGTCAGAAAAGTATCCACTTACCTGTTACTCCTTCCAAGTACTTCGTTTATTCACTAGTAACAAATTAGTAATTTTAATTGGTATTAGAGCTTACAACTTGACGTAACTAGTGGAGATCTTAAATGTTGCTAGGTTCAAGTCATGGAAGGTTCTTCTACATCTCGTCTTCCTATGCTTGAATTTGCAAACTGTGCTTACTAGAAGGCACAGATGAATGCATACATTAAGTTCATTGATGAAAAGGCCTGGTGTGCTATGTTGATAGGTTGGGAACCCCTAAAGATGGAGATTAAAAATGGGAGAGTAGTCAAGCCTGAAGTTCAATGGGCCACGAAATAAAAACAATTGACCAATGTTAATAATAAAGCTCTATATGCTATTTTCTATAGAGTTAACCTTCAAGAATTCAAAAGAATTGCCAAATGCATTGTGGCAAAATTAGCCTAAGATATATCAGAGACTACTCATGAACGCAATACAACTATCAAACAATCGAAGATGCAAATGTTAGCATCCAAAGTTGAAAGTCTTAGAATGTAGGAATCAGAAAAAACTAGTCTTTCATCGCTGAGTAAAACTTACCCATATCTTCCTTTCCAAAGTTTAAACTCGACTCGATCCATGTATTTATAGTATTATGTGGTGCATTCTAGATGTAACAGCCTAATTTTAGGGCAAGTCAGAATAGTGGTCTCGAGACCACAAATTTGAAGTCAGAGAAATTATTTATTTATTATTTTGGAGTCATAGCATGTTTATAATAGTACATAAAAAATTTGGTGAGTAAATTTTGACGTTTGTGAGCCCAATTACGAAAAAGGACTAAATCGCATAAAGTGCAAAGGTCCTAAATTGATAGCTAAAGGTGTCAAATAGTTAGAGAACCAAAATTGGGGGTCTTTAAAAGGCAATTAAACCCTTAGACAATAGCTTGACCTGCCATGGGAGACAAATTGGAGAGAAGTTTAAAATTAGGCGAAGCTTAGGTCACCAATTTTGACTAGTTGTCTTTTCAATAAAACAAAAAGGAAAAGCTATCATCTTTTCTCTCTTCTTAGCTTAAAATATCAGCCATTGTAGGGGTTTGAAAGCTTCAAAAATTTCAGCAACTTTGAGCCCTCTCAAGTAAGTTATTTTAATAGTTTCTCTTCATGATTTTTACATTTTTGAGACCCTTGAAGCATGAGCTTTCAAATGAGGGGTATATCTTGCAAAATGGTTGAAGGTCTAGGTTTTTCCCATGAGAGAATTTAGGGTTTTTCTGAAATTTTATGGAAAAATATGAGTCTTAGTTGTATAATAGACAACTTTTGTGAACGGTGTTACCATAAAAACACCTAAAGGGACCATTTTGGACAAGTCGTAAAATAATTGATAAATGTGTGAAATAGAGAGAATTTGGGGTTTCTATAAGAGCAAAAAGAGTTCATCTAGGCTTAAGATGCAAAGAAATTTGATAAAAATAGATTTTCGAGCATAGGGGTAAAATGGTCATTTTGCCAAAGTCTAAAGGCAAAATGGTCATTTTATCGAAGATGTGAATTTTTAATTGCTTAATTTTATTTAGTGATTAAATGAGTGCATTTTTCTATTTTAGATCAAGAATTGCCAAATCCAAACCTAGACCGGGGGAAAACCAAGCAAATTGACTAAACCGACTAGTTGCCACATTTTGTAACTCGAGGTAAGTTGTATGTAAATAATACAACTACATTACTAATGTATGTGTTGAATTGTATTTGAATTAATATAGCATGAATTGCTTGATTGTGGAATTAAGATGGTATGATAAGAATAGAGATAGTAGAGTTATTGTTCGAACCTAGAAAATAAATTGGATATTCATGTCGTGACGTTTGGGTCATTTGTGTGTGAGCTAGAGTAAGACATGTTTGGGACATGCATCGGCCAGATTATGAGAGCCAGTGTAAGACCGTGTCTGGGACATGGCATCGACATTGAGATGAAAGCTAGTGTAAGATATATCTGGGACATGCACCGGCCTCGAGACGTAAGCCAGTGTAAAAAATGTCTTGGACATGCATCGGCTACAAAATGATAGTCAGTGTAAGACCCTGTCTGGGACATTGCATCGACTTGAGATATGAGCCAGTGTAAGACCATGTTTGGGACGTAGCATCTATACCTTACCCACGTTTGAGGCTTGATGAATATCCGGTAGTGTCCCAAATGGTTCAACAGTGAACGTTATCTTCCTAAGCTAATGAGGAAAGTATAACTGTGTTGTGAGTGGTACAGGTACCTAATTGGTACATATAAGATATGAGCTCATTGAACAATAAATGACTAGTATGGATGGTAATGAGTAAGTTATGCCTACGCCTACCTTGGTATCATGAGCATGTGGATCATTGATAAAATGTTGTTGTTGTGTACTTACTTATATGCAACTTACTAATCTTTTATGCTTACTCCCTTTCCTTTCATTTTCTTACAGTGTCGCCTAACTCCAGAAGTCAGAGATATCGATCACACTATCAACCGAAGCATTCGGTATAGTTGGATTTATATTTTTGAGTATGGCATGTATAGGACTTAGACTTTATTATTTTGTGTCTTTGAGAATTGGCCAAATGTGTCGGCTTGGGTTGGAAACCCTTTAATTTGTATTAAGCTTGAATGACAGTAATGTTCATTTTGAATTTATAAAAGATGCATTCTCATGGTTGAATGAATGTCTATTATGGCTGATTTAATTATAGGAGTTTTACTTGGTTCGATATTGGTTGGTATTTGTATGGAACTATATATGTAATAGTGGCAAGGAGGTTTGGTAAATAGCCTTATACTGTCCACACGGGTAGACACACAGGTGTGTGGTTAGGCCGTATGTCTCATGTACATAAAAATATCAAGTCAGTATGTATGGTATTAAACACACGGGCAGAGACACGGTCGTGTGTCTCAGCCATGTAGAGGACACGGCCCAGCACACGGGCGTGTGCCTTGGTCGTGTGACATTATGAGCATGCTGATGTCAGAAACAGGATACCCAGATTTTTGCACACGGGCGTGTCGTGGCCGTGTGAGGGACACGGGCCGATGACATGGGCGTGTGTTTGGCCGTGTGAAAACCCCTGTAGGTGTGAATTGGAAATTAATTCTACACGGGCGTGTTACCCTTCCACACGGGCATGTGTCCCTGTGTTAAGTGACATTTTTCTATAAATGGAAAAAGGGCCTGAAATGGTCTCAAATGATTTACAATGTGTGTTTTGAGCCTCGTAAGCCATATTCATGGTATGTTGATAAGTTTTAAAATTGGACAGAGTTTCGGTAACTCGGAAAGGAATGAAAGCTTGAGTTTAAAGTTGAGTAACGCCTCGTATTCTGTCACGGTATAGGATACGAGTATGGGGTGTTACACTAGATGGTTCCCAATGAATTACAGTTCTCGTCGATGACTTTATACGTATATTCCATGAATAGCTTTGTTTTCTTAGTGACACCATTCGATTATACATAAAGGCCAAATTGGTTTCTGTTTGTTCTTTCCGATCAAAACATGGACCATTATCTTATTGTTAGTGTTGTTGAGCTGGTCGAGTAACTAGTTCGAGACTTGTGTGATTTTCATTAGCAAGATGAAGGTGGAGAATTGGCTGATTTTTTGAGGATTTTCATGGTGTTTGTCAGACTAGGTGAAGCCAGAGATGATGTCAGTGCCAGTATAGAAGCTGAAGGTGAAGGAGGTGGTGGTGATGGTTCTGGGGAGGGAGGAGACTTTCTCCTTAAAATTTTTTAATAATATTTTTGTAACTTCTAATAATTTTTTTAAAATTTAAATTTTTAAAAAGTAATTTTTTTTTACTAACGTGGCATGTTATATCAACATACTATATTAATATCGTTTATCACATCAATGTTGTCAACTATCAAACTAGTCAATTAATGTTTCCATTTTTATTTGATTTTTTTTGGTCATAAAAAGGCTCAAATACTATATTATTTTAAGAATTTTATTTATTTATTTATTTTTTATTAAAGGTGTTTTTTTACCATAAGCCTTTTCTAGGCATGTAAAGATTAGATTGCTCTGAAAGACTAGTCATTAGCGAGGGTGGATGATGTCATACTAGAAACAGAACAGAAGGATGAGTTTGCAATTTTACGGTACCAAACATGTGGGCATTTTTGGGCATGGAAAAGGTAATACAATCATTGGGGAAACATGCTTTGTGGTAGAATTGCCAAAAAGCAAGCATTAACAACAGTGAGAAATGGATTCCTAGTGGTAAGCAAGTAACTGCTTGCGTTAGAGAGTACTCTGAAAAGACTACATATGAAATATGAAAAAAAAAAAAAAAAAAAAGATGAAATATTTCAGGAGGTTTCACCAGCAATGTGTTTGATGAAATGGGTGACTGGAAACTGGAGGAAAAGTTGTGAATATGGTTGTATTTGCTTGTTTTAGTTGAGATTTGGCTTTCTTCTTTTTGTGGAAGAGACTATTTGAGCGTTCTTCATACTCCAAGCATTGAGGGTTGGAATATTGACATCTAATGTGCCATTGTTGAATGCATATAGGTAGGCTTGGTTATCAATGGCTAGCTTGGGATAAACTCTGGCAGTGATGCAAGCTCTTCCTTCCCCACCAAAGCTCTCCACAATAGAATGATCTATCTGCAATTTCGGTATCCGATTGTATCAGTCTATAGAAAACTTTGCAAATGTTATAATTGAGGTGTTAAAACAGATATAACATACAAGACTTCTCAGTGAAATCTTTTCATTGAGAGGGTCTATGTCAATGAAAGCTCCATAAATGGTCTTTTGGGGTCCTTCCTCTACTGATGACCCGCTCTGATCACTGCACATGAGCACTACATAGTTGTCCTCACTTCTAAAAACGCGAAAGAAGATTGCGGTTTGCTCTGTCAAGTCTTTCGAAGCTAAAACCAGTATTCCAAATGGTCCAACATTGCTTCGAACTGATGCTGTCTTTTGACTACAGAGCAGTTTTGGATCAACCCAACTTGGATCCATTAATTCAGCCTCCTTTAAGCTGGACAAACTGAAGGAAACTTCGACATCGGCCTTTAGCAGCATGAAGCCAATATAGTTAACTAATATTTCACCTGTAAGTGATTCCTGAGCATCAAGCATAATTGAGAAATAAAGCAATACCTGTGAAGCTGTAATGCCTGAGACTTCAAGTACAGATCCACCCTTAAGTTCCTTGTTCTCGAAGCTGACTTTTATGGTATGCTGCTTCTCAATCTCTTCCAGTGGCCATTGAATCAATTGCTTACCAGTTTTACTAAGGAGAATGGTTCGAGGAATCGACTGAAAACAAACATCAGTTATGTTAGAAAACTTGGAATCTTCAATCTGAACCACTTGCAATTATATTATGTGACTACCAGGATTACAGGTTATATTACCTGAAGACCAGACCAACCTTTCTTGACGTCATCTGTTGTATTATCGGACTCTAATATCCATCCCCATAAAATCCTTCTCTTCTTGCCACTGTCGAAAAATGTCTTTGAAGCATAAAAGTTACCATAATCATATCGTAAATCTGAACCGTTGTCCAAAAAATCAGTGTCAACCAAAAAGTTATCTGTCACGGAGGTATAGTTTCCTAGTACATAGTGATCGCTGTTGTCGAAGCTTGCCTTGAGAACATGTTTTGTGAATTTGTCAAGTGAAGAGGTTTCAACTCCATTTTTTCCATCAATGGAAACTGGATAGAAATCAGGACATTCCCACATGCCAGTCCTTGTGGATGAGTGAATAGGTTCTTTGCTCTGGGACCATGTAATGAAATCTTGACTTCGATAGAGCAGTGCCCTTCCATGGCCATCCATCTCGTTTCCAACTAAGACTCTCCATAATCCATCAGGGCCTTGCCAAGCAGTTGTTGGATCCCTAAAGTTCTTTGGGTCAATACCATCAACAGGGGACATTAGAGGATTATGAGATGATTTTACCCATTCCCTTAGCAGAGGATCAGATAGGTTCTTTGGCTCAGCCAAGTTCTGAACTTGACGATTCATGGTATCACTTCCAGTGTATAAAATGACAGGTTTCTCCCCGGAAAGGAACGTGGTTGAGCCTGACCAGCAACCATTGATATCGAAAGGATCACCGGGAGAAAGTGCAATATCAAGATTAATCCAGTTGACAAGATCATATGATATTGAGTGAGCCCACGTTATGTTGCCCCACACTGCAGCATACGGATTATATTGATAGAACAGATGGTAAACTCCCTTGTAGTACATTGGACCTGAGGTAGATGGATCATATGGAACATTATTACAAAATTAACCACAGTTTGTTTGTTCATATGAGGAATTGCAGGAATATCATGACCATAACACATGAAAAGCTTAACCAGGAGAAACAAAATGGCTTACCATTAGGATCTGCAGTGCCATAAGTGCCCCATTTGAGGATTACATGTCAAAAAACACACAAAAAAGAAAAAGTCAACTCTGTAAAACTGGGTATAAAGACGGTAAGTCGAAGTTGTAAGGAAACAAACCATTCATCCAGTTTTTGGGAGGCTGAAAGTGGTAGCCAGTTCTATAAGGCTGATCCCTTGGAAGAGATTGATGCTTTTTGTCTTGTCTATGAGATTGAACTCCATTTCCCAACAACAAAAGCCAGAAGCCAATGACCAAAACAACAGATTTCTCCATTGTAACCTCCAGCTTCAGGTAAGTCATCAATGGCTCAATGGTTGTTATGTAGTTCCCATAAAGATATTAACAAAATGAAGACAGTTTCAGGATGGTAGGCTGAATCATATTCTGGTTAACTTTTTCCCCATTTGTTCCTGTAACAGTGCAGGGTCAACTCAAAAACCCAAATGAATAAGGAAAGAGTGCCAGACTTATATAGCAATATAGATAAGTTTATTAAATTTAATACTCTTACTAATGCAACTTGTCCATTTAATTATATGCTTAGTTTCTATAAGTAACAAATGAGATACCAATTACCTGACAAGAAAACACGTGATTGTGTCTTTATTATCAATCTATTCAAAAGAGTTTAATTATTTCCCAATCCCTATACTTTTCACAAGATTTTAAAATTTGAATTCCAATTGGGCTTCCATTAAATTAGATTATGACATTTTAATAATTTAAATTTGCTCATGCAATTGGATTAGCTATCACCCGCTTTTTTCTCTCTCTCACTGATTTTTTCTTTCTTCTTCTCATTCGCTCCACATGTCTTCTCTCTTTTTCAATTTACAGATTTATTTTGTGAGTATCTTTGCTATCTTTACAAGTTATGATAAACAGATAACGATGTCTGTCGTTCGCTAAAACTCCACATGTAGCCAGTAGTTTTTCTTGGAAAGTGAGTGGTTCTTCGTTAACTTCTTAATCTATTTCTGTTTTGAGAATATTTTAGAATAATAAATGATTTCACGAGTCAATTTGGACTCGTGTCATCTTAAGTTTTATATTTTTTTTGTTTGCTTTTCCATTGTTTAATAAATCTTTATTTTTAGAAGTTTTTATCTACTCTTATAGTACGATTTTTAGTTTTGCTTATGCATGTAATATTAATTTTACAAGTCATTTTAGGGATGGTTTTGTTGTCGTCCTCTATAGTTTGATGAATGCTCAATTCTTTTATCAATTTTTACTCGTTGCTTTGGACCATCAGGGGCTAATTTTTTTATCGTGTTAAGTGCTTGCAATCACTCTAAATATATCGTGCTTGAATTGTAATAAAAACAATTGTTAACGTGTTATAATATTCTATTAATGCTAAAGCTAAAGCTTTTATTGTACTAATGGAACTTGTCCTTCGACATCTACTATAAATATTTTTTTTTTCTAAATTTGATAATTCTATTCTTAAAAAAAATAACATTTCTCATGTAATGAATTTATAACGGTGTGAAAGTTGTAATAGCTATTTTTGTCCAAGTTATCTTTAATACCAAGTTAGTTAAGATTTCACTTTTTGGATTCAATTTTGATTTAAATTTCGAGTTTCCATATCATTTACAACTTCGGTCATAGATTTGAAATTATTGAAAAGCGAAATTACTAAAAACTCAAAATTGATCTTACGGAATCATTGGATTCATGTTATGTATTAAAAAAAAACTTCATTACAGATTAAATATATATTATTTATTATTAATGTTATAGTTAGTAGTTTTGTCAAAAGCATTAGTGGTGGGATGTGGACCTCACGGTGTGGCTACCCATGGCATCCCAGGCTCATTTAATGCCAAGTGTTTTGAGTGGACCACAAGCAAAGAAGCGGGAAACAAGGGGTGAAAATCTTTGGTTTTATCTGTTTTAAATGCTCTTGTATTTTTTATGTTGATGAATAACATATCTTAGAGGCATTTCTTGTATGGGTTATTTTATCTTTGAAATGAATTTATGTTGTTTTGGTGTGAAAACTTGATGATATATATATATACACGAGTCTCCATGTTTATGGTGTGTAGTGAGGGAGGATGCATTATCTTTCCAAGTCAATGTGCTGCCAAACATGAAAGTGTATATGGTGGATGATGACATGTATTTCTCCTAATGCAAAACCCTTGGAGTATCCATGCAAAACGTGGCTATAATGTTTTGTTGGCATGATGTATAAATAGGCAAATGTGGCCTTCCATGCAAATAGAATTTAACTTGGTTATTTGGCATTCCATAAAAATAATATTGGTGAAATAGTCTAATTTAATTGAAGCCCTTTAAAAATGTTACTAATTACACTTTAATTATTAAATAAAAAATATAAAACGACAAAATTCCTTTAATTTAAAAGTAAATAATCTAAATTTTGAATGTATGAAAAGTAATGACAGAAAGTATACTTAAAAAAGACCTTCAATGGGTGCATTTTAAAGTTTTAAATGACTGGTTATATTAAGTATTTAGTTTCTCATTAAACAAATGATTTGCCGGGTGAGTGGGGATAAAAATAAATTTAAAGACGTGTATCAATGTTACTTATTTTAAGGTTCTATTAGTCCCACTTATATTATAGTGTGCAGAAGAGTTATTTACAAATGAATTTCAAGGATACAGCAAAACTCAATGGCCGTTTACATTTTGCATTAATGGAAATAGTTTACTAAGCATTGAGCAGAGTATAGTAAGGATATCAATTTCCATAAAGAATTTTGAGAAAGAATTTCTGCAATAATCTTTTATAGATTAATCTAGGAATATAAAATATAGTGGGAGAAATAGAAAAAAAACTTTGTTTTCTATTTATAGGAGTTCTTAAATCTCTTCATAAGAATACAACTAAGTGGATAGTCACCTATTTCAACAATAAATATAATTATTCAATAGATGTATCATTGAATATGTTGGAAAATATGGAAATAAAAATATAATAATAGTAATTACATGTTATTATTTACTATCATAAAAGATTAGCTCAAATTAAAAGTGATCTAATTTGATTAACATTTACTAAGCTTTAGTTATTAAAAAAAGTATGAGTCCAGTATGTGTAAATACTCTAATAACTAATTTCTAATTGATGATTGGTTGATTAGAAATTCGTAACTTTTCTAATATCTCATCTTTAGAAAAGAGAGAATCACCTTCTCTGAATTACTTGTGTGCTAATTTGGAAGATTAAAACCATAAGATTCAAAGATTTAAAGAAATCGATGGATTTAGATATGCTTTCGCATCTAGTTTTGTTCCTAATTTATTTTTGATGATCTGATATGATAAATGCTGGTTTGTTAAGCTTTATATTAGATCTTGTTTTTGCGGTTCTAATAGAATAATCATGATTCATTATTAATAATAATGTGATATAATTTTGAATTTAAGAGACATAATTTATCATTATGAAATGTGATAACTTTTGATTAATAATAAAGTAATATAACTTTTAATTTTACAACTATTAAAACACTATATATATTTTAAAAATGCTAGAAATACGATTATCTTAATATCTATACACAATCTTGAAAAACGTTTGTTGGCAGTTTCTAACAATACAAAAGAGCAAAGGTCCAAATTCATGACCAACATCTCTCATGTTGCTAAATAAATAACAACAGGCTGCTAAATCATAGACCTGTTAATAATTAAATTAATAGCCTAAACTGATGAAAAAACTTCTATCGTGCCCTGAAAGTTATCAAAATTTTAGTATTGGTATAATGTTGATAATTTGGTATAACATAAGAAACTTCAATAAATATTAAAAATTTTGGTATGCGCTTTTTTGTTTTTTCTAAGCGTCCTCAACGATGATTGTTTAACAATAAATTACTGGTAAAATTTCATGGATGCATTTGTTTATTAAGCACAATGGGCACGGCATTGCCTCTACCAGATTCTTTCATTTGGCTTTGATAGTAGTTGAGGATCATCAACCTATCAATGAGATGAAGAAATGTTGTACAAACCTCTTCTTCTTCTTCTTCCTCTTTTTTTTTTTTTTTTTTTTGCAAATATAAATGATTACATTAGTAATAGAACCAGGATTAAAAATTCTTGGTTATATGAAAAAAATAAAACTTAAGTCTAGCCTGATTTAAGTAGCTATTTTAATTTTTAAGCGACCTCAAATTACTAATGCATAACTTGTCTATAAGGTTCAAGAAAATTATTAGTTTCAACATGTGAGTACCGAGCGAAGGATGGCGCGCAGGGAAATCGAATTGAGCTTTCGGCCTTATTTCTCGTACGTGTTCTTTTTTTTTTTTGGTTCTTTAAGTGTAATATCAAGTAATGCTATATAAATAAAAATTCAAGGGGCTTCTTTAAGAAACGTGGGATCCTTTGAAATATAATGTACTCCGAGCAATTCTTTACATATTTCAAAGAATAACAGAAAGGATTTTAGAGGATTACTTTGATATAATGCAGTAATTTTTGGTATCCTTTAGACTATAAACTTCAACTTAGATAAACCAGACATTATTTATAAACAATTGATGAAACTTAAATTTCTATGAGTCAATTATTTATCATGTAAATTAAGATTCTCATTTATCACTTTATACCTATGATTTCTTCTTTAACGTGGTTGTGCCCTAATAGGTTGTGCAAATACTTGGTTTTTCATGAGTGCTCTAGAGACTTTGCCATACATCTTGTAAGAGCCCAAATTTGTCCGGGCCTTAAACAACCAAGCAAAAAATAATAAATAAATAAATATTTTAAAAGTCCACTTAAAAAAATAAACAGTCCAGGTTACAAAACTAACCCCTACTCAGCAAGCCCACTATTGCCACCCATAGTCTACTAACCCAAACCCAGAAAGACCCAATTAAACCATTTAGCCCAAAATGCCTATACCCGTTACAAACCCAAAATTTCCTAAGGCCCAATTGACCCAAATGGTTGCAGCCCCAAGCAAGAAACCCTAAGGTTTCGCCACTATCTTCTTGCGCCATAAGCGAAGGTTCGAGACGCGTCATCCAATTTTCGTGATCGCCCTTGGCACCAAATTTCGTCACCACCACCATCAACGCGCGAGACATGCCAGAATCTGGCATTGGATTCATTAACGTGCGAACATCAATGATTGAGAGAGATTCTCGTTGGGATACCTGCAAGAGAAGGAAACACAGCAGATACGAAGAGCAAGAAAAGGAAACTAAAAGAATCTCAGCATATCAGTCAAAGATACCATAGACAAGAAATCAGAGATTTCTTTCCTTATGTAATAAATCAGTAAGCTATAAAAAGCCTTTGTAACTCTTGTAACGATTACAGACACACACAGATACTCATACAGAAATAAAAGAAAATACAAGCAGTTTCAAAGAAAAGGTGATTTAACTGTGTGTTTTTTTTTTAGAATATATGCATGTATGTACATTATTTTTAGCAAAAATAGTAGCTTTTAAGAAGGGGGAAGAGATTACCTGTGGAAGGACGAGGATTTTAACCCTCAGACCACCGTACAGGGCGGCGCGTGAGCGCGTGAGGAGATCCCTGGACAGAAGCTCAGCAGCTCTGGGATCGGCTCCCGAATCCTCTTCAGAGGATTTTTTGTTTCTTTTTTTTAATACGGATGTTAAAATGATTTTTAGGGGTGAAATGTGGCTTATATAGTCTGTTTAAAACGGTGTCGTTTTACAACTATAGGATCCGCGAGTCGACCCGATTACCCGGGGAAGGTCCGCGCATTTTTGAGAATTGGGCTAATTGCCCAATTGATCCTCTCGCTATTTTTATACTTTCAATTCTATTTTATTTATTGTGAAATTTGGCATTAACATTTTATTCTGTTTCAATTCGACCCCCTAATGATTTGCAATCGTATTAGGGGGAAACGGCGACGTTTTGGAAAGAGGGTTATTTTCTCAGTAACCCCCTTTGATTTTGCGGGTGTTTCAAATTGAGCCTTAATTCAGTTTTAGCTTTTTAAATTTACCCTGTAGCTTTACAAAACCTTAAATTTGCTCCTATTTTATTACTATATATATTTTATTAATATTTGATTAATTTTAACTTTACTTTTATACTTTTAAATTATTAAAAGTGTTATTTTTATATGTATAATATATAATATTTTCCTCAAATTATCACTATTTTTATATATTATTATATTTTTCACATATATTATATATTTATTAATTATATATATATTTACATGTTATTTTATATTATATCTATTATAATTCTTATATATTTATATTACATTTTATTATATAATATTTATTTATTTTTATATATGTTATGTATATCATGTATAGTCAATTATATTATTTACATTTATATTGTATATATTATTTCAAAAATGAAAACTATTATTATTAAATCATATTTTTAACTCACACTATATATTTTTATTAATTATTTATTTATTTACTATATATTATTTTTAAAACTAATATTGTTATATTATGAAATCTCTTACATACTTCTAAACCAATATATATTATCATATAATTATTATTCTTTTATTATATTATCTATTAAATGCTATTTTAAAATGGTTATGAAATGTCTTGTTTTTAATTGTATGTATATTTTGTTAACAATCAATTATTTTTTTATATATATTAGTTTCTTTTCATATGTTTTATATTGTATGTATCATGTATCATGTATGTGTTAAGTTTATTTTATAATATGCACTATATTTCTTTTATTTGTATACCATACATTATTTGATTTATGTTTTTTATATCATGCATCATTTAAATATTATTTCGTGTGTTTATATACTTTGTTTATTCATTTTCAACACATGTTATACATATATCTTTGTTTGCATTTTTTTGCCTCGTATGAATTATTCTTTATATCATAGTATTCATTTTTATCTACCTAGTGCAATAATATATTATTATGATTTATAATGTAATACGATTTCCATGCATCATCTTTAAAAGATAAGGCTCCAAAATTTTCAAAAGTTATAAAGGCAATACTTGGTGTTTGAAAGCTTCGAGAAAAGTAGTGCCCTAACTTATTGGGTTGCAACTTTTCTCGTTGAGTTCGAATAATCAAATACCCTTCTAAGTTTTTAAGATTTTCAAAATACGAGCAACTGTCTTGGAATTTCAAAGCGTTGTGTCCTAACTTATTGGATGTGGCGATTTGTCGTTTCGAGATAGGGATTTCCAAAAGGTTAACTTAATGTCAATGTTTTGATACGAGTGAACCCAAATTTTCAAAATCAAAGTATTTTAAAGAGGATTATATCTTAAAATTTTTTAAATTTCCGACATTAAAGACATTTGATAATCAATTAGGTACCAATTTTTGGGCGTTACGAGGGTGCTAATCCTTCCTCGTACGTAACCGACTCCCGAACCCATTCTTTTATTTCGTGGACCAAAACTAATGATTTTAAAACAAAATGTTTTAAAGGTGATCCAATCACACCTAAAAAGATTGGTGGCGACTCCCGTTTTCGTTTTTTAAAATCGATTCCCATTTTTCAAAACTCGATTTAAAAATGGTTTCGACACATCTAATGAAAGTGGCCTCACTTTACACTTATATAGGTCAATCTATCAAGTGTATTTTGTAAATTAATACACCTCTTATAAAGAATATTGGTTTGGTTTATTAAGAGTTTTTACTCATCTAACTTTCATTGCAGTTTTAGCACTATTTACACAACAGGAGGGATATAATTTTATAATACTTAACAAATCAACTAATGATTTCGTTATTAGCCATATGAACCTAAGTCTTAGGATCTTCAATCACATAGGTTGGGTTTCCGTCAATGTTGATATCACCATTTGTCAATAATCTCATTCCCCTCAATGTTTCATTTACTAGTTTCTTTCCTAAGGGTTTACTTAGAGGATTGGCCAAATTTACCTCTACTTCATGTAATCAATTAATATCACTCCATCTTTTTTCCTGCTACTTGATCATATCATGTCTTAGATGAATATGAAAATTTTTTCAATTGAAAGTTTTATTCTTTATAATGACTATTACCGAGTAACAATCACAATGCACAGACATAGAAGTTGTCGGCTTCGTGCCTTATGGAATATTTGCTAACAAGATTTTCAACCACTCATCTTCATTACTAGCCAATTTCAGAGCAATAAACTCTGAGTCCATGGTAGATTTTGCTATATTAGTTTGTTAGACTAATGTCCATGATATAGCATCACCACCAAAGGTGAATATGTAATCACTAGTGGACATTATCTCATATGAACTTGAGATCCAATTAGTATAATTGTATCTTTCTAGTATAGCGGGAAATCCAATAAAGAAAATATCATAATTATTGATCCCCTTCAAATACTTCATAAGCTTGACTATAGCAACTCAATGTTCATGATATGGGTTATGTATGTATCTGTTTAGTTGACATACATCATATGCTATATCCAGTAGAGTAAAATTCATTAGATGCATTAGACTTCCAATAGCTTGTGCATACTCTGACTGAGCAATAAGCTCACCTTTTTTCCCCCTCAATTGAGTGCTAGCATTATAATGAGTACTCACTAATTTGGAAACAAAGTGTCTAAACTTCTTTAGAAGTTTCTCAATGTAATATTCTTGTAATAGCATTAAGCTATCATCTTTCCTTATGATTTTAACACCCAATACAATATTTGTTTCCCTCGTATCTTTACATCAAATTTGGAAGCAAGATATGTCCTGCCTCAAGTACTGGCTCATAATTAGCATTAAAAATTAACATATCATTAAAATATAAACAAATAATCTCAAAATCACCATTAACAAGTTTTGCATATACACATTTTTCTATTGGAAAAATTCAGTTTAGAAAATAATTTTGTTGCACAGAAAAAATTATTTTTTTTCTAAAACCTTATTTATAACAATAAACTCTTATCAAATTCATACATGTGTATTGGAATAGGATGTATAAGGCATTTTACAGCTTTCAACCAACATGATCTTCTCCGCTATTCTCGAACCTCAGCTCTCAGCTTGCTTAGATTGTTGACTCTTGAAAAAGCCTTCAGTTTGCACTTAAAAATAATTTTGTTCTGACTGTTGTTAAAACAAACGAATAGAAAGGTCAAATACAAAGTAAAGCAATGAGAAAAGTAAGGAGAAAATTAACACATGGTATTTATTAACGCAGTTCAGATTCACCAATATTACTTTGTGGAGCCTCTCTTAATAAATGATTTTATTCAACAATCGCATGAATCACTTATTAGCCTAAGCCCAATTTACCCTTACACAAAGAAGTAATTGTAGCCCCAACACCAATTGTAACATCCTGAGATCGAGCTTGGAAGTTTTGGCCTCGCAAGTGAGGGTTCACCAGTGCTTTGGCAAATTGGGTAGTTTTCCAAAGGGGGAGTTTGGCAAAAGAGTATTTGCAAGGAGTTTGCCAAGAGATTCAATGAAGCAACATATCCCAAAATACGCAGTAAGGGGTTCGCTAGATTCATTGCAAGTGGATTCGCTAGTCTGTTTGGTGAGCTGGTGTTCGCCAGATTAAGTTGCGAACTAAGGGCTCGCCAGTCAAAGATTGAGTCAAAATTGAATTAGGAAATAAAGATTTGATGTATCTAGAAATACTTTATGTGCAAGTGACACATTTCTTAAGTCAAGCAGGGTATCATATGATTTCCAAGACACTTAATACCTATAAATATGACCCTTATTCCATGAGAATTCTCTCATCAAATATTTTGTCATCAAGTCTCTCTTTTGAGTCAAGTTCGTAACACCAATGGTAAGCCTCTGTCCTGTTAAGGATGATTGTCCATAAAGCTAGGTTTGCTTCCATGTGTGAATTTAGTAAGTTTTGTCTTCTTAGTAATCTCTGTGTTTATGTATGTTGTGAACCGGCCAGACCATCTACCAACAAGGGTAAATGCAAAGCCAAGCTTGTTTAGGTTTTTAGTTTTTCGGTGAGTAATCTGAGATTCATCACAAGTACGTTCGCTATTATGTTTTCAAAGTATGAGTGGTTAAGAAATTGCTTAAAGTATGTTATATGTTATGATTTTCAAGAATTTTGTTTTCAAAAGTAAGTTTTCTGTAAAACCATGTTTTTAACTCTGATAATTTGTTTTCAAGGTTATGCTTTCAACTTGTAAAAATACGCTTTATGCAAGCTCCTTTGCTTGCCTAGCTCCCTATGCGAGCTTTCTGTGATATGTAAGTTCCTCTATGCGAGCTCTCTGTGATATGTCTCTGTACGTGCTCCTTTGTGAGCCATGTTGGACATATTGGTATACCAAAATATTTTTTAGTTGAGGTCTTTTAGACCTTATCAAATCCTTATATTCACAATCGTTTTGTATAATAGGTGCATGAGAAACATTATCGGTTTTTAAAAGAAAACACGTTAAAACAATTCAGCATTTTTGTTTTAAGAATAGTATTACGATCAAGCATATCACTATTCACAACAAGAAATCCATATATAGCACTATGTTTAGTATAACTGATAGGTGCTAAAAGTAACTTGTTTTAATCTCATTCTTAATGCATTTTTGGGTGATTATTCGATGTTAATGGTGAATTTTATGCTCTTAGTCCTTTAAATTCATGTTTTTATACTTAGGAGAGCATTTGGAAGAAAAAGGAGTGAAAAATGAGTGAAAATTGAAAAATTAGAGCGAGTTACAAGAGCCATATGGGCTGGACCTTTTCACATGGTCGTGCCAGCCACACTGGCTGCCACACAGCCATGCAGTAGGCTATGTCGATTTCATGATTTGCACTTTAAACCCGCGAAAAATGTGATTTTTAGGTTTTTCGGGCATTCTAAGACTATATATGACAAAAATATGAAGATAAGAGTGAACTGCCATAGAATAGTCAAGAAAACAACTCAAAAAACACCATTGAAGTCGATTCTAAAGCATATTTCCATCAAGATTGAAGATTCACTTTTGATTTGTTTGGAGAATATTATGATTTTCTTTGTTTCTTGTGGTTATATTATATTTTGAATGTTTTTATTTGCTAGCATAAACTAAATTTCTAAATACTTAAGGAGATGAACCTTATGATAAATTCTATCGTTTGATTTCTATGTTACGCAATGAAGACTCACATCTTGTTCTCAATTATGTGTGCTTAATTCTTGGTTTAATATTTCTAGACTATTGATCCATGTTTGATGTGCTTAAATCATAGGAGGAATAGACCCTGTTTAAAAGTAGATCTGGCGTAATTGAGTGGAGTTGCATGCAATCCTAAAAATAGGATGACATAAATCTACCAGATTAGAGTCAAATCTAATAGGGGAACCTATAGATCGAGTTAATGCGATAATAGGGGTTTTAATTAGAAAAAAATTTCAATTAATCAACCTAGAGTCAGTTGTTCTTATTCTTGAAGAGAGATATTAGCATAATTTAGGGATTTCTACAGATCAAGATACTAAGTGAAGAAATTGTGCAATTTAGATTCATAATGACAGATGAAACCTAGGTAGATTCTTTCCTGGGTATTGTTTTACTTCTTGGTTGTTAATCGTTTAATTTCATGATTTGTTCTTTATTGCATTTGTATTTAATTAATTTAAATAATTTTAGTTTCAATCAATCGCTCTAATTATTTGGTTAAATAATAAAAAGATGGTAATTATTAGTACTTTTAGTCCTTGTGGAAACAATATCTTTGCTCACCATAGCTATACTATTAACTAATAAGTGCATCCTTAGTTAGATTTTTAGTTGGTTTAAGATTGCATCAAGTTTTTGGTGCTATTGTTGGGGACTAAAATATTAGGAAAACTTTATTTTTATTAATTTAGCCATTTAAAAAACTTTATTTCTATTAATTTAGCCATTTTAATTTTAATTTTAATATTTATGTTTTTAACTTAATTTTTACATTCTAATTTTTTTTTCATTTGTTTGATTCTGATAGGTTCTTTTGGTTTATGACTAGAGGAAATGTAACAACTCATTTTTGGGTCAAATCAGAACAGTAGTTTCGAGACCATGAATCTGAAGTAGAAATAATTATTTTATTATTTCTTTAAGGTCTACAACATGATAGAATAATTGTGTGAAAATTTCGTTAAGAAATTTTATGGATTGAGTACTCTATTTGACTAGAAGGACTAAATTGAAATATGTGCAAAATTTGAGTTCTATAGGCTAAAGGTAGTAAATTGTTATAAAATTCTAAATTAGAGGTCCTTAAATGACAATTAGACTGTTATAACCTAGAATGGAAAAAATAGACATGGTTAGGTGAAATTTCAAAGTTATGCATTAAAGGTATTTCAGTAATTTGGCTAATAAGGATAAAGTTAACTAAATAAAAGATGTCCATCTTCTCAATTTCATCCCTCCATAGTCGAAATTCACAAAGAGTCTATAGCTAGGGTTTTGGCCACTTTCAAGCTTGATTGTAAGTCCATTCTTGCCCCGTTTTTAATGATTTCTCTGTTTTTGAAGTTGTCTTAACCTAATCTAGCCTTTCTAAGGACTAATTTGAAGAAGGATTAAAGTTTAAAATTTGAAACATGATGAATATGTGTGTATTTTGATGTTTGATGGTAGAAAATGCATGTTTATTGTTTGTTAAACGACTTTTGTAGAGTGATTTTTGGTAAAAACGTCAAATAGGGACTTATTTGTAAAAGTCCATAATGTAGAAAAGTGTGAGTAAATGAAAAATGTGGGTTTTTATGAGTACAAACAACAATTAGCTAGGCTTGGATTGTAAAGAAATTGAAAGAAATTCATTTTAGGAGCTTAGGGACTAAATTGTAAAATGTTGAAAAGTTGGGGGCAAAAATGTAAATTTTGTCATAATATGTTTTTGGGCTGAATCAAATAATGTGATGACTAAATAAGTTAAATGTGGTATTATGTATTAAGAAAAATGAAGTTCGGGTCTAGATTTGGGGAAAAACAAAGTAACTGATGAATAGATCCTTTTGGCCGTTTTTGTAATCGAGGTAAGTTCGTATGTTAAATAAGCTTTACTTTAAATGTATTTTAATTGCTTTAATTTATGCATGAATTGTGAAATCGACCTTATGGACATATTTGATGACGATTTGGCAAGTGAGAAATCCCAATCGAACCTTACGAATATATTAGGATACAAGTGACATGTCACTAGGGTTTTATGTTATGTGATCCGGGTGCTGGTCCTGTACGTCCTACCGATGACTAAGTATACTGGTATATGTTGCGGTTACTTAACAGCTTGTGTGAGCAGTATCGGGTAGCTACATCTTGACTGACAGCGTGTGTGAGCAGACCCGTTAATAGCTCGAAAGCGAGCATATATGTGTTATGAGATAGAGGTAGCAATGGCTACATATGTGGCACCTTGTGTGCAAGATTTCTTGAGTATCTGAATTTATTATTCCAAGTGGTTCATTGGGTATGACAAAGATGAGAATGAGTATGAAACCATTATGAGTGGTACAGGTATAAGCGCAAAACTTATGATTATTAAATTCGCAAAATGATGAACTCAAGGTAAGATGTGATGGAATGAATTATGATCATGAGAATATGGTAAATTGAACTATCTTAAGTTATATTATTTGGATGATAATGTATGGCAAGGTTAGCTTATTTCTTTCATACGAGCTTACTAAGTTATATAGCTTACTCCGTTTTATTTTTCATGCTTTATAGTGTCACCAACCTAGCTCGAGTTGGAGATTATTGGAATTCGCATCACACTATCAAACTATTATTTTGGGTACTGATGATTTTAAACATTTAAGAATATGGCATGTATAGAGACTTGGTCATTTTGTTATATGTGTCATTAAGAATTTAGCCAAATGTATTAGTTTGTAATTGTCAAGGCTTGATGTGGTATTTGGCCATGAAACTTGGCCCATTTTGGTTGAATTGGTCATAAGCTTATATTTATATATATATATATGTATGCATGTGCAATTCTCTTGTGTGATGTGATTTATAAATGTTGGGTGAATGGTTGAATGTGATTTAATGGTTTGTTGTCGAATTGTTGAGATAGGCTCATTTGTATGCTATGAAATTTATGGAGAATTCTGTGTGATAAAAGTATATGTGTTGGTACTTGTGGATGTGACCTTGGTTTGATTTGATTTGGTAGAATATGATGTGGGAAGTATGTTATGTGTGATAATGAAATGATATGTTAACCTTGTTTTTTGGATGTATTGGTTGTCTAAGTGTGCTATGAATTATGCCTTGAACTTCTGCATGTGTAAGTGTAAATGTGGGTGATAAATGGCTTTGTAAATAGCCTTTATTTTGTCCACACGGGTAGACACACGGGCATGTGTCTAGACCGTGTGTGACACACGACTTACCCATGGGCATGTGTTCAGGCCGCGTGTCCCCTGCACCTTAATTTTTAAAAATAGAATGCTCAGAATTGAGCACATGGGCGTGTGTCTCAGCCGTGTGCCAGACACGGCCTCAAGCACGGGTGTGTGTCCCGACCATGTGAAGTTTGCACCTATTTTATGAAAATTTAATCAACCACACGTCCTAGCACACGGGCGTGTGACTTGGCCGTACGATGTAACACCCCTTACCCAAGACCATCGCCGGAGTTGAGCACGAGGCGTTACCTGACTTAACTTACTAATTCGGGGCATAAAATTTGCTTTTAAAATTAATTTATTTACATTCATTCAATATGTCCCTAAAAAGGGCCTTCGAGACCCTAAAACATGCAATTGAAATGGTTCGGGATCAAACCAAGAACATTAAAAATTTTTCGAACACTTAGACAAATCAAAACAATTTATTTCATTATTCCTTATAAAACTATCCACCTGCATCATAGTCACTAAATAAATCATAACTCGAGTAACAAAACTCAAAATTTAAATTTGTAAACTTTTCCTAAAACTAGAATCATATATCTTCTTACTAATTGTTTTCCAGAATTTTTGGTCTAGCCAATTAGTACAGTTTATTAGTTAAAGTTTCCCCTATTGCACTATTCGACTACCCTGACCTCTCCTCACTACGAATCAAGTTTCCCCCTGTACAGAACTTAAATAACCATGATGTTTGTTTCTCTTGAAATTAGATTCACTAAGGAATCTATAAATATAAACTATAACTCTTAATTCTTTTTGTACAATTTTTACTGAATTTACAAAGTCAGAATAGGGGATTCAGAAATCGCTTTGACCCTGTCTCACTAAAATTCAAATATCTCTTAATATGCACTTCTTTTCCTTACTGTCATATGAAAATAGACTCAATAAGATTTAATTTTATATTTCATTCATCACCTAATTCCATTTCTACTATTCTTGGTGATTTTTCAAGGTCACGTCACTGCTGCTGTTCAATACTATTTTAATGCTAATTTCACTTTTTCATGATTTCTTTGTATTAATTGCCATTTAGGCATACATAACACCGAAACATGTTGTTCATTAGCCATTTCAATAGCTAATCATTATCAAATATTTACATACCATTCTTTAGCCATATCATAAGGACATACACACAAAATGGCTAAGTCCCTAGACATGCCATAAACTAGAACATTTGTAAACGGAGATACCTATTTGGTAACTTGATAGTCGATAGCATGAAGTGATCTCCGACGACCTCCAACCCGAGCTTACTTTTAAGTACTCTAAAACATGGGAAAGTGAAATAAGTAAGCTTATAAAGCTTAGTAAGTTCACATGTAAAATAATAAGCATTAGCAATCAATGTAGCTTACTACTATGCTGTCATAATTTGCTTAAATAATGTTTAGTTCTTACTTTCCCATCTTACTCATTGGTAACCTTACCAAAGGCTTAGAATACACAAGGCACCTTACTTAATAGCTTGCTTACATACCTGCAACATCTCAATTAACACATGAGTACTCTTTCATAATATAGACATATTGCCCATCATGTCATAAAGTGTCACAAGCATAACTTAAAACTCATCACTTGCTTAATACTTGATAACCTCAATTACTTACAATCTCAATATTAAATAAGCCTTGAATGCATACCTGTACTCTTTCTTCATATTCTCACCTTGTCGTTTCTTTGACTTACTCTTTGGATTACTCGGGAACCTTTTTCTTTTTGAACTTACCATTGCCATGTCTTGACATGGTCTTACGTGGTATCTTTGCCTTATGAACTCACCAATGCCATGCCTTGGCATGGTCTTACATGGGACCTTTACCTTATAGTAACCAATCAATACCATGTCTTGACATGGTCTTACATGATTTCCTTGCCTTTTAGAACTTATCAATGCCATGCCTTGGCATGGTCTTACATGATATCCTTATCTTATCAAATGCCATGTTCCAAACATGGTCTTACATGGCATCCTTGTCTTACCAAATGCCATGTTCCAAACATGGTCTTACATGGTATCCTTGTCTTAGTGCCAATGCCACATCTTGATGTGGTCTTACATGGAGTCCTTAATCAATACCGATGCCATGTCTTGACATGGTCTTACACGGGATCCTTACCTTACCAATGCCATGGTCTTATATGGTATCCTTAACCGTCAATTCCTCCTTAAATGCCATGTTATGAACATGGAATTTTTCTTCAATTCTTCCTTAATTACCATGGTACAACCATGGACTTTGAGATATCAATGCCTTTTCAAGTCATAACTGAAACATGCTCAAAGGTTAGTCGCATAACTCAATAATAACAATACTAAGAACAATAATTGCACAATAATAAAATGCTACTCAACTTACATACTTACATTCTTAATCTCATCATATCATCAACTTAACTTATTCTCATAAAACTATGCTAGTCAATACTTTCTTGTTAACATATAAAGCCATAATACAAAATATGGTCTTACGTATAAATTATACAAGTTCTCTTTCCAATATCGAATTATTATCGAACATTAATCATTATATCTGAAACTCAATACTAAAGTATTTATGGACAAAATATCAATTTATCATTCAAATATGCATAATTAAATGCTTATTAAACATATGAACTTACCTCGATACCAAAATGATCATTTTACCAACTTTCCCGATTTTCGGTTTTTCTCCCGTTCTAGGTCCAAATCTCACTTTCCGAGATCTAAAACATTATATTTCACTTATTTAATTAATTTAATATTCAAAACATTCCCTAACTCAAACTTTTTCAAAATTATAATTTTGCCCTTAAACTTTACAGAATTACAATTTTGCCCCTAGGCTCGGAAATTAAAATTTATCCATTTTTCTTATGTTTTATGACACTCTGAAGATTTTTCTCTTCTATGGTAACATCAAATTCCCACTCTATCATGTACTTATGAACATTAGGTATTTTTACCGATTCTGTCGTTTTACTAGTTTTCACTTAAAATCGCTTAGCAAAAGTTATTTAACATAATTTCACGCTTCATATTCTACCATAAAACATCAAAATAAACACATTTAAACTATGGATATTTTTCCAAATATGAACCCTAGCATGAATTATTGCTAGAATAAGCTAAATCAAGTTATTGGGACTCAAAAAACGTAAAGAACATTAATAACGAGGCTAGAACGGACTTACTATTGAGCTTGGAAAGCTTGGAAACCCTAACCATGACTTCCCTCATGCTATATTCGGCCTCCATGAAGAAGATGGACCAATTTTGGCTTTATTTTCCCTTTTGAATTCTTTTAATTACTATATGACCAAAATGCCCTTAAAGGCTTTTCTTTCAAATTTGTCCTATTCTTGCCCATTTTTGTCCAATCTTAAATATAATGGTCTAATTGGTAAATAAGGACCTCCAATTTAAGAACCCATTTCAATTAAATCCCTTTTATTATCTAGAACACACATTTTGCTAATTTTACAATTTAGTCCTAATTATCAAACTAGGCACTTATACATAAAATTTCTTCACGAAATTTTCACAAAAATATTCGATCAATGAATAAACCTTAAAACTTAATCGAAATAATTTTTTTGACCTCAAATTCATGTTTCACAACCTCTATTCCGTTTAGGCCCTATTTCGGGATGTTACATTTCTCCCCCCTTTAGGGATTTTCGTCCCCGAAAATCTTATCTACAAATGGATTCGAAATTGATTTCCAGCAACACTTTCAAATTCTCATTCAGCCTTGGCATACCCAACATTTTACTTCTTAAACTAAGGCTCTGAACTGGAATACCTACTGATAAGTAACTGACATTATTTTATCATTAACCTCATACTCTCTGATGAAACGCAACTAACTCTTCTTTTCTTACCAAAATGGAAATTCTCTGCCACTAAGGTACTTTAAAAAAAAAAATACTTGTTTCTCTTTTGAGTGTCAATATTCTTACCTTTCGGTTCTGTATACAATTTTTTATAATCTGTCTCTAATTTCTGTAATTAATTTTCACTTTCCTCTAATCCATTCTGCTCAATTTAATTCTGTGAATTTCTCTTCCTCAATTCAACTATCAGTACAAAGGTGACCGCAGAACATTTAGCAATCTCATGGTCGAACTTCATCGTAGCTTTCTTACGAAGTCACGGTGCAACCTTGGATTTCCAACCATAACAACTAAAATTTACACTTTGAATGAATTGACAACCTCAAAATGAATAACTCAGATAATCCTTCAGTAGAAAAACTTATTCGTACTGAGAAGAATACACAAACTTCTTCGAGCAATCAACCATAGCTTATTTAACCTTTCGGTGATAATGCTAATTCTGTTGCACAATTCTTCGAAATACCCTCACATTTTTACACAAACATCAATACTAAATGTAATAGCTTCTGAGATACTTGAAAATCAACTTTAACTCTCTAAAAGTTAAGGTATCAGATTCAAATTCTTGTACATAACATTTCACACTCTTACTAGTATAACTAAAATAAGTTTATCATCCATCTATGTACTTCTCAAATAATCAAATAATTATCACTGTGCTAGACATCATAACTATTGCAAAATCTCTTGATTTCTCATTAACACATTTCTAGAAACCATAAAATCTTTTTTCAAACCAAGCTGAATCATAATGGATACTTTAATTGTCAATATCTTCAACTGTTTATACTTTATTAACATGAATTCAAACCAAACTAAACTTCATACAATGAGAACTTTAACAATAAAAAAACTTGGATTTGCAAAAATATACCTCTGATGCAACCATTCCGATATGCGTATACAACTTTGTACCATAACCTCTAGAATATGTACTATTTACTCGGGTCATTTATCTATTTATACATGAAAAATCAGCATTTACCTCTGAAGCCATGAATAATTCAAACATACATATAACTCATCAACTGCTCAACTGAATCAGTCTCAACTAAAAGACAATAACTTTTCAAAAACAGTTCTTCTCTATGCTGTCATGATATCTCAAACATACATTCTGTCGTGATTTGTAACACCCCGTACCCGAGACCGCTGCCGGAGTCGGACACGAGGGTTTAACGGCTTAAACCATTCATTTTCACAGTCCATTTTAAAAATTTCCAGGTAGTTGGCTAACTGCGTCACTGTCACTTTAAAAATAATATCTTAAGTTCCAAAACTAGAAAATCAGTTTCATAATTTTTCCCTGAAACTAGACTCATATGTCCATCTACATATTTTTTTCTAGAATTTTTGGTCAGGCCAATTAGTACAGTTTATTAGTTAAAGTCTCCCCTGTTATAGGGTGTGACTACACTGACCTTCATGCATTACGACCTGGATATCTCCCTGTACAGGGCTTCAATACTGATGCCGTTTCTTTCTACGGAAACTAGACTCGAAAAGGAATCTGTACATTTATGGCATGACTTCTAATTATCTCTGGTCAATTTATAATGAATTTCCAAAGTCGGAACAGGGACTCCAGAAACCGTTCTGGCTTTGTCTCACGAAAACTTAAATATCTCTTAACATACTGTTCATATGATCGTTTTGTTACTCTCCTATGAAAATAGACTCGTCAAGGTTCGTTTACATAATTTATTCACTATTTAATTCCATTCCTACTATTTTTAGTGATTTTTCACATCCACGTCACTGCAGCTGTCAGCATCTGTCTTTAAGGTAGACTTTACCTATTTCATAGTTTCCATGATTCAACTAGCCCTTAAACATAAATAGCACAAAATATGATCATGATTAACCATCCCAATGGCTAATCGTTTCCAAACATTTCCATACCTCTTAATGAACAACATACAATGATTATAATACCATGCCCAAAGTATACTTAAGCCATTTTCGCATGGCTATCCAAATTTACACAAAACCGAAAGGTACATGACCTACAACAAAAGGGTAGTCCTATACATGCCATTTCAAAGTTCAACCAAAAATATACCAAAAGGAGCTTTGATAGTGTGGGCGACTTCGACTTCAAAAATCCCGAGTCCGATAGCTGAAGAACCAAAATCTATAAAACAGAGAATCAAAGAAACGGAGTAAGCATTTAATGCTTAGTAAGTTTGAGCCATGAATTTAAACACAACCAAAGTATAGCATTCATGTAGCTAAACAGATAATTTCATATGCACAAATTCTCAATATCATACTTACTTCACATTACCAACCCTTATATTCATACACAAAGATCAACTTAGCCAAAGGCCGGTAGCTCATTTATTAACCGAAATAATACTTATTTGTAAGGGCTCAACTAATTCAAAGCACATACTGAAACATACCTCATTGTTGGGATTTCACAAGCGTATTAACTGAAATTTTTACAGCAAGTTCATTCATTCCCGAATCACGTACCTTCTGAGTTTAACCGATATAGCTACTGTTCAAATGCCTTCGGACATAGCCCGGTTATAGTAACTCGCACAAATGCCTTCGGACTTAACCCGGATTTAGTAACTCGCACAAATGCCTTCGGGACTTAACCCGGATTTATTAACTCGCACAAATGCCTTCGGATCTTAGTCCGGATATAGTCACTTAGCACAAAGCCTTCGGGACTTAGTCCGGACATCATTCGAATAACCAAGCACAATTATCAATAAATCATGACACATTCGTATTTCATTTTCATTAGCAAAGCTCAAACACAAGACACTTATCACACTTGCAATTTCGGCTCAATAGCCACACACAAAGAGCATGATTTTGATTTGCTTAAAACATGATCTAATAAAATCATAATCCAAGTTCCATTACTCGAAAACTTACTTCGGATGTTGTCGAACGATTTCGATGGCTATTCGACCACTTTTTCCTTCCCTTTATCGGATTTAGTTCCCCTTTGCTCTTGAGCTTAAATTGACAAATAAATTGATTTAATCATTTGAGTATCAAAAAGAGGAACTCAAGGTACTTAGCCCATATATATTCATTAGACATTAAAGTCACATATGTACGAAATCATGAATCTAACTCAACACAATAGTCCACACTCTCTTTTAGCCGATTATCTAAGCCAAGATAAGGCATCAATATGCTTGCCTCTAACCGAATGCATGCACACCAATCCACCTCATGTGGCCGAATATGCATGTCTATGTTGAGGCCAATTATATACTTAATACCACACATAAATGGCATACATTTTACTAACTAACGATTACATATTGTAACTCAATACGCATCAATCATTTACTTCATAATCGAAACATCATCATATGTAAATATATACCTTGAGATAGTATATATGTCATACCAATACATCATGTGCAAACATATATATATATATATATATATGTGCAAGAGCCGAATCACAAGTTGATTTTAACCAAATATAAACATATATCCAAAACACAATTCTTACCTATCATGCAATAAGCATAAATCATGCTTATGGATATACCATGGCCGATACTTCCAACAACACCAAATAAAAAATATACTTCATGGATCTAAGGTAGACCCAAGAAAGGAACTCATAATCATCAAGATTTAGCATGAAACACAACCATCACCCTTATTAATCTCCATAGCCGAAAACCTTACTTATTCCAAAATCACAATTTCAACATGGGTTACCAACAATAACTTGATATCTCACTCAAAATCAACTAGGATTTCAAGAACTAGTATCAACTTCCTTACCTTAATATCGACCTAAGATGACCGATTGCTTCACTCCTTTCTTCCCCTTCTCAAATCAGCCAAGAAGAACCAAAGAACACAACTTGTTTTCTTTCTTCCTTAGAATTTTCAGCCAAAAGAAGTGAAAAATGATGGACACTTTTTTTTTTCTTCTTTCCCTCAACTCACGGCAATGGGGGGGAACACTCACACCATTCTCTTTTTTTTTTTCCCATTTCTTTATTACCCATACTCCTTATTTTATTTTTTCCTAACATACACCATTGTCACAACATGTTTTATGACATGTTTTGCCTATCACCCTTTGTCATGGCCGGCCACTAGCAATTAAAAATGTAACACCCCGAACCCGAGACCATCGCCGGTGTCGGACACGAGGGGTTAGCAAGCCAAGTTCACTTGTTTTGCCCATCCATTGGACATTTCCAGTCAGGCTGGAAAAACTGCGTCACTGTCGCCTTAAAATCATATCTCGAGTTTCAAAACTCGGAAACTGGTTTCGTAAATTTTCCTGAATTTAGACTCATATATACATCCATGGATTTATTTCTAGGATTTTTGGTCGGGCCAATTGGTACAGTTTATTAGTTAAAGTTACCCAAGTTACAGGGATCGACTGCTCTGACCTTCGCGCGGTATAACTTGAATATCTCTCTGCACAGGGCTTTAATGCTGGTGTCGTTTGTTTCTAATGAAACTAGACTCAAAATGGAATCTGTACATATAAGGTATATCTCCTAATTCTTTTGGATAATTTATAGTGAATTTTTAAAGTTGCGACAGGGAACCCAGAAACCATTCTGGCCCTGTCTCACAATAGCTTTAATATCTCTTAACCTGTAACTCCTATGACCGTTTCGTTTCTTCCATATGAAAATAGACTCATCAAGGTTCATTTACATAGCTTATTCACTATTTTATTCCATTCCTATGAATTATGGTGATTTTTCACATTCACGCCACTGCAGCTGGCAGCATCTGTTTTAAGGTAGGACTTACCTATTTGGTAGTCTCCATGATTCAACTAATCTTGCCATACATAGGTTCATATATGATCATTTTAACCATGCCAATAGCTGATCATATGACCAACATTCCCATTTCCAAACCATAGCCACATCATGACCCCAAATATATATACATACAACCCACAATAAGTCTAAGTTCATGCTCCCCTTCGAGCCATTTTCGCATGGCCATACAAACTTACATTACAACGTATTTAACAAACAAGAGGTAGTCCTATACATGCCATCTCAAGTTCAACCAAAAATTTATACCAAAATGGAGGCTTGATAGTGTGGATGACTTCGACTTCAACGATCCCAAATCCGATTGCCTCGAGCGAAATCTAGAAAACTAAGAGCCAAAGCAACGGGTAAGCATTTTTATGCTTAGTAAGTCTCAAGGAATATAATCAACTCTAATTACAGCAATACATTCACATAGTTAAATGCATCATTTCATTAATGCACATTCACATAATCATACTTACTTCACCATCCCAACTCTTATGTTCATACACAAATAACGGCTTCATTAAGGCCGATAACTCGTTCCATCATAGGAGCGGATATTCACACGCTCTTACTCCTAGCGCAGCAAAGCACACACCGCACTTACCTTGTCATTGGGAAATTTCACAAGTGCATTAGCTGAAATTTTCCAGCAAGCTTATAATTTTCAAATCACATACCTTCGAGTTTAACCGGATGTCGCTACTGTTCAATCGCCTTGGGACATAGCCCGGTTATGGTAACCCGCACCAAGGCCTACGGGACTTTACCGGATATCACGATTTGCACAAATGCCTTGGTCTTAGCCCGATTTAACAACTTGCACGAATGCCTTGGTCTTAGCCGGATATAGCTACTAGCACAATTGCCTTCGGTCTTAACCCGGATATCACGATTTCAGCATAATTGTCTTGGGGCTTAGCCCGGATATCATTCAATTTCTCATGCACACATACATCAATAATCATTGGACATACATATTTCATTTTCACACTAAGGCTCAAACACAATTATAATCATTAGCATATTCGCCTTCGGGACTTAGCCCGGGTGGAATTCAAATACTCATACACACATGATCAATAATCATACACATCCATGTTTCATCTTACATAATTCAAGTAAGGTCACTTCTTGAGGACTTACCTCGGATGTTGTCGAACGGCTTTTTCGGCTATTCGATCACCTTTTCCTTCCCCTTGTCCAATTGTGGCCCTCTTAGCTCTTGAGCTAATTCAAACAAATTCAATTTATTAAAACCTCATTGTGCTTGCTTATGGCGAATATGACAAGGATTTTAAATGGTCATATGGCCACTCTTTAGCTTGAATACACAATGGTCATGCACATTTTATACTACATCAAGCAATTCAATACAATTTATTTGAGCATCAAGGAAATGCTAAGGCCTTCAATAGGCTACCCAAGGCCGAATATTCATGTACATGTTGAGGTCAATTTTGCACTTAATACCTCACAAAAACAGCATGCAATCTACTAATTTATGCTTTGCACATTGTGGCCCAAAACTTATAATATAGCATCAAGCACTTATATGTGTGCTAGGCCGAATTGTGCTTGCAATTTCACAAGCATTCTTCCACATTTTCTTCTTTAAATCAATATATTCATCACTTAGTTCATAACCAAACATAATGTGCAATCATATATATGCATATATGAGCATGGCCGAATTTTCAAGGTGTCCATAGCCATCCAAAACACAAACTTTTAACTAACATGCAAGAAGCATGAATCATGCTCAAGAATGCATCATGGCCAAGTATGACAATCATGCTCCTTTTCAACTTTAATCATGATAAAACAAGAGAAAACTCAAAATCTTACTCATGAGTAGAAAATCCATCATTGCATGCATCATCATCAAGCTTCACACTTAGCATGCAATGGCTTTATCACCATAACAACTTTGGCCAAATACCATTTCCATGGCTTAACAAAGATTTGAGCCATGGCTAACATGCACATCAAGTTAGCAACCAAAACATGCATGAAACTCCTAACACAACCTCATACATACCTTAATCTTGATGCAAACTTGGCCAAATCTCCTTCTAGATCTCTTCCAAACCAAGCATGAAGCAAAAATCCTCCTTCTTCCTTAGTTTTGGCTCAAAGAAAGGATGAACAAATTTTTTCTTTCCTTCTCTACAACTCACGGCAATGGGGGGATTACCACACTCACACACATTTTTTTTCATTTTTTATCACCCATACACCTTTGTTTATTATTTCACCCTAATGCACCAACAAAACATGTTTCATGACATGTTTAGCCCATCCTCCTTGTCATGGCCGCCACCACCTATAAAGGGGGAATTTGACATGCAAGTCCATTATTTTGCATGCATGCTTTAATTAGTCATCACACATTTCCTATCATACTTTCAAAGTTCATTACTAAGTCCTTTCTTGTGGAATTCACCCTTATAACACTAAATCAATCATCATAAAATGTCATACATGAGCACACACATATTATAGGCATCAAAATAGATTTTAATTATTTTTATGCCTCGGTTTTGTGGTCCCGAGACCACCTTCCGACTAGGGTCAATTTTGGGCTGTCACAACTCTCCCCACTTAAGAAATTTTCGTCCCCAAAATCTTACCGTAAATAGGTTTGGATATCGCTCTTTCATAGAGTTCTCGGTCTCCCAAGTAGCTTCTTCTATCCCGTGCTTGAGCCATAACACTTTTACTAGCGGAACCCGCTTGTTTCACAACTCTTTCACTTCTCGTGATAGGATACGAATCGGTTCTTCCTCATAACTCATATTAGCTTGAATTTCAATTTCGATGGACTAATCACGTGCGATGGATCGGATCTATAGCGTCAAGCATCAAACGTGAAAGACATCGTGAACCTTTTCGAGTTCGGGGGCAAAGTCAAACGATATGCCACTGGATCGACTCGCCGGATATCTCATATGGCCCAACGAACCTCGGGCTCAACTTGCCCTTACGGCCGAATCGAGTATCTTTTTCCAAGGCGATACCTTGAGAAACACTTTATCACCCACGATACTCGATATCCTTGCGCTTCGGTCCGCGTCGACTTCTAACGATCGGAGGCTATCTTCGACTTTCACGGATTACTTTCACTTTCATTCAGATCCCTAATCAAATCCACCCGAAAATCTTGCTTTCACCGAGCTCGGTCCAAAACAATGGTGTACGGCATTTACGACCGTACAAGGCCTCGTAGGGTGCCATCTTAATACTTGATTGAAAGTTGTTGTTGTAAGCGAATTCAATCAACGGCAAATACCGTTCCCATAAACCACTAAACTCGAGGACGCAACATCTTAACATATCCTCAAGTATCCGAATTATCCGCCGGATTGACCATCGGTTTGGGGTGAAAGGCGGTCTTGAAATGCAACTTGGTACCCAAAGCTTCTTGCAACTTTTTCCAAAATCGCGAGGTAAATCTCGGATCTCTATCCGACACGATGGAAATAGGCACCCGTGTAATCTCACAACTGAGAAATGTACAATTCAAATAATTTGTCAATTGAAAAATCCGTGCGTCGGGGACAAAGTGGGCCGACTTAGTCAATCGATCTACCACGACCCAAACCGCATCCTTCTTACTTGTCGACAATGGCGGTCCGGATACAAAGTCCATTGTGACTCGATCCCATTTCCACTCGGGTATCGTGATTGGTCAAGTAATCTCAAGGCACCGATGTTCCGCTTTCACTTGTTGACATATTAAACATCTCAAACAAAGTCTGAGATGTCTCGCTTCATACCATGCCACCAAAACCGACGTTTCAAATCATTGTACATATTCGTACTCCTCGGATGGATTGCCATTCGGCTACAATGGGCTTCATTCAGAATTATCGAAATGAGTTCAATTCTTTGGAACACACAGACGACTTTTGAACCTCAAACAATCGTCATCATCGATTTGAAACTCAATCCTTGTTTGGAACACACTCACCCGCTTTTGCGACCAACTCGTCGTCGACTTTCTCGAGCTTCTCGAATTTGATGTATCAATAGTGGTTTGGCTTTCAATTCAGCTACTAACACACTATCGGATCGAATGCAGAAAGTGCACGCTCATCGCTCGTAAAGCAAATAATGATTTACGACTCAAGGCATCCGCAACCACATTCGCCTTTCCGGGTGATAGTCAATGACCAGCTCGTAATCCTTTAACACTCGAGCCAACGTCTTTGTCGAGATTTAAGTCTCTTTGGATCATCAAATATTTGAGACTTTTGTGATTCGAGTATACATGGCACCTTTCACCAAATAAGTAATGTCACCAAATCTTTAAGGCGAATACGATGGCGGCACTCGAGATCATGAGTCGGATAATTTTTCTCATGTGGCTTTAATTGCCTCGACGCATAGGCCACAACTCGACCTTCTTGCATTAATACGCAACCTAACCCAAGTAGAGAGGCGTCGCTATAGATGACAAACTCCTTGCGGACTCGGGTTGCACTAGAATTGGGGCTTCATCAAATAAGTTTTCATTGATCGAAACTTTTTGGCATTTCTCCGTCCATTCGAACTTAACGTCCTTTTGGAGTAAGCCGTCATCGGCGTGGCTATCGTTGAGAAGCCTTTACAAATCGTCGGTAATAACCTAAGAAGCCCCAAAAGCTCGAACCTCGAGAATATTTCTGAGGCTTCCAATTAAGTATGGCTGAAATTTTATTCGGGTCGACTCGAATACCCGATGCAGATACCACATGACCCAAGAAGCTAACCTCTCTTAACCAGAACTCACACTTGCTGAACTTAGCATATAATTGCTTGTCCCGTAAAATTTGCAGCACTAACCGCAGGTGTTCAAAGATGTTCGGTCTCATTTCTTGAATAGACCAAGATGTCATCAATGAACACGACTACTTAATCGATCCAAATATGGTCTAAAGATCCGATTCATTAAATCCATAAATACCGCAGGGGCATTAGTGAGCCCAAACGGCATCACTAGGAACTCATAGTGACCATATCTCGTTCTGAAGGCGGTCTTGGGCACGTCCGAATCTCGGATTCGCAATTGATAGTAGCCCGATCTCAAATCTATTTTCGAGAACACCGAGGCTCCCTTCAGCTTGATCGAACAAGTCGTCAATACGTGGCAACGGATATTTGTTCTTTATCGTCGCTTTATTAAGTCGACGATAGTCGATGCACAAACCGCATGGTTCCATCCTTCTTTTCACGAACAACACCGGCGCACCTAAAGGCGAAAAACTCAGGCGAGCAAAACCTCTATCCACCAATTCTTGCAATCGAGCTTCCAACTCCTTTAATTCCGTTGGTGCCATACGATACGGAGCTATCGAATTGGAGTGGTACCGGTACCAATTCGATGCCAAATTCTATTTCCGAACAGTGGTAAACCCGCAATTCTTCAGGAAAACATCCGGTATTCACAAACCACGAGCACAGATTCGGGTTTCTTTTCGATTCCTTGTCATCGAAAGCACGACGCTGTGTGCGCTTCGACTCTTTTCTTACATATTTTCGGGCCAACATTGCGATATTACGGTGGCAACCCTTTAAGTCCGTAGACTTAACCCGAATTATCTCGTTATTCACAAGACCTCAAATCGATAGTCTTGCTTTTGCAATTTACGACCGCATCGTGCATGGTCAACCCATCCAAACCAAGAATAACGTCGAATTCATCGAACGGCAAAAGCATCAAGTCCGCCGGAAACAAGAACCTCGGAACACTAGGAGACTTTTCTTGCACACTTTGTTGACAAGCACGTAATGACCCAAGGGTTTGACACCGAATTACAAACTCGAGAGACTCAATAGGCAAAGTCTTCTTGGATGCTAAGGTTTCACATATATAAGATTGAGTAGAACCGGGGTCAATCAACGCAATCACTTTAGTATTGAAAAGGGTGAAAGCACCGTGTAATGACATCCGGAGAGGCAGATCCTCGCGTGCGCGTATGGCATAAGTCCTCACAGAGCACGAGCCTCGGATCGATGGTAGCATCTCTAGATCCTCTCGACCGCCAATCGACATTGCCCATATTTCTAGGTGGCCTACCTCGGCAAAGGGTAGCACCCGAGTTTCCACTCGACTCACATTCTGCTCAAGCTTCCTCGCAATCCTTCCTAAAGTGGTCGGCCGATCCACACTTATAGCAGAGCGATCACGAAACCAACAGCTCCCGAATGCCATTTGCCACAATGTTGACACTCCGCCTCTCTCGGCGATCATTTCCACCATCGGCGATCAAGTGACTCGTGTGGTCACAGGGGTCGATCGCGTCCTCGTCTAGAAAAGCCCAAAGCGCCTCTAGACCGGTTCACATCATCTCGAATTCTCTTGATTGCTGTTGAAGAGACTTTCCGAGGACCTCTTTCGAATTCTCCAATTCCCACATCAGCTTTTGTTTCTCCTTTCTAAGCTCTTCGACTTTACAAGCTTGCTCAACAAGTACTACGATCTCTCGTATTTCGAGAATGCCAACGAACATCCTTATATCATCATTCAGCCCATCCTCGAAGCATTTACACATAATAGCTTCGGACGAAATGCATTCTCGCGTGTATCGGCTAAGCCTCACAAATTTTCGTTCATAGTCGGTAACCGACATAGAACCTTGCTTAAGATCAAGAAATTCCTTCGCTTTTGGTCGATGAATCTCGATCGATATACTTTTTTTTTCTGAACTTGGTTTGAAAGAATTCCCAAGTCACTTGCTCTCTAGGTACCACAAGTCGAGTACTCCACCAATAGTAGGTGGAATCACGTAGCAAGGAGATGGTACACTTTAAGCACTCATCGGTGTACAAGATAGCTCATCGAGCACCGGATAGTGTTGTCCAACCAAAATTCAGCTCGTTCGGCATCATCATCATCCGTAGCTTTAAATTCAGTGGCCCCATGTTTTTGAATCCTATCGATTGGGGCTTACTTGACCTTATTTGGTCGATTCATCGGAGGTATTGTAGGTGCGGGGTTGCATTTGTCGGAATGGAGGTTGTGGGACAGCCGTGTTAGTTCGAATGTATTGATTAAACCATTCGCTCATCACACTATAAAAGGCTTGCCTAGCCTCATCATTCGGATTGCTGGCCATAGGTTGAGAGTCCGCCGGCGCTGTCCCTTGTGCGGAGCAGGCGCCACACTCTCCACATCATCAGCTATTGCTCGGTTCGGATCGGGATCCATTGCTATAAACAAACTCAAAGTCAAATTGTCGTAAATCACCACACTATCGATTCATCATTTAATGGCATGTATAGCTAGACCCCAAACACCTCACGGTAGTCCTAGAATCGACTAAACCGTGGCTCGATACCAATAAAATTGTAACACCCGAACCCGAGACCATCGCCGTGTCGGACACGAGGGTTAGCAAGCCAAGTTCACTTGTTTTGCCCATCCATTGGACATTTCCAGTCAGGCTGGAAAAACTGCGTCACTGTCGCCTTAAAATCATATCTCGAGTTTCAAAACTCGGAAACTGGTTTCGTAAATTTTCCCTGAATTTAGACTCATATATACATCCATGGATTTATTTCTAGGATTTTTGGTCGGGCCAATTGGTACAGTTTATTAGTTAAAGTTACCCAAGTTACAGGGATCGACTGCTCTGACCTTCGCGCGGTATAACTTGAATATCTCTCTGCACAGGGCTTTAATGCTGGTGTCGTTTGTTTCTAATGAAACTAGACTCAAAATGGAATCTGTACATATAAGGTATATCTCCTAATTCTTTTGGATAATTTATAGTGAATTTTTAAAGTTGCGACAGGGAACCCAGAAACCATTCTGGCCCTGTCTCACAATAGCTTTAATATCTCTTAACCTGTAACTCCTATGACCGTTTCGTTTCTTCCATATGAAAATAGACTCATCAAGGTTCATTTACATAGCTTATTCACTATTTTATTCCATTCCTATGAATTATGGTGATTTTTCACATTCACGCCACTGCAGCTGGCAGCATCTGTTTTTAAGGTAGGACTTACCTATTTGGTAGTCTCCATGATTCAACTAATCTTGCCATACATAGGTTCATATATGATCATTTTAACCATGCCAATAGCTGATCATACGACCAACATTCCCATTTCCAAACCATAGCCACATCATGACCCCAAATATATATACATACAACCCACAATAAGTCTAAGTTCATGCTCCCCCTTTCGAGCCATTTTCGCATGGCCATACAAACTTACATTACAACGTATTTAACAAACAAGAGGTAGTCCTATACATGCCATCTCAAGTTCAACCAAAAATTTATACCAAAATGGAGGCTTGATAGTGTGGATGACTTGACTTCAACGATCCCAAATCCGATTGCCTCGAGCGAAATCTAGAAAACTAAGAGCCAAAGCAACGGGTAAGCATTTTTATGCTTAGTAAGTCTCAAGGAATATAATCAACTCTAATTACAGCAATACATTCACATAGTTAAATGCATCATTTCATTAATGCACATTCACATAATCATACTTACTTCACCATCCCAACTCTTATGTTCATACACAAATAACGGCTTCATTAAGGCCGATAACTCGTTCCATCATAGGAGCGGATATTCACACGCTCTTACTCCTAGCGCCAAAAGCACACACCGCACTTACCTTGTCATTGGGAAATTTCACAAGTGCATTAGCTGAAATTTTCCAGCAAGCTTATAATTTTCAAATCACATACCTTCGAGTTTAACCGGATGTCGCTACTGCTCAATCGCCTTGGGACATAGCCGGTTATGGTAACCCGCACCAAGGCCTACGGGACTTTACCGGATATCACGATTTGCACAAATGCCTTGGTCTTAGCCCGGATTTAACAACTTGCACGAATGCCTTCGGGTCTTAGCCCGGATATAGCTACTAGCACAATTGCCTTCGGGTCTTAACCCGGATATCACGATTTCAGCATAATTGTCTTCGGGGCTTAGCCCGGATATCATTCAATTTCTCATGCACACATACATCAATAATCATTGGACATACATATTTCATTTTCGTTATTAAGGCTCAAACACAATTATAATCATTAGCATATTCGCCGGGACTTAGCCCGGGTGGAATTCAAATACTCATACACACATGATCAATAATCATACACATCCATGTTTCATCTTACATAATTCAAGTAAGGTCACTTCTTGAGGACTTACCTCGGATGTTGTCGAACGGCTTTTTCGGCTATTCGATCACCTTTTCCTTCCCCTTGTCCAATTGTGGCCCTCTTAGCTCTTGAGCTAATTCAAACAAATTCAATTTATTAAAACCTCATTGTGCTTGCTTATGGCCGAATATGACAAGGATTTTAAATGGTCATATGGCCACTCTTTAGCTTGAATACACAATGGTCATGCACATTTTATACTACATCAAGCAATTCAATACAATTTATTTGAGCATCAAGGAAATGCTAAGGCCTTCAATAGGCTACCCAAGGCGAATATTCATGTACATGTTGAGGTCAATTTTGCACTTAATACCTCACAAAAACAGCATGCAATCTACTAATTTATGCTTTGCACATTGTGGCCCAAAACTTATAATATAGCATCAAGCACTTATATGTGTGTTAGGTCAATTGTGCTTGCAATTTCACAAGCATTCTTCCACATTTTCTTCTTTAAATCAATATATTCATCACTTAGTTCATAACCAAACATAATGTGCAATCATATATATGCATATATGAGCATGGCCAATTTTCAAGGTGTCCATAGCCATCCAAAACACAAACTTTTAACTAACATGCAAGAAGCATGAATCATGCTCAAGAATGCATCATGGCCAAGTATGACAATCATGCCCCTTTTCAACTTTAATCATGATAAAACAAGAGAAAACTCAAAATCTTACTCATGAGTAGAAAATCCATCATTGCATGCATCATCATCAAGCTTCACACTTAGCATGCAATGGCTTTATCACCATAACAACTTTGGCCAAATACCATTTCCATGGCTTAACAAAGATTTGAGCCATGGCTAACATGCACATCAAGTTAGCAACCAAAACATGCATGAAACTCCTAACACAACCTCATACATACCTTAATCTTGATGCAAACTTGGCCAAATCTCCTTCTAGATCTCTTCCAAACCAAGCATGAAGCAAAAATCCTCCTTCTTCCTTAGTTTTGGCTCAAAGAAAGGATGAACAAATTTTTTCTTTCCTTCTCTACAACTCACGGCAATGGGGGATTACCACACTCACACACATTTTTTTCATTTTTTATCACCCATACACCTTTGTTTATTATTTCACCCTAATGCACCAACAAAACATGTTTCATGACATGTTTAGCCCATCCTCCTTGTCATGGCCGGCCACCACCTATAAAGGGGGAATTTGACATGCAAGTCCATTATTTTGCATGCATGCTTTAATTAGTCATCACACATTTCCCTATCATACTTTCAAAGTTCATTACTAAGTCCTTTCTTGTGGAATTCACCCTTATAACACTAAATCAATCATCATAAAATGTCATACATGAGCACACACATATTATAGGCATCAAAATAGATTTTTAATTATTTTTATGCCTCGGTTTTGTGGTCCCGAGACCACCTTCCGACTAGGGTCAATTTTGGGCTGTCACAAAAAAGGGGGAAATTGACATGCAAGTCCACCCCTTTGATTACATGCACTAATAGATCCTTATAGATTTACCTATCACATTTCAAAAGTGTCACACATAAGTCTTATCGACTAATTTCACATGCAATTTACTAAATCGAAGCTTAAAACCTTCACACATTCATAATCACATATTTTAGACAATAGATATCATATTCAAATAATTTGGTGACTCGGTTTAGCAGTCCTGAAACCGCTTTCTGACTAGGGTCACTTTAGGGCTGTCACAACTCTCCCCCACTTAAGAAATTTTCGTCCCCGAAAATCTTACCGGTAAATAGGTTTGGGTATCGCTCTTTCATAGAGTTCTCGGGTTCCCAAGTAGCTTCTTCCATCCCGTGTTTGAGCCATAACACTTTTACTAATGGAACCCTTTTGTTTCAAGAACTCCTTCACTTCACGAGCTAGGATACGAATCGGTTCTTCTTCATAACTCATATCCGCTTGAATTTCGACCTCGATGGACTAATTATGTGCGATGGATCGATCTATAGCGTCAAGCATCGAAACATGAAAGACATCGTGAATCTTTTCAAGTTCGGGGTAAAATCAATCGACACGCAATCGACCGACTCGTTCGGATATTTCATATGGCCCGATGAACCTCGGACTCAATTTGCCCTTACGCCCAAATCGAGTATCTTTTCCAAGGTGAAACTTTAAGAAACACTTTGTCTCCCACCGATACTCAATGTCTTTTCGTTTCAAATCGCGCATTTACTTCTAGAGATCTGTGGTCGCCTTTCGACTTTCACGGATTACTTTTACTTTCCGTTCAGCATCTTTAATCAAATCAACTCCGAAAATTTTACTTTCACCGAGCTCGGTCCAAAACAATGGCGTCGGCATTTTCAACCGCATAAAGCCTCGTAAGGTGCCATCTTAATACTTGACTGAAAACTATTGTTGTGTTTAATTCAATCAAAGGTAAATACCGCTCCCACGAACCACTAAACTCGAGGATGCAACATCTCAACATATCCTCAAGTATCTCGAATTATCCGCCAGATTGACCATCTGTTTGTGGATGAAAAGCGGTGCTAAAATGCAGCTTGGTACCCAAAGCTTCTTGCAATTTCTTCCAAAATCGTGAGGTGAATCTCGGATCTCTATCCGACACGATAGAAATAGGTACCCCGTGTAATCTCACAATCTGAGAAACATACAATTCAGCTAATTTATCCATTGAAAAATTCGTGCATACGGGGATAAAGTGAGCCGACTTAGTCAATCTATCCACAACGACCCAAATCGCATCTTTCTTACTTGCCGACACTGGCAGCCCAGATACAAAATCCATCGTTACTCGATCCCATTTCCATTCAGGTATCATGATCGGTTGGAGCAAACCCGTAGGCACTTGATGTTCCGCCTTCACTTGCTGACATACTAAGCACTTCGAGACAAAATCGAAAATGTCTCGTTTCATACCATGCCACCAAAACTGACGTCTCAGATCGTTGTACATTTTCGTACTCCCCGGGTGAATCGACATTCGGCTACAATGAGCCTCGCTCGTAATCATCAAAATGAGTTCAAATTTCTTGGAACACAAACGACTTCAACCTCAAATAATCGTCATTATCAATTTGAAACTCGATTCCATATTCTAACACATTCAGCCGTCTTGCAACCAACTCATCGTCGACTTTACGAGCTTCACGAATTTGATGAATCAATAATGGTTTGGCCTTTAATTCGCTACTAACACATTGTCGGGTAGAATGCATAAAGTGTACATTCATTGCTCGTAAAGCAAGCGGTGATTTCGGCTTAAGGCGTCCGCAACCACATTAGCCTTTCCGGGTGATAATCAATGACCAGCTCATAATCTTTCAACAACTCAAGCTAATGTCTTTGTCGCAGATTTAAGTCTCTTTGAGTCATCAAATATTTGAGACTTTTGTGATCCGAAAATACATGGCACTTCTCACCAAATAAGTAATGTCGCCATATTTTCAAGGCGAATACGATGGCAGCTAATTCGAGATCATGGGTCGGATAATTTTTCTCATGTGGCTTTAATTGTCTCGACGCATAGGCCACAACTCGACCTTCTTGCATCAACACGCAACCTAACCCAAGTAGGGGCGTCACTATAGATGACAAACTCTTTGCCCGATTCGGCCGCACTAAAATTGGGGCTTCACTCAAATAAGTTTTCAGTTGATCAAAACTTTTCTGACATTTTTCCGTCCATTCAAACTTAATATCTTTTTGAAGTAGCTTTGTCATGGGTGTGGCTATCATCGAGAAACCTTTTACAAACCGTCGGTAGTAACCCATGAGTCCCAAAAGTCGAACCTCAAGAATATTTCTGAGGCTTCCAGCTAAGTATTGCTGAAATTTTGCTCGTCAACTCAAATACCCGATGCAGATACCACATGGCCCAAAAAGCTAACCTCTCTTAACCGTAACTCACACTTCATCAACTTAGCATATAAATGCTTATCCCGTAAAATTTGCAACACTAATCTCGGTGCTCAAGATGTTCGGTCTCATCTCTTGAATAGACCAAGATGTCGTCAATGAACACAACTACTGAACCGTCCAAATCTTGTCTCAAGATCCGATTCATCAAATCCATAAATACCGCAGGGCATTAGTGAGCCCAAACGGCATCACTAAGAACTCAGAAGGGCCGATCTCGCTCAAAGCGGTTTTGGGGTATATCTCAATCTCGAATTATGAATCGTAATAACCCGATCTCAAATCTATCTTTGAAAACACCGAGGCTCCCTTTAGTTGATCAAACAAATCATCAATACGCAGTAACGGATATTTACTCTTTATCGTCACTTTATTCACCGACGATAGTCAATGCACAACCTCATGGTTCCGTCCTTCTTTTCACAAACAATACTGGTGCACCCAAGGTGAGAAACTTGGTCGAGCGAAACCTCTATCCGTCAACTCTTGCAACTGAGCTTTCAATTCTTTTAACTCGGTTGGTGCCATATGATACGGAGCTATCGAAATTGGCGTAGTTCCAGGTACAAGCTCAATACCAAACTCTACCTCCCGAACAGGTGGTAAACCCGGTAATTCTTCAGGAAAAACATCCGGGTATTCACAAACCACCGGCACAGATTTGGGTTTCTTTTCTAATTCTTTGTCATCAAGTACATACGCAAGGTATGCTTCGCACCCCTTTCTTACATATTTCTGGGCCAACATTGCTGATATTACAGCTGGCAACCCCTTTAAGCCGGAGACTCAACTCGGATTATCTCGTTATTTGCGCACCTCAAATCAATAGTCTTTCTTTTGCAATTCACAACCGCATCATGCACGGTCAACCAATCCAAACCAAGAATAACATCAAATTCATCGAACGGCAAAAGCATCAAGTCCACCGGAAAACAGGAACCTCGAATTACTAGGGGGCATTTCTTACACACTTTGTCAACAAGCACGTAACGACCCAAGGGATTTGACACCCGAATTACGAACTCAGTAGACTCAATAGGTAGAGTCTTACTGGATGCTAAGGTTTCGCATATATAAGAATGAGTAGAACCAGGGTCAATCAAAGCAATCACATTAGTATCAAAGAGAGTGAAAGTACCGGTAATAACATCTGGCGAGGAAGCATCCTCGCGTGCGCGTATGGCATAAGCCCTAGCAGGAGCACGAGCCTCAGATCTGGTGGTAGCATCTCTAGATCCTCTCTGACCGCCGCTAGCATTGCTCGTATTCCTAGATGGTCTACCCCGAGCAGTGGTAGCACCCGGTTTCCCACTCTGATTTACATTCTGTTCAGACAATCTCGGGCAATCTTTGATAAAGTGGTCAACTGACTCGCACGTGTAGCAGGAGCGGTCATGGAATCTACAACTTCCAGAATGCCATTTTCCACAATACTGGCACTCCGTTCTATCACGATGATCATTTCCCACACTGGTGACTGAAGTGACTCGTGCACTTGAAAGGGGTCGATCGCGATCTCGTCTAGAAAAGCCCGAAGTGTCTCTAGACCGCCTAAGCCATCTCTAAATTTCTTCGATGATCGTGGGAAGGGCTTCCCAAGACCTCTTCTGAAACTCTCTTGCTCCCGCCTCGACTTTTCTTTTCTCCATCTTGAGCTCCTCGGCTTTGTAAGCTCGCTCGACAAGTGCCACAAATTCTCGATTTCCAAAATGCCAACATACAGACTTTATATCATCATTCAATCCATCCTTGAAACGCTTACACATTACGACTTCGAGGAAATGCATTTTCGTGCGTCTGGCTAAGCCTTACAAACTTTCGCTCATAGTCAGAACCGACATGGAACCTTGTTTAAGTTCAAGAAATTCCTTCCGTTTTGATCCATAAATCTTTGATCGATATACTTTTTCCAAACTCGGTTTGGAAAAACTACCAAGTTACTTGCTCTCTAGGCACAAAGTCAACGATTCCACCAATAGTAGGCGTAATCACGTAGCAAGGAGATAGCACACTTTAGGCACTCATCGGTGTGCAAGATAGCTCATCGAGTACCGAATAGTGTTGTCCAACCAAAATTCAGCTTGCTCGGCATCATCACTATCCGTAGCCTTAAATTCAGAGCCCCATGTTTTCAATTACATCAACTGGGGCTTATTTGACCTTATTTGGTCGATACGGGAGGTATGGTAGGTGCGGGGTTGTGTTTGTCGGGAATGGAGGTTGTGGAACAATCAGTATTAGTTCGAATGTATTGGTTGAACCAATCATTCATCACGCTATAGAAAGCTTGTCTAGCTTCATCATTCGGATTACTAGCATTAGGTTGAGAGTCCGCCGTCTCGTCCCTTGTGCGAGAGCAGGCGCTACACTCTCAAGATCATCAGCTACCGCTCGGTCGGGATCGGGATCCATTACTATAAATAAACACATTTCAATTGTCAGAAATCACCACACTATCAAATAAATCACATAATGGCATGTATAGCTAGACCCAACATATTACGGTAGTCCTAGAATCGACTAAATCGTAGCTCTGATACCAATTTAATTGTAACACCCCATACCCGAGACCGCTGCCGGAGTCGGACACGAGGGTTTAACGGCTTAAACCATTCATTTTCACAGTCCATTTTAAAAATTTCCAGGCAGTTGGCTAACTGCGTCACTGTCACTTTAAAAATAATATCTTAAGTTCCAAAACTAGAAAATCAGTTTCGTAATTTTTCCCCGAAACTAGACTCATATGTCCATCTACATACTTTTTTCTAGAATTTTTTGTTAGGCCAATTAGTAAAGTTTATTAGTTAAAGTCTCCCCTATTACAGGGTGCGACTACACTGACCTTCATGCATTACGACCTGGATATCTCCCTGTACAGGGCTTCAATACTGACGCCGTTGCTTTCTACGGAAACTAGACTCGAAAAGGAATCTGTACATATATGGCATGACTTCTAATTATCTCTGGTAAATTTCTAATGAATTTCCAAAGTCGGAACAGGGACTCCAGAAACCGTTCTGGCCCTGTCTCACGAAAACTTAAATATCTCTTAACATACTATTCATATGATCGTTTCGTTACTCTCCTATGGAAATAGACTCATCAAGGTTCGTTTATATAATTTATTCACTATTTAATTCCATTCCTACTATGTTTAGTGATTTTTCACATCCACGTCACTGCAGCTGTCAGCATCTGTCTTTAAGGTAGACTTTACCTATTTCATAGTTTCCATGATTCAACTAGCCCTTAAACATAAATAGCACAAAATATGATCATGATTAACCATCCCAATGGCTAATCGTTTCCAAACATTTCCATACCTCTTAATGAACAACATACAATGATTATAATACCATGCCCAAAGTATACTTAAGCCATTTTCGCATGGCTATCCAAATTTACACAAAACCGAAAGGTACATGACCTACAACAAAAGGGTAGTCCTATACATGCCATTTCAAAGTTCAACCAAAAATATACCAAAAGGAGCTTTGATAGTGTGGGCGACTTCGACTTCAAAAATCCGAGTCCGATAGTGAAGAACCAAAATCTATAAAACAGAGAATCAAAGAAACGGAGTAAGCATTTAATGCTTAGTAAGTTTGAGCCATGAATTTAAACACAACCAAAGTATAGCATTCAGATAGCTAAACAGATAATTTCATATGCACAAATTCTCAATATCATACTTACTTCACATTACCAACCCTTATATTCATACACAAAGATCAACTTAGCTAAAGGCCTAGTAGCTCATTTATCAACCGACGGATACTTATTTGTAAGGGCTCAACTAATTCAAAGCACATACTGAAACATACCTCATTGTTGGGATTCCACAAGCGTATTAACTGAAATTTTTACAGCAAGTTCATTCATTCCTGAATCACGTACCTTCGGTGTAACACCCCAAACTCGGCCCAGACGTTATGGCCAAATTTGACGTGCCACATCGGTTAAAAATCTGAGTTTCGTTTTAGAGTTTTTAAAAGCCATATGTTTTTTGAGTTAACAAAGTGTATGGAAGCTAAGCACCGTGTAGGTATCCGAGGCGAGGAGGTGAGCCATGAAGGTCGCTTAAGTACCAAGCTCTTTAATTGGATCCAATCCTAGACATGCCCACAACCATAGCCACACTTTGTCATTTCGAGTTTAAATTCGTTTAAGTGGACGTCTTTGATTAACCGATGAATCGTGGTGTTGAGATAATTTGAACACAAGTATCATTTTGAAAACACGCCCTAAGTCTAGCCCATTTGAATAATAATTAACCAATTTTAAAGTTATTAAAATTAAAATAATCCCGAAAAGAAATAAAAGAAAAGTTAAAATTGGCCTTATTACAACCCAAAAATAAATAATAGTTAAAGGAAATTAAACGAAACCAACACTTTATTTAAAGCCCAAGACGATCACCGTGGCCACTCAATCCCTCCGCCCAAGTCCCCACATCAAGGCTCACCGCAAGGTTAAGGAAAGGGGGGTGAGTTTGGAAACTTAGTGTGCAACAAGCCCCTTTAGAGCCCAAAACAATAACGGCTGTTGGGTCTAAGCCCAAATCCAATCTCAATCATGCATCGGGTCAGTAGCCCTTTTCATATTTCATATTCTCGGGCGAAGCCTTTTCATATTTCATATTCTCGGATCGAAGCCTTTATCAGAAATCGGTATGGCCCTTAGGCCCATTTCAATGTCACATATAATTTCAATGAAAGAATGCAACCCATTTGGGAGACTACTCAACCCACCATCTGCTACTCTCCACCCATACCAACCAACACACCATGTGGGATTAACTCGACCCACCCCGCCATACTTCCCATCGGCAAAGATAGTCATTTATCATATAACCGAGGCCTAGCCTCTTTTAATAACTGGGCAAAAGCCCTTTCAATAATCGGGCATAAGCCCTTTTATAATCGGGGCATAAGCCCTTTTGATAATCGGGCATAAGCCCTTTTGATAATCGGGGCATAAGCCCTTTTGATAATCGGGGCATAAGCCCTTTTCACTTCCTCCATCCATATAAAACCCAACCCAATGCGCTTATGATTACATCATGTGCATATCATACATATCATGTGCATATCATACATGTCATGTGCATCTCATACATACCATATTTATCAAAATCCCATGTATTAAAATCATACATAAACCCTAGGGGTATAATGGTCATTTTACCTAGGGGCAAAACGGTCATTTTATATTATAAGGGTAATCTCGTAATTTTACCAAAATTAGGGTTTCCATGTTCATTAACGATTACTAACAATCCATGGGTGCAAACAAGTGATTACGGCCCATTTTTAGCGAAATCGAGTTATTGGGCCTAAAACCCTAATGGGCCCTACTTAGCCAATTTCATCATCTAGGCCCATTTAGCCTATATTCCATAACGGTTTTAACAGTCTTATTATGCAATTTAACAGATTTCCGTTTTCTACCAATTTTACCCAAATGGGCCGAAAGCCCAATGGGCCCCACTTTGGCCCTTCGAGGCCCAACTTACCAAGAACGCCAAAATCACATTCTTACCGCTTCCATCGTCTCGCTTCACCGCCTCATCGATTCTAACTAACTAGTGAGCGTTAATTGCTCATAAGTCCTCGAAATGCCGTAATTTGGCATTTCGCTTTTCGCATCTTATCGCTTTAAGCTATGAAAGGGTTCGTTACACACCTGATTTGCGATATTCCTTGACGAGATCTCCTACACGATTTCTCCTATAATCAATTGTTAAATAGATCAGCTCGCAATAATTGAACCAAATTAAGAACTTTCCAATATTAACACTTACACATTCGGCCACCATCCATAATGGCCTTAGGCACCTTACCTTTGTCGCGATTGATGACTAGGCCTACCTACTCCGGTGATCCAAGCTACTCCAAGTCGACACTACACCTTGCTTCTCCTCCACTAAATAAACCACAAAAATGTTAAAAGAAGACCCCATAAGGCCTATACCCACATTCGGCCACCTCCCTAAACTAGAGAGGTTTCGGCTTTTGGCCAAAGCTACACTAGGAATTGTTTAGAGTTTGAACACTTACCACAGTCTTTCTCCTCTTGAATCCGGATGCCTAAAAGGTAAGGGAATCGAACGCCAACTATTGAGAAGGAAGAAAAGGTTGCTGGTCACAAAGAATCGGCACCCCTATCTTCACCGATTCGGCTTTTGCGGACTTCGGGAAAAATAGAGATAAGGAAAACAATGGTGAATGAAAGGAAATAGTGGGCTGATTTGAAAAAGAAAAGGAAGAAAATGAATAGGAGGGAGGTAGATTCGGCTGGAAAAGAAAAGAGAGAAAAGGCTACACACCAAAGAAGAAATCGGCACAACTAAGACCCTAATGCCAAATTACTAACCTAATACCCCTTTGCCGAAAATCCCTCTCCAATCTCCCTTATTCGCCAACTCTATCTCCCTATCACATCCCTAAAATCTCTCCTTATCCCTCCTTAATTTATGCATTTGACTTGATCCAACTCTCCTCTTACGTAATCCACTTAAGTTCCAACACTTACCCTTCCCGCACACAAAATAAATACTCTTATTTGCCAACACAGGAATCGAACCTGTGTCTTCCTCTATGCCCACACGCCACCTTTTTAGGAGCTTAGTGGCGTCACCCTTGCCACTCTACCAAAGCTCTTTTTCGTGACACACTTTACCCACAACTTAATATAAGGTCACCTAGCCAGAACCCCTAACTCCTAAGTCCAAAATTTAAAAATTCTACTGGGTTTTGGCCAACTCATAGGCCTTCCATAAGCCCATTTACATACCCAAATTATGAATTCCATCATCACATACCAAATTTTAGAAATTTACTTAAAATATCAAGAATCGCGAAAAACCCGAAAATCAGGATGTTACAACTCTACCCTCCTTAAAGAAATTTCGCCTCGAAATTTACTCCGTCCAAACAGTTGAGGGTATCACGACGCATTGCCTCTTCGGTCTCCCGTAGCTTCTTCCTTGCCATGGTTCCTCCAAAGTACCTTCACCAACGGGACTGACCTCCTTCTCAACACCTTGACATCACGATCAAGTATTTGCACAGGTTCCTCTTCAAAGGTCAAATCCAACCGTACCTCAATTTCTGCAACTGGCACGATATGAGTTGGGTCAGAACGATATCGCTTTAGCATGGACACATGGAAGACATCGTGAATGCGATCCAGTTCTAGAGGTAACTCTAGTTGATAAGCCACCGGCCCTATCCGCTTAATGATTCGGTAAGGCCCAATAAACCGTGGGCTCAACTTACCCTTCTTACCAAATCTCAAGATCTTCTTCCAAGGCGAAACTTTCAAAAAGACCATGTCTCCTACCGCATATTCAATATCCTTACGCTTCAGATCGGCATAAGACTTTTGTCGATCCGCCGCCTCTTTTAACCTCTTTCTGATTACCTTAATCTTGTCTTTAGTATCTGCTACCAACTCTGGTCCAAGTATTTGCCTTTCCCCCCAATTCTTCCCAACAAGTAGGCGAGCGACACCTTCGCCCATATAGTGCCTCATATGGAGCCATCTGAATACTTGCTTGATAGTTGTTGTTATACGCGAACTCCGCTAAGGGCAAATGGTCCTCCCAATGCCTCTAAACTCAATAGCACAACCCTCAACATATCCTCTAAAATCAATAACCCTCTCGATCGCCCATCCGATCGAGGGTGAAAAGCAAGATCAAATCCAATCGCGTTCCCAATGCCTCATGCAACTTCGCCAAAACCGAGATGTAAACCTTGGGTCTCGGTCGAAATTATCGATCTTGGCACACCATGCAACAAGATTATTTCGCCACATACAATCCGCCAACTTCAAGTGAGTAATCGGTCCGGACAGTATGAAATGAGCAGATTTCGTGAGTCTATCCACAATCACCCAAACCGAATCCTTCTTAGAAGGTGTCAACGGCAACCCACTTACAAAGTCCATAGTTACCCTTTCCCACTTCCAAAGTGGTATCTTTACCTACCTGTAACAATCCCGAAGGTAGTTGATGCTCGGCCTTCACTTGTTGACATGTCAAACATCTCCCAACAAATTCGGTCACTTCTCGCTTAAGCCCGTGCCACCAATATTGCTCTCGCAAGTCTCAATACAACTTACTCCCTCCTGGATGCATAGCACAAGGTCCATTATGTGCCTCTTTCAAAATCATCAATCTCAAATCGGAGTTCTTCGGCGGAATACAAATTCTCCCTCGAAAACAAAGAATTCCCTCACTATTTAACCCAAAGTCAAGATTCTCCCCTTCTCAACTTGTCAAACCGAGCAACCAACGACTCATCCTCCAACTGCTGTTCTTAACTGTTCTACCCAAGTTGGTCTCACTCAGTAACTCGCCAACAAACTCCCGTCGGCATACAAAATTAGACGAGCAAACATAGCCTTTAATTACGCCACGACTCTTCGACTTAGCGCATCAGCCACGACATTCGCCTTACAGGTGGTACTCAATCGAACAGTCATAGTCCTTTAACAACTCTATCCACCTTCACGCCTAAGATTCACTCCTTTTGAGTCGCAAGTACTTAAGACTCTTATGATCCGTATAAATGATGCATTTCTCTCCATACGTAATGCCTCCATATCTTAAGTGCAAAGATTACCGCCAATTCCAAGTCATGCGTAGGGTAGTTCACCTCATACGGCTTAAGTCGTAAGTGAAGCATAAGCGACCACTTTACCCTTTTGCATCAACACGCAGCCCAAACCTACATGTGACGATCATCGCACACACGTTGAAATCCTTACCGACCTCCGGTCAATCAATCTTGGCGCTCACAAAACCTTCTTCAACTTCCCAAAAGCCTCTTCTTCGCTTATCCGTCCAAACAAAAGGTGCTCCCTTCCTTATAAGTTTAGATTAACGGTCCGCCATCACGTAAAATCCTTCCACGAATCTCCGATAATAACCCGCCAACCCCGTAAAACTTCAATCTCATATCGACTTGGTGGCTTCCATTCCAAGATTGCTTCAATCTTCGAGGGTCCACCTTGATCCCTTCAACAGACACAACATGCCCCAAGAAGGTAACTTCCTTCACCAAAACTCGCACTTACTAAACTTTGCATAAAGTTGCTTCTCCCTTAACACTTGCAAGATTACACGAAGATGCTCATCATGCTTCTCTTCCGCTTCCGAATACACCAAGATATCATCAATAAAATGACTACAAACCGATCCAAGTATGGCCGAATACCCGATTCATCAAATCCATGAATGTTTGCGGTGCATTAGTCAACCCAAATGGTATTACCGTAAACTCGTAATGACCGTACGAGTCCCGAACGCCGCCTTATAAATATCCCCTCTTTAACTCTTAATTGATGGTATCCAATCAAGGTCGATCTTAGAAAACACCGAGGCTCCTTTTAATTGGTCGAACAGATCATCGATTTTTGGTAACGGATACTTGTTCTTGATAGTCGACTTATTCAACCGCCGATAGTCAATACACATTCGCATAGTCCCATCTTTCTTCTTTACGAACAGTACCGGTGCACCCCACGGAGAAACACTTGGTCTTATAAACCCTCTATCCAACAGCTCTTGAATCTGAGCTTTCAATTCTACCAACTCCTTTGGTGCCATCTAATAAGGCGCAATGGACACAGGAGCTGTTCCAGGTAGTAAGTCGATTCCAAACTCGACTTCTCTCGTTGAGGGTAATCCAGAAGTTCATCTGGGAATACATCCTGAAATTCCTTAATAGTCCTAACCGACTCCACCGTTATCTCCTTAAGTCCCGTTTGACTTACAAAGGCCAAGTACGCCTCACAACCTTTCCGGATCAACTTCTCGGCTCTTTACGCCAAACAACATTGATAAATAATCCCTTCGCTCCCCTATGACCATTATCCCTCATCTTCTATTCTTAGTACCATCCTCTTTGCAAAGACAATCCAACGTCGCCTTGTGCTTAATTAACCAATCCATTCCCAAAATAAGATCAAAATCCCGAAATGGCGCTCCATCAAATCTCCTTCAAAGATTTTATCTTGTGTCACTAATGGTACGCCTCTAAAATTTTATCTACCTTAACCGAATGTCCCAATGGACTTATTATCGATACCCCACTCACGGTCTTCTCGGAAGCACATCCAAAGCCCCGATACATCACAAGCAACATACGAGTGGGTGGAACCCACATCAATCAAAGCGATGTAAGGCATGCTATGAATGAAGAACGTGCCGCTTATAACATCAGAGCATCACCCTCCTCACGACGTCATGCAAGATAAACCAACGCCGGTTGTCGAGCTTCAAGATGTCCAAGACCTCTGCAAGGTGCCCCACGCCCTCGTCCATTACCATTGCCACCTCTACCTTACCCCGACCCTCTGTGGTGGTGGTCCTCCTCGCCGTGGTTGGACATCCCTTTGCTCGCCGCTAGCTCTGAGCCGTCCTCCGAGGACACTCTCTCGAACTTATGTTCCTTTAACCCACATCGAAAACATGCTCCATTCGTTTCAAAGACTCCCCATATGCACCCTACCACAGTCCCCGCAAGCTGCGGTCTATAAGTATTTATCGAACCGCCGAACCGGTTCCTCCATCCTTGCTCTTTTAACACTTCGATTCGTGGCACTCGAGGGTCCAAATCCTCTTGAATCTGGGTCAATCCTTCTCACGATTCATCGCTCACTCGGCTTCACCTCCTCGGCTATCTTAGCCTTTTCTACCAATGCAGCAAAACCACGCCCCCTCGTGGAGCTATCAATATCCTAAGCTCATCGCGAGACCATCCTCGAAGCGGACATCGCGCTCATATTCGGTTGCCACTATACCACTAGCATATCGACTCACCTCAAAATTCGCCTCATACTGCCATGCCTTATCACCTTGAGTCGATTCAAGAATTCCTTTCGACGAGCATCCACATAGCTTGCTCCAACATACCTCCCTTTAAAGGCGCTTTTGAACAATTCCTAGGTTACTTGCTCAATTGGGGTACTCTCCTTACGGTGATCCACCATCGGTATGCTTCAATCACGTAGCGGCGACACGCCTCCTTTCACTTTTACTCCACCGAGCGGTCTAGGTCGTCCATGATCCGCTCTGTTGCCTCCACCAATATTCTCGCCACATTCGTGGCCACTCCAGATACACCCTAAATACCTCGCTCCGTTGGTCTTGAGTCGCTCCGATATAGACCCCTATTCACCGTCCCAAGATTAGCTCCACCACTCTTTCTAAAACCCTTAACATGGCTTGGGATAAACGTCATCCTCCGCACCCGATCATAAGACCCGGCCCGTTGCTTGCGGCACGATGGCTCCTCACCGGCCTATGCCCCGAGGATAAAGATTCACTTGCACCCTTCCGCGACCACGTCCGCGCCTCGCCCACTGAGCCTCTAGTACTCATATCGAATTATCGATTTACAATTTTATGAAATTAGTATAACGCTCCACCGCTTATTAAGAAAATGTCTTATGTAGATATAGCAGTTCAAGGATTTTTCAGATCATCGTAGCCTAGCTACAGCCTCATTCCTACTGCTTACTGCTCTACCCTAGCTAAAGTCTCATAGTAGGGTCTCAAAGACTATTCATAATATCATATCAATATCATATATTGTAAGGAAAATATACTTACAGACTTGGTGCCGGGATTCATGCGCCACTTCTTTCTCCAATCCATTTAGAACTAAAAACCATGTTTTTGATTATCGAAAATAGAAATTGAAAACTTTGATTTGAAAACTCCCTTTATTTTGAACTCTTGATTTAAAAGCAGAAAAACTGGTACCTTTTAACATATATTCTCCAAAAACATCTTTAAAATGAATTTTTCGAAGCCATTTCCAAAATACCCTTCTTAGGCCTAAGTTTCCAAAAACATTTTGGACCCGATCCACAAATACCGAGTTGTTGCAACCTAGGCTCGATACCACTAAATGTAACACCCCAAACCCGCCCAGACGTTATGGCCAAATTTGACGTGCCACATCGGAGTTAAAAATCGAGTTTTGTTTTAGAGTTTTTAAAAGCCATATGTTTTGTTGAGTTAACAAAGTGTATGGAAGCTAAGCACCGTGTAGGTATCCGAGGCGAGGAGGTGAGCCATGAAGGTCGCTTAAGTACCAAGCTCTTTAATTGGATCCAATCCTAGACATGCCCACAACCATAGCCACACTTTGTCATTTCGAGTTTAAATTCGTTTAAGTGGACGTCTTTGATTAACCGATGAATCGTGGTGTTGAGATAATTTGAACACAAGTATCATTTTGAAAACACGCCCTAAGTCTAGCCCATTTGAATAATAATTAACCAATTTTAAAGTTATTAAAATTAAAATAATCCCGAAAAGAAATAAAAGAAAAGTTAAAATTGGCCTTATTACAACCCAAAATAAATAATAGTTAAAGGAAATTAAACGAAACCAACACTTTATTTAAAGCCCAAGACGATCACCGTGGCCACTCAATCCCTCCTACCCAAGTCCCCACATCAAGGCTCACCGCAAGGTTAAGGAAAGGGGGTGAGTTTGGAAACTCATGTGCAACAAGCCCCTTCGAGCCCAAAACAATAACGGCTGTTGGGTCTAAGCCCAAATCCAATCTCAATCATGCATTTGGTCAGTAGCCCTTTTCATATTTCATATTCTCGGGTCAAGCCTTTTCATATTTCATATTCTCGGGTCAAGCCTTTCTTCAGAAACGGTATGGCCCTTAGGCCCATTTCAATGTCACATATAATTTCAATGAAAGAATGCAACCCATTTGGGAGACTACTCAACCCACCATCCGCTACTCTCCACCCGCACCAACCAACACACCATGTGGGATTAACTCGACCCACCCCGCCATATTTCTCCATGGCAAAGATAGTCTTTATCATATAACCGAGGCCTAGCCTCTTTTAATAATCGGGCAAAAGCCCTTTCAATAATCGGGGCATAAGCCCTTTTATAAGCGGGCATAAGCCCTTTTGATAATCGGGGCATAAGCCCTTTTCACTTCCTCCATCCATATAAAACCCAACCCAATGCAGTTATGATTACATCATGTGCATATCATACATATCATGTGCATATCATACATGTCATGTGCATCTCATACATACCATATTTATGAAAATCCCATGTATTAAAATCATACATAAACCCTAGGGGTATAATGGTCATTTTACCTAGGGGCAAACGGTCATTTTCATATTATAAGGGTAATCTCGTAATTTTACCAAAACTAGGGTTTCCATGTTCATTAACGATTACTAACAATCCATGGGTGCAAACAAGTGATTCGGCCCATTTTAGCGAAATCGAGTTATTGGGCCTAAAACCCTAATGGGCCCTACTTAGCCAATTTCGTCATCTAGGCCCATTTAGCCTATATTCCATAACGGTTTTAATAGTCTTATCATGCAATTTAACAGATTTCCATTTTCTACCAATTTTACCCAAATGGGCCCGAAAGCCCAATGGGCCTACTTCTACCTCGAGGCCCAACTTACCAAGAACGCCAAAAATCACATTCTTACCGCTTCCATCGCTCTCGCTTCACCGCCTCATCGATTCTAACTAACTAGTGAGCGTTCGCTTGCTCACAAGTCCTCGAAATGCCGTAATTTCAGATTTTACTTTTCTACATCTTATCGCTTTAAGCTATGAAAGGGTTCGTTACACACGATTTGCGATATTCCTTGACGAGATCTCCTACACGATTTCTCCTATAATCAATTGTTAAATAGATCAGCTCGCAATAATTGAACCAAATTAAGAACTTTCCAATATTAACACTTACACATTCGGCCACCATCCATAATGGCCTTAGGCACCTTACCTTTGTCGCGATTGATGACTAGGCCTAGCTACTCCGGTGATCCAAGATACTCCAAGTCGACACTACACCTTGCTGCTCCTCCACTAAATAAACCACAAAAATGTTAAAAGAAGACCCCATAAGGCCTATACCCACATTCGGCCACCTCCCTAAACTAGAGAGGTTTCAGCTTTTGGCCAAAGCTGCACTAGTAATTGTTTAGAGTTTGAACACTTACCACAGTCTTTCTCCTCTTGAATCCGGATGCCTAAAAGGTAAGGGAATCGAACACCAACTATTGAGAAGGAAGAAAAGGTTGCTGGTCACAAAGAATCGGCACCCCTATCTTCATTGATTCGGCTTTTAAGACTTCGACAAAAATAGAGATAAGGGAAAACAATGGTGAATGAAAGGAAATAGTGGGCTGATTTGAAAGAAAGAAAAGGAAGAAAATGAATAGGAGGGAGGTAGATTCAGCTGGAAAAGAAAAGAGAGAAAAGGCTACACACCAAAGAAGAAATCGGCACAACTAAGACCCTAATGCCAAATTACTAACCTAATGCCCCTTTGCCAAAAATCCCTCTCCAATCTCCCTTATTCGCCAACTCTATCTCCCTATCACATCCCTAAAATCTCTCCCTTATCCCTCCTTAATTTATGCATTTGACTTGATCCAACTCTCCTCTTACGAATCCACTTAAGTTCCAACACTTACCCTTCCCGCACACAAAATAAATACTCTTATTTGCCAACACAGGAATCAAACCTGTGTCTTCCTCTATGCCCACACGCCACCTTTTTAGAGCTTAGTGGCGCCACCCTTGCCACTCTACCAAAGCTCTTTTTCGTGATACACTTTACCCACAACTTAATATAAGGGCACCTAGCCGTAACCCCTAACTCCTAAGTCTAAAATTTAAAAATTCTACTGGTTTTGGCCAACTCATGGGCCTTCCATAAGCCCATTTACATACCCAAATTATGAATTCCATCATCACATACCAAATTTTAGAAATTTACTTAAAATATCAAGAATCGCGAAAAACCCGAAAATCAGGATGTTACATTCGGAGTTTAACCGGATATAGCTACTGTTCAAATGCCTTGGGACATAGCCCTGGTTATAGTAACTCGCACAAATGCCTTCGGACTTAACCCGGATTTAGTAACTCGCACAAATGCCTTCGGACTTAACCCGGATTTATTAACTCGCACAAATGCCTTGGATCTTAGTCCGGATATAGTCACTTAGCACAAAGCCTTCGGGACTTAGCCCGACATCATTCAATAACCAAGCACAATTATCAATAAATCATGACACATTCAGTATTTCATTTTCATTAGCAAAACTCAAACACAAGACACTTATCACACTTGCAATTTCGGCTCAATAGCCACACACAAAGAGCATGATTTTGATTTGCTTAAAACATGATCTAATAAAATCATAATCCAAGTTCCATTACTCAAAACTTACTTTGGATGTTGTCGAACGATTTTGATGGCTATTCGACCACTTTTTCCTTCCCTTTATCGGATTTAGTTCCCTTTGCTCTTGAGCTTAAATTGACAAATAAATTGATTTAATCATTTGAGTATCAAAAGAGGAACTCAAGGTACTTAGCCCATATATATTCATTAGACATTAAAGTCACATATGTACGAAATCATGAATCTAACTCAACACAATAGTCCACACTCTCTTTAGCCGATTATCTAAGCCAAGATAAGGCATCAATATGCTTGCCTCTAACCGAATGCATGCACACCAATCCACCTCATGTGGCGAATATGCATGTCTATGTTGAGGCCAATTATATACTTAATACCACACATAAATGGCATACATTTTACTAACTAACGACACGTATTGTAACTCAATACGCATCAATCATTTACTTCATAACCAAACATCATCATATGTAAATATATACCTTGAGATAGTATATATGTCATACCAATACATCATGTGTATATATATATATATATATATGTGCAAGAGCTGAATCACAAGTTGATTTTAACCAAATATAAACATATATCCAAAACACAATTCTTACCTATCATGCAATAAGCATAAATTATGCTTATGGATATACCATGGCCGATACTTCCAACAACACCAAATAAAAAATATATTTCATGGATCTAAGGTAGACCCAAGAAAGGAACTCATAATCATCAAGATTTAGCATGAAACACAACCATCACCCTTATTAATCTCCACAGCCGAAAACCTTACTTATTCCAAAATCACAATTTCAACATGGGTTACCAACAATAACTTGATATCTCACAATCAACTAGGATTTCAAGAACTAGTATCAACTTCCTTACCTTAATATCGACCTAAGATGACCGATTGCTTCACTCCTTTCTTCCCCCTCTCAAATCGGCCAAGAAGAACCAAAGAACACAACTTGTTTTTTTCTTCCTTAGAATTTTCAGCCAAAAGAAGTGAAAATGATGGACACTTTTTTTTCTTCTTTCCTCAACTCACTAAAATGGGGGAACACTCACACCATTCTCTTTTTTTTTCCCATTTCTTTATTACCCATACTCCTTATTTTATTTTTCCTAACATACACCATTGTCACAACATGTTTTATGACATGTTTTGCCCATCACCCTTTGTCATGGCCGGCCACTAGCAATTAAAAAGGGGGAAATTGACATGCAAGTCCACCCCTTTGATTACATACACTAATAGATCCTTATAGATTTACCTATCACATTTCAAAAGTGTCACACATAAGTCCTATCGACTAATTTCACATGCAATTTACTAAATCAAGCTTAAAACCTTCACACATTCATAATCACATATTTTAGACAATAGATATCATATTCAAATAATTTGGTGACTCGGTTTAGCGGTCCCAAAACCGCTTTCCGACTAGGGTCACTTTAGGGCTGTCACATGATTTCTTCAAAGAGCTAATCACAAATAATTATTACTGCATAACTCAAAAGAACATAGCATTCGGTCTTTAACTCACTGATATATATATATATATATATATATATATATATATATATATCAAGATTATGCAAAAAATGAAAACAAAATACACATGTTTGAATTGAACTACACTGAGGCCACAATACTTATACTACTCAAAAATCATAATGCCATAATAAGACTGACTTCTCAATTACTTTAGTAGATAATATACCAGGTGAAAATAAAACATCTAGATCATTTGAAAGATTTAAACACAAATTTCAATAACAACTAGTGCAAAAGCAGAATCTTTATACCTCTATACTTTCATTATCAGGCCCGAACTCGTAATCATCATAAACATACTCATAATAAGAAGAAAACATTTTCATCAATAGAGCATTTTCTGCTAATGTCTCATGGCTGATACTTTGAACAATAATTTATTAATAAAATCGAGATAATAAAATCTCAGAACATGGAGTACACAAAATTCCTGGTAACCACATCTCATGTAGAATAGTTAAGGTTTTAATAGCATCTCAGAAAATTTCCAAAAGGAAAAGATAATACTCACAAGCACTGGGAACAACTATGACAGAAGCCATAAAATTTTCCTTTACTTTTATTAAGCAATAGTTAACAATATAGATCACTAACATCATACAGATCTTACTATCAACCTTCCATCTGCACGCTGAAGTAGAAAACTGGAATAGATAGATCAATATCAATCACAGCTCAAACAAACTATAATGCTTTCATCTATCTGTAAATTTAACTAACATTCTCATACTGCAGGAATTGCATCTATGATCTTGCATATATTTATATATATCTCTGAAAGTAAATGTACACATATAATAGTCGGAAAAGAATTTTCTATAATTTCTCAACTATAAACTCTACATTCAACTATTAATATGGCTTAATTATTATTCCTCTGTCTAATTCTGTCATTACTGAATTCACATTATCCCATTCACAGTTGGAATTTATTCGGAAGAAAATCTAGCAATCATATACCTTACACATCATACTTGAATCAGTGCATTAGCTGAGCCTGACCTTTCTTTTACTGTGACATTTTAGTTATTCAGATGATTTTATTATTAACCTGGCATCCTTTCTGCAACTGTGTTCATTTGCTAAATCATTCTCGACTCTGATTACATCGTCAATAAATTTGTCACTAAACTCATTAGCTTTCCACTTTAGCCTATTCAGATTCAATCTGAATTTCATGAAATCTCATTCTGAATTACCTTGCTGATAAGGGGGGTGAGTTTGTAACACCTCTGACTTACCTCTTACATACTCATGCATATAACTTAACACTCATCATATTAAAATATTATCACAATTATACAATTTGCTTCAAGCAACTTAACATGCACGTTCATAATACAATGACTTCATGATCATCTTATGAAAATTAGTGCACTTATACATGCATTCATAAATCTCGAGTAAAATTACTCATAGCATTCAATTAAATTCTCTAGTTATACATATAGCATCATACAAATGCCAATTTAATATGAACACTTATCTCAATATAAACTTTCCTTTCATCTTATCTCATCTTTCATATTTACCGAACAATTCTTATTCACAATTTATTCATTATCACATAAATATCATGAACCATTATTCTTACATTTTATGAGCTTCAACTCATCATAAACATACTGTCTATACTATCAAACTTAGCTCGATTGGAGTGCGCATCTTTCTGACAAAACATTTTATATCTAGGTTGGGAGTCGTCAGACTATCATAGTTCAATATGGCATGTATAGCTAAACTCTTAATCATACTGAATATTCCAAGAACCAATTAAACCTTTGCTCTGATACCAATAAATGTAACACCCTTTACCCTAGACCGTCGCCGGAGTCGAGCACGAGGCGTTACCTGACTTAACTTACTAATTTGGGGCATAAAATTTGATTTTAAAATTAATTTATTTATATTCATTCAATATGTCCCTAAAAAGGGCCCTCGAGACCTTAAAACATGCAATTGAAATGGTTCAGGATTAAACCGGGAACATTAAAAATTTTTCAAATACTTAGACAAATCAAAACAATTTATTTCATTATTCCTTATAAAACTGCCCACTTGCGTCATAGTCACTAAATAAATCATAACTTGAGTCACAAAACTCAGAATTTAAATTTGTGAATTTTGCTTGAAACTAGACTCATATATCTTCTCACTAATTGTTTTCCATAATTTTTGGTCTACCCAATTAGTATTGTTTATTACTTAAAGTTTCCCCTGTTGTACTGTTCGACTACTCTGACCTCTCCTCACTACGAATCAATTTTCTCCTTGTACAGAATTAAAATAACCATGATGTTTGTTTCTCTTGAATGTATATTCAATAGGGAACCTATAAATATAAACTATAACTCCTAACTCTCTTTGTACAATTTTTAGTGAATTTATTCATTCAGAACAGGGGATTCAAAAATCGCTCTGACCATGTCTCACTAAAATTTAAATATCTCTTAATATACACTTCTTTTGCTTACTCTGTTTTTGTCATATGAAAATAGACTCAATAATATTTAATTCTATATTTCATTCATCATCTAATTCCATTTCTACGATTCTTGGTAACTTTTCAAGATCACGTCACTATTGCTGTTCAATACTGTTTTAATGCTAATTTCACTTTTTCATGATTTCTTTGTATTAACTACCATTTAGGCATACATAACACCAAAACAAGTTCTTCATTAGCCATTTCAATAGCTAATCATTATAAAATATTTACATACCATTCTTTAGCCATATCATAAGGGCATACACACAAAATGGCTAAGTCCCTATACATGCCATAAACTAGAACGTTTGTAAACGAAGATACCCATTTGGTAACTTGATAGGCGATAGTGTGAAGTGATCTCCGATGAGCTCTAACTTGAGCTTGCTTTTAAGTACTCTAAAATATGGGAAAGTGAAATAAGTAAGCTTATAAAGCTTAGTAAGTTCACATGTAAAATAATAAGCATTAGTAATCAATTTAGCTTACTACTATGCTGTTATAATTTGCTTAAATAATGTTTAGTTCTTACTTTCCCATCTTACTCATCAGTAACCTTACCAAAGGTATAGAATACAAAAGGCACCTTACTTAATAGCTTACTTACATCCTTGCAACATATCACTTAACACATGAGTACTCTTTCGTAATATAGGCATTTTGCCAATCATGTCATAAAGTGTCACAAGCATAACTAAAAACTCATCACCTACTTAATACTTCATAATCTCAATTACTTACAATCTCAATTACTTACCATTGCCATGTATTGACATGGTCTTACGTGGTATCCTTGCCTTATGAACTCACCAATGCCATGCCTTGGCATGGTCTTACATGGGACCTTTACCTTATAATAACCAATCAATACCATGTCTTGACATGGTCTTACATGATTTCCTTGCCTTATAGAACTTATCAATGCCATGCCTTGGCATGGTCTTACATGATATCCTTATCTTACCAAATGCCATGTTCCAAACATGGTCTTACATGGTATCCTTGTCTTACCAAATGCCATGTTCCAAACATGGTCTTACATTGTATCCTTGTCTTAGTGCCAATGCCACATCTTGATGTGGTCTTACATGGAGTCCTTAATCAATGCCGATGCCATGTCTTGACATGGTCTTACACGGGATCCTTGCCTTACCAATGCCATGTCTTGACATGGTCTTACATGGTATCCTTAACCGTCAATTCCTCCTTAAATGCCATGTTATGAACCTAGAATTTTTCGTCAATTCTTCATTAATTACCATGGTACAACCATGGACTTTGAGATATCAATGCCTTGTCAAGTCATAGCTAAAACATACTTGCTCAAAGGTTAGTCGCATAACTCAATAATAACAATACTAAGAACAATAATTGCATAATAATAAAATGCTACTCAACTTACATACTTACATTCTTAATCTTATCATATCATCAACTTATCTTATTCTCATCAAACTATGCTAGTCAATACTTTCTTGTTATCATACAAAGCCATAATACAAAATATGCTCTTACATATAAATTATACAAGTTCTCTTTCCAATATTGAATTATTATCGAACATTAATCATTATATCTGAAACTCAATACTAAAGTATTTATTGCCAAAATATCAATTTATCATTCAAATATGCATAATTAAATACTTATTAAACATATGAACTTACCTCGATACCAAAACGACCATTTTACCAACTTTCTTGATTTTCGATTTTTTCCCGTTCTAGGTCCAAATCTGACTTTTTGGGATCTAAAACATCATATTTAACTTATTTAATTAATGTACTATTCAAAACATTCCCTAACTCAAACTTTTTCAAAATTATAATTTTGCCCCTAAATCTTTACAGAATTGCAATTTTACCCCTAGGCTCAAAAATTAAAATTTATCCAGTTTTATTAAGTTTTGTGACACTCTGAAGATTTTTCCCTTCTATGGAAACATCAAATTTCCATTCTATCATGTACTTATGAACATTAGGTATTTTTACTAATTATGTCGTTTTACTCCTTTTCACTTAAAATCACTTAGCAAAAGTTGTTTAACATAATTTCAAGCTTCATATTCTACCATAAAACATCAAAATAAAGACATTTAACCCATGGGTATTTTTCCAAATATGAACCTTAGCATGAATTATTGCTAGAATAAGCTAAATTAAGTTACCGGGACTCCAAAAACGTAAAGAACATTAAAACCGAGGCTAGAACGAAGTTACTATTAAGCTTGGAAAGCTTGGAAACCCTAATCATGGCTTCCCCCATGCTATATTTTGCCTCCATGAAGAAGATGGACCAATTTTGGTTTTATTTTCCCTTTTTAATTCTTTTAAATACTAAATGACCAAAATGCCCTTAAAGGCTTTTCTTTCAAATTTGTCCTATTCTTGCCCATTTTTGTCCAAACTTAAATATAATGGTCTAATTAGTAAACAAGGAACTCCACTTTAAGAACCCATTTCAATTAAATCCCATTTATTATCTAGAACACACATTTTGCTAATTTTACAATTTAGTCCTAATTATCCAATTAGGCACTTATAAATAAAATTTCTTCACAAAATTTTTACACAGTTATTCAATCAATGAATAAATGTTAAAACTTAATCGAAATAAATTTTTTTGACCTCAAATTCATGGTTTCGCAACCATTATTCCGTTTAGGCCCGATTTCGGGATGTTACATGCGACCTAAATTTGTTTATGCTTTGCAAAATAGAGAGTTACACGAGTTTGGACACAGGTGTGTCTGACCACACAGCTTGTCCACACGGGTGTGTCCCAAACCACACGGGCATGTGACCCCTGCTCACAGCAAAAATTTTCTAATTTTTGTAGAATTTTCCTAAGTGCTCGGTTTAGTCCCGAACCACTTCCAAAGCATGTTTTGGGCCTCGTAGGCTCGCATTAGAGACTTTTTGATTGAATACAAATGGTTTTAATTTGGATGAAAATTTATGACTCAGAATTGTATGTTTGCTTATGACGTTAGTCGATTCTCGGACTAACGTAGCGTGTGTGAGAGCCTAGCTATACACGCCATATATAATTTGTGATTGTGTGATGACTCCTAACAATTTTAATTGTGTTTTCATCAAGTAAATGGATCCTAACCGAGGGGTAGCTGATGATCTTGAAAGTAATGCGCCGGCTCCTGCCAAAGGAAAACCCCATCTAAAAGTAGACCAGTAACGGTTAGTTAGGGAGGAGAGGCTAGGGAAGCCTTCTTCCAAAGGATGAACGAGTGGTTTGCCAAGTTTGTTCGAACAAATTTGGCTGCCCAACATCCTCCACCCCCACCTAATCCCTGACCGATTCCCGTAGCTCCCTAAGGTGTGGAATTATTAAGATTGAACAAGCCTCCAGTTGATAAGATTCAAAAATAAGGGGCTGAAGAATTTAGAGCCAATGTTGAAGATGATCCCGAGAGGGTAGAGTTTTGGCTTGAGAACTCTATTAGGGTATTCAATGAGCTTTCTTGCACACCAAATGAGTACTTGAAATGTCCTATATCACTACTGAGAGACTCAACATACCAGTGGTTGAATACTCTTGTATCTGTGGTACCAGAAGAAAGAGTTACCTAGGGTTTCTTCCAAGAAGAATTCAGAAAGAAATATAGCAGTCAACGGTTCATTGATCAAAAACGTAAAGAGTTTTTAGAGCTGAAATAGGGTCGTATGTCTGTGACTGAATATGAACGAGAGTTTGTTAGGCTTAGTAAGTATGCTCGGGAATGTGTTTCCGCTGAGGCTATCATGTGCAACAGATTCGAAGATGGGTTGAATGAAGATATCGGATTGCTAGTTGGGATTTTAGAGTTGAAAGAATTTGTTGTGCTAGTCAACCGAGCTTGCAAAGCCGAAGAGCTGAGCGAACAAAAGAGAAAATCCAAGTTTGAGACTAGATTTTCGAGAAAAAGGTCAATGAATAAGTCATTTCAATATTCGTCAAAGAAATCGAGGGATTTCTATACTCGATCAAATGTTTCAGCTGGGTATCCCAACAGAGATTGTGGGAAGTAATATTTGGGTTCCAAGGCCCACACTACGTCAATAGCGAGTGTTGGTAACGCTAGGTCAAATAGACTTGAATGTCAACACTATCCGATAAATGTAGGATGAATAAGCGGGCTTGCTTTAAATGTGGCTCCGAAGATCACTTTATTCGAGATTACCCTGAAATGACTGAGGAAGATAATTTTCAAGATGTAAGGCCAAGTAACACTGCCACTAGAGGGAGGCCACCGAGAAACACGGGAACTAGGAACAGTAGCAAATATGCAATGAAAGATTTAACTACGAGATCAGGGGTCAGAGCACCTGTTAGAACCTATGCTATTCGTGCTCATGAAGATAAGTCATTCCCTGATGTTATCATTGGTGCTTTTCTCTCTATGATACTAATGTATTTGCATTGATTGATATCTAGTAAGAATTTGGTATCTAGTAAGAATTTACCTATTGAGTCTACTGAATATGTGATTAAGGTGTCAAACCCCTTAACCAAATATGTTCTAGTTGATAAAATTTGCAAGAGTTGTCCTTTAATGATTCGGGGTCACTTTTTTCCGACTGACTTAATACTTTTACCGCTTTATAAGTTTGAAGTAATTCTTGGAATGGATTGGTTAACTCTACATGATGTTGTAGTGAATTGTAGACGAAAGAGTATTGAATTGAAATGTCAAAATAATGAAATTCTTCGGATTGAACCGACTAAGTCGGGTGAGTTGCCTATTGTGATTTCATTGATGCAGGCTTAAAGGTATGTGAGAAAGGGTTGTGAATCTTATCTTGCGTATATACTGAATACGAAAGAGTCTGAATTGAATATTGAATCTGTATCGGTAGTTTGTCAATACTCGGATATATTTCCAGAAGAATTGTCTGGATTACCACCGATCAGAGAGGTTGAATTTACTATTGATTTGGTATCAGGAAATTCACCGATATCGATAGCTCCATATAGAATGGCTCCTATCGAATTGAAAGAATTGATATCTCAGTTGCAAGAGTTGACAGATAAGGTTTTTGCGAGACCGAGTTTTTCGCCTTGGGGTGCACTAGTGTTATTCGTCAAGAAGAAAGACGGGTCCATGAGACTTTGTATAGATTACCGTAAGCTTAACAAGGTTACGATAAAGAACAAGTATCCTTTACTAAGAATTGATAATTTGTTCGAGAGCAACGGTGTTCTCAAAGATAGACCTAAGATTAGGCTATTATCAGTTGAGATTTAAAGAGTCGGATGTGCCGAAGATCACATTTAGAGCGAGGTACAGCATTATGAATTTCTTGTTATGCCTTTCGGATTAACTAATGCTCCTGCAGTTTTTATGGATTTGATGAATCCAATTTTTCGACCATATTTAGATAAGTTTGTGGTTGTTTTTATTGATAACATTTTAATTTATTCCTGAGATAAGTTTGAGCATGTCGAACATTTAAGAATCGTATTGCAAACTTTGAGATATAAGAAATTGTTTGCTAAATTCAGCAAAAGTGATTTTTGGCTCCGAGAAGTCAGATGTTTAGGACACATTGTTTTAGCAGAAGGCATATAGGTTGATTTGAGTAAGATTTTGACAGATGTTGATTGGAAACCACCGAGAAATGTATCCAAAGTTAGAAGCTTTTTGGGTTTGGCTGGTTATTATTGACGTTTTGTTAAGGGATTTTTTATGATCACAACACCTATGACAAGATTGTTATGAAAAGATGTGAAATTCGAGTAGTCTAAAAATGTCAACAGAGTTTTGAACAGTTGAAAGCGTTGTTAACTGAGGCACCAGTGATAGTGCAACCTGAGTTGGGAAAAGAGTTTGTGATTTTCAACGACGCATCATTGAACTGTCTTGGTTGTGTGTTGATGCAAGAGGGTAAATTGATAGCTTATGCCTTGAGACAGTTAAAACCGCACGAAAAGAATTATTTGACGCATGAGTTGGAATTGGCTGCTATTATGTTCGCTCTAAAAATTTGGAGACATCATTTATTTGGTGAGAAGTGTAACATCTTTATTGATCACAAGAGTTTAAAGGATTTGATGACTCAGAAAGATTTAAATTTGCGACAACGGAGATGACTCGAACTATTAAAATATTCTGAGTTAGTGATCGACTATCACCCAAGAAAAGCAAACGTAGTTGCAGATGCTTTAAGTAGAAAGTCTTTGCTTGCCTTGAGGGCGATAAATACACAGTTAGCCTTATCCGACGATGGATTGATTTTGGTCGAGTTGAAAGCTAGACCGGTATTTCTTCAGCAAATTTGCGAGGCTCAGAAAAGTGGTAATGAGTTGCAAGCTAAAACAGTTCAGTGCTAATCGAATAGTGATTTAAAATATCAGATTGGATGAGATGATTGTTTGAGGTTCTGAGGTAGGATTTGTGTACCGAGAGATACTGAACTGATTCAGAAAATTATTCATGAGGCACATAATGGTTGTTTATCTGTTCATCTTGGCAGTAAAAAGATGTATAATGATTTGAAGGAATTGTATTTATGGTCGGGCATGAAACGAGACATTTCAGAGTTTGTATCAAGATGTTTGATTTGTCAACAAGTAAAAGATGAATATTAAGTGCTTTCGGGTTTACTTCAGCTTGTAACTATACCCGAGTGGAAATGGGATAAGGTTACGATGGATTTTGTATCAGGGTTACCAAGAAAGATGCCATTTGGGTCATTGTTGATAGATTGACGAAATCAGCTCATTTTATTTCGATACGTACTGATTATGCACTTTGTAAACTGGCTGAATTGTACATTGCTAAAATTGTTAGATTGCATAGAGTGCCTACTTCTATTATTTCGAATAGAGATCCAAGGTTTACGTCACGATTTTGGAAGAAATTGCAAGAGGCGTTGGGTACAAAGTTGAATTTCAGTATTGCGTTTCATCTACAAACCGACTGTCAATTTGGGAGAGTGATTCAAATTCTCGAAGATATACTTTGTTGTTGTATTTTAGAGTTCGAAGGTAGTTGGGAGAAATATCTACTGTTGGTTGAATTTACTTATAACAGCAATTATCAATTTAGTATAAAGATGGCACCGTATGAAGCACTGTATGGCCGCAAGTGTCGAACTCCATTGTACTTGACTGAGCATAGTGAGAAATAGATTCACGTGATTGATTTGGTCAGAGAAATCGAAGGGAAAGTGAAAGTAATTCGTGATTGCTTGAAAACAGCTTTGGATTGACAGAAATCGTACACGGATTTGAAACAGAAGGATATCAAATTTCATGTTGGTGATAAAGTGTTTCTGAAAGTATCATCGTGGAAGAAAATTCCTAGATTTGGTTGCAAAGGCAAGTTGAGTCTGCGTTTCGTTGGGCCGTATGAGATTATTGAAAGAATAAGGCCCATGGCATATCGACTTGATTTGCCGTCGGAGTTGGAAAGAATTCACAATGTGTTTCATGTGTCAATGTTGCTACGATATCGATCAGATCCTTCGCATGTGATTTCTCCAACAGATATTGAGATTTGACCCGATATGACATATGGTGACAAACTGATCAAAGTATTAGCTCGAGAAGTTAAACAATTGAGAAACAAAAGCATAGCTCTAATGAAAGTTTTATGGTAATGACATGGGGTCGAAGAGGCTATGTGGTAACCTGAGGAAGCTATGAGAAAATAGTACCTTAACCTCTTTTCAAGTAAGATTTTCAAGGACAAAAATCCCTAAAGGGGGAGAGTTATAACAGCCCGTTTTTCGGTCAAATCGGAACAGTGGCTTTGGGACCACAAATTTGAAGTATAAATATTAATTTTATTCTTTCTTTAAGGTCTACAGTATGATAGAATAATTGTGTGAAAATTTCGTTAAGAAATTTTATCGATTGAGTACTCAATTTGATTAGAAGGACTAAATCGCAATAGGTGAAAATTTTGAGTTCTATAGGCTAAAGGTAGTAAACTATTATGAAATTCTAAATTAGAGATCCTTAAATGGCAATTAGACCATTATACCTAGGATGGACAAAAATGGACATGGTTAGGTGAAATTTCAAAGTTATGCATAAGGGTATTTTAGCACTTTTGCTAATAAGGAAAAATTAACTACATAAAAGATGTCCATCTTTTCAATTTCATCCCCCCATAGTCGAAATTCACAAGGAGCCGATAGCTAGGATTTTGGCCACTTTCAAGCTTGATTGTAAGTCTGTTCTTAACCCGTTTTTAATGATTTCTATGTTTTTGAAGTTGTCTTAACCTAATCTAGCCTTTCCAAGGACTCATTTGAAGAAGGATTAAAGTTTAAAATTTTATCCATGATGCATATGTGCGTATTTTGATGTTTGATGGTAGAAAATGCATGTTTGTTTTTTGTTAAACAACTTTTGTAGAGTGATTTTCAGTAAAAACGTCAAATAGGGACTTATTTGTAAAAGTCTATAAAATGTGTAGAAAAGTGTGAATAAATGAAAAATGTGGGCTTTTATGAGTACAAACAACAATCGGTCAGGCTTGGATTGTAAAGAAATTGAAAGAAATTCATTTTATGAACCTAAGGACTAAATTGTAAAATGTTAAAAAGTTAGGGGAAAATGTAAAATTTTCCATAATATGTTTTTGGGCTGAATCGAATAATGTGATGATTAATAAGTTAAGTGTGGTATTATAGATCAAGAAAAACGAAGTTTGGGTCTACATCGGGGAAAAACAAAGTAACTGCCGAATAGATCCTTTTGTCCGTTTTTGCAACCAAGGTAAGTTCGTCTGTTAAATAAACTTTACTTTAAATGTATTTTAATTACTCTAATTTATGCATGAATTGTGAAATTGACCTTACGAATATGTAACACCCCTCACCCGTATCCAACGCTAGGATAGGGTTCGTAGTGCTACCTGATTTAAACTCGACCAACTATATAAACTAGGCCGTGAAATTTCATACAAGTTAAAAACTTCTCTTTTCACAAGTAATTTGTCTCATATACAGGTTTACGAGGCCCAAAACATACATCTGAGGTAGTTCGGAACCCAACCAAAAACTCATGAAAACTTAAAAAATTTCATGCATCAAGACCTCACACGCTCGTGTGGATATAGAGCACACAACCGTGTGATAGGGATACGCCCATGTCTCGAACCCGTGTCTGAAAATCTGGACATTCTGCCAAAACCACACGGCCCAAACACACACTCGTGCCCTATAACCGTGTCCTTCACACGACCGTGTCTCTTGTCCATGTACCACTAGTATGCATACTGACTTTATGACATGGCATAGGAACATGCCCGTGTGGCCTGCCTGTGTACTAAAATGACTTTAAAGTTTTAAGTGCAGGGGACGCACGGCCATGGCACACACCCATGGAAGTGAGCCGTGTGCCACACACGGTCTAGACACACATCTGTGTGTCTCGCTCGTATGGCAAACTAGGCTATCTTCCAAGCCATTTTATCACCCATTTTGCACAACTTACACAATATCATTTCAATATGCTAATTCCATCCCAAAAGACATCAATTTATTCAAGAAGGAACATCACATGTATTACCAAAATGAATAATAGCCATCATTTAGGCTTAATACAAAATGGAGGGCTTTTATCTTAAGCCAAAATACATGAACAATTTCTCAATAATACAACTTACTAGTCTAGCCCTATACATGCCACCCTCAAGAATATAAATCAAACTATACCGAATGCTGCGGCTGATAGTGTGATTGATATCTCTGACTTCAATGGATCCTTGAACAATTTGGCACTACTGAAAGAAAAAGGAAAGGAAAGAGAGTAAGCATAAAGCTTAGTAAGTTGCATATAAATAAATATACAACAACAAGCTCACCATTTGCCATCATGCTTATAGCTCAAAGGTAAACATAACTTAACTTACTCATTATCATCTACTCGAGTCTCATTTTCAAAATTAAGCTCGTTACTCATGCTTATCGTATAGGTACCTGTAACACTCGTAACATGATCATCCTTTCTCTATCAAAATTGAACTACAACTTTCACCATTAAACCGTTAGGGATACTACTGGATATTCTATGAACCTATAACATGGGATAAATTGCCGATGCTATGTCCCAGACATGGTCTTATACTGGCTCTCATATATGTTTGCTGATGCATGTCCCAGACATGTCTTACACTAGCACAACTCTTAGCCGATGAGTGTCCCAGACACGTCTTACACTGGCTATCTCTGTCGAGGCCGATGCATGTCCCAGACATGTCTTACGCTAGCCCTTGTTTGGATGCCGATGCCATGTCCCAGACATGGTCTTACACTGGCTCTCATAATGTGGCCGAAGCATGTCCCAGACATGTCTTACACTAGCGCACAAATCACCTAATGTCTTGGCACGAATATCCAATTCATATCCTAAGGTTCAACGAGATATTTCTACTATCTCAAACATTATAAGGCATTCTCAATTTATAACTTAACAACTCGTACAATATCAATTTAATGACAATATGAATACTAGGATTAACAATATAGTTGTACTATTTACAAACAACTTACCTCGGATTACAAAAAGTGCTTGACTACACGGCTTAATCGGTTTTGGAAAATCTTGATCTATATTAACAATGTACATCCATTTAGCCTCTAAACACAATTAAGCATTCATAAATTCACAACTTTGGTAAAATGACCATTTTGCCCCTAAGTCTTGGCAAAATGATCATTTTACCCCTATGCCCGAAAATCAATTTTTATCAATTTTTTTTGTATTTCAAGCCTAGCTAAACTCTTTTTACTACTAGAGCAATCCCAAATTCTCACTATATCACACACTTATTACTTAATTTGCAACTTATACAAACTAGTCCCTTTAGGTGTTTTTATGCTAACACCCTTCATAAAAAGTTGTTTAAGACACAACTAAGACTCATATTTCTCCATAAAAACTCAAAACATTACAATATTCATGGCAAAACCGTAAACTTCCACCATGTTGCAAAATAGACCTCTCATTAGAAAGCCTATGCTTTAAGGAGTCCAAAAATGCAAAAATCATTAATAGAAACTTTCAACATCACTTACTTGAGAGGCTTAATGTTGCTGAAATTTTTGAAGCCTCAAAAGCCTCCTATGGCTGGTAAAAATTGGTGAAAGAGAAGAAGAAATAAAGAAGAAATGGCCTTTGTTTTATTTAATATAAAAGTAGTCAAAATTGATGACCTCACCCTCATCTAATTTTGACCTTCTCTCCAATTTGTCTCCCCATGGCCGGCCAAGCCAATGTACAAGGGTCTAATTGCTTTTTAAAGGCCCCAAATTTTAGTTCTCTAGCTAATTGACACATCTGAGGTACTAAAATACAACTTTTTCCTTTTATGCGATTAAGTCCTTTTTCGCAATCGGGCTTGAAAACATTAAAATTAACTCACCAAATTTCTCATGCACTAATATAATCGTACCATAACCTCATAAAAATAATAAAAATAATTTTTCTATCTTTGGACTTGTGGTCCCGAGACCACTGTTCCGACTAGGCCCTAAATCGGGTTGTTACAAGATATACTTGACGACGACTTGGCAAGCAAGAAATCATCAAACCTTAGGAATAGATTAGGATACAAGTGACGTGTCACTAGGGTTTTATGTTATGTGATCCAGGTGCTGGTCCTGTACGTCCTACCGGTGGCTGAGTATACTGGCATATGTTGCGGTTACTTGTCAGCTTGTGTGAGCAGCACCGAGTAGCTATGTATTGACTGACAGCGTGTGTGAGCAGGCCCGTTAATGGCTCAAGAGCGAGCATATATGTGTTATGAGATAGAGGTAGCAATGGCTACATATGTGGCACCTTGTCTGCAAGGTTTCCCGAGTATCCGAATTTATTATTCCGAGTGGTTCATTGGGTATGACAAAGATGAGAATGAGTATGAAACCATTATGAGTGGTACAGGTATGTGCACAAAACTTATGATTATTAAATTGGCGAAATGATAAACTCAATGTAAGATGTGATGGAATGAATTATGATCATGAGATTATGGTAAATTGCACTATCTTAAGTTATATTATTTGCATGATAATGTATGGTAAGGTTAGCTTATTTCTTTCATACGAGCTTACTAAGCTATATAGCTTACTTTGTTTTATTTTCCACGTTTTAAGTGTCACCAAGCTAGCTCAGGTTGGAGATTATCAGAATTCACATCACACTATCAAACTGTTATTTTGGGTACTGATGATTTTAAACATTTTGAGAATATGACATGTAAAAAGACTTGGTCATTTTGTTATATGCGTCATTAAGAATTTGGCCAAATGTATTGGCTTGTAATTGTCAAGGCTTGATGTGGTATTTGGCCATGAAACTTGGCCCATTTTGGTTGAATTGGTTGTAAGCTTATATATATATATTTATGAATGTACAATTATGTAACACCCCAAACCCGTGACCGTCACCGGATTTGAACACGTGGTGTTACCGGGCTTACTTCCCTTTTTTTTTCTCTCTTGACAATAATTGATTTCAGTTCCAGGCAGGCTAGCTAACTGCATCACTGTCACCTTAAAAATCATATCTCGAGTTTCAGAACTCGAAAATCAGTTCCGTAAATTTTCCCTGAAACTAGAGTCATATATCCATCCCTGGATTTATTTATAGAATTTTTGGTCAGGCAAATTGGTACAGTTTATTAGTTAAAGTCACCCATGTTACAGGGGTCGACTACACTGACCTTCGCGCGTTACAACTTGAATATCTCTCTGTACAGGGATTTAATACTGGTTCTGTTTATTTCTAAAGAAACTAGACTCAAAATGGAATCTGCACATATAAGGCATGACTTCTAATTCTTTCTGGATAATTTATAGTAAATTTTAAAATTCGTGACAGGGAACCCAGAAACCGTTCTGGCCCTGTCTCACAAGAACTCTAATATCTCTCAGTATACTACTCATATGGTCGTTTCATTTCGTCCATATAAAAATAGATTCATCAAGGTTAAATTTCATAATTTATTCACTATTTAATTCTACTTCTACTATTTTTAGTGATTTTTCAATCTCATCTCACTGCTGCTGACAGCAAAGTTACTGCAGAGACTATGCCAATTTCATGAATCTTTCCTTGGCCTTACTAATCATCCATCATACATGACACAAATTATGGCCACCTTATCAAAATTAAAGTTTCTAAGACTCGTGGCTATAGGTTCTAGCATCCCACTCGATGACCACATAGGCCATTTTCACATGGCTTAAAGTTTACAACCCACAATTCAACAAAACATAATAGCCTATACATGCCAATTGTTCTCCTAGTTCAACTACGAAGACAATACCAAAAGGTTTCCAGCCGGTGTGATGACTTCAACGACGGTTCCGAGCACGCGACAATACGAGTCCAAGAGACCTAAAATGGGTGACAAGAAAACATCGAGTGAGTTTATAACTCAGTAAGTCATAAGCATTCATCAACCATCCATTAGTAAAATTTTCACAACATGAAACAGTAAACGAGGCTAGGTACTTCATCCATATCGGAACTATACCATAATTCCTCGGACCTTTCGATTCAATCTCATTCCAAGTCATACATCCACATTTCATATTCTATACAATAAGATAATTGAGGCATTTTTACACACCAACTCATTCACACCACAATCATACAATTGCAATCATCACATAGATTTAAAGCTTACCACGCTCAACCCCGAGCAAGAACGTATTGCCTATTCGTCATGAGCTCAAGGTACTTACCCGATCCGCTGTCCATACTCAACTCGATGGAGACACACCCTCCATATAATTGTTCGATCGGAGATATATATATATATAGAGTACGCACACACAGTGCTTAATACTCGATTTCGCACACTTAGTGCCATGCGATTTAAGCCCGCACACACAGTGCCATACCCTTCGAGCTCGCACACTTAGTGCCATATATTTCCAGCATGCACACTTAGTGCCATATATTTCCAGCATGCACACTTAGTACCAATCTCGTCACCGTACACTCATATTGCCCACACACTTAGTGCCGAAAGCAACTTTCTACACATTTCACTATTTCTTTTACATTCAACAAATGTCATCATTCCATACACATACATTTTCATTTGTAAATATATATATCATCCCATTAAACACAATTGCATAAATTTTACAATCATTTAAGCAATATCAAATACGTGCTTAATGACTTACCTTGTGTTCGTAAATAATTCCAAGTCGGCTACTCGATGATCTTCGATTTCCCTTGTTGGACGCCTCTCCTTTAGGATCTTGAGCTTAAACAAATAAATTAGCTCATTCAACCGCTTTGGTACATATATTGGTATCCACATTTTAATGATCTTATGACATACGAACGACATGGTAAAATTTTTATCTTACTACCTTACGTTCTTAGCTATTCGCTAATAGCCTTATGCAATTACCATACTATCAATAATCCAATCATATTCATTACTCAAGTATAGTATTTTCACATTCGGCAATAGTATTACATACAATAGCCGATTCTTCTTACTTTGTATTTATGCATCTATTTGATCATTAGTTTAGTTCAAACACCCATACACCAAGATTTATCAAGTTTAGCATGAAACATAACCTTAATCCTCAATGACCACTATGGCCGAAAATCCTAGTCAACCCAAAATCACAATTTCTAACACATAATTGTTCATAACACAATTAAAGCATCCTCTCCATTCCAACACTTCAAGACACATACATTTCCCACAAATCTCCAACTTCATATTCGGCCTTAGTGTACATACACAAGCCGATTTTTTTCTTCCTATCATCCAACCTAACTATATGAATTTTTTTAACTAGCTCACACATCACCCATCCACAATCACTCATTTAACACAAAGAAAATAATCAACTCCCTTCACTATCTACCATGGCCGAATACTTCATGCACCACCCAAATCCAAAATTTTAACATGGGCTAGTTAAAGAACTTAGTAATCAACTTACATTAAGCTGAAATTTCAAAATCTAACATGAATTACTAACCTTGTTTTGAGCTTAAAGTTGACCGAAATCTCCCCTCCCCCTTTCTTTCTTCAATTCGGCTAAGAGAGAACCAAAGGAAATGAAGCTCTCTTTTTTTTCTTTCTTTGCTCCATTCACGGCAAGGGGGGGGGCAACCACACACACACACATTTTTTTTTTTTGTTTCTCTTCCTACAACCTTAATATTTTATCAATTTTGACATCAACCATTAACAAAACATGTTTATGACATGTTTTCTTTTGCCCATCATCCTTGTCATGGCCGGCCACTAGGCTATCTTTAGGGAAATTTGACATGCAAATCCCTCATTTTCACAACATGCATTATTAGGCCACTTTGCATTTGCCTAGCACATTTCTAAATTTTCTCACACAAGTCCTTTCTAATGAAATTCACCTTTATAACACTAAATCAAATCATCAAAATGTCACACACAATTTAACACATATCATAGGCATCACAATAAATTTTAAATTATTTTTATGCCTCGGTTTTGTGGTCCCGAAACCACATCCCGTCTAGGGTCAATTTTGGGTGTCACAACTCTCCCCACTTAAGAAATTTTCGTCCCGAAAATCTTACCCAGAATAGGCTCGGTATCACTCTTTCATAGAGTCCTCAAGTTCCCAAGTGGCTTCTTCAATTCGCGTTTATGCCACAACACCTTCACTAACGGGATTTTCTTATTGTGCAACTCTTTTACTTCACGCATCATAATGCGAATCGGTTCCTCTTCATAGCTCAAATTAGGTCAATCTCAATCTCGACGGGCGATTACGTGCGATGGATCGACCTATATCGTCAAGCATCGAAACATGGAAAACATTGTGAATCTTTTCGATCTCGGGGTAAAATTAATCGGACGCCATCGCCCAACTCGTTCAGATACTTCATACGGACCGATGAACCTCGGACTCAATTTGCCCTTACGGCCAAATCTAAGCACTTTCTTCCGTGGTGAGACTTTGAGAAATACCTTGTCTCCAACCCGATATTCAATATCTTTTCTTTTCAAATCCGCATACGACTTTTGGCGATCCAAGTAGCTTTCAAACTTTCACGAATTACTCGAACTTTTGCTCGGCATCCTTAACCAAATCAACCCGACGATTTTTCCTTCACTAAGTTCATCCAGAATAATGGGGTACGGCATTTACGATCGTATAAAGCCTCGTAAGGCGCCATCTTGATACTTGATTGAAAGCTATTGTTGTGCGAATTCAACCAAAGGTAAATACCGCTCCCATGCACCACTAAACTCAAGGATGCAACATCTCAACATATCCTCGAGTATTTGAATTATCCGTTCGGATTGACCATCGGTTTGGGGTGAAAAGCAAGTGCTAAAATGCACTTGGTACCCAAAGCCTCTTGCAATTTCTTCCAAAATCGCGATGTAAATCTTGGGTCTCTATCCGACACGATAGAAATAGGCACCCCATGCAATCGAATAATTTGGGAGACGATAATTCGCCAATTTATCAAGTTTAAAAATCCGTGCGGACAGAATAAAATGAGCGACTTGGTCACCTATCAACAATGACCCAGATCGCATCCTTCTTACTCACGACAATGGCGGTCCGGATACAAAGTCCATGGTGACTCGATCCCATTTCCACTCGGGTATCGTGATCGGTCAAGTAATCCCGATGGCACTTGATGTTCCGCTTTCACTTGTTGACATATCGACACCTTGAAACAAATTCAAATGTCTTGTTTTATACCGCCACCAAAATTGGCGTTTGTGTCATTGTACATTTTAGTACTACCCGGTGGATTGACATTCGACTACCGTGAGCCTCGTTCAAAATCATCGAAACAAGTTCAATTCCTTGAATACATAATCGACCCTTGAACGTCAAGCAATCATGGTCGTCAATCTGAAATTCGATTCCTCATTCGAAACACATTCGCTCGCTTAGCGACCAATTCAAGCGTCGACCTTCCGAGATTCAAGTACTTGATGAATCAATAACGGTTTGGTCTCTAATTCGACTACTAGCACCTCATCGGGTGAAACGGATAGATGAGCATCCATCGCCTCAAAGCAACCAAAGGCCTTGCGACTTAAAGCATCGGCCACCACGTTGGCCTTTCCGGTGATAATCAATGATGAGTTCATAGTCTTTCAACAACTCAAGCCAACGTCTTTGTCGCAGTTTAAATCTCTCGAGTCATCAAATATTTTAAACTCTTGTGGTCCGAATAAATGTGACACCTTTCTCCAAACAAGTAATGCCGCCATATCTTCAAGGCGAACACTATGGTCGCTAGTTCAAGGTCATGGGTCGGATAGTTTCTCTCATGCGGCTTTAGTTGTCTCGACGCGTAAGCCACAACTCGACCTTCTTGCATCAACACACAACCTAACCCAAGCAAGGATGCGTCATCAGATATGACAAACTCTTTACCAGACTCACCAGTACTAGTACCGGGGCCTCGGTTAAACGGGTCTTTAGTCGATCAAAACTTTCTTGACAAATCCCCGACCACTCGAACTTAACATCTTTTGAAGTAGTTTTGTCATCGGTGCAGCTATCACCGAAAAACCTTTCACAAATCGTCGATAGTATCCGCAAGCCCCAAAAGCTCCTAACTTCGGTAACATTCCTTGGTGGTTTCCAATCGACTATGGTCGACATTTTGTTCGGGTCCACCGACGACACCGATCGCGGACACCACGTGCCCCAAAAGCTAACCTCTTTCAACCAAAATTCACATTTACTTGAACTTTATGTATAACTCGCTTATCTCGTAAGATTTGCAACACTAGCCTCGGTGTTCAAATTGTTCGGCCATCTCTCGAATAGACCAAAATGTCATCGATAAATACAACTACGAACCGATCCAAGTATGGCCTGAAAATTCTATTCATTAAATCCATAAACACCGTAGGGCATTAGTGAGCCCAAACGGCATCACCAAGAATTCAGAGTGACCGTACCTCGTTCTAAAAGCGGTTTTGGGTATGTCCGATTCTCGGACCCTCAACCGATAGTACCCGATCTCAAATCTATCTTTGAAAACACCGAGGCTCCTTTAATTGATCAAACAAATCGTCAATTCGTGGCAACGGATATTTGTTCTTTATCGTCACTTTATTCAACTGACGATAGTCGATGCACAATCTCATAGTTCCATCCTTCTTCTTCACAAACAATACTGGTGCGCCCCATGGAGAAAAACTCGGTTGAGCGAAACCTCTATCCATCAATTCTTGCAATTGAACCTTCAATTCCTTTAATTCCGTTAATGCCATACGATACGGGCTATTGAGATCGGCGTAGTACCCGGTACAACTTCGATGCCGAATTCCACTTCTCGAACCGGTGGCAATCCCAGAACTCCTCGGAAAAACATCCGAATACTCACAAACCACTGTACCGATTCGAGTTTCCTTTCCGTCTCTTTACTTTCAAACACATACGCAAGGTATGTTTCACACCCTTTTTCACATACCTCCGAAGCGGTCATAGAAGATATTATCGCGGCACTCCTTTTAAATCAAGAGACTCGACTCGGACTACCTCATTATTTGCACTCCTCAAATCAATCGTTTTCCTTTTGCGTCCACCATCGCATCATGTACGGTCACCAATCCATACCAAGAATAACGTCAATTCATCAAATGGTAGAAGCATCGATCGGTAGGAAAACAGATTCTCGAATTATTAGGGGCATCTCTTGCACACTTTATCAACGAGTACGTATTGACCCAAAGGGTTTGACACTGAATTTAATTCAAGAGACTCAATAGGTAGAGTCTTCTCGGATGCTAAGGTTTCACATACATATGAATGAGTAGAGCGGGGTCAATCAATGCAATCACACTAGTATCAAAGAGAGTAAAAGTACCGTTGATAACGTCGGGGAGGATGCCTCCTCTCGTGCGCGGATGGCATATGCTCTAGCAGAGCACGGTCTCGGATCGAACAGTAGTATCGAGGCTCCTCTCGATTACCACCCCTACCTCCGAAATTCTCGGGGCCTACCTCTAGCCGTTGTTCCACTAGGTCTTGCACCTTGCATCTTATTCTTCTCATCTAGCTCGTGCAATCTCTAATGAAGTGGTCCTTCAACCGCATCCATAACAGCCCTATTAATGACTTACCCCAACATTCACCTAGGTGTCGCCTTCCACATTGGGGGCATTCAGGTCTCTCTTGACGATTATTGCCCACACTACCTACAAGTAGCTCGAGTCCGTCAATGGTCGGGCTCGATGGAAATTCCAGATCACCCTCGACTTATTAGTGTCCTCCCGAACTTCTTTATCGCCGAGAACGGAGCTTTACTCACGATCTTTTACGATAATCTCTTGCTTCAAATTCAGCTTTCTTCTTTTCTTTCCGAGTTCTTCCGCCTTGCGTGCTCGTTCGACTAGTGTTACGAACTCCTTTATCTCCAAAATACCCACTAGCAGACTTTAAGTCTTCATTCAATCCTTCTTCAAATCTTTTGCACATAGCAACCTCATCACTACACACTCCGAGCATACCGACTAAGTCTTACGAACTCATGTTCGTATTCGAGATCTGATCATCCGCCTTGCTTGAGTTCCAAGAATTCCTTACGCTTCGATTGATGAACCGTTGACTAATGTATTTCTTTCAAATTGGATTGAAAGAAATCCCAAGTAACTCGCTCATTTGGGACTATGGAAATTAAAGTCCTCCACCAATAGTAAGTCGAGTCTCGAACAAGGATATAGCACACTTAAGACATTCATTGGGTGTGCATGATTCATCTAACACTCGAATGGTGTTATCGAGCGAAATCGGCTCTTTCGGCATCATCGGTGACTATGGCCTTGAACTCCTCGGCCCGCTTCCTAATCAAGTCTACAGGTGGTTTGCTTAGCCTCACAGGATCAATGAATCGGAGGCATTGCGGACTCTTGGGGCGGAGTATTTAAATTCGGAATGGTTGGACAGTAGGGTTGGTTCGGGCATATTGTGCGACCCACTCATTCATCATGGTGAAGAAGGCTTGTTTCGCCCTTCATTTTGATTATTCATGGATGACCGAGGCTCAACAGGCGGTGTCCCTTGCGCGGAGCAGCCGCTACACTTTCAACGTCATCCGCCAAGGGTCTCTCTATTCCGGCTCCATTGCTAATCAAAACAAAAATTTCAACCGTCAAGTCATCACATTATTAAGCACTAACAAATTGGCATGTATAGCTAGACTCACACGCTCTATGGTAGTCCTAGAACCAACTAAACCTGGCTCTGATACCAATAAAATGTAACACCCCAAACCCGTGACCGTCACCGGATTTGAACACGTTGTGTTACCGGGCTTACTTCCCTTTTTTTTTCTCTCTTGACAATAATTGATTTCAGTTCCAGGCAGGCTAGCTAACTGCGTCACTGTCACCTTAAAAATCATATCTCGAGTTCCAGAACTCGAAAATCAGTTCCATAAATTTTCCATGAAACTAGACTCATATATCCATCCCTGGATTTATTTATAGAATTTTTGGTCAGGCCAATTAGTACAGTTTATTAGTTAAAGTCACCCATGTTACAGGGGTCGACTACACTGACCTTCGCGCGTTACAACTTGAATATCTCTCTGTACAGGGCTTTAATACTGGTTCTGTTTCTTTCTAAAGAAACTAGACTCAAAATGGAATCTGCACATATAAGGCATGACTTCTAATTCTTTCTGGATAATTTATAGTAAATTTTCAAAGTTGCAACAGGGAACCCAGAAACCGTTCTGGCCCTGTCTCACAAGAACTCTAATATCTCTCAGTATACTACTCATATGGTCGTTTTGTTTTGTCCATATAAAAATAGATTCATCAAGGTTCAATTTCATAATTTATTCACTATTTAATTCTACTTCTACTATTTTTAGTGATTTTTCAATCTTATCTCGCTGCTGCTGACAGCAACAGTTACTGCAGTAGACTATGCCAATTTCATGAATCTTTCCATGGCCTTACTAATCATCCATCATACATGACAAAAATTATGGCCACCTTATCAAAATTAAAGTTTCTAAGACTCGTGGCTATAGGTTCTAGCATCCCACTCGACGACCACATAGGCCATTTTCACATGGCTTAAAGTTTACAACCCACAATTCAACAAAACATAATAGCCTATACATGCCAATTGTTCTCCTAGTTCAACTACGAAGACAGTACCAAAAGGTTTCCAGCCGGTGTGATGACTTCAACGACGGTTCCGAGCACGCGACAATACGAGTCCAAGACACCTAAAATGGGTGACAAGAAAACATCGAGTGAGTTTATAACTCAGTAAGTCATAAGCATTCATCAACCATCCATTAGTAAAATTTTCACAACATGAAATAGTAAACGAGGCTAGGTACTTCATCCATATCGGAACTATACCATAATTCCTCGGACCTTTCGATTCAATCTCATTCCAAGTCATACATCCACATTTCATATTCTATACAATAAGATAATTGAGGCATTTTACACACCAACTCATTCACACCACAATCATACAATTGCAATCATCACATAGATTTAAAGCTTACCACGCTCAACCCCGAGCAAGAACGTATTGCCTATTCGTCATGAGCTCAAGGTACTTACCCGATCCGCTGTCCATACTCAACTCGATGGAGACACACCCTCCATATAATTGTTCGATCGGAGATATATATATATATAGAGTACGCACACACAAAGGCTTAATACTCGATTTCGCACACTTAGTGCCATGCGATTTAAGCCCGCACACACAGTGCCATACCCTTCGAGCTCGCACACTTAGTGCCATATATTTCCAGCATGCACACTTAGTGCCATATATTTCCAGCATGCACACTTAGTACCAATCTCGTCACCGTACACTCATATTGCCCACACACTTAGTGCCGAAAGCAACTTTCTACACATTTCACTATTTCTTTTACATTCAACAAATGTCATCATTCCATACACATACATTTTCATTTGTAAATATATATATCATCCCATTAAACACAATTGCATAAATTTTACAATCATTTAAGCAATATCAAATACGTGCTTAATGACTTACCTTGTGTTCGGTAAATAATTCCAAGTCGGCTACTCGATGATCTTCGATTTCCCCTTGTTGGACGCCTCTCCTTTAGGATCTTGAGCTTAAACAAATAAATTAGCTCATTCAACCGCTTTGGTACATATATTGGTATCCACATTTTAATGATCTTATGACATACGGAACGACAAGGTAAAATTTTTATCTTACTACCTTACGTTCTTAGCTATTCGCTAATAGCCTTATGCAATTACCATACTATCAATAATCCAATCATATTCATTACTCAAGTATAGTATTTTCACATTCGCAATAGTATTACATACAATAGCCGATTCTTCTTACTTTGTATTTATGCATCTATTTGATCATTAGTTTAGTTCAAACACCCATACACCAAGATTTATCAAGTTTAGCATGAAACATAACCTTAATCCTCAATGACCACTATGGCGAAAATCCTAGTCAACCCAAAATCACAATTTCTAACACATAATTGTTCATAACACAATTAAAGCATCCTCTCCATTCCAACACTTCAAGACACATACATTTCCCACAAATCTCCAACTTCATATTCGGCCTTAGTGTACATACACAAGTCGATTTTTTCTTCCTATCATCCAACCTAACTATATGAATGTTTTTAACTAGCTCACACATCACCCATCCACAATCACTCATTTAACACAAAGAAAATAATCAACTCCTTCACTATCTACCATGGTGAATACTTCATGCACCACCCAAATCCAAAATTTTAACATGGGCTAGTTAAAGAACTTAGTAATCAACTTACATTAAGCTGAAATTTCAAAATCTAACATGAATTACTAACCTTGTTTTGAGCTTAAAGTTGACCGAAATCTCCCCTCCCCCTTTCTTTCTTCAATTCGGCTAAGAGAGAACCAAAGGAAATGAAGCTCTCTTTTTTTTTCTTTCTTTGCTCCATTCACGGCAAGGGGGGGGCAACCACACACACACACACATTTTTTTTGTTTCTCTTCCTACAACCTTAATATTTTATCAATTTTGACATCAACCATTAACAAAACATGTTTATGACATGTTTTCTTTTGCCCATCATCCTTGTCATGGCCGGCCACTAGGCTATCTTTAGGGAAATTTGACATGCAAATCCCTCATTTTCACAACATGCATTATTAGGCCACTTTGCATTTGCCTAGCACATTTCTAAATTTTCTCACACAAGTCCTTTCTAGTGAAATTCACCTTTATAACACTAAATCAAATCATCAAAAATGTCACACACAATTTAACACATATCATAGGCATCACAATAAATTTTAAATTATTTTTATGCCTCGGTTTTGTGGTCCCGAAACCACATCCCGTCTAGGGTCAATTTTGGGCTGTCACAAATTATCTCTTGTCTGATGTGGTTTATAAATGCTGGGTGAATGGTTGAATGTGATTTAATGGTTTGTTGTTGAATTGTTTAGGTAGGCTCATTGGTATGCTACGAAATTTATGGAGAATTATGTATGATAAAAGTACATGTGTTGGTACTTGTGGATGTGACCTTGGTTTGATTTGGTTTAGTAGAATATGATGTGGGAAGTATGTTATGTGTGATAGTGAAATGATATGTTGTAACACGTCCTAACCCCGAACCGTCACTGGAACAGGGTTATAAGGCACTACCAGACATATCAGACAACTTGCGAATAATTAACAAATAAAATAACATTCATAGTATAATTTAATAACTAAGTCCCTATAATGAACTCTCGATGTCTAAAACATGTATTAAAAGTGAAACAGGACTCATTCAAGTATTCCAAATTTTTTCTTTTATAAATTTCGACAACATTTTTGCTTATTTTTACATAAAACCTCTTGCAATTAAAATCGTATCCATTTCAAACATAACCAATTCAATCAATTCATTTCACATAGTCAGTTTCTATTCTAAATACCTTCAGATCAAACTTAATCAATATAATATCAATTTAAATTTATCAATGTACTAATTAAATTGAAATGGATAAACTTATTTCATTAAAATCCTTAGACACGTAATACTAACATTTTTAATCATTTATATTCAAAACATAATAACCTTTATACACATCCTATGTACATGCCACATTACCAAAAGAAAATATACATCACCAAGAGTTTGCTGAAGTTGGGTTTGGCTTTGGATGCTGGCTCAATAGTTGACTTCTACAACCTACGCATAGAAACAACCGTACGCTGAGTATGCATATACTCAGTGGTATCACTATAATTCAATTTATAATTAAATACATTAAATCACACACATACTTTTACATTAAAATTATCATCACTTAATGAACAATTCAATCTTTTTATGTTATCATTTGATTATATATATACCATTCTTATTTCTTTATTTCAATTCTCACCTTTCACATATGCGATATTATTCAAATTTAGTTTTATCAGTAAATTTATTTCATTTGTCCCTTTTAACTTGACTCGGACTCGATGGATACACGGATTCCAACCAACACACCAGTACGACACATTGTGCCTTAATGGTACACAGTACCTAAACAGTAATAAGAAACGGTAGTAGTAATAGTAACAGTCACAGTATTCAACACACAAAGTGCTGAATCTGTAACTGTAACGGTAACAGTATTCGACACACAAAGTGTCAAATCGATAACAATAACGAATGATAAGAATGAGTCGACACATAAGTGCACGATCGATGGTTTCAAAAACCCGTACTCTTTCATATCCTATGGCATGCCAACTATATCTGACTAGTCCGACTAGTTAATAGGGTATTTAATTCACTTTTCAGTACAATTTCCATCTCAGTTCAATTTCAAATATAATTCCCTATTTCAATCAGTTTCACAGTATTACAGTAATTCATTACTTCAGTAATTTCACAGTTCAATGCAGTACACATAACAATATTCAGTAACTTCACAATTCAATTCAGTATTTAAAACAATATTCAGTATTCCATAATTCAGTTCAGTATCAGTCTCAATTTCAGTACCCAATCATAAATTTATCATTTTACTAAAGACTTACCTTAAAATACTTACCACACATAATTAGTAAATTAAACACATAATAATGATAAAGTTTGAATTATTGTGATACAAACCAGAATTCTCTTCGGATTTAATCATCGATGATTTTTTCTTTTCCTTTTTGGGCCGATGCTTCAGGCTCGATATTAGCCACGAACAATTAAAATAATTTCACAATCATTAACACAACACAATTTAATTGCTGAAATTTTTACTAACTTTTACTTTAATTCCAATTTAATCCTAACTAAACTTACTTACTTTCTTAATTTAATTCACTCTCCAATTCTATTCAAATTTTCTCCAAACTCAAACTTAACTATTTAATTTCCAACATATTAGAAATTTCTTCAATTTAGTCCCTACATCATAAAACTTATAGCTTCTTTTACAATTTAATCCCTTATTCAATTCTAACTTAAAATTCATTCAATCTAATCCCTAATTCCATAATTTGTCCAACATAAACCCTACTTGAAAACCTATGAACTTTTGACAATAAAACCTTGCTTTAAAACTTCTAAAACATCAAAATTAACTAAAAATGACTTAATTGACTTACCAATCAAAGCTTCAAACTTCAAATCTCTAGTTTTTCCTTTTTCTTTTCTTTCCCTTTTTCTCTCTTTATCTCTCCTATTTTCAAATGCTTTCTGTTTCTATTCTGTTTGTTGCTTTTTCTATTATCTTTTATTTACTTTATTTATTTAATTAGCATATATTATAATATATTTATTTTAAATATCTATTAAGAATTTAATCAAATACATACAAATGTACACCACCATTACCATACACTTGTCATCATTTATTTTATTATTTTTAACTCGAAAATCTAATAATTTAATTATTTAATTAATAATATAATTTAATATAATTATTTTATAAATAAATTATTTTATAACAAGTGCACATGTATCTATTTATTACAAATGTACCAATGCTTTTATTACAATTGTCATTATTCAATTTGTTTATTATACAAAAATATCATTATTTAATTATTTAATTAACAAATATCTTTATACTTAAATTATAAGTAATTTAAGTATTTAAATTACAAATGTACCAATATTTTTATTACCATACAATTCTTTATTATTTAATTTATTTAATAATAATATTAATAATAATATAAAACCATCACAATTAATAATTATAATAATCAATTATATAATATAATATATGTAATCTAAATAAAATCTTAAATTTTAATACATTATGCCGCCTCAACCATTACTTAATGGCATATTTGCCATTTTGCCCCTTTTTACTTTCTATTCTTTAGATTTAAATTTTTACCTCTTATTCAATTTAGTCCTTTTTGCTAATTACTCTGAATTAAGCTAAATTCACCTAATTAAAACCTAATTAGACACACCACTAAACTCAAAAATATTTCTAATAATTATTTTTAAACCCGATTCACTACGTCGAAGACCCGATAAAGTACTTTTTCAGTGCCCATAGATTTTGGGTCGTTACATATGTTCTAACCTTTTTTGTGGATGCATTGGTTGTCTAAGTGTGCTATGAATTATGCCTTGAACTTGTGCATGTGTAGGAGTAAATGACGGTGATAAATGGCTTGGTAAATAGCCTTTATTTTGTCCACATGGGTAGACACATGGCTTAACCTATAGGCATGTGTTCCGGCCGTGTGTCCCCTGCACCTTAATTTTGAGAAATAGAATGCTCAGAATTGAGCACACGGGCAGAGACACGGGCGTGTATCTCAACCGTGTGAGAGACACGGCCTCAAGCACAGGAGTGTGTCCCGACCGTGTAAGGTCTGCACCTATTTTATGAAAATTTAATTAGCCACACGACCTAGCACACGGGCATGTGACTTGGCCGTGTGACCTCAATTTGTTCATGCTTTGCAAAACAGAAAGTTACACTGGTTAGGGGCACGGGCGTGTGTGACCACACGGCCTGACCACATGGGCATGTCCCAAACCATATGGACGTGTGACCCCTACTCATAGCAAAAATTTTCTAAGTTTAGTAAAATTTTCCTAAGTGTTTGGTTTAGTCCCGAACCACTTCCAAAGCATGTTTTGGGCCTCGTAGGCTCACATTAGGGACTTTATGATTGAATACAAATGATTTTAATTTGGATGCAAATTTATGACTCAGAATTGTATGTTTGCTTATGATGTGAGTCCGATAATGGCTCGTATCTTGTTCTAGCATTGAATACGGATAAGGGGTGTTACAGGAAACCTGCTAGAACCAATTTTTTTACAGTGAGATTGAAAGAACTTCTCGCAAAAATCTAAGAGAAGTTAGAGAAGTTAGAGAAGTAAAACAAGGTTAACAGATTTTAATAGACGATCAAGAGAAAAATAAAACATTACTGTGGAGATGGATGATAATCAAAATAATCAGTAGTCTATTGCACGTCCCTCTTGTAACACCCCTAACACTTATCTGTCGTCGAAATAAGGTTATGAGGCATTACCAGAAATCACACACGATTCACATACATTCATACAATCATAATCAAAATCTATTCATATCAATCACATTGTCCCTTATAAGGTCATACAAGACCTTAAAACATGATTAGAAAGAGTTTGGGACTAAACTGATAACATTTAAAAATTTGGGAAACATAGAAAATTTTCAATGATATAAGGGTCACACGCCCGTGTGAACAGGCCGTGTGCCTCACACGGCCACTAGACACGCCCGTGTCACAGGCCATGTGAAAACAGGGCATACATACTGACTTGCACCACACGGCTGAGGACACATCCGTGTGCCATGGTCGTAGGAAAATTAGGGAGGTTACTGACTTGGGTCATACGGCCGACCACATGTCTATGTGCCAGCTCGTGTGCCACACATGGCTAATAGACACGCCCGTGTGTCTAGGCCGTGTCAAAACTGTAGGGTTTACTGAATTTAATTCTAAGGGTACTCTAGGGGACACACAACCGTGTAACATGACCGTGTGTTGCACATAGTTGAGACACATGCCCGTGTCTCTGCTCGTGTGGACAAATATAGGTCCTTTGAAAAGCCAATTTGCCACCCTAAAAAGGGTCATCCTTACAAGCATCAACCAAAGCATAATTTATAACTAAATGGCAACCAAAACCATACCCAAACATACATAATTCTATCCACAATATCATCAATCAATTTCATACTCAATTTCCTATCAAAGTTTACCAATTTCATGTACTAATATCATACCAATCCATTTGTCTAAAACAATATTAAGACAAACTCAAAATCATATCAAAAGCTTACCATTTCAACTACCAAATCATACCATGATAGCCATTCACACAAGATCATATATATATATCAAATATATCATTTTTCAACCACATAGTCTATACCAAAATCCAATTTCATAATCTCAATCATATTCATGCCATATCACATGGCAAGAAATACACATAACACAAATCATAACATCACTGGCCTATACATGCCATACATTAATATTTACAACTTCAAAAGTACCAAAATAACATTCGATAGTATGATGACGATCCTTGACAGTCCCCGAGCTCACGATAGCTTCAATAATCTATAAAATAATGAAAAGCACACACAAAGTAAGCTTTCAAAAGCTTAGTAAGTCATATACAAATAAACTTAACACATAAGATAATTATAAGCCAACTTATCCATGGAATCCATTGCAAATCACATACACAAGTTTCATAATTCACATCTCATCATTAATAAACATACTCACCTTTCATTCTTGAATAACGTATACATTCCATACGTACCTGAATTGGATACTCATTCATATTTTCATTCCATTCTCGACTGTTAAACCGTTCGGAATTGATAAGGATACTCGAATAGCTCATAAACTCATACAATGCCATATTCCAGATATGATCTTACATGTTATCAAATATCGATGCCATTGTCCCAGCCAGGGTCTTACACGAAATCATATACGATGCCAATGTCCCAAACATGGTCTTACATGTAATCTTAGATCGATGCCAATGTCCCAAACATGGTCTTACACCATATCACATTTCAAAGTCCTAATGTCATGAAACTCATATCCTATACTATTCCTATGGTTCGTATAAGACTTTCGGATATCGTAACTGTAACAACTCAAATTTAGGCCTAGTCGGAACAATGGTTTCAGAACCACAAATTTGAGGTCAATAAATTATTTTAATATTATTTTATATGTTATAGCATGATTATATGAGTGCATGAAAGTTTTGGTGAATTAATTTTAGAGTTTGTGAGCTTAATTACGAAAAAGGACTAAATCGCATAAAGGGTAAAAGTTTTGTTTTACGACCCAAATATGTTAAATAGCTAGGGAACAAAAATTGGAGGTCTTTAAAGTGCAAATAGGCCCTTTTTGGGAGTGATGGCCGGCCATAGGGACAAAAAAAATTGAAAATTCAAAGGTTGGTGGCATTAGGTGACTTTTTTGGTAATAAAATAAAATAAGAAAAAAGGTTGTCATCTTTTTCATTTCTTCTTCAACCATCGAAAATGGTAGAAAACATGGGGCCTTTGAAGCTCAAATTTTCAGCAACTTAAATCCTTTTCTTCTATGTGAAATTTGTGGTTGTTTTTTTTTTTTGTATTTTTGAAACCCTTGTAGCTTAATCTAGCTAATGTAGGGATTATTTTGCAAAATGGTTGAAAGTATAGGGTTTTTCCATGAGAGCATTTATGTTTTTTGCTAAATTTTTATGGAAGAAAATGAGTCTTGGTTGTGTAATAAACAACTTTTCTGAAAGGATTTTCATTGAAACACCTAAAAGGACCATTTTGTGAAGTTTATAAAATAGGTTGTAAATGTGTGAAATAATTGGAATTGTGGGCTACTTCTAGTATAAAAATAATTCGTCTAGGCTTGGTTAGTGAGAAAATTTGATGAAAATTGATTTACGAACCTAGGGGTAAAATCGTAATTTTGTGAAAGTCTAGGGACAAAATGGTTATTTGGCCAAAGTATAAATTATGGAATGTATTGGTAATGATGATTAAAATAGTGGATTTTATTATTTTAGATCAAGAAAATCGAGATTCAGGCTTAAATCGGGAAAGTACGATATTATGGACTAAAATGAAATAATTAGCCGTGCTCGGATTCGAGGTAAGTTCGTATGATAATTAATGCAATGTTATGTTTGAATTGTAATTCTTTACCATTATTGCATAAATTGTATAATTGAATACATTGGAAAAGTTGATAGAATGGTGTACATGATGTGGAAATATGACATGGAAGAATGTTACATGAAATGCAAGAAAACAATGATATATGACAAGTGGTATAGGAAATAGGTGATATATATATGTTTAAATGTTTTATTGTTATCATGTATCATAATCTTACTTGTTACCACGAAAGTATAAATAATGTGATATAAGACTAACTTACATTATAAACAAGTGCGATGACATCGGGTTAGATATGAAATCCCGTTCAACCTTAGGATTAATATTGGATACAAAAGGTATTTCATGAGGAACTATGTGGTCTAAACTCATGAGTTGTGTCCGAGTTCATGAGAAAAATGTTATATGTAATGTGGGTCTGGGTACTGACTTCGTGACCATACCTATGAGTAACTCGTTGAGCGAGCATTTCATGTCAACGCTATATGGGTTCGGGTGCTGACTTTGTGTATAGACCCGTGAGTAGCTCAATGAGCGAGTGTTACATGATAGTGCTATGGGGTCCGGGTACTAACTGATGAATAGGCTCGTGAGTAGCTTAAAATGCGAGCATTCCATAGTATGAGGTAGCTCTGACTTCTTACATGGCACTTAGGTGCAAACTTCCCGTGTATCCAATAGTATTCCAAGTGTTCAACGGGTGATGAAATGAATAATGTGATGAAAGACCCAAGGAGGGCATGTTAAAGAAGGTATGGTTATGTGATATACTACGAGTGAGTACAGGTATGTATGCTAAACTCATAAGCAATACAATTGTATAAATTTTGGGTTGCTTATTGTTTACATATGAACTTACTAAGCTATATTGTATAGCTTACCCCATTTCTTTCCCATGTCTTATAGGGTTATTAAGCTAGTTCGGGTTGGAGATCGCATGAGAAACTATCACACTATCAAGTTATCATTTTGGGTATAAATGAATTCAAGTACTTTAACTTTATGGCATGTATAGGAACTTCGTCATTTGTTATATGTGTCATTATTAATGTGGCCAAATCTGTTGGCCTATAATGGATTATTGTTCCAATTGTATATAGCCATGAATGATGGCTTATGTTGATTACAAGTTTATTCATGTGTTAATGCCCTCTTGTGAATGTGATGTTAAAATGTTTTTAATGGGCTAAATATGATATGTATTGTGCCTTTGAATTGATATGAGTGCACATGTGAATAAGGGTGGCAAATGGCTTGGTAAATAGCCTTGTTTTTGTCCACATGGTAGACACACAGGAGTGTGTCTAGGCCATGTGTGACACACAGTCCGCCCCATGGGCGTGTGATCTAGTCGTGTGTCCCCTGCACCTTAATTTAGGCAAAACAGAATGTCTAGAATTGAGCACACGGGCAGAGACACGGGCGTGTGTCACAGCCGTGTGTGCTACACGGCCTAGCACACGGGTGTGTGACTTGGTTGTGTGACCTAAATTTGATGCTAACGTCATAAACAAAATGCTCCCTATTTTGAACACAGCCTGAAGCACGGGCGTGTCCCGAGCCCACACGGGATGTGACCCCTTTTGAATGAAATTTTTTTTAAGTTCCCCAAAAGTTTCTAAAGTTCTCGGTTTAGTCCCGAACCACCCCCGATGTATGTTTTGAGCCTGGTAGTCTCGTTTCAGGGACAAGATGAATGTTTATGAAAAGTTTTAAATTTGAGTGGAAATTCATGTCCTAATTTTGAATGTTTTCTTGTGTTTAAGTCCGATAATGCCTCGTACCATGTTCCAGCGTTGAATACGGGTAAGGGGTGTTACATCCATCTTCTTCAACAATTAGAAACCGAAAAACCATAGCTAAACAGCTTGAAGTTTGGCCATGGATACCCCATTGCATGTAAGTTTGTTTTGAGTCTGTTTCTTATAATTTTTTTATATTTTTGAGATCGTTATAGCTTAATCTAGCTAACCAAGGGACTAATTTGAAAATTTTTTAACTATTTAGAATTTTTCCATGGATGAATTTTTATGTTCTTGAATTTTTATGATAGATTATTAAGCTTGATAGTTAAATAGGCCTACTTTGTAAAGTGATTTTAGTTAATTTTGAATTTGATAGACTAAGTTGTTAAAATAGTAATGCTGCATGAAATTCTTGTGAAAGGATGATAAATATGGGCTATATAGGAATTATGGGAAATATGGTTAGCTTGAATTGGGATTAAATATGGTTAATTTGCAAATTTTGAATTTAGGGACTAAATTGCATAAAAGGTAAAATGTTAAGGTAATTGTGTAAAATGATGATGGAAAGACTTAAATGTGTTAAACTGCTTATTTAAGTGCTGGAATGGTTTAATTGAATAAAAAAATGGCATAATTCATAAAGTAACCCCTAACAGTTGGTTGTTTGATCACTTTGGCCCTTTATGTTTTTTTTTTTTGGATCACTTTCACACCAAACATTTTTTTTGTCAAATTGGCCCATTTTTAACAGAGATGCTGACATGGTCGCTAGTTGACTAAGGGTCAACATTAACTACTGACATAGCGGTCCATATAACACCCCAAACCCGAGCTAGAAGTTTAGACTGAATCCAGAATGCTACATTGATCACCAAAGTGATCGTAGGAAAAATTTTATAAAAACAATCCCTTTATAACTTAAGAACATTCATTCGTTATCATTTAGAAACTGAATCATCGCAGTGAAATTTAAAACTCGAATATAATTAGTTTTATTTTGTAAAAGTTGAGACTTGAACTTGGGACCTCCAACTAACTTTCATGCTTTTACATTAAATAACTAACCATTCAGTCAATTCCTTTTTTTTTTAACTCTTGAATAGAAGTATAAATCCTGCATGAGCATGCTTGAAGTCATATTCTTTTACACTAACAATAGTGTTGATGTCAATCGAGTTAAGACTCAATTGACAATGTTACCGTTTTGTAACTACTTATTTATTTAATTACTTTCATGTTGTTGATATACCAATGATGCTTCAAACAAATGCAACTAGCGCGACTCAAACCCAGGTCACACCTGAGGTAGTGAACACCCTTGACCATCAGGCCTTCACATGGGGTTTGAACCTGGAACCTAGAGGTTCCCTAAGACTCACTCAACCACCAGACCAACAGGCCCATTCTGCCATTTAAATGCGCCACTAAACACAAAAGCGCAACCTCTTCACTGTCCCTAACCACAAACACTCTAAACTTCAAGGCCCAAAATTTGGGGCGTTACAATTCACCCTTCATTAAAAAAATTTCGGCCCCGAAATTTTCAACTAATAGGACAGTCGTATAAACAGGCTACACCACTACACTCCTGCTGTGGACTTTGATCCCAGAGCACTACCACATTTTAACTTGAACTCAGAACACCTCACACACCCAGGACACTTAACCATTGAAGCAGACAAATATTACACACACGCAATTTCTTCACTCAAATCAACACATATTTACTAACATACTTGACTTAGAAATGCTGAGGACAATCTCAAACCTGATGCTGCTTAAACCCACATCTGAAACACGCTCCTGACTTCCTCTAGCAGTCGCTTGAATGACGCCTTTTTCAATGCTCGCTAGATGGTACGCTTGTACCACTACTAGCACTATCTTTACTATCACTCGGATGCGTTCTAACACGCTTCACAGTACGAGGCTCCAACCTCAGAGAACCGCGATCTCTCATCTTCCTACAATCCACACATCTAGCCTGAAGCGCTTCACTATTCTCCCTTATCCTAACTCCAAACACTCCCTCTAGCACTTCCCTCACTACCGAGTCAGTGCCTCAGTACCAAGCTCCGGGTTACCGCTACCTAAAGTCTACGAACTCACATTGACCTCCAGCTCCCAAACAGTCACACGTTTCGAAGAGGCAGACGACTCCTCGTGATCCCGCTTACCTTCAGAATCCATATCAGTCTTGTGCCTAATTTACGATATCTACACACTTTCAGAAAGCAACCACACATTAAGTACAAAATTCCACATTTCTAACATTAGAGTTTTGAATTCTACCTAAACCAGCACTGGAGTCTCAAATAGTTCATTTTCGTAGATCACTTTCAAAACACAAACCATTTCAACTTTCTATGGAAGATCTTTTTTTAAATGGTTTTGAAAATCAATTATTTGCGCACACGTCCACGTAGCAAAACATGTTAAATTTTTACAAACCTGGCTCTGATACCACAAAAGTGATACACATTTGTGTTTTAGTGCACTCGAACCCACATCCTCCTACATTAACAATAATGCCCATTTTGTAACTACTTATTTATTTTATTACTTTCATGTTGCTTAATATACCAATGATGCATCAAACAAACGCGACTAGCGCGACTCAAACCCAGGTCGCACCTGAGGCAGTGAACACCCTTGACCATCAAGCCTTCACATGGGGTTCGGACCCAGAACCTAGAGGTTCCCTAAGACTCACTCAACCACCAGAATAGCAGGCCCATTTTGCCATTTAAATGCGCCACTAAACACAAAAGCGCAACCCCTTCACTGTCCCTAACCACAAACACTCTAAACTTCCAGGCCCAAAATTTAGAGCGTTACAGTCCAAATGAATTTAAATGCTAACGTGGCACTATTTTTTCCAAAAATAATATAATAATTTTAATAATTTTAAAATCATTTAGTGATGTGGCATATAAGACAAAATAGTGCCACGTCAGCATTTAAATACATTTGGATTGCCATGTCAACAATTAATGTTGACCCGTAATCAATTAACGACCACATCAACATCTCCGTTAAAAATAGACCAATTTGACAAAAAAAAGTTAGGTGTCAAAGTGATCCAAAATAAACATAAAGGGCCAAAGTGACCAAACAGCCAAACGTTATTTTTGGTATTATGCCAAAAAAAATTATTATTTAGATAAAGAAACAGGCCAATCAAATTTAAGTCGAGGCAAAGCTAAAGTATTGGACTAGCCGTCAGCTTTATTTTTGCAACTGTTTTAGTCGAGGTAGGTTCGTAATTTAATTAAAATAATTTATTTGATTTATATAATTAAACTGATACTTATTTATATATGTCTATAAACTAGTGATTGGATTCATTGATTTGAGAAAAGGAAAAGACCATAGTTGAAAGATACCAGGGCATCATTTTGGGATTGTGTAAGACCTTGGTTGAAAGATACCATGGCATCCCTGAAACAATGGAAAGGATGAAAAGGATAATAATAAAAAGACTAGAAAAGATAACAATGGAAAGGTTGAAAAGGATAGCAATGGAATGACTATTATATCAATGTTCTAAGGTTCAGTATTGAATAAGAACTTATGAGTGTTATATTAATGGATTGAAGTTTATTATGCAAATAGAAGGTTGAATTGAGTTTTAAATACATTTACTTGTAATGTTTTTTGTCATAATACAGTCATTTGTTTCATTTAGTTCAACGGGTATTATTTAATTAATATGTGAGTTAATTATATAAAGTGTAATGTGATCATGAATGTTGAAATGGAAGATGATGGTTTAATGCTTTGAATGGAATGTGTTATGCAAAATAGTATTTGTGATGAATGAAAGATATATTTGGTATATTATTATTATGTGTTTATGATAAGATTATGCGTGTATTGTGTTGAGCTCACTAACTTGTTGGCACTTTTGATGTGTATAGGATATTACAAGTTCATGAGCATGATAGTAAAATTTATAAATCAATTTTATATAATTGAGCCTAGTAGATAAGTTTACATTTGTAATTATATGAGCTTACTAAGCACTAGTGGCTTAGTTTGTAAAAGCCTGACTTTGAGTGGTATCAAAAACTGTGGTTTCGAGACCACAATTCTGACAAAATAATTCTTAAATATTATTCAATCAATATCTACGAGAACTATAAAATTTTAATAAGTAAAAAAGATTGAATTGTAAAAACTGCAAGGGTTGAGTAGTTCAATTAAAAGGACTAAATGGACAATTCAACCCATGGGAAATTAGTTAGTGGAATTTGATGAGGTTATGTTAATTAAGTGGTTTAATTAGGCTTAATTAATAATTTATTAAAGTTTAATTAAAAAGTTAAAATATTAACGAAAATGCCATAATATATGTAATAAATTAAACCTAAATTAAAGAAGAAATTTTCATTTTCTTCTCATATTCTCCATAGCAAGAATAGGAAAAACTAGGGTTTCATGTATTTAAAATGAAAGCTTGATTTGGTAAGTGAATTTTGGCTTGTTTTTAGTATTTTTATGTTTTTGAGTTCGTAATAACTTGATCTAACTAAATTGAGGATCAATTTGTGAAAATGTTAAATTTTATGAAAGTTTTCATTGATGAATGAGGTTATTTCTTAAAGCTTATGATGAAATATGAAGCTTTGTTGATAGATTAGATTTCTTTGAAAAGTGATTTTTGATGATTTTTAATGTTAGGGACTAAATTGATTAAATGATAAATTGTTTGTACTTAAGGTGAAATTATTGAAAATAGGGACTCATATTAAGTTATAGAACATTTGGCTATCATGGGTGTTGAGAAAAATGGGTAATTTGCATGATTAGAGCCTAAGGACTGGATTGAATAAAAATGAAAAGTTCAGGGGCAATTAGGTAAATTACCAAGAAGGACCTAATTTCATGAAAGGATTAAATTGTGTTATTATTCTAATTATTGAAATGAAATTATTATGGTTAGATCAAGAACGTGCTGATAATCGTGGAAAAAGGAAAATTGTAGAGTAATCCTTGTACTTTGGAATTTTCTGCCAATCAATACAGTAAGTTCGTACATTTGTTTATGCTTCTAATAATATTTATATTCTCTGTTAATATAATCTTATTGAATGTTATATTATATATTGAAAGCATGCTATCGGGCCATACCTACTAGTTCTACTCAAAGTAGCTTAAATGAGCAAATTTTATTGTTATACTGAATGGAGCTCAAATCAGTAAAATCTACAGATGTACTGATATAAAGCTCAATCAAAAAAAATCCAATGCGCATATTGAACTATTGAATTGGTTCTAATGACTTTTATAGGTTTTATTTAATGGGAATCTTTATGTTCATATTGGTTGATGCTATGTTCGATCGGAAAGTTTTTTTGAATTATAAAACGAACTTACTAAGCTTCATTCAAGCTTACTTATATTTGGTTCATTTTATAGATTTCATTTGAAGACTAATAAGATCAGGTCAATGTCAAAAATCACATTATCTGGGAACCTTGGTAGATTTTGATTCTCGATTTTGGTATATGGCATATATTAGGACCTTATGTGTAACTTATGTCAATTACTTAGTTTGAGTAAGATGTTATGCTATAATGTGTTTTGAATGACTTGTGAGAATCTACATGTTACTAAATGAGACTAATAGTTAAAGGTATGAAATGCTAGGTTATGTGATAACTTAAAGTTTGTAATGCAATGGTTGTTATGATATGTATATATATAATGTTCTTGAGTTGCAAATTGGAAGTGGAATGAGATGAAATGTATTGAGATGCTAATGATAACACTTTGGTTGACATATTGGTTGAGTTTCTTGACATGTTTGAGTGTGATTGAAGTTGGTTTTGGTTTATGTAATTATGTGATTAACTGTGTTTTAGGTACTTAAGCATATGGGTAAAAATTGAGCTTGGAATTGGATATTTTGCACACACACGTCCTGGGACACGGGCTATCACACAACTCGTGACACAGCCGTTTAAGGGTATTTCGATTGTTACACGAGCTGACACATTGCCTGCGACACAGCCATGTAATCCAACTTAGAGAGTTGCACAGTCTATGCACATAGGTGTGTAGGATAGTCAAATAGCCATACAGGCTGGGTTGTGTGACATAGCCTCGGCACATGGCCGTGTGACCCCTAACTTGAAAATTTTCAATTTCTTCCTAAATGTTCTGATTTGTTCCTAATTGGTTCCTAAAGGTCCATAATTTATTTTTGGAGCTTCAAAAGCTTGATTTAAGGCTCAAACTGAATGGTCACTTTCATATTGAATATTACTTGTGATTAATTAATTATTGAATATAAATTATTTTTAACTATTCCAACTTAATTGGTAACAGTTTGATCCTATTCCAGCAACAAAAATGAGATAAGGGTGTTATATTTAATGGTATCAAAGCTAGATTTAGTCGATTTTTAGACTAAGTGTAATGTGTTTAAATTTTAAAAACTATACGCCATAAAACTTGTGATAGTGTGATATAAATTTATCTGGTCTAACCTCTATGTTCTTATAGATTTAAAAGATTCCATTAGATACTAAACGTGAGGAAACTAATTAAGTGGACAGAAATGTCTCGACTACTTATACTGGTATGAGCCACAGTATACTGTTGTCTAAAAATAAGGTGAAACGTATGTTTTTCAGACTGATGGGACAGTGGTTCTTTAAGTTTATGTGGAATAATCTAGTGGCTTGACAACTACAGCCTCCTGTTGTGCCACCTATTGCACCTCCTACAACACCACCTGTTGTACCTCCTAATGTACCCCCTGTGCTCCACCTCCTCCAACAGTCGTATTGAATTGATGAGTCCCGGTCGATAAAGTCAAAAATTTTAGGGTTGAAGAATTTTAGGGTAGATCCAAATATGATCCCGCAAAAAGCTAATTAGTGGCTTGAAGCCATTCAACGGGTCTTTAATGAAATGTCCTGTTCTCTTAATGATTACCTTAGGTGTGCCATATCACTGTTAAGAGAGGAATCTTACAGTTGGTGGCCTACAATAATTGCAGTAGTTCTTGAAAATGATATTCATTTGGATTTCTTCAAATCATAATTTAAAAAGAAATACATCAGCAAGAGATATCTGGACAAGAAAAAAGAAAGAGTTTTTGGAACCGAAATAGGGAAATAAAACAGTGGCTAAGTATGAGAGGGAGTTTGCACACCTCAGCAAGTATGCTCGGGAGATTGTGTCAACAGAAGAAGAAATGTATACCCATTTTGAAGATGGGTTAAACGATGAAATTAAAATAATGATAGGTGGCACGAAAATATGACAGCTTGTGGTATTGTCCAATCGAGCCCAAAAAATAGAGTAAATTTTTAACTAGAAGAGACAGAGAGAAAGAAATGCATGAGACTTCAATAAAAGAAACTTTCCTAGAATGTTCCTCACCCCGCCACCGAAGAAAACAAGAGAAGGAGATAACCGTGTTACTGTATCATTAGAATTTTTGAGCAGAAGAAAACCAAGACAACCTATTCTAAAGTTTCAAAATCAACCTGTTGATAGTATGTCTAGTGTTCATAATACCCTGAGACCGCTATGTGATTTCTGTGGTAAGCCACGCACTGGTGAATGCAGATATAAGACGCGCCCATGTCTAAGATGTGGACCGACTAATCATTTCGTACGAAATTGTCCAAAACCACTGGGAGAAAAAGATGATCAGAGTGTAAAACCCCCGTCTATACCACAAAAAGGCAGATGCCCTGGTCAAAGCAGTAATATAGGATTGAATCGTACTGATGCTAGAGAAACTACCACTAGATCCGAGGTTAGAGCTCCGAGTAGGGCCAGAGAGGAGGTTACTGCACTTGACATTGTTACGGGTATATTTTACCTGATGTTAATGTATATGCTTTGACTGATCTTGAATCAACTTATTCATATATTTCCACTATATAATTCATTGATAAAAATTTACCTCCCTTGTCAACTGAATTTGATATTCAAGTCACAAATCCATTGGGTCACAGTGTAATAGTTAATTTAATTTATCATAAATGTCCACTAAAAGTCCAAGGCTATGAGTTTCCCGTTGATATGATGTTATTGCCTTTTTATGAGTTTAAAGTAATACTAGTATGGACTGGCTATTATTACATGATGCAGTGGTTAATTGTAGACAGAAAAGAATCAATTTGAAATGTCCTTCAGGTGAATTAATTTCACTTGAGTTTGTTAAGTTAAATAGTGTTACTAGAGTTGTGTCAGCAATTTCTGCACAGAAAATTATTTCTAGGGGTTGTGAAGCCTTTTTGGCTTATATACAGATACTTAAAATTCTGAATCAGGTACCTGTCGTTAATGAATTCACAAACGTATTCCTGAAGAACTATCAAGTTTGCCACCAGAATGTGAAGTTGAATTTACTATTGAATTGATACATGGGACTACACCGATATCGATTCCATCGTATAGAATTGCACTGACAGAATCGAAAGAACTTAAAGCATAGTTACAAGAATTATTAGATAGAGGTTTCATTCGTCTGATTTGTCTCCTTGGGGTGCACTAGTACTATTTTTGAAAAAGAAAAATGGTACCTTAATATTGTGTATAGACTATCAGCAATTGAACAAAGTGATGGTGAAGAACAAATTTCCATTACCTCGTATTGATGAGTTGTTTGATCAACTGAAAGTGCAACCGTGTTTTCTAAAATAGATCTTAGATCGAGATATTATCATATGCGAGTGAAAGATTGTGATGTGATGAAGATTGCATTCAGGACCTGATACGATCATTTTGAATTTTTAGTAATGCCATTCGGATTAACTAATAACCCTGCTGCTTTTATGGATTGGATGAAAAGTGTTTTCCAACCTCAGTTGGATAGATTTGTGGTTGTATTTATAGATGATATATTGATATACTCAAAAATGAATCTAAACATGCTAAACAGCTGAGAACTGTATTGCAGATTCTATGTGAGAAATAGTTGTATGCAAAATTTAGCAAATGTGAGTTTTGGCTTAAAGAAGTTGGATTTTTGGGACAAGTGGTTTTTGCGGATGGAATACGTGTTGATTTGAGTAAGATCTCGGCTATTGTTAACTGGAAAGCACCTAAGAATTTTTCAGAGATACGAAGTTTTCTGGGATTGGCAGGATACTATCGATGATTTGTTAATAACTTCTCTATAATAGCCTTACTGATGACTAAGCTACTATAGAAGAACATTCAGTTTGTTTGGTTAGATGAATGTCACCAAAGTTTTGACCGACTAAAGAGAATGTTAACAGAAGCTCCGGTATTGAAATTGCCTGAATCTGGGAATGAATTTTTTGTTTACAGTGATGCATCTCTTAGAGGATTGGGATACGTATTGATGCAAACTGGAAGGCTAATAGCATATATTTCTCAACAGTTAAAGTCTTATGAAAGAAACTACCCGACACATGATCTGGAACTAGCTACTATTATTTTTGCCTTGAAGACTTGGCGTCACTACATTTACGGTGAAAAGTGCCACATATTTGTAGATCATAAAAGTTTGAAGTATTTAATGACTCAAAAAGAATTGAATCTGAGACAGCGTGTAACACCCTTTACCCGTATTCGACGCCGGAACAGGGTATGAGGCATTACTGGACGTAAACACAAGCAAACATACATTTCGAGTTGTAAATTTGGCACCAAATTAAAACTTTTTAACAATCAATCACATCGTTTTTAAAACGAGACTACGAGGCCCAAAAATGAATTGAAAGCGGTTCAGGACTAAACCGAGAACTTTAGAAAATTTTATGACACTTGGACATTTTTTTTCTAAAACAGGGGTCACACGCCCGTGTACCAAACCCATGTAACTTTCTGTTTGTCACCTACGAACAAATTAAAGTCACACGGCCAAGACATACGCCTATGTACCGAGGCCGTGTCCTTCACACGGCCGTGCCTCATACTCTTGTGCTTGATACTGAGCATTCTGTTTTGTAACAATTTAGGTGCAGGGGACACACGGTCGGATCACACACCCATGAGGCTGACCGTGTGGACAAAAACAAAACTATTTACCAAGCCATTTTGCCACCCTCACTTGTACACATCTACACAACATCACATGGCACAAATTCAAGCATGCAGGAGCAGCCAAACAATCACAACCAAGATAATAACATGTCATTCTCATACCATTATTAATCATACTTAAAACATCAACCTCTCCACATCAAATTATGCAAGTTTCCACATTTACAACTGACATTAATATAAATATACTCATAACCAACATTAGCCAACTTCCAAGGCTGTATACAAAATGAACCATGAACCATTATAAGCCAACACATATGACCAAAAGACCAAGTCCTTACACATGCCATAAACTCAAAATACTTGAATTCATCAATACCCAAATGATAGCTTGATAGTGTGATAGGATCTCTGGCGATCTCCAATCCGAGTTAGCTTGACGACACTATAAAACATGGGAAAGGAAGGGGGTAAGCTATATAGCTTAGTGAGTCCATATGAACATAATAAGAAACTCTTGCTAATCATTTACCAAATCAAATGATATAAATACAAGATAATATAAATTGCATTAAAACTCATAGTTATAACTTATCTAGTCACATTGTTTGTTATATCAATTTGCAAGCATAATTTAACATGTATTGATGTTAGCCTAATAACTGAAATCTCTTCATTATAACCATTTACCACAATCAACCAATCATTTCAAACCTCATAATAAACATGCACATTAATTATGAGTGTTCACTTTTCAAGCATATATTCTAACATCTTTCAATTGTTTAAATGCCATATCTTCTCATAATCATTTTAGTAGACAATTATGCCAATCTTTCCTTTTTCTTATTTCTAATAAATTACAATTTGTGTGAATCAAACATGCTATATCATAACCCAATTCGGCCTAAAAGCCAATTACCCAAATGCCAACAGAATTTACCATGTATTTTATATATCACAAGGCTTTCACAAAAACATTCTCGTAGAAACCATGAACTCACAATATCATGAAGTCAATGTTTATAAACTTATGTACATACCTGTACTAATTTGTAATACTTACATGCTCTTTCTCTTCTTTGACATACCCATTAAATTACTTGTTGAAACACTTGAAATACTAAGGGATACTCAAGAATCTCGTACTCACAGTACCGTACCAATGCCATATCCCAAATATGGTCTTACATGTAATCTCGTCTCGATGCCAATAGCACAGCTATAGTCTTACATGAAGTCTCATATCGATGCCATATCCCAAATATGGTCTTACACGTAATCTCAGTAATCCTAATGTCATTACATTTTATCCTATCTATTCTTAAGGTTCAACCGGGACTTTCGCTGTATCGAATCTCTATATAAGTCATTTCCGTAGTATCGTACTCAATAAGATTCACATTTCATTTCAATAATATAGCATTTTCCACAATTATATCAATTAAGCATTTGTACATATATAATTTAATGCTTATTAAACATACGAACTTACCTCGACAGAAAAATGGCAAGAAGGACCTAACGTCAAATACTCGTTTTTCCCCCGTTCTAATTCTGAACCTCATTTTTCTTGATCTAGAATATCACATTTAACTTGTTTAATCATTATACTATTCAAATCATCCCAAAAGAACATTATGGAAAAAATTATATTTTTGCCCATTTTTACAATTTAGTCCCTAAGCTCGTAAAATGAAATGTACTCAATTTCTTGAATACCATGCCTATCTGAACCTTATACATGCTTATAGCAGCCCACATTTTTCTTTTATTTGCATTTTAACACCTACTTTACAACTTTTTACAAATAAGTCCTTTTTAGGCATTTTCATCGAAAATCACTTAGCAAAAGTCGTTTATCATACACCAAACATACATTTTTGATAACATATTAATTTGCATGTTATTTTGTGTTTAAATTCAGTTTATTTCTGAATTGATTCCTGCTAATCAGTACTTTTATGTTTTAATTTTGTCAGGTATGCAATTAGGACGCTAAGAAACAAAATTAATGGAATGGGGCCAAATAAAAAATAAGGAGAAAGCCAAGGACCCACCAGGTATTTTGACTTTGTAAAAAGCCAAAAATAGAAAAGTCTTATTTTATTTTTATTTTTATTTACTTTGTTTTTTATTTTATTTTGATTTTATGTTAAATTAGTCATGGCCAAAAATAGTAAATTTTATGTATATAAATAGGGCCTTAGGTTCTTTGAAAAAATCATCAATGAATTTTACTTTCCTACTCCAATTTGGAATAGAATTATTTTCCCTTTTCTTTTAATTTGCCTTTAAAATTCTATTGCATTGTTTCCAATTCTTGTTTCTTTTATAAAATTGGGCTAATTGCCTTTCAAGTCTTTTCATTCCCCGATTTCCTCCATTTTTCATCAAACTATCTTTCAAACCATACAAAGCACAAATAAATTCATGCATCACTAAATTTCATATTAGCTTTAGGTCGATGTTCTTTCCAGTTGGGAATCGTGAGATACGAATTCGTGCTAAAATCCATCCAATCGGTATTCATTTTTTCCCTAAGTATCAGGATTGACAACTCATCCCTTAAGGTTAACTCGATTACAAGTAAAAAAGTGCACTTTGGGTTGGAGTCATGTTAGCTGACAGTTGGAGAAACGAGTCGGTCGTGCTGTATTTGGATCTCCGAGAACAAATCGAGGAAGAAGTGATCGGGTTTAAACGACCTACACAGTTGAGGTCGCTAATTTGAGCTGGGTTCTTCAGATTGCAAGGCTGCCGGAATCTTGAATTAGGAACATGCGTATCTCGATTAGATAATCAGTAAGGGTTGGTTTGAAGGTCGTATCAAAACGAGCTACTAGAGGAATTGGTTGTTAAGACGTTCTTAACTACTATAACCAGCTTATCGTTTGGAGGAGAAGATTAATTTTCGAGGATTGATTCTCAACACAAAATTTACCAAGTCTAAGGCTAAGGCTTATTATTTTTGTTTACAAAAGTCTAAATTTATTTCCAATTTACATTTATTTTCAATATTAATCAATTCTTTATTTAAGCTGATTAGATTATTTACTTTCTTAAACATTCTCAAACCACACGATTTACTTGTTTATTTTTGTTGCAGATACGTTTGGAGTCATGGAGGGGCACTAGCCAATATGACTCCTCAGAGAGCACGAGAGTTTATTTCAACCATGGCTGCTAACTCTCAACAATTCTGACCGGCCACAGAACCCACAAGACAGGTTCATGGTTTAAGTTCTCTATCTCTAGAAGATAAAATTGATAAGCCGACTAACATTGTTCAAATTTTTCTTACAGATAAAACGAGCCCAGCACAGTTTTACAGAATCTGCACTAAGCCAGGCCATTTGATGGACTCCTGTCCGATTTTATATGAGCATTTGACAGAACAAGTGAATGCTATCGGGAACTTTCTAGGACCGCCCTAGAGGCGGTATGACCCCTACTCAAACTCGTATAATGTAGGGTGGAAAGATCACTCGAATCTTAGTTATGGATCAAATCCACCGTTCAGTCAACCGTACCAACAAAGGCCGCCTCAGAATCAATAGTTACCACCCCCAAAGTTGTCTTTGGAAGCAATAGTGAAAGGCTAGCCAATAATACTGAGAAATTCCAACAAAAAACTTACATGCATTTGAAGGATTTGAATAAGCAAGTGAGTAAACTCGCGCTTACGGTTAGCCGCTTCGAGTCTCAAGGTAAGTTGCCATCCCAAATTGAGCCAAACCCTCGACACAATGCAAGCGCTATGACATTGACAAGTTGAAAGGTTCTAGAGCTCGTACCTCACACGAGTCACGGCCACGACACTAGTCGCGGGTGCAACACTAGTCAAGATAAGGAGAAACTTGACACGGAGGCTCAAGTAGAGTCAGCACCACAAAAATCATTTACAGTACCACCTCCGTTTCCCGAAACTTGTCCAGTGCAAGAAGGAGCGAGATGAGAAGGAGATCCTCGACAGATTTTGAAAGGTGGAAATCAATATACCTCTTCTCGATGCGATTAAGTAGATCCCATGATATGTAAAATTCCTAAAAAAGTTATGCACGAGTAAAAAAAAAACTTCTGGGCAATGAAAAGGTAAGTGTCGGAGAAAATGTCTCCGCCGTTCTGCAAAGGAAAATACCACCCAAATGTAAATACCAATGTATGTTTTTCATATCTTGTAAAATAGGTAGTGTCGGAATAAAAAGAGCAATTTGCGACTTAGGAGCATCAATTAATGTTATGCCTTTGTCAATTTATAAACTACTTAACACGGGTTCTTTAAAGGAAATAGGTGTAATTATTCAACTTACAGATAGATCTGTGGTGCATCCGGAGGGAGTGTTAGAGGACGTTCTTGTAAAGGTAAAAGAGCTAATATTTCCTGTGGACTTCTACATTATCGACATAGAGGATGAAAATTTGGCCAATTCATCCAACATACTTCTCGAGAGGCCATTTTTTAGTACCGCACAAACAAAAATTGGTGTACGAAGTAGGATACTCACTGAGTTCGATGGGGAAGTAGTGAAATTCAATGTCTATGAGGCCATGAATCGCCCTAGTTTTATTTCTAATGTTTCTAATATTGATATAATCGGTTTAACTGAATTACATTTAGAATATCATGATGAGAATGAATTACCAGTTATTCTTTGCAGAAGTCTAGACTTTGATGCCGTGAAGAAACTAGAGGAGTGGATAACCTTTGAAGAGTCTGTTCATGAAACAGTGGCTCATATGGAGGCATCGCAATTACTAAAAAATTCAAGTAAATTTTTTGAATTATCTTCTTCACAAACTAAGTTTGTTCCATTTATTTTACAGGCTCCAGATTTCGAACTTAAACCACTTCCAGACCATTTAAAGTATACTTTTCTCGGTAAAGGAAATACCTTGCCGATAATAATCTCGAGTAAACTCTTGAAGGTGGAAGAGGAAAATTTGGTACGAGTTCTTAAAGACTATGAAGAGGTAATTGGATGGACAATCGCCGTTATTAAGGGGTTGAGCCTTTCAACTTACATGTATAAAATTCAAGTTGCGGATAATGCTATTCCCAAAAGAGAGTCTCAAAGGAATCTCCATCCACCCATAATAGAAGTGGTAAGGAAGGAAGTTCAAAAGTTACTTGATGCTGGGATGACATATCCCATTTCTAACAGTAATTGGGTTAGCCCAATCCATGTAGTATCGAAAAAGACCAGCGTAACCGTAATTAAGAATTCAAAAGGTGAGATGGTTCCCACTCGTGTAACACCCTTGCCTGTATCCGACGTCGGGAAAGATTCGAGGCATTACTAGTTTTAAATATAAACATTCACACAAAATCGAGCCATATAATTTCATCCAATTTAAAACCATTCATACATATGCATATCATCCCTACTACGGACCTACGAGGCCTAAAACATACATTGGGAGTGGTTCGGGATTAAACCGAGAACTTTTAGAACTTTTACAACACTTAGGAAATTTTCTTGCTCTAGAGGGTCACACGCCCATATGAGTAGGCCATGTGGTCTAACACGCCCGTGTCCTTAGCCCGTGTAACTCTCTGTTTATGACATCATCAACTTAATAAGGTCACACGGCCAAGTCACACGCCCGTGTGCTTAGGCCGTGTGGCGAATTAAATTCCAAAAATCAAGTGCAAACTTCACATGGCCTGGGCACACGCCCATGTCCTAATGCCGTGTCTTTCACACGGTTGAGACACACGATCGTGTCTCGTACCTAATACATCATATTTGTGACAAGTTTTAAATATTTATAATGAATTGTTCTTGAAACTAACTATTATCACGATGAAGGCAAGTGTAGCTATCGAACAATAGTATAGCTTCAGCAAGACCAAATTATCGAACCCAAAGGAACTAAAAGTACTAGTATTAACTTTTTTTTTATTATCTAGCCTAAAAAATAAAAGGGTTTTGTTTATCTAACTAATTAATTAAACTAAGAATTCACAGAAAATAGAATTGGGGAATTACTTTTGGAAAAATGATTAAATTAAGACAATACCTAAGGAAAAATCCACCTAGACTTCACTTGTTATTTGACTCTGAATCGGACGATTTATTCATTTGACTTGATCCGTAGAAATCCATAAGTTATATTATTATCCCTCTCAAGACTAACAATGTCTAACCCTAGGTTGAATAATTGAAATATCTTTTTAATTAACACCCTAAGGTTGCATTAACTCAATCTATGGATCCCTTATTAGATTTCACCCTAATCCAGTAAAATCTTGTGACCCTATCTCTAAGCGCGCAATCAACTCCACTTAATTATGACAAATGTACTCTTAGACAGGGTCTATTCCTCTTCTAAATAAGAGGTTAACTTGAATCAATATCCTGGAATATCAAAACAAGAATTAAGAACACATAATTAAGAATAAGTAAAATATTTATCATACGATTCAGATAATAAAAACAAGATCTATCTTAGGTTTAATTCCCCTTAGGTATTTAGGGGTTTTAGTTCATACCTAAAAAGGTAAACATCTCAGAAGAATAATGAATACAAAACATAAAGAAAAACCCAAAACTCCTGAAGGGAAATTGAGGGGAGAGCTTTAGTCTTGATGATGAATCCAGCTTTTGAGATGGATCAATCGGCTTTCCTTGAGCAGTTCCCTGCCTCCTCCTCTGTGGCCCTTTTTCTCCTCCTCTAGGGTGTATTTATAGGCTTTAGAATACCTAAGAACCCTCAAAATTGGCCTTTTTCAAATTGGACTCAATTTGGGCTCGATAGGGACACGCCCGTGTGCGATTACTTTTGGTCATGGTCAAGCTTGTTAAATAGGCACGAGCATGTAGTCCACTTGTGTGAGTTGTGCTTCGATTCTGCCAAATTGACACGGCCGTGTGGTCTGCCTGTGTGAGGAGGTTTAGGCCGTGTTAATTTCGTACGTTGGTCCATTTTCTCTATTTTTGGCCCGTTTCTCGTTCCTTTCACTCTTATATACTCACCTGAGTATAAAATATGAAATTAAGGCATTAGGAGCATCAAATTCACCAATTTTAAGGAAAAATCATCCATAAAATGTGTTAATCATGGGATAGAAATATGTATAAATTACGGTTTATCAAGTACCCCTACACTTAAGAATTTGCTTGTCCTCAAGCAAAATCCTCAACTCATAATCAAAATAAACTCTTCTCAACTTATAATTTCTATCGATAATATCTCAAAATAATCCATAGGTAATCATACATTGAAAATTCAACTGAAAGAACAATAAAGTTTCAAACATTCCAAGTTGAGCATTTTATCATGAAAACATAGGTGTCTCCCCTAGTCTAAGTAATTACCTTTGATTTAAACTATCACAGAGTTTCACATCCTTACTAAAGATTCACTCAAATCACTCGAGGTGTTTAAGGACAATAAATGAAGCACTCAATAGTCAATAATGAAGAGTCATTACCATAGGCTTGCATGAAAATCAAATCTCCACCACTATAAATTGAGATGAAACATCAATCAAAAGGACTTTAGAGGGTTGTAACGAGGCTTTGGTTAGAGGGTGTGGTCACAAGCTGAAAGAAAGGGTTAGAATCGAGATTGAATTGAAAAATTACCTAACTAGAAAAAGTAATTAAACATCAATTGAGTACAAGTGAGCTTCTTCTCAGAAGATGGAATTTAGATACTACGGCTCAACAATACCGAATTACTACTAATATGTAAGTATGAATTTTTTTTAAGAACAAGTCAGCTACATAGAAGAGCAAAACATAGCTAAGCAATTAGTTCAAATCAAATCTCGACAAAAATAGGGATCAAATTAGGGGATTTCAACAATAATGGTTTATGGGTTAATATTGAGGGTAAATCAATTAATGGCTTGTTCGGCTCAAAGGGGTTCACTAAGGGTTAATTATGAAGGTAGGCTTTGGTGGAGTGAGTGGTTTAAACCTAAATGCCTTTATTATTTTGACATATCAACTCAAATGGTGTGGTCTTGACATGCATAATCAAGCAAGTTCTAGAATAACAATTCAATACTGACGCACTCAAAGCAAAAATAAAAGTGAGCATGAAGGAAATGATAGATGCTCTAAAGGCTCAAAATCTCACAAAAATTATGGCTTTGTGCTGTTTAATCCTGTAAATTTTAACTTAAGATAATACCTAAACATGGGAAAAACAACCTAAAAGTTTTTAATCCTTCAAAAATCAACTTATCATGCTTGATTCCCTAATGTCTTAAAGTTTAAACACTCAAAGCAGAAATGCCTATGTTTTAATTCAAGACATATCAATAAAAATCATAAATTAATTAAAATTCATTCTAATAGTGATCTATATAATTTACATGAGAATAAGACACAATTCAGGGATTTCTAATGATGAATTAAAGACCCCCCCACACTTAAGATGTACATTGCCCTCAATGTACAAAGATAGATATAACGAAAAGGATAGATTCATAATCATAAGATAGGGAGAGAAGTGAAACTTCCTGAATGATGAATGAATTCCTTGAACTGGAGTTTTGGAGGATAATCGGCGTAAGAGTGAAGGAGGATACTCCGGTGGTGGTAGAGGTTCATTAGTCCATAAGTCCTGCGCCAAAAGAATATTATATCGGGTGGTAGCTATGGTCGTCATCGAGCAGGACATGTAGTCGTGGAGAACCTTTCCCGGTGGAGTTTTTTGTTCCTATATGAGGATGAGCTTTGGAGCTCTTTCTGATTGTGATCAAATCAGGAACTCTTTAAGAGGTATACTGAAGCATAATTACTCGTAATGAAATAGCCGAAGAATAAAAAATTGTAAAAACTCAGGATGAAATAGTATTAAAAGGAAATAAAAAAATAATTTCAAAATATAAAGATAAAAATAAAATAAAATAAAAAATAATAATAGGTGTTTATAAAGACAAATTGGGGCACACGGCTGTAGGGCACGCCCGTATGCTCTAATCTTAGCTCGTGCGCTTTGTAGTTTTCGAAATTAGGCGCATTGGAGTACACGACCATGTTGTACGGCTGTGTCGATCTCTGTTCGCTTCTCCCATGCCCGTGTATGCAAGTGCACGCTCGTGTTAAATTGACAGGTTCACCCACGGTTTCAAAACACAGACGTGTTGCACACCCGTGTTATTTTAGCAGTTTTGCCCACGGCCAAGTCGCACGGTCGTGGCTGCTTATCGCATCCCGTGTTGGGGAAAAAACTTTTGCCCTATTTTCACACAGCCGTATCGCACGGCTGTGTTGCATCTCGTGGTATGTGCACGGCCTACGGCACGCCCGTGTGCCTGGCCATGTGGTTCTGAAAAGCCTGTGTTCAACGATTTGGTTAGTATGTTAGATTTTAAAAAAAAAAAACTAAAATTGAAAGAAAGTAATATTGTTATGCTCGGGTTACCTCCCGAGAAGCACTTATTTATAGTCTAAGCTCGACTTACCTCTCTGGTGAATGGTCCTGCTATGAATCCCATCAAAATAAGGTTTTAGGCGGGTATTGTTTACCTTAAAGGTGCTGAATTTGGGATGACTTACCTCGACTATACCAAATGGGAAAATGCTAAGTACCGTAAGAGAAGTTTCTTCACTCGGTTTGGCAGTGTCAATGTGAGGATCTGCAGCATCTAATGAAACTTTATCTCCAACCTTAAGTTGATTTGGTGAGGCATTCAGCTCGTTCTGGCGTAGTTTTTGTTTCTTGTATTTTTCGGTTTAAATGTCAGCCATTCATCTAACTCCTCGATTTGTAACCTTCATTCTTCATGGGTAGATTCTTTGTTGTGGATTGAACATGGCTCATGTGTGTCCTTTGAACTTATTTCCTGCAAAATAAGTTGCACTGTATGATCAGTCTTAGTAGAACAATTTGTACAATCACCTTCAATTTTCGATGTGTTGTTTGGGTTGCGAGCTTGAAGGTTGATTGTTTCGTCTCCTACACGAAGTGTGAGTTCACCTGTGCCAACGTCAATAATTGTTCTAGTAGTTCCTAAAAAGGGCCTTTCCAAAATTAAAGGAACATTACTGTCCTCTTCCATGTCTAAAACAACAGAATCAACTGGGAATATAAATTTGTCAATTTTAACAAGTACGTCTTCAATGATACCCCTAGGAAATCTGATAGTTTTATCTGCTAATTGAATGCTCATCCTAGTTTGTTTGGGTTTCCCTAGACCTAGTTGTTTAAACAATTTGTAAGGTATAACATTGATACTAGCCCCTAGATCAACCAACGCATTATTAACATCTAAACTACCAATTAAACAAGGAATCGTAATACTCCCTGGATCTTTTAGTTTGTTGGGTAGCTTATTCTGAAGAATGGCTAGGCAAACCGCGTTCAGCTCCACATGTGACCTTTCATCTAACTTCCGTTTATTTGCTAGAAGCTCCTTTAAAAATTTAACTGCGTTCGACATGTGCGAAAGTGCTTCAATAAACGGTAGGTTAATATGTAGTTTCTTTAAAAGTTTAAGGAATTTACCAAATTGTTCGTCTAAGTGGTCTTTCCTTGTCGTATTAGGGTATGGCACACGAGGCTTATATTCTGTACTTACTGATTGTTGTTCGTTTTGGCCTACCTCATTCTTACCTTCGCTTACCACCGGTTTTGGCTTGGTTTTGCCACTAACCCATCCTTATCATGAATGGCAATTGCGTTGAGTTGCTCCCTTGGGTTAGATTCAGTGCTGCTTGGCAGGCTACCTTGTGGTCATTCAAAAATCAACTTGGCGAGCTGTCCAATCTGACTTTCGAACCCCTGGATTGATGCTTGTTGATTTTTGAGTGTCATCTCGATATTCTAAAAATGAGTCTCTGACATCGAGATGAATTTGGTTAGCATCTCCTCAAGGTTCGGCTTTTTCTCCTGCTGGTATGGTGGTTGCTGAAAACCTGGATGGGGTGGTGGTTTCTGATTTCCTTGGCCTCCCCATGAAAAAATTGGGTGATTCCTCCAACCTGCATTGTAAGTATTGCTATAAGAATTGTTTTGAGATCAAAGATTATTACCTATGTAATTTAACTGCTCGTTCTTCATGTTGTGGCCATAAGGTGGGTATTCTGAATTACTCAATCCACCTCCATTTTCTTCGCACTACATTACTGGGTGAACCTGTAGAGAACTAAGAAAACCATCAATTTCTTATTCAAGAGTTCTACCTGATTAGAGAGCATGGTGACCGAATCGACGTTATAAACACTGGATGTTTTTATTATCTTTGTCCTCATGACTTGCCACTGATAGTTATTCAGTGACATCTCCTCTATAAATTCATAGGCATCTTCAGGTGTTTTATTATTGATGATTCCGCCAGCAGCTACGTCAACCATTTGTCGAGTCGAAGGATTCAGGCCATTATGAAAGGTTTGAACTTGTAGCCAGAGTGGTAACCCATGGTGAGGGCATCTTCGCAAAAGGTCCTTATATCTCTCCCATGCATCGTAGAGTGTTTCTAAATCCATCTGCACAAAAGAAGAGATATCATTACGTAATTTAGCTGTTTTAGCCGGTGGAAAATATTTTAGTAAAAATTTTTTGATCATTTGTTCCCAAGTAGTGATTGACCCCCGCAGTAACGAATTCAACCACTGTTTAGCTTTGTTTCTCAATGAAAAAGGGAATAACCGAAGGCGAATGGCGTCATCAGAAACGCCATTAATTTTACATGTATCACATAGTTCTAAAAAGTTTGCTAAGTGAGCGTTGGGATCTTCATCCTGCAAACTATCAAACTGAACAAATTGTTGTATCAGTTGAATTATGTTAGGTTTCAGTTCAAAAGTATTTGTAACTACAACATGTCTGACTATGCTCGATTCAGTTCTTGTTAAAGAAGGTTTAGCATAATCATATATAGTGCGCAGAGCAAGATTCTGATTTACTGGATTAACAGCAATCGCAGGAGGTATCAGGTTTTCCTGATTTTTAGCCCTCTCCTTGGTTGTGGTTTGAATATCGTCCTCTTGCTCGTTCTCTGTGTATCTTACGATTCACCTTATTTCTTTTTGGTTTCTGCGAACTGTACTTTCGTTCTCACTTTCAAAAAGTAATGGTCCTGACGGGTTTCTTCTAGTCATAAACTATAAGAACCTGCCAGAAAAAGGGAAAAAGAAGAATTAGTAATAAAAATTAGAATAAAATTTAAATTGCAATAAAAGTAAATGGCTAAAGTAATAAAAATCAAGTGTTCCTAATATCATAGTTCCCCGGCAACGGCGCCAAAAACTTGATACGTGATATTCGTGACAGGTTTTAAATATTTATAATGTATCATTCTTGAAACTAACTATTATCACGATGAAGGCAAATGTAGCTATCGAACAGTAGTATAGCTTTAGCAAGACCGAATTGTCGAACCCAAAGGAATTCAAAGTACTAGTATTAACTTTCTTTTTATTTTCTAGCCTAAAAAATAAAAGGGTTTTGTTTATCTAGCTAATTAATTAAACTAAGAATTCACAGAAAATAAAATTGGGGAATTACTTTTGGAAAAACGATTGAATTACGACAATACCTAAGGAAAAATCCACCCAGACTTCACTTGTTACTTGACTCTGAATCGGACGATTTATTCATTTGACTTGATCCGTAGAAATCCCTAACTTATATTATTATCCCTCTCAAGACTAACAACATCTAACTCTAGGTTGAATAATTGAAATCTCTTTCTAATTAACTCCCTAGGGTTGCATTAACTCGATCTATGAATCCCCTTATTAGGTTTCACCCTAATCCGGCAAAATCTTGTCACCCTATCTCTAGGCGTGCAATCAATTCTGCTTAATTATGACAAATGTACTCTTAGACAGGGTCTATTCCTCCTCTAAATAAGAGCTTAACTTGAATCATGTAACACCCCTCGCTCGTATCCCTCACCGGAATAGGGTTCGAGGTGTTCCCCGACTTAAACTCAGTCAATCACACAAAAACCGTGCTGAAAAATTTCAATCAATTTAAAACTTTTCTTTTCACATGCAATCTATCCCATATATGAGCTTACGAGGTCCAAAACATTAAAACCCTATACATGCCATAGACTCAAAATACTAGGATTTACTTACACCGATAACGTGAGTGGACGAAGTGTGTTAATATCTCCGTGAACTCCAACCCGAAAGGTGTAATCAAGTCAACAATCTATAAAATAGAGAAATGTAACAACGAGTAAGCTTTCATAAGCTTAGTAAGTCTTAAGCAATGCAAACAAATAAACGCTATTATACTTCGATTATTTAATTTCTTAAGAGGCCAAATTCTAGGGATATTGCCATCTGGCCGAATATACACAAGCACATAATGCATGTTCAGCATTCTTATCACACTTAATCTGAATTCATATAACATATTTTTATCAAATACCCTCACATACTTTCACACCCTGACCAGGTGTATCATGATCATAAGTATAGTTTTAACATTTATTAACGTACGTATCACATTACTCCCTTATGATTCACTTCAAATCAAACTCACATATGAGTACATACTGCGTACCTGGCCCACTTTACGTATTAAATGTATTCATTTGACAATCTAGCACGAGGTACCTTAGTCATAGGCTTTTCTCAAATCACCGGCATTTCGCCTGCTAGGCTCGAGGCCCGATACCATTTCACCGGCTTTATAGCCCGCTAGGCTCGAAGTCTAATAGTATCTTACCGACATTATAGTCTGCTAAGCTCAAAGGCCCGAATAATCAAATCAACAAGTTCCATATGACATATTCATATCAATTGAGTACTAACATCATTCGAACGTATATATAATTATACATCTCAAACACTTTTCTTTCATCTCATTTTCACACTTAACATTTGATAGCTTATGCATAACATTTCACTCACATTCATTTCAAACTTATCATTCAATTACAAAAGTACATTGCATATTTACCAACATGTTATACTTGCCATTAGGCCATATAAGTATGATACAATACACTATCATTTCATCTTTAACATTCGGCTAAACCCTTATCTTACAAGGAACACCGAATTCACATAAAATATCATTTCACCTAGGCATTACGCTCGCTAGGCACGGCGGCTTAATACACATCACCGGCACGAAGCCTGCTAGGCACGAAGGCTCGAATACACATCACCGGCACGAAGCCTATAACACCCTTAACCCGTATCCGCTGCCAGAATAGGGTTTCAGAGCATTACTACCATTTACAGATCACTAAAAAAAATTTAAATACTTACCGATTCAATGCATCATATAAATAAATATATTACCATTCAATCAACAGTTTTGACACTTGTATAAGCATCAAACAGCACATATCTCATATAAATTCAACATTGATATATCTATTTTCTCGACATATCGCACTTGAGTTTAATAATAGTCTTAACTTACATAATTTCCTTGTATCAACATATCAAAGATAATCATATATGTACATGTCATGAAACATATCATGCTCTTACCGTTTCTTCATAAGCATATATCATTCATTTCATTATATCAATATTTCATGCTCTATCATTTCCATATATTTTATGTATATTTATTCGGTAATAGTTTATATCAAACTTAACATAAATTATATTCCATGTACTTATACTTATTTCGTTTATCTATCTTTATAATTATTTCATATAACCATTCATCATCGATACATATTACACGAATATCAATTGTTCAACAAATGTCATAGCGTCTCCCATCCACGGTCTTATTTATCTTTGACATGATGCCATAGTGTCTTTCAACTATGGTCTTACTCATTTTCTCATGTTGCCATGGTATCTTTCAACCATGGTCTTATTCATTTCATGTCACGCGCCATGGTATCTTTCAACCATGGTCTTATTTATTTCCCGTCATGTTGCCATGGTATCTTTCAACCATGGTCTTACACGTTTCATATCATGTGCCATGGTATCTTTCAACTTGCCATGGTATCTTTCAACCATGGTCTTACACATTTCATATCAGAGAGCACACTCCCTCGAACCTCATCCTTACAAAGGGATTACCACCCGAGCTAAATCCTGTAATATAAACTCATAGAGTATTGTCGGGATTACCAGTCCAGGCTAAATCCCCTGCAACGACAATTACTCTAATGAGCTTGGATCTGAATTACCAATCCAAGCTAAATTCACACCCTAATTCAGATTACCCGTCTGGGCTAAATCCATTTACACGTATTCTTCGGGAGGGCTATATCAGGATAGGATCACCCGTCCGGGCTAGATCCTTTTTACCGTCAATTCCTTTTTAGAGATCTATCGAATTTTCCTTTCATTCAACCGGGATTTAGTTTCAATTTATATCGAGTATTATCAATATTTTATCAAATATCATGAATTGAACATTCAAATCATATTTTCATCACATAATCACATATTTCAAGTATTTAAAATACAATTCAAGTTACACAAACTTACCTCATTGCTTGTTTGTGTTTATAATTTCATTAATCCGATATCTTTTCTTTTCCACGATCAAGTCTCATATTTGAGTCGTCCGGATCTTTATAAATAAATTTGATCATCATTTTCATTCATTTCATATTCTAATGCATTTAATTAATGCTCTAGGTAAAATTATCATTTTGCCCCTAACTTTTAATTAATGATGATTTCGTCCTTAGGGTCAGGAAAATAAAATTCTTGCAATTTAATCCTTATTTCTAGCTATTATTCTCATATATATATATATATTGATAACAGTCCATGAATTGTATAAAATATCAGAATTTTCCATAATTTCAACACTTTTCAATTTAATCCCTAAAACATGTTTTCCCTCGATCTTGAACTAAATTAATAATTTCATTCAATTTTGTAATTTAAATAATAAAATAATCCATTTCATGCAATTTGGTCATTTTTGACATTTTTTTCAAAATTGCCCATAAAGTTTTATTTTTATTCAATTTAGTCCTTGAGCCTAAAATATGCAAATTAGCCATGCTAGATGAATATTCATACATATTTTTCCTCCTCCTCCTCTCCATTCCACATCCTTAATGTAGATAACACACTTGTAAGTAACATTATCCATAATTTTTATTATTTACTTTTATGAATATTCAGGCTATCCATCTATGTCATAGTCACTAAATTATTTATATCTGGAGATCTAGAACTCTAAATTAAGATCCGATAATTTTCCCTGTAACTAGACTCATATATATTCTTACCATAAAATTTTTAGAATTTTTGGCTCATTCAATAAGTACAGTTTATTCTTTAAAGTTACCCCTATTCTGCTGTCTGACAGTTGTGACCCTTCTTAACTAAAAATTAATTATCTTATCGTACAGAATTCGAATGATGTTCATGTTTATTTATATTAAAAATAGAATCATTCAAGATTCTAAAAATATAAATTTAATCCCATAATTATGATTATCCAATTTGTTATGATTTTTCAAAGTCAGAACAGGGGAACCCGAAATCATTCTGATGTTGTCTCACAAAATTTATTATATCTCATGATTTAGAAATCTATTGCTTACACCGTTTCTTCTATGAGAAACTAGGCTCAATGAGATTTAATTTCATATTTTGTTCATCTTCTAATTCGATTTATACAATTTATGGTGATTTTTCAAAGTTAGTCTACTGCTGCTGTCCAATACTGTTTTAGTACACGATATTAATTACCATGTTACAACATCCTTATTTTCTTTTTCTACACCATTTCTCATCACTTTCTCTTATTTTCTCTTCACTAACATATCAAGAACATAAGACCTTATGTAAGAAAACTCTACTATAACATTATTTCCATGTTTTATCAATAATAACAAACTTAAAAACATATTGAAATCTTGATATACTTACCTTGTTCTATTGATACTAATCTTTAACTTGATTTTCTCTCTCCTCCAGCTTCTATTTCTTGAATCCAACTTGATATTCTAACTCCCCATGGCCTCCTTAACATTTCTCTCTCTTAGTAGTAATGGAAATTCTTTTGATTTCTAGGTGGAAATGGTGAATTTTTGGTGGAAGGACCAAATTGTAAAGAAAAGAAAATTTCTTTCTTTTCCTTCTCTTCTAACGTTGGCTGCATGCACGGAAAGATGATGAAAATTCTTCATCTTTCCTTCCTTTTATACTAAATAATTAATAATAAAATATCTCATTAAAATAATATATATCTAATTAAATAATCATAAAATATCATCAACATCATCATTACTTTCTAGATTTCTCTCTCTTCCAATTGACCATTTTGCCCTTTATTATCTTTTAAAATTCCATCCTTGAGTCATCATTTAATTTTGGTAAAATTGCAATTTAGTCCTCATAGTTCTTCACCTATTCAATTTGGTCCTAATTCATCCATTTTCCTTAGTTTCTAGATCATTCCACTCTTAAAATATTTACACTATTGGTCCTTCAAATTTTCATATTTACACTTTAACCCCTTAAATTTTGAGTATTTACTCTTGTGCAACAAAACTTTTCTCACTTTTACAATTTAGTCCTTTCTTGAATTAATATATCATAATATACTTCTTAATATTGACATAACTCAAAATTTCCCTTTATGTCACTTTATTTCCTTATTTTACTATATCAAGGATAATATCTTATTGTAAAAATTTTCAGGGTATTACAAAGCCTGCTAGGCACGAAGGCCCGAATACACATCACCAAAGACGAAGCTCGCTAGGCACGAAGGCGAATATAATACCAAAGACTAGGCTCATGGATTTATCCCGAATATAATACCAGCACGAAGCCTGCAGGATTTAACCCGGATATTTTACTAGCACGAAGCCTGCGGGTCTTTAAGCCCGGATACACATCAAATATCATGCATATTTAATTATATATTAACACATCTCATTCAACATATCACATTTCCATTTCACCATTCAAACTTAACCCATAGTGACCATTCGACTATAAGTCATATACATAAATTATTTATCGCGCAACTTAGTTCAAGTAGAACCAAAAGGTCATGATTCATCTAATATATACATATTGCTCACTGATTCGCACACAACCTTTCAAATTAGTAATTATAAGATGGTTCCGCACATAGCCCATCCTTATCGATAATTTACGATGGTTTTACCCTTACTCACATATATGTCATAGGCATTTTTACCTATGCTTCTCAATTCACATTCATGATTCAATTCCAATCGATTTAACATTCCTAAGTACATATCGCATACCTGAATAATTTACTTTACGGAACGAATCCACATATCGTATTAGCCCATAGTCTTATAGCACCACACTTTTAATGGTTTACCTTATCGAAGTTCACATTTAATCACTTTAGTGCCAAGCCATATTCGGCTATCACAAAGGACTAATAATAATAATTTTATACACATCATGGTTTCCTTTAGGTATTTAATAATCACAAATCGTGATATCTCCACCAGCATATATACGGCATAGTTTATTCATTGTAATACTCATTTAGTGCATCAAATTTCCAAATCCAATTCAACTTAAGCATAATAGCCATAATCGGCTTATAGCCTTAAATCATTACATATTCGGCACATTAACTAAATAAAATTTACATTCCCTTTACCATATTAATTTAACTCTTGGGCTTATAAAAAGGAATCAAGCTTAAACACTTAAGAACTTACCTCGAATGTTGCCGAATGATTACAACGGCTATTCAATTACTTTCTCTTTTCTCTTATCCGAATTTGCCCCTCTATGCTCTTGAGCTTAAAATTTAAAGATTTTAAACTAGTCATTATTCGACTATTCAAGCATCACTTTCAAAATATAATATATATATATATATATATATATATATATATATTCAACTTTCACACCTACTGATCATAGTAAGCTTATAAGAAATCAATAAGCAACTCATTAACAAATTTTTGTCAATGTTTACCACATAATCATAATTTCACTGCAAGCTATCTTCCTGAGCAACAGTCACTAAATCATTTATAACTGGAGCTACGAAACTCCAAATCAAGTTCCGTTAATTTTCCCTGAAAATAGAGCCATATATATTTTACCCATAAAATTTTTAGGATTTTTGGTTTGGACAATCAATACCATAGTTTTCTTAAAGTTTCCCTTATTTCACAGTTTGACTAATCTGACCACTCTTCACTACGAATCAAATTTCTCATTGTAAAAAATTAAAAATATGTTCTAGTTTATGTCTAAGAATATAAACTTCATCTTATAAACATTTTTTTACAATTTATAATGATTTTATAAAAAGAGAACAGAGGATCTAGAAGTCATTCTGACCCTGTCCCACATCACTTCAAATATCTCATCATCGGCAATTATTTTGCTTACACGGTTTATTTTATAAGAAACTAGACTCATTAAGATTTAATTACATAATTTATTTAGCTTATAACTCATCTCCCACAATTTATGGTGATTTTCCAAAATCACGTTACTGCTATTGTCCCAAGCAGATTTATTACCAATTCACTCTTTCACACATACCTTGCATGCATGTTATTTAAACATGCATATCACAAATCAATCATCACATACCTATAACTTCACTTAAGCATAATCTTCCTTTCATCATTTTAAAGCACAACATTACTCAATATTATCCGATTTTTTCCCTTGGCATCTAAGGCACATGCATGCTCATTTGCTTGGATCAACTTCATCTATTCTCCATTTTTCATCAAAAGAACATGAAACAACAACTATTTCTCTCATTTCCATTCATGACCGAATGCTCACAACACAACCAAATATCAAAAATATGCTTCATGGGTTAAGGTAGAAACAAGAAAAACCCATGAACATCAAAATAGAAGCAAAGCACCATGAACTTACCTTGGATTTTCTTCCCCAAGTGACCGAACATTCAAGAGCTCTTTTCCTCTCCTTTCTCTTCCATTTTCGGCTACCATGAACAAGGATGGACAAAACTTTTCCTTCACTTCCTTTTGTTACTCTTATTATTCTAATTACCCAACAATTTATGACACAAAATGGCATATAATATTTGTGCCATACTCATGCCATAATTTCAATAAAAAAATTTGCACATGTTGTCTACCACCAACATGATGGCCGGCCATTACATGTAAAATGGGAGGTTTGACATGAAAATCCTCCTATTTGACACTACAAATTATTTGGCCACTACAATTTGGTTTATAGCATTTTCAGAAATTTTCACATAGGTCCTATTTCATAATTTTATTCTCAAATGACAAAATCAAAGCATGAAATTTTCACACATGCACTTTCACATATAATAAACACAGAATATAACATTTAATTATTTTCATGACTCGGTTTTATGATCCCGAAACCACTTTTCGACTAGGGCCAAATTAGGGCTGTCACAAATCAATATCTTGGAATATCAAAACAAGAATTAAGAACACATAATTAAGAACAAGTCAAATATTTATCATATAATTAAGATAATAATAACAAGATCTGTCTTAGCTTTCATTTCCCTTAGGTATTTAAGGGTTTTAGTTTATAACTAAAAAGGTAAACATCTCAGAAGAAGAATGAATACAAAACATAACGAAAAACCCAAAACTCCTGAAGTGAAATTGAGGGGAGATCTTCAATCTTGATGATGAATCTAGCTTCTGAGATGGATCAATCAGCTTTCCTTGAGTAGTTCCCTGTCTCCTCTTCTGTGGCCCTTTTTCTCCTCCTCTAGGGTGTATTTATAGTCTTTAGAATGCCTAAGAACCCTCAAAATTGGCCTTTTCCGAATTAGACTTAATTTGGGCTCGATAGGGACACGCCCGTGTGCGATTACTTCAGGCCATGGTCAAGCCTGTTAAATAGGCACAGGCATGTGGTCCACCCGTGTGAGTCGTGCTTCGATTCTGCCAAATTAACATGGCTGTATGGTCTGCCCGTGTGAGGAGGTCCAAGCCGTGTTGATTTTGTACGTTGGCCTATTTTCTCTGTTTTTGGCCTATTTCTCGTTCCTTTTCACTCTCCTATGCTCACCTAAGTATAAAATATGAAATTAAGGCATTAGGAGCATCGAATTCACCAATTTGAAGGAAAAATCATCCATAAAATGTGCTAAGCATGGGATAGAAATATGTATAAATTACGATTTATGAGTACTCGTGTGTTTACTACTAAGCATTTTGTTTCTCAAAACTAAGGTGCAAGGGACACATGCCCGGATCATATGCCCACGGGGCAGACTGTGTGTCACACACGGCTTAGACACATGCCTATGTGTCTACTCGTGTGGACAAAAAATAAGGCTATTTACCAAGCCTTTTTGCCACCTTCCTATGCCCCAACCTACACCACAAAACATAGCACTAATCCAAACATATTTAATCAACCAAATCAGCCACAAACTTGTCAACAACACATCATTTGCATGTCACCATTTATCACATACAAACATCACATACTTAGGATCTCAAACCAAGCAATTTCCACATCTATGAAAGACATCATCATATGTATATAAAATTAAACCAAAGTTATCCAACTTCAATGGCCATTTACAAAATGTATCATCAACCATACTTGACACATAAGAATTTGGACATACATTAACATCATACATGCACCAATTGAACATCTTTAGCCATTCCAATGGCTAAGTTACAAAATATCCCTTACAAGCCTTAATCTATGCCAAATAGCTTATACATGCCATTATACAAAAATGAATCATTTAGCAATACCAAAAGGAGATTTTTGGATAGTGTGATCTTGCTCCGACCGAATCCTCCAACATTCGCGAGCCTTACTAGCACTATAAGACAAGGAAAAGTAAAACGGGGTAAGCATTTTCATGCTTAGTAAGTTCACGTAATAGACAGAGAACTTACCAGTCATAATTATTCAAATAAGCAAATATACACATTCATTCCGTCAATAAATTTAACAAGTTACCTAAATACATTCACTCATTAAACAAGTTAGCTATACACATCATGAAGTTATCAAATCAACATAGATGAGCTCACATAAAATAAACTTTCATATTATTTCACTTCTCCATTTTCAGGATTTCTTTTCATTGAACTATTGTAATTTTGATGGATACTCGGGTAATATACTCGAGGTATACATGTCTATTGCTCGTCAATTCACATCCAGAGTACTCCTTAGGCATATATTCATAGAGCACACTCTCGAGTCACATTCATATAACTGGATTACCAGTCCAGGATAAATCCCGTCTTTAACATTCACTCCCAAGAGCTTATTCTGGATTACCAGTCTAGGCTAAATCCTTTTAATAGCATTATCTCTGATGAGCCTACTATGAATTACCCGTTCAGACTAAATCCATTTCATAACATTTGCTCAAGAGAGTGTAGCTCAGGATTACCCATCTGGGCTAAATCCCTTCAATATTATTTTTGTTCGGTTCAAGAAATTTATTATAATCCATCGAAACACAATATTCAACCAGGACAATGACATTTTAATCATGTTTTTCAACTTGTGATTATTTCATAGTGTATATCATCATGTATAACTATCTCATTCACAAAATTTAATCGAAACCTAATAACATACCAAATTGAAACACGCGAATTTACCTTGAGAATAGTTTGGATTTGAAACTCAACTAATCCAAGACTTTTCGTTTTCCTCGATCTAGTTTCGTAATCAGTTGTTTCGGGTCTAGGTAAACAAATTCAACCATCAATTCATCATTTTACATATACATTTTTCACTAATTTGCATCCTAGGCAAAATTACCATTTTACCCCTAAAGTTTCATGTTTTTACAAATTGGTCCCTAGGCTCGTAAAATGAAATGTATTCGATTTCTTTGTTACTTAATCCTAACTGAACCATATACATGCTCATGTCATCCCACATTTTTCATCAAATCAGATTTTTACTACCCATTTTACAACTTTTTACAAATAGGTCATTCTTAGGTGTTTTCATGGAAAATCACTTAGTAAAAGTTGTTTATTACACATCAAACTTTCATTTTCTACCATTAAACATCAAAAAACATGCATTTCATACATGGGTAAATTTTTAAACATGAACCTTACTTCAAAATAGTGGTAGAAATGGAGAGATCGGGTGAATACGACTTCAAAAATGTAAAGAGCATTAAAAACGGGGCTAGGATGCACTTACTATCAAGCTTGAAAGTTGAAGAAACCCTAGCTATGGAGAGCTTGAGATTTTCAGCCTTAGCTTGAAGAAGATGAGAAAATTTTGCTTATTTTTCCCTTTTTAATCTTTTAATTACTAAATGACCAAAATGGCCTTAAAGCCTTTCTTTAAAATTTTGTCTCTCCATTTCCATTTTTGTCCACTAACTTAACAAATGGTCTAATTATCATATAAGGACCTCTAATTTAAAATCTCATCACAATTAGACACTCCTAACATGTAGAACTAAAGTTTTACATTTTTTACAATTTAGTCCTTTTGACTAAATTGAGTGCCCAAACGTCAAAATTTTCGAACAAAATTTTCACGAAATCATTTCGTGAAACTGTAGACCATAAAAATATAATAAAAATAAATTTTACTGCATCAGATTTGTGGTCCCGAAACCACTGTTCTGACTGGCCCTAAATCTAGCTATTACATCTCTCCTCCTTTAGAGATTTTAGTCCCAAAAATCTTACCAGAAAAGAGGTTTGGGTACTGTTTTCTCATAACCTTCTCAGGTTTCCATGTTGCTTCATCAACTCCGTGCCTATGCCACAAGACTTTTACTACGGCTATTCTTTTATTTCTCAACTGTTTTACTTCCCGAGCTAATATCTTGATTGGCTCTATGCCATAGGTCATATTCAATGTAATTTCAACCTCCAAGGGCGAAATCACATGTGAAGGGTCAGATCGATACCGCCGTAATATAGACACATGAAACACATCATGAATATTTTCCAACTCTGTCGGTAGGGCCAACCGATATGCTACTGGTCTGATTCTTTCAATCACCTCATACGGCCCAATAAAACACAGACTCAACTTGCCTTTCCGGCTAAATCTGAGAACTTTCTTCCATGGAGATACATTCAAGAATACTTTATCCCCAATTTGAAATTCAATTTCTTTTCTTTTCAAATCCGCATATGACTTTTGTCTATCAGAAGTTGCTTTCAAACAATCACGAAATAGTTTCACCTTTTCTTCGATTTCTCTAACAAGTCAACCCCATGAATTTGTTTCTCACTGAGCTCTGTCCAATATAGAGGAGTTTGACACTTACGGCTATACAATGCTTCATACGATACCATCTTTATGCTTGACTAAAAATTTTTATTGTAGGTAAATTCAAGCAATGGTAGATATTTCTCCCAACTACCTTGGAATTCTAAAACACAATATCAGAGCATGTCCTCAAGAATCTGAATTGTCCTTTCGGATTTAATGTCAGTTTGCAGATGGAAAGCGGTACTAAAATTTAACTTTGTACCTAAAGCTTCTTGCAACTTCTTCTAAAACAGCTAAGTAAATCTTGGATCTCTGTATGAAATAATCGATATAGGCACCCCGTACAATCTCACAATCTCAGCAATGTACAATTCAGCTAACTTATCAAGCGAGTAGTCAGTACGTACCGGTATAAAATGAGCCGAATTGGTTAATCTATCAACAATGACCCATACGGTATCTTTCTTTTTCGGGGTCAAAGGCAAACCGGTTACAAGTCCATTGTGATTCTATCCCATTCCCACTCGGAAACCATCACTGGCTGAAGCAGACCTGAAGGTACTTGGTGTTCTGCTTTCACTTGCTGGCAAATTAGGCATCTCAAAACAAACTCATAAATATCTCTTTTCATACCTGGCCACCAATATAATTTCATCAAGTCATTATACATCTTTGTACTGCCTAGGTGTACAGATAAACACCCACTATGTGCCTCGTGCAAAATTTTCCGAATAAGCTCATCCTCTCTTGGCACATAGACCCTATCTCAAAACATTAAATAGTCATCAACACCAATATGAAGATTTGAGTCATTCCTCGATTCATACAGAGCTCTCTTAGCTTGCAATTCACTATCACATTTCTGGGCTTCCCAAATTTGTTGAAGAAACATTGGTCTAGCTCTCAATTCGGCTAGAATTGAACCACTATCCGATAAAGTCAGCCTTATGTTCATTGCTCTCAATGCAAACAAGGATTTCCTACTCAGGGCATCTGCGACTACGTTTTCCTTGCCCGGGTGATAATCAATCATAAACTCATATTCTTTCAGTAACTCAAGCCATCTTCATTGCCACAAATTTAAGTCTTTCTGAGTCATCAAATATTTCAAACTCTTGTGACCAGTAAAAACACGGTATTTCCCACTGTACAAAAGATGTCTCTAAATTTTCAAGGCAAAAACTATGGCGACCAGCTCCAAATCATGTGTTGGGTAATTCTTCTCATGTGGCTTCAACTGTCTTGAGGCATAAGCTATCACTTTTACCTCTTGCATTAACACACATCCAAGGCCAATCAACAGCGCATCGATATAAATCAAGAATTCCTTTCCCAGCTCGAATTGCACTAAAACTGGTGCCTCAGTCAATGAAGCTTTCAATTTTTCAAAAATTTGCTGACACCTTTTGGAACACTCAAACTTAACATCTTTTCGCAACAATCTCGTCATAGGAGTAGCAATCATCAAAAACCCTTAGACAAACCGGTGATAGTATCCGGCTAGTCCCAAAAAGCTTCTACCCTCAGATACATTTTTCGGTGGTTTCGATTCAACTATAATAGAAATCTTACTTGGATCAACTCGAATGCCATCACCTAAAACAATGTGCCCCAGAAATCCAAGTTCTCAAAGCCAAAACTCATTTTTACTGAACTTAGCATATAACTGTTTTTCCCTCAAAATCTGTAAAATAGTTTTCAAATGCTCGGTGTGCTCAGATTCATCTCGAGAATAAATTAGGATATCATCAATGAACACGGCCACAAACTTATCAAGATATGGTCTGAAAATCCGGTTCATCAAGTCCATCTTTGGTACATCCGACTCCTTAACTCTCAGCTGATAATAGCCGATCTCAAATCTATTTTTGAAAACACAGTTGCCCCTTTCAACTGATATAACAAGTTATCAATTCTCGACAATGGGTACTTGTTCTTTATGGTTGCCTTATTGAGCTGTCAGTAATCTATACAAAGTCTCATAGAACTGTCTTTCTTCTTTACAAATAATACCGGTGCACTCCAGGGAGAATAACTTGGTCTGTCAACTCATGTAACTGAACTTTCAATTCTTTCAATTCAATCGGGGCCATCCTATACGGAGCAATTGATATTGGTGAAGTACCAGGGAGTAAATCAATATTGAACTCAATTTTTCTAATCGGAGATAAACCTAACAATTCCTCTGGAAATACATTTGAATACTCACATACTACCGGCATTGATTCAATTTTCAATTCAGACTCCTTAGTGTTCAACACATAAGCAAGATAAGCTTCACACCCTTTTCTCATGCATTTTTGAGCCTACATAGAAGAAATCACAACAGGTAGTGTATCTGACTCATCTGATTCAACCCGGAAGATTTCACATTTTCACATTTCAATTCAATAATTTTTCGTATATAATTTACTATAGCATCATGTAGTGTCAACCAATCCATACCTAATATAACATCAAACTCATCAAATGGCAACAACATTAAGTTAGCAGGAAAATAATGGCCTCGAATTATCAAAGGACAATTCTTGTGAACTCTAACAACCACAACATATTTGCCTAAAGGGTTTGACACTTTAATCCCATATTCATTAGACTCAACAGGCAAATCCCTACTAGATACTAACTTCACGCAAATATAAGAATGGGTTGATCCAGGATCAATCAATGCAACTACACTACTATTATAGAGAGAAAAAGTATCAGTGATAACATCAGGCATCGAGGCCTCTTCCCTTGCACATATGACATATGTCCTTGCTGGAGCCCGAGCCTCAGATCTGGCTATTGAATCTTTTGCAGTACCACGACTACCACTAACATTCCCCTGGGTGTCGTAGAGGTCTACCCCTCATGGGGAGGTTACTCGATATAGGAGTCCATTCAGTATCCTTCTCAGCTCTTTCCAGGCATTCCTTAAGGAAATAATCAAGAGAACCACATCTGAAACATGCCCCACTTCTCAACCGGCATTCACCGTAATACAATTTATTACATACTTTACACCGTGGCTTAGGTTTCCCAACACTCCCTTCACTAGCTGCTGAGGGAGTCGAAGTCATAGATTTAGAGTATTTGGAACTTCCTTTCTTTCCCATATATCCCATTGATGAGGTAAAACGCTCATGATAACTTCTTGATTTCCTTGAAGCAAAGGGTTGTAACTTACTCATGAATATTTTACTCAGAACCTGGGTTTCCCTTTCGGCTTACTTCTTTTCTATACGTAAACCTTCAGCCTTCTTGTCCTGATCGGCTAGCACGGCAAACTCCCTTATTTTGAGAATCTCAATTAGTAATTTAATGTCTTCATTTAGTCCTTCCTCAAAATGTTTGCACATCTTAACTTTGGTTTGAACCTATTCCCTAGCATACTGACTCAACCGAACAAACTCTCATTCATATTCTGACACGATCCTGTCTCCCTATTTAAGCTCTAAAAATTCTTTTCTTTTCTGATCTAAGAACCTTTGGCTGATATACTTCTTTCGGAACTCTTCTTGAAAGAATTCCCATGTGAATTTTCCCTCGGTATCACTGAAGATATAGTTTTCCACCAATAGTATGTTGTGTCTTTCAGTAAAGATGTCGCACATTTCAAACATTTTGCGGGAGTACATGACAACTAGTCGAAAACCCGAATGGTATTCTCTAGCCAAAACTCAGATTTTTCTGAATCATCGTCGGTAGTAGCTTTTAACTCTTCTGCTCTATATTTTTTTATTTTATCAACCAGAGCCTTTCTGATCCTTTCAGGCTCAACACCCTGTGGTATCTCATAATCAGGTTGAGGAGCAAATGGGGGAGGTCGTGGAATAGCGGGGGTTTATTCTCATGTATTCACTATGTGACAGCCCTAAATTGACCCTAGTCGGAAAGCGGTTTCGGGACCGCTAAACCGAATCACCGAAGTATTTGAATATAATATTTATTGTCTAAAATATGTGGATATAAATGTGTGAAAGTTTTAAGCTTCGATTTAGTCGATTGCATGTGAATTTAGTTAATAGGACTTAGGTGTGACACTTTTAAAATGTGATAGGTTAATCTATAAGGATCTAATAGTGCATGATGTCAAAAAAGAGGGTACTTGCATGTCAAATTAGCCAAATCTTGGATAGTGGCCGGCCATGGTATGGGCTATTAATGGTAATATGTATTTTTCTATTAACATTTTTTTAGTCACAAAATAAAATAATGAATTAAGAATAATAAAACATGAGGTGAGTGGGAGGAGAAACCAAAGTTGTTTCATCCTTGCTCTTCCATTGCCGTGACTTGAGGGAGGAAGAAGAAAAGAATTCTCTTACTTCATGTTCGGTTGGTTGATGATTAGGAAGAGGTATGTTTGATGTTATTCCATGAAATTCATGCATATTTTTAGTTGTTAGTTTGAATTCTACCTAGCCCATGGTTTAAATCTTTGCTATTTGATGGAGATGATACTCGGCCATGGATGTTGTCTTTCTTGGTTGGTGTTTGATGTTGTGTTGATGAGGTATGAAGATGATAGAGTTTGAGTGCTTAATAAAAAGGATTGGATGTGAGTGTGTGTGAGAATTTGAAAAGGATGGGTCTTAGCAACTTCATGAAGTGTTCGGCCATGGTGCTAAAATGTTGTATTGTGTTTAAACTTAGAATTTTTAGTTATATGGTTAGTATAGGTATGGATAACCGAATATGAGAGCATGAATAGATGAAGAGTTTTGTAATTATAAAAAAATGGGTTAATTGATATGTGGTAAATGTTAAGTGTTAAATGAAATGGAAATGATATCATATTGGAATATGTATACTCGACCACATGAATGAATACATAGATTGGTGTTGCATATATTAACTATAGGTAAGCATATTGATGATTCTATCTTGACTTAGATAATCGACTAAAGGAGAATATTAGCTAATATGTTGAATTTGATTCATGATTTCATATATATGACTCTAATGTCTAATATATATATGGGCTAAGTACCTTGAATTTCTCTTGATGTTCAAGATGATTAAATCAATTTATTTGTTAAATTAAGCTCAAGAGCAAAGGGGAACTAAATCCGATAAAGGGAAGGAAAAAGTAATTGAATAGCCGTTGAAGTCGTTCGACAACATCCAAGGTAAGTTTTCGAGTAATGGAACTTAGTTTATGATTTGATTAAGTCATGACATATAGCATAATAAATAAATGGAGATATAATGATTCTACTTGAATTATATATTGAGGTGATTAGTTTATACTTATGACGGGCAGCCGAATACGTATAGAGATCATGTTAATAAGCAAATCAAAATCATGCTCTTTGTATGTGGCTATTGGGCCGAAAATGGTAATGGTTGATAAGTGTCTTGTGTTTGAATTCTAGTTATGAAAATGAAATATAGATGTGTCATGATTTATTGATATATGTGCATGATTATTCGGATGATATCCGGGCTAAGTCCCAAAGGCATTTGTGCTAGTGACCATTTCCGGGCTAAGTCCCGAAGGCATTTGTGCTAGTGACTATATCCGGGCGAAGTCTCGAAGGCATTTGTGCGAGTAATTGTTATACCCGGGCTAAGTCCCGAAGGCATTTGTGCTAGTGACTATATCCGGGCTAAGACCCGAACGCATGTGTGCGAGTTGCTATATCCGGCTAAATCCCGAAGGTACTTGGGTTTGGAAGTGAGCGATCTTGCTGTAATAATTTCAAATAATACGCTCATAAAATCCAAACGATAAGGTATGTTTCGTATATGCATCGGAAAGGTTGATTCCTTTTAAATAGTATTCGCTCAATTGATTAACGAACTTTCGGCCTCTAGTTAGGTTTGATTCCCTGTGTATGAATATAATGGTTGAAGCGTGAAGTAAGTATGATTTTGAGAACATGCATATATGCAATTATTCATTTAGTCATATGAACGTTATACTTTGGTCGTAAATAATTTCATTACTCAAACTTACTAAGCATTAAATGCTTATTCTATTTCCTTAATTCTCTGTTTTTATAGATTTTGTTCGTCAGCTATCGGACTCGGGATTGTCAAAGTTGAAGTCGTCCACACTATCTAAGCCCTTTTGGTATTTTTTTTAGTTGAACTTCGATAGTGGCATGTATGGGACTGACCTTTGTTGTTAATTAAGTACCTTTTGGTAATGTATATATATTCGGATGGCCATGCGAAAATGGCTTATATATTTTGAGCGTAGCATTATAATCATTTTGTGTATATATATATATGGTTATTGAGAGGTGTGGAAATTCTTGGCAATGATTAGCCATTGGAATGGTTAATCACGATCATATTTGGTGCTATGTATGTGAAATGGCTAGTTGAATCATGGAAACTATGAAATAGGTGAGATTTACCTTAAAGTAGATGCTGACAGCAGCAGTGGTGTGAGTTTGAAAAATCACTAAAAATAGTAGAAATGTAATTAAATAATGAATAAATTATGTAATCGAATCTTGATGAGTCTAGTTTCACATGGAAGAAACGAAACGACCATATGAGCCGTATTTTATGAGATGTTTAAGTTTTTGTGAGATAGGGCCAGAGCGATTTCTGGATCCCCTGTTCTGACTTTGGAAATTCACCATAAATTAACCAGAGATAATTAGAAGTCATGCTTTATATGTACAGATTCCTTTCTGAGTCTAGTTTCATTAGAAACAAACGGCATAAGTATTGAATCCCTGTACAGGGAGATATCTAAGTCGTAATGCATGAAGGTCAAAGTAGTCGAACCCTGAATCAGGGGAGACTTTAACTAATAAACTGTACTAATTGGCCCAACCAAAAATTCTAGAAAACAATTTATAGATGGATATATGAGTCTAGTTTCAGTAAAAATTTACGGAATCGGTTTTCGAGTTTTGGAACTCGAGATATGATTTTTAAAGTGACTGTGATGCAGTTAGCCAGCTTGTCTGGAATTTTAAAATGAACTGTGTAAGTAAATGAATTAAGTCCGTTAACACCTCGTGTTCGACTCCAGCAACGGTCTCAGGCTCAGGGCATTACACACTAAACCATTCATCTATCATTTCGAAGAAGGCTATTTTCGCCTCTTCGCGACCCTCTGACACGGGCCTCCTACTACTAGTAGTTACGACTCATTGTATAGAAGCTTGAGTGGTGCCCTCAACTTCTTCAGACTCATCTCGAGCTTGGTTGGAAGACATTTCATATATGAAAATACATTTAAAAGTGGTCAGGAGTTATCACACTATCACAATCCATATAATAGACTGTATAGCTAAACCCTGTACTTGCTACATTAGTCCGAGAATCGACTAAATTGTAGCTCTGATACCACTTAATGTAACACCCCTTGCCTATATCTGACGCCTGGATAGGATTCGAGGCATTACTAGTTTTAAACATAAACATTCATACATAATCGAGCCATAAATTTTCATCCAATTTAAAACCATTCATACATATGCATACCGTCCCTACTACGGCCCTTCGAGGCCTAAAACAAACATTAGAAGTGGTTTGGGACTAAATCAAGAACTTTTAGAACTTTTACAACACTTAGGAAATTTTCTTGCTCTAGAGGGTCACATGCCCATGTGAGTAGGTCGTGTGGTCTCACACGCCTGTGTGGCTTGGGACACACCTGTGTCCTTAGCCCGTGTAACTATCTATTTATGATGTCATCAACTTAATAGGGTCACACGGCCAAGTCACACGCCTATGTGCTTAGGTCGTGTGGCGAATTAAATTCCAAAAATCAAGTGCAGACTTTACACGGCCTGGGAACACGCCCGTGTCCTAAGGCCGTGTCATTCACACGACCGAGACACACGGTCATGTCTTGTACCCATTTGTTTACTACTAAGCATTATATTTCTCAAAACTAAGGTGCAGGGGACACACGGCCGGATCATATGCCCATGGGATAGATCGTGTATCAGACACAGCCTAGACACACGCCCGTATGTCTACCCGTGTGGACAAAAAATAAGGCTATTTACCAAGCCTTTTTGCCACCTTCTTATGTACCAACCTACACCACAAAATGTAACACTAGTCCAAACATATTTAATCAACCAAATCAGCCACAAACATGTCAATAACACATCATTTCCATGTCACCATTTATCACATACAAACATCACATACTTAGCATCTCAAACCAAGCTCGATAAGATATGAGCTCTGACTTGTTTCCAACTGATCGAGCTTTCTGATGATCTCGGTAGAAGTTTTGGCTATTTTAATGTCGAGTTATAAATGGCATGTACTAGGAGCCTTTAAGTTATCTTGTTTACGATGATGTTGTTATAAGTTAGTTTGAGTAAGTTTTGTGGTTGTATATATATACATGTTTGGTATCTTTGGTTATGTTTGTGACTTGAAGTGCTTTTGGTCATTAGCTAAATGCCTTTTGTGATTAGCTTGATATATGGTAAATGGATATGATGAAATGAAGATTTTTGGTATGTCTTTAAGGTAATGTTTGTAAATATTGAGTATGTGATTGTTTTGGATATTTAATTGTGGCACCAATAGGGGTACATTGGATAGGTATTTAGATTGAATGATGTGTTTGTGTCTTGGTATGTATTGAGCTTGTTCGAGTGTGTTTTGAATAGGTTTAAGTGCTGGTAAATGGTAAACTTGTGGTCCAAGTAAGCACAGTTTGCTAAATTTGCTTTTGAAGGTACATTTTGGGGCACACATCTGAGACACGAGCTATCACAGGGTGGCATATCACACACGGTCTCCTCATATGGCCGTATCTCTTTCGATTTTTAAGTACTAATTGGTCCACACAGTCAAAAAGAGTACACAATTGTGTGAATTTATTTTGAATACCCACATGGGCGAACACACAGGCTGGGACACGCCCGTGTGTCCCATAATTCAAATTGAACACGATTCGACACAAAGCCTGGGCTATCTCACACGACCTGGCCATACGGACATGTGACCATTGTTTTTAAAATTTAAGTTTTCCAAATTTTTCTGTTTTGTTTCAAATTAGTCCTTGAATGTTCTTAAACTATTTTTAGGGCCTTATAGTGAAACAGCCTGGTGTAGACCCTAGTCAGAATAGTGGTTCTAGGACAATAAATCAAGTTAAAAAATATTTTAATATTATTTTCTGTGCGTATAATATGTGAATTGATATCTGTGAAAGTTTCGTGTGAAAATTTTATAGTTTGTGTGCCGATTTGATAAAAAGGATTAAATCACAAAAAATGAAAAATTGTCCTTCTGTTTGAATAATAGCCGAATTGATGTGTCTTTATAATTGAGAGATCCTTATGTGGTTAATAAACCATTGAATTTATGAGTGGACATTAGTGGCCTTAATTAACATGAATTATATGTTTAATTATAAAGGGCAAATTAGTAATTGATGAATTATTTTGTAATAAAATAAAACAAAACATGATAATGGATGATTCGTTCATCTTCATTGCTGAAAATCAAAAAAAAAGGAAGAAAAAGAGCTCTTAGGGTTCGCCTAAGAATTTTGGTGACTAATGAATGATTTTTGATCGGTTTTCGATCATTTCTATGTTTTTGTAATCGTTTCTTAGTAATCTGTCAAACCCATGCCTCAATTTTTGAATTTGATTATGATTTTAAAATGTGCCATTATTGATAATGTGATTTTTATAAAGTTTGATGATAGAAAATGAAAGATATTTGTTAGATTACTATGTTTTGTATTGGGATTTTTGATGAATTTGAGTATTTTGGACTAAATTGTGAAAATGAGAAATTGAGGGGCTAAAATGTGAAATAAATGAAATATGTCGGCTTATATTAGTTTAGGGAATATTCGGCCAAGCATATGTATAAGGAAATTTTGTGTATTTTGTGATTTTATGAATAAGGGACCAAAATGTTAAAATGTGAAAATGTGAGGGCTAATTTGTAAAATGCCCTAAATATGTGTATATGGATAGATTTGAATGAATTTGAGATTGAATAATTCAAATTTGAATTTATATAGATCAAGAACTAAAGAAAACGGAATTAGATCGAGGAAAGTCGAAAGTCATTGAATAGCCGTTCGTTATCGTTCATTTCCGTATGAGGTAAGTTGATATACAAATAAATGTGTTTCAATTAATTTTTCATGGTTATATGATATTGAATTATGATGAATGATTATAGAAGCTGAGTATGTAAAATTGAGAAAGTCTCGATAACGTAACGACGTCCGAAAGCCTTGTACGAACCATATGAATAGTTAGGATACATATGTCAGGACATAGGATTTCGATATGTGATTTCGTGTAAGACCACGTCTGGGACGTTGGCATCGACTTGAGATTTACGTGTAAGACCATGTCTGGGACATCAGCATCGTATTTGATTTCGTGTAAGACCCTGTTTGGGACAGTGGCATCGATATTTGATTACATGTAAGACCACGTCTGGGATGTTGGCATTGTACGAGCTTTTTGAGTTATCCGCGTATCCTATTTGATTCCGTACAGTTCAACGAGCATTTTGAGAAATATGTGATTGAATGAATGAATAACCAATTCAGGTATGTAGAGATGTGTTCAACATTTGTTAGTGAAAAGTAAGTATATGTGCAAGTGATGATATGTCATATAAGTATGAGAAATTATACTATATGTGCAATGAATTGAGAATATGTTAAAGGTTTATGATCTATGTGATTTATGATGGTATTTGGCTATGAAGTATATGTGTTTTATGATGCTTATATACTTAAAATGATAGGTTTATTTGTATATGGCTCACTAAGCTTTTAAAAGCTTACTTTGTGTGTGTTTATATTGTGTTATAGATTATCAAAGCTACTGGAAGCTCAGGGATCGTTGAGGATCATCACCATACTATCAAACTTGATTTTGGTACCTTTTGAAAATGTATATATCAAAGTATGGCATGTATAGGCTAGAAAACTTTGAATGTGTTTTGAGATTTGTATATCTAGTCATGTGATATGGCTTGGTTATGGATAAGATTATGAATGAATTTTGGTATATGTTTTTTGTTCAAAAATGGTATGTTTTGATGCATTCTTGAATGACCAAATGAAATGGTCAATTTTGGTAAGTCTCATGGTTGATTTGAAAAGTTAATATGATGTGAAATACGATAAATTGAAATGGATTAATATGATGTATGAATCATATGCTTTTGGTATAAAATTTGTACTTTGAATTGTTATGTTTGAGTTAGATTTTTATATGGTCAATTTGTGCATGATTTAGTATGTTTTTGGCTGCCTTTGGGGCATGAAATGTGCTTTGTTTTATGCTTGTAGGGATGGTCCAAAAGGGGTGGCAATTTGGCTTTCCAAATAGCCTATTTTTGTCCACACGGGCAGAGACACGGGCGTGTGCCTCAGCCGTGTACGACACACAGTTATGTTACATGGCCGTGTGTCCCTTGGGGTAGCCTACGATTTAAAGTCAGTATACCCTATAGTTTTGACAAGGCCTAGACACACGTACGTGTCTATCGGTCGTATGTGGCACACGGGCTGGCACATGGGCGTGTGATCGGCAGTGTGACCCAAGTCAGCAACCTCCCTAATTTTCACAATGCCTGGCACACGGGCTTGTCTTGTGGCCGTGTGGACAAGTCAGTACGTATACTCTGTTTCGCCACGGCCTAGACACATGGGCGTGTCTAATGCCATGTAAGGCACACGACCTGTTCACACGGATGTGTGACCTCTGTAACTTAGAGAAATTATTTAGTTTCGAAAAAATTTATATGTGTTTGGTTTAGTCTCGACCTCTTTTTAATGCATGTTTAAGGTCTCCTTGACCTAAGAAAGGGACTTATTGTTGATATTTTAATATGATATGATAATGTATGACTATTGACAGTGAAATGATCGTGAAATGTTTTGATATGTGCAGTAATGCCTCTTAACCCTAATCCAGTGACGAATACGGGTTAGGAGTGTTACATTTGGTTGGTATTAAAGCTACGGTTTAGTCGATTCTAGGACTAACATGGCATGTGAGAGTCTAGCTATACATGCCATATATATAAAATGCGATAGTGTGATGATTCCTGACATTTAAAATGTGTTTATCGTATAGTAAATGGATTCCAAATGAGTCATAGCTGATGATGTAGAAAGTAATGTGCCTGCTCTCGCTCAAGGGACAGTGCCATCTAAATCTAAACCTGCTTCTAGTAGCCACGAGGGAGAGGCTAAGCAAGCCTTTTACCAAATGATGAATTATTGGTTTACCCAGTATATTAGAAGCAATCCGGCTGTGCCACATCCTTCACCCCAGCTAAATCCTCCACAAGTCCCAGTTGTGCCACAAACTATAGATCTGATTCATCTGAATAAGCCTCCAGTTGATAAGATTAGAAAATATGGGGCTGAAAAGTTTCGAGCTACTACTGATGATGATACTGAGAGAGCTAAGTTTTGGCTTGAGAATACAATACAGGTGTTTGATAAAATGTCATGTACTCCCGAAGAATGTCTTAAATGTACCGTTTCACTTTTCAAAGATACGGCGTATCATTGGTGGAAGACATTAATATCTGTGGTTTCGAGAGAATGAGTCACCTGGGATTTCTTTCAAGCTAAATTTTGAAAGAAATACATCAGTCAGTGATTCATCAATTAGAAACGCAAAAAGTTTCTTCAGTTAAAATAGGGTCGTATGTCTGTTACAGAATACGAGCTAGAATTTGTGAGATTGAGTCAGTATGCACGAGAATGTGTCTCGACTGAAGCAATTAAGTAAAAAATATTTGAGAATGGCTTCAATGAAGACATCAAATTATTAGTCGAGATTCTGGAGTTTGTTGTGCTTGTTGAACGAGCATGTAAATCTGAAGAACTCGGGAAAGAGAAAAGAAAAGATAATTCAGAAGCTAGAGAGGTGCGAAAAAAATCATCGAGCAAGTCATTTTATTCGGCATCGAAGAAATTCTGAGATAATTTTAGCCGTTCAAAGGCTAACGTGGGACATTCAGTAGAGATCGTGCTAGATTGTATTCTAGTTTTAGAGCTCCAGCTACTTCTGTTGCAAGTGTTGGAAATGTCCGATCCGATTGACCTGAGTGTAGACATTATAGTAAAAGACATCCGCGAAGTTATAGATTGAATGATTGAGCTTGCTTTAGATGTGGATCCTTAGATCACTTTATCCGTGAACGTCCTGAGTCTGTAGAGTAAGAGATTTTGCAAAACCCGAGGCCTAGTGGCAATACAGCTCGAGGTAGACTGCCCAGAAATATGGGAAATGCGAATGGCAGCCAGAGGGAACAAAAGATACGACTATTAGATCTGAGGCTCGCGCACCTGCCAAAGCCTACGCCATCCGAGCTCGTGAGGAAGCTTCATATCCAGATACGGGTACGTTTACTCTTTATGATACTTTTGTGATTGCATTAATAGATCGTAGATCAACGCATTCTTATATATGCATGAATTTAGTGAACAGTAAGACTTTTCCTGTAGAGTCTACTGAATTTGTAATTAAAGTATTGAACCCTTTAGGCCGGTGTGTTTTGGTTGACAAAGTGTGCAAGAATTGTCCGTTGATGATTTGAGATTCATGTTTTCTGGCTAATTTGATGTTATTACCATTCGACGAATTTGATATAATTCTGGGTATGGATTGGCTAACTTTTCACGATGCTATTGTAAATTACAAACGGAAGACTATTGATTTGCATTGTTAGAATGATGAGATTATTCGGATTGAGTCTAATGATCTAAATGGTTTACCAGCAGTGATTTCTTCGATGTTAGCTCAAAAATATGTGAGAAAGGGTTGTGAAGCCTACTTTGCTTATGTGATTGATTCTAAAGTGACAGAATAGAAAATTGAATCAGTGTCTGTTCTTTATGAATTCCATGATGTGTTTCCCAAAGAACATCTGGAATTACCTCCAATTTGAGAAATTGAGTTTCGCATTGAATTAGTGTTAGGAACTACTCCGATTTCGATAGCTCCGTATAGAATGGCTCCGACCAAGTTAAAAGAATTAAAGTCTCAGTTGCAAGAATTGACTGATAAAGGATTTGCAAGACCGCGTTTCTCACCTTGGGGTGCTCCTGTTCTGTTTTTGAAAAAGAAAGATGGTACGATGCGAATGTGCATTGATTATCGTCTGTTGAACAAAGTGATTATCAAGAATAAATATCCTATGCCCAGAATTGATGATTTGTTTGATCAGTTGAAAGGAGCTACTGTGTTTTCAAAGATAGATCTAAGATTGGGTTATTATCAGTTGAAAGTAAAAGATTCAAACATTCCAAAAACTACTTTCCGAACGAGGTATAGACACTATGAGTTTTTAGTTATGCCTTTCAGATTAATGAATACACCTGCTGTTTTTATGGATTTGATGAATAGAATTTTTAGACCGTATTTAGATCAATTTGTTGTTGTGTTCATTGATGACATATTGATATATTCACGTGATGATTCCGAGCATACTGAACATCTGAGAATAGTGATACAGACTTTGCGTGATAAGCATTTGTATGCGAAGCTTAGCAAATGTGAATTTTGGTTACGAGAAGTCAGCTTTCTGGGACATGTTGTATCAGCATCTGGCATCTGAGTTGATCCAAGCAAAATTTCAGCTATCTTAGATTGGAAGCCTCCGAGAAATGTTTCTAAAGTCCACAATTTTTTAGGACTTGCCAGTTGTTATAGGCGATTTGTGAAAGGCTTTTCTATGATTGCTACTCTGTTGACGAAATTGCTTCAAAAAGATGTGAAATTTGAATGTTTTGAAAAGTGTCAGAAAAGCTCTGATTAGTTGAAAGCCCTATTGACAAAAGCTCCGGTGTTAGTACAACCAGAATTGGGTAAAGAATTTGTAATATATAATAATGCTTCGTTGAATGGTCTGGGCTGCATTTTAATGCAGGAAGGCAAAGTCATAGATTATGCCTCGAGACAGTTAAAGCCACACAAAAAGAACTATCTGACGCAAGATCTGGAATTGGCGGCTATTGTGTTTGCTTTGAAGATTTGACGTCACTATCTGTTTGGTGAGAAATGTCATGTTTATTCTAATCATAAAAGTTTGAAATATCTGATGACTCAGAAAGATTTGAACCTGCGACAAAGAAGATAGTTTGAACTATTAAAAGATTATGAGCTTGTTATCGATTACCATCTGAGAAAGGCCAATGTCGTTACTGATGCTTTAAGCCAAAAATCTCTGTTTGCTCTTGTACGATGAATACGCGTATGACTTGATCTGATGACGAGTCGATTGTAGCTAAGTTGAAAGCGAGACCGCTATTTATGCAACAAATTTGCGAAGCTCAGAAAGTTGATAATGAATTATTAGCAAAGCGGGCTCAATGTGATTTGAATGCCGATTCAGAATTTCATATTGATGCTGATGATTGTTTAAGATTCAGAGGCTGAATTTGTGTTCTGAGAAATTCAGAGTTGATTTAGATAATTTTGAATGAAGCTCATAGTAGTCGATTATCTATTCATCCGAGAAGTACAAAAATGTATAACAATCTGAAACAACTTTATTGGTGGCCTGGTATGAAGCGTGACATCTCTAAATTTGTTTCAAAATGCTTAATTTGTCAGCAAGTTACAGCTGAACATCAGGTTCCATCCAGGTTAATTTGTTAGCACGATTTTGTATCAGGTTTGCCTTTGTCACCGAGTAAGAAAGATGCAATCTGGGTTGTTGTTGATAGATTGACTAAATCAGCTCATTTCATTCAGGTTTGCATAGATTATTCACTTGATAAGCCTGCTGAGTTGTACATTTCTCAGATTGTGAGATTGCACAGAGTACCTATTCCTACTATTTCAGATAGAGATCTGATATTCGCATCGCGTTTTTTGAAGAAAGTGCAAGATGCATTAGGTGCGAAGTTACATTTTAGTACTACTTTTCATTCGCAAATAGATGGTCAATCCGAGCGAATTATTTAGATACTCGAGGATATGTTGAGATGTTGCATTCTTGAGTTCGAAGAACACCTTTGTATTGGAATGAGCTCAATCAGGATAAGATACATGGAGTTGATTTGATCAAAGAGACTGACCAAAAAGTGAAAGTGATTCGTGATAATCGAAAAGCAGCGCCAGATCGTCAGAAATCGTATGCAGACTTGAAACAAAAAGATATTGAGTTTTAGATCGGGGACAAAGTTTTTTTGAAAGTTTCACCATGGAAGAAAATACTGCGATTCGAACGTAAAGGCAAATTGAGTCTGAGATTCATTGGACCATATGAAATTATTGAGCGTATCGGGCCGGTTGCTTACAGACTGTTGTTCCCATCTGAGTTAGAGAAGATCCATAACAGATTCCATGTTTTGATGCTTTGATGATACTGATCCGACCCATCACATGTCATTTCCTCATCTGAGATTGAGATTCGATTCGATATGACATACGAAGAAAAACTTATTCAAATTTTAGATCGCGAGGTTAAAGAATTAAGAAATAAGAAAATCTCTTTAGCGAAAGTCTTATGGCACCTAAACGGAGTAGAAGAAGCTATGTGGGTGCCCGAGGATGCTATGAGAGAAGGACACCCAAACCTTTTTGCTGGTAAGATTTCCGGGGATGAAAATCCTAAGGGGGGAGAGTTATAACAGTCCGATGTAGACCCTAGTCAGAATAGTGGTTTCGGAACCACAAATTCGAGTCAAAAAATATTTTAATATTATTTTTTGTGCTTATAATATGTGAATTGATATCTATGAAAGTTTCGTGTGAAAATTTTATTGTTCTATATCGATTTTATAAAAAGTATTAAATCACAGAAAATGCAAAATTGTCCTTCTATTTGAATAATGGTCGAATTGATGTGTCTTTATAATTGAAAGGTCCTTATGTGGTTAATAAACCATTGAATTTATGAGTGGACATTAATGGCCTTAATTACATGAATTATATGTATAATTATAAAGGGCAAATTAGTAATTGATGAATTATTTTGTAATAAAATAAAACAAAACATGATAATGGATGATTCATTCATCCTTATTGCCAAAAATCAAAAAGAAAAAGAAAAAGAGTTCTTTGGGTTTGGCTAAGAAAGAAAAAGAGTTCTTAGGGTTTGGCTAAGAATTTTGGTGACTAAGGTATGATTTTTGATCAGTTTTTTATCATTTTTATGTTTTTGTGATCGTTGCTTAGTAATCTTTCAAGCCCATGCCTCAATTTTTGAATTTGATTATGACTTTAAAATGTCCCATTGTTGGTAATGTGAGTTTTATGAAGTTTGATGATAGAAAATGAAAGATATGTGTTAGATTACTATGTTTTGTATTGGGATTTTTGATGAATTTGAGTATTTTGGACTAAATTGTGAAAATGAGAAATTGGGGGGCTAAAATATGAAATAAATGAAATATGTGGGCTTATATTAGTTAAGGGAATATTCAGCCAAGCATATGTATAAGGAAATTTTTGTGTATTTTGTGAATTTATGAACTAGGGACCAAAATGTTTAAATGTGAAAATGTGAGGACTAATTTGTAAAATGCCCTAAATATGTGTATATGGATTGATTTGAATGATTGTGAGATTGAATAAGTCAAATTTGAATTTATATAGATCAAGAACCAAAGAAAACGGAATTAGATCGAGGAAAGTCGAAAGTCGTTGAATAGCCGTTCGCTTTCGTTCATTTCCGTACGAGGTAAGTCGATATACAAATAAATGTGTTTGAATTGATTTTTCATGGTTATATGATATTGAATTATGATGAATGATTATAGAAGCTGAATATGTAAAATTGAGAAAGTCTCGATAACGTAACGACATCCGAAAGCCCTGTACTAACCATAGGAATAGTTAGGATACATATGTCAGGACATAGGATTCCGATATGTGATTTCGTGTAAGACCACATCTAGGACATTGGCATCATATTTGATTTTGTGTAAGACCCTGTTCGGAAAGTGGCAACAATATTTGATTACATGTAAGACCACATCTGGGACGTTGACATTGTACAAGCTTTTTGAGTTATTCGTGTATCCTATTTGATTCCGTAAGGCACAACGGGCATTCTGAGAAATACATGATTAAATGAATGAATATCCGATTTAGGTACGTAGAGATGTGTTCAACGTTTGTTAATGAAAATTAAGTATATGTGCAAGTGATGATATGTGATATAAGTATGAGAAATTATACTATATGTGCAATAAATTGAGAATATTTTGATGGTATATGAGCTATGTGATTTATGATGGTATTTGGCTATGGAGTATATGTGTTTTATGATGCTTATATACTTAAAATGATAAGTTTATTTGTATATGGCTTACTAAGCTTTCGAAAGCTCACTTTGTGTGTGTTTGTATTATGTTATAGATTGTTGAAGCTACTGAAAGCTCAGGGGTTGTCGAGGATCATCACCATACTATCAAACTTGATTTTGGTACCTTTTGAAAATGTATATATCAAAGTATGGCATGTATAGTCTAAAGAACTTTGAATGTGTTTTGAGATGTGTATATCTAGCCATGTGAAATGGCTTGGTTATGGATGAGATTATGAATCAATTTTGGTATATGTTTTATGTTAAAAAAAATAGTATGTTTTGATGCGCTCTTGAATGACCAAATGAAATGGTCAATTTTGGTAAGTCTCATGGTTGATTTGAAAAGTTAATATGATGTGAAATGCTATGAATTGAAATGGATTAATATGATGTATGAATCATATGCTTTTGATATAAAATTTTTACTTTGAATTGGTATGTTTGAGTTGGATTTTTAAACGAGAATGAATGATGATATCAAGTGTCAATTTGTGCATGATTTAGTATGTTTTTGGCTGCCTTTGGGGCATGAAATGTGCTTTGTTTTATGCTTGTAGGGATGGTCCAAAATAGGTGGCAATTTAGCTTTGCAAATAGCCTATTTTTGTCCACACGGGCGGAGACACGGGCATGTGTCTCAGCTGTGTGTGACACACGGTTATGTTATACGGCCGTGTGTCCTCTGAGGTACTCTACAATTTAAAGTTAGTATACCCTACAGTTTTGACACAGCCTAGACACACGGGCATGTCTATCGATCGTGTGTGGCACATGGGCTGGCACATAGACGTTTGGTCGGCCGTGTGACCCAAGTCAGTAACCTTCCTAATTTTCACACAGCCTGGCACATGGGCGTGTCTTGTGGTTGTGTGGACAAGTCAATATGTATTTTTTGTTTCACCATAGCCTAGACACACAGGCGTGTCTAATGCCATGTAAGGCACATGGCCTGTTCACACGTGCGTGTGACCTCTGTAATTTAGAGAAATTGTTTAGTTTCAAAAAATTTTGTATGTGTTCAGTTTAGTCCTGACCTCTTTCTAATGCATGTTTAAGGTCTCGTTGACCTAAGAAAGGGACTTACTGTTGATATTTGAATATGATATGACAATGTATGACTGCTGACTATGGAATGATCGTGAAATGTTTTGATATGTCCGGTAATGCCTCTTAACCCTAATTCGATGACGGATACAGTTTAGGGGTGATACACGTAGTCCCGTTTCAAAGCCCATAATTGTATTTTATGCTATAAATGAAATGTTTATATGAATTTTAGAATTTAAATTAAATAGTTGTTTTTTTTGAACTTAAATGTTTTGAACTGTGCTATGACCCTTCATAACCCTAATCCAACAACGGAGATAGGTTAAGGATGTTACACCCATGACTAGGCAACTAATTGATGTAGCATTTGGCAGAACATTCAAAGTAAGATACCTAAGGCAGCTCAAGAGTTTATTGAGGAGATGGCACTGAATAACTATCAATGGCAAGTCATTAGAACAAAATTGATTAAAGCAATCAGTGTTTTTAATATTAGTGTAGTTTCTATGTTAGCAAATCAGGTTGAAGCTCTTGGTAAGAAAATTGATGGTTTGAATTTTCTATGCTGGTGAATCTTGAAGTGCAATATGATGCAAATGGAGCGGGTATGACTAATTCAAAAAGTTTCCCTTCGGTTCTAGCATGTAGCATGAGCAAGTCAGTTTTATGGGTAACAATTCTAGACCTCAAAATAACCCATATAGCAATAACTATAATTCAAGATAGAGGAATCATCCAAATTTTTCTTTGGGTGTTCAAGGAAATCAAAGGTCACAACCCCCTCCAAGTTTTTAGCATCTTATCAGTAAGAAAAGAAATCGAACCTTGAGACAACAAGGTACTTCCCTAATAACCTTGAAACTTACCCAAAGGAGCAAGTCTACACAATCACTATTCCAAATGTGGAAGGGTTAGTCGAGCCTGAAAAGAAGGTATCTAGAAGCTGTTGAGAAAAATGATGAGGTTGAGGAAAGTAAGAAAGAACCAAAGTCAGTGGTTGGAGAATATAAACCACGAATTCTATATCCAGCAGCATCAAAGAAAAACCGCATAAAAAACAATATGGTAAATTTCATGAACTTTTGAAAAAATTGCATATTAACTTACCTTTTGTTGAAACTCTTTTGCATATGCCCAAAAATGCAAAATTTTTAAATGAGTTGTTAACAAATAAAAGGAAGTTAGACAACTTGTAAACTGTGGAGCTCAATGAGGATTGCTCGACCATTCTCCAAAACAAACTACCCAACAAGCTTAAAGATCGAAAGATTTTTACTATTCCTTATCTTAATGGTAATTTAAACGTTGAAAAAGCTTTGGCTGATTTGGGGGCTAGTATAAATGTTATGCCTGATAAAATGTTTGAACAACTTGGTCTTGGGGAACCAAAATCCACTAGGATAAATATTCAATTAGATGATAGATCAATTAGGTATCTTAAGGGTATTAATGGAGATGTACTTATTAAAGTCGATAAATTTATATTTCCTGTTAATTTTGTTATATTGGACATGGATGAGGATATTGAGGTACCCATGGTCTTAGGTTGACATTTTTTAACCACTGCTAGAACCGTTATTGATGTGGGTATTTGTAACGACCTAATAGTCAGGGGTAATGAAAAATGAGATTCGGGACTCCATTCCCATAAAACGAACCCACAAATATTTTTATTAAATCTTTACGAGGCTAGTTTAGTAGTGAATTAGATTTTGGTAAAGTAATTTTCGTGAAATTAGAAGTTATTATGGTACAAGGACTAAATCGCATTAAAGTTAAAAGTTAATTTAAGGATTGCCTGGCAGGCAATCGTGTTTTTCACAGGATTTCTCATTACTCATGTCAGCATTCTCACTTCTGATATCTCCAGGAAATAAACTAAAGGGGTTAAAGTAGCAAATGGTTGTGTGTAGGTGGTCGATCGTGAGTTCAATGATATGCATGTGTATATTATATATATGTTATATATTAAGTTAACTAATAATAATAATTAAAAATGAAAGCATAATAAAAGAAAAAAGAAATAAAAGTGGAAAGAGAGGATTGCGTGCAAATTAGAAAGAAAAGACAAGAAAGAAAGAAATGAAAGGGAAGAACACGCACGACCTAGGGGGTTTAGAGTTCAAATCCAAATTGGTTAGTTCAATTTAGTCATTTTCTTGTAATTTTTACGTTTTTTTGAATTCCAGTACTTAAAGCTACCTGACCCATGTTGCAATTTTTAATATTGTTCAATATTGAAGATGTTACAATTGTTGATTAGTTAGAGTTTTGGGGATTAAATTGATAGAAATTTAAGTTAGAAGTGGAAAAAAAATTGTGATTGTTGATTTTGAGTAATAGGGATTAAATTGTGAAAGTTTTGAAATTAAGGGGTAGAATTGAAAGTAGGAAGCTAAATTTAGCTTAGTGTAAAATTAGTATAAAAAATTGAGATTAAGAATTTGTTTCGGCTTAAGGACTAAATTGAGGATTAAGCAAAATATGGTGCAATTTTTGAAATTTAATGAAAATTAAGTTGTATATTATTAATTAATTGTAATTGTTTTGTTCCGTAGCTAACGTCGTCTTGACATTCTCGAGTAAAATGAGGAAGGATAAAATCGACGTTGAATAGCTCGAAATTCACAATTTATGTTTCTATAATCCGAACTCTTGCAAATTGTTGCATTTTGAACTACTATCCATGGTGAGACATGAGGTGAGTAGTTTTGTTAAAATTAGGATGAAACAGATTGAATTGAATTGATGAATGTTTATAAGGATTTAAATGTGTGTATTGAGAAAGGTATGTATTTGCATATATGATGAATTGAATATATGTTTTGAGAATTGTGATTGTTAATAAATTGAATAAAATGCCTATATGCTACGAATGTGCGTATATATAGAGATGAGGCATTGGATATACTGATGGCATGCCATAGGATAGGAAGAGTTCAAGGATTTCTTTGACCTCGAGTCAATGAGACACTAGGTGCCAATTTGCTTCGGTTTAACTGATGAAACACTGGGTGTCAACTTGTATAATGCTGGGCGTAGTTATTACTTTGAATTTATCCAATGAGGCACTGGGTGTCAAACTAGTGTGTTGGTTGGATCCGTGTATCCGTCCAAGTCTGAGTCGTGTTAATAGGGAATTTAAATAATAAATTTATGTGTTTGATATTGAGATGGAAAAGATGAGAAATGAAGATGAGATGAGAAATGAAATATGGAATGATGAAATGAGATATGAATTGTGAAATGAATTCAAGTATTGATCAAAGAGTTGAATCATACCATTGCATGGGTTGAGATTAACAAATTCTATATATATATATATATATATGAAATACCATTGATATGTACTTGAACATGTGGAATTTAGTGTATGTAAATAAAGAATGATTAAATTTCTATTATTGAATTGAAACATATGTGCATAACATTTCTTCTTGCATTCTTACATTTTGATTACTCATATCAAGTTAAATTGTTCGAATTATAGAAATACCACTGAGTTCTACTTAGCATGTAGTTTTGTTTTCCATGTTCAGTTTAGGTACTTTCAGTTTATCGTTGACATAGCATCCAACAACGAATCCTGAACTCAAGTGTGGTGATGTTTAAATTTATAATGGCATGTACCTAGAAAGTCTTTGGCTGATAGTTAGTTTTTTAATGTGATGTTAGTTTGGTTTAAAGTGAAATGATGGTTACTTGTATATATGTTTGTGGTAGAAGCCAAGTTTGGTATGTGTTTTTAACTTAAAGCTTGATATCGTAAATAGCTAAATGTTAGTTTAATATTGGCAAATTTGGCATAAATGAAAGTCTTGAATGGTTTATGTGTTGTTGATATGTTTGAATATAAAGATTATGGTACCAATGAGGGTACATTGGTTAGGCACTTAAGTTGGTTATTTTGGTATGAATTGAGCATGTTTAATTGTGTTTTGAATAGGTTAATTGGCTGGTCAAAGGGCTGCTTAGTGCCCAAGTAATCGTAATTTGGTAAACTTGAGTTTTAAGGTACACTGAGGTGCATACTGCTTGAGACAAGATCTGTCACATGGTCGTGTGTCACACACAAGCGTGTGCCCTAAGCGTGTTGAAAAATAGTATAAGTGTAGTTTCCACACGGGCTGACACACGGCCTGTGACACGGTCGTGTGACCCAAGCCAGTGAGTTACACGGGTAGAGACACGGGCTGGGACACGACCATATGTCTCAAGTTAGTGAGTTACACGGGCAAGGACATAGGCTAGGACACGACCGTGTCTCCTAACTTTGAAAGTCACACGGTCTAGGGCATTCCACTTGGCCTAGCCACATAGTCGTGTGTCCCCTGTTTCTAGGTATTTTTGAGATTGTCCTAAAACTTTTAAAATTATTTCAAATTAGTCTCTATTCATTCATAGGCTATTTTTAGAGATCTATAGATCCGTATTAAGGTTTGTAAGAGCATTTTTACTCTGATTCAAAGTGAATTAGCAAACATGAATTACGTAAAGTAGGTCATTCTACTAATATCATCGAAGATAGTAGTAGTCAAAGTATGGTTCAATACTTTGATGCTAATAATTGGAATAGTCTTGTTACGTATCCAACTTTTAGTTTTCAAGAGGGAATAAATAGTAATAAGAGTAGAAGACCAAGTTTAAAATTACATAGCATGGTTTGTTATTCGACTGTTTAAGGCTTTAGTATGGAAGTATTAGATTGTCATGATCTACCCCCTGTATGTTGTGATGTAACTAGCTAGCTTGAAAGTTTTATTTATGATGTGATTAGATGTTTTGATTAGTTAGTAATGCCCTGACCCTAATCCTACGACGGTGAGGGGTTAGGGGTGTTACAGTAATGGTGAACTTGTGCTGAGTGTAAGTGATGAAAATTTTACTCTTCAAGCACGTGATTTTGTTAGAGTTCCTAGGGAGCGAGATGGTACTTGTTATTCTGTTAATGTTAGTAATCATGTGGCTCGACATTCTTTATAAGAATTTACAAATGAATACGTGTTCAAACAGTATCCATCTCAATGTGAAAAAAATCAAGGGACGAGCGGAGAACAAATGGTGCAGCTCGATGAATTAGATGAATGGTGAACAAAGGCTGATGAAAACCCAATGATGGTCAAAGAAATAACTAAGCAACGCCAAAGAGTGCATGTAAAGAGGACGAACCAATTCAAAGTTGGGACTAAGTGCTGCTAGACAAATCAGATCCGCGAATGTTCCCTTCAGAGCTTAAGTCAAGAGGGTCGAACCCATTTGTAGTACAAAATGTATTTCAATACATAACCGTTAAGGTAACACACCTTGATTACGGCATATTCAAGGTAAACAGTCTTCGTCTCAAACTTTATTTTGGTGGTAATACTGACAACGAGAGAGAGGAGCTTTGGCTCCAAGATCTGCCTTAACTGTTAGCTTCAAAAGGGAAGTCAAGATAAAACTCTAAGTAAACGCTTCTCGGGAGGCAACCCGAGTGTTTTTATTTTACTTATTTACTTATTTTAATTTCGTGTTATTTAAAAAAATTAAAAAACAATTGAAAGCAAAAAGAAATTTTGAAAAAAAATTAAAAAATTTTGAATTTTTTTTGAAAAAAAAAGGTCCACACAGTCTAAAGTGATCTGCACGGTACACAGGCGTTTCCTAGGCCGTGTGCATACTGGAGCTAAGTTTTTCAATTTTATTTTAACCGACATGGGCACAAAGAGTTACACAGTCTGAAGACATGGTTATGTGAGACACACGGCCTAACACACATGCGTGTGGTAGACTGTGTGACCCACACGCCCTCGCACATGGGCGTGGGAGAAGTGAACAATCATCGCACACGGCCTAGCACAAGGTCATGTAGATACTGGGCTTTTTTTACCTTTTTTTTAATCACACAGTCTGGGTGATTCCACGTAGCCATATGGCTCACATGGCCATGAATTTTTTTTTTCTCTTTAAAAGCTATTTTTTTCCTTCTTCTTTTTTATTCCTTTGCTCCTCCCTACCCTTACCCCTACCCGTACCCCAAGCCCCATTTTTATTTTATTTATTTCTTTATTTTTTATTTTCTGGATTTATATGTTTTTTCTTTTTATTTATTTCTTTATTTTCTGATTTATATCTTTTATTTTATTTTATTATGCATTTTTTGTTATGTTTTTTCAATTGTTTTTCTAATTTGTAATATGTTTATCTTATTTATTTTTGTCTATTTTCTTATTAGTTTCCTCAAAACATGCACTTCATATAGAGTCTCCTGCAATTTCGATTTTCACTATCCTTGCGAATTCATCCATATTCAGGGCAGTTTTTGTCCTCTCCCTCTATTATGAACTGTACTTATTTTGTTTATATCTGTTTGTACATTGAGGACAATGTATATCTTAAGTGTGGGGAGGTAGTTATATGTTTATGCAATAAAATCCCTAATTTTTTTTGCGTGTGTATTTAAGTAATTTTACCACATCTACTATTAAAGTTAAATTTTTTAATTTAGAGTTTGTATTGATTCTGTTTTGGAATAACGTGTGGATTTTTGTACATTGTTTTATTTATACTTTAAATCACAAAAGAGTCAAGCATGATAAGTTGTTTTTAAGAAATTATTGTTTTAGATTGTCTCCCTGAAATGAAGAATTATTTTGAAATTTTATATTTACAAGTTTAACATCAAAACCATAAATTTTTGTGAGCTTATGAGCCTATAGAGCATTTTTTTCGTGCTCATTTTATTTTTGGTTGTGAATATATTGACTTAATTTGTTATTTTAGAACTTGCTTCGATTATGCATGTCAAGACCACATTATTGATTTGGTATACTGAGATGATATAGGCACTTATGATTTGACACATTTAACCTTTAAATAGCATACCTGTTGTATTATCCCTTAGTAAACCCCATTGATTGACCACCTCCAGACGTACTAACGTTCAGCATGTGAATACTACAATAAAATAAAAAGTTATGAGGCGGTATCCGCAAGTATACAGGTCAAGTTGTAATATAGACTTTACAACGAAGTAGGTGAGTACTCTGAGGATCGTACCCAAGGGATGCGAGTACTAAATCAATCTTAGCCTCAACAATTAAAGGTCTAATTAATACTTTAAGTCACTTATACTACAAGAGTAAAATAAGAAATATGCTTAGGGTTTGTAAAATAATAAAATAAAATAACATAAAAAGAAATTAAAGCAACGAAAGAGAGAGAGATAAATAAAGTAAATCAAATCTGAGGATGGGTAATCAGCTCACTTCGGCAATCCCAATTAACTTTCATCTTGGGTTCCTCGTCAACCAACTAGTCACTACCCTAGTAGGATCTTCCAATCTTCCACTAACATAATGAGTCAATAAAAGCTACTTATCTTTCGACCTCAGAGTTGTCAAGACCATATTATTGATTTGGTATACTAGCTTGGGGTAAAGGTGTTCACGAATAGGCAATACCAATTTTGGGTTAATTCCCACCTTGATGACTTCCCACGGTTGTCAGGCCTAGGGTTTGTTTCACGTTCTCCCTTTTCCAAACAATTAGTCCATTGAGTAACCTTACAAAATAGTTAAGAGATCATGCCTCCACTCACTAATCCTTCATAGAAGGATTAGTTCATCATGACTTTAATAAAACAACATGGAAAGAATGAAAGAATTGATCATGGGGAATGAAGCGGAATGGAGAGTTTAAGAAAGCCTTATTGATATTGAATAATACAAATCCACAGAAGTTAGTCTTGCTTTACAATTAGATCTCTTGAAGAAACAAATAAACTAGACTATGAAAACCTAATAGAAACAAGAAAACAAATCTAAAGCCTAAGAAAAAACCTATTTATAGCCTTCAGGTAGTCTTCGTCCTTAACCCTAGGTTAGCTGACGTTCCCAAGCTTTAAGTTTGATTGTGTAGACCAAAATGCCCCTGCTTCCTGTTTTCTTCTCGTCACAGAGTCGATTGAAGGACACCCAGGACATGTGTCACCTGTGTCGCAACATAGCAACAAATATGCTCATCTACAGCCATCTTCAGGGGTATGTCGTGACATTCTCAGCTTATGTCGCGACATTGAAGGCAGTTTCTCACTTTCTCTATTCTTCTCTTTATGTTACGACATTGGATCTCCCATGTGGTGACATAGCGTCCAGTATTGACCTGAAATGCCTTCTAATGGTTTCTTGCACACTCACGAAGTATGGTAGCTCTTTGTTAGGCCTTGTTCAGCCCTTACGGTCAATAAAAGACTCGATGTGCACATTTTATTGAATGCAAGTAAAACTAAAGGAACTTAACTAAACCATAACGAAAATATTTTTATTCAAGCTCCTTAAAAGTGAAAACTAGTTTAATCTGCTACACCGAATTACGACAGATCAAACTCCACCACACTTAAGTCATTGCTTGTCCTCAAGCAACATAAACAAAGATAACAAATAAAAATAGCAACCCTTGAGAAAGTATGTTACAAGCATTGATTTCAGAGCATATGACTTAGGCATTTCATGCTTATTAACAATTTTAACATGATGAATAGTTGACTTACCACTTTTGATTACAAACACCTAAGTTTAATATGTTACAAAATATACAAGTATTAAGGTTCTCACCTATAGGAATCTATCAAAAAATTGTACATGTACTTTGATTATCCCAGTAGAATACAAAAGTCATTTATGCATATATTCAGTATGATGTCCATTCATGTATGAGTATACTTAGGTCACATAGGGCTTTTTGACTTGTAACGTTCTGAGGCTTAGGGCAGTATGGAATTCAAAAACAGTAAGCATCAAACATGAAAATAGTTCGGCACATCGTATTGATCCCTATTATTCCCCCTTAGTGACCCTTACCCGATCATCGCCTTATTTCTCCTTCTATCACTTTCCTTGTATCTCTATGTATAGGAAATCATAGCATGACATAGTAACTATGGCTAGCCCTATAATTTTTTTGTGCACTAATGAACGAGTTTTTCTTTCTTTTGTGGCTTTGTCACTTTTCTCTTTTTCAATACATCTCACTCATGAATGCTTTTTCACTAGTTGAAGACTTTTTCTACTCATATCAATTTTCTTTTTGGATTTTTCTTTTATTTCGCACATTCGAGCTAAATTATAGTTCCTATATCACACCAATCTTTCATATTTCACTATAGTTTTACAAAATCTGCAGTGATGTATCTACTTAACCCTCAACACATATGGTCAGACGTCTATAATCGTGCAGTACAAGACAAAGAAAAAAGTATGTACAAATTAACATTTTGAAGATTGGGGTTTGTAATGTGATTCATCAAGAAGTGTCAAAAGGCTCAAATTTGGTACTAAAGGTGAAGTAAAATAGGATAGTTTTTTGGCTCTAGATGTGTTCCAAACAATGCCTTAGGTCATCCCTGAATATCTCATTATGGACAAATTTAATCAATAAACAAACACAAATTCAACCATTTATCATTCATACTAGCATGCTCATTTCCTTGTATTTTCTATATCACTTAATTCAAATGATAGCTTAATACCTATTTACACTGTAACATATAGAACTTTAGTAGTCTAATAATAAAAAATTTAAAATCTCCTATCATCATGTCAAACTTATTCATAAACACACACAACCTATGTACATGCTTCTAACCAATCACTTGTACTTCTACAAGCTCAAGCACACCAAAAGACAAGAAAAATAAAAAAAAAATTGTAAAAATTGAATTGAAGCAAATTTTCTATGTTACCCCCTATACATTTTAATTTGAAACATTTCCCTCAATGTTTACCCATCAAAAGGTAAGGAAAGAAGTTACCTGATTGATCATGATCGCGCTAACTCCTATTGATGGATGCTTCCTCCTTTGATCATATAAAACTCGAATTGTTTCTATCTTCTTCATATTGGGTTCCTACATAGAAAAATCAAGATGCAACAGTACTACAAAAAATCTACTTATTAATCCTACTCCTACAAAGTTCATATAATCCCAAAAATTAATACAAGTCTTTTTAAAGGCAAAAAAAAAATGTTCAATCCTTCTCCGAATCATCGAGGGGATGATAGCGTCTCTTCCCCATAAAGGCTTTGCCCTTTCCCTTAACATCTATTTGGTGTGAGCTCCCACCCATAAAAGACCTATGGTGAGTTTGGGCACTATATGACAAGCTCTTTTGGTGTAGAAAATTGCGGCTAAAATATCGCGTCACACTCACCCTCCATTCCTAGGTATTCTTGAGCATCACCTTCCTCCTCAAGATTAGTCTCCTCATCTTGATGAGTTAGAGTCAGCTTGAACATATCTGGAGGGTAACTTGGAGCGCATAACCCATTCATCCTTGCGAACTCTTGAAGTACCGAGCCTATTTGCTACATCCATTGGATCATCCCATCAAGTTTTGCTTCAATGGTTCCACGAGCTACCTTTTTCACCTTGGTTGAATCCATTTTATTCTTCCTCCTTTGATTCCATTTAGTAATTTGCTTCCACTGAAGCTCAACGCACTAGGTATATAGTGTACCACTAATGATACTTGTAGCTTTCATGAATTCCTAATTGTCACTTATTGGTACTTCTGCTTGGCAACATAATACCGTTATAGGTGGGAGAAGAAAAGTCCAACTTTCTGGCTTTGTACACACCATTTCATCTCTGGAAAAATCTAACGCCCTACACATATCTCTTTACGCTGCAAAATACCATATAAAAAACTAATCGAAATACATTAACATTATATACATTCAATTCGGGTGCAATTCTAGTGCCAATAAATTGCATCCACATTTTAGCAACAAGAAACATAATGGACTGATTAAAGTTCGTGGAAGCTTAGTATCTAGCCTGTAATTCCAACTACCCGTTTTTTGTGTTAGATATTTTATAACAAATTCTATGTCAATATTTTGAAATCTCTCAAGATCTGTACTATCAATAAAATCTTTTTCATAAAATGGGATGTTATAAAATTCAAAAATATCATTAGGGGAAATTGGAACATCTTCCCCTTGTACTTCAACATCAGTGATTATTGCATTATAACCTCTCTTAATAATTTGTTCTTTAAGGGACACATAAAATTCTTGAACCGCAGGTATATTAGCATTGTTCATAGGAGTAATGCAAAACTGCTCCCATTGATGATAATAGACCAGAGTCCAAATTTCCTTGAAATGTGCCATCGAAGGTTTGAGCCCTCATTCCTGAATTAGAGGTCTTCCCTGTGACTCCAAAAATTATATTTCCATATTGGTATTATGGAATCAAACAGGGTCAAAAACACATGGAGTTTCTAGAAAAGGTGTTCTCTTGCTCTTACGTAAGGCATTCTCACTAGATTCTCTAAGAAAACTAATAAAGAAATTTAGTAGAACAGTAAGAGATGTTTGCGAATACTTAAACCTCACTCTTTGTTGAACTTGGTTGTGCTTTTTCTTAGTGTGAGTTGATGTTGATCTCTTCCAAGGTAGCTTCTTAGGTTCAGAATGAGGGATTAGGAACCTAGGGTTTGAGAAGAGTAGGGTTTTAGAGAGATTCAAAAGGAGTAAGTGTTTAGAATGGAGTTAGACTAAGTTAGAGGGGTATTTTGATGTGTAAAAAAGGTGTTTCTAGGGTTAAAAGTTGGGTAAATAAGGGCTATACTGATGGGTTGGGCAATCAGGTCAGACTGATACTATAGAAAATTACAGCGATGTCGTGACACAAGGGTTCCATGTTGCAACATCCCTAACAAACTCATTCTGTCACGACATCACGTTCTGATGTCGTGACATCCCCTGTAGTTTTGAAATTTTGGAAAACTATCTTCTATGTCGCAAAATAGGTAAGTGGTGTTGCGATGTTGAGTCATTTTGCTAGCTTTTTCATTACTGCCCTTGATGTTGTGACATAGAGTTGTCTATATTGTAGCGTCGACCTTGTTTTCCACATTTCTGATCCATCACATGCTCCCAACGTCTTTTAGGCCCGTCTTTGACCTACCTATAATATGTAAACAATTTTATTAACATAATATATAGTCAGTTCAACTAGTAATGATCAATTAGTAGTAAAAAGATTAGGTTTTGCAGCTGGACTCGTCCGTCGGCTCAATCAATATGTACTGATGGGTTCCCTATAATTTATTTCTATCTGTGTTAGTCCAACACCCATCATGCCACTCTATTCATCCACGTTTGTCTCTTTCCCAGAATTTACCTTTTTGTCTTGCTTTAATGACTGACAACTCTTTTCATAGGTCGTAATTATTGGTGATTGATGAAACTATATGCCCACACAGCTGTTTTACTTGATATTCATCATTTGTGTTCTGAAGGGATTTTGGAAATTGCATTTCACAACTATTATCTATGAAGTCTATGTCTTTTTCATCAATCAGCTTTCCAAAAAAACTCAGTGATGCGCTTGGCAGAAGAATTGAAGAAGAATATGGTATTATGCTACTGAATTTCTTTCTCTATGGGTTTTCTAGTTTCTTCATTAGCTTGCAGATAATTCCCTTATTTGGTTTTTGAAGGAAATGAGCGTTCCTTAATGGTCATAATACGAGATTTATACATAACGACTATTTGATTTGATAATAACCTACTATATGATCGTAAGTCCTATCAATATATATATATTTTTCCCACTCATTTCTGTAGCTAACAAATTCCTGTATTTATAGACTTCTAGGGTGCTTGGTTTAGGACTAAGGATGTGAAATGCATGGTCAATTTAAGCTCATCCTTCACAACCACTAGTTACTCGCCTTTTGGCCCTGTGAATTTCTGGATTGATAGACCTTCTTTTATTAGCTCAGTCCTCACTATCATCATCTTTGTTGATGGGTCTTTATTATAATGTTCTTGTGGTTTAGCTTAGTTAGTATCACCCAAGATTTCTGGGACGATGTGTTTCGGATCTATGTGATTCTTTATTTCACTGTCCACTTCCTCTGCTAGCTCCATATCTCCTCTTTTTGAAATTCCATTTAAATTGTCTATATATTTCTTTGAAGGTTGGACGTGGTAATAGCTTAGAGTTTCTCCTTCTTCACAAGCACCTCCGATGTCATTCTCCTCTCTGCATAATTTCGGTCTTGGTACCTCTTGCCACCTTTCTCATGGCATACCATTATGGTCATCTCGTATTGGGGATGAGCTATGTGCTCTCCTTGAGTTTGACTTAATTCAAGCATTAGTAATCATTGATTCTACTGGATTTCCCAATCTTCATAGACTGCCTCTCTATAAATATTATCGTCATAATCGAAGTCTTCATTGGACTGAATGTAATAGAAGTCATCCATGACTTGGTGCTGACTAATTATTTTGTGTCTAGGATTCCTAAAACTAAACAAATGTTAGAACTCTTATTTAACGAAATAAATTGAAAGTCATAACTATAACCTACAAATTCCCTAATTATTCTTTAAAGTGCAAAGATTCAAATTAATCTAGTAAAGTTTCCTGTAACACCCCCACGCCCGAAACCGTCACCGGAGTCAAGCTTGAGGTGTTACTAAACTTATCTTACCTTTTAAACAACTCTAAACCACTTATTTTAATTTTTGGAATAAACTGTATTTTGCGTCATGGTTGCTTAAAAATTCATTTCTCGAGTTTCAAAACTTGAAATTAAGATCCATAAATTTTTCCCAAAACTAGACTCATATATCTATCTACTAATTTTTTTCTAGAATTTTTTATGTAGCCAATTAGTACAGTTTATTAGTTAAAGTTACCCCTGTTTCAGAATTCGACTGCACTAGCCTCTACTTACTACGAACCACTTTTATCTCTGTAAAACAATTATATGACTATACCATTTGTTTCTATTAAAACTAGATTCAATAAGGATTCTAACCATATAAAGTACACCACAAAATTATTTTTATAAAATTTATGGTGAATTTCTAAAGTTGGAACAGGGGATCTAGAAATCTCTCTGGCCCTATTTCACCAAAACTCAGATACCCTATAAAATACAAAACCTTTACCTGTTTTGCTTATTCCATATGCAAATAGACACGACGAGCTTTAATTTCATATATTATTCACCATCAACCCATGTCTCTACAATTTCTTGTGATTTTTCAAAATCCCATTATTTCTGATACTTGAATCTATTTTTAAGTTACTTTCAAATTTTTCTTAGTTTTCATGTGATAGTTACTAAATCATACATACTATTAAACATGTATATCATCAGCCACTCTATTAGCTAATCACTATCAAGTATTTACACATCATTCATTGATCATATCATATCAAAAGAAACCAAGTTCCTATACATGCCATACACAAAACGAAACGTCTAACTATACCAATGTGATTTCTTCGATAGTGTGATCGGGTCTCCGACGTTTCCTTCAATCCCCGAGTGGCTTGATAAAAACTATAAGAAAAAGAAAATAAAGAGAGTAAGCATTAGGCTTAGTAAGCTTACAAGAAAATAAATTACAACATTCAACATAATGAATAATTATACATAATGTCACCTAGCCTCATAAACTTTCTTTACTTCTCATTTTCTACCTTCTTCTTTACTCACTTACCATCTTTCTTACCTAACCTTTCACTATTCATAAATATAATCTACCTTCCCTTTTGTTGATAATTCACTGTAATTTAACGTGTACAATGACCCGTTGAACCACCTGTCTATCAATATCCTGCCAATGCCATGTCTTCGACATGGACTTACATGAATTATTCCTGTCTCCAATGCCATATATATATATATATATATATAATATGGGCTTACATGGCTCATTTCTGTCTCCAAAGCCATATAACTAATATGGACTTACATGGCTCATTTTTGTCCTGTCCTGTCCTGTCAACCCCAATATCTTAACATTCCTAAGGTTCAAACGGGGCTTCCTAATGCCTTTTCTCTGTCACTTCACCTTTAATTCGACTTTAAATATTCAAAGAAAATAAGTATATAAATGCTGGAAATTGACAATAATAATGTAATATAAAAGAATATTGCATTTATTTCATCAAACTTACCTCGATACAAAATGTGACTAAACTTTACAATTTAGTCCTTTACTTTTCTTTTCCCCGATCTACTCCCGAATTTCGCTCTTCTTGATCTATAATAGAAAATTTAACTTATTTAATATTCACATTTATCAAAACAGTCCTTGACCCATACTTTGGAAAAATTACATTTTTGCCCCTAAACTTTCACATATTTGCACTTTTGCCCCAAGGCTCGTAATTTAAAGTTCATACTATTTTATTATTTTTTATGACATGCTGATTATTTTTCCCTTCTATGACAACATCAAATTCACACTCTAACATGTACTTATGACTATTAGGTATTTTTACCGATTAAGCCCTTTTACTCGTTTTCACTTAAAAACGAGTAGTACAAGTTGTCTAACATAATTTAAAACCTCTTATGCTATCATAAAACATCAAAATAAACACTTTTCTCCTATGGGTATTTTTCCAAATATGAACCCTAACTTAAATTATTGCTAACATAAGCTTTATCGAGCTACCGGGACTCCGAAAACGTAAAGAACATTAAAAACGGGGCTTGGAATCACTTACTACGGAGCTTGAAAGCTTAAAACAAACCCTAGCTATGGAGAACCCTTGAAATTTCGTGCTAATGAAGAAGATGATGAATTTTGTGTTATTTTTCCCTTTTTATTTCATTTAATATCCAAATGACCAAAATGCCCTTCCTTATTAAACTTTCAAAAATTCCATCTATGTCCTATTTTGTCCATGAACTTATAAATTGGTCAAATTGTTATTTAAACCCTCCTAATTAATATTTCAAAGCAATTTCATACTAAAAACTTCTAGAATGCAAGTTTTGCAAATTATTCGATTTAGTCCCTAATCTCAACTTAAGCACTTTATGCATAGAATTTCATCACGAAATTTTCACACAATCATGCAATCATATCATGAACCTCAAAATAATAATAAAATAAATTTTTATACCTCAGATTTGTGGTTTCAAAACCACTGTTCCGTTTAGGCCCTATTTCGGGATGTTACATTTCTCCCCCACTTTAGGGATTTTCGTCCCCGAAAATCTTACCTGTGAAGAGATTTGAGTACTGTTTTCGTATAGCCTCTTCAGGTTCCCATGTAGCCTCGTCTACCCCATGTCTATTCCATAGTACTTTCACAAGTGCAATACTTTTGTTCCTTAATTACTTTATCTACTATTACATGCTTGCCTAATGGATTCGATACTTTAATCACAAATTCTGTAGATTATATAGGCATACTTGTACTAGACATCAATTTCTTGCAAACATATGAATGAGTTGAACCCGGATCAATCAAAGCAATGACATTAACATCGTATAGAGAAAATATACCCGTAACCACATCGGGGAAGGATGCCTCTTCGCGTGCACGAATAGCATAAGTCCTTGCAGGGGCTCTAACATCTGGTCTCACAACCGAATCTCTTGAGGTACCTCTATTACTTGTTCCTACTCCCGGTTGCCTCGGTGATCTGCCTCTAGTAGGAGCATTTCTAGATCTAGCACTCTGTGTTATCTCTCGATTAGCTATCTCTGGACATTCTCGTACAAAATGATCTAGAGCACTGCATTTATAACAAACATTTTGCCTGCCCGACAAGGACCATAATGAAGTCTACCACACCGTGAACACCCTGATCTACCCTGTTCAACATTACCTACACTCGCAGTCGAGGTGTTCTGAGCCTTCGAATCCTTAAATCTGCTGCCTCTATTCTGACTAGAATACCCGACTGAGAAACTAGATCTGGTAGAAAACTTCTTTGGTCTTTTGGATGTAGCCTGGAATGACCTGCTCATCTGTCTCTTCTTTGTATCTTGTGTCTCTGTCTCAACTTTGCCTTTTGTTTTTAACAGCTCCTCTGCCTTACATGCTCTCTCAACTAAAATAACGAACTCTTTTATTTCTAGGACATCCACTAACAGTTGGATATTATCATTTAACCCATCCTCAAACCTTTTACACATAATAGCCTCTGTGGACACACATTCTCGAGCATATTTACTAAGCCTGACAAATTTGTGCTCATAATTGGTCACTGTCATATTACCTTGTTTCAATTCCAGGAATTCCTTTCTCTTCTGGTCAATAAACCTCTGACTGATGTACTTTTTACGAAATTCCTCCTGAAATAAATCCCAAGTGACCTTCTCCTTTGGTACAACTGATACAAGTGTCTTCCACCAGTAGTAGGCTGAGTCTCTAAGAAGTGATACTACACATTTCATACATTCCTCGGGTGTACAAGATAATTCTTCAAAGACTCTGATAGTATTTTCTAACCAAAATTCTGCTCTTTCTGCATCATCACCTTTTTTGCTCGGAACTCTTCTGCCCCTTGTTTCCTGATTCTATCAACTGGTGGCTTTTCTCTTATCACTGTACCTGTGACTGGGGGAGCTTGAGCTACATGGGTAGCCTGAGAATCATGAGGGGGTAGAGGTCTAACTGCCGGATTCGTACGAACGAACTCGGCAAACAAATCATTCAAAGCTTGGAAGAGAGCTTCTCGAGTCACTCATCCCTTATTAATTGTTACTGGCCTATTCTCAGATGGCGCTGCCCCTTCCGTGGGAGCAGGCTCATTACTTTCTACATCATCATCACCAGCTCGCTCGAGATCCATTACTATAAAATAAAATATCTAAAAATCGTCAGGAGTCGTCACAATATCAAAATACAGGTATGGCATGTATAGCTAGACTTTTACTCACACTAACTGTTCTGAGAACCGACTAAACCTGCTCTGATACCAATAAATGTAACACCCCCACGCCCGAAACCGTCACCGGAGTCAAGCTTGAGGTGTTACTAAACTTATCTTACCTTTTAAACAACTCTAAACCACTTATTTTAATTTTCGAAATAAACTGTTTTTCTGCGTCATGGTTGCTTAAAAATTCATTTCTCGAGTTTCAAAACTCGAAATTAAGATCCGTAAATTTTTCCTGAAACTAGACTCATATATATATCTAATAATTCTTTTCTAGAATTTTTGACTTAGCCAATTAGTACAGTTTAGTAGTTAAAGTTACCCCTATTTCAGAATTCGACTGCACTGCCTCTACTTACTACGAACCACTTTTCTCTCTGTACAAAAATCATATGACTATGCCGTTTGTTTCTATTAAAACTAGATTCAATAAAAATTCTAAAAATATAAAGTAAACCACCTAATTATTTTTGTAAAATTTATGGTGAATTTCTAAAGTTGGAATAGGGGATCCAGAAATCGCTCTGGCCCTATTTCACCAAAACTCAGATACCCTATAAAATACAAAACCTTTTCCTATTTTTCTTATTCCATATGAAAATAGACACAACAAGATTTAATTTCATTTATTATTCACCATCAACCCATGTCTCTACAATTTCTTGTGATTTTTCAAAATCCTGTTATTTCTAATACTTGAATCTGTTTTTAAGTTACTTTCACATTTTTCTTAGTTTTCATGTGATAGTTACTAAATCATACATACTATTAAACATGTATATCATCAGCCACTCTATTAGCTAATCACTAGCAAGTATTTACACATCATTCATTGATCATATCATATCAAAAGAAACCAAGTTCTTATACATGCCATACACAAAACAAAACGTCTAACTATACCAATGTGATTTCTTCGATAGTGTGATCGGGTCTTCGACGTTTCCTTCGATCCCCGAGTGGCTTGATAAAAACTATAAGAAAAAGAAAATAAAGAGAGTAAGCACTAGGCTTAGTAAGCTTACAAGAAAATAAATTACAACATTCAACATAATGAATAATTATACATAATGTCACCTAGCCTCATAAACTTTCTTTACTTCTCATTTTCTACCTTCTTCTTTACTCACTTACCATCTTTCTTACCTGACCTTTCACTATTCATAAATATAATCTACCTTCCCTTTTTTCTGATAATTCACTGTAATTTAACGTGTACAATGACCCGTTGAACCACTCGAATACTAAGGATACTAGGTCGTTCCTCGCTCATCAATATCTCGCTAATGCCATGTCTTCGACATGGACTTACATGAATTATTCTGTCTCCAATGCCATATATATATATATATATATATATAATATGGGCTTACATGGCTCATTCCTGTCTCCAAAGCCATATAACTGATATGGACTTACATGGCTCATTTCTGTCCTGTCCTATCCTGTCAACCCTAATATCCTAACATTCCTAAGGTTCAAATGGGGCTTTCTAATGCTTTTTCTCTGTCACTTCGCCTTTAATTCTACTTTAAATATTCAAAGAAAATGAGTGTATAAATGCTGGAAATTGACAATAATATTGTAAAATAAAAGAATATTGCATTTATTTACTGTAAACTTACCTCGATACAAAATGTGACTAAACTTTACAATCTAGTCCTTTACTTTTTCTTTTCCCCAATCTACTCCCGAATTTCGCTCTTCTTGATCTATAATAGAAAATTTAACTTATTTAATATTCACATTTATCAAAACAGTCATTGACCCATACTTTGGAAAAATTACATTTTTGCCCCAAAACTTTCACATATTTGCACTTTTTCCCCAAGGCTCGTAATTTAAACTTCATCCTATTTTCTTATTTTTTATGACATGCTGATCATTTTTCCCTTCTATGACAACATCAAATTCACACTCTAACATGTACTTATGACTATTAGGTATTTTTACCGATTAATCCCTTTTACTCGTTTTCACTTAAAACCGAGTAGCACAAGTTGTCTAACATAATTTACAACCTCATATTATATCATAAAACATCAAAATAAACACTTTTCTCCGATGGGTATTTTTCCAAATATGAACCCTAACTTAAATTATTGCTAGCATAAGCTTTATCGAGCTACCGGGACTCCGAAAATGTAAAGAACATTAAAAACGGGGCTTGGAATCACTTACTATGGAGATTGAAAGTTTGAAACAAACCCTAGCTATGGAGAACCCTTGAAATTTCGTGCTAATGAAGAAGATGATGAATTTTGTGTTATTTTTCCCTTTTTATTTCATTTAATATCCAAATGACCAAAATGCCCTTCCTTATTAAACTTTCAAAAATTCCATCCATGTCCTATTTTGTCCATGTACTTATAAATTGGTCAAATTGTTATTTAAATCCTCCTAATTAATATTCCAAAGCAATTTCATACTAAAAACTTCTAGAATGCAAGTTTTGTAAATTATTCGATTTAGTCCCTAATCTCAACTTAAGCACTTTATGCATAGAATTTCATCACGAACTTTTCACACAATCATGCAACCATATCATGAACCTCAAAATAATAATAAAATAAATTTTTCTACCTCGAATTTGTGGTTTCACAACCACTATTCCGTTTAGGCCCTATTTCGGGATGTTACATTTCTCCCCCCCTTTAGGGATTTTCGTCCCCGAAAATCTTACCTGTGAAGAGATTTGGGTACTATTTTTGCATAGCCTCTTCGGGCTCACATGTAGCCTCGTCTACCCCATGTCTATTCCATAGTACTTTCACAAGTGCAATACTTTTGTTCCTTAATTGCTTTATCTACTAATACATGCTTGCCTAATGGTTTCGATACTTTAATCACAAATTCTGTAGATTCTATAGGCATACTTGTACTAGACATCAATTTCTTGCAAACATATGAATGAGTTGAACCCGGATCAATCAAAGCAATGACATTAATATCATATAGAGAAAATATACCCGTAATCACATCGGGGAAGGATGCCTCTTCGCGTGCACGAATAGCATAAATCTTTGCAGGGGCTCTAACATCTGGTCTCACAGCCGAATCTCTTGAGGTACCCCTGTTAGTTGCTCCTGCTCCCGGTTGCCTCGGTGATCTGCCTCTAGTAGGAGCATTTCTAGATCTAGCACTCTGTGTTATCTCTCGATTAGCCATCTCTGGACATTCTCATACAAAATGATCTGGAGCATCGCATTTATAACAAACATTTTCGCCTGCCCGACAAGGACCATAATGAAGTCTACCACACCGTGAACACCCTGATCTACCCTATCCAACATTACCTACACTTGCAGTCGAGGTGTTCTGAGCCTTCGAATCCTTAAATCTGCTGCCTCTATTCTGACTAGAATACCCGGTTGAGAAACTAGATCTGGTAGAAAACTCCTTTGGTCTTTTGGATGTAGCCTGGAATGACCTGCTCATCTGTCTCTTCTTTGTATCTTGTGTCTCTGTCTCAACTTTGCCTTTTGTTTTTAACAGCTCCTTTGCCTTGCATGCTCTCTCAACTAAAATAACGAACTCTTTCATTTCTAGGACACCCACTGACAGTCGAATATTATCATTTAACCTATCCTCAAACCTTTTACACATAATAGCCTCTGTGGACACACATTCTCGAGCATATTTACTCAGCCTGACAAATTTGTGCTCATAATCGGTCACTATCATATTACCTTGTTTCAATTCCAGGAATTCCTTTCTCTTCTGGTCAATAAACCTCTGACTGATGTACTTTTTATGAAATTCCTCCTGAAAGAAATCCCAAGTGACCTTCTCCTTTGGTACAACTGATACAAGTCTCTTCCACCAGTAGTAGGCTGAGTCTCTAAGAAGTGATACTACACATTTCATACATTCCTCGGGTGTACAAGATAATTCGTCAAAGACTCTGATAGTATTTTCTAACCAAATTTCTGCTCTTTCTGCATCATCATCTTTTGTTGCTCGGAACTCTTCTGCCCCTTGTTTCCTGATTCTATCAACTGGTGGCTTTTCTTTTATCACTGTACCTATGACTGGGGGAGCTTGAGCTACATGGGTAGCCTGAGAATCATGAGGGGGTGGAGGTCTAACTTCCAGATTCGTACGAACGAACTCGGCAAACAAATCATTCAAAGCTTGGAAGAGAACTTCTCGAGTCACTCCTCCCTGATTAACTGTTACTGGCCTATTCTCAGATGGCGCTGCCCCTTCCGCAAGAGCAGGCACATTACTTTCTACATCATCATCACCAGCTTGCTCGGGATCCATTACTATAAAACAAAATATCTAAAAATCGTCAGGAGTCGTCACACTATCAAAATACATGTATGGCATGTATAGCTAGACTTTTACTCACACTAACTGTTCCGAGAACCAACTAAACCAGCTCTGATACCAATAAATGTAGCCCCCCCACTCCTGAAACTGTCACCGAAGCCAAGCTTGAGGTGTTACTAAACTTATCTTACCTTTTAAACAACTCTAAACCACTTATTTTAATCTTCAGAATAAACTATTTTTCTGCATCATGGTTGCTTAAAAATTCATTTCTCAAGTTTCAAAACTTGAAATTAAGATCCATAAATTTTTCCCAAAACTAGACTCATATATCTATCTACTAATTTTTTTCTAGAATTTTTTACTTAGCCAATTAGTACAGTTTATTAGTTAAAGTTACCCCTATTTCAGAATTCGACTGCACTGGCCTCTACTTACTACGAACCACTTTTCTCTCTGTACAAAAATCATATGACTATGTCGTTTGTTTCTACTAAAACTAGATTCAATTAGGATTCTAAAAATATAAAGTAAACCACTTAATTATTTTTTTAGTATTTATGGTGAATTTCTAAATTTGGAATAGGGGATCCAGAAATCACTCTGGCCCTATTTCACCAAAACTTAGATACCCTATAAAATACAAAACCTTTACCTATTTTGCTTATTCCATATGAAAATAGACACAACAAGATTTAATTTCATATATTATTCACTATCAACCCATGTCTCTACAATTTCTTGTGATTTTTCAAAATCCCGTTATTTCTGATACTTGAATCTGTTTTTAAGTTACTTTCACATGTTTCTTAGTTTTCATGTGAGAGTTACTACTTAATCATATATACTATTAAACATGTATATCATCAGCCACTCTACTAGCTAATCACTAGCAAGTATTTACACATCATTCATTGATCATATCATATCAAAAGAAACCAAGTTCCTATACATGCCATACACAAAATGAAACGTCTAACTATACCAATGTGATTTCTTCGATAGTGTGATCGGGTCTCCGACGTTTCCTTCGATCCCCGAGTGGCTTGATAAAAACTATAAGAAAAAGAAAATAAAGAGAGTAAGCACTAGGCTTAGTAAGCTTACAAGAAAATAAATTACAACATTCAACATAATGAATAATTATACATAATGTCACCTAGCCTCATAAACTTTCTTTACTTCTCATTTTCTACCTTCTTCTTTACTTACTTACCTTCTTTCTTACCTGACCTTTCACTATTCATAAATATAATCTACCTTTCCTTTTGCTGATAATTCCCTGTAATTTAACGTGTACAATGACCCGTTGAACCACTCGGAATACTAAGGATACTAGGGTCGTTCCTGTCTATCAATATCCTGCCAATGCCATGTCTTCGACATGGACTTACATGAATTATTCCTATCTCCAATGCCATATATATATATATATATATATATATAATATGGGCTTACATGGCTCATTCCTGTCTCCAAAGACATATAACTGATATGGACTTACATGGCTCATTTCATCTGTCCTATCCTCAACCCCAATATCCTAACATTCCTAAGGTTCAAACGGGCTTCCTAATGCTTTTTCTCTCATCACTTACCTTTAATTCGACTTTAAATATTCAAAGAAAATAAGTATATAAATGCTGAAATTGACAATAATAATGTAAAATAAAAGAATATTGCATTTATTTCATCAGTAAACTTACCTCGATACAAAATGTGACTAAACTTTACAATTTAGTCCTTTACCTTTTCTTTTCCCCGATCTACTCCCAAATTTCGCTCTTCTTGATCTATAATAGAAAATTTAACTTATTTAATATTCACATTTATCAAAATAGTCCTTGACCAATAATTTGGAAAAATTACATTTTTGCCCCTAAACTTTCACATATTTGCACTTTTGCCCCAAGGCTCGTAATTTAAACTTCATCCTATTTTCTTATTTTTTATGACATGCTGATCATTTTTCCCTTCTATGACAACATCAAATTCACACTCTAACATGTACTTATGACTATTAGGTATTTTTACCGATTAAGCCCTTTTACTCGTTTTCACTTAAAACCGAGTAGCACAAGTTGTCTAACATAATTTAAAACCTCATAATCTATCATAAAACATCAAAATAAACACTTTTCACCTATGGGTATTTTTCCAAATATGAACCCTAACTTAAATTATTGCTAGCATAAGCTTTATCGAGCTACCGAGACTCCGAAAACGTAAAGAACATTAAAAACGGGGCTTGGAATCACTTACTATGGAGCTTGAAAGCTTGAAACAAACCCTATCTATGGAGAACCCTTGAAATTTCGTGCTAATGAAGAAGATGATGAATTTTGTGTTATTTTTCCCTTTTTATTTCATTTAATATCCAAATGACCAAAATGCCCTTCCTTATTAAACTTTCAAAATTCCATCCATGTCCTATTTTGTCCATGAACTTATAAATTGGTCAAATTTTTATTTAAACCTTCCTAATTAATATTCCAAAGTAATTTCATACTAAAAACTTCTAGAATGCAAGTTTTGTAAATTATTCGATTTAGTCCCTAATCTCAACTGAAGCACTTTATGCATAGAATTTCATCACGAAATTTTCACACAATCATGCAATCATATCATGAACCTCAAAATAATAATAAAATAATTTTTTCTACCTCGGATTTGTGGTTTCACAACCACTGTTCCGTTTAGGCCCTATTTCGAGATGTTACATTGCCTCATCTGCAACGGTACCAACAACTTAACCGTCTTCGGACGTACTAATGTCCAGAATGTGAATACTGCAATAAAATAGAAAGTTATGTGGCAGTATCCGCAAGTATACTATTGAGTTGTAATATAGATTTTACAACGAAGTAAGTAAGTACTCCAAAGATCGTACCAAGGGGAAGCGAATACTAAATCAATCTTAACCTCAACAATTAAAGATCTAATTAATACTTTAAGTTAGTTATAGTACAAGAGTAAAATAAGAAATATGTTTAGGATTTGTAAACTAAGAAAATAAAATAACATAAAAAGAAATTAAAGTTGCAATAGATAGATATAAATAAAGTGAATTAAATCTAAGGATGGGTGATCATCTTACTCCGACAATCCCAATTAATTGTTGTCTCGGGTTCTTCGTCAACCAACTAGTTGCCACCCTAGTAGGATCTTCTGATCTTCCTCTAACATAGCGAGTCAATAAGAACTACTTATCTTTCAACCTCACGGTCCAGGCTAGCTTAGGGTAAAGGTGTTCACAAATGGGCAAAACCAATTTTGGGTTAATTCCCACCTTGATGACTTCCCAAGGTTGTCAGAACTAGGGTTTGTCTCAAATTATTCCTTTTCCAAGCAATTGATCTATTGAGTAACCCTACAAAACAATTGAGAGATCATACCTCCACTCACCAATCCCTCATAAAAGGATTAGTTTCTCATGGCTTTAATAAACAACATGGAAAGAATGGAAGAATTGATCATGGGGAATGAAGCAGAATTTAGCATTTAAGAAAGTCTGATTGATATTAAATAAAACGAATCCAAAGAAGTTGATCTTGTTTTACAGTCGGATCTCTTGAAAAAACAAAAAAAAAATAGACTATGAAAACCTAAGAGAAACAAAAAAACAAATTTAAAACCTAAGAAAACAATCTAAGCAAATGGAATGGTGTCCATAATGTGTGCCAAAGAAGCCTATTTATAGCCTTTAGGTAGCCTTGTTATTCACCCTATGTTACAGACATTCCTGAGCTTTAAGTTTGATTGTGCAGACTAAAACGCCTTTGCTTCATGTTTTATTCTTGTCACAGAGTCAATGTCATGACACACCAGGACCTTTTTCATGTGTGTCGCGACATACCAACCAGTATGCTCCTCTGTAGCCATCTTCAGGGGTATGTGGCGACATCCTCAGCCTATGTCGCGACATTGAAGGTAGTTTCTTACTTTCTCTATTCTGCTCTTTATGTTGTGACATTAGATCTCCCATGTGGTGACATAGCGTCCAGTATTGGCCCAAAATGCACTCTATTGTTCTCCTGCACACTCGCAAAGTATGTTAACTCTCCCTTAGGCCTTGTTCGGCCCTTAAAGTTAATAAAAGACTCGATGTGCACATTTTATTGAATATGAGTCAAACTAAAGAAACTTAAGTAAAACATAATGAAAATACTTGTATTCAAGCTCCTTAAATGTGAAAACTAGTTTAATCTGCTACACCGAATTACGGCAGATCATTGATCCTAACACACTTTTTTCTATAACCCGCTAATGTTAACCTGTAACCTATATCTATGCTGTAAATTATCCCTTTTATTAACTCTTTTTTTTGTTGAGATTTTATTTGGTTAGTATTCTGACTATATTTCACCATTTTCATTGTTGGATATTACTTTGTTCTAAAAAAATCAATCAAAAAAAGAAAGAAAAAACATAAAAAAATTTGATTGATCTTGAATCGTTAGTTTCATATTATGTTGATAAGCTCGTTTTCATTCTTTATTTCTTATTGATGTAAATTGTTTTAATTTAGTATTTAATTTTTTCTAGTTTGGTAACTTATTAACTCGATCTCGATTGTAACCGACTTTCCTAACCTTTTCCATACCCTTAACCTAAGCCCTATTACAACCTTGTTAAGACCTCTTGATTGGTGTGTCATCTCATTCTATAGTGGTGGACTTTTGATTTTCAAGCAAGCATATGGTAATAACATTTCTTATTCGACTATGGAGTACATCTTACTTAAACCTTAAACACTTTAGTGCTTTGAGTGAATCCTTAGTGAGGCTGTTATTTCTTCTTGAGCTTGAATTTCAGGTATTTATTGAGATAAGGGAGCTGCCTAATGTTTTTAACACTTAAAAGTTGTTGTTTGGACTGCTTGTGTTGTTTAGTGTCATTTTAGTGTGAATTTCCATTGCATGATTATCTATAAATTATCCTAAGACATGGTGGGAACAATAAATTGAGAGAAGTTAACTTGTCTGTGGGTTAAGGATTTTGCTTGAGGACAAACAAAAGCTTAAGTGTAGGGATAATTGATAGGTGCTAAAAGTAACATGTTTTAATCGCATTCTTAATGTGTTTTTAGGTGATTATTCGATGTTAATGGTGAATTTTATGCTCCTAATCCGTTAAATTAATGTTTTTATACTTAGGAGAGCATTTGGGAGCAAAAGGAGTGAAAAATGAGAAACAACGGAAAAATTAGAGCGAGTTATAGGAGCCACACAGGCTGCACCTTTCCACACGACCATGTCAGCCACATGAGCTACCACACCTATGTCGATTTCACAATTTGTAGTCTAAACATTAGAAAAAAATGTGACTTTTTTATTTTTTTGGGCATTCAGAGATTATATATGACAAAAATATAAAGATAAGAGTGAACCGTCATAGAATAGTCAAGAAAACAACTCGAAAAATACCATTGAAGTCGATTCTAAAGCATATTTCCATCAATATTGAAGATTCCCTTTTGATTTTTTTGGAGATTATTATGATTTTCTTTGTTTCTTATGGTTATACTGTATTTTGGATTTTTTATTTGCCAGCATGATCTAATTTTCTAAATACTTAAGCAAATAAACTCTATGATGAATTTTGTCGTTTGATTTCTATTTTACGCAATGAAAACTCACATCTTGTTCTCAATTATGTGTGTTTAATTCTTGGTTTAATATTTCTAGACTATTGATCCATGTTTGATGTGCTTAGATCATAGGAGGAATAGACCATGTTTAAAAGTAGATCTAGTGTAATTGAGTGGAGTTGCATGTAATCCTAGAATTAGGACGACATAAATCTACCAGATTAGAGTCAAATCTAATAGGGGAATCCATAGGTCGAGTTAATGCGATAATAAGGGTTTTAATGAATTTTGAATTAATCAACCTAAAGTTAGTTTCTCTTACTTTTGAAGAGTTTCTCTTACTTTTGAAGAGAGTTATTATCATAATATAGGGATTTCTACGAATCAAGATACTAAGTGAAGAAATTGCATAATTTAGATTGATAATGATAGATGAAATCTAGGTGGATTCTTTCTTGGGTATTGTTTTGCTTCTTGGTTGTTAATCGGTTATTTTCTTGATTTGTTCTTTCTCGCATTCATAGTTAATTAATTTAGTTAATGTTAGTTTCAATCAATCACTCTAATTATTCGGTTAAATAATAGAAAGACGGTAATTACTAGTACTTTTAGTCGTTGTGGGAATGATATCTTTGCTCACCATAACTATACTATCAATTGATAGGTGCACTTGCCTTAATCAGATTTTTAGTTGGTTTACAACTACATCAATAACCATTGAACATAGAATGAGAAGTTTTATAACCTATTTTTCTTTTCTTAGGCTTAGGTAACATAACTTTAGCAAGTTTCCCCTACACTTTTAAAAATTTTACACTCAGAGGATAACCCTTCCCCCACAAATTATTAAATGCGTTAGAACTAACAAGAATATAATTCATAATTTCTTTTAGTGTCATATTTTTCCTTTCTTCTAGACCATTTGATTCTGGTGAATAAGAAGGAGTAACTTCATGCATTATGCCCTCTTTTTCACTAAATTTATTTAATAAGAAATACTCACCTCCTCTTTCTAATCTAAATCTTTTAACCTTTCTATTTACCTGATTTTCTACTTTGGCTTTATACTTGAGAAACTTATCAAAGTCTTCATATTTATTTCTAAGAAAATATATCTTAGTGTATCTTGAAAAATCATTAAGAAAAGTCACAATATCTTTTACCTTATCTAGTCATGGTTTGTTTTAAATCTCCTAATTTTGTATGAATTCAGTTTAAAAGTTTTGTTTCCTTAAGAGTTGAAAAACAAGTTTTCTTAGTATGTTTTAATTTAACACATACTTCACATTTTTGCAAGTTGACATTATTATTACTAGAAATCAATCCAATTGTTGAATTTTTTTTTAATTTATAAAACGTTCATATTTCCTAATCTAGTATGCTATAAATCATATAAACCAATCAAGTAAGTATAAGAACTAGCACTACCATTTATTACTTCACAAACATTAAGAACCAATAGTCTATTATTACAATAACCTTTCCCCACAAACACATTATTCTTGGTCATTATAACTTACTAAATTCAAAGGGAATTCTTATACCAACCTTTCTTAATACCCCAACTGAAACTAGGTTGAACATAAAGCACATCATACAATGCAATTGTCTTTCAAAAAGTAAGTTTTAGCATGACCTTGCCTTTCCCAATCACATTAGTTGTTCATGAGCCTCTAAGATAGACGGTTTCTTCTCATGTCTCTACTTGGGAGTAGGAGACAACCACATTTCAATTACCAAAAATATGTCTAGTGGCACCACTTTCTATCACCAACTCTTTCACATTTGTCACAATGTTGACTTGAGAAATGACCACCATAATTATGTAATCTTCTTCAACCAAATTGACATTTGGTTTAGTAGGATTATTATTTCTACATTTTTGGTATCTGTATTTATGTACATGATGGCTAGATTTTCCATAAAACAAAGTAGCTTCTTTTGTTCTTGAAGGCAAGGTTATGTGTATTAGGCTTATACTTATGTTTTTTAACCATACCTATTTTAGGTTTACCATCAACCAAGTTAATAACTGTACTGATGATCTCTTTACTTTTGGTGGTTGGTGCACTCAACGATTATTTGGGTGATTAGGTCCACAAGAGAAAGTTGCTTTTGTTTATGCTTTAGTTGTTGTTTGTAGTCGTAACATGATGGTGGCAGTTTCTTGATCATTAAACCGGCAACAAACTTTTACGGTAAGTTGATGTTCTCAGATTTTAAATCCTATAACACTTGTGGTAATCATTGATTTGTACCTACACATATTTGTTATCAAACATCTACCATCAATAGTATTTTCAAATGAAAACCTTTACTTTACCTGTAACACCCCTTAACCTGTACCCGTCGCCAGAACAGGGTTTTGAATCATTACCAAAACATTCAGAACATTTTTCAATTCATTCGTGCAAGTTACTATTCATTAATCGAGATTATTCATAACATCCTTTAATTGGACCTTCAAGGTCCAATACAAGCCTTGGGATCGAGTCAGCACTTAATCGGGACCTCTAAGAAATTTTCGTGAAATTACAAATTTTTTCCAAGGTGCAGGGCTCACACGCCCGTGTGGTCCAAGGGACACGCCCGTGCTAGAGGCCGTGTTCAAACCCATGTAACTCTCTGACTTTCACTCACGGCCATGTCACGCTCCCTTGTCCTAGGCCGTGTGGTGAATTAATTTAATTCGAATTAGGTGCAGGTTTCACACGGCCAGGACACACGCCCATGTTCCAGGCCGTGTGGCACACACGGCTGACACATACGCCTGTGTCTTTGCCCATGTGCCCAATTCTGAGCATTCTGTTTCTCAAAATTTATTTGCAGGGGACACACGGCCTAACCACATGCCCGTGTTACCAGGCCGTGTGTCACACACTGTCTAGACACACGCCCGTGTATCTGCCCGTGTGGACAAAATGAAGCCATTTCCTAGTTTCATTTCTCACCCAAAATCACCCAAAAACCTACACATAAAACACTCAACCAATTCCAACCAATTCAAGTATTTAAAGTAAGCAATTTCATCATTTAACAAGGCATACCATTTCATACATACATGATTACCAACTCACCTTATCTTAACTTAGGCATTAATAACATTTGATCACATGAACTTAGCCTAACACATGTAGAAATATATGTATATATCATAACAGCTTACTAAATCATATCCCAAAATGAGCCATCACTAGCCATTCTAATGGCTAGGTTACAAAATGACATTTCAAGCCACTATTGGCCAAGTTTCCCTATACATGCCATTACACCAAAACGATTTCACTAAATATACCCAAAATGCTAGATTAATAGTGTTACGATGCTCCAACAATCTTTCATCCTTCACGAGCTACCGAGCACTATAAAATAGGGGGAAAATAAAAGTAGTAAACATTACATGCTTAGTAAGTTCGTATAACAGAAACTAAACTTACCAATCTTGTTTAAGAAATGTAAGCATACATAACATGTTTTCCATCCATTTGGCTAAATTGCCTAAACACATACAATCAATCAAACATGTTAGTCACTAAAATCTTCATATCAATCAAGTAACATAGATGAGCTCATCAAGCAATGTTCTTTCAAGTCATTATAATTTAGCCCAAGATTTTCATGCCAAGTCAAGAGTTATATGTCCATTGAATCTTTGATATCCCGATGAAGGCTCAAGTAGTACACTTGAGGTATACGATTCCTTAATCTTTCAATTCTTATCGAGGGTACCCCTTAGGGTACTTAACCAATGAACACACTTTCGAGCCACATGTCCTATGACAGGATTACCAGTCCAGGCTAAATCTTTTATATAGCGTATGCTCAAAAAGCTTGACTAGGATTACTAGTCTAGGCTAAACCCTAATCTTAACGCATACTCGAGAGGTATTGTATTAGGATTACTCATTCAGGCTAAATCCTTTAGATAACAAGTTCATTGGGATTACTCGTCCGATCTAAATCCCGTTCGTAATAAATGCAGGACCTCATTAATTTTGGGAAAGCATATACATTCATCGGAGATTCAATGTTCAATCGAGACTTAACCCTTTATCACCATTTCACGCATGTATAAATTTTTCCATCATAACATACAAGTAAGACACATTAACATAAATCACATTACATACAATACAACATTCAATTTACATAATTACATATCTGGTTAAGTTACATGAACTTACCTCGACACTTGTTCGCGTAATAATCTACTAATCTGAAATATTTTCCTTTCCTCGATCCAACCTCGAGTTTGTGTTTTCTGGATCTATATAAATGATTTTAATCATCAATTTCATACATTCATACTTAAACAGACTCAATTTACATCCTAGGCAATATTACCATTCTGCCCCTAACTTTTCCAAAATTTTGATTTTGTCCCTAGGCCCGGAAAATGAAACTTGTGCAAATTACTCCCTATTTCAAGTCTAACCAAAGCCTCATTAAAAATTTTCCAGCACATGTTTACATAAAATTTTAGAATTTTTCCTTCAATTTCACAAGTTTGCATTTTAGTCCTTAAATCAAGTTTTCATCAAAAATTATTTGTAAAAATTGTTTATCTATCAATAATCTTTCATTTTCTACCATAAATTTCAAATTTCCAGTATAAAACATCCATGACCCATTTTCATACCTTGATAACTTTTCAAATTAATCCCTCAACTAGAAAGATTAAGCTATCCCGGTTCTAAAATACCATAATTACTAAAAACGGGACAATGAAACTTACCCAATTAGGCCTTGAAAGCTTATTTTCTCTATCCTAGGGTTTCCATGTGTTTTTAGGTTGAACATGATGAAATAATATGATATAATTTCTTTTCATCTTTTAATTAATCATGTATTTTGGTATTTCCAATTTAGTCACTTGTCTTTTCCTATAATTCCATGGAAGAGTCACCATAAAAATCTACATACTTTTATTAATGGTCTAATTACCATATAAGGACCTTAATTTTTGAATTCCATAGCTATTTGATCCTTATAGCAACTAGAATTCAAATTTCGCATTTTATGCGATTTAGTCCTTCTCGTAATTAGGCACTAAATCGATAAAATTTTCAAATCAAAATTTTCACACGTTATTTCTATAATATTACGGGAAATATGGTAAAATAAAAATAAAATATATTTTGAATCAGATTTGTGGTCCCGATACCACTGTTCCGATTTCACTGAAAAATGGGCTGTTACAACTCTCCCCCCCCCCTTTAGGGATTTTTGTCCTCGAAAATCTTACCAGTAAAAAGATTTTGATATTTCTTTCTCATTGTATCCTCTGGTTCCCAAGTAGCCTCCTCAATACCATGCCTTTGCCAAAGAACATTTACCAAAGCTACCTTTTTATTTCTTATCTCTTTTGTTTCCCCAGCTAAGATTTTTATTTGTTCCTCACCATATGTCATATCAAGATGAATCTCTACCTCTATCAGAGAGATAACATATGAAGGATCAGCTGGATACGGTCGTAACATAGACACATGAAAAACATTATGAATCCGTTCAAGCTTTGGTGGTAAAGCTAACTGATATACAATCGGTCCAATTCTTTCTAAAATCTCATATGGCCCAATGAACCGTGGACTCAATTTTCCTTTAAAACCAAACTGGAGTACTTTCTTCCAAGGTGACACTTTCAAGAATACCTTGTCACCAACCTGAAATTCTATTTCCTTTGTTTTCAAATCAACATAAGACTTTTGTCGATCAGAGGCTGCTTTCAGGCTGTCTCAAATTACCTTCACTTTTTCTTCGGTCTCTAGGACCAAGTCAACTCTATGTAACTTTTTCTCATTGAGTTCTGTCCAGTACAATGGAGTTCTACATTTTCACCCATATAAGGCTTAATATGGTGCCATTTTAATACTAGACTGATAACTGTTATTATAAGCAAATTCAACTAGAAGCAAATACCTTTCCTGTTACCTTCAAACTTGAGTACACAACACCGAAACATATCTTCCAAGATCCGTATTACCCGTTCAGATTGACCATCTGTTTGGGGGTGGAAAGCAGAACTAAAGTGTAACTGAGTACCCAGAGCTTCTTGTAATTTACTCCAAAATCGAAAAGTAAATTGAGGATCTCTGTCTGAAATAATGGAGACAGGCAGTCTATGCAATCTGACTATCTCAGAAACATATAACTTAGCCAATCTATCCAACGAAAAATCCACACGTACCGAGATAAGGTGTGCAGACGTTGTCAACCGATCAACAATTACCCAAATGGCATCTTTCTTCTTCGGAGACAGGTGTAGCCCCATTACAAAATCCATGGTAATTCTTTCCCACTTCCATTCCGGTATCGTAACTGGCTGTAATAGACCAGAAGGCAACCAATGTTTAGTTTTTATTTGCTGACATATCAGTATTTAAATACAAACTCAGAAATATAACGTTTCATTCTCGGCCACGAGTACATCTTTTTTAGATCATTATTCATTTTATTACTACCAGGATCAATAGACATGTTAACATTATGAGCTTCATTCAAGATCTTCTGTACTAGTTCAGAATCTTTCGATACACATACTCTGCCTCTAAATAACAAACAACCAACAGTCCCAATCTGAAACTCTAAATCAGGAGTCGATTCACTCTGTACCCTTCTTGCTTGCAACTTACTATCACTTTTCTGAGCTTCAAAAATTTGCTGTAAAAATGTTGGTCTAGCTTTTAACTCAGCTATGATTGAACCATCATCAGACAACAACAATCGAGTGTTCATTTCTCAGAGAGCATATAGGGATTTTCTACTCAAAGCATCTACCACTATACTGGCTTTCCCCGAATGGTAGTCAATAACAAGATCGTAATCTTTCAGCAATTCTAACCATCGGCGCTGTCTCAAATTCAAATCTTTCTGTGACATCAAATATTTCAAGCTTTTATGATCAGTGTATATGTGACATTTTTCACCGAACAAGTAATGCCGCCAAATCTTCAATGCAAACACTATGGCTACCAATTCAAGATCATGTGTCGGGCAATTCTTTTTATTTGTTTTAGTTGTCATGAAGTATAAGCTACCACTTTACCATCTTACATCAAAACACAGCCTAAACCATTCAATGACGCATCACTATAAACTGTAAATTCCTTACCTGATTCAGGCTAAACTAACACAGGTACTTTTATCAATAAAGCCCTTAATCTTCAAAGCTCTACTGACATTTATCATTCCACTCAAATTTTACATCTTTCTGTAACAAACAAGTCATCTAAGAAGCTATCATTGAAAAACTTCTTACAAATCTCCAATAATAACCGACTAGTCCAAGAAAACTTCAGACTTCAGAAACGTTCTTTGGTGGTTTCCAATTTACAATGGCTGAAATTTTATTCGGGTCTACCGTGAAACCTTCAGCAGACACAATATGCCCAAGGAAACTAACTTCTCATAGCCAAAATTCACATTTATTGAATTTGGCATACAATCGTTTCTCTCGCAGGGTTTGCAACACTATTCTCAAATGTTCAGCATGTTCACTTTCATCTCGAGAGTAAACCAAAAAATCATCTATAAATACCACCACAAACCTATCTAAATATGGGCTGAAAATTTTGTTCATCAAGTACATAAACACTTCAGGTGCATTTGTCAAGCTGAATGGCATCACAAGAAACTCATAGTGTCCATACCTGGTTCTAAAAGTCATCTTTGGCACATCCGATTCCTTTATCCATAATTGGTAGTAACCAGAACGGAGATCAATATTTGAAAATACAGTAACACACTTTAACTAATCAAACAAGTCATCAATCTGAGGCAATGAATACTTGTTCTTTATTGTAACTTTGTTGAGCTGTCTGTAATCAATACACAGCCTCAATGATCCGTCCTTCTTCTTTACAAATAAACCGGCACACCCCAAGGTGAGTAACTAGATTGAGCAAAACTTCTGTCAATCAATTCTTGCAACTGTACTTTTAGCTATTTCAACTCAGTAGAAGTCGTTCTATAAGGTGCTATGGATATCGGTGTCGTTCCTGGAACAAGGTCTATAGAGAATTCCACTTCTCTTTCTGGTTGCAAACCAGGTAATTTTTCTGGGAATACATTAGGAAATTCACTTACTACTTGCACTGACTGAATCTTTGACTCAGATACTTTAGCATCCATCACATATGCAAGATAAGCGTCATACCCCTTTCTGACATATTTCTGTGCTGATATTGTTGAAATCAAATTAGGTAATCCATCCAGTTTATCAAATTCAACATGAAGCAATTCACCATTCTAACATTTCAATACAATATATTTATGCATACAGTTTACCACTGCATCATATTGGGTTAACCAATCCATTCTCAAAATCATATCAAATTCATCAAATGGCAACAACATTAAGTCAACCGAAAAACAATAACCCTTTACCACCAATGGATAGTTCGTACAAACTTTTTCCACCATAACACACTGGCCCAGGAGGTTTGAAACTTTAACCATAAATTCAATAAATTCAATAGGAAAATTTTTAACGGACATTAGGTTCGTGCATATATATGAATGTGTGGAACCAGGGTCAACCAATGCAATAATATCAGTATCAAGTGAAGAAAATGTACCAGTAATGACATCTAGCGCAGAGGCATCTTTTCTAGCACAAATAGCATATGTCCTCGCAGGTGCTCGTGCCTCAGATCTAACTGTCATATCCTTGGTAGTACCTCGACTACCACTAACATTACCGAGGTGACGGGGTGGTCTGCCTCTCGCAACAGGATTGCTCAGCCTTGGAGCTGGTTCTATCTCTTTTTCAACTCTTTCGAGACAATTCTTGAGAAAATGGTCAAGTGAACCACATCCGAAACAAGCTCTACTTCTAGACCGACATTCCCTATGATGAAACTTGTTGCAATGTTTACATTTCAATTTGGAATTTCTGACACTACCCACACTAGTCACAGATGGAGTCGAAGACCTCGGGTTAGATCGTTGAGAGCCCGCTCTCTTCTAGAGTATCCCATAGAAGTGGTCATTCAATCATAATACTTCTTTAATTTTTTAAAAGCAAATGATTGTGACTTACTCATAGCTCTTTTTCCAAAAACCCGAGCCTATCTTTTAGATTGTTTCTTTTATTTACTCAGTTCTCCAGCTTTGTCAAATTCCCTTATCTCGAGAATCCAAATCAATAACTTGATATCTTCATTCAAGCCCTCTTTAAAATGTTTACACATTTCAGCCTCGGTTAAAACCTTCTCTGGCATACTTACTCAGTTGAACAAATTCCCGTTCATATTTAGATACAGTCACGCTTCCCTGCTTGGGTTTCAAAAATTCTTTCTTTTTCTAATCCATGAACCTATGACTAACATATTTCTTTCTGAATTCAGTCTGGAAGAATTCCCATGTAATATTCTCTCTCGGTACAACTGATGTTATGGTATTCCACCAATGAGAAGTCGTATCTTTCAATAGAGACACTGCACATTTCAGGCACTCAGCAGGTGCCCAAAACAGTTCATCAAAAACCCGGATAGTGTTTTCAAGCCAAAACTCGGCCCTTTTTAGATCATCATCTGTAGTAGCCCTAAATTTTTCCACCCCATGTTTGTGAATTTTATCTATTGGAGGCTTACCAATCCTAACAGATTCAGCACCCTGTGGTACCTTAGGACCCGGTTGAGGAGCAAGTAGGGGAGGTCATTATACAGCGGGGTTTGTTCTCAAGTATTGGGTATTCATCATTTGAAAAAAGGTTTGTTTTGCCTCCTTACTTCGGCCCTCGGACATGAGGCCTTTCACTATTAGACGCAGAGGCGACTCTTTGAACTGAAGCTAAAGCATTGCTCTCAGCTTCCTCGACTTCAGCTCTAGCTCGGTTGGATGATATTGCTATATGAAAAACACATTTAAAAATGATCAGGAGTCATCACACTATCACAATTTATATAATAGCATGTATAGCTAAACTCGTGTCTGCTACGTCAAATCTGAGAATTGATTAAATCGTAGCTCTGATACCACTAAATATAACACCCCTTAACCCTTTCCCGTCGTTAAAATAGGGTTTCAGAGCATTACCAAAATATTCAGAACATTTTTCAATTCATTCACGCAAGTTACTATTCATTAACCAAGATTATTCATAACGTCCCTTAATTGGACCCTCAAGGTCGAATACGAGCCTTAAGAATGAGTCGGTAATTAATCGAGACCTCTAAGAATTTCTCGTGAAATTACAAAATTTTTCCAACGCCCATGTAGTCCAAGGGACACGCCTGGGTAACCCTGGGACACGCCCGTGCTAGAGGCCATGTTCGACCATGTATAACTCTCTGACTTGTACATACGGCCATACCACACACCCGTGTGCTAGGCCGTATGGTGAATTAATTTAATTCGAATTAGGTAAAGGTTTTACACGGCTAGGACACAAGCCTGTGTTCCAGGCCGTGTGGAACACACAGCTGAGACACACGCCCGTGTCTTGGCCCGTATGCTGAATTCTGAGCATTCTATTTCTCAAAATTTAGGTGCAGGGGACACACGGCCTAACTACATGCCCGTGTTACCAGGTCATGTGTCACACACGGTCTAGACACACCTCGTGTGTCTGCCCGTTTGGACAAAATGAAGCCATTTCCTAGTTTCATTTCTCACCCAAAATCACCCAAAGACCTACACATAAAACACTCAACCAATTCTAACCAATTCAAGTATTTAAAGTAAGCAATTACATCATTTAACAAGGCATATCATTTCATGCAAACATGATTACCACCTCACTTTATCTTAACTTAGGCATTAATAACATTTTATCACATGAACTTAGCATAACACATGTAGAAATATATGTATTTACCATAATAGCTTACTAAATCATATCCTAAAATGAGCCATCACTAGCCATTCCTATGGCTAGGTTACAAAATGACATTTCAAGCCACTATTGGCCAAGTTTCCCTATACATGCCATTACACCAAAATGATTTCACTAAATATACCCAAAATGCTAGATTGATAGTGTGACAATGCTCCAACGATCTTTCAACCTTCACGAGCTTCCAAGCACTATAAAACAGGGGAAAAATAAAAGGAGTAAGCATTACATGCTTAGTAAGTTTGTATAACAGAAACTAAACTTACCAATCTTGTTTAATAAATCTAAGCAAACAGAACATGTTTTCCATCCATTTGGCTAAATTGCCTAAACACATACAATCAATCAAACATGTTAGTCATTAAAATCTTCATATCAATCAAGTAACATAGATGAGCTCATCAAGCAATGTTTTTTCAAGTCATTATCATTTTATCTCAAGATTTTCATGCCAAGTCAAGAGTTATATGTCCATTGAATCTTTGAAATCTCGATGAAGGCTCAAGTAGTACACTTGAGGTATACGATTCCTTAATCCTTCAATTCTTATCGAGGGTACCCCTTAGGGTACTTAACCTATGAACACTCTTTCGAGCCACATGTCCTATGACAGGATTACCAATCCAGGCTAAATTTTTTATATAGCATATGCTCAAAAAGCTTGACTAGGATTACTAGTCTAGGCTAAACCCTAATCTTAACGCATACTCGAGTGGTATTGTGTTAGGATTACTCGTTCGAGCTAAATCCTTTATATAACAAGTTCATTGGGATTACTCGTCCGATCTAAATCCCGTTCGTAATAAATGTAGGACCTCAATAATTTCGGGAAAGCATATACATTCATCAGAGATTCAATGTTCAATCGAGACTTAACCGTTTATCACCATTTCACGCATGTATAAATTTTTCCATCATAACATACAAGTAAGACACATTAACATAAATCACATTACATACAATACAACATTCAATTTACATAATTACATATCCGATTAAGTTACACGAACTTACCTCAACACTTGTTCGCGTAATAATCTACTAATCTGAAATCTTTTCCTTTCCTCGATTCAACCTCGAGTTTCTGTTTTCCGGATATATATAAATGATTTTAATCAAAATTTTCATAAATTCATACTTAAACGGACTCAATTTACATCCTAGGCAAAATTACCATTTTGCCCCTAACTTTTCCAAAAGTTCTGATTTTGTCCCTAGGCCCAGAAAATGAAACTTGTGCAATTTACTCCTATTGTAAGTCTAATCAAAGCCCCATTTCAAATTTTCCAGCACATGTTTACATAAAATTTTAGAATTTTTCCTTCAATTTCACAAGTTTACATTTTAGTCCCTAAATCAAGTTTTCATCAAAAATTACTTTGTAAAAGTTATTTATCTATCAATAAGCTTTCATTTTCTACCATAAATTTCAAATTTCCAGCATAATACATCCATGACCCATTTTCATACCTTGATAACTTTTCAAATTAATCCCTCAAATAGACAGATTAAGCTATCCTAGTTCCAAAAATACCAAAATTATTGAAAATGGGACAAGGAAACTTACCCAATTAGGCCTTGAAAGCTTATTTTCTCTCTCCTAAGGTTTCCATGTGTTTTTAGGTTGAATCTGATGAAAATAATATGATATAATTTCTTTTCATCTTTTAATTAATCATGTATTTTGGTATTTCCAATTTAGTCCCTTATCTTCTATAATTCTATGGATGATTCACCATAAAAATATACATACCTTTCTTAATCATCTAATTACCATATAAATACCTTAATTTTTTAATTCCATAGCTATTTGATCCTTATAGCTACTAGAATTCAACTTTTACATTTTATGCGATTTAGTCCTTCTCTTATTTAGGCACTAAATCGATAAAATTTTCATATTAAAATTTTCACACGTTATTTCTATCATATTACGGGCCATATGGTAAAATAAAAATAAAATATATTTTGAATTGAATTTGTGGTCCCGAAACCACTGTTCCGATTTCACTGAAAAATGGGTTGTTACATTACCAGCATCTTCGGTAGTGTACTTTACAATCATATTATCTCACATATCTTGTATTACATTGTACAAACAATAAATGTCAAAAATTTCATTCTAAAGAGTAGAAATAATTGTATGTCTACATACCTTGTTCACATGTACCCCCATAGTTCAACCAACTTATCTAAGGCATTAGACCACAATTTTTCAGTAAAGGCATAAACAACTTATGCAATTTCTCGAACCTAAATAAAACCTCAAAAATATTTTTACGAGATCCATATTCAATAGTAAGGAGAAAATCACAATTATTTTAAGGACTGTCTTGATTTATAAACAAATGGGTGGAAACCTTGACAGGAAGTACTAACAGTATAAGAAACCGAAGTTATATTGAATCCAACCCACTGAAATTGCAAAATTACTCAAACCTTGGTATAGTGAGGTCACCACACTCTAGGATGGATGAACGGAGTGATAAGACAAAGGGTGACCTCCTCAAACCTTAAGGCTTGATAAGTTCGATAGTTCAATTAAGAACCAAGAGAGAAATATCTCACAAATATAGTGTATATTGAAAATAGTCTTTTGTCCTTACAATAATGTCTTAAACCAAAATTTATAGGCTAAAGGAATACTAATGGCCACACTCGGCCTTTAATGCGAAATGTAAGAATTTAATGAAGCCTTAAGCTCAAATACAAGCACCTTGCCATCCATGCATCATGGCATTGAATATGGTGGCTGCAATTTAATTATGTGGAGGACGTATATATGCATGCTTAAGGGAGAATGAATCTTCAAATGTCACATTTAGCTCCTTTGTTGGATGGTCGCACCTGATGTGCTTGGGAATGAAAAATAGCCAACTTCTAAAAGGCTGCCAAAGAGTCTCATACACCTCCCCCTTTGTACTGTCCATGAACACTTAGTCCTTAAGAAAGTGTTGATTCATTTTGAGCAATTAAAAGGCTTCTTGATCTATGGACATGCATTTAACTTAAAGGGGTTCATTCATGCACTCTATTAATCAACCAATATTCATGCATGGTACTTCTAGAAGTTGTTGGTTCATGAATGAATTTGTGTATTCACCCACCCTTAAAAGTCCACCAAAACATCTTCTTCATGTACCCGCCTTAAAGTGAACGAATAGGCAACTTTTCATGCCAAACCGAACAACTTTTGCATGTGAACATCTCTAGATCCTTTTTATCAGCCATTAAACATTCCTATGACATAATAATCACTCAATAAACATGTATTAGGACATCATTAATATACTAATTAAGCTATAATAAAACTGGACAGAATTAATAGCTAGCTTAGGACATATTTAAGATGCAATTAAACTAACAACTAACTAACTAAAAGCTAACAGCATTAAAAACATGTTTTAGGACACATTAATGATGCTAAACACACTTAGGACATATTAAAATGTTGTAATAATAGGACATGAAATAAATCAAAAGTTGTGAAATAAACACAAATTAACATGCATCATTTAGGTCCCAACGTAACGTTTCATATTGTATTTAGATCCTTCAAGCTTGGCCCAATCTCGAAACCTTTTAACCGAATCACATAATGTGACCGGAATCACATCAACAACTCTATGCATATCAAGGATCGAGAATATGTAGTTGCCACCATTGAAATTGCTTCCATCATACACCTCGATCTTAAAGATGTCAAGAAACGATTTGGCATAAGTATTAGGGGGCATCATCGTAGTTGGGGGAGTGACAGCAACATGCATATTATTGGTTGAAGGCAGATACATTGGCAACAGCGATTAGATCCATAATATCCTTAAGATTGTTGGAAATAAGGGGTTAAAAAAAATTTGATGCTTGAGCAATGACTAGCACTATCCTTAAGGATATTTCACGTATTGTGTATCCCTCAGGATTCAACAAACACTTCTGTTTACCAAAGGAAACAAAGAGCAAGAAGAACATAAAAAAATAATAATAATAAACTACTCAGCTAAATGGAAGTGGAAGGAAGGAAAGAATTCCAAGAAAGAGAGGAGAGAAATGCACACTAGTTGATTGATTTTGAAGATAGGTCATGCATGGTATTTATACACACCATGCATTAGAAAAACATAAATGTTATTAATAAGCCTGTTTGACCAAATTTAAAAAAAGAAATAAAAAACGAAGATTGGTCATGCATGGTATTTATAGGCACCATGTATTAGAAAAACATGAACATTGATAGTAAGCCTATTTAACCAAAATAAATTTTCTTTTTAAGAGAAAAAAATGAAATACAAAAACAAATCAAACCTAGTATCGCATACAAGGGGGAATCATCTGATTTACATTAAACTGAGTTTCTTGTCTTAGTTCTCATGTATGCATGTCAATCCTCTTATTTTGGCTCTTAAAAGTCCAATATCAAGTAATGTTATATAAACAAAACTCAAGGAACTTTTTTAGGAATGTGAGATTCTTTGAAATATATTATACTCCCAATAGATCCAAAATATGACAGCTCAAATTTTACCCAAATCGCTTGTATTTTTAAATTGCTAATTCAAATTCATTAAGCATGCACATATTATTTTATTATTTTTAAAATAAATGTATTTAATGTCTGGTAATTACATATATTTTTCCTACCATTCATGTTTTTCATTTTATTTTAATTATATTTTTATGAGCAATTTTATTATAATCCTAACCATGAAGAAATTAACATATTTTTAACATTTACATCATGAAATAATATATTTAACTTTTATAGTACATAATATGTAAAAAAATAAAATAAAATATTACAAACTTAAAAGTGAGTCAAGTAACGCTTGGTCATTCATTATTGGGACTTGAGCCCGACCTGTATTTTAAATAGGTCCAATTTTCTTACTTAAGTCCACTTTTCTAAACTTGATATTTTTTTGTCCAAACTTTTCCTAATTTCATACAAACCTTGGAACTTGATTGGATAGCCCAACTCTAGAGCAGGTTAGATCTAAATATACTCCTTTCAAATCCAATTTGAATATATTATTCTCAAAAAATAAATTGACACTATTTTTGTTGCCTTTGGCCCCTCAATGCCCATTTGATGTCACTTGATACTTATCTAAGGGTCAAATTAGTCATTTAAATCTTTAAGAATAGTTGATACTTAGAATTGTTTGGACAAAATATTAAATTTAAAAATGAGTTTAAGAAAAATAAAGGCTCTAATCACTTGGATTCTAACCTTCAAGGCCCACTTAGCTCGTTTTTCAATTTTATGATTTTATTTTATTTTTATAAATTATGTAGTTTATAGCATATAATGAATAAATATATAGTACAAGTTTGTACATTATAAGTTTGTACATTATGTAATGCACATGATAATTTTGTGTGTTTAAATATGAATAAACATAAAAGTAATATTTTATATTTACTTATCTATAATATATATATATATATATAAGCATGAGTTTGAAAAAAATTTAAATTGCGAGAATATTGTTTATCATTTAATATATTCCTAAATTGTTATTATAAAAAATAATTTTAATATATTATTAGTTATTACATAATAATAGCCTGATAGTTAAGAGTGTTCATTACTCTAAATGTTGTCTAGGTTCGAGTCGCTAGTCACATTTATTATTTGAGTTTTATCCTATTATTGTAATTAAAAAATAACATTGACTAATTATTAATATTAGGTAAAATCTTAACAATATTGAATTAAACTTTGTATTCATATTAAATTAGACTTATTAATAGATTAATGATTAGACGGAATATTGATAGATATTATTAAATACACCGAATATTTTGGTTAAAAATATGAATCAAGGGTAGGCGTCGTTATTGGATTTTTCAAATTCTCAAAATTTTATTATATTCTTAATTACCTGTTAACAATTCGTCAACGTTGAGTTTGGATTTATTGGTTAATTCCTGAATTCACAATATTAATATTAAATAATAATTATATCAAATATTGATGTAAAATTAAGTTTTATAATCCAATCACTATATATTTCACTTTCATTGTGTTGGTAACATATTTTAATATTTTTGTTTCCCAAGTACATGAATCTGTGGTTAATAGCCTCTCCCCACGCCCTTAAAACATTAATTAAACAAACGGAGGGTATGAATAGGAAAAATAAGACTGGAGTCATCATTTTAGGATCTTTCTTGAATATGAAAATAACAACTAAAGTGAAAGATGATTTTCTTTTGATTTATTCGGTGATATATATATATATATATAAAGACATAATTCGATAATTTTCAATAATTCTCTAATCGATGATTTCGATTTAATAAAATTGGAAGAGTGTAACTTAACTTTAAGAAATAGTGTTGTATTGCTTTGATTTATAGTAGACTATATTTACATCTAAGAAGTAAAAGTTTGTTTATTATTGTTGAATTATATTTACATTTTGTCCCATGGAAACCTCCACCAGAAGTGATGTTACAAGAAATATATAATATATGATGATCCCATTCCTTCCATAATAATAATAAGAAGAAAGCATGTAAATGGAAAATTGGCATGACATGAACCTACTATTAAGTAGCCTTCCTTGTTATTGAGTTGTCTTCTAAATTGGAATCCGATACTCTATTCATATTTTTAACCAAAATAAGTCCCTTCTCTCCACCTCTCTTTCTCACTATCACTTGATAGCTAAAAAAAAAAAAAAAAAAGCTGGAAATTACCAACAACAATCATAATGCAAATGAAAGTACCCTCAGAAATTTCTCAATGTCTATAACTGCAATACATGAATAATAATAAATAAATAAAAAGGAATGATTGTTCCATTTCTTTCATCATTTCGTTCTCAGATTGTCGCATTTCTTTTCCAACCTTAATGCATTATTTCCTTTTTCTATATAACTCTCTCTCTCTCTCTCTCTCTCCATGTAAATGTGAAACGTACACCAACACACATGATTTGAAACAAGAGTGGCATGACACTAAGAGCCAAGTGGGTCTTCAACCATGTGGATAAGTTGGTCCACACTGCTCAATCTGAAAGAAACCACAGCTCTTGGCTTAACCCTAGTGTCTCAAACCATCCCCTCCCTCTTGGGTCCCAGCCTTCTTTATACTTTTTATCATTTCTAAATTCTGCTTGTGGAGTAAACATTTTTTGTTATAGCTAATATGTACTGAAAATGGAGTGGAAAAATAAGCAAATGGTAAGAACATTTGTGTCGAGAAAGGACACAAACCTCAACCAATAATAAGTAAAAAGAAGCTAAGCCTTAAAACTCCATGCGCTCTCATACAGGTTAGGCACCCAAACTGCCTAGAATATAATAGTTTTGGGTATATGAGCTCACCATTATTTATATTCTACTTTCAACATTCCTTCTCAACTTCTGTTTATCTCTCATTTAGATTAAATATTGAAATCCATATTTTCATACTTCACTCCTATATTACAGGTATCAATGTCACTCCTATATTATTATTTTGAAGTCAAAACAATTTTTTTTCAAGATTAAATCAAATGTAAAGATTTTCATTTAAAATCATCTTCAAAATAAAATCGATTAAACCCCATACACGTATTAGGTTATTGATTAGACCCTGTTGATCCAAGATTGGAAACCCATTTAATATTTTGCAGATAATGTAGGTAGAACTGTGACCCTCCAAAAATATCTCATGTCAATGTCTGTCAATATATATTCCAAGTCCATTATTGAGACAAAGCCTACATCAAAAGTAGTGCACTAGCTACACCTCATATATCCAATTTATAGTCATTTTGGAGAAGAAAATTGTAAAGAATGCTTTTTTGGAAATCCAAGAAAGTATTATATATCAATTAAATTTCAATCAATTTTAAAATTTGAGATTTTAAATTTAATTTAGTTATAAAATTTTAACACTTCAAATAATTTATCGATTCAATCTTAACTCAATAAATATTTTACTACTGTAACCATCAAGAAAATTTAAACACTTTTTAAGTATAATTGTTTTTAGATTGAACAATAATTATTGTTAGAATTACATATAAAAAAACTTAAAATGATTTAATCAAATAATTCAAACTTAAATGTTAATATAAAAACTTGAATGATCACCCAAACCCAAAAATAACATAAATTTAAATCCATCTCAAAACGACCCAAAACAAAAATTAATTTAAACTCAAAAAAAAAAAACTATTCCTAAATAAAAATAAATTCAGGTCTTAAATCCGATGGTAGAATTGTTTTATTGCATTGACTGTAAATATATTCTCACTATTACTGTATCAAAGTGGGAAGCAACTCAGCTTTACACATCTTACCTTCACAGTGCCTATAAAATATAAATATAGAGAGAATGATAGCACTAGTGTTTGACTCTGGTTTTCTTTCTTTCTTTCATGGTACTGTTGAAATATTGCATTACTTTCTTCAGTTTGGAAAAGTGATTTCTACATAGTCAATGAAAAGAAATAAAGTTACAAAAATTATGAATTTCATATATAAATAAAATGTAATATTTTTTATTACTTTTCCATCTGTTTAATGAAATGTCTGGTTTTTTGAGAGATGAATTAAAGTTTAGACATGACATCTCTTCATCTCCATATCTGGTTGCATGCAAATATTGAATGCCATCCTTAACTATATTATAGCAACAACCAAAGCCCTTTTCAAATCACATGAAATAACATTTCATGTATTTGTCTAAAACATACATGGTACCACATTTGTAAAGGTTTGCTTTTAATATGTGAATTGGTAAGTTTGGTATGATTTCTAAATATATTAATATTGAAAAAGTAATAACAAAAACTTAAAAAATTAGAATCAAATTGTATTAATCATCTCTTTTCATTAATTCAAGTATTAATTTAAATGCTAAATGTCAATTTAAATCTATTGTGGAGTATTGTGCCGTGTGATTACAAGCAAATGTATACAATCGTACAAGTAATAAATAGTAAGTATAGAAGTATCGTCTTCATAGGGACTGTTGCGTGAAATATTTGCAAAGTCAATTATCAATTTGAAAGAAAACAAATAAAAGGGAATATTGTAGATGAGAATTGCAATTTAAGTCGATATGAAAGCAATCAGAATTCAAAGACCCACGAAATAAAACAACATACCTTACAGAAAATAATCACAATAGGAAGATTAAACACAAGATTTAATAAAACACAACATGAATAGACTAAAATAAATATTTCATTTAACAATAATTTATTTGCATTTATAAAAAGAATATCACGAAAGAATTGTGGCAATATCAAAATTCATTAAACCTATTTTAATTAAGGCATAGGCTTCTCTCGAAGTCCTATTATGTCCCTAAGTTAATTAGCATATGTCTATATCAAAACTAACCTAAAAATCACCATATCGAGCATTTACACAGTTTATGCATACAGCAACCATCTTTCGATATCGACATGATATGCACCATTTGTTAGATATTTAAGTACAGATGATAGAATCGGAGACTTATATGGAAATAAAAAGTAGACTTCGAGACGCAAATGACACTTTCCAAAGAGAACTATTTTTCTCCACACAAAGTTGCTAGAGGGTTAAGACAAAGGTCCTTCTGGGATGCAACAAAGTTTTGAATTTCCTTTGATTAGCAAAATCGATGAATTCCTTAACTCTTACTCTAGTTTCTAAAAATATGATTGAATGTAATTATGATTTGTGGGTACCATAGACCCTCTATTTATATGCACTCAAAGGATATTAATTTGAAGAATCACAACCTTTCATGTTGGACATATTTCTTCTAAGAAATGTGTCCCATGAAAATGTATCATTGAATGATAAATTGTCACTTTTTAAATGTATCTATTGAATAATAAATTATGACTTTCCAAAATTGAATAAGTGCTCATTAAAAATTAAATTTGCAATCTATAATTTCCAACAATCCCCCACTAGATTGCTAACTCCAGAAAATAAGTACATAACAATTATGCATAAAGAAAGGTGTTCGCAGATTGAACCTTCCTTTAGTGCAAACTCTCAAAGTATCAACAAAGTGAATGGTGGCTAGTCGCTTGAACCATCACTCTTAAAATCAATACCGAAAATTTTTCACAAATAATCATAAAGTATTAGAGTAAGAGTTTAAATTGCTTTGGCACCGTTATGGCCATGTGCTCATCCCATTTCATGAACATGTACTAGAGAAAACCATAAAGAAAATTTCGTTGAAGCGACACCACTTCATGTCAATATAGGTGGATTTCATGAAAATTAATGTCCATCCATTAAGAGTAAAACTCATCCTCTTAAAATATAAACACTAAATCCTGATCCTTAGTGTACGTTGTCATTCGATAACTTGTTACTACTCTTTGAACCTTGAAACTAAATTTTGGCTAGAACAAGGTAGGATTTCCATTATCAATGGCGTGATTAGAATGGTTTTAATCCTATCTTAGTGGTGGTACTCTTAACCAAATCCCTTGACAAACATTTTTCCAATGGATCTGATAAATTGTCAATTGACTTAACATAGGTAACAGTTATCATACTGTCATTAATCAATTGTCTCACATACTCATGTCTCAAACTTATATATCTAGACTTTCCATTGTACACCTTATTGTACACTCGAGAATGGTAGATTCACTATCACAATATACAGAAATGGCGAACCTATGTTGTGGCCACAACTTTATATCTAGCAACAGATCTCTTAGCCATTCCGCTTCCTTACCAGTAGCCACTAAAGCTATAAATTCAGCCTCCATAGTTGAATGTGAGATGCAAGTTTGTTTCTTAGAGGCCAAACTAATGGCTCCACCTCCGATTGTAAAAATCTATCCCGATATGGACTTATTGTCACTTAGACTTGTAATCCAACTTGCATCCGAGTAACCTTCTAGTACTGCGGCATAATCATTATAGAATAATCCCAAATTTTTTGTTTTCTTAAGATAGCCAAAAATCCTACAAATTCCTTTCCAATGATCGGTACTAGGAAAATTTGTAAATATCACCAATTTGCACACAGCAAATGCGATATCGAGTTTAGTGCAATCCATTGCAAACATTAGACTTCTGATTACGCTGGTGTACTCAAGTTGCGCTATAGCTCTGCCATTATTCTCACTTAACTTGAAGTTCGAATCTTATAGAGTGTTTGAATCCTTAATATTCAAGTGTTTAAACTTTTCCAATACTTTCTCGATGTAGTCAGATTGACTTAGTGCAAAGCCTTTTTCATATTTTTTCACCTTTATACCTAGAATTGTATCTACTTTGTTGAGATCCTTCATCTTAAATTTCGAGTCTAGATACTCTTTGGTCTCATGAACACCTTCTATGTTCATACCAAAAATCAGTAAATCATCTATATAGGGACAAATAATTACACTATACCTATTGGTGAATTCAGTGTAAATACATTTATTCGCACCATTATGTAAAAAACCATATGAAAAGATAACCGAGTCAATTTTCTCATGCCACTGTTTAGGCACTTGTTTTAAACTATATAATCACTTGATCAACTTACACACTTTATGTTCATTCCCAGGAAGCACAAAATCTTCTGGTTGCTCTATGTAGACTTCCTCTTCGAGATCACTATTCAAAAAAGCAGTCTTAACGTCCATTTGATGTACATGTAACTTATGGATAGATACAAGTGCTATAAGAATTTGAATGGAGGTCATCCTAGCCACTAGTGCATAAGTGTCAAAATAATCTAAGCCTTCTTTTTGCCTAAATCTTTTAGCCACCAACCTAGTCTTAAAGGTTGGAGAACCCCCTGTTGGAGTACCATTCCTTTTTAAACATTCATTTACACCCGATAGGCTTCTATCTTTGAGGAAGATCAACTAGAATCCAAGTATTGTTGGATAATATTGAATCTATTTCATCATTGATCACATCTTTCCAAAGTGTTGCATCTCTAGAAATCATGGCTTCACTATAGGATTGTGGATCACCATCCATATTAAACATTATGGGGATCTTCCTAATTGCAGATTTTCTATTTCCCTCAAAAAGGAATGCTAGAGATTGCGAGGAAATAAAATCAGGACCAAAGTCCTTAATTTTCTCATTCTTTGACTTTTCCTCGGCTCTGTATCCTTATTATCACAAAGACTTCTTTTGGCTTGATCACTTAAGATCATTGGTTGATATTCTTTTTTCGAATCTATTGAATCATTGAAAACCTTATTTTCAATGAATACAACATCTTGTTTCAATTATCGTATCTGACACTAAGTTAAGAACACAATAAGCCTCAGAATGTTAGGCATATCCAATGAATTCACCCTTGATGGCTCTTAAACCTAACTTTATTCTCTATTGTTCGGGAACTCTATAGTAAGCCAAACATCCCCACACTTTGAAATAATCTAAGTTTGACATCCGACCCTTCCATAACTCATATGGAGATACTTTGAATTTTCTCAATGGTATTCTGTTATGAATATAACATGCAGTCAATAATGCTTCAACCCATGCTTCACCCCATAGAGTATATGGAACTTAAGCATTTAACAACATCGAGTTAACCATATCTACTAAATTATTCTGTTATGAATATAACACGCAGTCAATAATGCTTCACCCCATGCTTCACCTCATAGATTATATAGAAGTTTAGCATTTAACAACATCGAGTTAACCATATCTACTAAATTACTATTCTTTCTTTCCGCCAAACTATTTTGTTGCAGAGTATAAGGCGTGGAACACTCATGAACCATACCTTGTTCCTTACAAAATATATTAAATTCATTTGAAAAATATTCACCACCTCTATTAGGACGAAGCACTTTGATTTTCTTACTAAACAAATTCTCAACCTCATTTTTAAAACGTTTAAACATATCAAAAGTCTCATCTTTACTTCTTATGAGATACACATAAGTAAATCTAAAGAAGTTGTCTATGAAAGTGATAAAATATCGTTTTCCACTTCTTATTAGTGTTCCATTTAATTCACAAACATCCGAATGAATTAAATCTAACAGTTGTGAATTCCTTATGAAAAAACTACATCCAATTAAGTCCTCAGTGACTCAAAAAAAATCAATTAGCCCATTTCGTTCTGTTATTGGAAGCTATCAGTAACTAGTTTGACCATTACCCTTGTTGGCACGGACGACAAAAATCACTAGAAACTGACACACTATGTTGATGTAGCATGCCCACATCAAGAATTTTTTAATTTTTAAAAAATAAATAATATTTTTAAAATGATTATCCGATAATGTAAAACTAAAAACTTCAAAAATTATTAAAAGAATTCTAAAATATATATAAAATTTATAAATATGCAAAACTCAAAAACATATTATTTATTAAAAATTCTAAAAAAAAAAGATAATTTCATATTTTACTCAATGATTTAAAAAGTGGTTTGTTTACCAAGTTGAAATTATGATTTAGATCTCTTCCTGATGCTCAAAACTGTTGTCAAATTAGATATTATTTTATAGATGGGATTCAAGTTCCTGACATGCATTCAATCGTAATAGGTTGCAATACATCCAAAAAGATTTTTAGGCTTGCATCCTGGTTGAGCATCTTCATTCGAGTAAAAGTAGGGGCAAGGTGAGCACAAACGAGCATTCTAGCGAATCAACTACTAATGCCTTTTATATTACAGGTGGCGGTTTGCATCCATCCAACCTTTCAACAAATGGCTCCTTAGGTAGCTCCTTGATAAAGCATATCAGAGGCGACCCTCAAAATGGGAAATTACGCCAAAATTTTTATAAAATTTTAAATTAATATATAGTATCTCTCAAAATTTTAAGATTCAATTTAATCCTTTTAAAACTATAATTATATAATAATAAAATTATATTTTAACTCTTATAGATATATATATAATTTAATCTCGATCTTCCTAAAAATAGAATAAAAGAAAATTGTGTTAAAAACATTATTTAAAAGATTGTTAAGCATGGCTTGATATTGGAATAATAAAGTATGTAAAAGAAGGGAATTATGAGCTGGAATCATATGTACATTATATGGAATGGTGGGAAGAAACTATAATTATAGTACAAGCATCAAACTAAAATTAGTAAATAATGTAAAAGCTGAAAATGACAAATGAAAACAAAATTAAACACAACTTCCCCTTTTTTAAATCCACCCATTTGGTAGTGTGAAGACAAAAAGCTACTGTGAAACATAAATAATATAGACAATGTATCTCCAAAAAAACATGTCACATTATTTTGTGTCTTGTAAGATCTATATTGGGTGTGTGGAGTCGACCGTGGTCCATTTTGGACAAACCTTTTCTCTTTTTTATTGCTTCAAATATGAATTTCTATATTGTTAATTTGTGTCTTGGATTATTTTATATTTAAATTTTTAAGTTTGAATTTTAATTATTATAAGTTTAGTTACTTCAAAATTATTAGTTAAGTTTTTAGGGTCGGTTTGTTTTAGATTTTTCATTCGAATTTGATATTTGAATTTAGATCATTTTAAATATATGTTATTTTAAGTTTGAATAATTTTTTATTTAAATCCTTTTAAATTCATATTAAATGGATTTTAAATCTTATTTTATAATTAAATCTAAATTGTAGTTGAACATAAATAGATTGAAACAAATTTTAAAATTTGAGTCAAAATGGGAAATTAATTCACACCATTCCATTTGTGTCTGAGGACGAGTTTAGTATTGCTTTTAAAAATGTTTTTGGAGTAAAAGTATTCCTAAACAAATTATTTTTTAGAGAAAAAGTGTTTCTTCCAAACTAAAAATTGGCCCCAAAGCTCTTTTTTTCATAAGTTGAAAATTTTAATTACAAAAAATAAACTCGATTTTTAAGAAAAATAATTTTAATTAAAAAGAAAATTTGAGTTTGTGTGGGTTTTTTAAAAATTATTATGGGTGGTATATGTCTAGATTTATTTTGGTTTAGATATAGATATTTAAATTTATTGTACTTTGTATTGAGTTGATTTTAGTTATAGTTATTGGAATATGTATTATTTATAATTACATTGTACTTGTAAATTTTCTGAAAAATGCATTTGAATGCCCCTTTTATTATATATCTACACTATATTTAAGGGTTTATTCATTCCTTCTCATCTTTTAACTAAATCTCAACTCAATTGAGTAATTATTAAAAATCCTTTCTTTTATAAAATAATAAACTTAATTGTGGATATATTTTTGTCATTTCAAATCATATGGAATTTAGAAAATATACTTGATAGATTTAAACCCAAAATATCATAATTTTTAATGTCCTCACCATTTCAACAAAATTTCATTTAATTCTTAAATCGATATTTTATTAATACGTCCGTTATATAATTTTTTATATCCACATGATCCGTGTGTCATAATCTAATATAGATTAAATCTTTTAATTCTAACTTATTCTATCTATTCAAATTTAAATCCAAACTCAACATAATTTTATCTTAATATTCAATGATCCAAACTCAAATTAACTTAAACCTAAATTAAACAAAACTCAAACCTATCCCAAACCCCAAAATCATTCAAATGAAACCTAAAATTACTAAAAACAAAAAAAAAAACTTCAACTACCCAGAATTATTCTAATTTAAAACTAGCCTAAATCGAAATAATCTAATAAATTTAAAAAATTCTCATACTTTATCCTCCTCATGTTGCCTTATGACCATGTTGTTGTCAACTATCAATTTTTTTCTCTCTCACACCCACAATAATTTAAGCGATGATGATGGGTTGGGCAGCATATTTGGGGACCGACCTCTTTTCTATGTTGAATTTTCTCCAAAGGATATAATACAGTTGTAGGCTTTTTTAAATGAAGTTACAAAGTTAATCCAAAACACTAAATCGTACTTACATATTATAGTATTTGTATGCTTTTAAAAAAAAAAATAAAGAAAGAATTTTGGGAACTGTGTCTCTGCTGGAATTTGGTGTTCAATCACTGAATCAATCATGTTTTATGTAAGGTTTCTCAGACGAAAGACGTTTTGCTTTCTAACCTCTTTTATCCTTTCTTAAAAAGCCTGTAATCAACTTTGCTTTCTTTACATAAATATAGGCTTAATTCTCTCATACATCCCCTATTTATTGTTTTCATTCTAACTTACTCCATATCTTTGAATCCTCAAATATTAATATTATATCCATCACAACTTTTTATTAACTTAACCTTCAATTTATTGGTGTTAAAATCCGGATTAGATCTATCTTGAAACATATTTAAAGCATGTAGATCAAATTGTAAATACGTATATACTTATTACATTAATATAGTTTGGGTTTAAAGTGTTAAAAATAGTGGAAATAAAATTTTGAGGAGTTATTTCTTCTTTTGACACATCTGATCTAAGTTGTCCATGTATTAAGTACATAAATATTTACAATTTTCTTAAAAGAATGTAATCAACTTTGCTTTCTTCATATAAATACAGGATTAATTCTATCACACATTCCCAAATTATTGTTTTTATTCCTATTTGATCAATTCTCAAAAAAAAAGAAGAAAATCTTAAATTATCCTTAAACTTTAAAAATTTTCAAAGTATAAAATTATATGAATGAATTTTATCCATCAACCTAATTCTCAATTTATAGGAGTTAAAATGTTAGTTATGAATCAAATTATATAAAGCGTTTACAAAGGGCTTGCCCTTGGTTAAAAGGTACAATTGCATTTTTAGCATCTATTAAAATTTAATAATCTCTTTTAACCTCTTGATTAAATCTAAAAAATTATTTCAGTCCTTCCTCAATTTAAGTTATTTTAGCACAAAGTCCCCAAATTTCTACACTAAATTCTTAGCCTCACCCTACTAATAAGATTTAAGAGAGTTATTTCATTTTTAATATGTAAAATTTAAGCTATTCATATACTCATGTTTACAATTTAATTAATATATTTTAAATATACTCTACATTAAATTTGATCTAGTATTTAATACCATGCTAACAATTAGATTCACGAAATACTTTAATGATTCAATTATAATGCTTTGAAATTTGAAACTGGAATCATGATGTGAGGACAAACTATAGAATTAATCGTAATATATATGACATACATAATCTATATTCATTTCAGTTTAATCCTTTACATGTGATTACTTACGGGCAAGTAAAATACTACTACCATCTTTTTGATTTGGGTTACTTTATGCCTACTTTTTATGTTAAGAGGAAAGGTGGTGTGAAAATGGGGAATAAAATCAGTGTTCTTTTTATTAAAAAAAAAAAAAAACCAGCATGAAAAAAAGTTATTTTGTTTTGCTTTTTTTCCCCCTCTGAGAGAGTAAGACTAAGAAGAAAACACAAGAAAAGACAGAAAGTGAAAAGGTCACAAACAAGCAAACCTCTATTGGCTTTTGGTTTTTTTTTTTTTTTTTGTTGGGGGGGGGGGAGATAATAAGTGGAGTGTTTGTTTCTCAGGAATCTCTCCTCTCAATTCTCATCCACATCTCTACCTCTCTCCCTTTCCCCTCAGCTCTCTCTCTCACGTTTTGCAGTTTCTTTTTAATATTCTTTCTGTTCTCTTTTGGGGGTTCGAGTATATGGCGTTTGGTTCATTGATCTTCATGGAGTTTTCATCTGCAACAAGCAAAGATTTTAAGGTTTTGGGGGGCGCCATAATCCATTTTGGAACTTGTCTTTCTTCACTCTAGTCTTTGTTCTTTTCATTTTTTACATCATCTCTCTTTGTTTATATATATAGCTTCAATTCAAGTTTCAACAACTTACTGCAATTAAAAGCAAAGAAAAAAAAACCCAGTAGAATACCAGCAAGATACTAAGAAATTCAAAATTAAGATGATATGGGATTTGGTAGAGGAAGGGGATCTGCTACTCTTCTTGCATTATTTGTTACTTTCCACTTTAAACAGCCTTTCTAGATAAGTGGTTCATAAGCAGATCTCAGAACTTTCTGTCATAGGTAATATATATTATAAAGTTGATAAATAATATATGTAGAAGTCTATAGGGTTGTCATCAAGTGAATCTTTTGTGTGTGTGTAAATATATAAAATTTGTATCATCATCACAAAATCCAGTGATCGAGTATATAATAGGGATGGATGAGAGTATGTCCAATTTGACTTCAACATCTGGTGAATTTAGTGCTTCTTCAGGCACAGTACTGTACCCACCACAACAGTCTTTTGCTTCAACAAATCAAGCACCTGCAGCAGCAAAGAAGAAGAGAAATCTTCCAGGCAACCCAGGTTAATATCAATTTTCTCTAAATTAATCAAACATCATTCTACCGTTTTGGGGTCTCTATTATTATTATTATTATTTTTTTGCATTCAGACCCAGATGCAGAAGTCATAGCTTTGTCCCCAAAGACACTGTTGGCAACAAATAGATTCATGTGTGAGATCTGCAACAAAGGGTTTCAAAGAGACCAGAACCTTCAGCTCCATAGGAGAGGGCATAACCTGCCATGGAAACTAAAGCAAAGAACAAACAAGGAAGTGGTGAGGAAGAAGGTGTATGTGTGCCCAGAGACAACATGCGTGCACCATGACCCAGCTAGGGCTCTTGGAGACCTCACGGGGATCAAGAAACACTTCTGCAGAAAGCATGGTGAGAAGAAATGGAAATGCGAAAAGTGTTCAAAGACTTACGCTGTTCAATCTGACTGGAAAGCTCATTCCAAAATTTGTGGCACCAGAGAGTATAGATGTGACTGCGGCACCCTTTTCTCCAGGTAAACTCAACAATAACATCATCTATGAGTAACCCACTTAAGTTTACAAATCAAATGTCACTCAGTTTTAGAAAAGATGGATAGTGATATTTACAATACAAATCTCACTTTAAATGGAACTGTCGGCGAAGCTCAAACACTGGTGCTTGTTAAGGTGTTATTGAGTATTCAACTGATTGCCAACCTTCATTCTTCTGCATGCAAATAACGTTAGCTTGTGTTATGTGATTGTATGTGATATATACATACATATATGTAGGAAGAATAAAGGCTGACAGGCTGCTGGTAGCAGTACATACCAGGTTCACATGATTTGCATAGCACAGTGTATAGAGTATTAATTTCAAGAACAGTAAAAGAGTAGTAGCCTCGTGGAGCACAATATTCAGAAAGGGGTTTGAGAAACAATATTCTAATGGCCAACGAGAACAAGAGAATGGTGCTTAGATTAAGAAATTAGTAACTTTTTGATGGTTACTTACACCTGGTATGTCTTTTGTCCGGGGGACTAGTGAGGATACAAAAAGTTGATCACATGAGAAAGGTACTATTGCACCACTGTTTTATGTTGGATCCCTTGCTGATGAGATGCTCTTTTTGTTTTTTTTTTTTTGGGGGGGGGGGGGGATTGATACAGAAGGGACAGTTTCATCACTCACAGAGCGTTTTGCGATGCCTTGGCTGAGGAGAGTGCAAGAGCAATTACAGGCCCAGCACAGCAAGTACCTGGTGGTTCTTCAGTTTCACATATGAACAATCTGCAATCCCAACTCCATAGCCACGATTTCTATGGCTTATCAGTGAAAAGAGAAGAACATCCTTTCAATGCAAGACCAACAACAGAAGATAGCCTTAATCCACCATGGCCTGGTCCCCCACCAATAAACCTTTTAGATCACCCACTGTCACAAAACGAAAACCCTAGCCAAAACACTGGTTCTAATACACTTCTTCCTCCATTCCAGACCCAAACAGCATCTCCACACATGTCTGCAACAGCACTCCTGCAGAAAGCAGCTCAAATGGGTGTGACTATGAGCCAACCCTTACAATCATCACCAGTAGCGGCTATGGCTTCCATGCAAAGAGCTTACATGTCAGGAGGAACCAGTGGTTCCACGTCTTTTGCCTCGTCTACAGCTGGTTCTGGTCTGGGTTTATTCCCACGTGAAGACCTTGGAAGTGGTTCTCCCCATGGGTTGGCATCTTTGGGGAATAAAGCTGCAACAGCTATCACCTCTGGTTTCATGGAACAGTCACCCGCTGCTACTCCAAATTCTCTACTCCATGATATGATGTGTTCTTTATCTTCTGGGTTTGACGGGTCTTCATCATTTGAACAGTCTTTCAACAGGGTATGGAACACCAAAGGAAACCCCATTGATTTTCAAGAACCCACCACTGATCATCTCTCAAAAACAAAAGAATCCCATTCCCAAAGCAATAACATGGGAGGGAATGATGGGATGACAAGAGATTTCTTGGGTCTTAAAGCATTTCCCCATAGAGATTTCCCCAACTTAGCTGCACTTAATCATCGTTTAAACCCTTCTTCAACGTTTGGGCAACAAAACCAGCACAGTCAAACACCATGGCAAGGTTAGGTTATGGTTCTTCAGATTCCCAACTTCTACATATGATGCTGAGAAATTTAGTTCTCCTCTGGTACCTTCATTTTCATAGTTTCTAATAAGCACTTAATATCTTTCAATTTTTATTATAGTTCAATTGTTTTATTATATAATGGAACAACTTTCACATATCTTCATCTATATATAAAATTAATAGAAGCATTATTTTATTGCTTCAAACGTCTTCAACGTACATTTCTTGAATTTGATTTTCATTTTTAACCTTGACTGAAAATATAAGATTCAAGGGATAGATTTATGCATTTTCCATTATCATCATAAATAGCTTCCTAACATTATCATTTTCTTTTCTCCAACAACTTATCCCACTTTACTTCTCAATTAAATTTAAAATCTAAAATTATCCCAACATTATTTTTTTCCACTTACATCATTTAAATAATAAATTTTCCTTTAATGATATCAAACTCTTTACCATTCAACTCAACATATATTTGTATATCACAAATCAAATCACCATACCAAGTTAACTCGGTAATATTTTTCAGAGGCCAATAAAAAGTATGGAATTAAAATGCTATAGTTAGGGTTTTATCATGTTGAGAACCATTTCATGGATGTATACATCCGATAACATAACATTTAATTTTTCAACTATTCAAATTTTCCTAAGTTAATTTTCGAATTTGTTTTGTCTATATTCGTCCGCAGCTTTTTCTAATTTAGTCGTGTAACGTTTAAAAATTTTTTATGAATTTTTATATTTTTAGATTTTATATAAATTTTAAAAATTTCAAAATACAACATCATTATCCCTTAGCAAAATTCAAAAAATATTTCAATGTTAGAATAGATAAAAACATCAAATTGAAAAAAAATTTTAAAACTAAATGTTATTTTATCCACGTTTATTTATTTATTTTGGATACAACACGTTTTCATTTTTCAAATATATACATGTTTATTTGAAATGCAATTAAAACCTCATGTTAGTTATAACGATGATAAAATGTTCGATTGAATCAACGTGATTCGAGCTGTAAGTGTTAAAATATTATTATGAAATATTATGTTTTAGAAATATTTAAATACAATAAGTGAAGAAAATATAAAAAAATTAATAAATTAAAAGTTAAATATTAATACAATGAATAATATTTTAGGGACATATTTGAATTTGTATTAGTTTATATTTTGAACATTTTATTTAAAACATTTTAGTTCAATATTATAATATTTAAGTGAAAACATGAAACTTTACAATTTTGGTTATACTTGTAAATACACTTTAATTATGTAATAAAATCGTTTTTATAAATATATGGTTTTTAGAATGAAAAAGCGTAGGGCTAAGTAGAGGTGCAAACCCTATCCCAATAAATAAAAGGTGCAAATGCAAACAGTGTCGGGATTTTGTCTGCTTGCTTAGACCCGGATGCTATTTGTCTGTAAAAACAAAAAAGGAGATGGCCCTTTGCTTCGACACCTTAAATTTAATGTCTAAAAAGGGAGTTAAAATCCCGAGGTCAATTGATATTGACTTCTCACTCTAATTATGGTATATTAATTAATCTCTTCAAATCTTTTACACATTTGTTTAACAACAATTGAAGATATTATTGGAAAGTCTAAATAATATAAAATAAAAGTAGGAAAAATTCAATTAAGATCATCATAAGTAATGAATACAAGTTCTGATAGGAATTGTTGTGGAGGAGCAATTGCGTCTTGGCGTATCTATAAATTTTTGAGGGTGGATTCCAAACTATAACCACCAATCTTTATTTTTACACAATTTCTCCGCAATATAAATTTCTAAACAAGAAAATTGTTTAATTAATTTATTACTGTGATCATGTGTTTAATTTGCTTACAACAATATCTTACTAATGGTGGAATAGATCAAAATTGTAGAAAGATTGAACCAAGTTAGGATGCTAATGGAGAAGAGAAGGAGGTGGACCAAATATGCAAGGGATAACTAATATTACAATTTTCAATCTTAATATTGCAATCCTAAGAATGTAAAACAATTATCAAAGGCATGACAAATAACTCTTCATGCTACACTGTAAACATGTAGCAAATTTATTGATTAGTGTCGTATTTAATAGTATGGGTAAACTATATAGTTGTAATTTAATTTTATAAATTTTATTTTAAGTATCAAAAAAAAAAGTTGTAATATGGGCATTGCCGTTATAAACTTTTATCATTTTAACCATTGTCGTTACATGATTTTATCATTTTAGTCACACATTATTAATTTGTCATTACATACGCTTATTTTAGTCACCCAACTATTGTAATTTTTCATTTTGGTTACTCATTTTTATTTTTTAAAAGAATAATTACGTTTTCACATGGAATTGAGTTATTCAATTGCTGAAATAAAACCCAAGTTTTTCACCTATAACTCAATTCCATGTAAAACTCAAGTTTTTCTCCTTAAAAATCTAAATAATTCCTATAAAACCCGAAATTTTTCCCTTTATTGAAAAACTAAAATTAATTTTAAAAATAAAAATAATAAAAGAAATTAAAAGATAAAATGATTTTCTTTAATAATCCAAGTTTTCCTATAAAAACTCCAGTAATTTCTTGTAAAATCCCAAGTGTTTCCTCTTACTGAAAAATAAAACTAATTTTAAAAAGAAAAGGAAATGAAAAATAAATAAATTGATTTTTCGTGTAAAACTCAAGTTTTCCTATAAAACTTAAATAATTTCTTAAAAACCCTAAGTTTTCTCTCCCTTTTACTAAGAAAAATCTGAAATAATTCTAAAATGGAAAAGATAAAGGAAATAAAAAGATAAATTAGTTTTTCTAGTCGATATTTTCTATTGTAAAAATTTGATTTTTCCTCCTACTAAAAATACTAAAATTCTTAAAAGAAAAAAATAAAATAAAAAAAGAAGATAAAATGAGTGGTCAAAATAAAAACTTATAAAAGTCAGGTGATTAAAATAAACATGTGCAATGACTAAAATGATAAAAGTATGTAACAAGGGTGACTAAAATAATAAAATTATGTAACGATAATATCTATATTTTAAATTTATTTTTGGAGCCCAAAATAAAACTTATGAAAATTGAGAAACCAACCATATAATTTTCCTAATAATAAATATATTAATTCTTGATTTTTTCGCATTATTGGAGTAATTTCGGGAAAAATTTGTGTAGATAAATAATTTCAAGGATACATTTTATTGACTAATATAAAAATACTCTTTTAATTAAAAATGTTTATTTTTTAACTTTTAAAATTAATTATAATAAATAACCTCGAGATTATTAATATGCTAAATAAACATTTTATTTGAAAAGGGTATAATTAGAATACTGAAGTGTAATAATTTCCTCTCTTTCTTAGTGTTTAACCAATTTAAATTTGAGATTAATATTTTTTCTATATATAGTTTTGATAGCTATATTTAGGGGTGTTTAAACTTCAGTTAAAATCGAATTAACTGACTGAATTGATATAATTCGGTTAATCAGTCGGTTAACTAATCGAGTTAAGTCGGAGGCCAATTAAAGATTTTTTAGAATTTCGATTAACAATTAATTCAGTTCAAAATCGGTTAATTAATCAAATTAATTGAATTAATCGAACTTAATAAATAATATTATATATTATATGTATTAGGTTATTAATAATTCAGTTAATTCGGTCAAACAAATATTATAAACTTATTTTTTACATGTTTTATGCTTTTTAACAAAAATAAATAAATTGTGGTTAATTCGGTTAACTAACCAAATTAATCGAAATATTTCGGTTCAGTTACTTTTTTTTAAAAAAAAAATTCAGGTTAGTTAACGGTTAAAGAATTAAAATTTTCAATTAATACTAATTCAATTTGATTAACTGTTTGAACGTCCTACCTATATTCATATTAAGTACGTTACACGCCTCCATTCAAGCGGGCAACCATAAAAAGAAAAAAAAAAAGTAATGACATCATTGTCAAATGAACTAATACACTCAAAATTTAATGGTTGTGAAAATTAATAAAAATAAATTCATACTTGTTATGAATATATCATTAAGTGGATATCCATCATGATCAAGATAAAGTTTTAATGTATTTTAAATTCTAATAGTTATTAGAATTAGTTCTCTACTTCTATTATACTTCTTATGCCTATAAATAGAGACTCTGATGAAGCATTGTAATCATCCATTTGATCAATAAAGTACATTCTTTATTGCTTTCATATTTTCTTTGTTCTTTATTATCTCCGTCTCTCTTTATTTTATAACACGTTATCAGCACGATGATTCTCTATTTTTTTTCTTTTAAAATCTTTCGAAGTCGTCCCCCAAATCCAATTCCTCTTTCATCTTAAACTTTCACCCTTACAACTTCATCTTCAGGATGTTAAAAGATTCAATCTCATAATGGATCATGGTGATAACAATGATGTTAAAGATCTTTAGGTATATTTTACTATATTTTATTTATTATATCATGTTTATTATAATTGGAGACTAATCATGACAACATTAGTAGATAGACTATTATTTAAAATCCACACATGTTTGCAATGGTGATTATGAAATAAAGAATCTATTGGGATGTTTATAAGTCCATCCTACTAGATTTATTGCATTCCCCGAAGTGAATGTAAATATAAAGAAAATAAAAGATATACTCATGGACCACTAAAAGTGGAAACATAATAATAAATAAGAGAACAATGAGAGTTCTCAAGATAACTCTTCAAAGGGTAAAGATAACTTATGTTATCAATGTGATATGAAAAATTATTGGCCACATATGTGGCAAATGCCCAAATATTTTGTTTCATTAATATTCTTTGAGGAAGAATATAAGAATGTAGTAATAAATTCTATCATTATAGATAGAAAGTATTTATCTAATTTTGTACTAAGACAAACAAATATTATTTCAATATTTGATAGTACAAAATTAGTCGAAAGCTTTAGAAGAACTAATATATTAATATCTTGTGATGGTTAATCCATTGGTTTTGAAATATATTTATAATGGATCTCACATTAAAATTGTGAATGAGGAAAATATTATGTCATATGAATAAATAAAGGGGACTGAGTTACTAATTTATAATATTTGTGATATTCTTTTGCCATCATCCCTATTAAAGGGTTGAAAGCAAAATATTTGATTGTGAAATATCTAGACATGAGCAATGGAATATGATAATTCTATCTAAAGTTTATTATGGTTTGATGCACCTAAAGTTACAAGTTTTTCTTAAAACTGTGATTATAACTCTATAATATTCAGAATAAGTTCTTAATTAAAATTACGTGGTAAAATATTGCTGATGAGAACTTGTAAGAGAGAAAACTTATGTATGAAAAGTCATTGGTTATGTACCTATTGCACACTTGGAAAATAAGATCCACTCTCAAAGTTTGCTATTAATAGATTTTTGGGCATTTGAAGATTTTGACATATTCCTTGAAGCGAATACTGCATATAATTATTTGAAAATTATATTTATTGGCTTGGTTGCATTATAGACTTCACATTGATTTAGACATTTCCAGTAGTAAATGTCACAATAGTACTTATATGTGGATACAAATTAAAAGGAATGATAATAAAATTATCAATTTGTTACAATTTAGTATAATTGAAACACATGTTAAAGTAAACCAGAAGTTTACTAAAACAAATACGTTTACTACTTGGCATGACCAGTTAGACTATCCTGGATTGTATATGATGCAAAAATTAATTGAGAATTCATATGGACATCCATTAAAGAACCAGAAGATTCTTTAATTTAAAGAATTTTTATTTGTTGCTTGTTCTCAATAAAATTTGGTTCTTAGAAACTCACTAGCTAAAGTTGAGATTTAATGTCTTGCATTTCTAAAATAAATATGGGCCCATTCATCCACCATGTGGATGGTTTTATATGATTTTGGTAGATGCATCTACAAAATAATCACGTATGTATTATCAACTTGCAACCTGTCATTTGCAGGATTACTTGTTTAAATAATTAATTTCAGATCATGTAATAAATGCAATTCATCTTGCTAATATTGATGAGTTTATATCTCAGTATTTTATTGATTGAGTTTGAAAAACTTCTGTAAAAGTTGTGCATAATGGTTTAGAGAAATTATTAATTAAACACCTCTAATTAATGTCTAAACCATTACTTATGAGAACAAAACTTTCTATTTCAACATGAGATTATGTTGATTTACGTGTTATACGCATCAAGCCAATAAGTTATAAATACTCCCCATTACAATTGGTTTTTGATCAAGAGTTAAATATTTCTTATCTTTGAAATTTTGTATGTGCGTATATGTTCCAATTACTCCACCACAACGCACAAAGATGAGTGAATCCTTAAAGAAAGTTGGGAATATATTATTAGATGTTTTGAATGTATTCGAGATTCAATTATGACATGGTTTGTGATTACAATTTTGATTCAATAGTTTTCCCAACATTAGGAGGAGAGAAACAATAACTTGTAATGAGTCAGGGGGAGAGTAATTGACCAAAAGTTTAATAAGGATAACTCATTACAAGTTAACTATTAGATGTATTTACAACCTTAATGAAAATAACCAAGTATTATATACCATCTAATATTTTAATTTGAATCAAAATCCCAGTAGGACAATCAGTTAGAATAAATAATAGATTGATTGGTTCCAAAAATGAAAATTATTATAGATGGTCATATAATGGAGGCGGGTGCTCTAGAAGAGACCCAAGACATAACTAATAAGTAAAACTTTAGAAGAGATTCAGGTACCTGAAACTGAATTTTAAAATAATGAAAATAAGAGATCTCGATAAGTTATGTCAATTTGAAAAAATGTGGAATCGAATAATAAAAGCGGTCAATAATGATTTTGCATACAATATTATTATTGAAATAAAGAAATAAAAGGAAGATCTTGAATAAATCTATTGAGAAATATAGATATGAAATAAATTGATCAAAATAGAAAGACGCAACTCAAGTACAATTAAATTCGTGAAGTTTTTGGACCAGTAGTCCAAATATCTAAAGGTATAAAGCCAGTGAGGGTGCAATTGAAGTAATTTTACAAAAGCGGAATAAATTATGAAATTTTTCGCTAAGTCATGGCATTGATTATGAAAAGATATAATACTCCTTTGTGGTAGATGCAATAACCTTTAGATATAGTATTAAATTGACAATTCACAAAAGATTTACTTTGCTACTAATGGTTATTATTACAACCTTTTATGAATCACTATATAGTAACGTTTATATTAAAATCCTTGAAGGATTTAGAATGCTAGAAGCATATTGAAATTCTCGGAAAATTATTCATTTATATGAATTGAAATAATTTGAACATATGTGGTAAATTTGAGTAGTTGAAGGAGGATTATAAAATGATCAAAAATACCTATTTGTGTTTTTATAAAAGAATCATGATTAAAGTTTGTTATAATTATTGTTGAATCTACTGAAAAGATCAAAATATATTTCCCCAAATTTCCCTCACTCGTGACTTTTAAAATAATGGTAATATAAATGCTTAGCAAATACATTCAAATAGTCCTTTGAAAAACTAGTATTCAAGATTGAATACGTAGAATATGAGACACTATGTGATGTTTTCATGATGGGGAGTAAATCGTGTTGTACTCTTTTTCCCTTAATCGAGGTTTTATCCCATTGGGTTTTCCTGGTAAGGTTTTTAATGAGGCAGTATATTATGCGTATTATAGATTGTGTACTCCTTTTCCCTCGTTAGGTTTTTACCCTACAGGGTTTTTCCTAATAAGGTTTTAATGAGACACATTATCTATCAATGGAGATCCAAGGGTGAGTTTTATGAATATCTTATTAAGAGGATGTCCATCATGATCAAGATAAAGTTTAATGTACTTGAAATTCTAATAATTATTAGAATTAGATCTCTACTTCTTTTATACTTCTTATGCCTATAAATAGAGATTCTGATGAAGCATTGTAATCATCCATTTAATCAATAAAGTACATTCTTTATTGCTTTCATATTTTCTTTGATCTTTATTATCTCTGTCTCTTTTATTTGATAACAATACTAAAACTAGAGAATAATTCAATAAATTTAGTAATACAAAGAAAAAACACAAAACTAAACTAATATTGGATGTGATTACCTCTTATTCTAAACTTAAAATTATATATTTATGGGATAATTCGCATAGGAGAGAAAAGATAAAAGTGCTCTTAAATAATTGAAACAGTTTTCTATTAAAGTTTTTTGGCAAATTTAGATTACAAATTTTTAGGTTGTTTGTTAACATCTTCCTAAATTTTTTGGCCCCCAATTGTGAAACAAGTTTAATTAAGTATTTGAATTTCTTTTTTTTTTTTGTCATAAAGAGTTTCAGAGATTAAAATTAGCCAATCATTCAACACAAAATACAACCCTTACAATCTTCCAACAAGATATGAGAAAGGAAGGTGGAGGTGAGGGTGAGGGTAAAGGACAAATACAAAAAGCTCCATAGAGTTTGCCTAGAAATAATATCCGAAAGTTGGAAATTGGATCCAGGTTAGGCTAGTTCATTAGCGTATCAATTGGCTTACTTAAAGATGTAAAAATTTATTGAAGTCAATAAATTACGCCATAGTGATCAAGAGCATCTTGTAATAATTTATCCAAGTCAATAACAATAAATCAATACAATTAACATTAGTCATGAAGCTAACAACAGAAGTAACTCTACTTCTAACTCTATGTTGCTAATGGTAAGGCTTTTAGCTACTAGGCATGTGTTTAAATGACCCTATGACCCAATCTCTGTTATAGTTTTGAATGATTGCTCTTACTCTTTCTTTACTTGGGTTCACAACTGATGATTTGTCCATGTTTAGTTTGATCCATCCCCATTGTGGCTTAATCCATGATACCTCTAAAAATGCTGGGATATAGATGGTGCGAGGTGGTTGAGATAAGGCGAAGCACTCAGCAACGCTCGATTTTGGTGGTAGTTATATATAGATTTCCTCCATACAGTACTGCATTTCTGAACAACCAAATTCCCCAAAGGTTCGAGGCAAACATAACTCTCTATAGAATTTTTGGCCTGTTAATTAGTCCAGCATTTTGTTAAGAGGTTAAGGGTGAGCCATTCTTCCCAGCTACTATTCACTAGTGGCAGATTTGGAATATTGCACGTGATGTCGTTCCACCAACCTTTGGTAACGTACCAGTCCTTGAAGAGGTGTCTTATTGTTTCATCATTAGCATGGCATAACGAGCAAAGGCAGCTAACGTTAATGCCTTTCGTATTCAAAAATTTCCTTATGGGAGTGCTTTGAAGCTGCAGTTCCATTAAAAAGAATTTAATCTTGGGTAGGAGCTTAACTTTCCATATGTTGTCCCAAGTTGGGATGTTCCCCCTTAGAGCCATATCTTTCTTTCTCTCGAATACAATGTCGTATGTCATTTGAAGTGAAAATAGACTTGTACGGGATGGGATCCAAACTAAAGAACCTGTGGCACTCCCAGTAATTGAAGTTGGTGTGCTTGTCAATGCTTAGATCAATTCTCTAAGGAGTTCAAATTAGAAGTTGTTGATCCCTTGTAAAACCCAATTCTCTCTAACTTGATGGAATGACCAAAGTCCCTCATCTCAGTTAAGGGGACCCATAACTAGCTTTCTTAAAGGCCTAAGACCTGACCGGTTATTTGACCAAAAATTAATTTACTTTCAATCTTTCACTAACAATCTCATGCCCTTCTCGATAATGTGGCTGACTTTCCTAAGGCCACTCCAGGTGACTGAAGCATGACAGGTCCTTAATATCTTCCGAAGTGTATTTAGAAATAAGTGTGCTAGCCCAAATGCTCCCCTTTTCTTGTATAATTCTCCAGCATAGTTTAGCCATCTTGTCATTCTTAACCCTAGGCCTCCTTCTTTTTTCAGTCTCGTTACATTTTCCCAACTTAACAAGTGCATTTTCTTCAAGTTGTCATTTACCGCCCAAATGAAATTTCAATTTATGGGGTCCAATTAATCCCAAATACTGGCAGGAAGCGGTTAGGATTAAAACTTTATTTAATGCTTGTTTTGCTCTTTGTTGAATTATACTAAATATTGTATAACTGTATGAACATAGAAAACTTTATTATATATTACGTAGAGCTGATACATGCATTTAAGTAGTGAACTGTAACTTCCTTAACAGACTAACTGCTAGTTAACTAATAACCAACAATTAACTAACTTTCTTTTACTTTAACTGTTACTCTAACATTCTCCTGCTCATTTAATCTTTTGAAGACCAATACTTGCATCTCTCGTAGTGACCCTAAGTGCATGTCGAAATTCTACAAACTGCTTAGGAGTCATAAGTTTTATAAGCACATTAGAAATTTGGTTAGCTGATGGAACAAAGTTAACCTGTAAGGTGCCATCGAGTACTTTCTCTCGAACAAAGTGATGGTCGATCTCAACATGTTTGACTCTTGCATGATGAGTTGGATTTGCCGACATTGAGACTGTAGAAGTATTATCACACCAGAACACTTGTGTCTGTTTCATGGTTATGCCAATTTCTTCCAACAGCTATTTAATCTATAGCAATTCAGACACACAATTGGCTAAGCTGTGGTATTCTGCTTCTGAAGACGACCTGGAAACCACTGCTTACTTCTTGGAGTACCAGGCTATGAGGTTTGATCCTAAGTAGATGGCATAACCTATGGTGGATCATCTGTCTTTAATTGAGGATGCCCAGTCTATATCAGAATAGTACACTAGCTTGAACTGCTCTTGTGAGAGAAGTAATCCATGCTCCATAGTTCCAATTAAGTAGCGTAAGACACGTTTAACTGCTCTCCAATGAGTGTCACTAGGAGAGTTCATATACTGGCTGAGTTTGTTAATGCAGAAAGATAAGTCAGGCTTTGTAATACACAAATACTGAAGCATTCCCATAGTGCTCCAATATAGATAACCATTTGCAAAGGTTTGACTGTCATCTGAGGCTACCAGCTTAGGCGTGTTCACCATGGGTGTAGGTGTAGCAGCAGCACCTACCATTCTCGTTTTATGTAATATCTCCTGAATATACTTCCTCCGATTGAGAAATAGCCCTTGAGATGTATACTATACTTCAATACTTAAGAAGAAGTTGAGTCTGCCCATGTCTTTAAGGGCAAAATCATTAAGCTGCAGTACCACACTGTCTATTTCTGTACTTGAGCTGCCGGTGATGACTATTGTAGTGGGCCAAATTTGCCCAGCCCGTTACAAATAAAAATAAATATAAAACCCAAATAAAAATAAAAATAGTCCAAAATAAATGTCCAATTACAGAACCATCCCTAACCCAAGTCCAATTACATAACCCGAATCAAATACCCTAAAACCAAATTAACCTAAATGGCCCAAATACAATGGCCCAATACCCTACAGCCCAAAAACAAAAAATCAAGGCAGAAACCTTAGGGTTTTTTGCCTCTTGTGCCGCACCCACGTTCAGCCTCAGCGCCTTCGTAGGACCGCCATGCGCGCCTCCGTACGCCTCACGCCAAGTGCCAACACATTCCGTACCTGCAAAACAAGGACGAACGCACAACAAGAAAGAAACAAAAACAAAGAATATTGTATTTTCTTTATTTATTTTTATCATTTTAATCCATTCCGCTGTAAAGCCAAGGGATTCGATCATTGTTTTTTTTACGCAATATACGCACAATACGCAATAGAAAGCAATCAGAATAGAGAGAAAAACAGAAAAAGGTGATCTTTTTCCTTCCCCTTCTCTTAACCCATTGTTCTTTTCACCTATTTTTATCGATTTCTTTATCCTTAACATCAAAAAGAACGAAAGCAAAAAGAGCAGAGGACCTTACCTTGCGAATCCGCCGTTGATCCTCTCTTGCTTCGTCGAAATCGAAATAAAAAGGGGGATTTTGAGGCCAAAGAGCGACAAGTCGTAGCCTAAGAAGGCTGGTCGCCGTCCGTGGTAGCGACATGGCATTTGAAGGAAAGGGATTACGGTTTGGCTGAGGAGAAAGGATGGGGGGCTAGGGTTTGGCTAAGTGATTCGGTTTTAGCCCTTATAAATGGCCAAATACGACGTCGTTTCGAGCTTGTTTCAGTGGCTCAAAAACGACGTCGTTTGGTAAGAGCCCCGACCAGATCCAGTTTGTCGCCCATGGGATCCGCGCGTTTTTGCGGTGAGGGGATATTTTCAACATAAGTCCTTCCTCTTTTGCCCTGTATTTCAATCAACTATTTTGTATTTCTTTTTTTTTAAATTCGCCCTATAAATTTACGCATGAGTGCAATTTAATCCGCGCCTAAACACTGCGTTTTGGGAGTTGGATTATTTCTAGTTTGAGTCCCTATGCATTTGCGCGCATCGCATTTTGGTCCTCTTTTTGATTATTTTATTTATAAATTAGCCCATTCATTTTAATTGAATTTTAATTAGATCCCATTGTCTTGTATAGTTCATTACCTTTTTAATTCACTTAAATCTCTTTTATATACATGCGAATGCACACTTTTGAGTTTTCATGATGATTTCACTTTCTTTTACATAAAATATTTATTTCAAATTTTTATCATGTTTTTTAAAATGTTTTTTTGTATAATATATCCTTTAAATGTTCCTATATACTATTAAATACATGTAGTTCATGATAAAGTTGGATTTTATTCTATATATCTTATTAATTCTATGTTACTTCATATATATTATTTCTTTTGAATCTATTTGCATATATATTAAAACCTTGTGTATATAAAACATATTTTTTTGTTTTTTTAGAAAAAGCTTTCATATTTTTTTAATATTCTTTATTATATGTGTATGGTCTATTTTGATATTTCATTTTAAAAAGCATTTTGTACATTTTTTTGAATTATTATATCATATAATCATTTTAAAATTTTCTTCATGTAATTTTATGTTTAAGAGATTTATATAATATTTATCTTCATATATCAATATTTATATATACATATACATGATTTATATCAATTACTTATTTAAATCCTCTTTTGAATATGTTCATATTTTTTAATTTTACTTATATATATTCTTTATTTCTTTTAAATCCAATTTTGGTATTATATATTTTGTTTGTTTCAAATATTTTCCTATATTATTATCCTTTTGTATATGTGTGGTTTATATTAAGCTTTTTACTTCATGAATATTAATTATTGCGGATGAATAAATCTTGTTTCAAATTATTTTTGTACAATCACTAGTTTCATATTACATAGTTAGTAGTTCATATACATTCTTTTAAATATTTTTATATGGTTATGCTCATATAATCTATTTATCTTAAAACTTTCTAACATGTACGCCATTGGTTTAAAATTTATATTGACATCCATTGCTATATTTATGTATATTATATATAATCGATAAATTTTGGGTTTAAATCGTTTTGTATAGTTTTCTTTTCAAAATTCTTCTTATAACACTATTTTTGAAATTCATTTATATGTTAAAGTTTATATATTATTTACTCTATATTTTTATTGTTTGATGATCTAACTCAAATTTTTGTGCGTATATACATATTCCTAGTTTCTATAAAATATTTCAATTCTAGCATATGCTAGCTTTTATGATCTATTTATTTTATATCATGCTATGTATATTATTGTGGCATATTATTGTATGTATTGTTTTGGTTGTGTTGAATTGTTATATTACTATTTTCGTCATTGTATTATTATATCAATTATTTCCCATGCATGATCGTAATTGGGTTATTTTTTAGGCTAGTTATCCTTAATTATTAGTTTGTTAATTGATTGTATCTCATGTGAGTATATTATCCTATGTCATTGTTTTCCACTTGGTTTATGAAATTTGGTTTTATAAGATCCAAATCTTCAAGATTATTCCACTGTATTTCAAATAAAATTAATACGTTTCAAGCTAGTTTAATAACTATTCATTTAAAAATTCTTTAAAACGAAGGCAATACTCGGTATTTGGCAATTCGGGAATCGTGTCCTATCGTGCTGGGTTACGATTTCTCGTTTATTCAAAACAATCGAATATTCCTTTGGGATTTCACTTATGCTTTTAAAAATTCTTCAAAATGAAGGTAATGTTCGATGTTTGAAAATTCAGGGAATCATGCCCTATCGTGTTGGGTTGCGATTTCCTATTTGTTCAAAATAATCGAACATTCCTTTGGAATTTCATTCATGTCTTTAAAAATTCTTCAAAACGAAGGTAATGTTCGATGTTTGGCAATTCGGGGAATCGTGCCCTATTGTGCTGGGTTGCGATCTCCTGTTTGTTCCAAATAATCAAATATTCCTTTAGAATTTCACTCATGTTCTCCAAATTCTAAATAAGGCAATGTCCAATGTCTAGAAATTCAAGGAGTCGTGCCCTACTGTGCTGGGTTTCGATTTTCTTGTTGGACTAAATAATTGGACATCCTTTTGCGGTTTTCAACATATAAACTTTTGGAAGTCAAAATTTGTCATGTTTTCGGGAGCATAAAGGATCATGTCCTATCGTGCTGGATGTGATGCTATATTCCTCTTAAACAAGAGAATTTTGATGACTAACTCGGGTTATTCAAATGTTATTAAAAGGAACCACATTTTAGAAACATTTTTAAATCTTAAACATAAGGACAGTATCTAATCGATTTGGTACCAATTTTGGGCGTAATGAGGGAGTTAATCCTTCCTCATACGTAACCGACTCCCGAACCCGTTTTCTCAAATTTCGTAGACCAAAATCGTTGTTTTAGTAAGCCAAAATGTTTCATTAAAATGACCAAACTTCTTGGTGATCCAATCACACCTCATCAAAAAAAGATTGGTGGCGACTCCATTTCTGTTTTTTAAAAAAGGTCGATCCCTATTTTTCAACCCCGCATTTTCAAATAAATGGTTTCGACAACTATATCATCCATATAAGCCACAAGGAATAATTAGTTGTCTGAAGATACACGAAGGAACAATAACAGATCAACCTTTGACGTATGAAACCCGAGCTTGTCAATCAAAAACTATTTGAGTGTATGAAACCACGCACGAGGGACTGGGTGTAGACCATTGTTTAATTTGCATACCAGCTTCTGACCATTGGAGCCTATCACCTCAAACCCAGGTGGCTGGTCCATGAAAATATCCTCAGTCAGCTCCCCATTTAAGAATGCATTATTGATATCAACTTGTCTCAACTACCAACCCTTCATTACTACAACAGCAAGTATAGTCCTGATGGTAACTGTCCAAACCACTGGACTGAACGTATTTTGAAAATCAATCCCTGCATGCTGAGAGAACCCCTTTGCAACCAACCGGGTTTTGTATCGGTCAACAGTTCCATCAACTTTCTTTTTGACTTTAAACAGCCATTTATAGCTAATGGCCTGCGATAGTTAGGGAGAGTGCAAAGACTCCAGGTATTATTACGCACAAAGGCTTGTAGTTCATCATGGACTGCATCTTTCTATTACTTATGAGCCATAGCTGCATGAATGTCAGCAGGAGTGTTAGGTGGTGAATAGGATGTGGTGGTCAAATAGGCCTTTGGTTTAAATATGCTAGCTTTGCTTCGGGTGATCATAGCATGTGAGTTCTGTGGGGTAGTATGTGCTAGTTGAATATGAGCAGAGGAGCTAGAAGGAAATGACTGTAACACAGTGTCATTGAAGGGAGAATTTACTGGAATAGGTGAGTTCGACAGACTTGTAGTGTGCAGGGGTTGAGACAATTGAGAGAGACTACTGGTCATAGAAATATTTGATGGTCGATTTTGTTGCTTATGCTTGGAGGATAATCTAATTAATTTTGAGCTGAATTGAGGTTGGGATATGGATGAGGCAGGTTTGATGTTTGCATTTCTGAAAGAAAACATGTTTTCATGAAATGTAACATGTCGTGAAATATATATTCGACCATGACTAGCTTGACATCGGTATCCTTTATGAAGAGAGGAGTATCCTAAGAAGGTGCAAGGAGTAGTCCGAAATTAAAGCTTATGGCTATTGTATGGTTTGAGATTTGGGAAGCAAAGGCAGCTAAAGGTCCTAATTAATGAGTAGCTTGGTTTAGTTTGAAAAAGTTTCTCATATGAGGAGATATGGCCTAAGGGGGCAGAAGGTAACTTGTTGATGAGATAAACAGCAGTGCTAAAAGCATCATTCCAGTAGGTTACAGGTATGGAGGCATATGCCAGTATGGAAAGACCAGTTTCAATTATTTGGCGATGATTGCGTTCAACTAGGCCATTTTAAGCTGAGGTGTAAAGGCATGTGAACCTCTGTATGATCCCATGTTGAGTAAGATACTGTTTTAGCATTTGAAACTCACCCTCTCCATTTGTTTGTATGGTTCAAAGTTGTAGACCAAGAGCTCTCTCAGCCAGCCTGTGGAAATGTGGAAACACAGTAAGAACCTCTAACTTCTTGCGCAAAAAATAGACTCATGTGTATTTGGTGTATGCATCAGTGAAGGCCACATAGTAACGAAACCCATTGGAAATAACTAGGGCTGGTCCCCAAACATCTGCTACCACTAGTTACAGAGGTGCAGAATACTTAGTCTTTGAATTGGAGAATGGTAGCTTGTGTTCCTTTCCTAGGTGACATGCAACACAAGTAAATGATTCTTTATTGGCATCGAATGACACATTACAATGTAGTAAAGCCTTGAGCGGTGTATTTTTACAAGGATGCCCTAATCTAGAATGCCACACACTTAGAGGGACAGATGCACTAGCTGTAAGACAGTGAGCTGTGCCAGCAGCTTGGCCATTCCTGGCAACATCTTTTAAATGTATTTTGTACAGTCCATGATGCACCGAGCCTTGAAGAAGCACCTCCTTGGTTCTCAAATCACTCACCTAGCACTGTGTAGGAAGAAACTCAAATATTACCTAGTTATCTCTTGTAAATTTAGACACATAGAGCAAGTTTTTGGTTATTCCATGTGCAAACAATAGAGATTTCATGTAAAGCAGTCGTGTTATAGTAAGCAAAGATAATTGACCAGAACATAGGACAGAGAGAGCATTACCATTTCCAACATATACCTTACTTGGCCCATTATGAGAGGGACTATCACCGAAGGAAGCAACCGAGTGAGTAAGGTGATGTGTCGCCCCAGAGTTAGGGTACCAGGCGTTGTCACCTACAGTTTTAGTTGTGGTCAGAAAAGCATTAAACTATGAGGTAGTTGGAGTAGGTGTACTAGTATGTTGCAAGGAGCTGCCCATAAAAGGGTTCGCCCAGTTAAGTGTAGGAACTGATGGATAGGACCATCCTGACTGAGGAGTTGGAAGCATAGAGGGCAGTAAAGGTACAAAAGGTGGTGCCTAAGGAGATGGGCCAGGTTCATACATGCACATGTTTGCCTGTGGTAGTGGCCAGTAGCCAATACTATTGTAAGAAGCATCAAACTTGTGGTAACAATGATCAAATAAATGTCCCGTTTTACCATACAACGAGCATTGAACACGCCCAGAAGAACGACCACACTAGCAACCTTGAGAAGTGGAGGGACGATAAGCTGGTGGTGAATTGTTGCTAACTAAGTCTACAGATTGTTGAGAAACTAAATTGACAGAACTAGGAACCTCAGCCATTGTGACTTGTTGTCGAGCTTCAGTATCAATTAACATGGTTGTGACACTCTGAACACTGTAAAGAAGTTGACTAGCTACAATGATTGAGATGACAGACTCATACTCAGGTGGTAGCCCATTGAGAATCGCAGTAACGTGCTCATGTTCACTGATAATCTCTCCACAGTTAGCAAGACTATCATAGTAGGACTTAACCTTCATCAAGAATTCTCTCATAGTAAGATCACCCTTGCGTTGTAAGTGCAAGGCCCGATGATAAAACATTAGCCGAGAGGTAATTTTACTGCCATATAGGGACACAATAGCGTTCCAAATTTGTGCACTTGTGTCTAGACCAATGAGATGAGGAAGTACAGCTTGACTTGCCGAAGATAGAAGCTATGAGGCAAGGGCACTATCTTGCTGTTCAAACCTAGTAAACTCAATGTTCTCTTAAAGCATGCCATCTTCGCTTGGAACCATTTGAAGAGGTGGAGTAGAATGTAAATCAAGAAAGCTTTGAAGCTTATAGGTCTTGACTGCCAAAAGAACCTGTTGCCGTCATAAAAGATAGTTGGAATCATCAAGAAGAACGCTAATTTTCTTGGTGGAGAAGAACCGACTATCAACAACAGCATCGGTGAGATTAGAAGCCATTATGGGAGCAGGGGATTAGATAGCAGACGGACTTGATATTGGATCCATGAAATTAACTAGGAACTTAAAGCATCAACCCCATGAGGACCTGGACATCTAATACCATGCTGAATTATACTAAAGATTGTATAACTGTATGAACATAGAAACTTCATTGTATATTACGTAGAGCTGATACATACATTTATAGTAGTGAACTGTAACTTCCTTAACAGACTAACTGCTAGTTAACTAATAACCAACAAACTAACTAACTTTCTTTTACTTTAACTGTTACTCTAACATTCTTCCTAATTGGTCTTATATAATAAAAAAAAAATTAAAAAAAAAGGCTTGAAACTAAATATAAAAAATTCCAAGGAACTCAAAACTAAACATGCAATGCAATAAAAACACTTAGACCATAAAGTTGCTTATCTGTAAATGCATTTATTTAACGTCTTCGGTTAGACGTTACTCTTTGTATTTGTCTATTTAATTGCGTCGAGTTAAAGGATGCATCTATATCTAAAGCTAGATGATTTTGATCTCTTTTGAAGTGCTAAACTTTTTTAAATCCTTTAAGAGTTAGATTTTCACGAGGTAGTTAGATTTTCACGAGGTATTTGTCTATTTTTACTTCCTTTCATACGTAGCATCATGATTCTTAATCTTTGTTTTTTGATACAATGTCTAAAATCCCTCCCCAACTCTTAAATAGGAGGATAATGCACTTTAACGCACTCGAACTCATATTCTCCTGTATTGGTAACAATACCAATGACAATGCCAACTAAATTTAGATTCAATCAACTTTTAATGATTCAATAATTAAATATGAATATAGATAATCACATATATTTATAGAAGCTCTTAGATCACATATAACATTCTTAATTTTGGCTTTACCTATTGTGCAAGAGATGGTGAACATACATGTGCTTTCGCACTTAGGAACGTTTGAAATATTCTCCCTCACCCTTATCTTTTCATTACCTCTCAACTTCCTCTTATTTTGTGCATAATTCCTTAAAAGATTTGGCATATCGAAATATTTATTTAATTGCATTTTATCTTGACTTTTTGAAAACTTTCAACGATATCTTCCTTATTATTCTCCTTCTTCAAAAGAAAAATACACTAAAATTTGGATGATTATTTAATGAGTTAGTGTTAGGTTTTTTAATTCCACAAAAAGAAATCTCTTAATTGATATTTAAAAATAATAAATAACAATTTTATAAAATTAAATTAATGACTGGGCAAGACCGTACCTAAGCCTTGACAGCCCAAATCTCCTACCCAGGCCCAAATATTTGAAATTTTAAACACGTTTTCTAAATTATTTTCCCCAAAATTTAAAGGTTTAAAAATTTGTCATAAGGGTGCCTATACTCTTCACAAATTAGAAAGTCTCTGTGCTTTATTTTCATGAATTTAGCTCCTCTATTTTTAGATTTCAAAATTAATGTCCAATTATTAACATTGTTAAAATCTTTTGTTAAATTTGTTAGTGTGATATTTTGAAATATAAAAAATACTCACTTTATAACTACGTAGCTACAAAAATGACGTTGTAATGAATTTTGATTTAACAAAATAAATTTAACAATAATAACAGTTAGACTTAAATATTAAAATCTGAAAAGTAGAGAGCTAAATTTCTAGAAATAAAAGTACAGGGACTACATTTCAAATTTATAAAGAGTACAGGGACTAATGACATATTTTAACCAAATTTAAAATTCAATTTCTGGAGGGCAGTAGCAGTGACCTATAAGAGTAGAAGAGAGCGCGAGTGTGGTTTTTGTTTGTCTCTCTCACTGAAATGGATATTTCTTCAGTTCAGAAGCTCTGCATTCATGTAAGTTGCAATTTCAATCTTCAAATTAGGCTTCTGAACTCAGCTTATTGATATTTTGTTGTTAATAATAATATGTTAATCCACTCTAATCTCCTTTTTTTTCTTTAATTTCCTTTCGTTTTTTGTATTGTCAGTTAATTTCTTCTGCTGTTCAAAGATGTCGTTTGTCCGAAGATCTTTGCCGATTATCAGTCGTTCTCAAGAGGTCTCCTCCAATCATTCGAGTTTCAAGTGAGTACTTTTCATTCTTCCTTTAATTTTTGCCTAACTATAATTAGAATTATTTACTTTGATTTTTGTGACGCGATCTTTCGGAAAAATAGGAAGTAATTTCTAAATTGGAAAATATGCATTGAAATCATGTCATTTTGAAGTTGAAATGGTATGGTTTTGGCTGGTTTTCTTTCAAATGAGTTCATCAAAAGCATAAATAAGCTTTTAAAAATGATTAGGTCATGCAAGGTAAATCTGTAGACTGTAAATAAATTGTTGTGGCAGAATTTTGGATAAAATGATAGATACTGTTTCTAGAAAAATCTATTTATTTTGTATCTTAATGAGCAGTATCAGATACGGGCACCGGTAGTTGCTTGGAGGAGTTTCAAGACCTTTAGTGCAACAGAGAAGGTATTGGAATGGAAAAGTGGGGTAAGTGGCTGATGATGATGGTGAGCTCATTTGATTCTAGATACAAAGATCTCGATAAATATTTATGTTCATGATTATTTGACTTCTGCTGCAGATGGGTTGATTTCCATCAAAACTACCAGTAAGTTTAGTGTCTCAGTATTCTTTTCTTGCTAGTCAAATATCCATGGTTGAATAGCTTAGATTTTGACTACAGTTAGGGGAAGAGGGAATTAGAAATAGGGATCTCCTTTTTGGAGGATTAACGTGGTTACCACTAGGTTATGCGTATTGCCTGTCAGTTGTTAGCTGCTTAAGGTGTAGGCATTAATACAGGGTTGTCAATGACTCAATTCTGCTTTAATTATATTACGCTTTTTAATATGTATTTATGATCTGAAATTTAAATAATTCATTTGGATGAGCAACTTATTATAGTGCCTGAAATGCAGTCAAGAGGCATGCTTCTTTTTCTTTTTAATATTAAAATTTGTCCATTTATTCCGTCAGTTAGAGCATATTAAACAATATATATATACATGCATATATGTATGTGTGTGTGTCCCTTCCGTTAAATTCTTCGTTATGTATTTAATAAAGTCAATTTTGTGTCTGGCTGCAGGCATTAGTGATAATAAGATATATCATTATCACTTAAATCTTAGAGGAAGTGTTTCTGCCAGAAGGCTGACTAGGCTACCTTCAATTCCTAAGAATGATGCCAAGTTCAGGTATGCGCCATACTTAAACACTTCTCCGATCTTAGGTGATACAAAACATTATGATCTTATTTATTTGTTTATTTATTTGTTTTCAGTGGCACCGAAGTATGTCTGTCCATTTCTGAGACTATTGATGCCTTGCTGAACGATATCAAACACTACTTTCAGAAGGTTTGTTTTTGAGTATTTGACTGACAGTTTTTGAATGACAATATAGTATATACAAATAGAGTTTTTGAGTATTTGGCTGTGGATTTTGGTGCAACTTTAGCATACACCGAATCCTTCAACAAATATAGGTGATCCTATTAAGAATTTAGAAATCCAAGATTCTTTGTTTATTTCTAGCCAAAAAGCTTAATTACTTGAATCAACTTGATAGATAATCTATTAGAAAGAAAGAACCATAACTTCACAGATAAATCAAATAAAAAAACTAAGGTGATGTCAGAAATATCACCTTTGCCACTGTATTACCATTTTGCTAGGGAATCATTTCCAGACACCTCTTCTTACAACACTGGAGGAATCTCACATAAGCTGATGGACACAAGAAATGTTTGTCAGCATTCATATGCAGTATGCAACCAGCTAGTTGAAAAGGACATAACTGACAATTAATCAAGGTTTTCTTTTTTTTTTTTTTTTGAATTTTAAAACTGACTGTATTTGGGAAAGGTTCTATAGAAGACTGTCATTCATATCTTCTAAGTCAACCTAGGAAGTTTTCCTCTAAAGAGTCTTCTCATGAAATCATGGATCATGAAGTATGTTGTGCATTTTTTTACTTGTATGGATTTCATTGTCTGTGGTCTTCTCTGTCCTTTCTTTCCCCTAAATTACTATCCATTTACTAAGTCCACATATCTCTTGGTTTTGCAGATGCTGATTCTAAAGATCCCCGTAAGTTCAACTGCTACTTTGATGCCTTTCATCTGTACACAGAATGATATGGTCCGAAATTTGTATTTTAATGAAACTTTTTTGAAAGTATCTGAAGAAACTAACCTTTTCAGAATGCTTACCCTTCATTTTAAGTGTTTGGTAGATAAAGAAAATTGTTTGGAAGGAAGGGGAAATTTTCTGAAATCCTAAAGGACCAGCTACCTAAATTAATCTACCAATTTTCTGAGATGCTATGTAACCTTCTTCAAGTGATGTTAGGAATGAATTTTCTCTAGTTCAATTAACATCCCCTTGTTAATCATATATTTACCAAGTTTTCGTTTGATAAACTGAAGAAAAATACTGAATTTGTATTATTAAAATTTTATGTATGTCACTGAAAATTAAATGCTGAATATATTTATATTATTCGGCAAGTGTAAATACTGAATTTTGAAAAGTATTTATTTCATGATTTTAAATTCTTTCATGTAACATTTTATATTAGTCCGGATAATTCTAGATAAAACTTAAAAGGGTATTTTAAATATATTATTTTTGTAAAACAATTCCACTTTAAGTGATAAATAGCTCTCTATTTACTTATCTCATTCAGCATTTTTATGGAAATTCTCTATCAAGTAAATTTTAATAGAGTTGGAATTTTTTCCCCAGAGTGTAGCAGCTGAACTGGTGATTGAACGAGGGGATGCTTCTGGGTTGCGATGTCAAAATGTCTTTTTACCTAATGAATGCAGCCCTTTGAACTTTTCAAGCTCCAATGTTGAAAGACTAAAGTCTGGCCTTGAAGAATATGTTTTGAAGCACAGAAATAGCTTAAACAATAAATGTGATTCTTGCTTCTGCAGTAGGTAAAAATATAAGCTGAATACCCTGTATTCTGTTTTCAAGCTACTGCACATCTTTTGATTTTAGGACTGGCAAAAACTTTTTGAAGTGCTGTGATTGAACTATTGATTTAGATATACTTAACGCAAAAGCGATTTGGGTTCATAAAATTGGAAGCCTTGAACCAAACAACTTGAGATTTGCATATTTTACCTTTCACCAAAATTTGAAGGTTATTTTTACAACCAGTAATTGTATTCATAAATTCTGTGCCAAACTTGGATACTTATTAGTTCTTACAAATTCCGGTGCTCATAAATCTTTCCCTCTCAATAACTTACTCATGATAGTTGTATCTATTATAACCTATAAACATTAATTAGATCAGGTGTGATGCATCAGAGTGCTTTCCTCTCTCTTTTATTGCAATATCTAACGGAGCATTATTCTTTCCAAATGCTTCAAGAAGGGAAGATTAGCAACCTCATTTGACATCATTAAAAAATTTCATACTTTCACCTTAACTGTTCTGCCAGGTCTTTTAATCTCTTTAGATATCCTGCCATGGATTACGTGCTTGCATCTTGATCTATTCTACTTCAGCTTTAGAAGAACTTTGTTTAGTTCTTCTTACTCGATCCATCAAAAATGAAGGGAATAAGTTTGAATTCTATTTGATGTTGTTGCTCGTACTGGTATAATGCTATTTATTAATTTTAATGTGTTAATTGTCTAACCTTATATCCCAATGTAGATTTCCTTTATGAAATTTAAATGATTTACTGCTCAGTCATGTTGCTATAGACATCCGAGGAGTAAGTAAACTACGGCTACATGTTTTCAATCCCTTTAACAAGCATAACTTCCTTCTAGGGAGAAACTTAAGATCAGTAGTGGAGTAGCACGCAGCATGGAAAGCCATAGGAGTCCCGGACTAATTGTGGAAGCAGTAATTGCAATAAGTGAACATTCGGAATCTCTTTGCTTCAGGTCATCCGGCAACAAAACAGAGGTTCTTATCTACAGTGTGCCTAAATAATTCAAAGAAAGAACCCCTTTTTTTTTTTTTTTTCTCTTTTCATTTGCATCAACTTGTTGGTACAATGTAATCAATTTTTTCTCTGAATTTGTTTGATAAAGTTGATTTGGTTGACAACATTGTTTTCCAGGTTTTGCATTTTAAAGATTTCTCACCAAGTTCAGTATCCATTGCATCCCTCAATGCATTGACTAGCATTGACTGGAGAAGTTATGGGTTAACGTTGGTGAGTGCTGTGGATCAAGTTGACCATGCACTGATAGAGTGGGAAAGTTTACCCCCTTATCTTCATATAGATATGGTGATACACTGCTATCATAAACAATATCCAACACCATGTTCTACTATTCAAATCCTTGTTCTTGACCTTTGCCCCATATTTCTTGTCTCTCAAATGTTGTATGTTAAATATATTCCTTGACTTTACCAAGGTCATAACATTTCCTGGAAAATGTAAATATCAACCTGACCGGCATCTTATTAAAAAGGGAGTGAAACTTGCCTTGGATGATTTGAAGGAGAAACACACCGGACTTCTTCTTAGTGCACATGCCGTGAAGGTAAGCATCTACTTTCGAAGTTTCAAATGCGTCTTATAATGGAACAGAGGTAGCTTAATGCTCGGATTAACTTGGCTTAACTTCCTATTTAATCTGTAAACCTTATATATAACCAATGTTCCATGACCATTTAATTCTTATAGAGGATTTACCTTTGTGCTTGGGCATCAGTAGGCCTTCAAATCTTTCTCTCCTCTCAAGTTTGCTTTCCGTTTATAAGTTGGCATTGATTCTCTCTTTTAACGTACAATTTCTGAAATGTTCATTTAGATAGGAAACGTAATGCGAAATGGGCCGTGTTGAATATACGTTTATAAGTTAGCTATGTCGTCGTCATCATCATCTTCATCAATAATATCATGTTTTTTTTTTCCCTTTTTCTTCTTGACTTTCATGGTTTTATGGCCCGGTTCTTATGACTAAATTTTGTGAAAATTAGATCAAGTAATTGTTCGCATATATAACTTGTAGTCATAAACTTCAGATTTGCAGTTATGCCCCAGACCTTGCAAGCTCAATTGCTGGCATCATCTTGTCATCTAATGATGTGAAGTTCCGAAGCAAATGCTCCTTGCTTCTTGAACTATCTCAGTCTCAAGAGATCGGAAAGCAAACCGTTGAAGATCGTATCAAGGAAAAGATAATCTCAGTCATAGAGACAAACGATAGGAAGCCAGAGAAAATCAAAGAGGCTGCACCTTTTCTTTTTGAAGATGACCGTCCCCAGGACATAGACCCAGCCGACTTATATTTGGAGGAACACGAAGGAGGTGATGATGTTTTTAGTTTCCCAGATTGATTGATATGTTAATACTTTATCCTCATGCAATTAACCAATTCCATCCAGTTTCGGCATGATAAAAAGAACATGCATGCTTTGCATAAGGCAAAGGATCAGTCCTTACACTATGAGTAATAGTTAATACATCTCTCTTCAATATCTGTTTTGAGTAGCATTGCTAATTATCTCAGTATGATGAGGGAACTTTACATGCGTTCAAAAGACTGGAAAAACGAATTCATATTCATCATAAAAACCTTTTCAGTGAGTTTTCTTTTTTAGAGATGACATTTTTGGAAAGAATAGCCATGAACACCGAACATAGATTATGAAACAAGCATAAAAATACCAAAAAAAAATTCATCTTAAAGACCTCGTATTTTTGTCCTATACACCAAAAACACTTGGTTATAATGTTCAAGTGCTATGATATTCTCCCATATATCTACTCTTTCTTTCTGTAATACCATCGTCATTCACATGAAAATGAACTTCAAGTGTTTCCCCATCAAAGAAAAACACTCCGTACATGTAAAAAGATTATACTGCAACCCAAAAATATTAAAACAGTAACATGATGATCCAAGAACCAGTGAGCTATGTATGAAGTAGGTTTAGGGAAAATTATCCAACTACGGATGAATAGATGCTATGTCCAATTAAAGTGGAACTGGCTCATCGATGTGCTTTAAAATCCCACCCAGTCCCCTGCTCTGGCTCCAAGTTCTAGCATCAAGCAGCGGGAACCTTTTTCCCATCCTCGATGAAGAAAATGGCAGTTTCAGGTACCTGAAAGGAAACAACAAAGAATGGTAATGCTGCCTTTTCCGAACATGATTTTAATATAGTAACGCATCATAAGAAGACTCCAACGGATGGTAATGCCATCTTTTCCAGCAAGGAGGCATGCATTAAATTTATCAGGGTGTACGAATAGTCAAATATGAAACATACAACCAAACAAATATAATCAAATTTCATCAAGTTTTAGCATTAACAATGAACAATAAAACCTCACTTTCAAGGTAATAAAGAAACATAACTCAGAATTGGAGAGTTTCATGTTGAAACGTATTTCCATGTGTAAGACCAGAGTAATGTCTTTTCTAATGGTAAAGGCAAAGAAAATAAACAAACATTGTTCCATATTTCTCATATGAAGCATTTTCATATTGAATAAAATGTAAAGTGACATTATTGAAAACATTACAGCAGGCCAGGTCTCTGTAATATATTCCACAATATCATACGATATGTCTCCTTGAACATCAATTTGCTCCTTGTCAGTTGGTCCCTAAAGGAAAACAATCATTGAAAAGCTTGTAAGAAACAAAGGAACCTATAATGGAATGAAAAAACTACAAGTAAAGATGACTTTGACGCACCTTAACAACTGATGCACCGGTGGCAAATTTCTTCCCAAGCTTTTTCGAAGCATCACTAAGCTTAATTCCTGAAAAACAACTCCTCCTAAAAAAATTAACTTGTTCTGAAAAAAACTAATAAATAGATGAAAAAGATAAAAATGTGAGAATGCAACTCACCAAATAGATCCAATCCTTTCACAATGGTGATACATTTGCGCCTATTACGTACAACCTTTTCAATGACAACTTCTTGTTTCTCCTTTTATTTGACAAAAAATGGGGAAAATTAGGAAGACTAGATATGTTATTCTCACATATAATAAACAAACCTTGTATGTAAGAGATCCACAAGCAATAACCAAAAAATTAAAGAAAAGAAAAGGAAACAGAAGAATTGGTTCCATGAAATATTGTAGCATTCATCCTTGCAGGTTACCTAAGCTAATTAATGGAAAGGTATTTAAATTTTAAACATTGGGAATCAAAAGCTTCAAAACACCCTATAAATATTATGAGCATATAATGCCTGAGGAGAAAAAAATTGAAAAAGAAGGAACTTTACTTTCTTCTTTATTTTTCCACCAGGAAGACGTTTTACATCTTCTTGTTTAGATGACACTGTGCTCCCTGAAAATTGAAAACAAACATTGGATCAGTGAAAATGAAAAAAAAGATGAATAAAACTTTTTTAAACGAATTATTTGTGATAAAATATATTTATATTTCCATATAAAGATCATTTAAACCTGGTGGAGCTGAAGATGCTGCCCCTTCAGCAGCACAGGAAATACCAACTGATTGCAGCTGTTCAGAAACCTTCTCACCCTCCTTTTCATTAGCCTCTGAACATCAAAGAGAAATCTTTAATTAACTTACTCTATGAAACTCACATTAAAAAAAAAAAAAGCAAAAAAGTGCCTTTCTTCTCTTATCCTTCCAATTACAGTTTAGGCAAAGTTAAAAAAAAAAAAAGAAAAAGAAAAAGGAAACAAATAGAAGGGTGTTAAAATCATAGTAAAACAATTGACGTTAAGCATACATGTTTTTGTGTGTATATTTAGTAGCAAAATGCAAAGAATTTTTAATCATTTATCAATTCATATCAGAAAAATATCTCCAAGAAAAATCAAATTTAAACCCCAAAAAAGCCCACAAAAAAACAAAATTTCATCTTCTTTAATATCTTTGTCATCGGCAAACAGACAGAAAGGCATGGGATTAAAATTAAAAAAAAAAAACTCAAGTATGCAAACTAATTAATATAGAGAAAAATAGAGGGGAAAAAAAACCTTTGAGGAGATGTGGGTAAAGGTCAGGGGCGTTGCTGATCAACCAAGGTTTACACTTTTCGAAATCAGGGCCGAATTCACAGTACTCCGCTGGAAGAGAACATATGGGACAATATAAAACTTTCACTGGTTGTGGTTTCTCTGCCATAATTTCTTCAATTCTTTTTTTTTTTTTTTTTGTTACTTCTTCCCTTTGTTTTGGATATAATGGATGTAAATAATCAAAACCCAGATTTCTTTTCGTAAAGTAAAAATTCGTTTCCTTTTTCCCGGTTACAGTGCGACGCAACCGCAATCATGCAATGATGTAAAGAGAACCCGATTCTCTCTTTCTTTCTTGTTAGGGAAATAGGCCTATCTAAGTGGGCTAACTCGGGCTTGGCAGTGAGTGAATCTGGTCCGAGATGTGGCATTGTTATTAGACTTGGTTTAGGCCCTCTTTGCTAATCGGAGTTTATATTAAATAAATTATATTTTAGTCACTTAATTATACATAAATTTTTATTTTTGGTCATTTAATTATAAAAATTATAATTTAATTACTAAAGTATTCAATATTTGTGTTTTTTTGGTCACTTAAACGTTAGATACCTAAAGGAAGGACGGCGTGGCTATTTTCTAAGTAACATAATAATAATTTTGGCCATTAATATTTATATATTATTTTAATTTGATCCTAATTTTAAATAATTGGAGCTCAATCTTTTCTATTTAGTCTTAATTTTTAAAAAAATCATAACATTTTCAAATTATTTTAAAAATTCAAAAAAAAAATTTGTTAAAAAATAGAGCTTCAAAAAAGTTTTATAATTTTGGTGGAAAATCCGTCCACAATTCGGAAAAGGTGTGATTAATGATATCTCAACTTTTGTTAAGCCTTAAATCCTTTGCCTAGACAATGTAAATCATTTGGCAACAAAAAAAGAAGCCGATGCATATCGCATGTCTAATCATCCTTTTAGATTTTATGTTCATCAACTCTGCTATTAATGCAACAAACAGTTCTCTTAAATTAATTTAAGTAATTATTTTTATTTAAATTTTATTATTTAGTCTTTAGAGATGCGGAATTATGTATTAAACTATTATAATCAACATTTCTTCTTCAATTGATAAAATAGCTAATCAATTTTTCTCAACAGAAACTACAATTTGATAATTTCTTTCAAAACTTTGCCCTTACATGTTTTAAAAATATTCAATCAAATTTTCATCATCTAGTCACTTTAATTTTTCTACGTTGAACAAAAACCAAAATTATCTTCATATATTTTAAATTGTTCAAATCTATTATTCTAATAGAATAAAATTACTTGACATACTATGTATAAAAAATAATCGTTGATGAGATTTTATCGTTTCATTATCAACATTCTCATCAAATCATTTATTTCTAAGAATAATGTATTTTTCATGAAATTTAGGTTCTGTTTCCTTTTCAATAACTATTTCTTTAGCACACTTGGTATCATTTTGGAATCCATCTTCCTTGTATTTTTCAAAAAAAAAAACTAAAGAAGACTTTTTAATTGTTTTATAGCTACATCAATTCGCATATCTTTTGATTGTAAACTATTGCTAGCCAATTCACAGCCAGTAATATTCCATACCAAATAGTCATGCCCAACAAAATTTAAAAATTTTGCTAAACATTCAAGTTCACTTTGGATTTTAGGATCATCATTAACTTCATTTAATTTAAATAAAGTATCTCTTATTTGTGAAACTAGAATTCTTATAGCTTTAATACTTTTAATTAGACTTTCTCAACATGTTTGTGACAATAATTTAAGAGTTAGGCTTAGTATATGATCTTGTACAATTTGTTATCTTTCATTGAAGAAGAAAATAATGAATATAAACTAGTAATATAACTTTCAAAATTAGAATATTATAACCTAGTTAGCACTAGAGAAATTTAAAGAGATATTTTTCAGTCTTGATTCTTGAAAATTATATTTTTCAATTTTGGGGTCAAGAAGTACTAAAATCTTTTACAAACCTAACAATTTTTATAAGAGTGAGAGAATTAAAATATTGGGTGCAGGAGGAAAATATGTTGTCTCATTGGTTTCAACAACTGCACTCATTTTTCATTGGCTTAATTCTTCTTTTGACCCCTCTATTATACTTCAATTATCACTTTGGTATTTGTACTATTTTTTTTTATTAGCTTGGCCTTTATACTTTCATTCTATATACCTCATTACCCACCTATATATTTTTTGTTAAAAAGGGTAAAATCAACGAATGATATGCTACCGTGTCAATTAAAGTAAAAAAATAGAAAATTTTTAAAAAATCTTTTAAAAACCAAAAAGATCATAAAATTTGAGAGAAAACCCCCAAAAATCTTGAACTTAGAAATTATTAAAAAATTAAAAATCATAATTGTTATAAAATAAAGAAAGATGGGAGAATAAAGAATAAACAAAATATAAAAGTAATAGAGAATATACTTTATTAATTAAGGAGATGATTACAATGCTTCATCAGAGTCTCTATTTATAGGCATAAGAAAGTAGAGATCTAATTCTAATAACTATTAGAGTTTAAAGTACATTAAAACTTTATCTTAATCATGATGAACATCCACTTAATAAGATATTCGTAACACTCCCCATTGGATGTCCGTTGGTAGATAATGTGCCTCGTTAAAACCTTATTAGGAAAAACCATGTGGGATAAAAACCTAATGAAGGAAAAAGAGTACACAATCTATAATACGTATAATATGCTGCCTCATTAAAAACCTTACCAAGAAAACCCAATTAGACAAAACCTCGGTTAAGGGAAAAAGTGTACAATGCATATTTACTCCCCCTTATTAAAATATTGCATAATTTCTCATATTCTACGTATTTAATCTTGAATTCTAGTTTTTCAAATGACTATTTGAATGTATTGCTAATCATTTATATCACCATTCTTTCAAAAGTCATGAATAAGGGAAATTTGGGGGAATATATTTTGATCACTTCAAGAGATTCAACAATAATCATAACAAACTTTAATCATGATTCTTTTATAAAAACACAAACAGGTATTTTGGATCATTCTATAATCCTCCTTCAACTACTATTCACTAAGTCAAATTTACCACATATATTCAAATTATTTCAATTCAGATAAATGAACAATTTCTCAAGAATTTCAATATGCTTCTAGCATCTTAAATCCTTCAAGAATTTTAATATAAACTTTACTATATAGTGATTCATAAAATGTTGTAATAATAACCATTAGACACAAGTTAAATCTTTTATGAATTGTCAATTTAATAATATATCTAAAGGTTATTGCATCCACCACAAAAGAATATTATATATTTTCATAATCAATGCTAGGACTTAGCGAAATATTTTATATTTTTATTCCGTTTTTGCAAAACTACTTCAATTGCACCCTTACTAGCTTTATACCTTTAGATATTTGGACTACTAGTCCAAAAACTTCACGAATTTAATTATACTTGAGTTGCGTCTTTCTATTTTGATCAATTAATTCTATATCTATATTTCTCAATAGATTTATTCAGGATCATCCTTTTTATTTCATTATTTCAATAAAAATATTGCATGCAAAATCATTGTTGACCACTTTTATTATTCGGTTTTACATTTTCTCGAATTGACATAACTTATCGAGATCTCTTATTTTCATTATCTTAAAATTCAGTTTCAGCTACTTGAATCTCTTCTGGAGTTTTACTTATTAGTTATGTCTTGGGTCTCTTCTGAAGCACCCGCCTCCATTATATGATCATCTAGAATAATTTTCATATTTGGAACCGATCAATCTATTATTTTATTCCAACTGATTGTTCTATTAAGACTTTGATTCAAATAAAAATATTAGATGGTATATAACACTTGGTTATTCTTATTAAGTTTGTAAATACATCTAACAGTTAACTTGTAATCAGTTATTCTTATTGAACTTCTGGTTCAAATTACTCCCGCCTAACTCATTACAAGTTATTATTTCCGTAATGACCCAAAATTCACTAGCACTGAAAAAGTGAGTTATAGGGCTTCCGCCTTAGTGAAATAAGTTCGAAAATACTTATTAGAAATATTTATGAGTTTAGTAGCGTGTCTAATTAGGTTTTAATTAAGTGAATTTAGCTTAATTTAGAGAAATTAGTAAAAGAACTAAATTGAATAAGGGTAAAAGTTTAATTCTAAAGTAATAGAAAATAAAAGGATTAAAATGGAAATTAAACCATTTACAAAAGATTAGGCGCCATATGCATTAAAAAATCTAAGATATTATTATTATTATTAATTATTAGTATGGTTTTATATTATTATTATTATTATTATTATTATTATTATTATTATTATTAATAAGTTAAAGATATTTATTAATTAAATAATTAATTTATGAAATTTTTGTTTGACAAACAAATAGAATAATGACAATTGTAATAAAAATATTGGTACATTTGTAATAAATAGATACATGTACATTTGTAATGAAATAATTAAGTTAATTAATATTAAAGTAAAAGATATTTTTAATTAAATAATTAAATTATTAAATACTTGTGTGAAAAAATAAAATAAAATAAATGGTGACAAATGTATGGTATTGATGGTGTACACTTGTGTGTATATAATTAAATGCTTAATAGATATTTAAAATAAAAATATTAAAATATATGTTAATTAAGTAAATAAAAGAATAAAAGAATAAAAGAATGAAATAAAAAGAAACAAAGAAAAGAAAGAACAGAGACATTCGAAACAGAGCAGGAAGAAAAGGGAAAAGAAAAGAAAAAGGAAAAACTAAGAGTTTAAGGTTTAAAGCTTTGATTGGTAAGTATTTAAGTCCTTTCTATTTAATTTTGAGGTTTTAGAAGTCTTAAAACAAGGTTTTGATGAAATTAATTTGATAGTTTGAAAGTTTAAAAGCTTTTAAACAAAGTTCATGTTGAAGAAAAAGAAGAATTAGGGATTTAATTGAATGAAATTTAAGTTAGAAATTGAAAAGGGATTAAATTGTAAAAGAAGCTATAAATTTTGTGTTTTAGGAAATTAAATTGAAAGAAATTTTAAATTAGGGTTTTATAATGAACATTAGATTGTTAGGGTGAACATGGAAGGAAATTGAGTAGAAATGAAGTATAAATTAAGTTAAACAAATAAAAGAGTTAATTAGGATTAAATGAGAATTAGGGAATAAATTGAATAAAAATTCAATTAATTATTAAATTAATGCTGTAATTAATAATGTAAATTGTTATTATTATTATTTTTCGTAGCTAATAAGGAAAACGAGGCATCGGCATCCAAAGGAAAAGAAAAGATCGTTGAGGAGTAAACTCGTGTTTCGGGTTTGTATTACTATAACTCAAACTATTTATTAAATGTATATTGAATTTATAGTTATAGAATAATTAAGATAAGGTAAGTATTATATTTAAATTTAAATATAAGTATGTGTGAAAATTAAATTGTATATGAATTAAGATAATAAATATTTGAATTGATTGAGTATTGAAATTTTTTGTGTAAATGAAATTGAAATTAGAAAAGTAAAATAATACCCTATTAACTTGTCGGACTAGATTTGATACAATGGCATGCCATTGGATTTGTGATGTGATGAGGAGATTGTAGTTTGGCTGAGAAGATGTTTCTGTTATTATATACTTCGGTTTATCCGAAGAGGCAATTAATGCCTTACTGGTGTGTTATGGAGGATTTATAATATTCCGGGTGTGTTTGGGTTTGATATTCTGGTGTGTTTGGGTGGAATCCGCGTATCTGTCAAAGTCCGAGCCTTGTTAATAGGGTAAATAATTGAAATGAAATTTTGAAAATGAGATTATTTGTTTTGGCACTATTGAAAAGTATAAGAAAAAAAAACTAAATTATGAATTGAGTTGGTATGAGAAAAAAATTAAATTACGAAAAAAAAATTCCGGAGAATTTGAACAAGTTCCGTTTCATTTTTAAATTTACGTTTTGGCTTCGAGCGTCTATTATTAGGACTTAACTATTATATTAGACTATGAATATTATTTATTTGTGAATTATTTTGTAAGTTGTCTGATATGTCTGGTAATGCCTCGTAACTCTATTTCGACGACGGTTTGGGGTTAAAGGGGTGTTACAATTTCTCTCCCCCTAATGTTAGGAAAACTATCGAATCAAAATTGTAATCACAAATCATGTCATAATTGAATCTCGAATACATTCAAAACATTTAATAATATAAAGAAACTTGTAATTAATATATATTCCCAACTTTCTTTGAGGATTCACTCATCTTTGTGCATTGTGGTGGAGCAATTGGAACATATACACATATACAAAAATTTAAAGATGAGAAATATTTAGCTCTTGATCAAAAACCAATTGTAATGGGGAGTTTTATAACTTATTGGCTTAATATATACAACACGTAAATCAACATAATCTTATGTTGAAATAGGAAGTTTAGTTCTCATAAGTAATGGTTTAGACATTAATCAGAGGTGTTCAATCAATAATTTCTCTAAACCGTTATGCGCAAATTTTTACACAAGTTTTTTAAACTCAATCAATAAAAGATTAAGATATAAACTCATCAGTATTAGCAAGATGAATTGTCTTAATTGCATAATCTGAAATTAATTATTTAAACAATCAATCTCGCAAACGACAGGTTACAAATTAAAAACACATATATGGTTATTTTGTAGATGCATCTACCAAAATTATATAATATCAAAATCATCCACATGGTAGATGAATGAGCTTATATTCATTTTAGAAATGCAAGACATTAAATCTCAATTTTAGCTAGTGAGTTTCTAATAATCAATTTTCATTGAGAATAAGCAACATATAAAATTCTTTTAAATTAAAGAATCTTCTGGTTCTTTAATGGATGTCCATATGATATCTCAATTAATTTTCACATCATATACGATCCAAAATGGTCTAACTGGTCACGCCAAGTAGTAAATGCATTTGTATTAGTAAACTTCTAATTTACTTTAACATGTATTTTAATTGTACTAATTTGTAAATTGATAATTTTATTATCATTCCTTTTAATTTGTATCCACATATAAGTACAATTGTGACATTTACTACTGGAAATGTCTAAATCAATGTGAAGTCTATAATGTCACCAAGTCAATAAATATAATTTTCAAATAATTATATGCAATATTCGCTTAAGAGAATATGTCAAAATCTTCAAATGCCCAAAAATCTATTAATAGCAAACTTTGAGAGTGGATCTTATTTTTCCAGGTGTACAATAGGTACATAACCAATGACTTCTCATACATAAGTTTTCTCTCTTACAAGTTCTCATCAGTAATATTTTACCACGTAATTTTAATTGAGAACTTATTCTAAATACTGTAGAGTTATACTCACAGTTTAAAAAAAAAACCTGCAACTTTAGGTGCATCAAATCATAATAAGTTTTAGATAGAATTATCATATTCTATCGCCCATAAGTAGATCTTTTACAGTCAAAATATTTTGCTTTCAACTCTTTAATAGGGATGATGACAAAAGAATATAACAAAGATTATAAAATAAATATAAATTAATAACTCAATCCCCTTTTTATTTATATGAGATATAATATTTTTCTCATTCACAATCTCAATATGAGATCCATTACAAATAACTTTTAAAAGTAATGTATTAACCATCACAAATTTTGTGCTTATTAGATAGTGATATATAAGCTCTCCTGGAGCTTTCAACTAATTTTGTACTATCAAATATTGAAATAATATTTGTTTGTTTTAGTACCAAATAAGATAAATATTTTCTGTCTGTAATGATAGAATTCATTACTAAATTTTTATATCTCCCTCAAAGAATATTAACAGAAACAAAATATTTGGGCATACACCACATATGCCAATAATCTTTTTATATCACATTGATAACAAAAGTTATCTTTACCCTTTGAAAAGTTATCTTGAGAACTCTCATTGTTCTGTTATTTATGACTATGTTCCCACTTTTAGTGGTTCATGAGTATATCTTTTATTTTCTTTATGTTTACATTCACTTCGAGGAATGCAATAGATTTACTAGGACGAACTTATAAACGTCCCAATAGATTCTTTATTTCATAATCACCATCGCAAACATGCATGGATTTTAAATTAAAATCTATCTATTCATGTTGTCATGATTAGTCTCCAATTATAATAAATATGATATAATAAATAAATCATAGTAAAATATACTTGGAAACCTTTAACACCATCGTCATCACCTTAACTATTATCACAAGCACTATTACAAATAGTAAAACAACTTTGTTTTTGTAATAACATTTATAATCTAATAGTAAAATTATTAAATAAATAATCAAAATTTTCATATACGATGTTTGAAAATTATCTGATATACATTGTATCAAATTTCAATACCACATATATTATAAAATCTTATCTTAATATAATAAAATATTTATAAGTTCAATTTAAAAGATATCATACAATCATTCAACATTAGCAAGTTAATAAGACTCAATAGATCCTATCAAATTTCCCTTTAATCAACAATGGTAGGTTAATAACACTTTCCACCATAATTAAAATTTCAAGAATATTTAATAACAAGAATTTAATAATCAAAATATCTAAATATTATGCATAATATAACTTAATTAAAAAAATAAAAAGAATGATTTACCAAAATAATAATATAAAAACATACCATATTAAGAGCTATTGGCAATCATCCATATTTTGGAAAGACAAAGATATGGGTATCAAAATGTTGGTACTAGAAATCTGAGATTTAAGGCATCAAAAGTTGGATTGAGATTTGGCATAAGATATTTGCAAGATTTTGGGTACCCAATTGTATAGTGACTTAGCAAGTTGGTCCCTGAACCTCAACTATAAATAGTCCTAACCATTTCTCATTTGAATCATATCCCACATTTGTTATTCTCTACCTAAGGCATTGTTTTCTCTCCCTATTTGTAAATTTTCACTTATATTTTGGAGTGAAATATATTTGGTAGTGCCCGAGGACTCAAGCAAAATTTGCTGAACCTCGTTAAAATTCTGGTGTTCTTTATTGTTTAATTTGCATATTTTGTGAGTGTGATTGTAGTGATTTATTGTGCTATTAAATTACGATAGAGGGATATTCTGGCTAGGAAAGACCTGGTACTTAAGCGATCCTTATGATCCACCTCTCTTTTTTGGGAATTGAACTTAGTATGATTTTTTAGTACAATAATTTTACTCTTTTACACGCTTCACACAACAAGAGCAAACATATCTAATCAACAATTATGTCTTTTACATAAAAAAACATTAACCTAGACAGGCAAAAATCAAATACTATCAGAACGTGAAACTTATGTCAAATAAAAATTAATAGTAGTCATATCTTAATTGAAAAAGAAAATATGGTCGAAATATAGAAGTTTCTTACTAAATCTATACTTTACCATGCTTGTACAATAAATAAAAAATTGAGAATAAGAACCATGATCAATTCTGAGATTGAATCTTACTTCTCGATTTCATATAGATAATAGTATCAAATCTTTCACCATCATTAAGAACAAAAAGTAAAATAAGTTAATCAAAATAATAATAATGTACAATGGAAGAAGAATGAAAAATAATAATCAGATATGAAACATTAAATAAAAGAAACTTCCTATAAAAACTTTGCAACTTGCTGTCAAAGATTTTGAAAATCATGAATGATACATTTGATTGTTGATAAAAAGGAACTATCACTTTGAGTAAGATCGTGCCGATAACGTATTATAAAATAAAGAAAGATGGAAAGAATAAAGAACAAAGAAAATATAAAAATAATAGAGAATGTATTTTATTAATTAAGGGATGATCACAATGCTTCATCGTAGTCTCTATTTATAGGCATAAGAAATAGAGATCTAATTCTAATAACTATTAGAATTTAAAGTACATTAAAATTTTATCTTGATCATGATGAACATCTACTTAATAAGATATTCATAATAATATATTTTTAAAATTATAAAATATTTTAAAATTACAAGTATGAGAAACTTTAAAAATAAAAATTTTAAAAAATTGTTTGAAAATTTTATGAAAAATTTTAACTTTTTAAGTTTCGCATGCTTATAATTTTAAAAATAGCTTTTATAATTTTCAAAAATAGTTTATGATTATTTTAATTTTTTAATAATTTTCTATGTTTTAAGATTTTTTTAATTTTTTTAGGATTTTTAATGATTTTTATAATTTTATGATATTTTGTAAAGATTTAATTTTTTTTACTTTAATTGACCCATGACAACATTTCATTGGTTGATTTAATCTTTTGACAAAAATATATATAAATGGATAATGAGGTATATAGAATGAAAGTACAGGGATAAACTTAATTAAAAAATATAAATACCAAAGTGATAATTTAATTGTAGTATAAAGGCCAAAAGAGGTATTAAGCCTTCTTCATTCTTCAATCCAAAGAGTGGTTTCTTTGGCGAAGCGCCTTTTATATTGAAAGGAAAATTGCATTCTTACATTGTTAGGCAATCCTTCTGAAACAATTCTATGAATGGATGAACCCCGAAAGTCCACACAATAAATTTAAAGAAATACATCTGTTTTCTGAAAATAATAACAAATTCGATGTTATAGATATCAAACGATAATTTATGTATCCTACGGCTAAAAACGAATAAGGTATTAATTATTAGAAAAATAATAGTACACTAATTTATCTTCGAGAAAATATTTGGACTTAAGTCGATCAGTGCATTCTCTAGTTGTTTATACCTTCCTTGCATCTTTGTTTCGACAGATGCCTCTTCTTTTACGAAGAGGACAAGCAGCATCCAAGATAATCTTCTCAAGCATGATGACATTCTTCGGAATTGGTATGGTAACAATAAGGAAAGATGGGATGGTTCAATTATATGAATTGGTCACTAAGCTTATACTATTTGTTGGTATGTTACAAATGAAATCTTATTGTTGAGTGGCATGAATGGTAAGTTTAATTGCATATGTAGTGAATTGATGTGCAAAATGGTTATATGCATGTTTCATATGGTAATGGAAGCTTTTGACATGAAATTGTATATGAAATTATTATAATTTGAACTTAAATTGATTGTATGCATTTGATTTAAGCTTGTGTTATATTGACTTGAATCATAGAAATATCACTAAGTTTTATCGCTTAACATACGATTTGTTTATTTCCTGCGCAAGTATAGGTAAATCTTAAAGTCCCGATACGTGATCCAGCATCCTGCCAGTGATCCTCGAATTAACAATGTTTGTATAGTCCCCTCTTGTTTAATATATTGCATGTACTTAGGTTAAGTCGGTTTCCATATAAGTTCTGAACATATTCATATTTGAAATTAAAAATGGTAACTTGAAAATGGGCAAATGGTTGGCTTCTATATTTGTATTTGGCACCTAGTTGGAATGCATGAGAGGTTACAATACATGCAACTTATATGTGAATATATATGTCAATTTGTGAATGTTGGAGATTGCCGTAAGTGTCTAAATTAGAATGGGTGTTTATGTAATATAAATGAAATTGTTTTCTAGGTGGTGCAAGTTGGTATCATTTTGGACCATTTGCAAACAGACGATCACGTTGCGACAAGACAAATCAGTAAGTTGCGTCGCGATAAGGAACCCTTGAAATCGAGACGTCAATCCAATATTTTGCAAATTTTACAATTTAGTCCTAATTTGACCTCGAGTTAGCAAAAGAGTTTTCATAACCTCATATAAGACTCGAAATGATTATATATCATACTATGATTGTGTAATATATTTATTTGCAGGTTTAAATGGTTACATTATGTATTTAATTGATCGTATTTGCTTCGACAACGGATGTGATATCCTGTAGCTCAAACCTGACGGTCGAGTCGAGTATGGAGTGTTACATTAGCCACTAAAACGTCCCGCTTAATGAAAAAAATTGTGATAAGTGTGAGGTTTGAAGTTGAATGGAAGGAGGTGAAATCGATTCACGGCCTCGACTGGCACAATAGATTGTAAATATTCAAAATGACTCCAAATGGGAAGCAAATCTTTGCTAAGGCGGTGAAGGCAAGTTTGCATTCGGTAGTGATCGGAGGATGATCCAACAAGATTTTCTAAGTAAATAGTAAATGATATAGATGGATAAATGATAAAGATAAAACCTTTAAGTGTAAGTACAAAAGTTGAATTAATCAATAGCAGCTCCAAATAAATGACAAGATTTCAGTATTATATTCACGTATCCAGCCCTTTCTAAATCTAAAATTTTCTTCAACTTGCAAACCCAATACTCATATACCTTCTCCCAAAGCTTAAGCAATGCCTGTGAACCATCAAAGTGCAAACACGGATAGGAAGTCCAAAGCTTTTGCCATCGACGTGAAATTACACTAGTTTTTGCTGCTTCTTTCATTGTCATGCGAGACAGAATCGAAATTGAAATCAAAATCTCATTTGGTAGCTCACTTATTCTTATCTTGATCAACAATATCTGTCTTGTGGTCCATTACATCAACCAAAGGAAAAGTGACAAAAAATCGTAAGTATTGGGTATGAGGGAAGGAACAACTAGATTTAGGGAAAAAAACATAGAAATTGTAATAGGTACAAACTAAAAATGGGATCAGTGGTGAATACATCCCAATTCAGAAAAATAATGCAATAGCTTGAGTTTTTTTCCCTGTACACGGACCGACTTTTCGAGCAAATCTTTCCATCTCAAGTTCCGAAATTGATTGAAAATCTGTTTTTGTTTTAATAATTAGTAAGACTTAGTGCATAAACAACCAGCAGAGTGTGTGCTTTAGAACGGCATGAACTAATCAAGCCAACTTTGCCATCCCTACAGAAAATAACATAAACATACCTGTAATGAAAGCCCTTTAAAGCCCTTTTCTTTTTTGGTTATCAATTGCAAATTAACGTTTATGAGTGCAAGATATGTTTTTAAAATAAAAGATTGACCTTAGTGTTATAATTTCATTTCTCAGTTCTGCCAACTATTTAAATAAACTAACGCGATTTGTTAGAAGTCTTTATTTGTGTAACAGTTGAAAACTATAGGGGCCAATATGATAAACAAAATAAGTTCAGGGACTAATATGAGAAAACATGCCAAGTTTATGGGCTAATCAATATATTATGCCATTCTTTTACCATCTTCAACACTTATGAATAGCTTTTTATTTTAATTTTTATTTCAAGCACGCTCTATTAAAGAAAAAAAAGTGAATTTTAATTTTCATCGCTTTGACTTTTCTCCCTTTGTAGTTAAAGAATTTATAGCCGGGGTGTGAAGAAATTCTTGAATTTTCTTTTCATGTTTTAAACTTTTTTTTTTAAAAAAAATTAATTTTTATGGTCATCTTTTTGTGCTGTGGTGGGAGGGCCCTTTTCTTGTTGAATTTTGTTTTACTTTTTTTTTTCTTTCTTTCGGTTTATGGATCTCTTAATATTTCATAAATGCGTTAACAATTATTTTTTTATTTTAGTTCTTATAGAAAATTTCCCAAAATTTTAATAAATTTTATTGTTATTTATTTTAATAAATTTAATTTTTAAAAAATTATTGCTAAATGTTATTTTAGCTATAATTCAGGGACCAATTAGTTATTAACCCTTTGAATTAACATGTCATGTCATCCCCTTGACAAAAAATAAACGGATGAGTGGTCAAAATGTAATAATTCGATAACGCTAATAACTATTATGTAATTTTTTAAAATTAAGTGATTAAAACGTAATTTTAAACAAAATTTAGGGACTATGGTATAATTTATCTAAAGAGATAATGTAGCACCCCAAACCCGGCCCAGACGTTAAGGCCGAATCCGACGTGTCACTTTGAAGTCAAAAACCCGTGTTCCCTTTTTAGTGTTTTAAAAAGCCGACTTTTGTCAAACTAACCAAGTGAATGGAAGCTGGGCACCAGGTAGGTATCCATAACAGAGGAAGTGAGCCATGAAGGCTGCTTAAGTATCAAGCTCTCCGATTGGATCCAATCCTAGACATGTCCACATCCATTGCCACACTTGGTTATAACAAGTTGAAATTTCTTTAAGTGGTTATCTTTGGTAAATTGAATATTCGTGACATCGTGTTATTTAAAAAAAAAAACAAGTATCGTTTTGAAATCGTGCCCTAAGTCTAGCCCATTTGAATTATTATCTATCAATTTAAAGTTGTTTAAAATAATATAATCCCAGAAAATCAAAGAAGAAAATAAAGTTAAAATGGCCTTATTACAACCCAAAAATTAAATAGTAATTAAAAATAACTTAAGAAAACCAGTCTCTTTTTCAAACCCAAAAGTGTTCACCATGGCCACTCTAAATCCCCTCCGACTCCAAGTCACCCACATCAAGGCTTACCTGCAAGGTTAAAGAAGGGGTGAGTTTAGGGAAACTCAGTGTGTAAGGAAAACTCATTCAAAGCCCAAGTCAACTCAAGCCCATTGGGCCTAAGCCCATTCAGGTAACAGTGGTACCGGGCCAGAGCCCTTTTCAGATTACAATAAACTGGGCCTTAGCCCCTTATTCAGATAACAGGATGGCCCATAGGCCCATTTCAAAATACATGCAACATCAATAAACATATGCAAGCCCATTTGGGAGACTACTCAACCCACCAACCACTACACTCCACCTTGCACCACCATACACTCCATGTGGGAATAGCTCAACCCACTCAAATTTAACACTCCACAGTTTGCAGCCTTGCTTGCTCATTAACCAGAAATTGAGGCAAAGCCTCCAAGACGTGGACAAGCCACTTTCAAGATTTCCTCCGTCAATATCCCATCCCATGCATCGATAATAACAACATGGCATGCATAAATAACAACAAATCAAACATGCATTTAGGTCAATTTAACCCTAGGGGTATTTTGGTAATTTATCTCCTAAGGGTAAAACGTAAATTTTTCACTTTTAAAGGTATTTCAGTAATTTATCTATTTTAGGGCTTTTCATGCATATTCCTACCTTTCACGTACTAATGTAATCACTACTGAGGTTCTTACCGAATTGGGCAGTTGGCCCATCATTCCAATTTTGGCCCATTAAGCCCAAAAATATTGAGGGCACAGAAATCATGCACTTTGCAGTCCAAACATTGCAGCTTACCAAAAAAATTAATCAATTTACCTCACGTGTAACACCCCTATCTCGTAACCGTTTCCGGAATAGGTAAGGGGCATTACCGGACTTGTAACTCATGTCAGAACAGTAAAATTTTGAACTTTTTTTTTTTGAAATAAAGATCATTCATTTAAATAAGTACTAAGTACAACCAGGGATAAAAATTTAAACTTCTCTAAGTAAACATTCAAAAGATGCCATTTTCGCATGGCTTATATACATTAACCAAAAATATTCTTCCGCCACTAGTCTATTCTATACATGCCATAAAATAATTCTAAACAAAACAAGAAACAAGCGTTGGATAGTGATAGTGTGACTAGTTGCTGACGATCCCCGAGCTTGTAGCTTCGCAATGAGATCTATAAAACAGAGAAAACAAAGTAAACGGAGTAAGCATTACAATGCTTAGTAAGTTTTAAGCATTGTCAACAGATAACAATCAAATTATAACATAGTTGTTCGTATTTTTATTTCACTCTTCCTTCGGGCATACCATCCCTTTACCGAATATGCACATCTCATCATATTCAATAGGCAGATAAACTTTCACATAAAAGTGAGCTCATGTGACATAGATATATTGTATGATTTCACATAACCTCTCACACTGATCCGATATCACATAATCATAGGAATAGTCTCATAGATTGCTCTCGTATGCATCACATAACTACCTTATGATTTAGTTCAAATCAAGCTCACATATAAACTTGGAGTACATACCGCTTAACCTTTCGCATTGAATATATTTATAAGCAATTCTTATTACGAAGTCTTATAGCTTTAACCTCTACTCGAATTATCGGCGAGACTTTAGCTCGCATTTAAATCTCCACATCGGTTATCGGGTCTTACCCGGACAAAATCTCCACACGTAGTCATCAGGTCTAACCCGGACATACTCTCCACACATAGTCATCGGGTCTTACCCGGACATAATCTCCACACGTAGTCATCGGGTCTTACCCGGACATAATCTCCACACGTAGTCATCGGGTCTCACCCGGACATAATCTCCACACGTAGTCATCGGGTCTCACCCGGAATATATTTCCAAGTTTCATGTACATTTAATCACATGTTACAACATTCACATCGACTGTCATATTTGTAATTCATTTGCCTCATCAAATATCTAACAATACACACCTTTCACATTTGGTCGTTCGGCCACAATATACGCACATCGCCTACATATTTCACACTAGCCATTCGGCTTTACCACATATATGCATGTTCATATTCACCACATTGGCCATTCGGCCTTATCACACATATGCATGCTCACGTTCATCACATTGGCCATTCGGCCTTATCACATATATGCATGTTCACGTTCATCACATAGGCCATTCGGCCTTATCACATATATGCATGTTCACATTTATCACATTGGCCATTCGGCCTTATCACATATATGCATGTTCACATTCATCACATTGGCCATTCGGCCTTATCACATATATACACATTCACATTCATCACATAAAATCCTAAATCCAAATATAAATTTTCATGTATTCCCATCACAATTATCCAAATATACTTCACATACCACATATACTATCATGTATACACTTTGTCTTGGCCGAATCTACATCAATCATTTTCCAATGAATAATTCAATTTCACGCCATACTATCATTTCATATTCGAATACTCATAAACTTACAATTTCACAAATTTTAATATCGAAGATCCGTCTAACACTCATATATCGTTTTACAATATCACGATTTAAAATTCACGTATGGGTTTAATCAATAGCTTATGAGCAACTAAAACAAGTTTTATCCATGTTTACAACAAAATCACATATTCACTACGAGCTGTTTTCCTGAGCAATAGTCAATAAATTATTTATAACTGGAGCTACAAAACTCCAAATCACTTGCCGTTAATTTTCCCTGAATATAGACTCGTATATCTTCCATCCATAAAATTTCCAGGATTTTAGGTTTGGCCAATCAGTACCAGATTTTTCTTAAAGTTTCCCCCATTTCACTGTTTGACTAATCTGACCACTCTTCACTCGAATCAAATTTTTCATTGTACAGAATTCATAATGTGTTATATTTGATTTCATTTGAAACTAGACTCATTAAGGAGTCTAAGCATATAAATCTTATCTTATAACCATTTTTGTACAAATTATAATGATTTTCCAAAAACAGAACAGGGAATTTCGGAGTCATTCTGACACTGTCCCACACAACTTTAAATATCTCTTTATAGGAAATTTCTTTGCTTCCACGGTCTCTTTTATAATATACTAGACCAACTAAGCTTTGATTACATATTTTATTCAGCCTATAATTCCACACCAACAATTTATAGTGATTTTCTAAAGTCACATTACTGCTGCTGTCCAAGCAAATTATTACAAATTGCTCTTAAATTTCCAAGTCCAAACACTTATGAACTTACCATTTGAGTTTAAGACATATCATGGCCATATCATATCTTATTAAATCAACTCATTATGTCCTATTATGATTGAATTTACTCAACGTTTAATCACTTAAAACTTACCTCGGAAGTTGTCGAACGATTTCAACGGCTATTCGATTACCTTTTCCTTTCCCCTATCCAACTTTGATCCTCTAAGCTCTTGAGCTAAATCAAACAAATTTACTTCCCAATCAAACATAGTCATACGGCATCCATATACATTTTAAAACCAATTCATTTGAATCAATTGACCACTTAAGTCTATTATCGTTCGTTTTCAAATTTGTGTACTTGATAAGTCACATTAAACAATTGTATATGTAACTTTAACACATATTTATATTCGAATGTCTCACTGACACAAGGCGTATACATAAGGTATCAACATACATATTAATATATTTTAGTCGATTACTCAAGTTATGCACAACATGTATGTATATACACTCTCATATTCATTATTATAAATGTTGCTGAATACTCATTTAATAATCAACTCATATATTCATACATGGACGATTTGAAGTTTCCTTTAACCAATTATATACTCGGCAATGGCTACAATAACTTATCAAGCCTTAGAAACTTCTTTAACCCTTTTAACTCCATCTTATTACCCCTAAAGTCCGAATGCACACATAACAAAATATAATGCCAAAACGCCATTAACTAATAAAATCACACATACACAATTTATATACAAATTTCATCCTCACAATGTATATAATTCATTCGGCCATTCATCACTCACCTAACAAAACTTCATATCAAATTCCTATGACCGATCACACCTATACTTACATTCCAATATTCGTAATATTCAAAATCACATTCTAAATAAAATAGTCATGAACAATGCCGAATCCTTAAGTGTTCAAACATAATTTTTTTTTTTTACTTAACTCAAAACATATAAACAACATTTGTTCAAGACATCAAACCTCTTTAATTTCGGCTATTACTAATATAAACATTCACAAATCATATTCTTAGGAAGACCGATTTCTTTCCATAACACATTCATCATCAATACTTAGATGAAACAACCAAAATCCCTTCCTTTATACCCTAGCCGAATGCTCCAATCATCCATCAAAATTACAAATTTTAGCATGGGCTAAGTAAGAACCATGATTATTTACCTAAAACAAGTTAAAATTTCACAATTTGACATAATATACTAACCTTTTTAATGACTCAAGTGACCAAAAATTCTTCCCCTCCTTTGTTTCTTCTATTCGGCTAAGTTGAACAACAAAGAAAGAACTTTGTTTTTCCTCCCCTTTCTCTAGTCACGGCAATAGGGAGTAAGGGGGAGACAACTTTGGTTTCTCCTCCCACTCCCCTCATATTTTATTATTCTTCCCACACATATTAGCATAAAATGTCTATAATATGTTTTACCCCATAGCATGGCCGGCCACCATCTATATTTTTGGCTAATTTGACATGCAAACCCTTCTTTTATACAACATGCATTAATAGGTCCTTATAGATTAACCTATCGCATTTCAAAAGTGTCACACATAAGTCCTATTACTAAATTCACATGCAGTCGACTAAATCGAAGCTTAAAACTCTCACACATTCATATTCACATATAATAAACATAAAATATGACGGCTAATTATTTTTATGACTCGATTTTGTGGTCCCGAAATTACTTTTCGACTAGGGTCAAATTAGGGGTGTCACATCACGAGCATTCGCACACTCACAAGTCCGGCTTTTCGGCTTTTGCCGATCTAGACTAAGAAAGAGGGTGTTAGTTACACACCTGTTTGCGACGATATGCTGACGAGATCCACACACGAACCGCCTACAATTGGATTACTAACACGTTAATCTAACTATTCAAATACAAACTACGTATTAACCCCTTACAATATTCGGCCAACCACACCTACAGGTCATAGTAAGCTTATAAGAAATCAATAAGCAACTCATTAACAAATTTTTGTCAATGTTTACCACATAATCATAATTTCACTGCAAGCTGTCTTCCTGAGCAACAGTCACTAAATCATTTATAGCTAGAGCTACGAAACTCCAAATCAAGTGCCGTTAATTTTCCCTGAAAATAGACTCATATATCTTCTATCCATAAAATTTTCAGAATTTTTGGTTTGGCCAATCAATATCAGATTTTTCTTAAAGTTTCCCATGTTTCACTGTTTGACTAATCTGACCACTCTTCATTACGAATCAAATTTCTCATTGTACAGAATTCAAAATATGTTCTCGTTTATTTCATTTGAAACTAGACTCATTAAGCTTTAATTACATAATTTATGCAGCTTCCAACTCATCTCCCACAATTTATGGTTATTTTCCAAAGTCACGTTACTGCTGCTGTCCCAAGCAGATTTATTACCAAATCACTCTTTCACACCTAACTTGCATGCTTGTTATTTAAACATGTATATCACTAATCAATCATCACATATCTATGATTTTACTTAAGTATAATCTCCATTTCATCATTTTAAAGCACAACATGTTAGCCGATTTTTCGCTTAGCATCTAAGGCACATGCATGCTCATTTGTTTGGCTCAACTTCACCTATCTTCCATTTTTCATCAAAAGAACATGAAACAACAACCATTTCCTTCATTTTAATTCATGACTAAATGCTCACAACACAACTAAAAACCAAAATATGATTCAAGAGTTAAGGTAGAATCAAGAAGAACTCATGAACATCAAGATAGAAGCAAACTACCATGAACTTACCTTCAATTTTCTTCCCCAAGTGACCGAACATTTAAGAGCTTTCTCCTCTCCTTTCTCTTCTTTAACTTTCGGCTATGATGAACAAAGATGGACAAAACTTTGTTCTTTTCACCCCTTTTTCTTTTAATAAAATTTCATATTTCATCCATTTAATTCTTTAATACAAAAGACATGAAATGCCCATCATGGAACATTTACCTAAACAATTATCATGGAATATTTACCTAACCCATTATCATGGAATATTTACCTAATCCATTATCATGGAACATTTACCTAACCCATTATCAATTTGTACCATGAATTATGGATATCAAGTGCTCATATTGTCTACAACAACATGATGGCTGGCCACTTCATGTAAAATGGGAGGTTTGTCATGCAAATCCTCCTATTTTGCACTCCTATTTATTTGGCCACTTCAGTTTAGCCTATAGCATTTTCAAACATTTTCACATAGGTCATATTTCATAATTTCACCCCCTTTTTCTTATGGAACAAAAATTAACTAAAATTTCTGGGTTCTATCTTAAGCTTAGGCTTTCTATAGGCCCACAAACATAATTAAACCTATGCCAACATTCACAGAATTCCCGAAAATTGGGGCGTTACAACTCTACCCCCTTAAAGAAATTTCGGCCTCGAAATTTACCTGATCCAAATAGTTGAGGGTATTGTTGACGATAGTCTCTTCGATTCCCAAGTAGCTTCTTCCTTCCATGATTACGCCCACAAGACTTTTACCAACGGAACCGACTTTCTTCTTAGAACTTTAACCTCTCGATCTAAAATTTGTATGGGTTCTTCCTCAAAGGTCAAATCAGTCCTTACTTCAATCTCCTCCACTGGCACAACATGTGAGAGATCCGATCGATATCGTCTTAACATAGACACATGAAAAATGTCATGGATTCTGTCTAACTCTGGTGGTAACTCTAACTGATACGCTACTGGCCCTACCCGCTTAAGAACTCGATAAGGCCCTATAAACCGCGGACTCAATTTGCCTTTCTTGCTGAATCTCAAGATCTTCTTCCAAGGTGAAACCTTTAAGAAAACCATATCCCCAACCGCGAACTCTATCTCTTTGCGCTTTAGGTCCGCATATGACTTCTGTCTATCAGATGCCTCCTTTAATCGATCTATTATCAACTTAACCTTACTTTCAGTATCTGCCACCAACTCCGGTCCAAGCATTTGTCGTTCACCCAACTCTGTCCAACACGTAGGCGTACGACATCTCCGCCCATAAAGTGCCTCATATGGAGCCATCTAAATACTTGCTTGGTAGTTGTTATTGTATGCAAACTCTGCCAATGGCAAGTAGTCCTCCCAACTCCTACGAAAATCGATGATACAACCCCTTAACATATCCTCCAAAATCTGAATAACCCTCTCCATCGTCCATCCATGCGTGGGTGAAAGGCGATCTTGAAATCCAAACGTGTACCCAATGCCTCCTGTAACTTCTTCCAGAATCGAGATGTAAACCTAGGGTCTCAGTCGAAAATAATCGACACTGGCACTCCATGTAGTCGCACTATCTCGCCACATACAACCTAGCCAACTTTTGCGGGAGTAATCGATCTGTTGGTATGAAATGGGCGATTTTGTTAACCTATCCACCACTACCCACGCAGAATCTTTCTTGGTGGGTGTCAAAGGTAGCCCACTCACAAAGTCTATAGTGACTCTCTCCCACTTCCACAATGGAATTTTCACCGGTTGCAGTAATCTAGAAGGAAATTGATGTTCAGCTTTCACTTGCGGCATGTCGACATTTCCTCACGAACTCACATTACTTCTCGTTTAAGCCTGTGCCACCAAGATAGTTCTCGCAAGTCGTGATACAACTTATTCCCTCCAGGATACATGGCACAAAGTCTCCCATGAGCTTCTTTCAATATTGACTGTCTCAAGTCAGAGTCCTTCGGAACACAAATTCTTCCTCGGAAGCATAAAACTCCTTCAGTATTCAGTCCAAAATCCTCATTCTTACCCTTCTCAACTTACTGAAATCGAAAGACCAACGAGTTATCCTTCAACTGTTTTTCTTTAATCTGCTCAGTCCAAATAGGCCTCACTTGCAATTCTGCTAACAGACTTCCATCATCAAATAGACTCAAACGTGCAAACAAGGCTCTCAAATCAGAAACAACCCTTCGACTCAACGCACCAGCCACCACGTTAGCCTTACAGGTGGTACTCAATCGAACGATCGTAATCCTTAAGCAACTCTACCCATCTTCGTTGCCTGGTTTAACTCCTTCGAGTTAACAGATACTTTAGGCTCTTATGGTCTGTGTATATGATACACTTTTCTCCATATAAGTAATGTCTCCAGATTTTCAATGCGAAGATCACTGCTGCTAGCTCTAAGTCGTGCGTAGGGTAGTTCGCTTCATGAGACTTAAGCTACCGCGAAGCATAAGCGACCACCTTACCCTCTTGCATCAGTACACATCCTAACCTCACATGTGACGCATCGCTGTACACAGTGAAGTCCTTTCCGACTCGGTTGAATCAACACCGGTGCTTCATCAATACCTTTTCAAATGGTCAAAAGCTTTTTGTCGACTCTCGGTCCAGACAAATGCTACCCCTTTCCTTATGTTTAGCGTCAATGGTGCGAATCGAGAAAATCCTTCTACGAACCTTCTATAATAGCTCGCCAAACCCGAAAACGTCAAATTTCGACATCGATTTTGGTGGCTTCCATCCCAGAACTGCCTCAACTTTTTGAGGATCCACTCTAATTCCTTCAGCAGAAACCACATGACCTAGAAAAGCCACTTCTCGCAACCAAAATTCATACTTACTAAACTTTGCATATAGTTCCTTCTCTCTCAGCACTTGCAGCACAATACGTAGATGCTCCTCATATTTCTCCTCGATTTCTGAGTATACCAGAATATCATCAATGAAAACTACCACGAATCGATCCAAGTAAGGTTGGAACACTCGATTCATCAGATCCATGAAAGCGGCAGGTGCGTTCGTCAACCCAAACGGCATAACCAGGAACTCGTAATGACCATATCGAGTCCTGAATGCTGTCTTATAAATATCCACTTCCTTTATCCTTAACTGATGGTATCCAGATCGAAGGTCAATCTTGGAAAATACCGAAGCTCCTCTAAGTTGGTCAAATAAATCATCAATCCTTGGTAGAGGGTATTTGTTCTTTATCGTCAGTTTGTTCAACTGGCGGTAATCGATGTACATGCGCATTGTCCTGTCCTTTTTCTTCACAAATAGCACCGGTGCTCCCCATGGAGACACGTTTGGCCTAATGAAGCCCCTATCCAACAACTCTTGAATTTGAGCCTTTAACTCCACTAACTCCTTCGGTGCCATCCTATACGGTGTGATGGACACAGGCGCCATTCCAGGCAACAAATCTATTCCAAACTCAACTTCTCGGTTCGGAGGCAATCTTGGAAGCTCCTCCGGAAAAACATCTTCGAACTCCTTTACGGTCCTAACCTTATCCACTGTCAGTCCCTCCTCTTCTGACTGACTTACAAATGCCAAATAGGCCTCATAACCTTTCCGAATCCACTTTTCGGCTCTTAATGCCGACACCATATTGGACAAAAAATCCTTTCGCTCACCTAACACCATAACCTCATCATCCTTTGTGGTCCTTAACACCATTCATTTAGCAGCACAATCCAGAGTCGCTTTATGCTTAACAAGCCAGTCCATTCCCAAAATAAGATCAAACTCTCTGAATGGTAACTCCATCAGATCTCCAGAGAAAATCTTACCTTGAGTTTCTAAGGGTACATCCCTATACAGTTTGTCTACCCTAACCGAGTGACCCAAAGGACTTAGTACAGATACCCCATTCACAATCTCCTCAGAGTGCACACCCAACGACCCAGATATGGTACATGCAATATAGGAATGAGTAGATCCAACATCCACAAAGGCAGTATACGTCATGCTAGAAACCAAAAACGTACCAGTTATGACGTCAAGTGCATCACCCACCTCGCGGCGACGAGTAGCATATACCAAAGCTGGCTAACTAGCCTCAGTGTTAACAGTACCCTTGCTAAGTGCCCCACGTCTATGGCTATTGCCACCGTGACCTCGGCTGTGACCTCTCGACTGCGACGGTCCACCTCGCGCTGTTTGCACGGGTTGCACAGCCCTTTGTTCAACCACTTCAGCCTGAGCTGGCCTCTCAGGACAATCCCTGATCTTATGTTCCTTTGATCCACAATGAAGACAAGCCTCAGAACATTTCCAATATTCCCCCAGAAGCATTCTACCACAATCTCCACAAACTTGTGGTCTAACAGTATTCACCGGAACCGCTCGAACTGGTTCCTCCATCCTAGCTCTCTTAACATTCCTAGTTTAAGACACAGTTGGTCCAAGATCTCTCTGAACCGATTTTGATCCTGTCGTGGTTCCTTTGTTCAGCTTGCTTCACCTCTTCGGCTATCTTAGCCTTTTCTACTGGTGCAGCAAAATCGCGCTCTCTCTGCGGAGCTATGAGCACCCTTAGCTCATCCTTGAGGCCATCCTCAAAGTGAACACTGCACTCGTATTTGGTAGAGACAATACCATTAGCATACCGGCTCAATCTCAGAAACTTTGCCTCATATTCAGCAACGGTCTTACCACCTTAGGTCAGGTTCAGGAATTCCTTCCTTCGCGCATCCACATAGCTAGCTCCGACATACTTCGCCTTGAAGGACTGCTTAAACAACTCCCAAGTTACCCTCTCAGCTGGAGTACCCTCTCTCACAGTGATCCACCACTGATACGCCTCGTCCCGTAGTAAGGATACTGCTCCTTTTAACTTTTGCTCTACTGAGCAGTCCAAGTCATCCATAATCCGCTCTGTGGCTTCCAGCCAGTACTCAGCCACATTTGGGGCTACTCCAGATACACCCCTAAAAACTTCCGCTCCGTTGGCCCGGAGTCGTTCAGAAATGGACCCCCTATTCATGGGCCCGATATTAGCTCCGGCCACCCTTTCCAAAACTCTTAACATAGCACAGATAGGCGTCATCCCCGTGGCGGATCATACGGGCCATTCTCATCCACCGATAGTGGTCGTGCTACTCCAGCGGGTATGTGTTCAGAAGACGAAGATCCAGGTTGAGTACTACCTCGGCCTCGACCACGGCCTCTTCCCGAGTAGCTCTCGTACTCATATCGATTTATCGATTACGAATTTTATGCGATTAGTTTATTGTTTCCACTGCTTATTACGAATATCTTATGAACAGATAAGGTTTGAGTTGTTCTCGCGTAACCACGCTTTAGCTCTTGTCTCGATTTCCTAGGGCTTAGTTTACACTACGGTCTCGGTTTAGTAGCCTTTACGCTATATTATCTATAGTACTATCTCTAAGGCTTAGTACTAAATACAGTACAGTTCAGTATATAAAACAAAATAGTACTTACAGCCTTGGTGCCGGGATTCAGTGTGCCATCTCATCAGTTTTCAGATAAACTCAAAAGATTTAGACTTTCTGAAATCCATTTTCCAAACATTTGTGTTAAAAAAAACAAGTTCGGAGATTATCTCCTTTAAACAGGAAATTTTCAAAAGTCAGATTTTTCCAAAAATACCCTCTCTTTTTTTTTGCATAAAGTTTTGAAAACCCTTTTTGGACCAAATCCACAGCCGAGTTGTTGCAACCTAGGCTCTGATACCACTAAATGTAGCACCCCAAACCCGACCCAAACGTTAAGGCCGAATCCGACGTGCCACTTTGAAGTCAAAAACCCGTGTTCCCTTTTTAGTGTTTTAAAAAGCCGACTTTTGTCAAACTAACCAAGTGAATGGAAGTCGGGCACCGGTAGGTATCCATAACAGAGGAGGTGAGCCATGAAGGTCGCTATACCAAGCTCTCGATTGGATCCAATCTGACATGTCCACATCCATTGCCACACTTGGTTATAACAAGTTGAAATTTCTTTGAGTGGTTATCTTTGGTAAATTGAATATTAGTGACATCGTGTTATTTAAAAAAAAAACAAGTATCGTTTTGAAATCGTGCCCTAAGTCTAGCCCATTTGAATTATTATCCATCAATTTAAAGTTGTTTAAAATAATATAATCCCAAAAAATCAAAGAAGAAAATAAAGTTAAAATGGCTTTATTACAACCTAAAAATTAAATAGTAATTAAAAATAACTTAAGAAAACCAGTCTCTTTTTCAAACCCAAAAGTGTTCACCATGGCCACTATGAATCCCCTCCGGCTCCAAGTCACCTACATCAAGGCTCGCCTGCAAGGTTAAAGAATGGGTGAGTTTGGGGAAACTCAGTGTGTAAGGAAAACCCATTCAAAGCCCAAGTCAGCTCAAGCCCATTGGGTCTAAGCCCATTCAAGTAACAGTGGTACTGGGCCAGAGCCCTTTTCAGATTACAATAAACTGGGCCTTAGCCCCTTATTCAGATAATAGTATGGCCCATAGGCCCATTTCAAAATACATGCAACATCAGTAAAATATGCAAGCCCATTTGGGGAGACTACTCAACCCACCAACCACTACACTCCACCTGTACTAGCCATACACTCCATGTGGGGAATAGCTCAACCCACCTAGCCCAACACTCCACAATTGCAGTCTTGCTGTTCAATTAACAGTAAATTGAGGCAAAGCCTCCAGTACGTGGACAAGCCACTTTCAGTACTTCCTCCGTCAATATCCCAGTCCCATGCATCAAATAATAACAACATGGCATGCAGTAAATAACAACAGTCAAACATGCATTTAGGTCAATTTAACCCTAGGGGTATTTCGGTAATTTATCTATTAGGGGTAAAACTGTAATTTTTTCACTTTTAAAGGTATTTTAGTAATTTATCTATTTTAAGGTTTTTCATGCATATTCCTACTTTTCACGTACTAACAGAATCACTACCGAGGGTTCTTACCGAATTGGGCCCGTTGGTCCATCATTCCAATTTCGGCCCATTAAGCCCAAAAATATCGAGGACACAGAAATCATGCACTTTGCAGTCCAAACATTGCAGCTTACCAAAAACATTAATCGATTTACCTCACGAGCATTCGCACACTCACAAATTTACAAAATACCGATTTTCGGCATTTCGGCTTTTCGGCTTTTGCCGATCTAGACTAAGAAAGAGGGTGTTAGTTACACACTGCTTATGCGACGATATCTTGTGAGATCCACACACGAACCGCCTACAATTGGATTACTAACACGTTAATCTAACTATTCAAATACAAACTACGTATTAACCCCTTACAATATTCGGCCAACCACACCTACAGGTCATAGTAAGCTTATAAGAAATCAATAAGCAACTCATTAACAAATTTTTGTCAATGTTTACCACATAATCATAATTTCACTGCAAGCTGTCTTCCTGAGCAACGGTCACTAAATCATTTATAACTGGAGCTACGAAAATCCAAATCAAGTGCCGTTAATTTTCCCTGAAAATAGACTCATATATATTCTATCCATAAAATTTTCAAAATTTTTGGTTTGGCCAATCAATACCAGATTTTTCTTAAAGTTTCCCATGTTTCACTGTTGGACTAATCTGACCACTCTTCATTACAAATCAAATTTCTCATTGTACAGAATTCAAAATATGTTCTCATTTATTTCATTTGAAACTAGACTCATTAAGCTTTAATTACTTAATTTATGCAGCTTCTAACTCATCTCCCACAATTTATGGTGATTTTCCAAAGTCACGTTACTGCTGCTGTCTCAAGCAGATTTATTACCAAATCACTCTTTTACACCTAACTTGCATGCTTGTTATTTAAACATGTATATCACCAATCAATCATCACATATCTATGATTTTACTTAAGTATAATCTCCATTTCATCATTTTAAAGCACAACATGTTAACCGATTTTTCCCCTTAGCATCTAAGGCACATGCATGCTCATTTGTTTGGCTCAACTTCACCTATCTTCCATTTTTCATCAAAAGAACATGAAACAACAACCATTTCCTTCATTTTAATTCATGACTAAACTAAAAACCAAAATATGCTTGAAGAGTTAAGGTAGAATCAAGAAGAACTCATGAACATCAAGATAGAAGCAAACTACCATGAACTTACCTTCAATTTTCTTCCCCAAGTGACTGAACATTCGAGAGCTTTCTCCTCTCCTTTCTCTTCTCTAACTTTTGGCTATGATGAACAAAGATGGACAAAACTTTATTCTTTTCACCCCTTTTTCTTTTAATAAAATTTCATATTTCATCCATTTAATTCTTTAATACAAAAGACATGAAATGGCCATCATGGAACATTTACCTAAACCATTATCATGGAATATTTACCTAACACATTATCATGGAATATTTACCTAATCCATTATCATGGAACATTTACCTAATCCATTATCAATTTGTACCATGAATTATGGATATCAAGTGCTCATATTGTCTACAACAACATGATGGTTGGCCACTTCATGTAAAATGGGAGGTTTGTCATGCAAATACTCCTATTTTGCACTCCTATTTATTTGGCTACTTCAATTTAGCCTATAACATTTTCAAACATTTTCACATAGGTCCTATTTCATAATTTCACCCCCTTTTTCTTATGGAACAAAAATTAACTAAAATTGCCGGGTTCTATCTTAAGCTTGGGCCTTCTAGAGGCCCACTAACATAATTAAACCTATGCCAACATTCACAGAATTCCCGAAAATTGGGACGTTACAGATAAGTATAATAGTAATTTTATTATGCCCACTTGTGTGAAAACTACGTATTTAAAATTTTCGTGTGCATTTAAAAATAACATTAAAAAATAATGAAATGTAAGGTTTGAAACTAATAATAGCATACAAAATTAAAATAAAACAAAATACTTTTTTAAAAATGATTATTTAGTTATTTCATTGACTTTGTGCTGAGTTGACTTATAACACCAACTCAATAATTGACAATCATGTTATCCATACTAGAAATCTCATCAAACGTGTATGCATATGGAAACCATAAATTTAAAATACAGATGTATGTTTAAAAAAACATACAATAAATAATGGAACGTATGGCTTGAAACTAATTAATAATAACATATGAAATATATACAATATTAAAATGAAAAAATAGATTAAATTGTTTATCATGGTCTTGTCATAAATCTTGAGTCGATGCCAAGTTAACTTGTGACACCAACTTAATCAAATAAATTGTTAACATAGAAATTTTATCACACGCATATGTGTGTGGAACCACGTATTTTGAATATTGATTTTGTTTAAAATAACATGCAATAAATAATTATATGTATGATTAGAAACTAATTAATAATAATAACATATGAAATATTTATAATACTAAAATAAAAAAATTATATTAAATTATAAGTAAAACAAAATTTAAGCATATGAATACATCATATTAAGATTATTAAGTTGGTGTTGAGTTAATTTGTGATACTATCTCATTGTATATTTTTATTTTCATTGTTTTTTAAATAAAAGACAAAGTGTCCAAAAATATATAAATTATTTCATCTAATAACAAAGTTATGTACTTGATTCGTTTGACAATTGGTAAAACTTAATCGAAAGTTGCTCTTGTAAAATGACAAATAAGGGCATAATATATTTTATTGTTTATTTATTTTTTATAATACTTCAGTCTTTATTGAGTGAAATTATTAGTATTAAGGAATTAAAACATGAAAATTAATTAGTGAATATTTCTAAAATTTAAATAAACAAAATTTTTAAATTCCTTATTTGCAAATATTAACCTTGTGGAATTGATAAATTTTAATAGTGTATCAAGATAATCATAAACTATATTCTTAGTGATAATTATGTCACACTCTAAATAAATTTGTCAAGTAGCATATTTCAATTAATATAAAGTTGCATAAGAAATCATTTTACACAAGTAAATTTAAAATAAATTGATAGTACATAAATATTCAATAAATAAATACATGTGGTGAATTTTTTAGCAAGCATGTGGCAAAGGACGTAATTTTAGAGAAAGTATGGCTAGATATGCCATTCCACATATCTCATTTTTAATCATTTGTGAAAAAAGTTGTAACAATCCTAACCCGAATCCGTCGCTGGAACAGGGTTAGAGAGCATTACCGGAGTTTATAGAACAAATAGATAGAAATTTCACACCATATTATATTCATATCAGAAATCAATCAAAATCATACATAGTGTCCTATATATGAGCCATTGAGGCCCAAAATACAAGTTAGAAACAAATCAGGACAAAATCGAGTACTCAAAGAATTTTTCACAAAATATTTAATTTTTTCAAAGGTGTAGGGGACACACGTCCGTGTGGCTAGTCTGTGTGGGTATTCGAAATACGGGCACACAGTCGTGTCCCAACCCGTGTAACTCTCTGACTTGGGTCACACAGCCAAGCCACACGCCTGTGTGCTAAGCCGTGTGAGCATTCTTTTTTATGCAAATTAAATATATATGAGACACACGACAGTGTCACCTAGCCGTGTATGACACACGGCTGAGACACACGCCCGTGTCTCTGTCCATGTGGACAAAAATAGGCCATTTTCCTAGCCATATTTCTTAACCAATTTATCATCAACCTAACTCAACATTTTAGACGTGAACAAGCCGTAACAAGGCATTCAAATCAAGCCAAAATCAATGCTTAAACATGTAATACTATCACATACCAACAATATGCCCTTAGGATATTTAAATGATAACATAACTCATATCAACCAAATAACCAATTTCACCTACATTGCCAAATACATATATGTATAATTTACCAAATATATCTATTCAACCCAACCATCAATATACCTATAAGATTTCCATCATTCAATCATTTCAAACACATCAAACATGATAAGGCCATTTACATACACATCAAAATTTATCTATCACAAGTCATTCAAATAGCTAGTTCCAACAAAACATTTATATGCCATTATTGGCCAAATTAACCTATACATGCCATTATAACCAAAATTAATTTACTAATTATACCAAAAAGGTTGATGGATAGTGTGAAGTTGCTCTGACCAGCTTCCAACCAAAATGAGCTTCCGAATTACTATAAAAGATGGAAAATATCACAGAGTAAGCATTTAAGCTTAGTAAGTTCATATAACAAGGAAATTAACTTATCATTTAATCATATTTAAGGTAAGCATGCGAATATAACCAAACCAATTTGGCCAAAGGCCTAAACGCATATCTTCAACATGTTAGCCATGTAACACTTTCCATAACCAAGAAGCATGGATGTGCATAATCACTAGGTAAGATTCACATACATGTATCATCCAACTCATATTTCAATATATCATGTAATATCATTTCCATGTAATTCAAGTATATACTTGTAATTGTTCATTTCGAACTCATATTGTTTCATATCAGAACTTTGCCCGTTGAACCATTTAAAATATCGTTGGATACATAGGTAGTACACACGAAGTGTACAAATCTGTAATCCGTCAATTCATGTACTTGTATGCTTATACAAGCATGTAAATTAGAAGCTCTTCCGAGCCATATAACGGGAAGCTCATGTGAGCTAAGTAACGGGAAGCTCATACGAGCTGTATATCGGGAAGCTCTTTCGAGCCAAATATCAAGAAGCTTATAAGAGCCAAGTATCGGGAAGTTCAAGTGAGCTATGGTGTATCTACAACACATGCAGGATTACAACCATATTGGGAACATTAATGCATGTCATTTGTACCCTTCGAATATTTAAGGTTCAAACAGGACTCGATAATTATTGGATATGTGATCATAATTACACATGGAAATTTGTAAAAATCACACACAAAAATATTCAATTTAAAACATTTAAATATACAAATTAGTTACATGAACTTATCTTGATAAGTATATGTAGATACGAAGGCTACTAATCCGATACTTTTTTTTGCCTCAATCTAACTCCTTATTAGGTCTATCCGGATCTATACAAATGAATTTAACTCAATTTAATATAATTCATATTCAATTTAATCCAACACACATCTTTGGCAAAATTACTATTTTCCCCTGTACTTTAATTAATTATAATTTAGTCCCTAGGCTTGAAAAATGAAATTCATACAATTCAATCCTTATTCAAACCTAGCCGATTTTCATACATATCAATAGCAGCCCATTTATTTCAAAAAATTTAGAATTTTTCCATAAATTTTTCATCTTTTCAATTTAGTCCCTAATTGATAATTTTATCAAAATTCTTTTTATAAAAGTTGTTTATCTAACAACAACTTTTCATTTTCTATCATAAAACTTCAAAATTCAACTATACTCATCCATAGCAAAACCCTAATACTTTAATGGTTTTGCAAATTAATTCCCGAGATAGTTAGATTAAGCTATTACGATCTCGGAAACATAAAAATGATTAAAAATGATACTAAAATAATACCTAATTAAGCCAAATAAGTTTGCTAGAACTCAAGCTTCCATGGCTAGGTTTCTATATTTTTTATGAAAGATGATGAGAATGAATGATAATAATAATTATTTAATTCAATTATCATCATTATTTTATTAACTTTCCAAAATTAACCTTACTAATTTATTAAATCTTCAATTATGAATAATCATTCTTATCTACTAACTACTCTAAATGGTCTATTTGCTATATAAGGACCTCCAATTTTAAATTTCATAGCTATTTGATACTTTTAGCTACTAGATTTAAATTTTCACTCTTATTTAATCCTTTTTATCAAGTTAGCCATGTAAACGGTAAAATTTCTTAACAAAATTTTCATACAATATTTCTATTTTACTGTAAACCATAAAATAATATTAAAATAAATTTTATTCTGACCTAAGATTTGTTATCTCTAAACCACTGTACCAATTTCACTGAAAACGAGTTGTTACAAAAGTTGTTAATCCCAACTTTTTTTTTTGGAGGTTTTAGCTTGACAAACTCTTAGGGGTGAGCAAAATTTGATTCAACTTAAAAAATCGAAAAAAGTTTGGATTTCGAATTATTCAAATAGAATTAATTGAGTTAATCGAATCAAATCGATTTTTTTAAAAAAAAATGAGTTTGAATCGAGTTAAATTTTCAAATTCGAATAACTCGAATAATTCGAATAAACCAAATACCAAACCCTTTTTACTTCCCTCCTACCCAGCCCTTTTCAAACCCTTTTAATTTCCCCTAAACCTCTAAAACTTTTTTCCTTTTACTTTTCTCCCAAAACTTTTAGGAATAATTGTCGAAAATACCATCAACATTTATGGGTTTTTGGATTTTAGCCCTTAACCTTTTTTTTATTGACACTCTCAATGTTACGATTTTTTCAGAAACTAGTTTAATGTTAACAGGAAATATGAGTTTATTGTTAGTTAAATAGTAGGTCAAAAAACTAGCCTATGTGGCATGCCACATAAGCACAAATTACGTCATCTATAAAAAAAATCATTTTTTCCATCTTTCTTGTTTTTCTCTCTTTCTCTCTTCCCCTCTAGTTGTTATTACAGAAAAAAAATATAGTGACCCAACACCACCATTTTGTTAAACAATTTGTCACCGTTGGTAGTTTCTAAATAAACCTACACAAACATTTGAGAATAAATCAATTAAACATAATAAGCTTCAAATCAAATGAGCATTGAAAGTCTGAAACCAACAAAACTAGTAAAAGACAGTATAAAACAAAAGGAAACATGCAAGAAACATTCCCATCGTATAATTTTAGGGAGAATGGGATCAAATAAGTGAAAATGCAACTTTATAAGAAGTTCTGCTAAAATGTCAAAAGTTAAAAAAGGTTAAAACTATTAGCATGATTTATATACCTCTAAGCACCCAGAAGAAGCAATCTCTAGAAATGGATATCTGGACTTATCATTAGAAACTGGTTGCTTTTGTTTATTATTAGAAACTTTACCACCACAAAAAATAGCAAGTGACTGCAATAGTTCCTTGAAGACCTTTGAGCACTAAACATCTTTCAAACATGTTAGACTCAGCAAAACCCAAACTTGTCACTAAGTGCAAGGCACCAATGACCCTTTTAAGAAATCCCTAAAACCTAAAACATTACTGTGAAATTAAATCAAAACCCTAAAAAGCCATTTGTAAATCTTATGACTTGAAACCTTTGATTTCATAAAATTTTATCACAAAGCAAAAAGAAACTTCCCTTTGTTGTAACACCCCAAACCCGGCCCAGACGTTATGACCGGATCCGACATACCGCATCGAAGCGTTCAAAACATTTTATATTGTTGATCCAAAAAAACTTACATAGTGTTTTAAAAGATAATTTCATTATAAGTTAAAGTGAATGGAAGCTGTGCACCAGGTAGGAAACCGGAAAAGAGGTAGTGAGTCCATCGGACTGCTTAAGTACCAAGCTCCCTTCGGATCCAATCCTAGACATGCTTACCGCCATTCCCACACCTTAACGTCATGGATATTTCTAGGAAACCGATTTGATTAAGTCATTTTTAGGAAAAGTGATTAATTTTGGAAAATACTTTCATTGCGGAAGCTTTGCTTGTTGTCGTGTTATTTTGAAATCAATTGTTGTTTTTTTGAAAATGCGCCCTAAAGCTATCCAATTTCAACAGTTAAAATAAGTAATACTTATCTTAGTAATACATATTAAAACCATCAAAAATAATTAAGCGGCCTTATTACATTTAAAACCCAAAACTTCAAACGTAAATAAAAGGATGTCCAGTTCACGGAAGAAAATCAAACTTTCGAGCGGGTGGCCACTCAAATTCCCTCACGACTCCAAGCCCACTATGGTTGGGGATTTCTGTGGATGAAAATAAAAGGGTGAGTTTGGGTAAACTCGATGTATAAGGAAAACCCATTCAAAGCCCAAGTCACTCAAGCCTATTGGGCCTAAGCCTATTCAGTAATAGCAGTGGTACTGGGCGAGCCCTTTTCAGATTACAATAAACCGGGCCTTAGCCCTTATTCAGATAACAAGATGGCCCATAGGCCCATTTCAAAATACATGCAACATCAAGAACATATGCAAGCCCATTTGGGAGACTACTCAACCCACCAACCACTACACTCCACCGTGCATCAGCCATACACTCCATGTGGGGAATAGCTCAACCCACCCAAATTAACACTCCACGATTCTGACCTTCTTTGCTCGGTTAATAGTAAATTGAGGCAAAGCCTCCAAAGATCGTGGACAAGCCACTTTCAGTACTTCCTCCGTCAATATCCCATCCCATGCATCGATAATAACAACATGGCATGTAGTAAATAACAACAATCAAACATGCATTTAGGTCAATTTAACCTAGGGGTATTTTAAATTTATCTACTAGGGGTAAAATCGTAAATTTTCTACTTTTAAAGGTATTTCAGTAATTTATCTATTTTAGGGTTTTTCATGCATATTCCTACTTTTCACGTACTAATGTAATCACGCATCGAGGGTTCTTACTGAATTGGGCCGTTGGCCCATCATTCCAATTTTGGCCCATTAAGCCCAAAAATATCGAGGCACGTAAATCATGCACTTTGCAGTCCAAATTTTATAGCTTACCAAAAACATTAATCGATTTACCTCACAAGCATTCGCACACTCACAAATCTATAAAATACCGGTTTTCGGCATTTCGGCTTTTCGGCTTTTGCCGATCTAGACTATGAATGAGGGTGTTAGTTACACACCTGTTTGCGATGATATGCTGACGAGATCCACACACGAACCGCCTACAATTGGATTACTAACACGTTAATCTAACTATTCAAATACAAACTACGTTTTAACCCCTTACAATATTCGGCCAACCACACCTACAGGTCATAGTAAGCTTATAAGAAATCAATAAGCAACTCATTAACAAATTTTTGTCAATGTTTACCACATAATCATAATTTCACTGCAAGCTGTCTTCCTGAGCAACAGTCACTAAATTATTTATAACTGGAGCTACGAAACTCCAAATCAAGTGCCGTTAATTTTTCCTAAAAATAGACTCATATATCTTCTATCCATAAAATTTTCAGAATTTTTGGTATGGCCAATCAATACCAGATTTTTCTTAAAGTTTCCCATGTTTCACTGTTTGACTAATCTGACCACTCTTCATTACGAATCAAATTTATCATTGTATAGAATTCAAAATATGTTCTCGTTTATTCCATTTGAAACTAGACTCATTAAGCTTTAATTACATAATTTATACAGCTTCTAACTTATCTCCCACAATTTATGGTGATTTTCCAAAGTCACGTTACTGCTGCTGTCCCAAGCAGATTTATTACCAAATCACTCTTTCACACCTAACTTGCATGCTTGTTATTTAAACATGTATATCACTAATCAATCATCACATATCTATGATTTTACTTAAGTATAATCTCCATTTCATCATTTTAAAGCACAACATGTTAGCCAATTTTCCCCTTAGCATCTAAGGCTCATGCATGCTTATTTGTTTGGCTCAACTTCACCTATCTTCCATTTTTCATCAAAAGAACATGAAACAACAACCATTTCCTTCATTTTAATTCATGACTAAATGCTCACAACGCAACTAAAAACCAAAATATGCTTCAAGAGTTAAGGTAGAATCAAGAAGAACTCATGAACATCAAGATAGAAGTAGACTACCATGAACTTACCTTCAATTTTCTTCCCCAAGTGACTGAACATTCGAGAGCTTTCTCCTCTCTTTTCTCTTCTCTAACTTTAGGCTATGATGAACAAAGATGGACAAAACTTTGTTCTTTTCACCCCTTTTTCTTTTAATAAAATTTCATATTTCATCCATTTAATTCTTTAATACAAAAGACATGAAATGTCCATCATGGAACATTTACCTAAACCATTATCATGGAACATTTACCTAACCCATTATCATGAAACATTTACCTAACCCATTATCATGGAATATTTACCTAACCCATTATCATGGAACATTTACCTAACCCATTATCATGAAACATTTACCTAGCCCATTATCATGGAACAATTATCAATTTGTATCAATTTGTACCATAAATTATGGATATCAAGTGCATATTTTGTCTACAACAACATGATGGCTGGCCACTTCATGTAAAATGGGAGGTTTGTCATGCAAATCCTCCTATTTTGCACTCCTATTTATTTGGCCACTTCAATTTAGCCTATAGCATTTTCAAACATTTTCACATAGGTTCTATTTCATAATTTCACCCCCTTTTTCTTATGGAACAAAAATTAACTAAAATTGCCGAGTTCTATCTTAAGCTTGGGCCTTCTAGAGGCCCACTAACATAATTAAACCTATGCCAACATTCGCAGAATTCCCAAAAATTGGGGCGTTACAACTCTACCATCCTTAAAGAAATTTCGTCCTCGAAATTTACCTGATCCAACTAGTTTAGGGTATTGTTGACGCATAGTCTCTTCTGATTCCCAAGTAGCTTCTTCCCTTCCATGATTACGCCAAAGTACTTTCACTAACGGGACAGATTTCCTTCTGAGAACCTTAACATCTCGAGCCAATATTTGCACAGGCTCCTCCTCAAAGGTCAAATCAATCTGAACTTCAATTTATGCAACTGGCACGACATGAGCAGGGTCAGAACGATAACACCTTAACATAGAGACGTGAAAAACATCGTGAATCCTGTCTAACTCTGGAGGCAATTCCAACTGATAAGCCACTGGGCCTACTCGCTTCAAAACTCGATAAGGCCCAATGAACCGTGGACTCAACTTGCCCTTCTTACCGAACCTTAATATCTTCTTCTAAGGAGAAACCTTTAAAAAGACCATATCACTTACTGAGTACTCAATCTCCTTACGCTTCAAATCTGCATACGACTTTTGCCTATCAGATGCTTCTTTTAACCGGTCCCTAATTATTCGACCTTATCCTCGATGATCGACTACCAACTCGGTCCAAGAATTTGTCGCTCTCCTAGTTCAGTCCAACAACTAGGTGTACGACACCTTCGTCCATACAGTGCTTCATACGGTGCCATTCGAATACTCGTCTGGTAATTGTTATTGTACGCAAATTCTGCCAACGGCAAGTAATCCTCCCAACTACCTCGAAAGTCAATCACGCATCCCCTCAATATGTCCTCCAGAATCTGAATAACCCTCTCTGACTGACCATCAGTTTGGGGATGGAAAGCCGTACTAAAGTTTAATCGCGTCCCCAACGTCTCATGCAACTTTTTCCAAAACCGAGATGTGAATCTGGGATCCCAGTCAGAGACAATCGAAACTGGGACTCCATGAAGTTGTACAATCTCCGCCACATACAGCTTGGCTAACTTTTGAAGCGAAAAGTCAGTACATACAGGTATGAAATGGGCTGATTTGGTCAACCTATCCACAATCACCTACACCGAGTCTTTCTTTAATGGTGTCAAAGGCAACCCACTCACAAACTCCATGGTTAGCCTCTCCCACTTCCAAAATGGTATCTTCACCGGCTGTAACAGTCCAAAAGGTAATTGATGCTCAGCTTTCACTTGTTGGCATGTCAGACATTTTCCTACAAACTCCATTACTTCTCGCTTAAGTCTAGGTCACCAGTACAATTCTCGCAAGTCGTGATACAACTTATTCCCTCCAGGATGCATGGCACAAAGTCCTCCATGAGCTTCCTTCAATATTGTCTGCCTCAAATCAGAGTACTTCGAAACACAAATTCTTCCTCGGAAACACAGAACTCCTTCGCCATTTAATCCAAACTCAGAAGTTTCCCCTTCCTTAACTTGTTGGAAACGAGCGACCAAAGACTCATCGTTCAACTACTTTTCCTTAATCTGATCTACCCAGGTTGGCCTCACTTGCAACTCAGCCAACAGACCTTCATCATCATACAGACTCAGACGAGCAAATATTGCTCTTAGATCAAATACAGTTCTACGACTTAGAGCGTCGGCTACCACATTAGCCTTGCCTGGGTGATACTCGATCAAATAGTCATAATCCTTAAGCAACTCAATCCATCTCCTTTGCCTAAGGTTCAACTCCTTCTGATTCAAAAAATACTTAAGACCCTTGTGGTCTGTGTATATAATACACATCTCCCCGTACAAGTAATGTCTCCAAATCTTAAGTGCAAATATCACTGCCGCCAACTCCAAATTATGAGTAAGATAGTTCCATTTGTGAGGTTTAAGCTGTCGTGATGCATATGTAACCACCTTACCCTCCTGCATTAACACGCAGCCCAAGCCTATATGTGATGCGTCACTGTACACAATAAAATCCTTCCTGGACTCGGTGAATTAACACAGTGCTTGATCGAAACTTTCTTCAACTTCTCAAAAGCCTCTTCTTTGGGTCTCATCCATACAAACGGTGCCCCTTTCCTTATGAGTTTTGTCAGAGGTGCTGCCATCACAGAAAAACCTTCCACAAACCTTCTGTAGTATCCTGCCAACCCTAGGAAACTTTGAATTTCCGACACCGTCCTAGGTGGCTTCCACTCCAAAATTGCTTCAATCTTTCGAGGGCCAACCTTAATCCCTTCGGCAGAGACCACATGTCCTAAGAAGGTTACCTCCCTCAACCAAAATTCACACTTGCTGAACTTCGCAAAGAGTTCCTTCTCCCTTAACACTCGCAGCACTATACGGAGATGCTCATCATGTTTCGCTTCAGTTTTAGAATATACCAGGATATCGTCAATAAAGACGACTACGAACTGATCTAAAATGGTTGGAACACACGATTCATCAGATCCATAAACACTGCAGGAGCATTCGTCAGTCCAAATGGCATAACCAGAAACTCGTAATGACCATACCGAGTCACGAATCTTTGTCTTATGGATATCCGCTCCTTGACCCTTAATCGATGATATCCGGATCGAAGGTCGATCTTGGAAAATCTGAAGCTCCTCTAAGTCGGTCGAACAAATCATCAATCCTTGGCAGTGGATACTTATTCTTAATCATCAGTTTGTTCAACTGGCGATAATCAATGGACATCCGCATCGTACCATCCTTCTTTTTCACGAATAGCACCGGTGCTCCCCATAGAGACACGCTTGGCCTAATGAAGCCCCTATCCAATAACTCTTAAATTTGAGCCTTTAACTCCACTAACTCCTTCGGTGCCATCCTATACGTTGCGATGGACACAGTGCCGTTCGAGCAACAAATCTATTCAAACTCAACTTCCGGTTGGAGGCAATCCGAAGCTCCTCCGGAAAAATATCTTGGAACTCTTTTACGGTCCTAACCTTATCCACTGTCAGTCCCTCCTCTTCTGACTGACTTACAAATGCCAAATAGACCTCACAACCTTTCCGAATCCACTTTTCGGCTCTTAATACCGACACTACATTGGACAAATAATCCCTTCACTCACCTATCACCATAACCTCCTCATCCTTTGTGGTCCTTAACACCATTCGTTTAGCAGCACAATCCCGAGTTGCTTTATGCTTAACAAGCCAGTCCATTCCCAAAATGTGATCAAACTCTCCGAACGGTAACTCCATCAGATCTCCAGGGAAAATCTTACCTTGAGTTTCCAAGGGTACATCCCTATACAGTTTGTCTACCCTAACTAAGTGACCCAAAGGACTTAGTACAGATACCTCCACTCACAATCTCCTCAGAATGCACACCCAACGACCCAAATATGGCACATGCAACATAGAAATGAGTAGATCCAACATCCACCAAGGCAGTATACGGCATGCTAGAAATAAAAAACGTACCAGTTATGACGTCAGGTGCGTCACCTTCCTCGCGGCGACGAGCAGCATATACCAAAGCTGGCTGACGAGCCTCAGTGTTAACAGTACCCTTGCCAGGTGCCCCACGTTCATGGCTATTGCCACCGTGACCTCGACCATGACCTCTCGACGGTGACGGTCCACCTCGCGCTGTTTGTACGGGTTGCACAGCCCTTTGTTCAACCACTTGAGCCTGAGCTAGCCTCTTAGGACAATCCCTGATCTTATGTTCCTTTAATCCACAATGAAGACAAGCCACAGAGTATTTCCAACATTCCCCCAGATGCATTCTACCACAATCTCCACAAGCTTGTGGTCTAACAGTATTCACCGTAACCGTTCGAACTGGTTCCTCCATCCTAGCTCTCTTAACATTCCAGTTTGCAGCACCAGTTGGTCCAGCATCTCTCCTGAACTGATTTCGATCCCTGTCGCGGTTCTTTCGTTCAGCTTACTTCACCTCTTCGGCTATCTTAGCTTTTTCTACCAGTGCAGCAAAATCGCGCTCTCTCTGCGGAGCTATGAGCACCCTTAGCTCATCCCTCAGGCCATCCTCAAAGCGAACACTGCGTTCGTATTCGGTAGAGACAATACCATTAGCATACCGGCTCAATCGCAGAAACTCGCCTCATATTCAAGAACGGTCTTACCACCCTCGGTCGTTCAGAATTCCTTCCTTCACAGATCCACATAGCTAGCTCAGGCATACTTCGCCTTGAAGGATCGCTTAAACAACTCCCAAGTTACCCTCTCAATTGGGTACCCTCTCTCACGATGATCCACCACCGACACGCCTCGTCCGTAGTAAGGATATCGCTCCTTTTAACTTTTGCTCTACTGAGCAGTCCAAGTCATCCACAATCCGCTCCGTGGCTTCCAGCCAATACTCAGCCATATTTGGGGCTACTCCAGATACACCCCTAAAAACTTCCGCTCCGTTGGCCCGGAGTCGCTCAGAAATGGACCCCCTATTCATGGGCCCGATATTAGCTCCGGCCACCCTTTCCAAAACTCTTAACATGGCCTAGAACAGATCGTCATCCCCCGCAGCCCGATCATACGGCCCATTCTCATCCACCGGTGGTGGTCGTGCTACTCCAGCGGGTATGTGTTCAGAAGACGAAGATCCAGCTTGAGTACTACCTCGGCCTCGACCACGGCCTCGACCACGGCCTCTTCCCCGAGTAGCTCTCGTACTCATATCAATTTATCTGATTACGAATTTTATGCAGTTAGTTTACTGTTTTCACTATTTATTACAGAATATCTTATGAACAGATAAGGTTTCAGAGTTGTTCTCGCGTAACCACAGTTTAGCTACTGTCTCAGTTTCCTAGGGCTTAATTTACCCTACAGTCTCAGTTTTGTAGCCTTTACGGTATATTATCTATAGTACTATCTCTAAGGTTTAGTATTAACTTCTGATGCATTCGAGATATAAAATGCGAATAGTACTTACAGCCTTGGTGCCGGGGATTCAGTGTGCCATCTCATCAGTTTTCAGATAAACTCAAAAGATTTAGACTTTTTCAAATCCATTTTCCAAACATTTGTGTTAAAAAAAAAAACAAGTTCGGAGATTATCTTCTTTAAACAGGAAATTTTCAAAAGTCAGGTTTTTCCAAAAATATCTTTTTTTTGGCATTAAGTTTTGAAAACCCTTTTTGGACCCGATCCATAGCCGAGTTGTTGCAACCTAGGCTCTGATACCACTAAATGTAACACCCCAAACCCGGCCCAAACGTTATGACCGGATCCGACATACCGCATCGAAGCGTTCAAAACATTTTATATTGTTGATCCAGAAAACTTACTTAGTGTTTTAAAAGATAATTTTATTATAGGTTAAAGTGAATGGAAGTCATGCACCGGTAGGAAACCTAAAAGAGGTAGTGAGTCCATCGGATTGCTTATGTACCAAGCTCCTTCGGATCCAATCCTAGACATGCATACCGCCATTCCCACACCTTAACGTCATGGATATTTCTAGGAAACCGATTTGATTAAGTCATTTTAGGAAAAGTGATTAATTTTGGAAAATACTTTCATTGCGGAAGCTTTGCTTGTTGTCGTGTTATTTTGAAATCAATTGTTTTTTTTAAAATGCCTAAAGCTATCCAATTTCAACAGTTAAAATAAGTAATACCTATCTTAGTAATACATATTAAAACCATCAAAAATAATTAAGCGGCCTTATTACATTTAAAACCCAAAACTTCAAACGTAAATAAAAGGATGTCCAGTTCACGAAAGAAAATCAAACTTTCGAGCGGGTGGCCACTCAAATTCCCTCACGACTCAAGCCCACTATGGTTGGGGATTTCTGCGTGGATGAAAATAAAAGGGTGAGTTTGGGGAAACTCGGTGTGTAAGGAAAACCCATTCAAAGCCCAAGTCACTCAAGCCTATTGGGCTTAAGCCTGTCAGTAATAGCAGATAGTCTTGGGCGAGCCCTTTTCAGATTACAATAAACTGGGCCTTAGCCCTTATTCAGATAACAGATATGACCCATAGGCCTATTTCAAAATACATGCAACATCGGTAAACATATGCAAGCCCATTTGGGTAACAGCGGTACTAGGCCAGAGCCCTTTTCAGACATACAATAACTAGGCCTTAGCCCTTATTCAGATAACGGTATGGCCCATAGGCCCATTTCAAAATACATGCAACATCAAGAAACATATGCAAGCCCATTTGGGAGACTACTCAACCCACCAACCAGTACACTCTACCCGTACCACCATACACTCCATGTGGGAATAGCTCAACCCACCCAAATTTAACACTCCACGATTCTTGCACTTTTTCGATTAACGATAAATTGAGTTTCGATCGTAGACAAGCCACTTTCAGTACTTCCTCCGTCAATATCCCATCTCATGCATCGAGATAATAACAACATGGCATGCGATAAATAACAACAATCAAACATGCATTTAGGTCAATTTAACCTGGGGTATTTGGTAATTTATCTACTAGGGTAAAGCGTAAATTTTCCACTTTTAAAGGTATTTCAGAATTTATCTATTTTAGGGTTTTTCATGCATATTCCTACTTTTCACGTACTAACGAATCACGTCATCGAGGGTTCTTACTTAATTGGGCCGTTGGCTTTATCATTCTATTTTTGGCCCATTAAGCCCAAAAATATCGAGAACACGTAAATCATGCACTTTGCGGTCCAAATTTTGCAGCTTACCAAAAACATTAATCAATTTACCTCACGAGCATTCGCACACTCACAAATCTACAAAATACCGGTTTTCGGCATTTCGACTTTTCGGCTTTTGCCGATCTAGACTAAGAAAGAGGGTGTTAGTTACACACCTATTTGCGACGATATGCTGACGAGATCCACACACGAACCGCCTACAATTGGATTACTAACACGTTAATCTAACTATTCAAATACAAACTACGTTTTAACCTCTTACAATATTCGGTCAACCACACCTACGGGTCATAGTAAGCTTATAAGAAATCAATAAGCAACTCATTAACAAATTCTTGTCAATGTTTACCACATAATCATAATTTCACTACAAGCTGTCTTTCTGAACAACAGTCACTAAATTATTTATAACTGGAGCTACGAAACTCCAAATCAAGTGCTGTTAATTTTCCCTAAAAATAGACTCATATATCTTCTATCCATAAAATTTTCAGAATTTTTGGTATGGCCAATCAATACCAAATTTTTCTTAAAGTTTCCCATGTTTCACTGTTTGACTAATTTGACCACTCTTCATTACGAATCAAATTTCTCATTGTACAGAATTCAAAATATGTTCTCGTTTATTCCATTTGAAACTACACTCATTAGGCTTTAATTGCATAATTTATGCAGCTTCTAACTTATCTCCCATAATTTATGGTGATTTTTCAAAGTCACGTTACTGCTGCTGTCCCAAGCAGATTTATTACCAAATCACTCTTTCACACCTAACTTGCATGCTTGTTATTTAAACATGTATATCACCAATCAATCATCACATATCTATGATTTTACTTAAGTATAATCTCCATTTCATCATTTTAAAGCACAACATGTTAGCCGATTTTTCCCCTTAGCATCTAAGGCTCATGCATGCTCATTTGTTTGGCTCAACTTCACCTATCTTCCATTTTTCATCAAAAGAACATGAAACAACAACCATTTCCTTCATTTTAATTCATCACTAAATGCTCACAACACAACTAAAAACCAAAATATGCTTCAAGAGTTAAGGTAGAATCAAGAAGAACTCATGAACATCAAGATAGAAGCAAACTACCATGAACTTACCTTCAATTTTCTTCCCCAAGTGACTCAACATTCAAGAGCTTTCTCCTCTCTTTTCTCTTCTCTAACTTTAGGCTATGATGAACAAAGATGGACAAAACTTTGTTCTTTTCACCCCTTTTTCTTTTAATAAAATTTCATATTTCATCCATTTAATTCTTTAATACAAAAGACATGAAATGCCCATCATGGAACATTTACCTAAACCATTATCATGGAACATTTACCTAACCCATTATTATGAAACATTTACCTAACCCATTATCATGGAACATTTACCTAACCCATTATCATGGAACATTTACCTAACCCATTATCATGGAACAATTATCAATTTGTATCAATTTGTACCATAAATTATGAATATCAAGTGCACATTTTGTCTACAACAACATGATGGCTGGCCACTTCATGTAAAATGGGAGGTTTATCATTCAAATCCTCCTATTTTGCACTCCTATTTATTTGGCCACTTCAATTTAGCCTATAGCATTTTCAAACATTTTCACATAGGTTCTATTTCATAATTTCACCCCCTTTTTCTTATGGAACAAAAATTAACTAAAATTGTCGAGTTCTATCTTAAGCTTGGGCCTTCTAGAGGCCCACTAACATAATTAAACCTATGCCAACATTCACAGAATTCTTGAAAATTGGGGCGTTACATTTGTATTTGCAGACACTTGAAAATCCCTAAAAACGAAAGATGGAGAGTCTAAAATCTGAAGAAATCCCACCAACTTAGATGAAATAAACAAGGGAATCGAGAACCCGAATGAACAAAATTATCAAACCAGACAAAGATACTGAGAAAATTTCTTAGGAGGTAAATCCTTCAAAACAAAAAACGAAAAGTAAAAAAATAATCATAAGTTTTTTTTCTAATTATTGTGTTTTTTTTATTTAACAGCAACTAAAGGGGAAAAGAGAAAGAGAGAAGACGAAAGAAGATAGAAACAAAATGAAAAAAAAAATTTAAACAAATTTTTTTAGATGATGTCATTTGTGCTTATGTGGCATGCCACATAGGCTACTTTGTTGACCTATTGTTTGACTTATGGTCAACTCACATTTCCTGTTAAAATTAAGTTGATTTTTGGAAAAATCGTAATGTTGAAGGTGTCAATAAAAAAAAGGTTAAAGACTCAAACCCCAAAACCCATAAACATTTAGGGTATTTTTAACAATTATCCAAACTTTTATTCCCCTAAAAAATTTTACTTCCCCCTAAACCCCCAAAAAATTTTTCCTTTTACTTTCTCCCCAAAAACTTTTACTTTCCCTAAACCCTAATTGTTTTTCAAATTTATGTCCATTATTTATATTATTGAATTAAATTTCACATTTTGTACTATTTATATTATTGAATTGTTTAATCATGCTAAATCTTTATAAATTTATGTTAAAATTGAATTACTGATGATGCAATAAAATATTCGTGTTAAAAATTTCTGTTGGTATAAATTTCACATTTTTCCTTTTACCAACCCCAAGTCACCAACCACCTGGAATAACCTTAATTGTCTTGTTTCCCACTAAGAAATTTTCTAGTTCAAAAGCAATCGGACTAAGGTTAAAATCCAACATTTTCTCAAGTAGCCCACCACTTGCTTTTATTTTCAAAAAGAACCTGCCAAATTAAAAAGCTTTTCAATTTAATACACAAGTCTCCCGCATAACTTAAGACTTTAACAAGTCCAAGTGTGACAAGATCGAAACCAGTAAACTAACATGCTGATTAATTTTTGAAATTTCTAAGATTCCAACAAGTGTCATGTTTCTGGTTGGTACAAATTACTCTTGGTTTTGTATTAAATTTCTATTTACTTTCGATTTTGCTCCAAATTTAGCCATAACAAATTTAATTTGGATATTTGAGTGTACTTTGCTATTCTTGTTGATTAATTTGCATTTCGACCTAGCAGTTACTAAGAGTAGGATCTTTTCTACTTTTTTCTAAGGATTCACAAATAAAATAGATGTTGGCATTAGCAGATATAATACATACAACTACTAAGAGTAGGATCTTTGTGTTGGTGGGATAACGAAATGGTTGGATTGAACATAATTTAGGGCATTACCAAGTTAAGTCCACTAGGAAATTCAATAGATTTATTCATATCCTTACTGGGAATTGCCTTGCAGGGATCAACATTGGTTGGTAGAAATGGAACCACAATGCTTGTAATAGCCTTGATTTCAATCTAGATCTTTGAAGCTTTTTCATTCACTTACATCAAATTTCTGTGAAATGAATATGAATTTTGATTGTATTGTTAGGTTCTTGGTTAGTTACCAGCATTGGACATTTTCTATGTAATGTGCTTTGTTAGGATCAATCTAATCTATCTGTACAAGCTTCCATTTTTTTGTTATCTAAGAGAAAGGTACTACATAGGGATAGGGGTGAGAAAATTTTAGGGTTTATTGTGTTTTGGACATGATGCCAATTTCTTGTTTCTTACTTACCAAATTGGGTGGTAGTTAGCTAACTTTACTATAATTAGGATCCATCAAACATGTTCATTTCCCATCAAACGTTTAGGTCGGACCACCTAGCGGGAATGATTAGTTCGAGAAGCAAACCCATAAGACACCTAATGTATTGTGTTCAAATTGGATGGATTGATTCCATAGTGGTTTGCAATTCTAAATTGAACACTATTTATTTCCAAGGTTGCCTAAGTGCTATCTAGAGGTGATATAGGCTGGGTCAATCAGTCCGTAACAAAATTTTAGGCTCGTTTGATAGGCCCGACCCGAAAAATGGGCCTAAAATTTTTCCCAAGCCCGACCCAAGCCGCCCGTATTAAAAAAAATTTATATCATTTTTATATAAAAGTAAATTTAAAAAATATTATTGATAGAGGCTAAAAGTAACATGTTTTTAGCCTCATTCTTAATGCGTTTTTGGGTGATTATTCGATGTTAATGGTGAATTGTATGCTCCTAATCCTTTAAATTCGTGTTTTTATACTTAGGAGAGCATTTGGGAACAAAAGGAGCTAAAAATGAGCAAAAACTAGATAATTGGAGCAAGGTATAAGGGCCACATGGGTTTAGACTATTCCACATGGCCATGTGGCAGTCTGTGTCGATTTCATGATTTGCACTCTAAACCTGCGAAAAAACACGATTTTTAGGTTTTTCGGGCATTCTAAAAAGTATATATGACAAAAATATGAAGAGAGGAGAGAGCCGTCATAGAATACTTAAAAAAATAACTCGAAAAACACAATTGAAGTGGATTCTGAAGCAGATTTCCTTCAAAATTGAAGATTTCCTTTTGATTTCTTTGGAGATTATTTGAGTTTCTTTATTTCTTGTGGTTATTTTGTCTTTGGAATGTCTTTATTTGCAATCATGAACTAATTTTCTAAATACCTAGGAGAGATGAACCTTATGATGAATTTTGTCTTTTGATTTTTATTTTATGCAATAAATACTTAGATCTTGTTTTCAATAATGTGTGTTTAATTCTTGGTTTAATATTTCTAGATTATCTATCCATGTTTGATGTGCTTAAATCAAAGGAGGAATAGACCCTGTTTAAGAGTAGATCTAGGGTAATTGAGTGGAGTTACATGCAATCCTAGAAATAAGACAACGTAAATCTACCGAATTAGAATCAAATCTAATAGAGGAATTCATAGATCGAGTTAAAGCGATAATAGGAGTTTTAATTAGAAATAAATTTCAATTAATCAACCTAAAGTCAGTTGCTTTTAATTGAAGAGAGATATTAGCATAATTTAGGGATTTCTATGGATCAACATACTAAGTGAAAAAATTGCGTAATTTAGATTGATAATGACAGATGAAATCTAAATAAATTCTTTCCTGGGTTTTGTTTCACTTCTTAATTGTTTACTCGATTATTTTCCTGATTTGTTCTTTGTCGTATTCATTAGTTAATTTTAGTTTTAATTGATCACTCGAATTTATCTGTTAAATAATATAAATACGGTAATTACTAGTACATTTAGTCTCTTTGAAAATGATATCTTTGCTCACTATAGCTATACTATTAATTGATAGGTGCACTTGCCTTAGTTAGATTTGTAGTTGGTTTATGACTGCATCAATAATACATCAAGTACACTAAAAACATTGAAATAAATGTTTCTTAACAAATTGAAAATAAATTAAAAAAAAGCCTTCATACTTAAATAACACTAAAATATATGCAACTTAACAAGCAAATATCTCTAAAATAGTAGCAAAATTAACAATAAAACAAGAATTATATAATATTCAAAAAATAACAACAAAAAGTAGTAATATAATAGTAAAATAACAGCAAAACAGTGAAAAAATAACAGTAAAACAATGGAAAAACAATAGTATTAAAATCCGGCCTATTTAGATTTTTCACTCAAACTCATTTTTCGGATCTATATTTTTATCTAAACCCTTCCACTTTTTGAGTGAGCTCGACCCAACCTATGATCAGGTCTAACGCTGGAAATTTTCCCTATTGGTCAAATAACCATGCAATAAACACAATTTACCGTACAATATTACATCCTTTTGGGAGGCTAATGCAATGACAATTGGGACTCTTAGATCAGCTGCCTTGCAGGCTAGGGATCTCAACAACCTAGTTGCAAAGAACTTGGTGTGGGAAGCAATTAACACACATGCGGACATTGAAGAAATATGAAAAGCTTTGTAAGTTTTGTTGAAAATGCATACTGATTTGTGTGGAGCACTTGAGCTTGCCATGTCTGTGGCTCAACTCTTGTTGATTGGATTAGATCTTGAAAATGCATACTGATTTGTGCTCAAATGTGCAAGCAGAGCACAAAAGTCTGATGTAAAATATTGCATTTGATTTAGTGATTTTATTTGTTGGTATAGTTTTATGAGACCATATGGTTCTTTCCCTATGATTGTTTTAGCTTTTTGTAACTTTTGATGGTTTTTTAAGTAATTTTGGAATTTTAAGATGTGTCCCTTTTCTAGACCCTTTTGTTTGGATTTTTTTCTCTTATTAACACTATAACAATAAAAGAGTGAAAATGCTTTGATATGTCCCTTTATTATAGGGATGAGTTTAAATTAGTTGTTTTATTATTGAATAGATTAATTTAGTTTTTATAGTATTAAAATAACCAAATATGTCTAAATTTAATTAGAGTTAACTTTTTCTTCTTTTTTTTACAAAAGATTATTATTTATTTTTAACGAATTAATTTTTTAAAGTTTTTATGGTTGAACTACAAATGATTTTTTTTTTTTGTTTGGAGTTGAACTATAAATAACACATTTAATAATAAATATTAAATTAAAATTTAGTCTTCTCCTATCTTTTTACTACTAGTACAAGAATTAAATTGATCCATTTAATAATAAAAGATAAATTTGAATCAATCTTATAATAGAAGGACCTGACATATATTTTTATCCAAAAAGATGTAAAGCTATTCCCACCGTCAATGCTTGGATAGTGCTTTAATAATTCTTGAAACAGCTGTAATCTCACATGAAAATTTGGAGATGTTTAGGTTTACTTCCTTCTTTACTTGGAAATATATGGTCTCACATGAAAATTAGACCAAATGGTCCAATCTCTGGGCTTAGTTAAATATAGGTGTGGTCCATCTTGGGATAAAAAGCAAAAACTCCATTTTCAGCTAAGATAATATATTCTATATATAACAAGATTGATTTTAGTATCTCAATGCTATCTCAACTGACCAAAATACAACAAAACTAATAAAATCTTGAAATTAAAAAATTATTTGATGCAGTATTAAATGGATTAATGAAAATTTACAACTGCAGATGAAATATTACCATATGTCTTATGGAGTGACAAAACTTCACTTGCAACGGAGAGAATGATAACCCTTAAGAAAAAAAAAATTACCTTTAAAATTTATCTTTCCCAATTCTTCATTTGACTACAACTATTATTTATTAAATATTGAGTAAAGCGGTAAGATAGATTATATTCTTAAAAATAAAATATAAATTTAAATATCAGACATATTACAACTGTGAAACCGAAACATTAACCATAAAATAAAAATGAAAAAAGTAAATAGTAAACCAAGTAATTTAGGCATGCCACATGGCACGAAAAGAAGTTTGCTTAATATCAACACCCTACTCAATATAATCAAACTAGACTAGCATGCCTACATGACCAATCGGCTAACCACGTAAAAGATTCATATTGGTGAAGAATTGAAGCAGTGGACCAGTAGTTTTGGTCCACATCATATTGCGACTGGACCCAAAAGCCAGCCCATAAGGCATGCCAGAAGGCGACAACACCATGTGAAACTGTACCCCCTTTTTATTCTTTTTATTTATTTTCATCCATTTTCGCTGCTTCTCAAGTTATTCTCCAGTCTGCAACACTAGTATTTAAGGCAAAATTCATAAAATCAAATCCTAATAATTTTTCTTTATGTTGACGCTTGGGGAATTTGTTCCTTCAAACAGTTATAATAAATAGATTTTCATATAATATATGAAATTAGTTTGATTTTAATTATTTTTAAAAAATTAATATGTCAGTATCTGTGGGGATACCAAAAGGGAGGGTGGAAGGGGAAGAAGGGACACCATTCATTGCCTCCTACCACCTTACTATTGTTTTTTTCTTTTTTTTTTTAAATTGAGTATCTCACATTGTGGGCACAGTGTATTTGACTTAAATTTAAAATCTAGACAAATTCTTAAACGGAGAACCAAATCCTTACAATAATTTTTCATATATAAAATTTAAATTAAAAATATTGATTAGAAATATCAAATTCCTTATTACTTGATTCAATAAACATTGAATAAGTTAAAAATGCACTAACATTATATTCAATAAAATGCTTGTAAATTTACATAGAGAAAATCAAATTTCATCAGAATCTTTCACCCTAAAAAAGAATCCCTTATCAATACTTACATTACCTAATGGAGCCCAAGATTTCTTTCCGAATGAGAAGGTGAAGAATCAGATGAAAAGTCATTCAAAATAGAAACCATCCGATTCCCACCATTTCTCCTACCTTGACCTCTAATATCTTCAATCATCCCATGCACCACGCTCATCTTAGGCCTATCTTTAGGCAACGTAGCCACACATAGCAACGCCACTTGCATTAAACCCACCATCTCTCTTTCCATCACCTTATCCCCCAACATCTCAAAATCAAACACTTCCCACCCCCACTCTTCTTTCCCCACGCTTTGCACCCACCTCACCAAGCTCATCCCGCTCTCCCCGCTCGCTGTTTTCCCCGACAATATCTCCAACAATATCACTCCAAAACTATACACGTCGCATTTTTGAGTATATTTTTTAAGGCTGGTGTCGTCACCGTTGTTGAGCATCAGCTCCGGGGCTTTGTAGTCGTCGTTGGAGGAAGATGGGGAATGTAGAACTTGGTGAAGACCGGGCTCGGAAATGCGGGCATTGCCTTGTTGGTCGACTAGGATGTTTGATGTTGAAAGGTATCCATGGAAGATCTTGTCCTTTTTGTAACTATGGATAAATACTAGTCCTTGTGCTGCCTCCGAAGCTATCTTTAACCTCCTACTCCAACTCAATGGCGTCCTTCCCGGTCCTCTGTTTCCTGCCAATCACAAATTCAGACAAAAGGAGTAGATTAACATACTAAAACAATCCCTTATACATATACATTTTGTTCTAATGACTATTTATTTATTATTTTTATTTCATGAAATTTCCTTTTAGAAAATTTTGAACACGCAAGTTAAAAACCATTCTCAAAATTTAATTTTATTATTTCTTTTATTTTGATAAATTAAAATAGTTTTAATCACATATTAAATCTTTTAGGTATAATGACTTATTTAGCCCTTCAACTTTACAAAAAAAACTCTCTATTTAATTTTTTACCTCTTTTAACCTTTAAACTTGTGTTTTTTAGTTAAATCACCCCCAAAATAAACAGAAAAGACATAAATGTAAATTACTGCACGGATAACATATCCACGTGTATGTCACATAAACAAATACAACATTAATTTTTTTCATCCATTTTAAGTGATATGACAAAAAGTGCAAGTTCAACAACTAAATAAGACAAAAAATTAATTTGAGAGTTAAAATAAATTTTTATAAAGTTAGAGGACGAAATAGGTCATTAGACCAATATTTTATTACTAATAATTTATAGTATATCAAATTAAAACATGACGATTAATATTATAGTTTTATTTTAAGAACTGAATTGATAATCAAATAAACTAAATCATTAATTCTCGATTCAATTAATTAAATTATTTAATTTAACAATAATTAAAAATTAAAAAACCGATTACACAACTAATTTTTATTTGATCAATTAATTCGATTCTAATTAACTTATAATAGCAGCTAAATTTTTAATAAAAACAAAATTAATAAATTTCACATTATTCATTAAAAATAAAAATAAATTTAAATTTTTAATAATATATCATCATTTAATTCACCTAACCTAAGGTGTATAATTTAATACAGTATGAAATGTAGGTTTGTTTTGATATATTAGACAAAAACATAAAAATGCAATAAATGCAATACTAACCATGCAAGAGAGAATGTAAGCTTCCATTTGATAAAAACTCGTAAACCAATAGCAGCTCGTCCTTGGAATTATAATATGCTATGAGGCTCACAATATTAGCATGCCTCAGCTCACCCATTATTCTCAGCCACCCATCAACATCCCTCCTCCGTCTCCTCTGCCGTACCCTTTTCACAACCACCATCTCGCCGCCGTCCGTCACCACCTTGTAAGTGGTCCCCACATTCCCTTTGCCCAACAACTCAGCCGAAGACTTCAACAAATCACCCACTTTTCTAAAGCCCTTGCAACCTTCTAACATCACCAGTTCCTCCGCCTCTATCTCCACCTCTCTGGAGCCGCTCCGCCTTTGCAATTTGGTGGTGGACCCACTTTTTGTTTCCATTGCTTCCGTTTGGGTTCCATCGGAGAAACACTTGTACTTGTAGCAGCACCACGTGATGGTCACCAGTGCAGCCATAACCGCCACCACGTCGACAGCGACGATCATCAGCACCACCCCATTGCTTAGCCTCTTGCTTTGGGGATGACGAATCTTTTGTTTTATGGTCGCGGGAAGGGCCGTCCGATTGAAACAATCGGACTGCAGAGGTTGGCCGCAGAGGTCCTTGTTCCCTTCGAAGGAAGAGACCGGGAAACGAGACATCCAAGCCGGAATCTCGCCGGAGAGTTTGTTTTCCGAAACGTTAAAATCGGACATGGAAGAAAACGAGGCAATCGAGTTGAGGGGGCCAGTGAAGGAATTGGACTCGAGCCGAAGAGTCAACAAGAAAGGCAACTGAGTCAACTCGGTCATCGGGATTTCGCCATGGAAATTGTTGTGCGAAAGGTCAAGACGGTGGAGCCGCCGGAGAGTGGATATTCCGACAGGGAATGTTCCGGAGAAGAGGTTTTGACGGAGGTAAAGATGCCTTAAGTAAAGCCACGAAGACAAGTTAACGGCAGAGGAAGAGAAAAAGCGGTTATTCTTAAGGCTGAGGAGTCTTAGGTAAGAAAGGTGATGCAGTGAGTGAGTTGAACCAGAAAGGTTTAGGTTCTCAAGAACGAGTCGTGTAACTCGGTGAGTGGAAGGGTTACATGTGACGCCATACCAAGAATCAATGCAAGGATTAGATGAGTTAACCCATGAGGAAAGCGAGTTCGAAGGGTCGAAAACAGAGTCTTTGAAGGACAATAAAGCGTTAAAATCAACACTGCATTGACCCAAAGAGAAAAACAAGAAGTAAACCATGAACAACATTTGTATAGCTTTAGCCGTTTCTGTTGCTCTGTAACTTTTCCCGAGAAAAATGAGGAGGGAAAAAATCCAGGAGAGAATAAATAGGCGTTACAGAATGGGGAATTTGTGAGGCAAGTAGCCGTTGATATATGATGAGGAGAAGAAGAAGGTGACACGTGAGGAAGGAGCGTAGAACACGCGCGCGCTTGCAATAAAAACCAAACACGAGATTAGGTCAGGTTCGTGGTGATGCAATGAAGGGGCAGAGCATAGATGAAAAGGATTGCCCCGATTCTACACGCGTAATCTATACTTATAGACCATATTTGTTTTTACATAAAAATATTAAGAATCCAACACTGCTGAAATATATTGGGAAGAAATCAAGGACCCAAAAAATGAATTTAACCTAGTAAAATTCAAGCGCTCCAAAAACCAATTCCATAGTGGGGGATTAAGACTTGTTTGTAAATAATAGGAACTGCCAGAGGATTCCAGCAATTGCTGAAATAGACAACCTTATCCCTCACTTTCTCTAAGCACCACCAGAGCCTCGGATAATATATGTATATAGTTTTTTAATCTAAGTTCTACTATGGAAGGTCCCTTTTTTCATTTTCTGGATTTGAGTTGGGCATGAGTCGGCTCGCCTGAAATATAGGAGGGTTTGGATAAAAATATAAGCTTAAAAATGGGTTTAGGCAAAAAAAATAAGTCCCATTTAGGGTAAGGCATTTTTAGCCGGGCCCGGCCCAGATTCACTACATGACAAAAAATCTTTTTTTTTTTTAATATTATTTTCTTATTATTTTCTCCTTATTTTACTATTATTTTACTATTATGTTATTCTTATTTTGTTGTTATTATTTGAATATTGTATAAAACTTATTTTATTATTAATTTTCTTTATTTTAAAGACATTTTTAATTTTGTTATTATTTTAGAAACATTTGCTTGTTAAGTTGCATTTATTTTAGTGTTATTTAAGTATATATGTTTTTTAAAATTTATTTTCAATTTGTTGAGAAATATCTATTTGATGTTTTTAGTATTTTTGATGGTTTATATATATTTTAAAATTATATAAAAAAATAATATAAAAATTAATATGGACGGGCCGGGTCGGGCTCGAGTTTTAATATTTTTATTTGGGTCGGGTTTGAGCAAAATTTTGGGCCCATTTTTTGAGCCAGACCGAGCTCGAGCCTAACAAACGGACCTAAATTTTTAGTTGGGCCTGACCCGGCCCATGCACACTTCTAAGTTCTAGCGTGTATGCAGAATTATATCAGCCGTAAAAATATTTGTTGACTAAGAGAGTTTTGTTATCATCCAAATAATAGGATGAGTTTGGATATCAATGAAAATATAATTATTAAAATAGTAGGTTTTTGTAATTATAAATTTTTGGAATAATGATTTATTCAGTTTTTTAATTTTATAAAAAAATAATTTTATATTTTCTTTAATTTTTAAATGTTTATTATTTATCAAATTATCTCAAAATTGATGAAAATGTTAACTCGACAATCCACGTGGATTTCATCCATGTCAACAATCAATTAATTTTTAAAATTTTAAAATTTAAAAATATAATTATTTTAAAAAATTAAAATTATTTAAACAAGTATAAAAAGTATAATTTTTTAAAAAATTAATTAATTGTTACATCGACTCTTGAACGCCAATGTGGATACCACATCGGAAAGTTATCATTTATTTTTTGGTGATTTGACAAGTAATGCAAATTCAAGGACTAGAACAGTGAAAATTAAATAGAAAGCTAAAATGATTTTTGTGTAAAGTTGTAGAACCAAATAAGTTATTATGCCTAAATTATTTTAAATCTTTAAACATGTTTGACTCATGAGAATCTAATTACATTGTAACTCCTTTATCTCATGTTGGTATTATAAATTATAATTTCACAACTACATATTTTTAAAATTATTAAAAAGCTGTTATAAAATAAAGAGAGATGGAGATAATAAAGAACAAAGAAAATATTAAAGTAATAGAGAATGTACTTTATTGATCAAAAGAGATGATTACAATGCTTCATCAAAGTCTCTATTTATAGGCATAAGAAGTATAATAGAAGTAGAGATCTATTCTAATAACTATTAGAATTTAAAGTATATTAAAACTTTATCTTGATCATGATGGACATCCACTTAATAAGATATTCATAATACTCCCTCATAGAAGTAGAGATCTATTCTAGTAACTATTAGAATTTAAAGTACATTAAAACTTTATCTTGACTATGATGGACATCCACTTAATAAGATATTCATAACACTCCCCCTTGGATGTCCATTGATAGATAATGTGTCTCGTTAAAACCTTATTAAGAAAAACCCTATAAGATAAAAACCTAATGAAGGAAAAAGAGTACACAATCTATAATACGCATAATATGCTGCCTCATTAAAAACCTTACCAGGAAAATCCAATAGGACAAAGCATTGATTAAGGGAAAAAGAGTGCAACGCGTATTTACTCCCCCTCATGAAAACATCACATATTTTCTCATATTCTACATATTCAATCTTAAATACTAGTTTTTACCATTCTTTTAAAAGTCACGAGTGAGAAAAATTTGAAAAAATATATTTTGATCTTTTCAGGAGATTAAAAAATAATCATAATAAACTTTAATCATGCTTTTTTTTATAAAAACACAAATAAGTATTTTGGATCATTTTATAATCCTTCTTCAACTACTATTCACTAAGTCGAATTTACCACATATGTTTAAATTATTTCAATTCATATAAATGAATAATTTCTCGAGAATTTTAATAAGCTTCTAGCATCCTAAATCCTTTAAGGGTGTTAATATAAACTTTACTATATAGCGATTCATAAAAAGTTGTAACAACAACCATTAGACGCAAGTTAAATCTTTTATGAATTGTCAATTTAATACTATATCTAAAGGTTATTGCATCCACTACAAAAGAATATTATATCTTTTCATAATCAATGCCAGGACTTAGCGAAAAACTTTATATTTTATTTTGCTTTTGCAAAACTACTTCAATTGCACCATCACTGGCTTTATACCTTTAGATATTTGTACTACTGGTCCAAAAACTCCACGAATTTAATTGTACTTGAGTTGCGTCTTTCTATTTTGATCAATTTATTCCATATTTATATTTCTCAATAGATTTATTTAAGATCTTCTTTTTATTTCATTATTTCAATAATAATATTGCATGCAAAATCATTGTCGACCACTTTAATTATTTGGTTCTACATTTTTTCGAATTGACATAACTTATCGAGATCTCTTATTTTCATTTTTTTAAAATCTAGTTTCAGGTACCTGAATCTCTTTTGGAGTTTTACTTATAAGTTATGTCTTAGGTCTCTTCTGGAGCACTCGCTTCCACTACATGACCATGTAGAAGAATTTTCATCTTTGGAACTGATCAATCTATTATTTATTCTAACTGATTGTCCTATTGGAATGCTAGTTCCAATTAAAATATTAACTTAGTTATTCTCATTAATTTTGTAAATACATCTGATAGTTAACTTGTAATGAGTTATAATTGTTGAGCTTCTAGTTCAAATTACTCTCCCCCTAACTCATTACAAGTTATTATTTCTCTCCCCCTAATATCAAGAAACTATCGAATCAAAATTGTAATCACAAATCATGTCATAATTGAATCTCAAATACATTCAAAACATCTAATAATACATATTCCCAACTTTCTTTAAAGATTCACTCATATTTGTGGGTTGTGGTGGAGCAATTAGAACATATACACATACAAAAAAATTCAAATATGAGAAATATTTAGATTTTGATCAAAAACCAATTGTAATGGAAAGTATCTATAACTTATTGGCTTGATGCGTACAACACGTAAATCAATATAATCTCATGTTGAAATAGAAAGTTTAGTTCTCATAAGTAATGGTTTAAACATTAATTAGAGGTGTTTAATCAATAATTTCTCTAAACCATTATGCACAAACTTTTACAAAAGTTTTTCAAACTCAATCAATAAAAGACTGAGATATAAACTCATCAGTATTAGCAAGATGAATTGTCTTTATTGCATGATTTGAAATTAATTATTTAAACAAGCAATCTTGCAAATGACAGGTTGCAAGTTGATAATACATACCTGTTTATTTTGTAGATGCATCTACAAAAATCATATAAAACCATCGACATGGTGGATGAATGGGCCTATATTCATTTTAGAAATGCAAGACATTAAATCTCAACTTTAGCTAGTGAGTTTCTAATAACCAAATTTTATTGAGAACAAGCAACAAATGAAAATTCTTTAAATTAAAGAATCTTCTAGTTTTTTAATAGATGTCTATATGAATTCTCAATTAATTTTTGCATCATATACTATCCAGGATGGTCTAACTGGTTACGCCAAGTAGTAAACACATTTGTATTAGTAAACTTATGGTTTACTTTAACATGTGTTTCAATTATAGTAAATTGTAACAAATTGATAATTTTATTATCATTCCTTTTAATTTTTATCCACATATAAGTACTATTGTGACATTTACTACTGGAAATGTCTAAATCAATATGAAGTCTATAATGCCACCAAGTCAATAAATATATTTTTCAAATAATTATATGCAGTATTTGCTTCAAAGAATATGCCAAAATCTTCAAATGCCCAAAAATCTATTAGTAGCAAACTTTGAGAGTGGATCTTATTTTTCAAGTGTACAATAGGTACATAACTAATGACTTTTCATAAATAAGTTTTTTTTCTTGCAAGTTCTCATTAGCAATATTTTACCATATAATTTTAATTGATAACTTATTCTGAATATTGTAGAGTTATACCCACAGTTTAAAAAAAATTTCAACTTTAGGTCACTGCAGCAAAATAGGTTTTTAGTGGCGTTTTTTTGCCCTATAGCGGCTTTTTTATAAGCGCCGCAAAAAATGCCGCTATAGATAACACCGCTAAAATTTGAAAAAACGTCGTTAAAGAACATGACCTTTAGCGGTGCTTTCCCCAAAAACGCCATTACCTATGGCAGCCTTGGAAACCTTGAGCTCTCCCTTAAGCTCATTGATCATTTCGAGCTCCCCTTTAAGCTCATTGATCTTCTCTTTCAAAGCTGTTACCATAGCCTTGAGAGCATCATCCTTCCTATCCAGCTTATTTTCCGAGGAACCGATAGTATCCTACACATATTCCTTGAGTTGCTCCTGCATAGTCCGCAACCCATCAATGAGTCTATCATCGACATCGCAAATCCTCTCCTTGACATCCTCCATAGACTCCTCGAGAGTGACGACTCGATCCTCCAAAGTTGACAACAAGTCCCTTAATCAACTTGCTTTTCTGGCCCTTCCTCGGGTCTCCATTGGCTCATTCTAACTAACAACTTCTTTCGACATCCCAACAATGCCTTTGAACCAACAGCTCGGATACCACTTTTCACGGGGCTAGACCTTTTGTCTCGCAATCCGTGCGGCCTTAGGCGATTTGCTCGTCTAAACTCGCCCAAGTCATCCTTTACTCGAATGAGGATTCCTTAAGAACTCCTTCAAGGCACCAACTCGTATAGCGGAAGCAAACTTATGCCAAAAGAAGCTTATAAGAACAACAGAAAGCCACAGAAAAGATCGCACACAAGATGTTTGAGTAAATGCTCTCAGAACTCTATTACTTTTAAGAATTCTCAAATACAGTGGATGATTTACAAGTGAGGGGGAGGCTCTCTATTTATACTTGAGCTCCCCCAAAATTGACGGACAAGATACATTCACATCGACGGACGAGATTAACCATATCCCATGATTTAAGGGATTTACAAGATATTTCCATATCAAATCCTATCTAATCTTACAAGATATGATTCTCTCTATCTTTAAGATTAGTTACCATAGTTGCCTAAGTTTCCATATCTTCGCTATCGGGCCAACCAGGCTTCAATCTGACAGGCTTCTCCATCAGTTCCTTGAATCGGGCCAGTTCTCGTGGGCTAAATGATCCCCATCTTATCGACAGACCTCCATGGGGCGCATCTTGGGCTCAAGAACATGACCTTTAGCGGCGATTTTCCCACAAACGCCATTAAAGAACATGACCTTTAGTAGCGCTTTTCAAAAAACGCGCTAAAGAGCATAACCTTTAACGACGCTTTTCCCACAAACGCCGCTAAAGAACATGACCTTTAATAAGAAAAATATTTATTTCTATGATAAATATTTTATTTTATTTTATTTTTGAAATTTGAACGTCAAACTATATATTTTTAAGGATAAATAAAACAAATACTATTTAGATTAAATTTTTATAAAAATTTTAACTTTAAAACTAAATATAAAAATTGATGAATTTATATTTAGAATTTAAACTAATAAATTAATAACACAATTAAAATCCAAAAGTTAGAACTCAAGTTATCTTAAATATTAAAATAAAAATAAAATATAGAATCAAAACTAAAATAAATAATAAAATTAGATTAAATCTAAAAATATAAATAAAATACAGCAAGCCATTTACTAAAAGCAAGTCCAAATACAGCATCTTGTTTGCGAACCTAAACAACATTGAAGATTGGAAATTTGGTCTTTTATAAAAGACAAATTGCTAAGTTTTGAACTAAGAATTCTAATATCTCAGAGGACAATGCAAAGTTTAAAGCTTCATAAACTACACTCTCATCAGGACAAGATGCCAATGAACCTACAAACAGAGGGGAAAAAATATTATAGATTTGAATAATCTGCAAGTGTCTAAAGGATTTTTGTACACTGCTCTAGTCTATTAATGTAGAAGTCGTTGGAAAGGCTGTACATAATATGTACCTACAACATACAAAATAATGTAACGTGAAACCCAAATCCGTTAACTACAAAATTGCAGGAAAATAGAGAACAGCTTAATATTTCGGTTAATTTGGTTGGTTTTCGTTAACGAAACAAAATTAACCTTAAAAAAATATCAGAACAAATCAAAATCTAGAAGCACAATACAATAAAGATATAAAAGTTCAAAATTAATCACCATCAGATGTTAAATTAAAAAATACTAAAAGTTCAAAACAAATAAAATGAAGGTATAAAAACTTAACAGGACTAATCCTAACTAATAACCAAAATAACATTCAAATATCAAATTTTCTTAAAATCTCTTACATTAACCAAACTGAATTTTTATGGTTAACCAACAAACCGAATTTGGTCGGTTAATTCAGCTAAAAACAAAAGAATATTAGCAACAAATTATAAATTGAATTTCAGGACCATGTCAAATTTTCATAGAAAACTTCTAGTCAATAAAAATTTTGAGAAAGCAGTTTAAAAACTCCAACACTCAAATAAACTACATATGAAAACTACATACAAATTGTTTAAGATAAGGATTGATGTATCAGTATCTTAACCTCAGTTTTCTTCAAGTAACCAAGTTACATACACTTAACACCTCAAACAGATTATGAAGGTATAACCTTGTAATGACTTACCTTGATTGCAGCACCAAAACATGACTCAGTGGTTGTACTACTCTGAAACATTGTTGGGATATTTTCAAGCAATAGTTCTAAATGCTGGCGGCACTGAATCCTCGGAACAAAAAAACAAAGTCAATACAAAATACTCGAGAGGCCTTAAATATGACATCATAGTAAATTAATAATTAAGAAACTCCAACTGGTATAAGAAAAAATTCTCATATATTAAGAACTGGACTCAGAAAGCTGGATGATAACATTTGTTTCAAGAGGGCATAGATGTCTTGTTTGTCAAGAACGATAAGCATCAATGGCTGCAAAATTTAAGACATCAAAATCAGCTAACATTTTCAAGATGTTATTCAGTAGATAAAATCAAAGAAAAAGATCATTTAAAAATTAAATGCAAAGAGCTTTTAGTGATCAATAAAATTTGGAAATGGACACAATGCATTCCTGATATATTGAAAATAAAATCTCGATTTCCAGAGACAGAAACAGCTAAAAGAGGAAGATGGACCAAGTGAAATGGTCTCCTCAAGTAAACCATGAAGGTTAAACAAAACCTTCTCACAGCAACCCCAATCCCCCCATGTAATGTGGGTTCACAAACACATTTGACACGTTATTAGCACCATGTTTCTTTCTATCCCCACCGACCAAGAAAGGGATTTTGAGATTAGTCAAAGCAATTATTGTTTGTTACCATCCCAAGTAAGAGAGGTAGGAATTTAGATATTTCTTGCAGCATCATGGTACCTTAGCCAAAAATGCATGGTGCACCAAGTAAAACACTGAACCACCCATTGCCCCAGCTAGAAACAACCTCAGCAAATATTCAGGTCCAAAGATTCTTCCAATCTGCACAATGCAAAGTAATAAGCAAAGAAATTAAAATGGTTGGTGATTAAAGGAGATAAATAAAGGAGCAAAGGACTAGGAGGAAAAACAATGCAGACAGAGCATATAAAAACACAAAAATCAAAACGTAGCAATCTTGGTTGTAACATGAATTCAATCCCCTAAGTCACGAGAGTAACACAGAAATGCCATGCCATGATACTTATGTCGTAAATTAGAAAGAATGAAATATATTGAATTTCAGACTAAAGCATTGAGATGCAACAAGTTTCAGTGTTAGACCATAAAATGATGATTCTACTTTCCTAGTATCCAGTTTGGGCATCACAATCTCAAGGCAAGGATGATGGATATTAGATTGGATAATTGATCCTGATTAGGTAGTCTGAAATAGTACTCTCTTTAACATAAGTTTTCTCTTACAACGCAAAGGTAAAAGGACTTTTAGGGACAAATAATAATGTAGTACATTAGTCACACTAGATTAAAAGGCAGTTAGGGAAATGTTAATGTTACAAAGTATACAGCTTATTACACTGTTGGGATTGAGCCACCACAAACCATGTTTTATAAAACGATGCAAGTTTCCAATCAATTTATAAACTCTAGAATAAATACTTGACTCTCAATTATTTGCATACAAAGAAGTTAAAAAAGCACAAGTATATAAGGTAGATATCATTACTTAAAGATCGAAAAGAAGCAATTTGTAAGACCTAAAAACTAATAAGAAAAGAAGTAGCAACCAAAATAAAAGATTTCAACAGTCATACATTATATCCAAAAAAATAAAGTCTAATCATGTTAGACATAATGTGCTCAATATCAATATGACTAAAAGCTGAAGTGATCAGTGTATGTAAGCGTCCACTTTTAAAATTGTCCAATGAAACCTGCCCATAACATCAAATAAGTTAGAAGGAGAAAATAAAAATAAAATAAAAGGGAAGTAAAAGATGAACTTTTGAGAATATCTAATCTTGAGCAATATCCTATTAGCAAGCATTATCCTCCAATACATGCTTACAACCAAGGGCTATCTCCCACTAAATGTGCTTAACTATTATATTAGATAAGAAAAAGGATAAAACTAACATTTAAGGACAATAGATTAAAATAGTAGTGTAATAGAAATAAGACTACTATTTAGGGTTCCTCCATTTTTGTACCTAGAAAATCGGATTTAAACTAGAAAGTATATGTATAGGAAATAGGAATTTGGAGATTGGTTGATGATTGTCTGTTCAATATGCATACTGAACATTAGAAAAATGACTGAACTGCAATGAAAGACTAAAACAATTAGTTTTCTATGCTAACTTTGTTTGATAAATACAGCTGTAGCCAATGCTAATAACTTAATTTTATCACTTGAGCACAAAGGTAATTTTCCCACATCTTAATCATCCGTACACCATAAGACCAATTGTTCATAAACTAGAAAGCATGAAATAAAATGAAATGCAGCCCAAAAAAGGCCACACCTGCTTGCAGAGGTATTGCAAGATTTTGAAAATTTTCCCAGAAAAAAGAAAGAAAGTAAACTTACTGTGATTCTTAGGTTTTGATTGATTTTTTTATTGAGTCCTCCATGAGAGAAACTATCCATGTCAATAACAAAGCTATCGGGTTTATCAGCTATGTATTGAAACCCACTTATATGATCCAAAACTGAGATTTTTGTGTTGAAATCTCATTGGAAGATGCCAAATCATATCCCCAAATTCGAAGATAAATTTTTTTTCTAGGATTTATATTAGAAATGAAACGATTGATTATGATGATGAAAAAAAAAACCTATTGAACAGTAAATAAGGGGAAAAAAATGAAGAAAACCTAGAGATATTATACTTACCAACTTGGGATTTTCCGTCAAGTCCAACATTTTCTCAGGAAAATGAAATGAAGAGGTAGAATTAAGACTTTATAGAGCATCAACGATTGTGTATCCAATTGGGTAACTCTTTAAATCAAAATTTGAAAACCACTTGATTGTAGATAAAATGAAAGAAAGAAAAACAGAGACACCCTCTAAAATGGTGAAGAAAATCTTCCAAACACGAATAAAATATTTTCTTAGAAACCAAACAAATCTCGTGATTTATACACAAAAGAACAAAGACTGATGCTTTTTTAAATTCAAAATATTGTATTTGGGTATAAAGGTTGAAGCTTTAACTGATATATGTTGCAGAGAGATTTAAAATAAAAAAAAACACATAAAAATCAATGACGGAAGGAAATTTGAAATGGGAATTTGGTTAAGATGAAGGGAAAAAATAATTTTAGGGGAAAAAATTAGGGGTTTCAGGGATGGGGAAATTTGGGGATAAAAGAGCGCGATTTTTAAAGTAAAATAATTTTTTGTGGCATTTTTTTTAAAAACGCCGTTATTGCGTTTTTTTGTGGCGTTTTTATGAAAAATTCCGTGAAAAATTATTTAATTTTGAACAAAACGACGTCGTTTTGCTCTACTAAAAATCTTTTATTTTGTCTGCTAAAAATTATTAATTACGTGATTTTATAAAACATTTATTATTATTATTTTTTATAAATTGGATTTTTATAATTAAAAAAAACAAGTACTCTCAAAATAAATATCATATATTTTAATAAGAAAATAAATGATTAAATGACGTAATTAATTATTAAGTTAGAATTATCCAATGTAAGCAATCAATCTCTCACATATCAAATTTATATTAAAGATTGAGATGTTAATCATGATTTTATATTATTCTTTTCGATCTAATCTTCATTTTATTAGAGATATTTCTTTCAAACTAAAATATAACTATTTTGCTAGATGTTCGATGTAGAATGATTTTAGTTTTTGTATTTCATTTTATTTGTTATAATTTGGCCTATCCAAAATAGATAGTTACCTATCTATATCAATCATTACTTTATTTTATTTATTTATCAAATTTTTTAAATCTAATATTTAAATATATCAAATGGTTTAGATTAAATATTTTTAAATATAAAAGCAGAATTGATTGTATCAAATTTCATCATTTATCAAATCTCAAGTAAACCTTAAATCCTAAACCATTTAATATATATAAATTTTAGTTGTTATCTCTTAAATAATTTAAACTATAATCATAATTGTAATATATTAAAATTAATATTATCTCTTTTACAATTATATAACAAATTATTTAATATATAAATTATAAAACACTTATTACTCTAAACCCTAAACCCCTAACCCCTAACCCCTATCCCCTAAACCCTAAATTATAAAACATATCCCATAAACCTTAAACTCCTAACATCTAAACCTTAAACCCAAACCCTAAAACCATAAACCATAATACTTAAATCCATAATCCATGAACCTTAAAATAGTACTCTTAAACCTTAAACCCTAAACTATAATAATAATTAATTTTTTCATTTTTAACAAATATTTTTCTATGTTTTTACTTTCAAATTTTTCTACGTGTCATTATTTTTTTGAAGAATTTAAATATTCAATTAAAAATAAATTGTATTTTAATTAATATAAACAAATCGGTTAAATAATAAATAGACAGATAAATTTTTTTGAGGCGTTTTTGACAAAGTGTCGCTAATGCCACTAAAGCTCAACGATGGTGTTGTGCTTAATTTTTTTCGGCATTTTTCAAAAAGCGCCGCTAATGGTCGACCTATAGCGTTTTTTTAAAAGCGCCGCTAATGCTCGATCTATAGCAGCGTTTTTCAAAAAGCGCCGCTAATGCCACTAAACCTCAACAGTGTAAATTTTTTTTGTGGAAGTTTTCAAAAAGTGCCGCTAATAGTCGAGCTATAGCGGCATTTTTTGAAAAGCGCCGCTAATGCTCGATCTATAGCGGCGTTTTTCAAGAAGCGCCACTAATGCTCGATCTTTAGCAGCGTTTTTTATCCAAACACCGCTAAAAACCTGTTTTGCTGTAGTGGGTGCATCAAACCATAATAAGCTTTAAATAGAATTATCATATTCTATTGCTCATGAGTAGATCTTTCACAATCAAATATTTTGTTTTCAACCCTTTAATAGGGATGATGGCAAAAGAATATCACAAAGATTATAAATTAGTAACTCAACCCCCTTTATTTATTCATATGAAATATAATATTTTCCTCATTCACAATCTTAATATGAGATCCATTTTAAATATCTTTTAAAACCAATGGATTAACCATCACAAGATATTATTATATTAGCTCTTCTAGAGCTTTCGACTAATTTTGTACTATCAAATCTTGGAATATTATTTGTTTGTTTTAGTACAAAATTAGATAAATACTTTCTATCTATAATGATAGAATTTATTACTACATTCTCATATTCTTCCTCAAAGAATATTAATGAAACAAAATATTTGGACATATGCCATATATGTGGCCAATAATCTTTCATATCACATTGATAACATAAGTTATATTTACCCTTTAAAGAGTTATCTTGAGAACTCTCATTGTTCTCTTTTTTATTACTATGTTCCCACTTTCAGTGGTCCATTATTATATATTTAATTTTCTTTATGTTTACATTCACTTCGGAGAATGCAACAAATCTAGTAGGGCGAACTTATAAATATCCCAATAGATTCTTTATTTCATAATCACCATCGCAAACATGCGTGGATTTTAAATCATAATATATCTATTAATGTTGTCATGATTAGTCTCCAATTATAATAAGCATGATAAAATAAATAAAATATAGTAAAATATACCTGAAGATCTTTAACATCATCATCCTCACCATGATCCATTATGAGATTAAACTTTCAACATCCTAAAGATGAAGTTGTAAAGGTGAAAGTTTAGGATGAAAGAGGAATTGGATTTGGAGGACGACTTCGAAAGATTTTAAAAGAAAAGAAAATAGAGAATCATCGTGCTGATAACGTGTTATAAAATAAAGAGAGATGGAGAGAATAAAAAACAAAGAAAATATGAAAGCAATAGAGAATGTACTTTATTGATCAAAAAGGATGATTACAATGTTTCATCAGATTCTCTATTTATAGGCATAATAAGTATAATATAAGTAAAGATCTAATTCTAATAACTATTAGAATTTAAAGTACATTAAAACTTTATCTTGATCAAGATGGACATCCACTTAATAAGATATTCATAATAAAAACAACATTATTTATGATAAAGATACATAAATAAGCTTGAGAAGAAATTAGTTAAACAAGTGAAAACTTGAAATCAAATTATTGTATATGATTATATGGGAATCAACAAGAAAAATAAGTATCACGTACATATTTATCTAAATACTCTAACATTTAATATTTGTTGAGTTATGTCTTCTCTAACATTAAACATATACTTATTGTCATCATAAGTTGGTTCTTGACCACATATAAATAAATAATAATAAATATTGTGTAATTTATTTAAAATTAGTATAAATAATTTATAATAAATGCTATATAATTTAATTAAATATTTAGTAGGCTAAAATATATAAGAAGGTATCTTTGTTAATAAAAATTATTATTTTGAATGAGATTTATAAAATAGCATATAACTATATTTGATAAAAAAATATAAGTTAAAAAATTAGAATATTATTATTGTTGTTTAAAATAACTTCTTAAACTTAAATCATATAGAGTATGATTGGAAAGATATAAGTAACTAGATTTAAGTGTAATTATTTATAATTACTCACCTAATACTTCAATTCTCTCATTTTCCCTAAGAATTGAAGAGTATAAGTAGAGTGTTTCAATTACACTTCAATTCAATAAAACCCCAATTGTTGTAATTACCTAAAACATACCATACATATGCAATTATAAATAATTACATTTAAATCTAGCTATTAAATGTATTTCCAAACACACCACCTTCATAAGCAAAACTTAGATGATTCTTCATTCAAAACAATAACCATGATATGGATAGAAAGGAATTATATTCAATGTTTGTGTAAAAGGGTGAAACCAAAAAAAAAAAAAAGGTTTTTGGGCTGTAAATTTTGTGACAATCAAAATATATTTTTATTATTATATTAGTTTATAATTTTACATTTTTCTTAAAATTGAAAAACGTTGAAAGTTTTTAACTCTAGAAATGAGGTTGAGATTTTGTCATATGTCATTAAGTTGTATTAAAAAATTTTAAAAACTAATAAAAAATATGTGACAAAATCTCAACCCCACTTGTGGAGTTAAAATTTACACTTCTAGTATACCAAGTAATTATCCAATTAGAAAGGAAAAGTATTTCATATATTGGCGATGAAAATTTTTTAACTCTATAAGCGGTTTGAGATTTTGCCACAATGTTCTATTTATTTATTTTAAAATTTTCTAAATACAATTTAAGAACACATGTCAAAATCTCAATCCCACTTGCGAAGTTAAAAATTTCCTCCACTAGTATACCAAATAATTGTCTTTTTTAATTTTAAGGGGTTGGACACCTACCAACCCCATTGTCACTGTCTAGTGGTGTATAAGATTGTACATTTTTTTTATAAATTATGTGATGTTATGGGTTAATAAATTTGTTTATTTTAAATTTTTGTAAATGAAGTATAAGTGTATGATCAATTTATTAATTTATAGATTTATACATTGATAAGGTATCAAATATCTTAATAAAAACAATGCTAAAACTTTAATAAATGGTTGAACATCTCGAGTGTTTTGCATTTGATTCGTAGAATCACATTTTAAAATGTGTATGAAGAAGATTGTCTTAAGAAGTTAATATGGTATTATCAACCATATGAGTTAGGAACATAAAGAATAATCTCAATATCACTTATTTCTTAGTTAATTTTACATTATATTGGTAATTGTTGTAAATTCATTGATAAATATTGAAACACCCTAGGCAAATCCCACATCGGCAAAGCATGTGAGAGACCTGGACTATATAAAGGGGTAACAACACTTAAGTGGTAAGAGGCCTTTTAGGGGTGTAAGGAACTTAGTGAGATCTATTCATTCAACTTTATAAAAGATTACTTTAAATTCTAAGAAAAGATATTTTGTGCATAGAGTTAAACTTGGGTTTTGTGAGGAAAATCTGTGAACTTAATTGGCGTAGCCAATGCTTCCATTACTCTGAGCTGAGTGTTAATAGTATAATTCTCGACCTGATTACAACCATGTTCTCATCAAAGTCTTACCCTTGCTATTCATTGATTCCACTTTCATTGTGCCCTTCTTGATATGCTTTAACACTGTCCCCTATTTTCCAATGGAATCAGGCGATGACTATTTATGGTTATACAAATAATTACCTTGATTATGGTTATTTAATCTAAACTTTTATCCTAAATAAAGTATTTTCCTGATACCCTCTTTTCTTTAGCGGACTCATGCCCTCAATGAAATCCCCATAATACTTGTTCTTTCAGTCAATTCATTTTTGATACTTCTATAGACTAGTAGATCCTAACGAACTATCTCTTACTCAGGTATCTCTCGACAGCTTCCACCTTTGGTAGACCTACAAGATTTTACCAGTGCCTCATCGCCCTGATAGGCCTTCGCCTTTTACTATTTTCTGGCAAACTTCATTCATCATTCAGCCTTAAGTTGACATTTCCTCCCATGAATACCCTTATCGTCTACTCATCCTTTCATCAACCTCTTTGCCGATTTCCAAATTAAGACTGTATTTTATTATAGCCTATTTTGTACCTAGTTGAACAATGCGGGATCTGCGACCTTTTTGGTAGACTCTTTTTTATCACGTTTACCGTATTATATAAGGAATTTTTCCTTCTTTTTTCTCATACCTGGGTTAAGACGCTTCTTAGGATCCAGTCACCATTACCTTTGGCGAATCCCTTAGTTGTGTCGTTAGCCTATGTCCCCAGACACGCCAAGTCCATTATGTTTTTTGACTTGTCGTATAAGACACGATGTGATCTCTCCTTTATACCTTGGCAGATCCTACCGATCTACAAACTCCACATGCTGCCATAGTCGGACTATCTCGTGTTTACTGTCCTAGTGGACTTCATTGGTTGTCATAGTCAAGCCATGGGCTTACACCTTGATCCTTATGTTTAATGTCCTGGTAAACTCTGTTGGATGCCATAGTCGAGCTATGATCTTACACTTGAATCCTCTTGTTTAATGTCTTGGTTGACTCTGTTGGATGCCATAGTCGAGTTATAATCTTAAACCTTAATCCCTATGTTTAATATCCTGATGGACTCCATTGGTTACCATAACCTAACTATGGTCTTACACTTTAAACCTCTTTTAAGGTGTCGCCCTGAAGGATTTTACTATCGTCGCGGTGTCACTCTATAGTATGGATAGACTTTCATCATAGTGTTGCTTAAGCGAGCCAATCGATAACATTCCACTTTGCATCCCAACTCCCTTGGATCCTCATTTGGTTCGTTCATTCCTCCAATATGCCAATCAATCTTATTTTCATCTACCCCATCAAAGTAAATACCTCCATACTTCGTATACAAGATACTCATACATTTCATGCAATCAAGTTACTTAATACATAACACAAAGCACACCACATATTCAACACCACGTACTAACCATTTAACATTCAATGATCATACATACAAACACTTACATACTTGTATAGGATTATGCATTAACAGCATGCTCATTTACCAGTTTTCCACACAAAGACAGACTCAAATAACCTAGAATAGTCACAACATAAATCATTTAACCACTCAATCTCATCAACTATCCAAGATAGAGTACAGAAACTAACTTTTCCCTAATCTTCGTCAGCTTAGCTTGTCCAAATGCTAGAGCCTCTTTAATCCTGATAGCTAAGCATGGAAACCATTTATTAATTAAATCGCAATTATTCAACTTTAAAACCCAGAAGCCAATTTATAAAAACTTCCTAAGAGCCATTTTCCTCATTCTTTCTCAAATTTTCGAGTACAAATAGTTAAAAAGCTTACCAGTTTAAAATCTCTCTTTACTTTCAGACTCCAATTCTCATAACTTTTGCTCCATGCAGAGCTCTTCTAAGTTCTCTTCTTCCCTAGAACAATTGTAGAAGACAAAACAAGTAGAAAGAAATTTTACAAATTGGATTAAATATGATTTTTCTTCTTTGCCTGAATGTCCTTTTTCACATATAAATATATATATATATATATATATATATATATATCTCCTCTACACGGTCTCCCAAAACCTTTTAGCCAATCAGCGAAAATCATTATGTCTCTTACTATGGAATCAATTGATTCCATCCTAACCAATCCATACTCAGGACTCAACTATTTACTCGACAGTTCATAACTTTCTCAAATTTCTTGTTTGAGTTTGCCAACTTAGCATATATTCAATTAGGTCCCAAATTTATTCTATATTTGGGTTTTTAAAGATATTCTGATGTGACAACTCCTCCACCCTTAAAGAAAATTTTATCCTCAAAATTCCTCTCACGCCTATTTTTAGAGGTGAACTCCAAACATTTCACTTAATCCTTTTCAAAACCTAGAGGTGGACACATTAATTATTCTCGAATGATTTAGTGCTGACCTTTCATTTACAACTTCTTTCTGAAACTGTTCTGCTCTAACGGCAGGTCTGATCATGTTCATATAAGGTAGTTAGCTACACCAGGATCACCTCGCGTCTATCCTTGCGAATCCTTGTCCTATACCTTCAACCAGTCTTTCGCTTACCACAAAGCTAGCGAACAATTCTTGAATTAACATAGGTAACATGGTTGGTACTTGATAAACGACCAGTTTTGGCGGACATTCCTATTTTTTGGTTATCGAGGGGTTTAGGAAAACCCTGACTACCTTCAATAGGTGGCAATTCAAACTTTCCTAGGTATATTCTAGCGTATCTACCAATTAAAAGTAATTTCCTGAAGGACTTTTGCTGGGTTAGCACATTTTAGCACTCGCCAGGGATGCGAGCTTATAATCAGGAATTGGGCTTCAAATCTCCATCTTAACAGAAATAAGGTCATTCGGGTGAGGAGAAATCTGAGAGGTGGATTTGGGTTCCCAACTCAATGGTCCATTCCTTCCGAATCTCTTTGTACTCGTAAACAACCATTAGATAATGAGGCTACGAAAGAGTAATTTGATCGCTTAAAGTTGAACCACTCCCTCATGTTGGAGAGTCTTATCACTGTCAGAAACATTTTTTGTTTTTGCATAGAGAATCATAACCTAAATGGTTATAGGACCACAGACACTACTGCTAAGGATGATCCTCAAGTCATACACCCTTCTGATACGATGTGATCTTACAACGCTTCTGATGACTTGGTCGTTGTTTTAGTGGGGAGAAATGAGGAACCCCCACACTTCTTCTTCACCTACAGTAGGCAACGTGTGCACTATTGGTCTACTTCACCAGTAGCAACCACTAGTGAGTTCTTTAATAATCGCCTGGTTCCTTGTATGACTGACATTAACTTTTCTTTTGCAGGTTCTGCCTAATCTTCTACTCCATCTCAAACTTCAAGTAGTATGGACGTGGACACTATCATAGAGAGTGTAAGAACACTGGTACACCCCATGGCGCAGCGAAAAAAATAAATCTGACAATCACATCCAGGGATCCATGTGCGAGGAATGAATTAGGTGAGAAAGGTATGAACTATTGCCTTTAATTGTCTAGAAAATGAAAGATAACTATTGTGAAACTTATTACGCAATTGTATGTCGATTCCAAACTGCTATGAAAAGTGTCAGCCTTTACGTAATCCACCTAGTGTGACAACGAACGACAAGAACTCTCTTAAACTCTTCAGAGAGAATTCACTATTTAATAGTTGCTATACATCTTTATGTTTTATTTAAGGTATATTAGGTTTTCTTAAAACCTTATATATCCTAGTTCGAGAAAAGTTGATAGTTTAATATGAATCAAAATTCATTATAATAATTAATCGAATATAACAATTATAATTACCATAATTATAATAATGTTTGACCTAAAATTACAATTACAATAATTATAATAATATTCGATCGTAAATTATAATTACAATAATTATAACAAGGATTTTGATAATTTATGTTTAGTTAAATTTTATACGAATCAAATTCATATATATATATATATATATATATATATATTAATTTAATCATTTTCTCATTATGTGTACAACATATTTGTACATATAATTTGTCTGATATTTAACTGCCCAATTAAATTCTATAATAAATTTAATTGATGTGATAGTTAAAAGTTTGGATTCCATTCATTTCAACCATAGAGTGTGACACAGTAGGTTCTTGTAACGTTAGCAGTAATACTAGAACGATTCTAATATTACAAACAATGAGCGGCATCTAGCAATGCATCATTGCTACCTAAGTTACAAGAAGTCATGATTCGACATAACCTCTCTGTGATTAACCCTTCATGTATTAAATCATTTTTTCCTTTATATATGGAATGAACACAAGTAATGGAATAGTTACACTTGCATAGTCCATCTAATGTTTCTTGATATCCTGAGTAGGCTATCATAAACAAATAAGTATGATATATCATATCAACTTATTCGAGTATGGCTATGCATTTTTAGTCTTACTCAAACAAGTGGCCTAAAATATTGCTCCTATTATGCAGGAGGGACAAATCCTATATTGATCAACCATATCTGACTACATAGATTATGGTATATCCAACATCCGCCATTATAGAACAACCAGTTATGGTGGACATTTGATTGTATCAAAATATACGACTCACGATGTCGGGATAATGATGATCTCAAGTTTGAGGATCGTATACATAGTAATCACTATGAGTAATGTTGTGACTATTACATAATAATCCAAGAAACATACTTATAGCACGTTAGTCTAATATGTTGTTCTCTAACACACATGCTTATGTATTGATTTTGACATCCCATGTTAATGACAACACTTTGTCATCAATAAATTACACGTTAATCTTAATGCATTATTGTTGTCCAAGCCTACAATAATGCTCGACTAAAGACCTTTTAAGAATAATCATATTATTCTCAGGACATTATTATAAAATAGTTTATTTATATACATATAAAAGAAATTGAAATAATAATGACAATGTCTTATATTAATAAACGAGTTAAAACAAGTATGTTATTACAATCATCTCATGATTGGTCTTTGGGCGTATTCTAACAGAGAGGGCACAGAAGCTCATTGATGCAACTGATTCAAGGGTTCAGGTGGGTAGTAGTAGTCGTAAAAGGCTAAGGGCTGAAGAAGGCTCTCAAAGTACTGAGGAAAGTAGTGGCAGCATAAGTACAGAGCATCACGAGTCAAAACCATTGAAATAATTGTACCTTTTAAAAACAAACTTCCTAGTTTGACGGGTACCTACTTGTTAGAGTAGTGTCTCAATAGTTTGAAAACATATAGTAGGTTGCAAGCGAATTAAAAATAGTATCGCGCTACTTAAGTAGATAAAGGAAACGAGGAAATAGCCTTTGGCAACAGTTTCATAAAATATATCCACAAGCTCGAAAAAAATTTCCTTATCGAATTTTCACTCGAGCATTAATTTAAAAAAATTCATTTTTAGTCTAGTGTCGCCATAAACCAAGATTAACAATAAGCTAGCAAGGCTGCAAATAAATGTTCATAATAACAAAATATCATCTTCCAAAATACAGTTTGATGATTTCGATTTGTGGTAGCTACCATTTGTCCTAACACTTTAGCAAATACATGTCACATTAAGATAAGAGAATGGTAACAAATGAGCTGTTAATCTAGATGATTCTCTGCTACTATAACGTCAACCTAAGAACTTGAAAATAGAAGAAGATGACTAGGTAAGTCCAAAAGAACTTAGTGAGTTCCCAGGAAATAAAATTACATAATAAGGACTATCAGACTTGAAAAGATTAAGACTTAAACTAGTAAAATAGTACGCCATAACTAGTGAGTTCTACTCTCTCTAAAATCCAAAGTATCCGCTGGTGGATACTCCCTCGATCAGACTCAGCCTACTGGTCGACTTTATTAGTATTTAGAACTCATGAATGACAGATGATCTACCGTAATCCAGTATAACAAATTAAACTAGTTTTTGCACTGGAAAAACTTGAATACAAATATTTTTATTATGTTTTAATTAAGTTTCCTTAGTTTTGTTTACATTCAATAAAAAGGGTAATTTAAGTCTTTTATTGACTTTAGGAGCCGAATGAGGCCTAAGGGTGAGTTAATATACTTTTTGAGTGTGCAAGAGACCATTAGAAGGAGTATCAACTGAATACTGGTCATTATGTTGCAACACGGGGAGTTTGATGCCACAACATAAGGAGTAGAGAGTAAGAATTCCAAGACTGCCTTTAGTGTCGCGACATAACCAAGGGATGATGTCACGACATAACCCTAAAGCTACCCTAAGTACGGGCATATTGCCTTCGGTATCGTGACATCAATCCTGCATGAGAAATACTTACAAGCCAAGGGTGTTTTGGTCTCCACAAACAAATATTAAACACGAGAGCGTCAGCTGACCTAGGTTGGAAGACAACAAAAATCCTAACTCTATAAATAAACTCATTTAACACTTGATATGGACAACTTTTTATACTATATAATTTTCTTTATAGTTTTTGTTTATAGTTTTTTTCTCTTTTCTTAGACTTTAAGTTATTTTTAGTTTTGCATTTGTTGGGAGACCTGATTTGTGGAACTCGATAAACACTGTGTGGATTTCGTGCTTCAATTAAATACAATTCAGGCTTCTCTTAAACCTTTGTCTCTTGATTTGTTATTAATGTTCATCTTTTATATCAGGTTTATTATGATTTTGAGATCCATGAGGAACTAATCCTTTTGTGGGGGATTAGCGAGAGGAGATATTATTAATTGATTGTTGTGCAAGGTTTCCTTAAGCAGGTTAGCTGTTTGGGAAGTGAAAAAGTTAAACCTTAGGCTTGACAACCTTAGGAATTCATCTAGGTAAGAATTAACCCAAAATTTGTATGGCCTATATGTGAACACCTTAACCCCGAATAGATATGGACTGTGAGGTTGAGAGATAAGTAGTTCTTGCTGACTCGTTATTCTAGTGGAAGATCAAGAGATCCTACTAGGGTAACAACTAGTTGATTGAACAAGAAACTCGAAACAATAGTTAGTCATGATTACCAAAACGAACTAGTCACCCATGCCTAGATCTGATTATGTTTCTATAGAAAATTTCCCAAAGTTTTTCCATTTATATGAATTTATTTCCTTAGTTATTAAAAACTCTTTCTTTATGTTTAATCGTAATATAATTTATTTAAAGTACCAATGAACTCTATTTGTGCTTAGGTTAGGATTAATTTAGTGCTCACCTCCATTGGGTACGACCCCCGAAGTACTCACTTACTTCGTTGTAACTATATTGTAACCTGACCCGTATACTTGCAAACACTACCTATTTAACATATTTTGTGCAGGATTTGTACTCTATACGTTGGTACGTCTAGAGGTGGTTAAAGAACATGGGATACAATTGCTCTGTGTGTACGCCATTTCTGCAAACTACCCTTTTATAACCGCAAGGAATATCGTTTACATTCCATGCAATATGCACACTTTGTTTTACATAAATCTACATTTTTTTCTCACGTGCTTCCTTCTTTGTGCTAATTTCTAATACTAGTTTCGAAGAACCATTTTGCCTTTATCTTCATATCGTTCATCAGAACCATTATCCAATCATTAACTCTGTACCCCTATCATTCCAACTTGAATTCCAACACATAAATGTTCCTTCACAATGTTAGGTTTTCACCAATCATGGTTTGTACCAGAGTGCCATACCGGAGGCAAAACATAGTATCTTATGTCTTCTTTTCATCATCATACGCATAATCCGTCCATTGCCTCCTTACACCTATCTGGATATGGAGATTGTGCACCAAGGAAAGAGTATTTATACCATGAACATTTCAGACTTCTGTGTCTATTTAACTATTTGTACCCTTAAACACATTTTCTTAGAGACAAGCATCAGAACCAAAGGTCAAAGCCACTTACCTGGTTGTACCATGATAAAATTTAAAGAAATAACACAAATATTAGACTCAAAGTACGAAGGAACTCACCAAAAATATTTACTCAGTGCTTTATCTACTCTACGAGTTCCTTCCCTTTAGCACTGGACCTTCTTCTGTTTCTTTGGCTAAAACAATAAAACAACTTCTTTAAACATAAAAAACAACCAAAACTTTATATAATAACATGAATCTATAAATATACAAATAGTTTCTGGATAAAAGTTTCCTTCCTATCCAGTATCTAAATGAAACCCCTACTGAACTGCTCTTACAACAACTTCTTTCTATCTAGTAAAACTTAAAGAAAGGTTTAAGAGTTTACTAGTAGACAACTTAATACAAAAGCTCTTATAAGCTTAACAGACAACACCTTCATTAACGACGAAGAACTCTTCAGGTTTTCTTCGATGATAACAAAGACTAGTAAAGAATATGAAACAAAAATCTTCTCTCTACTACCAAGCTATCCTATTTATAGATAACGTACATCCAAATCCCACTTAGGATTAACTCTAATCCTTAATCATTCTCACACGCTTCCACTAATTAATCACATCCTAAGAGGCTCTCAAAGTGTCCTGTTTATTAACACGTTACCTCCACTAGGATGTTACATGACTTAAACATGTCCCACTAATTACTACACTTACATTAGCAGTGACAAAAAAACACGGGTAGTGGACTTATTAGTGGGAAATTCTTCCTGATAAGGTTCTCGCCATAACAAGGAACTCACCAATTCGGGAAGTAAGCCTCCGTGGGTTTGGCGAAGTTGAGCGAACACTTTGCCATAACACTTCAATCCTTAACCCGCCTAAGTCTCACAACTTAGGCAGTCTTCGCCAGCGCAGCCTCCCAAAAAGTACCAGCTCGCCAAATGAGGGTGTGACAACTCCCTCACCCTTATAAAAATTTCATCCTCAAAATTTTGTACATACGGAGAGATAAGGATGTTCTTTCATTGAGCTTTCTTTCTCCCACGTAGCCTCTTCAACTTTTCGTTTTGCCACAATACTTTAATCAAGGGATTTTTTTTTTATTTTTGAGCGTCTTGATCTATAACAACTCAATTTAGGTGAAATCGGAACAATGGTTTTAGGACCACAAATCCGATTCGAAAAAAAGTTATTTTTATTTTATTATATAGTCCGTAATATGTTAGAAATGTCATGTGAAAATTTTGATATGAAAATTTTATCGATTATGTGTTTAATTAGGGAAAGGACTAAATCATATAAAATGCAAAAGTTTAATTCTAGTAGCTATAAGGATTAAATAGCTATGGAATTTAAAACTTGAGGTTCTTATATAGTAATTAGACCATTAATAAAAAGTTAGTAGATATTTTTAGATGACTCATCCATGGAAAATTAGAAAAAGGCTAAGGACTAAATTGGAAATCAAAATAATTAAAGATGATAAATTAATTAAATAGAAATAAAAATCATTTATATCATCTTCTTCCCCAAAATAATACATGAAAACCCTAGGAAAGAGAAAGCAAGCTTTCTTGGCCAAATTGGGTAAGTTTTCTTGTCCCGTTTTTAGTAATTTGGATATTTTTGAAACAGGGATAGCTTAATCTATCTATTTGGGGGATTAATTTGAAAAGTTATCAAGGTATGGAAATTGGTTCTTGGATAAATATGCTGTAAATTTGAAATTTATGGTAGAAAATGAAAGGTTGTTGATAGATAAACAATTTTTACAAAGTGATTTTTGAGGAAAACATGATTTAGGGACTAAAATGTAAAGTTGTGAAATTTGAAGAAAAATTATAAATTTTGTAGAATATATGTGCTGTAAATTTTATGGTGAAATTTTGGTTAGGCTTAGAATAGGGAGTAAATTACAGAAATTTCATTTTCCGAGCCTAGGGACAAAATGGGAATTTATGCCAAAGTTAGTGGCAAAATGGTAATTTTGCCTAGGATGTAAATTGAGTGCGCTTGAATATGAAATGTGATAAATTGATGTAAAATTTACTCGTATGGAACTGGATAGACCAAATTCGGAGCTAGAACGAGGAAAGAAGAAAATGTCGGATTAGTAGATATTACGTACACAAACCTTGTCAAGGTAAATTCGTGTAACTAAATTGTGTATATTTATACACTTGAATTAAATGTTATGTTTGTCAATTGTATAAACATCATATATATATGACATTGAAAATATATCTGACAAAGCCCTATTAATAATAATGCTCGATAAATGATAAATGATAAAAATGTTACTTATATGTTTGAAATGAATGTGGAATGTGTTTACTTGAATTATATGAATGTTATGGAAGTATGAAATAATCACATGTCTGATAATACTTAAAAAATGTTCAAATCCCGATTGAATAAATGGAAAATCGATGGATATGTGATTTCCTGAAATGAATGAGGTCCTGCATTTGTTACTGACAGGATTTAACTCGGAAGAGTAATCCTATTGACCTCATTACAGAAAGGATTTAGCTCGGATGGGTAATCCTGGTATAAGTCCTCTTAAGCATATGTTATGGATTGGATTTATCCCGGATGGGTAATCCAGATCAATCTCCTTAGTGCATATGTCATAAAAAGGATTTAGCCTGGACTGGTAATCCTGTTGTATATATGTGTGGCTCGAGAGTGTACTCTCTGAAATAGTGCCTTATGGGTACCATTGAATATGAATTGACGGATCCTGATTTGTACACCTCGGGTGTACTACTTGTGTATCCATCGATATTTCAAATAAATTCAACGGGTGACAATCCAGACATGAGAAAATATGTATAATAAAATGAGTTATTACACGTATCCGTCTGAAATATAAGAAAACGATGATACAAGACTAGTGATATATGAAAGTATGAGATGATGATATTTGTACATGGAAATTATTTGATGAGAATGCTCACCCTTGATTATAGACTTGTACACCTTGAGTGTACTACTACTTGTGTGACTTTGATATTTCGAATGATATGAGTAAAGTTCGGACATGAAATAATTTGAACTCGAGATGAACTATTATGAAACTATAATTGTAATATAAAGAGATGATTTATACATGTTAAATGAATACATGTTATGGAAAGCATATGTTATGTTTTGATGTTAGTATGGAATATATGACTAACAAGGGCAATGAGGATATGTATAGGGCTTGAGGTCAAATTGATTGAATATGCCTCACATAGTTACCTCAAAATAGAATGAATGGTAAGTTAAGTACCAAGTTATAAGAATTTACTAGGCATTTTATACTTACTTAGTTTTATTTCCCTGTTTTATAGTAAATCAGAAGCTCATTAGATTGGAAGCTTGGCGGAGATCACTCACAGCAATTATGATTACAATGGCATGTATAGGTTATATTGGTCATATTGGCATGTAAATGTAAATGATTATTGTAATCTAGCCATTGGAATGGCTAGTGATGATTATGTTTTGGTACATGTATATATATGTATTTAAGTTTACTTTATGGGATAACATAAGTGTTTCTTATTAATTTATTGAGAAAGGTAAGATTTAAGCATGAATGCATGTAACAATATATCATGTTAGATGTTATAAATTGCTTGAATTTAATACTTGGGCTGGTTGGTATTTGGATGTAAGTTTGGTGCAGGAATTTGGTATGATTTTGGGTGAGAAATAAAGTTAGGAATGACTTTATTTTGTCCTCATAGGCAGACACACAAGCGTGTGTCTAGACCGTGTGTGACACACAGCCTAGTACATGAGCGTGTGATTACGCTGTGTGTCTCTTGCACCTTAAATTCGAGGAAACAGAATGCTCAGAATTGAGCATAAGAGCGTATGTCTCAGCCATCTGTGCTACACAGCCTGGAACACGGGCGTTTGTCTTGGCCGTGTGAAACCTGCACCTAATTTCGAAAGAATTTAATTAACCACACGGCCTAGCACACGGGCGTGTGGCATGGTTGTGTGCACAAGTCAGAGAGTTACACGGCATCAAACACGACCTGCAGCATGGGTGTGTCTTAGGGTCACAAGGGCATGTCCCTTAGACTACATGGGCGTGTGAGCCTTGCACCTTGGAAAATTTTTGAAATTTCACAAAAAATTCTTAGAGTTTCCAATTAAGTCTGACTCGATTCTAATGCTCTTTTTGGGCCTCGAGGGTCCATTTAAGGGATATTATGAATAAACCTTGAGGAATGAATAGTAAATGTTTGAATTATCTAAAAATATTCTGAAAGTTTCGGTAATATTCTGTAAACATGTTCAAGTAACGGATAGGAATTAGGGGTGTTACATGTTCTTTCTGTTCAGGATACAGTTTGGTTTTTCTTTGTAAGACAAATTTGGCTCCACCTCCAATGCCTCTGATTGAACCATATGGTTTGTATCTGAATGGTACCTTCGCAACATTGACACATGAAATACATCATGAATCTTGGATAGTTCTGGTGGAAGAACTAATCGATATGCTATTGGCCCTATGCATTTCAAAATTTCATAAGGTCCAATAAATCTTGGACTAAGCTTCACCTTTAACCTAAAGCGAGTAATTTTTTTCCAGGGTGAAAGCTTCAGAAAAACATTACTACTAACTTTATAAGATACATTCTTCCTTTTCTTATCCACATACATTTTCTAGTGATCTTAAGCAATCTTTAGATGGTTCTTAATGACCAATACCTTCTTTTCTGCTTGGCGGACTAGGTCTGGGCCAACCAGCTTATTCTCACTAAGCTCTAACAAACAAATTAGTGATCGACACTTCCTCCCATACAACACTTCAAAAAGTGACATTCCCAAACTATAGTGATAATTTTTGTTGTAAGCAAACTCCTCCAAAGGCAGGTATTTCACCCAGTTCATCCCGAAGTCAATCATACAACTTCTAAGCATATCTTCTATTACTTAGATTATCCTTTCTGATTACTCATCAGTTTTAGGATAGAAGGTAGTGTTGAACCAAAGCTTGGTTCTAAGAGATGTCTGCAACTACTTCCAGAACCTTATTGTGAATCTCGGATCACGACCAGACATAATTGATGAAAAAGACCGTGCAGGCAAACTATCTTTCCAATGTACAGCTCCGCCATCTTTTCCAATGAGTAGTTCCTACGCACTACCACAAAATGAGCTGACTTGGTTAGCTTGTCCATGATCACTCATACTCAATTCTTATATGATACAGAGGGGAAACTTCAAAACAAAATCCATCGTGATCTAGTCCCACTTTCATTTTGGAACCTCCAATGAACACAATTTACTAAGGGAACCTGATGTTCAAACTTAACTCTCTTTTCATCCCGAGCCACCAAAACAAGTTTCTCAAATCTCGATACATCTTTACACTCCCTATGTGCAGTGAAAAGGGTCATTGGTGAGCTTCCTTCATGATCTCCTGTCTCAGATATTCTTCGTTGGGAACATACAGCCTTCCCATAAAGCATAGTTCTTCCTCATTACCTAGTCTGAAATTCCTTGCATCACCAGACTTCATGTGTTTTTTTTTTATCTCATTACACCACACATCTTTCAATTAGGACTCCAGTATTTAAGAAAGGAAAATAGATCGTGCCCTTAATTGGGTGGGAAGTGACCCGTCATTCGCCAGACATACTCTTGCTCTCAGAAAAGCCAAAGTTGAAATAGTATTCCTGCTTAATACATCAACCGCCATATTTGCTTTCCTCAGATGGCACTTAATGGTCAAGTCATAATATTTTAACAACTCGATCCATCTTCACTGGGATAAGTTCAACTCCTTTTGAGTTAACAGATTCTTCAAATTTTTGTGATCCAAAAATATACTACACTTCTCCCCATAGAGATAGTGTATCCAAATCTTCAAAGCCAACACCACGAGGGCCAGTTTCAGATCATGAGTTAGGTAATTCTGATCATGAGGCTTCAGCTAGTGTAACATATAAGCAATTATCTTTCCTTTCTTTATGAGCACACACCCCAATCCATTCAAATATGCATATGTGAACACCATGTATCTTGTTCCCGATTCTGGTTGACTCAACACAAAGGCTTTGTTTAATGCTTTCTTCAGCTCATCGAAACTATGCTGACAGTGTTCAGACCAACAAACTTCTCACAATAATTAATTTAATTATAAAATTAAATTACATTACATAAATAATTTAATAAAGAAAACATTAAAAAATAAAAATATCTCATCATTACCCTCACCTTCACCCAAAATCCCTAATCTAAATCTCCCAAAATCCCTAATTTAGTGTCGACAACCCAACACGCTCACCAATCACTATTGACCGTCGTCCACCAGGTCACCATCATTGTTCATCCGCCATCATCTTTCACGCCCTAACCAACATCATCAAGCCACAAACATCTGTTGAGGTGTCTTCCCTTTACCATAATTTCCTATAAACAAACCTACTCCTCCAAAAGATACTTTCCTTCTGAATTTCCGATCTCCATAGAGTGCTTAACATTCAAATACCCTCTTCTTTCTCATTTCCCTTATTCTTTACATTTAACCAACACCTAGTGTTTTGTTTTATTTTGTTTTTTACAATTTATATAAGTTATTTTATTATGGTTTGATCTCACTACTTGAATCATATATCAAGATATGGTATATAAAACAACCAAAGTTACTAAATGGAAAAAGAGGGGTTAAAACCTCCAATTGAAGTTAAAAATGTTCTAATATATACAAAAAGGATAAAATGACAATGAACTACTTTGGTGGGCAGTGGGAACTGAAATTTGCTAACCTTGAATTTGCATTTGCTGAAGATTATCTGATATATTTCCAAGTGTGTCATATAGTGTTTGCCTGTAAGGAGTAGATTTTAATCACTAATAGTTTTAACATAGCAAAGAAATGACAAAGCAAATAAAGAAAATAATACATGGCTTTGAAAAAATAGAGACACATGAAAATTGAAAAGCACCCAAGAGGCTGGCCAACCATTGAGACTGCTTTTACATAGTACAGAAATTTGCTTTGTCATTAATAATACATGAATGTATGAAAATATATGTAACATGTATATAAATTAGGGGTGTTCAAACGGTTAACCGAACCAAACTAGTATTAATCGAATTAACCGAACTTTTTAATCCTTTAACCATTAACTGAACTAAATTTAAAAAAAAAATTAATCGAACCAAAATATTTCGATTGACCAAATTAACCCAAATTGATATGTTTTATTTTTTTTATTAAAACAAGTATAAAACATATAAAAAAGTAAATTGATAATTTTCATTTGATCGAATTATCCAAATTAACCGAATTAAAACTGCATATAATTTGTATTATTAATTATTAAGTTCGGTTAATTCAGTTAGTTCGATTAGTTACCCGATTTTGAACCGAATTAACTAGTGATTGAACTTCTAAAAAATTATTAACTGACCGTCAACCAAATTAGATCAATTAACCGAATTAAATCGATTCGATTGGTTTATTTGATTTTAACCGAAATTTGAACCGCCTAATATAAATATAAAAAACTTAAAAGATAATAGAAGAAAAGGAGATTGGTAAGTTTTATTTCATTTTATTTTTAATTTCAGAATATTAGAGAGCAGAAAGAATAGAAACAAAGTATAAAATAATTTCTCATGCAAACATATAAAGTATCATTAAATCATTAAGATTTGTAGTTCTAAGCTTAGGTAAGGACGTTTCTACATACTTGGTCCCATATTAATTAAATTCTATTGTGACTAAACTAAAATATAATTAAGTTTCAATAATCAAAATTTAATTGTTGTGTTATATTTATATAAAATTATCATATACCATTGATAATCTCAATCCATAGTCTGTTATACCGACTTATGGTCAAGGATGAAAGAAATTTTGTTTAATTAATTTTATATTTCCATCCCAAAACACATTTCATCTTACATTAAAATTATACATATGAAATTAAAGTCAAACAATGACCATAGTAGACTAATCAATTCAAAATTTTTGTTTGTTTTAAAGGTTAATTAACTTGTAAGATTTTCAAAAAATAGCTTTCCGAAAATTATACTGACTTTGCTAGTTTTTTATACTAAGATTTTATATTTTTATTCTATATTTCCAATCTTATTATTAGTTGGGAATAAGTGAAATTTCTTTTTCCACTATATGATCTATACAAGTTTTAGCATTTCTAAATATTTATGCAAATCATTTGTATGTTATAATTTTTATTCTTTTAGAATGTCCATCAAACCAACATCTGTTGAGGGCAGTGTTACGCCTCCTACTTGGATAGATTCAGGAAATTTGGTAGGTGAAGCTTCAAACCAAACAAAAGGGACTGTTGGGAAAGAGAAGTCATCTCTCTAAGGTTAAAATTTTGGTCTCACTTCACTAAGATTATTGTGATGGTGCAAATAAGGCTAAATGTAATTATTGTGAAAAGGAATTTAGCTGTGATGGGAAAAAATGGCACGATGTCTTTGAAATATCATATCAGTTCATGTAAGAAAAATCCCAATAATATTGTTGAAACTAGCCAAGGACAACTAGTTTTACCTAGTATGGCAGTTGAAGGGGGGAAGGGCATCTTCAACTTGAAGATTTGATCAAGAAGCATGAAGGAAAGGGTTAGCACAAATGATTGTGATTGATGAATTACCTTTCAAGCTTGTTGACAGTGAAGGCTTCAGAAAATTTATGTTCGTGGCATGTCCTAGGTTTCATACTCCTTTACGAATTACTCTGACTAGGGATGTTTATTAATTGTATTTAGATGAAAGGGCTAAGATAAAAATAACTTTTGGGAAGTTCTTGTTCTAGAGTTTGCTTAACTACTGACACACAGACTTCTTTGCAAAAAGTTGATTATTTGTGTATCATTGCTCACTTTATTGATAAAGATTGAAAATTGAATAAAAAGATTTTAAACTTTTGTCCAATTTCTAGCCATAAAGGCGAGTCATTAGGATGGTGATTAAGAAATGTTTATTGAATTGGGGGATTGATGAGTTGTTTACTATCACTGTTGATAATGCAAGTTCAAATGTTGTTGCTATTAGTTATTTGAGAAGGAAATTTAGCCCTTAAACGGGTTTAGTACAAAATGGTAAATATCTTCCCATGAAATGCATGGCACACAATGTGAATTTGATTGTTGTTGAAAGCTTAAAGGAAATGAATAAATCTATTGAACATGTTAGGGGGGCTGTTAGATATGTGAGGCAATCTCCAACTATATGAAAATTGTTTAAGGAGTGTGTTGTGGTGGAAAAAATTGACTGCAAGAAGATGTTGTGTCTTGATGCTTGTACTAGGTGGAACTCAACCTATTTAATGTTAGACACTGCTCAGAATTTTGAGAGAGCTTTTGAGAGATTTAAGGAGGAAGATACAAACTTTAGGGCTGAAATTGAAATGGAGGAGGGTTAGCCTAGTGCGGACGATTGGGCTAGTGTAAAAAACTTGAGGGATTTCTTGGAACACTTTTATGAAGTCACTTTGCGTGTTTTCAGCACTTCATATGTCACATCCAATAATTTTTTTGATGAGCTTTTTGAAATTGGTATCTATTTACAAGATGCTCAGTCAAATATTGATGTTGAATTTAGTGTTTTGGCCATGAATATGAAAATCAAGTATGATAAGTATTGGTGTGATATTGATAAGATAAATTTGCTTGTGTTTTAAATCCTAGACAAATTGAAATATCTTGAATTTGCACTTAGTGAAATGTCTAATGCTGAAAAAACTTATGCAAGGATGCAAAAGTTAAGAAAGCTTTGTATGAATTGTTTGATGAGTATAAGCCTCTATTTCATAGTGCTTGCAGCCAATTGAGTGTAGCAGCACTTGTTTCTTTCAGTGAACCAAAACATAAAAATAAAAAGGCGTATGCAAACTTTGTATAAAAAGTGTGAGTTAGAAAATGGTGATAAAGATAAAATGTCTGCATTGGATAAATATCTAGCTAAGGCTAATGAGAATTTTTTTGAAAATTCTTATATTTTAGTGTGGTGGAAAGTGAATGGCCCTGGATTTCCCACTCTTTCAAAGATGGCAAGAGATAGGTTAGCTATACCAGTTTCTACAATTGCTTCAGACTCTACATTTAACACTGAGTGGTCTGTGCTTGATCAATTTAGGTGTTCTTTAACTCATAAAATTGTATAAACTATTGTGTGTACTCAATATTGGATTTGAAAATTATCATCGTAAGAAGACATCAAGAAGATTGAAAAACAAATCCAATAGATTGACAAGATTGAAAATTATATATTTGTTTTTAATTTAATAGTTTCAATCTTTTTAACCACATCATTCCTACATTAACTTATTTAATCATTTCAATGTTTAGCCTTTTTTTAGAATGTATCAGAGCCTACCCTAAATTCATGAACTTTCGTGAGTTGAAGGGTATGTTTGCTATCTTATTCTTGTTAACTTACAATTGATTAATTTTTTATATTATTTAATTTTTAAATGCATATATTTATATTATATGCTCATTTTTTGCACATATTTTGTAGGCATAATGCAAATGAAAATCTTTTGAGGAGAAGAAATGGATGCAAATGTAGAATATTAAAGACTATTACATTTTAATTATGTGTTAACTTTCAAGACTTATATACTATTTTTAATGTATTATTTTTTGTTTTCACCTCTACTTAAAATTTTTGAACTTTAAAAAAAACAAATAAACATTAACGATATATATTTTTGATATGTTTTATACTTATTTTAATCAAAAGACAAAAACACATAAATTTTGGTTAATTGGGTTAATCGACTGACTTAACCAAAATAGTTCGATTCAGTTAACAATTAAAGATATTTGGAGTTCATTTAATTTAGTTAATGCTGATTCAGTTCGATTAATAACCGAAACAACTGTTTGAACACCTCTACCACCAATGACCTGAGTGTGAAGCACGATATTCGATTTCAATTTCGATCGGTACTCCTGAAGGTTCTTGATTGTATCAGCTTGGTATTTTTCTAAGGTAGCTCACTGTTTTTCTTGTAAACTCCCTATTTCATCATCTTGTCTCTTTTCAAGCGCATCTACATCTTCCTTGTCAGAAGTTTCCACGTCCTTTGTTTTCCACTCTAGTATGGACTTCTCTTCTTGCATTTTCTTCTCTCTTTTTGCCCAACTAACAATAGCACCCTCCAAAATTCTATTTCTTTCTTCTAGTTCCTTATACATCTCGTGAGATCCACTCATCGCTTGCTCACCCTTTTTCATTTCTTCCAGAAACTCCTTTTATTGGAGCTCTTCATCAACACAAGCTTGTCGCAACCCTCATGTAATAACTTTACTCTAGGCAATGATCATTTGTAGAGACCCTCGTAGATCATCTGTAGAGGGTCAACTCACACAAGCAGAGGAATGAGAAGGGTAAACACTCTCATTCACTTCCTTAGGAATGTACTCTTCCCAATGCCTTATTACCTCACTTAGAGAGAAAGGGTATTCCCCAGGCTAAAATTATCATGCCAGGGAAAGAACGTATTAACCTCACTAGTAGATGACCTTATTTTCAGCGACCCACCAAGGGCCTTAAACTGTGCAATACGAATTGTCCCAAAGCTTAATCCTATAAAGAGTGGCCTTTGTGGAACACCTCGCGCTATAACAAGGGGAGCTACTAACTGCATGGTATTTTTGGCTACAGGTGTCGCGTGATCCTTACCCTTCTTTCGGCGAGCTTCCCTTAAACTTTCCCTAATATCGTCATCACTGGTACCCTCAATGCTTACAGATTTTTCAACAACCTTCTGCTTCTTGTTAGCAATAACACTATCCTCCCCAGTAAGATTCTTTCTAGCTTGCAAGTCCTACATGAGAATGTAACACCCCTTACCTAGTCCAGTCGCTAGATCCAAGTAATGAGATGTTACTAACAATTACCAAAAAATTTCATACAATTTATTAATGAAAATATCAAATAAATATTAAATAAACATAAACGAGCATGTTTAAATACATTATTCAACCTATTTCAAGTAAATATTGAGTATATAGAAGCTTAAAAACAATTCTGGAATGAATAGGGATAAATTTGAATTAAAAACAAAAAGTTGGGAAAAATTTGGAAACAGGGGACACACAACCGTGTCTCGAGACCGTGTGGAAGAGTTGAGGCCATGTGGGTGGGTCACATAGTCATGTGAGCAAACTGTCCAACAACCTAATGCTGTGTGAAATTAGGGTCACACGGCCTTGTGGGTAGACTCTGTGACTTAGCTCAGCTAATGTGACTCTAAAACATGACCGTCTGGCCAGACCGTGTAACTCTCTAAGACCGTGTGCAACAAAGATTACCAAAATTCACAAGCCACATGGCTGTGTCTCTAGGTCGTGTATACCTATAATTACTTTTCAAAACAATTTTTCTAACATGCTTCACTTAGGCTACAAATCTTCCATTTTAAACTACAATCAGCCATTTCAAAAGCAATCAAAACAAGCTAATTTCATCATTTATAATCACCATCCTAAGTGCCTAACAAATATACCACAATTGGCACCTCAGTTAACAATACAAAGTTAACCAAATGAATATATACAAATGCACCAATATGCCTTCAAGGCACCTCAACAATTTCCATCATTCTAACACAATCAAAAGAGCATATAAATACCACATCAATAGTCACTAAATGATATACTCATCTTCAACTTCTAAAGCACCAATTAACCATTCAATCAATCTACAACAATAAACATTAACTTACCAAAACATCCCTAAACATAACCTAAAAGTATATCACCCATCATTCACATCCAAGCATCAATCACAACACAATGCATACCATGATATTATCTCATCCATTTGAACATTAGACATAAAACAACACAACCTAACAAGTCATCAACAACAAACCATTAACACCACATGCATACATATATATACATAGCCTTCAAAATGCCAACCAACATAATGACTTATAAGTATAAAAAAATTCCTAGGTACATGCTAAGACCAAAAGAACAATTCACCAACACTTGAGTTCGGGATTGCCTCTGGATGTTGAGTTAATGATCGATTCTTTAAGTACCTAAATTGCACACAAAAAACAAAATCATATGTTGAGTACTACTCAATGGTATTTCTATAATCCGAACATTTAAAACATAATATAATTCATAAATATGCATAAACTTAATAAAGATAATATGCAATATATAAACTCAATAAGCTAATTCACATAGTCATTAATCCTAATATGCTCATTTTACTAGTATTAAGACATAGCAATCACATTTCATAAGTCATTTGCAAATTCAACTAATGTAATGGCACATCTCATCTCAATTTCTCATTTCAAGTGTTCATTGAACAAATACAATCAATATTCATAGTTCAATCCACTATTTCATATTCCATTTCACATTTCATTTTATTCTATAACATTTGCTATTTCAATAGCATTGCCATTTCAATATCATTTTCCATTGCAATATCATTATCTCTACTTCACCATTTATTTCCCTATTAACATGACTCAAACTCGAATGGATACATGGATCCAACCAACACAACAGTTAGCACCTAGTGCCTCATCCAATAAATCTGAAGCAAGTAGTTATGCCCAGTGTTGTAAATAAGTTTGACACCTAGTCTCTTATTGGTTAACAGAAGCAAATTGGAACCTAGTGTCTCATCAACTTGTAGTCGAAGTAACCCTAAACTCTTCCTATCTAATGACATGCAACTATATTCGACTCTACTCGAACAATTAATAGGGTATTTAATTCATTTTTCAATATAATTCAATAACACAATTCACATCAATTTAATCATGAACTCATTCATTCAAACATATGGAAACATCAAATATCTCAATTTGTAGTCAATTTCCATATTTACATAAATATACACATGTTTTCACATATAATCAATTTAGCCCCTATAATCATCAATCAATTCAAATAATCTCAATTAAACAAGGAACCTCACCTTACATTCTTACCATGCACAACCAAATCAAAATGCATAAATTAAAAGTTAGTTCAGATTATAGAAACACAAACCATAAACTCCAAACTATTCGTCGACAAATTTGCCTTTTCCTTTCTTTTTCGAGGAATACGAGTTGACGTTAGCTACAAATTAAAAATAATAATAAATTGTCAATACAAAGTCAATTTCACATTCAATTTCTAATTTAACTTCCTTTTTCACATTTCTACCGCTAAATTTAAAATTTGTGCATTTTAGCCCCTATTGCACAAATTTAACGATAAAGTTTACAATCTAGTCCTTAATCAATTCTAAACTTAAAATTTATCAAAATAACACATCAAACTCCAAATATTCAACAATGGTAACATCCTAAATCTTTAACAGTTCTAAAAATTATGACATGGGTCAGCTGGTTTGGAGTACCGAGATTCCAAAAACATAAAATTTACAAGAAAATGACTAAATTGAACTAACCAATTTAAGGTTTGAAACTTTGAAAACCTAGTCGTTCCTCCTCTCATTTTTTATTTGGCTTTAAAATATTTTGGATGAAAAGGGAATAATGTTTCTCTTCCAATCCACTAATATCATCTTTTAAATTTCTTTTAATTTCATTTTTATTTTATTATTATTTTTTCCTTTAATTTAACTAAAATTTATAACATAAAATATATATAACACTAAGTTTTAACCAGTCACATATATATTATTATATAATGATTTACTAACTTTTATAAGTCTTATATATTAAATTCTAATTGTAATCTCTTAATAATTCTTACTTTAATCACTTACGTGATTTAGTCCCAATACTCTAATTAAACACTATTTCGATGAAACAACCTATCCAAAATTGAATTCACTTCTAAAAAAGCTCCGTAAATATTTAAAAAAGATATTTACGAGTTTGGTTCACAGAAACAGAGTCCCGAAACTATACTTTTCGATACCACTAACTTTCGGATCGTTACAAAGAGACCTAATATCCATAATTTACCTAAGTTTTTTCAACGAGCTACCATAACTTTGTGAATCTGAGTCTGTAGCACAAACACCAACAACGCCTGCATTATTAATAAGATTATTGACAACATCACTTTTCATTGCGTGAGAGCTTACAGCACCTGACTGATCACCATTAGAAAAGGAAGAACACTTGCAAGGTAGCAACTTACAATACGAATACAAAAATATTTATAAACTCCACTTTTTTCCCTAACAAAATCAGCCCCAATTTGTCAATAGTGCCATGGGGCCAGGCAAGCTCTGCAGGTAACACAAGATTGGGGTTCGCACCACTCGTAATTTTAACCACCCGAAAACCATTAGGAATTGACTCCGAAAAACAATACTGAAAAACATTTCGTACAGTTAATAAATGTTATAATCTCAGCACGTAACCCTTACATAACTTTGCATATTAGGTAGTGGAGATCTCAAAATCAAAGGGTTGCCGCTGCGTGCAAATGTCTGTACTCAGAAGAGGCCACGTAATTGGGAAACTAAAATCATCCCCAAACTTCTGTTTTAGTTTTATAGATTTGCACTAATTAGTCCAAAGATTTGACGACCAATTTCGGATAATAAATTAACCCCTTCCTAAGGGAAAAAATAAGCCATCCCCCGCGAATTCTCTCGATTTGAAACTTTCAATCAGTAAATACTTTGAAAAACACGCAATAGGGGAGGTTAATCTCGAATACAACAATCAATAAAATAAGTAACAAGTACCCAGCAAGAAAAACCTGCGAGCTATCCTGGTGAAATTTACACTCTTACAGCACGATATAGAAAAACAGATGAAGAGGGAGGTGGAAGCCCACTTCTTGTAAATGCAAAGGCAACAGAAAGCCTTCTTCGGTATCGCTTAATCTTCTCTCACCTTTGTCAACATCAAAATTAAAGGCAAAATTAAACAACTTAATTCCCCAAACAGCAAGATGCCAAATCATCTCTGTAACACCCCTCACCCGCATCCAACACCAGGACAGGGCTTGAGGCATTACCAGAACTTTACACTTTCAATATACTAACTCGAGTTACAAAATTTCATTTGAATTTAAAACTTTTCAATCATGAACATCTCGTCCCCTGTATAGGCCTTCAAGACCTATAACACATCAAGAGGCAGTGCGGGACAAATATGGGCACGTTCAATTAACCTTGGGCTCCCTAAAAAATTCTCCTTAACATAAAGGGACACACGCCCATGTAAGTGGGCCGTGTGGACTCACACGCCCGTGTAGGTGGGCCATGTAGACTCACACACCCGTGTAACTTGGGGCACGCCCATGCCCTTCAATCGTGGACGACACTGACTTATCAACACGGCCATGGCACATGCCCATACTGCCTGGACTACACAGCCATTTTAACACGGCCATGGCTCACGCCCATGTGGCCTACCTGGGTACAACTTTGAGCTAAAATTTTTGAGTGCAGGGGACACACGGCCATAGCACACACCCATGAGAGGGAACCGTGTGTCATACACGGCCTAAACACACGCCCGTATGTCCAACCATGTGGACTCTATTAGGCTATTTTCCAAGCCTTTACTCACCCCTTTCTACTACTTGTGCCTAGTGGTTACCAAGTTTGAGAGAAAACATAATTTTACACTTGTAAATAATCTTAATGAAAATAGTTGTATGGAAACCTCATATCATTGGTTTCATACATAAATGGTTATTTCCCCTTTAGTGTTATGGGTTCCCATTTACTTTAATCCATCCGAAATTGGCTCATTCATGTGGCTCATTGCCAATTAATAGCAACCCATCGTTTGTAATTAAAACCATGCATAAAATCGTAGGTCATAGCCTACTTAAATTAAGCCAATTTTCATGGCCATATAGAAAGAGATAAACATATTTTTACATGCCTTTACTTGGTAAATTAAATGACACATATAACAAAATACTCAAAAATACTATACATGCTATTGAACAAAACAAACAAAGTCTTTATACCAAAGCTTGTCTAGTTGATAGTGTGTTGACTCTCCAGTCGTCTTCAAGTCTTTATGAGTCCTCGAGCTCTACGAGGCAGGGAAAAGGAGAGGGGTAAGCATTTACATGCTTAGTAAGCTCGAATAACTGAAAAGTAAACTTACCGAGTAATTAACATACATCCATACTTAAATCATGAAATCATCAATTATAAAATGATTCCTTATCACATGCACTCAATCAATAAGTTAGTCACATAACAAAGCATCTTGTAATTTATGTAGATGAGCTCATCATTCATCATCTTGTTAACGTACATCATATTAATCCCGTTGAGTTTCTTGGAAATCTCGATAAAGTACCCATTATCCGTCAATTCTTATGAATGATCATTTCACATATATGCACTCCCGTGAATCTCACATCCCATGGCAGGATTACCAGTCCAGGCTAAATCCCCCATATCATGAACTCGTAAGGTGATGTCAGGATTACCAGTCCAGGCTAAATACCTTATAGCGACAAACACCCTTAATGAGCTTGGATCTGAATTACCAATCCAGGCTAAATTCAGACCCTAATCGGATTACCCGTCCGGGCTAAATCCATAATGCACACATATTCTTCGGGAGGCTTGACCATTCAAGGAACACCTGTCCGGGCTAGATCCTTTTCATAATTGAGATCGCGGATTACTCGTCCGGGCTAAATCCATACTGCAACACATGCAGGATCTCAGTTCACATATCAAGGAGGGTTTATCCATCGAATTCCCTTTATCAACCTCAACCGAGACATTTTCCACATGTTACCATCCAATATGCATTTTATAAAATATTTCATGCCAATAATAAATGCTAACATCATGCATTCATAAATCATACAATTATGCATATTAGGGGTTTACTTTAAGTTATCCGAACTTATCTGGTATTCGTTTCAGAGATATGTTTTGATTATTCCGAAACCTTGCGTTTACCACGATCGACCTCCGGAATTTGCTCCTCGGGGTCTATAACAGCAAAATCAACTCATTAATACCCCACATTATACATTTCAAGTTTAATATCTACCCTCGGTCCAAATGACCTTTTTGCCCCTAACCTTTTACATTTTTACGATTTAGTCCCTAGGCTCGTATAATGAAACACATGCACTTTTTATCTTACCCAAGCCTATCTGAACACTTTTCCTTCTTATGGTAGCCCACATTTCTTATTATTTTCTCATTTCTACCACACATTTACATCTTTTGCAAAATGAACCCTACAAGGGTTTTTCATGAAAATCAACTAGGAAAAGATGTTTAATACACATTCATCTTTCATATTCCTCCATAATCCATCAAAATACAAGCAACTCATGCATGGGTAAATTTTTAAACATGAACCCTAGCATGAAATATGGGTAGAAATGGAGAAAGCAAGCTACCAGGATTTCAAAAATACAAATAGCATGAAAAACAGGGCTTGGGAGCACTTACTATTGAGCTTGGAAAGCTTGAAACCCTAGCTATGGAGAACACCAAATTTTTGGCTGGATGAAGGAGAAAATGGCTGATTTTGGCTTGATTTTTCCCATTTTAATTCATTAAAATTACAAATGACCAAAATGCCCTTATGCCCTTTCTTTAAAATTTCATCCATGCAAGCTCGTTTTTGTCCAAAAAATTAAAATTTGGGCAAATTGCACTCCAAGACCCTCTAATTCATAAGCTAAAGCAATTTCATACAAATTGCTTCTAGAATCCAAGTTTTACAATTTATTCAATTTAGCCCGTAATTTCCAATTGGACACCTTATACTTAGAATTTCTTCATGAAACTTTAACACATGCATATACTCATATTCTAGGCCTCATAATAATCATAAAATAAATATTTTGATGTCAGATTTGTGGTCCCGAAACCACTATTCCGACTAGGCCCTATTTCGGGATGTTACATTTCTCCCCCCTTAGGGACTTTCGTCCTCGAAAGTCTTACCAGAAAACAGTTCAGATATTGACTTTTCATGGTTTCTTTCGATTCCCATGTAGCCTCTTTTACACCATGTCGATGCCATAAAACTTTTACAAGAGCCACATTTTTATTTCTCAACTGTTTAACTTCACGAGCCAATATTTTAACCGGTTGCTTTCCATAAGTCATGTTTGGTAGAATTTCAATCTCATTCGGTGAAATTACATGAGAGGGGTCTAATTGGTATCTCCTTAACATGGATACATGGAACACATCATGAATCTTTTCCAGTTCAGGTGGCAACGCCAAACGATAGGCTAACGATCGAACTCTTTCGGTGATCTCGTACGGTCCGATAAATCGTGGACTCAGTTTACCTTTCCGACCAAATCTTAATACTTTTTTCCCTAGAGATACTTTCAAGAATACTCTATCTCCAACTTGAAACTCAATTTCCTTTCTTTTCAAATCAGCATAAGACTTTTGCCTATCTGAAGTAGCTTTTAAACAATCCTGTATCACTTTAACTTTTTCTTCAGTTTCTTTGACCAGATCAACTCCATGAATCTGATTTTCCTTGAGTTCTGTCCAATATAATGGAGTTTGGCCCTTCCTACCATACAATGCCTCATAAGGCGCCATTTTCAAACTTGTTTGGAAACTATTGTTGTAGGCAAACTCTACCAATGGCAGGTATTTTTCCCAAGTACCCTGAAATTCAAGGATGCAACAACGCAACATGTCCTCGAGAATCTGAATCATCCGCTCAGACTGACCATAGGTCTGAGGGTGAAAAGCTGTGCTAAAGCTCAACTTTGTACCTAAGGCTTCTTGTAACTTCTTCCAAAATCTTGAAGTGAACCTCGGGTCTCTGTCTGAAATAATCGACAGTGGTATTTCGTGTAATCTTACTATCTCAGAAATGTACAAATCGACTAATCTATCAAGAGAATAATCCATCCTTATCGGAATGAAATGAGTCGACTTTTTCAATTTATCCACTATAACTCATATGACATCTTTCTTTTTCGGAGTCATAGGTAGTCCTGTCACGAAGTCCATGGTAACTCTGTCCCACTTCCATTCAGGGACCATTACAAGCTGTAACAAACCCGAAGGCACTTGATGTTCAGCTTTAACTTGCTGACACACGAGGCATTTCGATACAAATTCGGAAACATCTCTTTTCATGTCGCTCCACCAGTACATCTTCTTTAAATCGTTGTACATCTTAGTACTTTCCGGGTGAACTGACAAATGGCTGTTATGTGCTTCTTGCAAAATCTCCCGAATAAGTTTATTGTCTTTGGGTACACAAACCTTATCTCTGAACATTAAACATCTGTCAGGACTAATTCAAAAATTTGACTCAACACCAGACTCACATTGAGCCCTTTTTGCTTGCAAGTCATCATCATTAAGCTGAGCATCATGAATTTCCTATAGAAATGTTAGCCTAGCCTCCAGCTCGGCCAAAACTGAACCATCATCAAGCAATGACAGACGAGTATCCATGGCTCTCAAAACATGCAGGGATTTTCTACTCAATGCATCGGCGACCGCATTCACCTTTCCCAGGTGATAGTCGATAATCAAATCATAATCCTTAATTAATTCTAACCATCTCCGCTGTCTCAAATTTAATTCTTTCTGAGTCATCAAGTATTTCAAACTCTTGTGGTCCGTGAATATACGGCAAGTCTCGCCATACAAATAATGCCTCCAAATTTTTAAGGCAAAAATAATAGCAGCTAGCTCTAGGTCGTGGGTCAGATAATTCTTCTCGTGGGGCTTCAATTTCCGTGAAGCATAGGCTATCACCTTGCCATCTTGCATAAGCACATAACCCAATCCATTTAAGGATGCATTATTGTAGACCACAAATTCTTTTCCCGGTTCAAGTAGCACTAAAACAGGAGCTTCGGTCAGCAATGTCTTTAACTTTTCAAAACTTTGCTGACACTTCTCCGTCCATTCAAACTTAACATCTTTCTATAGCAACTTCATCATCGGAGTGGCTATTATGGAAAATCCTTTTACAAACTTTCGATAGTAACCGGCTAAGCCCAAAAAGCTTCTAACTTCGGTTACATTCTTAGGCAATTTACATTCAACAATTGCAGAAATCTTACTTGGATCAACTCGGATGCCTTCACCCGAAACTATATAACCCAAAAATCCAACTTCCTAGAGCCAAAACTCACTCTTGCTAAACTTAGCATACAGTTGCTTTTCTCACAAAGTTTGCAACACAATTCTCAGGTGCTTCGCATGCTCCGTCTCATCTTTAGAGTAGATTAAAATGTCATCAATAAACACAACGACAAACTTATCCAAATATGGCCGAAAGATCCCATTCATTAGATCCATAAACACAGCCGGTGCATTCGTCAGCCCAAACGGCATGACAAGAAATTCATAATGGCCATACCTCGTTCTAAAAGCTGTCTTAGGTACATCCGAGTCTTTAACTCGCAACTGATAATAACCAGACCTCAAGTCTATCTTGGAAAATACGGTGGCTCCTTTCAACTGGTCAAAAAAATCACCGATCCTTGGAAAAGGATACTTATTCTTGATAGTAACCTTGTTCAGTTGTCGATAATCGATACATAACCTCATCGTACCATCTTTCTTCTTTACAAACAACACGGGGGCACCCCAAAGTGAAAAACTTGGCCCATCAAATCCTTTATCTGTCAGTTCTTGCAACTGTGCTTTTAACTCCTTCAGCTTTGTAGGTTTTATTCTGTACGGGGTAATAGAAATAGGAGTCCTCTCTGGCACCAATTCAATACCAAACTCTATTTCCCTTTCAGGAGGTAATCAGGGTAATTCCTCCGGAAACACATTTGGATACTCACATACTATCGGCACAGACTCAATCTTCAATTCAGTTTCCTTAGTGCTCATCACAAATGCAAAGTAGGCTTCGTATCCTTTCCTCATATATCTCTGAGCAACTATCGCCGTGATTACAACCGGTGACGAACCCAATTCTCTTGATTCAACCTGTAGAGTCTTACCATCCGGGCATTTCAACTTAATGTACTTACTACCACAATTCACTGTTACATCATGAAGGGCTAACCAATCCATACCAAGTATTACATCAAATTCATCAAATGGTAACAACATAAATTTAGCTGGGAAACAACGACCTTGAATCGTCAAAGGATAATTCTTACAGATTTTATCAACTAGAACCAACTTGCCTAGTTGGTTCGACACTCTAATAATATCTTTCGTATGTTCAACAGGTATGTTCATACTAGACGCCAATCTCATGCAGATATATGAATGCGTCGACCCCGGATCAATTAAAGCAACAACACTTATATTAAAAAGAGAGAAAGTACCCGTAATAACATCAAGAGTAGCGGCTTCTTCTCAGGCACGTATTGCATACGTTCTTGCCAGGGCTCGAACCTCTGATTTTGCAACGTCTTTAGTCACAACTTGACTGCCACTAGCACTCCCAGGGTATCTCGGAGATCTACCTCGTAGAATGGGAGCACTCGACTTCGGAGCTATTTCCACTTCTTTTTTGGCTCATTCCGGGCATTCTCTGAGAAAGTGATCAAGAGAACCACATCTGAAACACGCGCCGCTTTTCATTCGGCACTCTCCGAAGTGAAATTTGTTGCAGCTCTTACACTTCGATTTTTGATCATCTACACTCCCCACACTAGTCACCATCGGGGAGGAAGACTTTTGACCTCGTCGTTTAAAGCTTCTCGATCTACCCAAATATCCTACTAACGAAGTGGAGCATTCATGCAGGCTCCTGGCTTTCTTCATGGAGAACGAGAGTGTTCTACCGCTAGATCTCTTACGCGTAACTCGAGCCTCTCTCTTAGCTTGTTTTCTTTCATTATTAAGTTCCTCGCCCTTCTTGGCTCGATCAGCCAATGCGGCAAACTCCCATATTTCTAAGATCCCAATCAACAATTTGATATCCTCATTCAGGCCTTTCTCGAGCGCCATTACATTTCGATTCGGTTTGGACCCATTCGGCCATGCATCGACTTAGTCGTCTTTAACTTTCTCTCGTATTCTGCTACAGTCTTGTTACCTTATTTGAGTTCTAGGAACTCCTTTCGCTTCGAGTCCAAAAACCGTTAGCTAATATATTTCCTCCTAAACTCTGATTGGAAGAAATCCCAAGTAATATTCTCTTTCGGCACTACCGAGGATACGTTTTTCCACCAATTGTATGCAATGTATTTCAAAAGGGACACGGCACACTTCAAATATTCCTCGGGTGTGCATGAAAAATCATCTAGTACCCACTAGTGTTCTCGAGCTAGAACTCGGCTCCTTCAGCGTCATCATCAACTTTTGCTCTGAATTCCTCAGCCCCATACTTTCTAAGCTTATCTACTGGGGCTTTACTGATTCTCACCGATGCCATACCTCGTGGCACATCCTCATCAGGTTAGTTAGGGGGCGGGGGAGGTCTTGGTATATTGGGACAATTTCTTAGATAATCCCCAAACCATTCATCCATCATATCAAAAAAGGCAACTCGGGCCTCTTCTCGGCCTTCTGACATTAGCCTTCTACTACTACTAGATACAGCTCACTATACGGAAGCTGGAGCATGGCTCTTGGCCCCCTCGGACTCATATTGTGCGTGATTAGAAGACATTCACTATATTCAAAATAGTTTAAACAACTAGGAGACATCACACTATCAACATTTGAATAATGGCATGTATAGCGAACTTTAACATCCTCTACGGTAGTCCTAGAACCGACTTAATCATAGCTCTGATACTAATAAATGTAACACCCCTCACCCGTATCCAACACCAGGACATAGCTCAAGGTATTACCAGAACTTTACAGTTTCAGTATACTAACTCGGGTTACAAAATTTCATTTGAATTTAAAACTTTTCAATCATGAACATCTTGTCCCTTGTATAGGCCTTCAAGACCTATAACATATCAAGAGGCAGTGCGGGACAAATACGGGTACGTTCAATTAACCTTGGGCTCCCCAAAAAATTTTCCTTAACATAAAGAGACACACACCCGTGTAACTTGGGGCACGCCCATGCCCTTCAACCGTAGGCGACACTGACTTATCAACACAGCCATGGCACACGCCCGTACTGCCTACCCGTGGACGACACTGTCATTTTAACACGGCCATGGCTCACACCCATGTGGCCTACCCGTGTACAACTTTGAGCTAAAATTTTTGAATGCAGGGGACACACGGCCATAGCACACACCCATGGGAGGGAATCGTGTGTCACACACGGCCTAGACACACACCCGTGTCTCCAACCATGTGGACTCTATTAGGCTATTTTCCAAGCCTTTAGTAACCCATTTCTACTACTTGTGCCTAGTGGTTACCAAGTTTGAGAGAAAACATAATTTTACACTTGTAAATAATCTTAATGAAAATAGTTGTATGGAAACCTCATATCATTGGTTTCATACATAAATGGTTATTTCCCCTTTAGTGTTATGGGTTCCCATGTTACTTTAATCCATCCGAAATTGGCTCATTCATGTGACTCATTGTCAATTGATATCAACTCATCATTTGTAATTAAAACCATGCATAAAATCGTAGGTCATAACCTACTTAAATTAAGCCAATTTTCATGGCCATATATAAAGAGATAAACATATTTTTACACGCCTTTACTTGGCAAATTGAATGACACATATAACAAAATACTCAAAAATACTATACATGCCAGTGAACAAAACAAAGTCTTTATACCAAAGCTTGTCTAGTTGATAGTGTGTTGACTCTCCAGTCGTCTTCCCGTCTTTATGAGTCCTTAAGCTATACGAGTCAGGGAAAAAGAGAGGGGTAAGTATTTACATGCTTAGTAAGCTAGAATAACCGGAAATTAAACTTACCGAGTAATTAGCATACATCCATACTTAAATTATAAAATCATCAATTATAAAATGATTCCCTATCACATGCACTCAATCAATAAGTTAGTCACATAACAAAGTATCCTGTAATTTATGTTGATAAGCTCATCATTCATCATCTTGTTAACGTACATCATATTAATCCCGTTGAGTTTCTTGAAAATCTCGATGGAGTACCCATTATCCGTCAATTCTTACGAATGATCATTTCACATATATGCACTCCCGCGAATCTCACATCCCATGGCAGGATTACCAGTCCAGGCTAAATCCCCCATATGATGAACTCGTAAGGTGATGTCAGGATTACCAGTCCAGGCTAAATACCTTATAGCGACAAACACCCTTAATGAGCTTGAATCTGAATTACCAATCCAGGCTAAATTCAGACCCTAATCGGATTACCCGTCCGGGCTAAATCCATAATGCACACATATTCTTCGGGAGGCTTGACCATTCAAGGAACACCTGTCCGGGCTAGATCCTTTTCATAATTGAGATCGCGGATTACCCGTCCGGGCTAAATCCATACTGCAACACATGCAAGATCTCAGTTCACATATCAAGGAGGGTTTATCCATCGAATTCCCTTTATCAACCTCAACCGAGACATTTTCCACATGTTACCATCCAATATGCATTTTATAAAATATTTCATGCCAATAATAAATGCTAACATCATGCATTCATAAATCATACAATTATGCATATTAGGGGTTTACTTTAAGTTATCCGAACTTATTTGGTATTCGTTTCAGAGATATGTTTCGGTTATTCCGAAACCTTGCGTTTACCACGATCGACCTCCGGAATTTGTTCCTCGGGGTCTATAACAGCAAAATCAACTCATTAATACCCCACATTATACATTTCAAGTTTAATATCTACCCGATCCAAATGACCGTTTTGCCCCTAACCTTTCACATTTTTACGATTTAGTCCCTAGGCTCGTATAATGAAACACATGCACTTTTTATCTTACCCAAGCCTAGCTGAACACTTTTACTTCTTATGGTAGCCCACATTTCTCATTATTTTCTCATTTCTACCACACATTTACATCTTTTGCAAAATAAACCCTATAAGGGTTTTTCATGAAAATCAACTAGGAAAAGATGTTTAATACACATTCATCTTTCATATTCCTCCATAATCCATCAAAATACAAGAAACTAATGCATGGGTAAATTTTTAAACATGAACCTTAGCATGAAATATGGGTAGAAATGGAGAGATCAAGCTACCGGGATTTTAAAAATACAAATAACATGAAAAACGGGGCTTGGGAGCACTTACTATTAAGCTTGGAAAGCTTGAAACCCTATCTATGGAGAACCCCAAATTTTCGGCTGGATGAAGGAGAAAATGACTGATTTTGGCTTGATTTTTCCCATTTTAATTCATTAAAATGACAAATGACCAAAATGCCCTTATGCCCTTTCTTTAAAATTTCATCCATGCAAGCCCATTTTTGTCTAAAAATTTAAAATTTGGGAAAATTGCTCTCCAAGACCCTCTAATTCATAATCTAAAGCAATTTCATACAAATTAATTCTAGAATCCAAGTTTTGCAATTTATTCAATTTAGTCCCTAATTTCCAATTGGACACCTTATACTTAGAATTTCTTCATGAAACTTTAACACATGCATATAATCATATTCTAGGCCTCATAATAATCATAAAATAAATATTTTGATGTCAAATTTGTGGTCCCGAAACCACTATTCTGACTAGGCCCTATTTCGGGATGTTACAATCTCAACCTTAGTCATCGTACACCAATGTACGTTCTCCTCTATGAGAACACAAGCATCGCATTGCCTCTTGCAACCACCACCTTCATCCTGCACCCACCAAATCAACGACCCTAGTTGCCATGGCCCATCCGACCACCATTTCAACCACATTCTAACTCTAGCCATATTAAACAAGCAAATGTAAAACAACAGGAGTAATAGTCTATTAGTTTACCTATTAGCAGATAATTCCCTCGTTCTACCAAACATACACGATGCCTTAATTGAATAGTTCCAAAAAATTGACAAGGAAGAGAACAACAACAAATAGGGATAGGAAGAAAATATTTGGAAAGAAAAATTAAAACAAAACAAGATATGGAAACAAAACATTTATGAAAAGTAATTTAAGGATTCAAGCAAAATATGGAAATGAAATATTTATGAAAAGTAATGTAGGGATTCAGGTAAAAAAATTTCTCCCTAAAAAGGGAGAAAATCAATTAAATTTTAGGAAAACAAATAAGAGAATAAAATCCTCAAATAGAATTTAAGGAGAAGCAATCTAGGGTTTAAAAAATCTTTTTACCTTAAGGAAACAAATTGTCTAAAACTTACTTAATAAGTCTCTACTAAAAAAAAATGTTTGATAAGCCCTCATTTATACGATCTACATGTAAGTTGGTCTCAAAAAGGCCACTTTATAACTCTTCTTTGACAAAGTGGTGGACATATTGTTATAGAGTACTTTAGAAATAAAAAATTGACCCAGTCACATGAAACAGAAGGCTCGATCCAATTTGCGAGTAGCTAGGGCCTCGCAAAGTGCAAACACCACCTTGACTTGCTAAGTGCCAAGATGGTCCCTCGCCACCTCGCTAAGTTCCAACACTACCTTCGCACTTCGCCTTGAGTCCCTCATCATCTTGACAAACAACCTATTGTTAACACCATGCGAAGCGTGACCTTCTTACTACCTTACGGGAGGAGACGTGTTTCAGGGTATGTGTCCAACCTAAAGGGATGAACGTGTCTTGGGCATGGCACCTAGTGATCCCCTAGTATGTCACATAGAGGATCCGTGCCTTATAAATATGAGAAGGATGCTCCTAAGAAAGGAGAGACAAAAGAGAACCTCAACATGATTATTTTTAAAGCTATATCTATTTATTTATTACAAGTGAATTTTGTTTTATATTATTATTAGTAATAGTATTAGTATTAATATTAGATACACAGAATTGAAAATTTTAATTCCATAAATAGGATTCAAATATCAATAATAAAAAACTTAATTTTTATTTTTATTGCACATTAAAGAAGTATATGTCACTTTCCAAACTCTATTTGTTAAGTTTAAACTTAAAATTATCTACAAACAGTGGTTCAAATAACTTTCTTTTATCATCATTATCATTTATCCATTATAATACATTTTGTTGATTACATTGCCATAATTTTTAATTAATTATTGTAAGTGAATTTTTCTATTTTAATTATATATTACTTGCTAAAACTTAACATTTTGTATAATATCGTTTGTGTTGTCTTAATTTTTTTCCTATATAATTGTATTTTACTTTAAGCAATAGTTTAATAACTTTTCCATCTTTATTTATAATTAAGACAATTTAAGAAGCGAATGGAAAGGAAGGGAGGGCCTTACTCCCTTGCTTAAATGATCCAATTGCACTTCTAGCCCTACTTAAGCTTAAATAATTTAATTTAATTCTCTTTAGCCTCTTTGTTAAATGAAAATTTTACATTTTGATAGAATTAATAATTCAATTTAAACTCTTTTAATATAATTTTCTTAATTTTGCCTCCCAAAAAATTGAGTAATTTTGTCTCAATCTCTAACAAAAATTCACACTAATAAAATTTGATTTTAAGTATATTATATTTTCTAAAAGAACAAAATCTTACATTTCAGGCAAATGAATCAAATAGGACAATATAATATACTCATGAACATGCTAAATAATTTTAATTTCTATAATCTTATTATTAGAGATAATCTTATATCACCATTCAAATGTTTATTAGGTAAACTACACTTGGTAGTCACCCAACCTAACTATTAGTATTTTTTTTTTGTCACCGAACTATGAAAAGTTACAAAATGATCATCCAACAATTTAATTTTATATTTTTTAGTCACCAACTGGCTAATTGTGTTAACTTTTAAAATTGGCATAATAACAACTTTAACACTCAACATTTATACATTGTATCAATTTAGTCTTAATTCTAAAAATCTAACCCTAAACATTTACATATTGTGTAATTTGGTCCTTTTTTTTTGCAAGAACAAAATCTTAATTTGATTGAAAATATACAAAATAGAAACAACCAAAAATACAATATAATAATTTTCATCTTTTCTTGTTCTTTTAAAATTAACCTTCAATATCACAAAGAAAATTAAAAGTACAAAAAAAAGAAAAAAAGAGATCAAATTGCACAATGTATAAATGTTGAGAATTAAAATATTTTTAGAATCAAGATTATATTGACATAATTTATAAATGTTGAGTGTTAAAGTTGCTATTACAACAATTTTAAGAGTTTCCACTATTAACCATCTAGTAACAAAAAAAATTAAATAGTTGAGTATTTGTTTTGTAATTTTTCATAATTTAATTATCAAAATAAAATTTACTAATAGTTAAATAACTAATAGTATAGTTTACCTAAATTTATTTTAATTAAGTTACATAATTTTTAGAATATCATTTTTTAAAAATGAATCTCTGTTTTTATAAATTAAATGCCTAAATTATTTGTAATCCTCAAATAACTAAAGTTTATAATCATTCCAGCATACCTTCTTCCAAGTTTTCTACAATAGAATAAAAAATTGATACAGTTAAATGTAAGGAAAAACCATGCATGAGCAAAGGAGGTAAAATTTGTGGTGGACAGTTAATTTTTTGTTAACTGGAAACCAGTTAGGTGGGAATGGGCCAGTTGTAGATTTGCCGAATCCGACAAATTATTAAGGTACTACGATACGATTTGCCAGGCCATGTCTGCTACTGACACAAGCTCTAGCAGCCCAACCTCAGATTTAGGAGACAAATCATTTGGTCCACCTCCTTCCAGATTTTTAAGATCATTATTAAAATTATATTTCTAGTTTGACATCGCTCAAATTTAATTATTATTTGAATCAGCAATAAATATTTTTTTATAAAATAAAAAGATAGGAAGTAAAGAATAAAGAAAATAAGAGAGTAAGAATAGAACGTATTTTATTGATTAATAGAATTAATTTATGATACTTCTTTAAAGTTTATAGTTCTGAGATATAAGAAGTATAAATGAAATAGAACTCTACATCTAATGATCATTAAAATATAAAGTATATCAAAATTTATCCTAGACTTTGCTAACCCTGTGGGAAAAAAAAATCTTAGTAAAGGAAAAAGAGAGTACACATATTTATAAGACGCACATGCTACCTCATTAAAAACCTTACCAGGAAAACCCAATGGGACAAAACATCGATTAAGGAAGAAAGATTACAATGTGTATTTACTCCCCATCATGAAAACATCACATAATGTCTCATATTCTACGTATTCAGTCTTGAATACTAATTTTTCAGATGACTATTTGAATGTACTGTTAAGCATTTATATCACCATTCTTTGAAAGTCATGAGTGAGGAAAAATTTTAGGGAAATATATTTTGATCTCTTCAAGAGTTTTAACAATAATTATATCAAACTTTAACTATGATTCTTCTATAAAAATATAAATAGGTATTTTGAATCATTTTATAATCCTCCTTCGACTACTATTCACTGAGTTGAATTTACCCATATGTTCAAATTATTTCAATTCATATAAAAGAACAATTTCCCAAGAATTTCAATATGCTTCTAGCATTCTAAATCCTTCAAGGATTTTAATATAAACTTTACCATATAGTTATTCATAAAAGGTTGTAACAACAACCATTAGATGCAAGTAGTAAATGCATTTGTATCAGTAAACTTCTAGTTTACTTTAACATGCATTTCAATTGTACTAATAATGTCAATATAAATTGTGACAAATTGATAATTTTACTGTCATTCATTTTACTTTGTATTCACATACAAGTACTATTGTGACATTTACTACTAGAAATGTATAAATCAACGTGAAGTCTATAATGCCACTAAGTCATCAAAATAAATACAATTTCCAAACAATTATATGCAATATTCGCTTAAGGGAATATGCCAAAATCTTCAAATGACAAAAAAATGATTATAAAATTTATTGTATTTATTGTAGACATTCACTTAAATGAATGTGTAAAAAGTAATTCAGACAATAATGTAAGCACATATCATATTTCTTACCAATAAGATTATACAGATATCCTCTACTTCAAGGAGTGATAAATTAATATAAATCATTGAACATTTTGTACTAAGAATAAACATTTGACAACATTTTGAATCATTCATTTTTTCTTATCTATTTGTCAATAATAATAAGTTTAAAATTTCATAATTGTTATGAATTGCTACATTCACTTTAAGGAATTGAGCAAAGCTGGTAGAACGAATAACTCATTATTTTGTTTAGCCATAATGAGATATGAGATCAATTCAAAATACTTTTAAAGCCTTTTTAACAAGAGTTTTGCATAATCAATTAACTATCAAGAATAAATGGCTAGATCATGTATAGAAACAAGCCTAAATTAAATATATCAATAAAAGTCACATCTCAAACATAAAAATATAACATAATGAAAAACTAGAAATTTTTTCTTTCATTACCATCATCATAAACATGCATGAAATTTAATTCAAAATCCAACCATTTAAGTAATAGAACTTTTATTTATAATTGCTCATGTCATTTCTCTAAATAATTAACACGTGGAATAATATAAAACGTATAAACTACTACCTTTAACAATTCTTTGAATTAAATCAAATCCAGATAACCATAAAATTCATTGGTTTATTAAAACAAATTTGTATACTAGATATGTTTTAATCAAATATATTATTTAATTATAAAATCTACTATAGTAACATAAATAAATTAGTTAATATTCATTTTCATAAACAATTAAGATACTTAAAATAATTTGTAACCCATTTAATCAAAACTTAAAAAGAAAACCATCTCAAATGTTTCAACCATATATCAAATTGATTTAATATTTAAAGATGTACTTTTTTTTTCGTGTTGAGTCTTGATGATTTTATCAATAAGTAAGCAAATTAAACTCTAGTAGTAGACTTTAAATCCAATCAAAATCTATTAATAGCAAACTTTGAGAGTGGATCTTATTTTCTAGGTGCACAATAAGAGAGTAAAGAGAGCATTTTATTAATAAATATGAATTATTTACAATTCAAGTTGATATTTATAGACATAAAAAGTATAAATGAAATAAAACTCTACTTCTAATAACTATTTAAATTTAAAGTATATCAAAACTTATCCGGATATTAATCAACATCCATTTAATAATAAAATATTCATAATAATTTTAATATTTATGAAATATGTGAATCACATTATTTACTATCATTCGTATACAAAGAAGAAGAAGAAGAGGAGGAGGTAATCCTATCATCAAGGATAAGAATAGATTCATTGGTCAGTTTTATAGACCAATTAATAAATAATGGGCCGTCTTAGAATCAAGTATAAAATTCACAGTATTAACTTTTTTTTTTTACTATTTTAAGTAGATAAATTTTAAAGTTATACATGAATTCGATTTGGTATAATTATATACTTGAGGTTTTAATTTTGATTCAAGCATACACATTTAAAGAAATAAATATATCAATTTATTTTTATATTGATAAATATAATTATATGCGTATGTAATATATAAATATAAAATGATGTTATATCAATAATTATGTCAATAATTTGTGAGAATTGAATCAAATCAAAATTATATGTACAAAATTACACATTAAATCAAAATTAATGTATAATTTAAAAATTTATCCCTATTTAAGCTATTATATATTAGAAAAGTATAAAAAAACATTTCTACACATAAACTCTTACGCATCCTTATGAAAAAAAAATCTATTAAATAGAGAGAAACCACTCCCTTCACCATGATGGGATGCAATTGAAAACATTTATTATGTGATGTCCCTTTTCTGTAATTTAATTGTCGTAACCATTTTTAAAAAAAAAACAGGAATTGACTTGGATTTTGAAAATAAAAGAACGGGAGTCGCCACCAATCTTTTTTAGGTGTGATCGGATCACCTTAAGTTAATCATTTTAATAAAAGTTAAGATTTACTAAAACGATAATATTTGGTCTACGAAAATCAGAAAATGAGTTCGGGAGTCAGTTACGCACAAGGAAGGATTAGCACCCTCGATACGCCCAAAATTGGTACCTAGTTGATTAATTAGTGTCTTAGTGTCGAAAATTTGAAAACTTGAAAGAATTTAAAGTACGATCCCTCTTTGTAAAAAGCTCAAGTGTTAAAGACCTTCTCGTCTCAAAATATGAGATGTCACACCCAGTAAGTTAGGACACGACATCTTGAATTTTCGAGAGCGAGCTTGCCTTTTATGAAATCTGTGTATTTTATTAAAAGGGTATTCGATTATTTAGAATAAACGAGAAAGTCGAAACCCAGTAGTTAGGGCACGCTTTTCTCAATTCTCAAACACCGATTATTGCTTTTATTTGAAACAAAATTCTTATTTCGAGATGACAAAATATCATACCCAGTAAGTTAGGGCACGACACTTTGCATCTTCGAGAATAAGTATTTTTCAAAACTCGTATAGTGATTTGAAAGAGTATTCCGTTATTTAAATTAAATGAGAAAAATCGAAACCCAGTAAGTTAGGGCACAATTATCTCGAATTACCAAATACGGAATATCAATTTCATGAAAGAATTATTTTAAAGTATTGAGTAAAAACATAATGTGATTCATAATAAAACATAAATGCTATAGTATTAATATGTATAATGACACAATGATAGGTGTAATAGCGTAAAAAAAACAATTATAAAAGATGAAACAATAGTGAAGCTTAGAAATATGTAAATGTAAACACATACATGAGGAAAATGAAATGATCGAACACGAGCGAATAAATAAATAAACGAATGTAAAAAAAATGGTAAAATAAAATGACAATGGTAATGATAATAATGATAAAAAGTATATACATATATGTATTTAGGTACTTACATAATAATAGAAGTAATAAGAAATATATAAAAGAAATATATACATACATAATAATAATAGTATGATATTAAAGGATACGTATCGTAGCATATAAAAATAATACGTAATAAAATTATATAGTATATATATATACATACACGTTAGTGATAATAACGATAATACAAATAATGGATGATTCAAAGTTTGAAATAATTCATATAAAGATGCAAATAAATAGGTGATGAAATGATAATAATAATAAGAGTAATGATAGATATAAGCAAAATAGGTAAATCGTCAAAATACATATATATATATATATATATATGTATATACTAAATTAGTTAGTATAGAAATAGTAGCATATAAGTGATTACAAAAGGAAGAAAATGTTAAAATGCAAAAAGTAAATATAATATGATAGTGAATGAGTAATTAAAATAATACTATACACATAAAGAAATGTATATACGTACACATGCAATAAAGTATATATTAATAGAATAATAATAACCATATAAGTGATAATAATAATAATGGTAATACTATTTAAAATATATGTACATGAATAATAATAAAAGGTATGTATATATATAATAATAATGGTATAGTAAAAATGATAATAATATATTAATGAATATGATAATACTAATAATAATAACAGTTAATAAATAATGCTACAAAATAGAAAATAGGGTAAAAATAACATAAAAAATTAGATTAAATCTAATAAGGATCAAATCCGAAACTAAAATAGAGTTTTGGGCCCAATTCGAAAGGAAATATAAAAAGGGGGACCTATTTGAACACGCGTGCGACTACAGAGGGCCAAAAAGAGAAATTTTCCCAAGTCCTTAAAACGACATCGTAGAAATGAGGACCGGATCGCAAACACAATAGATTCCGGGGCCGATTTAAAAGAAATTAAAACCTGATTGCAAAACATATAAAAGCGGAAGGATCGGGCACGCATTAGCCCTTAAGAGAAAAACACGCGATCCTGTGGTGAGATGGGTCGGTCTTGGTCGCGCCTAAACGGCGCTGCGTTTTAAGGTGAGGTTGATGCCCAAAACGGCGCCGTATGCTAGCCTTATAGAATCAAAAAAAATTTTTGGTTTCTCATTCTTGCTGAGGTTTAAGAAAAAAAGAAGAGAGAGAGGGATTTTCTCTCTGGAGAAAATCGGAACTGGTCAAGGGGTCCGGTCCGGCCAGGAGAGCCTCCGCGCGCCATCGTCGTTGTCGGCGTCGGCCACCGCAAGACGTGGCTTTAAAAAGGTAAGGTTCGTCTCTTTTTGGTTTTTTTTTTATATTATCTACGTTATATATATGTATATATGCATTAGTCTGTCAATATATTCGAAAAGAGAAAAAAAGGTAAAAAATAAATGAAAAAAAGCGAAAATAATAACACGATCACCTTAGGTTATTAACCTTTTCCCTCGATTTGGACTGTTTATGCTTTCTGATATTGCTAGGATTTCTATTCTTGCTTTGGATTTTTAAGATTCAATATTGTTTTTCATTCCAAAACCGAAAAAAATCCTCTCTTTCTTTTTTGATTCGGCCTTGTATATATAGCCATTACATGTTTTTCTCTTTTAATATTTTGTCTATTCTCTTATTGTTGTCGCAGGCAAACGGTAGTGGAGCAGAGGCCACTTGCAGGCGTCGGTGGTGGAGCAGAGGGGTGGGGAGCATGTGCTGACGACTAGGGTTTCTTGGAGGAGTTTAGGATAGTGGGCTAGGGTTAGGTGGGGTTTGGGCTTAGTTGGGCTGAGTTAGGGGTTGGTTTGTAATTGGGTTTAGTGGGTTTTGGGTATTGAGCCCAAAATTGGGCTTGTACATTAATAAACGAATATATCCATAACTTTAGGACAGTCTATATACATGCAAACCTTATATTATTCCTAAAAGAAAAGGTTTACCATTAACAAATCATGACATGAAGTTTGGAATATGATAACACGATCACCTTAGGTTATTAACCTTTTCCCTCGATTTGAACTGTTTATGCTTTCTGATATTGCTAGGATTTCTATTCTTGCTTTGGATTTTTAAGATTCAATATTGTTTTTCATTCCAAAACCGAAAAAAATCCTCTCTTTCTTTTTTGATTCGGCCTTGTATATATAGCCATTACATGTTTTTCTCTTTTAATATTTTGTCTATTCTCCTATTGTTGTCCCAGGCAAACGGTAGTGGAGCAGAGGCCACTTGCAGGCGTCGGTGGTGGAGCAGAGGGGTGGGGAGCATGTGCTGACGGCTAGGGTTTCTTGGAGTAGTTTAGGATAGTGGGCTAGGGTTAGGTGGGGTTTGGGCTTAGTTGGGCTGAGTTAGGGGTTGGTTTGTAATTGGGTTTAGTGGGTTTTGGGTATTGGGCCCAAAATTGGGCTTGTACAGCTGCCCCTCTTTGCTTGTTGTCGTGTAACGAGAACAGAGCAAAGACTTGAGAAAGACCAATTTTGCCCGGTCTCACTATGTCTGGACTTGTCTAGCGCTCCTTTTCCCCAGGTAGCTTCATTCAAATCTTGTTGCTTCACTCCGCTTCACTGCTCTACTGCAGCTTCAAGAAGGTAAGGTTTGTCTTGATCTGCTCCACTGCAACTCTCATGGAGCTAAGACATGTGACTTCAATCTACTCCACTGAAACTTCAAGGAGATCTGCTGTGGCTTCGATGAACCCCACTGCCGTTTTAGGGAGAAGACATCTGATTTTCAGCCTGTTATCCTACTGCTTAGGGGGTTAAGGCTTCTCATCATTGATCTGTTTCCTAACCACTTAGGGGTTTAGATTTGTAAATTCAACCAGTTACCCTACTGTTTAGGGGATTAAGGTTTGTCAATCTTTGATCTACTCCACTACTGCTCAGGGAGATAAGATCTGCAATTTAACCTGTTACCCTACTGCTTAGGGGTTTAAGGTTCTTCGTCTTCGATCTGCTCCACTACTGCTTAGGGAGATAAGATCTGCAATTTGGTCTGCTTCCTCCGCTAGGGGTTTAAGGTTCTTCGTCTTCGATCCGCTCCACTCACCGCTTAGGAGATAAGATCTGCAATTTGGTCTGCTTCCCTCACCGCTAGGGGTTTAAGACCAGAAATTCAACCAGCCACCCTCTTTGCTTTAGGGTTAAGGTTTTTCGCCTTCGATCCGCTCCACTCTTCGCTTGGGAGATAAGATCTGCAATTTAACCTATTACCCTACTGCTTAGGGGTTTAAGGTTCTTCGTCTTCGATCTGCTCCACTACTGCTTAGGGAGATAAGATCTGCAATTTGGTCTATTTCCCTATTGCTTAGGGGTTTAAGACCCTATGAACATCAGCTTGTTACCCTACTGCTTAGGGGGTTAAAGCTTGGTGGTTTGAATCTGCTTCACTGCAACTCTAAGAGGCAAGATTTGATGTATTTGATCTGCTCCTCTGCAACTTCAGGGAGGTGAGATCTGTGATTTTCAGCCTATTACCCTACTACTTAGGGGGTTAAGGTCTGTAAATTTGGCTTGTTACCCTACTGCTTAGGGGGTCAAAGCTCATTATCTCCGATCTGTTTCCCTACTGCTTAGGGGGTAAGATCTGTAAATCTTCAATCTGCTTCACTGCAACTTCAGGAAGACAAGATTCGCTGGATTCGATCTGTTCCACTTCAACTTCAGGGAGACAAGATCTATGAATTTACTGATTCTAGGGACATGACCTGTAGAATCAATTCCATGTATTTATGCTTACGTCAAAGAATTAGGATGTTATGATCAAAATGAATCAAATGTTCCTAATTAGATGCACTTATGAATGATCTATGAATGTATGAGTGTAGCACGTTGTGAGAGTGAATCCCTGTTTAGGTTGCCATTGCTCTTTGTTAATCAAGGTTCCTTCACTGAAATGGTATCTTCTCTTTTTGTTCAGCTCAAATTTTGAACAGAAAACCCGAAGAGGTAGTCCCAATTTAAACTCTTTCTTCTCAGATGCTTCCAATCTTTGAGTTTGGTTAGTTCTGAATAATAGTCCTGTTTCAGGTTCCTATACTATTTAGAAACTTTTGGAGTAATGTGCAGAACTCTTTTTGCAAAAATGGTTTTAGTCCATTAATCATCATTTCAATGCAAAATGCTTGAAAACCGAAATTTATCAGAAACAACATTTGAAGGGAATATATTAATCACAGTTAACAAACGTTGCTGGAATACAAAATGAATAAAAGGGAATAGGTGCCCCAGATATCGCAGCGTGAGTTTCTTTGTACTGACTTCTTGAGGACTCTTTTTTTTTTAATATGTATTTAGGGGATCTAGAGTACTCTTGCAGATGCCCCAAGATGTAACATCTCTCCTCATTGTTAATTTAGGCACCATAAGATCATCGCATGCCCCGCCTTTGATCAAAATTCGAATCTCCCTTTACGGGTTTTCAATTCAAAATCCCTTTGGTCTCAAGATGCTCTTTGCGAGTTTTCACCCTGGCCTCTTTTTTTTTTTTTTTTTAGGCGAAGTATTTCTTAACCGAATCTGAATTCATGGGATTGGATAAGGTCTTGCCATCCATTTCAGCCAATATCAATGCTCCGCCAGAAAAGGCTTTCTTCACCACATAAGGCCCTTCCGGCTTCTATTTTCCTCTGAAGTCTTTTTGTATGGGCAGGATCTTTTTCAGCACTAGGTCTCCCTCGTGGAACTCTCTGGGACGAACCTTTTTGTCGTAAGCTCGCATCATTCGCTTTTGGTACATCTGACCATGGCGAATAGCCCGTAGCCTCTTTTCTTCAATCAAATTCAACTGATCGACGGATCGGATCCATTCGCTTCATCCAACTTTACCTCTGAAAAACTCTAAGGAAGGGATCTCGACCTCGATAGGTAAAACCGCCCATTCCATAGACTAATGAGAAAGGCGTTGCCCAGAGAAGTTCGATAGACGCTCAATAAGCATAGAGGCGAATGGTAGCTTCTCATGCCAATCTTTATAAGTTTCGCCATCTTTCCTACAATCTTCTTGATGTTCTTATTGGTCGCTTCGATTGCACTGCTCATCTTCTAGCGTCGGTGACGAGTTGTGGTGTCTGATCTTGAACTGACTGCAGACATCCGCTATCGTGTTATTGTTCAAATTCAATGCGTTGTCGGATATGATCCTTTCTGGCATTCCATATTGACAGATGACTTCCTTTTTCAGGAACTTGCTAACTGCTGATTTAGTGATATTGGCATATGAAGCGGCTTCCACCCATTTGGTGAAATGATCGATGACCACAAAGATGAAACGATGCCCATTTGAAGCTTTTGGCGAAATTGGCCCAATCACATCCATGCCCCACATCGAGAAAGGCCATGGCGAAGTCATGACATGCAGAGGTGAAGGAGGTACATTAATCTTGTCTCCATAGATTTGGCACTTATGACATCTTTTGGCGTAGTTAATACAGTCTCCTTCCATGGTGGACCAATAATAACCGAACCTCATAATTTGCTTGGCCATTGTAAAACCATTAGCGTGTGTCCCACAGATGCCCTCGTGGACTTCTTCCAAGATTTTCTTAGCCTTAATGGCGTCTACACATCTCAATAGTACCTAATCCTTCCTTCTTTTGTATAGGATCTCCCCATCTAAGACATAGTCACTGGCCAGTCTTCTCAACGTTCTCTTGTCGTTTTTAGTAGCTTGGTCAGGGTACTCACAATTCTTCACATATCGCAGGATATCATGGTACCAAGGGTGATCATCAATTTCTTCTTCTTTTTCGAGGTTGTAACAATGAGCCGGGGCCTCGTAGATGCTCATTTGGATTGGTTTCATATCCTCTAGTTGGTTCACCTTAATCATAGAAGCTAAAGTTGCTAGGGTGTCAGCCATCTGATTTTCTTCTCGTGGGAGGTAGTAGAAGACAATATCATCAAACTCTTTAATTAACTCAAGGATCAACCTTCGGTAATTGATCAATTTGGGGTCTCTTGTCTCCCATTCACCTTTGAGTTGATAAATCACTAGGGCAGAATCTCCATAAACCTCTAACACCTTGATTTTACGTTCTATGGCCGCACGTATTCCCATGATACATGCTTCGTATTCTGCCATATTGTTCGTGCAGTCAAAATCCAATTTACTAGTGAATGGATAATGATCTCCGTTCGGTGATACCAGGACTACCCCGATTCTGTTACCCACAGCATTTGATGCTCCGTCAAAGTTTAGCTTCCAAGGGTGGCCTTCTTGAGGGTCTTCTTCAGTGGTTGCTATGCACATTAGATCTTCATTTGGAAAATCAAAGTTCAGAGGCTCGTAGTCCTCTAGGGCTCTGCTGGTTAGGAAATCTGCTATCGCACTTCCTTTTACGGCCTTCTAGTTCACGTAGACTATATCGAACTCAGAAAGTAGAATTTGCCATCGGGCCATTCTCCCATTCAAGGCAGTCGACTCCACCAAGTATTTCAGAGGATCCATTTTAGAGATCAGCCAAGTTGTATGGTACAACATGTATTGTCTCAGTCTTCGGGTTGTCCAGATCAAGGCGCAACACAACTTTTCGATGAACGAGTATCTCGTCTCACACTCAGTAAACTTTTTACTGAGGTAATATATCGCTCTTTCTTTCCTTCCCGATTCATCGTGTTGGCCAAGCACGCATCCCATAGAATTTTCAAATACCGTCAAATACAGTATCAATGGCTTATTTGGATTAGGTGGTGTCAACACTGGGGCATTAGAAAAATATTGCTTAACCTTGTCGAAAGTCTTCTGGCATTCCTCGTCCCAACTACCAGGGTTGTGTTTCTTAAGGAGACGGAATGTGGGGTCACATTTCTCGGTTAGTTGTGAAATAAACCGAGCGATGTAATTTAGTCTTCCTAGGAATCCTCGAACTTCCTTCTGAGTACGTGGTGGAGGTAATTCTTGTATGGCCTTGACTTTGTCTAGGTTGATCTCAATCCCTTTTCTACTGACCACGAATCCTAGCAGTTTTCCTAACCTGGCTCCGAAGGTACATTTTGCTGGATTGAGTTTCAACTGGAATTTTCTCAACCTCAAAAATAATTTTCTTAAGACTTGCACATGCTCTTCTTCAGTCCGAGATTTGGCGATCATGTCGTCGACATAAACTTCAATTTCTTTATGCATCATATCATGAAATAGGGTAACCATGGCTCTCGATATGTTGCTCCGCATTTTCAATCCAAACGGCATTACTTTATAGCAAAAGGTTCCCCACATGGTCACAAATGTGGTTTTATTCATGTCTTCGTGGATGCATCTTGATCCGATTGTACCCGAGAAACCATCCATGAAGGAGAAGAGTGAGTAACTCGCCGTGTTATCCACCAAGGTGTCAATATGAGGCAACGGAAATTATCCTTCTGGTGACTTTGTTTAAGTCTCTGTAGTCTACACACATCCGTATCCTTTCCATCTTTTTAAGGACGGGACGATGTTGGCTACCCATTCCGAGTACTTAACTACTTGTAAGAAACCAAATCAAATTGCTTCTTGACCTCCTCTTTATTTTCAACAGAACATCGGGCCGCATCCTTCAAGCTTTTGCTGAACGGCTTGCATTCTTCTTTGATGGGGAGCCTGTACCACAATGTCGATGATTTAGCCTGCATATCCCGATATGACCATGCAAAGACATCCTTGAACTCTTGGAGTAACTCAATAAGGTGCCGCTTTGTCTCTGTGGTGATGCAAGCTCCGATCTTTATTTCTCTCCTTTCTAGTTCATCTCTCAAGTTCACGATTTCTACTGACTCTTTGTGAGGTAAAATCTGGTTCTCATCTTGTTCTACCATTCTTAACAAATCGGGGGATAAGTTACAATCACTGTCATCTCCAAAATCCTCGGATCCCTCTAGACACATATCGCGCTCAAAAGGAGACTCCGAATTAGTAGCAAGGTCACTCACATCGTTGATATCTGGAGACCTGTTTTGGGCAGAAAGGAAGATGCAAAGAACAAAAGAATCTAAGAACAATGGTATGTACGGTATGATTATGAATGAAAGAATAAAAGAATATTTGCACTGAATAAGACGAAATGATGCATTTCATTGAAATAACGATTTTGAACATAGGCCTATTTCACAAAAAGACACTTATTACTCCTAGGCCTAGGGTAATAAGTGTGTTTTGGGCATTACTCTGTGTTAGTTTTAAAGACTACAGGAATCTCTTCCGCATCAATTATTCAAAACACTTTCGCTCATAAGGCGAATGCCCGCCCCATTCTCTTCTCCAGTTCCTCCTTCGAACGTGGCATTAATGCTTAAGCTTTCCCACATTTCTTCAGTGGACTCTTGGCCTGCCAATCTTCCTTCGGCATAAATAGTTCCTCCTGACACAAATGTTCTGGATATATGGGGAAAGGTCATTGGCTTCCATTTAACCTCTTTCCCGTTCAAACGCGCTCTTCTCCTTTCTTGTTTCTTCTCTTGCTCCTCTTTCTTTTGTCTTGCATCTGGCTTGAATCCTAAGCCAAAACGGTCCCGTTTGTCTGTGAGCATAGGTACTTTGACCCTTCCTTGTAGGCTTCTTCCAAGTCCTCTCCCTGACAAGGCTCCCTTCCCAACCATTAGTTGTAGTCCCATTATTGTGGTTTTGGAAAGTCTGGGTGTCGGGACTTTATTTCCTTCGACAACAAAGGTCGCATTTACAAACTCTAATGATCAAAAAGAACATTCTATGGCTTCATCATCTGTCCTCACATATGGTGCGTTGCTGGTAACAGATGCAATGATGTCTTCCTCTGCATTTATAGTCACTAATCGACCCTCCGTTATAAGTTTGAGCTTCTGATGTAATGATGACGGCACTGCCCCCGCCGAGTGGATCCATGGTCTTCTCAATAGGCAATTGTAAGAGGGGTTGATGTCCATTACTAAGAAGTCTACCTCGTACGTGCTACGATCGATTTGAAGAGATAATTCAATCCTCCCCATTACTTTCCTTTTAGTACCGTCAAACTCCCTTACTACATTTTAGCATGTTTTCATATGGGAACTATCCACGGGCAACCTATTCAGTGTAGATAGGGGTAAGACGTTTAGTGCTGATCCATTATCGATCAATACACCCGGTAATGTGTATCCCTTGCAACGCGTGGTAATGTGCAGGGCCTTTGTGGACCCCATACCTCCTGGTGGTATTTCGTTGTCGTTAAAGAAAATAAAATTGTCGGCGCTGATATTGTTGACCAGGCGGTCCAGTTTGTTGACAGAGATGTCATGCGCGATGTATGTCTCGTTCAGCACTTTCATTAACGCGCTCCGATGCATTTCTGAGCTCAAAAGTAAAGCTAGCACCGAAATGCGAGCCGGTTGCTTATGTAACTGTTCCACGACGCTGTACTCACTGTGTTTTAAAAATTTTAAGAATTCCACGCTTCATTCTCTTCTGAGACTCATTGACCGTGATTCAACCCGATCGTATTTTCTTTCCTTTGCTCAACTGTTGGGATTCTTTCTTGGCAATTTTGGTTCCTGCACTTCTGAACATAATGTCTCCCATCGCGTGTAAAAACCTACATCTTGGTTTTGTTGTGAAGCACTGGCCGGGCTTTTCTTTCCTGGGATCGTCACATTGCAGCTGTAATTCCATGGTACCCTCTTGCTATTTTTATAAGGGAAAGCAACGGGCTTCTGGATCACTACTTTTGGTGCGACTTGTGTCCCGTCTTCATTTGTTCTTAAGCGTGATATGATAACCAATGAGTGGTTGATTTTATAAGCATTTCTTGTCGACCCTTCCTCTGAAGCACACACGTCTGTTCCTTCTGGGTTCCTAACATACTCGAAGAATTCCAGCTCCTTATTATCCATTAACCCTTGTACTAGAGCCCCGAATTATTGCATTTAAATCTCATGGTCCTCTTGATTATGGAACTCGCAATAACTTTTTACTCATTGGTGTCTGTCCCCTGAATTCTGTGTTACCAACCCTTTTTCCACTATTTTCTTCCATACTTCTTTTAGCGGAGTATTCACTTCTGCAACATTCATCTTAATTTCCTTCCCTGAACTCTCGATTATGGCATTTATACCCTTATCCCCGTGATTAGGTAATGGGTTTTCTGACTAGGTGTATCATCAAATTTCACGATGCCCATGTTGATGAGTCTTTCAACCAACTTCTTGAAAGTGGTGCGCTTTTCATCGAGTGCCCCGTGGCTCTGCATGGTATTCGCATTGGGCGTTATGCTGTACCACTTGGGGAATGGTGGTTGCATTGGCTTTAGATAGAAGGGCGACACTACATGGGCATTGAATAAGCTCTGGTACAATTCCTTGTAGGACATCGGGATAGGAGTAAACTAGACTCTTTCCGTGTTAGGCCTTGGGTTGAAGTCCCGTCTTGCGGAGCCCTGATGGCTGGTAGTCACCACCTTTGGTTGGCTCATAGTGACTGGCTTATTATACATACTCGTGTTGTTCACATCGTTCTCTTTCCTTCTCGGGGCTGATTTCTTAGCACTTTCCCCTGCTTCAATCCTTCTACATCTTATCGCGTTCTCTATCATTTCTCCAAACATTACTATGTCTGAGAAGCTTTTAGTAGCGCTCCCTAGCATGTGGTTAATGAATGGAGCCTTCAGCGTATTGATAAAGAGCATGGTCGTTTCTTTCTTCAGAAGAGGTGGTTGAACTTGCGTTGCTACCTCTCTCCATCTTTGGGCGTATTGCCTGAAACTCTCATTTTGTTTCTTCTCCATGTTCGTAACGTGACTCTATCAGAGCCATGTCATCACACGTGATCGTATTGCTTCATGAAAGCTCGTATAAATCCTCCATGAACTGATCTGGTTACGACTCAGTTGGTTGTACCATCTAGAAGTGGCCCCAACCAGACTTTCCTGGAAACAATGGATCAATAGTTGGTCATTATTGACATAGCCTGCCATTCGTCTGCAGAACATAGTGATGTGAGCCTCGGGACAGCTAGTCTCGTTGTATTTCTCAAATTCTGGGGTCTTGAACTTGGGAGGGAGTACCAGGTCTGGAACCAAACTTAATTCCTTAGCGTCGATTCCACCACGATAGTCGGTGTTTTTCATTTCTTTAAATTTTTCTTCCAACCATCTACATCTTTCTTCAAGCTCTCTCGGGAATTCTACCCTTGTCTTTTCTGCTTCTATTACTTCATCGAGATTGAGGACCACGTGGTTGGTCGGATTGTTCCCTGATTAGAGCCCGAACCACGATAATTCATCTGTGCTTAGACACCGCTTGAAATGGTTGAGGCCCGATTGTGACCGATGGCCTTCTTGGGTACACATCGTTGTGTCTCGAACGTCCATTGGGACAAACCCGGAGGGTAGACGGATCTTCGTTGTCATCTCCATTGATTATGGGGCTTTTCCCTTTTTCTAATCCACCAGCCAATAGACACGTTAATTGATCCATCATACTTCTTTGGGACTCCAACATCTGGTCCCTTACATCTTGCTGGATTTTGGCCAGCTGTTCTTGCATATGTGTTTGTAGTTGATCCTGCATCTCTTTTTGCATTTGTTCCAATCTCTCTAACCTTTGATCCATTGCTTTTGTTTTCCCTCTTGTACCGTAACGATGTTCCAGGGTAACTGCCATGATTTTTAGGGTTTCTTGTGAGTTTTTAGTGCGTATGATGCAATGCTGATGCATGAATGCAATGAATGCGATGAATGCAAAAAGGCGTTGATTCCAATTCGATTTCATTAGAGTAACTTTTCTAGAAAACAAGTTTCTTTACATAAAATAGATTACATATAAGGCTTGACCCTGATACTTAAGGCCTTGACCTGTCTAAGAAGCCAAGCTAGCTTTTGGCCTCGGTCCGACTCTGACTCGTATTTTAAACTTAGCACATCGGCTTGTACTGCTAACGTTTGCAAGTGGTCAGCCGCTTCTCATACTTGAGTCAAAGCCTCGCCCATGATGTAGTCCCTGCTCCTGACTTGGTCTTGGGATTGATGAAGTTGCTCCTTCCATCGCTCGTTATTTACCTCGAAGTTCTATCCAAGTTCACGATTTTGCGTATTGTTTTGAGTTCTTCTATATTCTTTTTAATTCTTCGATTCGCTCGACTAGCTTTCAACTCGATTGCGAGTTATGCGAGCGATCTTGGTACAATAACCTCTAACTCGATATCCGGATCTTTAACCCTTCTTTCTCATTCTGACTTTCTACCAAACTTCTTTTCAGAGCACCTTCTCGAGCTTGAGCATTGCGAAATTTTTCCTCCCACTGGTTGGCTTTGATTTGCTCTTCTTTAACTTCATATCGCCATTGTTCGGATGTTTTTCCTAACCCAACGATTCTCATTGATCTGCGCAGCTTCTTATAGTCCGTTTTCAAACTGTCTAAGTCCACTTCGGCCTTGTTTTTGCCTTTTCTGAGTCTTTCAGCTTCTAGTTTCTAGGCATCGACGTCTAACCCTAACTGCATCTTTTCTTCTTCCAAATGCTCGATCCTTTTTTCTAGCTCCAAATTCTTTCTCTCGAAATCTTGCCTGATGATTTCCAGCTCAGATGGGATTACTTTCAAGTGCTCTTCTATCGACTGAGGATTCCCTTGATCTGATGTAGGGATGTTGTCGTTAATCCTCTGATTCCACCATCGGTCGTACTCAGGAGTAGTCATGGGATTGGCAGCAAACTTCTTCATTTTACGAGTCTGGTTCCAGGCATTTGATATCTCACGAACTTTCTTTTTGTAATTATTCCCTGTGAACGTGAACTTGCACTGGGCTAACCCGTATGTTGGTGGTGTAAACTGTCTGGATCTGTATTGTCACAATGCAAGCAGAGGAGCATATCCGACGGCTCCCCATACTCCTAACAAGGGAACCCAATCAAAATCTCCGCATCGATATAATATTTCATCAGGGACCATCCACGGGGCTCTCCATTCAACATCTTCTTCTTGCAGATTTTGGAGAACCGTCATCCAATTTTCTTTTGTTACATCATCTCGCCTCAGTGTAGCCACTAACTCTTTCAGTGGAGAGTAATTTTCAGAGAAGATACGATATGAGACCTTTTCCACTTTCCAAAATGGTCAGGAACCGGGATAGCAAGAGCATGCACATCCAATAAATCTCCTTCACCGCTCTTCTACGTGCATTTAATGATCTGAAAGTTTCCGCCAAGATTGCGGGTGCAGTGTGGTTCCTTTACCAAGCCTATCAAAAGGTCAACAACACCTCGTCTACATGCCCCAAAGCCTTGGAGAAGATGACCATCCATAGATGCTCAAGGCGAAGACATCTACCCTTTTCTTCACGCCGAGGTGCGCTAAGATTAGATCCTCGGGTTCCTCCATGGGATGCATTTACAATCTCCTTTTGTTTGATCCAGTTGTCACCCATCGTTCGCTCATCCCGTGATGTTCATCAATTTTTTGAAAATGCTTGGGGCGCTATGCGTCCGGTATAAATTCGCCTATCTCAATCTTTGGGCAACGAGCAAGGTCGTGTATTCTTCTATAGTAGGTACCAAATCTACCTTCCGAAAGTGAAGCAACTGTAGCGAAATTCCAATATTGGGCAAGGGCTTGAAACAGGTGCTCGTCTACCTTGACATCAAGCAGATAAGGTAAATCACCGTAATGACAATAGAATAACTGTTTGACCTCGTCGTCCCACTGGTTCCATATTTCTTTCAACTCTTGGAGATTATTCTGGGTTACGCTGATCCGAGTGAAATTCCATAACTCGACACATACCCCTTGGTAAGATCACACCTTTCTCTTGTTGTGTTGTCTCACCCATATCCGGACAAAAGCGTTGTCTTCTACTTTATCAAAAAACCCCTTTTCCATGATAAGCTATCTATTTAGGAACCGAACACGAATCAACACCTTTTATGATGAAAATGCCATGCAAATACAACGAAAGTAAAACAAAGCAAGTTAGTAGTTTATGCACAGTTCAAAGCAAACGAAGAATAATAAATATAGCACTTGCTCAGGTAACCACTAGGGTTTCGGAATGGCTCTACCTAGGGTGGGTTCTTAAGGCTCGCTACATGGGGTTTGATTCTAGAATAAGGGTATCTGAACCAGCAGATTCCTCGATCTTCACCCATTATAGGCTCATACTGCATCGAAGTTCGGTTCGGGAATACATTTCCTATGGTCGCACGGAGATGAAAATCTCACGAAGACATAGGTACGGATGTATCCCAAAGCAATCCACTATCCCGCACGGAGGTGAAAACCTCACGAAGGAATAGTTTCGCTTCCACTTAAGAGGGTATGACCACAACGGTCATGCAATGCAATATGCAACACTATTTAAAGAATCGGACCAACGTAGGTATTATTTAGTCCACAAAATAGGCGATGAAATGCAATGAAAGGATCGTATTTCAAAACCAAATTTTCAATTTTCGATAAAAGACAAGAGTTAATCAACTTGTGGCTTGACTCTCTCATTCGTGTCCCCAGTGGAGTCGCCAAGCTGTCGTAACCATTTTTAAAAAAAAAAACGGAAATCGACTTGGATTTTGAAAATAAAAGAACGGGAGTCGCCACCAATCTTTTTTAGGTGTGATCGGATCACCTTAAGTTAATCATTTTAATAAAAGTTAAGATTTACTAAAATGATAATATTTGGTCTCGAAAATCGAAAATGAGTTCGGAGTCGATTCACGCACAAGGAAGGATTAGCACCCTCGACACGCCCAAAATTGGTACCTAGTTGATTAATTAGTGTCTTAGTGTCGAAAATTTGAAAACTTGAAAGAATTTAAAGTACGATCCCTCTTTGTAAAAAGCTCAAGTGTTAAAGACATTCTCTTCTCAAAATATGAGATGTCACACCCAGTAAGTTAGGACACGACATCTTGAATTTTCGGGAGCGAGCTTGCCTTTTATGAAATCTGTGTATTTTATTAAAAGGGTATTCGATTATTTAGAATAAACGAGAGAAGTCGAAACCCAGTAAGTTAGGGCACGTTTTCTCGAATTCTCAAACACTGATTATTGCTTTTATTTCGAAACAAAATTCTTATTTCGAGATGACAAAATATCATACCCAGTAAGTTAGGGCACGACACTTTGCATCTTCGAGAATAAGTATTTTTCAAAACTCGTATAGTGATTTGAAAGAGTATTCCGTTATTTAAATTAAATGAGAAAAATCGAAACCCAGTAAGTTAGGGCACGATTATCTCGAATTACCAAATACGGAATATCAATTTCATGAAAGAATTATTTTAAAGTATTGAGTAAAAACATAATGTGATTCATAATAAAACATAAATGCTATAGTATTAATATGTATAATGACACAATGATAGGTGTAATAGCGTAAAAAAACAATTATAAAAGATGAAACAATAGTGAAGCTTAGAAATATGTAAATGTAAACACATACATGAGGAAAATGAAATGATCGAACATGCGAATAATAAATAAATAAACGAATGTAAAAAAAAATGGTAAAATAAAATGACAATGGTAATGATAATAATGATAAAAGTATATACATATATGTATTTAGGTACATACATAATAATAGAAGTAATAAGAAATATATAAAAGAAATATATACATACATAATAATAATAGTATGATATTAAAGGATACGTATCGTAGCATATAAAAATGTATACGTAATAAAATTATATAGTATATATATATACATACACGTTAGTGATAATAACGATAATACAAATAATGGATGATTCAAAGTTTGAAATAATTCATATAAAGATGCAAATAAATAGGTGATGAAATGATAATAATAATAAGAGTAATGATAGATATAAGCAAAATAGGTGCGTCAAAATACATATATATATATATGTGTATATACTAAATTAGTTAGTATAGAAATAGTAGCATATAAGTGATTACAAAAGGAAGAAAATGTTAAAATGCAAAAAGTAAATATAATATGATAGTGAATGAGTAATTAAAATAATACTATACACATAAAGAAATGTATATACGTACACATGCAATAAAGTATATATTAATAGAATAATAATAACCATATAAGTGATAATAATAATAATGGTAATACTATTTAAAATATATGTACATGAATAATAATAAAAGGTATGTATATATATAATAATAATGGTATAGTAAAATGATAATAATATATTAATGAATATGATAATACTAATAATAATAACAGTTAATAAATAATGCTACAAAATAGAAAATAGGGTAAAATAACATAAAAATTAGATTAAATCTAATAAGGATCAAATCCAAACTAAAACAGAGTTTTGGGCCCAATTGAAAGGAAATATAAAAGGGGACCTATTTGAACACGCTGCATTCTGAGAGGGCCAAAAGGAAATTTTCCCAAATCCTTAAAACGACATCGTAGAAATGAGGATCGGATCGCAAACACAATAGATTAAGGCCGATTTAAAAGAAATTAAAACCTGATTGCAAAACATATAAAAGCGGAAGGACTGGGCACGCAATTAGCCTTTAAGAGAAAAACACGCGGATCCCAGGGTGAGATGGGTCGGGTCTTCGGGTCGCGCCTAAACGGCGTCGTTTTTAAGGTGAGGTTGATGCCCAAAAGCAGCGCCAGATGCTAGCCTTATAAGAATCAAAAAATTTTTGGTTTCTCATTCTTCTTTGAGGTTTAAGAAAAAGAAGAGAGAGAGGATTTTCTCTCTGAGAAAATCGGAATCCGTCAAGGGTCCGTCCGGCCAGAGAGCCTCCGCAGCGCCATCGTCATTATCGGTAGCAAACCACCACCGCCATGCATGTGGTAGGAAAAGGTAAGGTTCGTCTCTTTTTGTTTTTTTTTTATATTATCTACGTTATATATATGTATATATGCATTAGTCATCAATATATTCAAAAGAGAAAAAGGTAAAAATAAATGAAAAAAGCGAAAATAATAACACGATCACCTTAGGTTATTAACCTTTTCCTCGATTTGACTGTTTATGCTTTACGATATTGCTAGGATTTCTATTCTTGCTTTGGATTTTAAGATTCAATATTGTTTTTCATTCCAAAACCAAAAAATCCTCTCTTTCTTTTTGATTCTACCTTGTATATATAGCCATTACATGTTTTTCTCTTTTAATATTTTGTCTATTCTCTTATTGTTGTCGCAGCAAGCAGTAGTGGAGCAGAGGCCACTTGCAGCGTCGGTGGTGGAGCGAGAGGGGTGGGGAGCATGTGCTGACGACTAGGGTTTCTTGGAGGAGTTTAGGATAGTGGGCTAGGGTTAGGTGGGGTTTGGGCTTAGTTGGGCTGAGTTAGGGGTTGGTTTGTAATTGAGTTTAGTGGGTTTTGAGTATTGAGCCCAAAATTGGGCTTGTACATTAATAAACGAATATATCCATAACTTTAGGACAGTCTATATACATGCAAACCTTATATTATTCCTAAAAGAAAAGGTTTACCATTAACAAATCATGACATGAAGTTTGGAATATGAAAACAATCGAAGAACCTATCTTATTTTAACTGCGGTTATCCGTAACCCTAATTGCCATTTCCCACTTTTCAGTCATTTGCTTATAGAGGTGGCTGCTGATTATTATTATGGAATTACAAAAATTATTAAAACCAGCCATCAAACTTCAAACAAATAATGCTGGAAATCTGATTGATAGAATTGGTATATGACGTTACATTTTTTAAATGAAAAAAAAAATCCAATTTCACACTCAAATTTCAACACCAAAACCATAATAAAAAATTCATCAAAATGGAAAACCTTTATCCCTCGTCTCAAAACGTCCATTTCCAGATCTTGATACGGAGATCAACCTTACATTTAGCGCCGGAGACATTGGCCGCCGCCGGCAACTTACCTTTCGGGACAACCCCTTTAATCCCATCGCACGTAATTCTAATCCCAACTTTCTTGCTCATCAATCCACCCATTTTTGCTGTCACTTTAGTATCCATCTCAACTTTCAACGACACTCCATTCCCTGTCTTCAGTTCCGGTCTCAAGTTGTTCACCGTCTCCGCGTCCAAATCCGACGACGACGCCACCGTAACCCCCCTGAAAGTCGACTCCTCTTTGCCGTCGCTGACGAATGACGGCAACGTTCCGTTCCCTATCAGAACGTCGCCATTGCTGGTCACACATGAAATGACGAATGGGTCGTACGAGAAGGAGAGATGAGAGTTGGGGTTTTTGGAAGAAAGGGTTAAGTTGAAAAGGGTTGAAAGATGGGAAGTGGAGGAGTCGGCGGCGGTTTTGAGCTTCAAGCGGTGGATACGGAGGGAAGCGAGGGTGAAAGAAGGGCGGTGAGGGCGGTAAAGGACGTAAAGGACGGTGCCAGTTATGGCTACTAAAAGGGCGAGCACGAGCATTATGAGGATGATCCAGAAACAGCAGCAGCAACAGTAGTTGCGCCGTGGACGGTAGTTGCGACGTCTGTTATGGGGCTGTGGACGGTAGGGTAGGCGGGCGGTGGGGTTAATGAGGTGGGATTTTGTAGTTCCGCCGTTGGTTGTGGTGGTGGTGGTGGTGGTAGTAGTAGTAGGAGCTGCTGATCCACCAGGGGCAGCGGTGGCGGTGGGTTTGGAGGAAGGGAATACTTTGTCCGCCATTGTCAAAAACTGAAAAATGGAGGATGTTTCAAAGGAAAAGTTGGAAAATGGTGAAATTTGTAAAGGGAGAAAGAGTGAATTCGAGGAGAAGAATTGAACATTGAAGTGAAAGACTGGTACTTTCCACCTTTGGATGGTACCACCTCACCATATTTGGATTTATTTATTTTTTAAATTATTGTGTTTAATATAAGCATTTAATCGAATTTTTTAAAAGTTATTTTAGCCAATTAAATTTGATAATTCCATGTTAATGTATACAAACGTAGGTCAACTTTGAGCACTCTAATTTCTTCAAAGTAACAGCGTCGGAGGAACAACTTAACTAATTAAGGCTAGGAGCACATCGCCGACAGTAGGGATGAGCAGACCGGTGCTCACCGTGAGGCGGACCGACCGACCCACCCCTAAGTCTAACTATGAATTTTTTAACTGCAATTACTTAAATATATCCTATTGGAGTTGAAATTACCGCGACTACCACTCACATTTTTGTATTTTAATATAAGCATTTAATTGAATTTTTTAAAAGTTATTTTAGCCAATTAAATTTGATAATTTTATATTTTAATATAAATATTTTAATTTTATAATATAATTGATTTGTGAGTAATTATTTTGATTAAAATGCAAACATATTTTTATGATAAAAGTAATGTCAAATAGTTCATTTCCTCAGTTCCTTTTTTCTTTAAATAGTATCAACATTTTAATAAAAATAATAATTAATGGTATTAAATTATTGAGTTCATTAATAATATTATAAAATGATTATATTAAATTAAAATATAAAACTTTATATTTAAATTTCTGAAGTACTTTACTGAAGTGTTGAAAATAATAAATTTAAAAAAAATCAGCTTTTCAAACTTGAATGTCAAGTCAAGGTTTTTCTTTCATTTTGGTTAATGTCCGAAGGAACATGTTACACGTTGGTTAGGATCTTTTTTATTTTAGATCTCTTTGGCTTTTGAGATGTGATGATGGCGTAAACTATCAGCAATAATTATTAGGTTAACTTTTTTTTTTTGAGTTTTAGATTTATTAATTATTTTGTATAAATTTGCTCATTGCTTTTTAATGTATTAGTCACTTTTATTGGCGGAGTAAAATTCATTTCTTTCGAAAAAAAATTGAATTTCAAATTAACTTAAGTGAGTTTTAAATTTTTTAGTTAACTTGAATTAATTGAGTTTAAATTTAAATTTTACAATTTAAATAATTTAAAATGAATAAATTGACCTTCCTCAACAACAATTAAAAAAGTTCAAAATAATTTTAAACAATTTAATATAATTTTCAAAATTCAAAATATTTATAAAAGATTCAAAATTCTGTACTTTTTAAAAGATTATAATTTTAAAAAAATTATAGAATATATAAAGAAAGTTAAAATTTTAAAATAATAAATTTGGGACTTAATTTTAACTAAATTAATTATTCAATTCTATTATACTTAAAAAGTTAATAATTTTGTATTGATGGAACTTATGCTTCATCATCTACGATGAGTGTTTGTTATTTTTTCTTTAAATTGTATGGTTCCATTCATTGAATAAATTAATGAATTTATCTTTCAAAAAATTTATTCAATTATACTATACTAAAGTATATTTTTTTCTTATTTTGCTTTAAAAAATTCAAATATATATAGTTTTAAATGTATGTGCTCTAACATAAAAATAGTTATATTGTAACAATATTTTAATTTGTCATGTTTAATTTTTAATCTAACTCGAATAATTTCATTTGAGTCGTCGACTTAAATTTCATTTCAATCGACTCGATCTGAAAGAATTTCAAATCGAGTTAGGATGATAGAATAAGATTTGTCAACTCAATTAAAAATTTATAATGTTATAAATTATAATTAAATTTATATTTCTATTTAACCAGCTTGAAATATTGGTTATGATAATTTTTTTTGTGTAAAACTAGAATGAGAAAATGTAATTTATCAATTTCTATTTGTTTAAGTTTCAAATGAAATGATTGGGTAAAAAACATAAAAATGTGTTTTTTTGTAATAATAAAAATTATCGAATTAGGCTAGTTTTTCGAAAAATTGCGGGATTAAGACGAAAAAAAAACGCTTCTAACTGAAAGTGTTTTCCATAACGACTACCTCACTCAACGGTTATTTAAATAGCCGTTTAAACCCCTCCCCCACCCCCCGGGACTAATTTTTCAAGTCAATCTCAACTCATCTCTTTCTCACATTCTCAAATCTCTCTCAATTCCCTTTTAATTTCTCACTCAACTTTTATTCCTCTCTCAACTCTCTCTCTCTCTTTTTATTATTAAAATTTTATTAAGGTTTTTAAATTATTTTTGTGTTACAATTTATTTGGTATTTATTGAAATTAGTAATGGAAAAATCTCTAATTCGTTTAGATGACAAGTATATTTCGGTCGATCAATTGCAAATGGTAAGAATTTTTTTATTATATTTAACCTAATTTAGTTTAAATATTTTCTTGTTATATTAAAATTTAATATTTTGTATGTTTTTTATATATAGTTGGAAGATCAGATTTTGGAGACTTATATTCGTAATCTACTCGCTCCTCCATCGTCTTTAATCAAAACCATACTTGAGAGATGCGAAATTTTTGCACATGGTCTAACTGGCTCGCGCACTCGCGCACAAAAACAACAATTTTACAAAACAATTTATGAGTTTGGTTGTAGTGCAGACATACAAGTCAATTGTAATATTTATAGTGTCCAATGGAACACCTAAGTATTTCAAGGGGTCGAACCCAAAAGAGATGGCGATTGAGTAATAAATAGCGTACACTCGAGATTCTAAGTGACTACTGGTACGATTTTATAGTACAAAAAATCATGCCAAGAAAATTTTGTAAGAAAATTAAATACGCTACTCTAAGGACCAAATTGTAAAGAGCGTAAAACTACAAAATTAACCAAAAATAGAAAACATCGGCAGATCGAAGTTCAAATCAAAGCCACTAACTCAGTGTTGTGTTGGTAGAGGTGTTCATGAGCCGGGCTCAACTAAAAATTTAGACCCATCTACTAGGCCTACGTTCGACCCGAAAAATGGGCCTAAAATTTTGCCCAAGCCCGACCCCGATAAAAATACTAAAACTCGAGCCTGACTCGGCCTGCCCATATTAATTTTTTATATATTTTTAAATATATATAATACATCAAAATACTAAAAACATCAAAATAAATATTTTCTAACAAATTGAAAATAAATCTTAAAAATATGTATACTTAAATAACACTAAGATAGATACAACTTAACAAGCAAATGTCTCTAAAATAATAACAAAATTAACAAAATTAACAATAAAATAAATTTTATATAATATCCAAAAATAACAATAAAATAGTAGCAATATATAGTAAAATGGTAGAAAAATATGGAGAAAACAACAAGAAAGTAACATTAAAAAAAAAGGTTTTTTTGTCCTTTAGTGAATTCAGGACGAGCCGGGCAGGGCCCAGGCTATTTTTTAAACGGCCTTATTTTTTTGTCAAAGCCCATTTTTTGGGCCTATATTTTTGTCCAAACCCTCCCACATTTAGGAGTGAGCCTTCGGGCCATGCCGGGTGGCTCGACCCATGAACAGATCTACGTGTTGGGGTCCAGTATTCTAGGTTACTGCCAAACCCCAACTGCTAAACGTTCTGCCTACCACGGTTGAAATCTAAGGCTGAAACCGATGAGTGTTTTCTTGTTGATGATTCTGAGATATCATAATGGAAACTTTCTAACAAAATAGAGAACCCACCGCACAATTGTGTCATTGGACTCTAAACTTGTCCTTTCGTTCCGACCTCTCGAACTGGAACATATGTTGACCTTCGACAACCTTCATCTGTGTTTGCAAACTCCGCATATAACTCGAGTATTAATGATCCACTAGTAATATGCATCTGCACCATACCTCCATCCACCTTGTGCCTTTGATATCAAAAGCGTCATATTTGACGAGGTCAACCGAAGCACAAAATCGATATTTCAATGATGATACTCTCATTTGATTGGATTTGACAATTTTTTGCCTAATTCTTGCACGCAACTCCAGCAATTGTATGTTAAGGTTGAAAGCCAACCATGCTGTGTTCTCAGATAAAAAATGACCCCATTGCCAGCATCACGGACTTCACTGTAGTAATAAACAACATTATTTTGTCCACTCATTTTCAATGAAATAACCTATTTCACATGTTCGAAACAAAAACATTATGCAAAAAATAGAGTTGTAATTATATATGAGCAACAAAAATCGAACCTTACTTTATGCAATTACGTGTTTACTCAAAATTATGCCTTACGAAATGGCTTGCGAATTTCATCTTCTTGCAATTTTGTTTGCTTGAAATTGCCTTATGGCATTCAATGCTGAAAGCCATACTTTTATATAGTCGAGGTGAGTGACAATTGATTCAGAAAATTTTTCGAGTGAGTGGTAGAGGAAAAACGCGCCCTACGTGGAGCGTTTTCTCACTACCACTCTCAACTCCTACAATTTCCCACTCACTCATCAGATATCCCGAGATTCTCGAGATAATATTTTCTGAAAAATTCTTATCGACCTCAATCTACCATAAGCTACGAGTGATCAAAACTCAATTGCATTCGAAAAAATTGAAAAAACGAACTAAGAGTTAATCGAATCGAGTAGTTCGAGTTTTGATTTTGAATCAAATTAAAATTTACAATTCGAATATATAATTGGTGTAAATATGATTATTGTAAATACTCTTCTGATACCTATCATTTTTCATTTTTGAAAATTACATCGAATTGTGCTCTAAATAATTTCAAAATTTTAAAATAATATTAACTTTATAACTTAAAAATTATAAAAAGTTTAATTATTAAAGTTGTAATAATATATGAGAAACAAATAAATTATAAATTATTAAAGTGTAAAAGTGCAATTATATTGACATGTAATTTCATAAAAAAAATAAGAAACGAGAAATTTTGTAGGAGGGCGAATTAAATTGTATATTTTTTATAATAAAAATACAATTTTACTATTTTAATAACTTCTAGAGAATTAAATCAAATTTTTATTATTTTTGAGGTCAAAGTACTAATTTAAATTTTTATAAATTATTAAAGAGGGCAGGGGAAAAAAATCATTTTACTAGCTCCGCCATGGACAAACCTATCATTTTTGTTTTATACACTCTCTGTTAAGAGAAAACAGATAGAGAGAAGTTTAATATCAGTAGGCAAACCATCCCTTTTGCATTAACTTAAAACCGAAGTAAAATATTTATTCTATAAAAAACCAAAGTAAAATTACTAGGTATTTTGGCAGTAGAATTTTTTAAAAAATAACGGGCTCTTTTAATAATTTTTTAATTTTTTTTTTTTTGGATTTCACTAAATTTTAGTTTTGGGGAATGGGGACATAACATAATCTCAAGGTTTTTATTTCAGGAGGAATAAACAAAATTCCTAAAAAATTATAATTGAACAACCCAAAGAAAATCTGAAAAAAGGGCGTATTGAGTTTTGGTGGTTGAGTTGAGAGTTAGTAGTAGGTAAAGCATGATCATCTATTCATCATATTTCATGCTTCCCTTTTTCCTACCAAATTACAAGCATTTGTTATGATGTCATTTTTCTTATTGAATAAAACCGTAAAACCAATGTCTGAATTTGGTAATACGATATAAGTTGATATGGATGGTGAGACTTCATCTTCCAAGTCATTTCCCCTTACCTAAGCTACCATCCATGAAGGACAATGATCATTCAAGCCAAGGGCTTCCCTTTTACCAGTCTTAAATTGATAAAAGGCAAATAGAGTATGCAAGCCTGTATATGGACACACTTTGGTGATTATATAATAAAACAAATGTGCATTTAGAAGCATCTTGATTTGAAGTTTACTAAGCTCAATTCAAAATTGACATTCAAGATTATCCTCCAACTTCCAACATACCTGGAAAAAGAGGAGGATGAAACCGGGAAATCTTGTACCAATATTTTGAGCATGAATTTCCAAGAAAAAAAAAAAAAGAGAGTAACAATTCATGGTTCATATCTCAATTAGACATTTGCTACATGAAGCTCTCACTAGCATGTCCATTAAGTTCTCCACAGGCCATTGCCATTGTCACAGTCACCAAATCAGTATAATTCATGTCACATTATAAGACTTGTATGGTAAAACTATGAAAAATGGGCAAAAAAAGGAGACACCATGCTAGCAAAATGTATATTATAGTATGGTCACGAATCATGATTTGACACCCAGAAACCAACTCGGTCTAAAGTGCAAATCCGGAAAGGTGGATGGTTAATGGATTCTACTTGCCTTTGTTCTTTGCGGATCCAGAGTAATGCAGAAAGCATGGGAGAAGAAATTTCATCAAGTTCTTCATCAGAACTAAATGGTAATCATGTCATTTGTTGTCAGCTCCCATGGTTCTTCGTATAAAAATTTCTCAATCACAGTGAATGCTGCCATAGGAATGCCTTCATCCTCTTTGAATTCTTCATCAGGGACATTCTTTGATTTCACCTAATCTGTCATGACTTCCACTACCAAGTAAGAGAAAACAATAACTTTTTCTGCAAGTCATCAGCAACAAAATGTAATTTGTATAAAGATCAAATAATTTACAAGGACATCTTGAACTCGATCCATTCATTGCAGTTAAAAAAAATAAAGATGTCTTAACTGCATAGCAGTGTGAAGATTAAACAATCGACTCAAGTAATTCAAACAAACAAACAAAAAAAAGGATAGGATTCCCAATGCAAAGAAATATATAGAACCAAAATGAAACACATTGAGCCCTTGCAAACACTCGGACATTGTAATAACACTTCCAAATGCCTTAATGAAAGAAGCATTTCAGTCATTACATTTGGATTATTGGAAAACTTTGTTCATATGAAATGCTAAAAAGCATCTAAGAATTTCCATTCTGAACCTTAAAATTTGAATACCTCGGGAATCTGCAGCTCCTATGCATAAGCATAACTGTAACCAGAACAGGGGCGATTGCAGAACACAGGTGCTCCAAGGAGTGTCCACTGATAATATAATTATTTGCGCGGTATATCTTCATGTCAGCTAGAGCTTCCATTTTGGCCAGGATGAAAACTCCTGTACCAGATTGTTATCGTATTTTTAAGCAAACCAACATTCTTGAGAGCAAGGAAAGAAAATACAATATACTCCCAATGCTTTTCGAAAACAGAGAGAACGAGAGAGTATCAAATGACATAAAGATTAAAGAAGACAATCCAAAGGAAGCATATTCCATACAGCTCCTAGCATGCTAATTGTAGTAAATCCACAAATTTCTAACCCTTTTTCCACATGATTATTTGCTTGAAGTGGGATTTCCATGTGAGGCGGGAAAAGGAAGACAAATGACATACCTACCGTCCAAAGCCAGTATCTAGAGTGGGTATATTTAGGTGGGAACAAAAATGTCATGATCGGAATAGCAATGCACGGAATTAACTGGAATATCATGCACAACCGAAGATCATTAAATGTTCTGCAAACAATAATCGAGTCTTATTCAGCCAAAACAAATCGAAATCTGAATGACAAGCATTGACCAATTCAGTGAACAGATGAAAAGATCATCTCAAGAAAGAATCAAACCTTGCATAACTCGTGCTTAGAACAGCAAGAACTACTAGTGAAAAAAGGCAACTTAATCCAATTCTTTCTCCGAGTCTCTCGAGTATAAAAGTAGAAAAAAGAGAGGAATAAGCAATCATCATCTGCACATATGTGAATTAATTTGATGTTATGGAGCATTTGACAGAAATATGGTAGTAAAATTCCAAAGGGGCTATGATTGTGGATGAAATAGAATGGAAACTCATCTGCAATTTCTGATTCTTTCTATGTAAAAAGACAATAAAAACACCAAATTAGAAACAAAGCAAGTGAGATTTCAACTATTTGGCATTCAGCAATGAAGCGCAAATTCGAAGAATAGACAAAAATATAATATTGAAGTTCATGGTTTCAACTACGGCAAATAGCTGTGTTAAGAACAACATTTGAATGATGGAAACAACCATCAAGAACCGAAAGCTAGAGGAACAAATAAAAAAAATATAAAGAAGTAAAGTTGCAAGGCTAACCGGCAAGGTGTCCAGCAGTACTCGATTGTCATCAGGCCTGAGATGATAATAAGCAGAACCAAAAGCCACACTAGCAGTTCCTCCATAGAAAAGCAGCCAGCCCCACATCTCTCCTGGCAATCTGCCACCAATCCACCGTCCATAAACATCAGTTAATCAGCAAATGGTCATAAATTTATCCTTTACAAATTACAACTTAAAGAAATCTAATTTTTTTTTAAAAAAAGGGGGCAAGAAAACAACCTTATATTGAAAAAGCTTCCTCCTCCAAGGCAAAGAACAAACCCAAGAACACCCACAATCAGAAATGGGAAATTGGTGATCACATTCAACGTGTTAGGAACTCCTATAAGCAAAACAATGAATGAGGAAACATAAAATTTTGCAAATTTTCCCTTTTAATGTACAATTTTCTCTTCTTCTTTTTTCCACATCCCATCCCATCCCATCCCATCCCATCCCATCCCATCCCATCCCATACCTTCACTTCACTTCACTTGTTTCTTAGAAAACACGATGTAAAAGAAAGAGTTACCTACGAAGTTGCGCATGTCAGCATAGAGATGGTTCCTGTAAGAAAGTGGGATCTTTGGAGTAACCAACATGATGAAAAGCCAACAAAGCAATGCAACTCCCCATGTTCGACTTCTTCCTCTTCCTACCTGTTGATTCACCATCCAAACCATTGTTTCCTCTTTTTTTTTTTTCTTTTTTCTTTGAAAGAAAAACTGTCAACTTTTCCTTCTCTGTTTCCACTGTCTATGTTTGGGTTTTTTTTTCTTATGATCTGCTCTATACTTCCGGGGAATATTTTTCTTCGGCTTTATGTTCGATTTTGCATTTGTTTTCATTCGAATTTGACGATGTTTCATATGTGTCCCCCCCCTTTATCTTCTCCCAACATGGGCTATATAGGCCCTTTTTCTTTCTGAGGCTGTTTTCAGATTACATAGACCTGTAAATAGGGTCCAAAAAAAGAAAAATAAAATTTCTTTCCTTTTGTGAAGGCCCAATCTTGAATTATGGTAAATTTCTCTAAGTTGGCACATGAAGGCATGGCTTTAAGCCTCTTGCCTTTCATTTATTCACCAAACCTATCTGTGTTTAAAATTTCAATTATATTAATCTCGGGTTTAACTTTTAGACAATCTCTCTTCCTTAATCTTTTATACAAAAATAACTTCTTTTTATATCTCATTGAGTCAATCCTTACACAAATTCTCCTTTTCTTTTTGAAATTCATTGAAAACTTCCTTTACATCAACTCAAGTAGCACAGGTGGAAACAAGCATTACAAATTTGGGGAAATTTTTATACGATTCAAACCCTAAATTTGATGTTCACAGACTTAAAATCCATATGGAATCTTACCACTGCATTAGTATTTTATTCAGAACACTGTTATATTATTGATAAAATTATAACCTTGATACAAACAATCAACAATACAATCTGGTGATAAATCTAATTAACTTTCAAAATATTATCCAAGTTAAAGCCTGCAGGCTTAAATCAATATTCATTTTCATTATTATATTATATTTTTGAGTGATTGCTTAATACATAAGCGATAAAATAAAAATTTTTAACTTCTCAACCGGTGTGTAGATCTTGCTACATGTCATATTCACTTATTTATTGCTTTTTTAACTACAATTTAAGGACACATTCTTTCATAAAAGAAAAAAAAATTAAAGACATGACAATACCTCAACTTCACTTGTGGAGTTAAAGATTTTCACCCCTGTTAGTATATCAAATAATTATTTGTATATTTTCAATTATAGATGTCTATATATAATTTGGTTTCAATTCCTCTATTATGATTAAATATTATTATTAATCCTTATACTTTATTTGACATAAATGTCATTAATTAGTCTGAATAGTCATTAATTATTCTTGTTAAATTGTTGGTGTTGATATTTTTTCTTAAAAACATTGTTAAACCAAGGCTGTCCATGACTGATGTTTCGACTCTTGTTCAAACACTTATTCAGACAAGACCTTGGGACAACCGAAGTGATGTGAGATGTTGACGTTTTTTATTTGGGCCTTCTAATAGGATTTTACCATAAGCAAATGGATCCAAGGATGTATTTGTTTCATCTCAACCTTGTGGATCGAAATTGATGGCTTAAAGAAGAGCCGATCGACTTGCTTACTGGATAAGGCTTATCTTATCTTTTAGCCTTGGTGATTTATGTGTTGATTTTACTTGATTTATTGGGCTCTATCTTGGGATAAGTTTTGGAGTTTACTTATTTAGGATCATTATGCTACTAAGGATGCATTTATCTCTACAAAATATAATCAGGAAGGTTGCCTCATTTGGCCATGAATAGACAACTTATTCGCATGAATGGATGCATCTTTTGGAAGTGCTTGTAACAACCTAATTTTAAGTGGTGTCAGAAAATGCAGTTTCAGAACTTCATTTCTGTAAATCGAGTTTGCGAGGATGAAATATAAAGATTAATGAAGTTGTTATGAAAAAAAATTGAAGATTGATTAAGTAATTTAACAGAGAAAATAGTTAATTAAAGCTCAAAGACTAAATTATAAAAGTCCAATCGCTATCAAGTTTTAATTTAAAAAATACTTGATTACCTAGTTAGAAATAATCCAAAGACAGAGGATGCCACGACACACCCCTGAAGCTGAGCTTGAGCCAAGCAATCTGACTTTAATGTCACAACATAGAGAGCAATGGATGTCGCGACACCAGCCTTGTACGTAAAGCATTAACGAGTTGAGGGCATTTTGGTTCGGACAATGAAATTTAATGTAAAAACGTCAGCCGAACTAGGGCTAGGGACGAGACCAACCCTAATATTATAAATAGGGTTGATCAAACACTTGAAAAACATCTTTTTTGTAACTTAGAATTTTCTTTTCAATTTAGTTCTTAGTTTTGAGTTTCTTTTGTACTTAGGATTTCTTTTCAGTTTATTTTTGTTATGCAAAGAATCTGACTTGTGCATTCAACAAACTATTTGAGGATTTCTGCACTTTAATCGTTCGAATACAAATAAGGATTTCCCTTCACTTTTACTCTTGATCTATTTCTTATGTTTACTTTATTCATCAAGTTTATATTATTTATGGGATCCATGACGAACTAATCCTCTTATGGGGGATTAGCGAGTGGACGTGGGATTAATTAATTTCTATGTAGGGTTTCTTAGTGGATCAACTATTTGGGATAGGAAGAACTTAAACCTTAGGCCTAACAACCCTAGGAAGTCATCTAGGTGGGAATTAACCCAAAATTGGTATTGCCTATTTATAAACCCCTTACCCTAATTCAATCTAGACTGTGAGGTCGAGAGATAAGTAGTTCTTGTCGACTCGTTAGTTTAGTGGAAGATCTAAAAATCCTGCTAGGTTAATGATCAGTTGGTTGAGTAGAACCCGGAATAAGAATTAGTTATGACCACCGAAGCGAGTTAGTCTCCCATGCTTAGATTTGATTGACTCACATATTAGTTCTCCAGTTTATTAGTTTATGCAAGTTTATTTCTTTTATTATAAAAACAAATATTTTTTCACTTTATGATCATCTAACTATAATTTATTTAAATTACTAATTAGATCTATTTACGTTTAAGTTAATTTTAATTTAGTACTCGCCTCCCTTAGTTATGATCCTCGGAGCACTTACCTATTCCGTTGTAAAACTATATTACAACCTGACCTGTATACTTGCGAATACCGCCTCAACTCCATATTTTTAGTAGCAGTGTCATACTCTCTAAGTTAGTGCATCGAGAGGCTGTTAATGCCATTACCGGGGATTGCAATGGTGTATATGTGTAGTCAAGTGAGTTACTTTTGATGCAATATTTGTTGAAAGACAGGGAAATTAAATAGTGCTTTTATTTTATTTCAATGTATAGCATTTTACTTTGTGTTTTTATTTTAATTTGCCTTGTTAAAGGTTTAGCTTAATCTGTTTAATAACAATGGATATAGGTGGTTCAGAGCCCAATATAACTATGGAGATTAATTGTGTTTAGCAAATGGAGATTCAACGAACCATTTGTGAAATAACCCGTTTTTAGTAAAATTAGAACAGTGGTTTCGAGACCACAATCCGATGTGAGAATATTTATTTTAATATTATTTTAATATCTACAGTATGTTAGCAAGGTCCTATAAAAATTTCATTAAGAAATTTTATCGTTTGCATGTTTAACTTGGTAAAAAGGACTAAATAATAAAAGGTGCAAAATTAGAGTTCTATAAGTTAAAGGTACTAATTGACTATGAGGGATTTATGTGGTAAATATACCATTGTTATTATGGGTGGACAAATATGAACATTAAATATGTGATTTCAAAGGTTAATTACTAAAGTTAAATTAGTAATTTAAAAACTAAAGGTTAGTAAATTAGTGAAAAACAAAGCCATCGTCTTTGTTGTCCATCTTCCACTGAATTTTAACCTAAGAAACACCATTTTTAACATCTCAAGCATTTGGTCATCTCTTCCTCTTGCATATAAGTATTTTTCATCCTGTTTTTAATGATTTCCATGTTTTTCGAGTCGTTGTAACTCAACCTAGCTAGCCCATGGACTAATTTGCAAAATTGTTAAAAGGTTAGGGTTTTTCCATGAATGTGCTCATGTGATTTTTGATGTTTGACGGAAGAAAATGAATCTTTATTGATAGATAAACAACTTTTGTAAAGTGAATTTTGTTGAAAATGTCAAATAGGGATTTATTTGTAAAATGTGTAAAATAAATGGTGAAAATTGTGAAATAATGAATTGTATGAGTTGATATGGACCTATATGAAATTCGGCTAGCTTGGGTAGGGGTGAAATTGTAGGAATTTCAAATTACGAGCTTAAGGACTAAATTGTAATGAAATCAAAATAATAAGGGAAAAATTATAATTTTGCAAAAATATGAATTTGGATTAAATTGAATAGAATGGTTATTAAATATATTAAATTTATTTATTTAGATCAAGATTGACCTCGTACGACTTTAGATCGGGGTAAAAAAAAGCTTTGGATTAGTCGACTCCATTTCTACGCCTTTATCGTCGAGGTAAGTTCATGTAATTATGTAATGTTTTAATGTTCTTTTGAGCTATATGTAAATTATGGATTGTTATCTAAATGATCAATGCAAATCCAACGATGTTACGACGTTTATCGAGCCCTGTCGGAACCTTAGAAATTCGTAGGATACAAATGACATTTTATTAGGGTTTTCATGTTTCGGGTGTTGGTCTTGAATATCCTACCGATGGCTAAGGTCCAGCATGTGTTGTGGATACTCCACAGCTTGTGTAAGCGGCATTGTATAGCTTACATTCCAACCCACAGCTCGTGTGAGCAGACCCATTTCACAGCTCATGTGAGCATACTTATTTCACAGCTTGAATGAGCAACTATGTTTATGAAAGGAAATTTTACGATTATATGATTAGCACACTTTGTGTGAGCTATCCCGCGTATTTGATGTTATTCTAAACGGTTCAATGGGTATGAGGTTGAAAGAAAATAGTAAATGTTCAATATAAACCAAGGTACGTGTGTATAAAATACATTGAAATGTTAAGCTACATGGAATCATGTTATGTTATGATAGATGATAAATCCAATTGAATCATGCTCAAGTACAATTGTTATCCATGTTAAATTCACATGAATTATGTGCAAGTATGCTAACATGTTTGTATTGGTGCTTAGGCTTGTGCCAAGCTAAAGGTTGGATTATACCATGTTAAATTTTAATGTTATGAAATAAAATGGTAAGTTGTATTTTATGTTATATAAACTTACAAAGCATTATATGCTTACATTGTCTCCTTTCCCATGTTTTATAGATAATCGAAAGCTCGTTCAGTTTGGAAGCTTGTTAACCTATCACACTATCCAACGACTATATCAATAGATTTTGATGTTTTAAGTCATGGTTATAATGGCATGTATAGGTGAATTATGTTTGATGATTTAGTTGTTATGATTGGCATGTAAATATGTGGTTACATGGTTGATGACATTTTGGCATTTTTGTGCTTTGATGGCTAATGTTGACATGGTTAAGTGATGATATGTTTTGAATGACCAAATTGGTATGTTTAAATGTGTTTGGCATATGGTTAATTGTGCTATGGCTTGGCATGAAAATAGGTAGTGCTGTGCAGTTGATTTATGCCAAATGTGTTTATGTTTTTGTTGATTTGATGATTTTTGATTGAGGTGCCTTTCAGCATATTGGTTGTATGGATAGATACCATATTGAATTAGCCTATTATGCATGTTTTAGGTATGTTTTAAAGCTTGATTTTATGTGCAAATAGATTGTAGGTGTGAGCTTGATTTGGGTGAAATAAATGGCTTGAAAATGGCCTTTTTCTTGTCCATACGGCCTAAGACACGCACGTGTGTCTCAGTCGTGTGTGACACACAGCCATGTGACACGACCATGCGTCCCCTATAGGTTTCAAAGGGTTGCAAGTCAGGCAGTTACACGGCCTGACACATGAGCATGTGGCTTGGCCATGTGACCTAAGTCAGAAAGTTATATGGGTACAGACACGAGCTGGGATAGGGCCGTGTGTCCCTACTTCGAATGTCCACACGACCTAAGACACGGGCATGTGTTTCAACCGTGTGAGTCACGCGGCCTGGCCATACGGCCTTGTGACCCCTGTAGTGTGATTTTTTCTATCTTTTTCTATGAATTTTTAAATGTTTTTGGTTCAGTCCTGAATCGTTTCTAAAGTGTTTCTAGGGCCTCGAGGGCTCGAATAAGGGACGATATGCATGTGTTTGAATGAGTTTAAATGTGATTTATGAAATGTATGGAAATAATTGTTTTTAAGTTACGTTTTTATGGTAATGCTCCGTAACCTTATTTCGACGATGAATATGGGTTAGGGATGTTACAATTTGAGTTATTATCGTGATCATGGATGACACGAGTACTCGTATGATCATCCTCATGGGTCGTACGAGTATGTAGATTGTGCGAATAGTTACAACCTTGAATGGTCAGCTAGTTATCCAAAGCAAGATTCGTACTTTCCATATTATTATTTGGATTGTAAGATGGAGAGTGATGAGCACATGGAAGATGTAACACCCCGTACCCGAGTCCGTTACCGGAGTCGAACACAAGGTGCACACAGACTTAACTTAACTATTTTCACAGTCCATTTAAAATTTTCCAGACAAGCTGGTTACTGCATCACTGTCGCCTTAAAAATCATATCTTGAGTTTCAATCCTCGAAAATCAGTTTCGTAATTTTTCCCTGAAATTAGACTCGTATGTCCATCTACATATTTTTTTCTAGAATTTTTGGTCGGGCCAATTATTACAGTTTATTAGTTAAAGTCTCCCCTGTTACAGGGATTGACTACACTGACCTTTGCGCATTACGACTTGGATATCTCCCTATACAGGGCTTCAATACTGATGTAATTTGTTTCTATAGAAACTAGACTCAAAGAGGAATCCATACATATATAGAACTACTCCTAATTATCTCTGGTTAATTTATAATTAATTTCCAAAGTCGGAACAGGGGATCCAGAAACCGTTCTGGCCCTGTTTCACGAGAACTTTAATATCTCTTAACATATAACTCATATGACTGTTTCGTTTCTTCCATATGAAAGTAGATTCATCAAGGTTCATTTAAATAATTTATTCACTATTTAATTCCATTCCTACAATTTTTAGTGATTTTTCAAATCCACACCACTGCTGCTATCAACATCTGTTTTCAAGGTAAACTTTACCTATTTCGTGGTTTCCATGGACCAACTAGAGTTTTGTCATACATAGGTCCACATATAATCATATTTAGCCATTCCAATGGCTGATCATTTGCCCAACACTTCCATTCCAGTCCATAGTTACATCATGAAACCATACATATATACATAAACACAAATGGTCTAATGCCATACTCCACTTTTACGAGCCATTTTCGCATGGTCAGTACACATACATCACAAAACGTGCTTGAAAAAAAAAAACAGCAAAGGGTAGTCCTATACATGCCATATCCAGAGTTCAACTAAAAGAGTACCAAAAGGGCTTTGATAGTGTGGATGACTTGACTTGATGATCCCGAATCCGATAGCTAACGAGCAAAATCTATAAAACAGAGAGCCAAAGCAACGGGTAAGCATTTTAATGCTTAGTAAGTTTCAAGTAATGAAATCAGCTTTGACTAAAGTATTACATTCACATAGCTAAATGAATCACTTTAGTAATACACATTCTCATAATCATACTTACTTCACACTTCATCAACATATACACACACAAGGTATCAACCTATCTAAGAGCCGAAAGTTCGTTAGTCGATTGAACGAATACTATTTCAAACGAATCGACTTTTCCGATGCACATGCAAACATACCTTATCGTTTGGGTTTTTCGAGCGTATTAATTGAATTTATTGCAGCACAAAACGCTCACCTTCAAACCAAGTTTCTTGAATTTAGCGGATATAACCACAAGCACAATTGCCTTGGTCTTAACCCGGTATAGCAACTCGCACAAATGCCTTGGTCTTAGCCGGATATAACAACTCGTACAAATGCCTTGGTCTTAACCCGGATATAGCAACTTCGCACAAATGCCTTGGTCTTAACCGGATATAAACACTAGCATAAATGCCTTAGGGCTTAGCCCGTATCGTTCAATTGCTCACGCACATATATCAAAAATCACGACACGTCCATATTTCATTTTCGTTACTAAGGCTCAAACACAAAACATTTATCAAACCTTTCCAATTTCGGCTCAATAGCCACACACAAAGAGCATGATTTCAATTGACTTTACAATGTAGTTCCTACGCATATTCGGCTATCTGCCATAATATGACAAATCATTTCAATATAATACAAGTAGGATCATTACTCGAAGACTTACCTCGGACGTGGTCGAGCGATTTCGACGGCTATTCGACTACTTTTTCCTTTCCTTTATCGGATTTAGCTCCCCTTTGCTCTTGAGCTTAATTTAACAAATAAATTGATTTAATCATTTGAGCATCGAAAGAGGAATTCAAGGTACTTAGCCCACATATTTTCATTAGACATTAAAGTCACATATGTACGGAAATCAAGAATCAAACTCAACACATTAGTTAGTACTCTCCTTACCCGAATTTTCTAAGCCAAGAATAGGCATCAATATGCTTGCCTCTAACCGAATGCATGCACACCAATCCCCCTCATGTAGCCGAATATGCATGTTCATGTTGAGGCCAATTATACACTTAATACCACACATAAACGGCATACATTTTACTAACTAACGCATTCCATATTGTAACTCAATACGCATCAATCATTTACTTCATAACCGAAACATCATCATATGAAAATATATACCTTGAGATAGTATATATGTCATACCAATACATCATGTGCAAACATATATATATATATATATATATATATATATGCTAGAGCCAAATCTCAAAGTTGATTATAACTAAACATGAACATAAATCCAAAACACAAATCTTACCTACCATGCAATAAGCATAAATTATACTTATGGATGTACCATGGCGAATACATCACAACACCATACCATTTCGATTTTGGTCATGGTTAAACAAAGAACTTAATGTCTCACTCAAAATGCTAAAAGAAAGTCCAAGAGCCATCAATCCACCATCACATGTATCATTAGCAAGCTTCATATTTAACATGCAACGGCATTAACACAAAATCCACCTTGGCCGAATACCATCCTTATGACATAGCAAGGATTTGAACCATGGCTAATAAGAACATCAAGTTAGCAACCAAAAACATGCATGAATCTCATGGCACAACATCAAACATACCTTAATCTTGATACAAGTATGGCCAAACCTTTTCCTAATCCTCTTCCAAACCAAACATGAAGCAAAAACTCCCTCCTTCTTCCTTAGAATTTTCGGCCGAGAGAGAATGAAAAGGATGAACAAATTTTTTTTTCTCTTTTCTTCAACTCACGGCAAGGGGGGGGGGAAACACTCACCATTCTCTTTTTTTTCTCCCCTTTCATTATTCAATTCCCATGCTCATTATTTTATTTTTTTCTTACATACACCATTGTCACAACATGTTTTATGACATGTTTTTGCCCATAATCCCTTGTCATGGCCGGCCACTAGCTATTTAGGGGGGGAAATTTGACATGCAAGTCCTCCCTTTTGATTACATGCACTATTAGGTCCTTATAGATTAGCCTATCATATTTCAAAAGTGTCACACAAGTCCTAATAACTGAATTCACATGAAATCGACTAAATCGAAGCTTGAAATTTTCACACATTCATAAATACATATTATAGACAATAAATATTACGCTCAAACATTTCGGTGACTTGGTTTAGCGGTCCCGAAACCACTTCCCGACTAGGGTCAATTTTGGGCTGTCACAACTCTCCCCCACTTAAGAAATTTTCGTCCCCGAAAATCTTACCGGTAAATAGGTTTGGGTATCACTCTTTCATAGAGTTCTCGGGTTCCCAAGTAGCTTCTTCCATCCCGTGTTTGAGCCATAACACTTTTACTAACGGAACCCTTTTGTTTCGCAACTCCTTCACTTCACGAGCTAGGATACGAATCGGTTCTTCTTCATAACTCATATCGGCTTGAATTTCACCTCGATGGACTAATTATGTGCGATGGATCGATCTATAGCGTCAAGCATCGAAACATGAAAGACGTCGTGAATCTTCTCAAGTTCGGAGGCAAAATCAATCGATATGCAATCGGACCGACTCGTTCGGAGACTTCATATGGTCCGATGAACCTCGGACTCAATTTGCCTTCTGACCAAATCGAGTATCTTTTCCAAGGCGAAACTTTAAGAAACACTTTATCTCCCACGATACTCAATGTCTTTTCGTTTCAAATCCGCGTCACGATTTACGACGATCTGCGGTACGTCTTTAGACTTTCACGTATTACTTTTACTTTCTGTTCAGATCTTTAATCAAGTCCACTCGAAAATTTTACTTTCACCGAGCTCGGTCCAAAACAATGGTGTACGGCATTTACACCCGTACAAAGCCTCGTAAGGTGCCATCTTGATACTTGATTGAAAACTATTGTTGTAAGCGAATTCAATCGAAGGTAAATATCGTTCCCATGAACCATTAAACTTAAGGACGCAACATCTCAACATATCCTCAAGTATCTGAATTACCCGCTCAGATTGACCATCGGTTTGTGGATGAAAAGCGGTGCTAAAATGCAGCTTGGTACCCAAAGCTTCTTGCAATTTCTTCCAAAATCGAGAGGTGAATCTCGGATCTCTATCCGACACAATGTAAATCGGTACCCGTGTAATCTCACAACTGAGAAACGTACAATTCAAATGCTAGTTTATCCAATGAAAAATCCGTGACGACGGGGATAAAGTGAGCCGACTTAGTCAGTCTATCAACAAAAATCCAAATCGCATCCTTCTTACTTGCTGACAATGGCAGTCCGGACACAAAGTCCATTGTGACTCGATCCCATTTCCACTCGGGTATCGTGATCGGCTGAAGTAACCCTGAAGGCACTTGATGTTCCACTTTCACTTGTTGACATATTAAACATCTTGAAATAAAGTCGGAGATGTCTCGTTTCATACCATGCCACCAAAACCGATGTTTCAAATCGTTGTACATCTTCGTACTCCCCGGGTGAATTGACATTCGGCTACAATGGGCTTCGTTCAGAATCATCGAAATGAGTTCCGAATTCCTTGGAACACACAGACGACTTCTGAACCTCAAACAATCATCATCATCAATTTGAAACTCCGATTCCTTGTTCGGAACACACTCAGCCCGTTTTGCAACCAACTCATCGTCAACTTTCTGAGCTTCATGAATTTGATGAGTCAATAATGGTTTGGCCTTTAATTCGGCTATTAACACATTGTCGGGTAGAATAGACAAGTGTACATTCATCGCCCGTAAAGCAAACAGTGATTTTTGGCTTAAGGCGTCTGCAACCACATTAGCCTTTCCCGGGTGATAATCAATGACTAGCTCATAATCTTTCAACAACTCAAGCCAACGCCTTTGTCGTAGATTCAAGTCTCTTTGAGTCATCAAATATTTGAGACTTTTGTGATCCGAAAATACATGGCACTTCTCACCAAATAAGTAATGTCGCCATATTTTCAAGGCGAATACGATGGCAGCTAATTCGAGATCATGGGTCGGATAATTCTTCTCATGTGGCTTTAATTGTCTCGATGCATAGGCCACAACTCGACCTTCTCGCATCAATACGCAACCTAACTCAAGTAGGGAGGCGTCACTATAGATGACAAACTCTTTGCCCGATTCGGCCGCACTAAAATTGGAGCTTCCAAAATAAGTTTTCAGTTGATCAAAACTTTTTGACATTTTTCCGTCCATTTGAACTTAACATCTTTTGAAGTAGCTTCGTCACGGTGTGGCTATCATCGAGAAACCTTTTACAAACCGTCGGTAGTAAACCAAAGTCCCAAAAAGCTTGAACCTCGAATATTTCTGGAGGCTTCCAGTTAAGTATGGCTGAAATTTTGCTCGGTCGACTCGAATACCCGATGCAGATACCACATGACCCAAGAAGTGACCTCTTTAACCGAACTCACACTTGCTGAACTTAGCATATAACCGCTTATCCCGTAAAATTTGCAACACTAATCTCAGGTGTTCAGCATGTTCGGCCTCATTTCTTGAATAGACCAAGATGTCATCAATGAATACAACTACGAACCGGTCCAAATACTATCTGAAGATCCGATTCATCAAATCCATAAATACCGCAGGGCATTAGTGAGCCGAACGGCATCACTAAGAACTCGTAGTGACTGTACCTCGCTCGAAAGCGCTTTTGGGTACGTCCAATCTCGAATCCATAATCGATAATAACCCGATCTCAAATCTATCTTTGAAAACACCGAGGCTCCTTTTAGTTGATCAAATAAATCATCAATACGCTGAACGGATATTTGTTCTTTATCGTCACTTTATTCACCGACGATAGTCAATACACAACCTCATGGTTCGTCCTTCTTTTCACAAACAATCTTGGTGCACCCAAGGTGAGAAACTTGGTCGAGCGAAACCTCTATCCGTCAATTCTTGCAATCGAGCTTTCAACTCCTTTAACTCGGTTGGTGCCATACAATCGGCTATCGAAATTGGCGTAGTCCTAGGTACAAGCTCAATACCAAACTCTATCTCCGAACAGTGGCAAACCCGGTAATTCTTCGGAAAAACATTCGGTATTCGCAAACCACCCAAGATGATTCGGTTTTATTTCTAACTCCTTATCATCAAGTACATACGCAAGGTATGCTTCGCACCCTTTCTTACATATTTCGGGCCAACATTGATGATATTACACCGGCAACCCTTTTAAGTCCGTAGACTCAACTCGGATCATCTCGTTATTTGCGCACCTCAATTCCATAGTCTTGCTTTTGCAATTCACAATCGCATCATGCACGGTCAACCAATCCAACCCAAGAATAACATCAAATTCATCGAACGGCAAAAGCATCAAGTCCGCCGAAAAACAGGAACCTCGAATTACTAGGGGCATTTCTTACACACTTTGTCAACAAGCACGAACGACCCAAGGATTTGACACCGAATTACGAACTCGAGAGACTCAATAGGTAAAGTCTTACTGGATGCTAAGGTTTCGCATATATAAGAATGAGTAGAGCTAGGGTCAATCAAAGAGAGTGAAAGTACCGGTAATAACATCTGGCGAGGAAGCATCCTCATGTGCGCGTATGGCATAAGCCCTAGCAGGAGCGCGAGCCTCAGATCTGGTCGTAGCATCTCTAGATCCTCTCTGACCACCACTAGCATTGCCCGTATTTCTAGATGGTCTACCTCGAGCAGTGGTAGCGCCCGGTTTCCCACTCTGATCTACATTCTGTCCAGACAACCTCGGGCAATCTTTAATGAAGTGGTCAACTGATCCGCACTTGTAACAGGAGCGGTCACGGAATCTACAACTTCGAATGCCATTTGCCACAATGTCGACACTCGCTTCGTCTCGACGTTCATTCCCAACATCGGCGAATCGGTGCCTCGTGTACCCATGGGGGTTGATCACGATCTCGTCTAAAAAGGCCCGAAGTGCCTCTAGACCGGCCCACATCATCACGAAATTTTTCGATGCCTGTTGAAGAGACTTTCCCTAGGATCTTTTACGAAACTCTCCAATTCCCACATCAACTTTTTGTTTTTCTTTTCTAAGCTCTTCGGCTTTACAAGCTCGCTCGACAAGTACTACGAACTCTTGTATTTCAAGAATGCCAACGAACATTTTTATATCTTCATTCAACCCATCCTCGAAGCGTTTACACATGACAGCCTCGGACGAAACACATTCCCGAGCGTATCTACTAAGTCTAACAAATTTTCGCTCGTAATCAGTAACTGACATAGAACCTTGCTTAAGCTCAAGGAATTCCTTCCGTTTTTGATCAACAAATCTCTGACTGATATACTTTTTCTGAAACTCAGTTTGGAAAAACTCCCAAGTTACTTGCTCTCGGGGCACAATGTGAAGTCGAGTACTCCACCAATAGTAGGCGTAATCGCGTAGCAAGGAGATAGTACACTTTAGGCATTCATCGGTGTACAAGATAGCTCATCGAGTGCTTGGATAGTGTTGTCCAACCAAAATTCAGCTTGCTCGGCATCGTCGCTATCCGTAGCTTTAAATTCAAGTAGCCCCATGTTTTCGGATTCATCAACTGGGGCTTATTTGACCTTATTTGGTCGATTACGAGGTATTGTAGGTGCGGGGTTGTATTAGTGGGGAATGGAGGTTGTGGAATAGTAGATTAGTTCGAATGTATTGGTTGAACCAATCATTCATCACGCTATAAAACCTTGCCTAGCCTCATCATTCAGATTGCTAGCAATAGGTTGAGAGTCCGCCGCTGTCCCTTGTGTGGGAGCAGCGCCACACTCTCCACATCATCACTATCGCTCGGTTGGGATCGGGATCCATTACTATAAATAAACACAAATTCAAATGTCAGAAATCACCACACTATCAATTAATCACATAATGGCATGTATAGCTAGACCCAAACGTATTACGGTAGTCCTAGAATCGACTAAACCGTAGCTCTGATACAAATACAATTGTAACACCCCGTACCCGAGTCCGTTACCCGAGTCGAACACAAGGTGCACACAGACTTAACTATTTTCACAGTCTATTTAAAATTTTCCAGACAAGCTGGTTACTGCGTCACTATCGCCTTAAAAATCATATCTTAAGTTTCAAAGCTCGAAAATCAGTTTCGTAATTTTTCCCTGAAATTAGACTCGTATGTACATCTACATATTTTTTTCTAGAATTTTTTGCCAGGAAAATTAGTACATTTTATTAGTTAAAGTCTCCCCTGTTATAGGGATCGACTACACTGACCTTCGCGCATTACGACTTGGATATCTCCCTGTACAGGGCTTCAATACTAATTCCGTTTGTTTCTATAGAAACTAGACTCAAAGAGGAATCCATACATATATAGTACGACTCATAATTATCTCTAGTTAATTTATAATGAATTTCCAAAGTCGGAACAGGGGATCCAGAAACCGTTCTAGGCCTGTTTCACAAGAACTTTAATATCTCTTAACATATAACTCATATGACTGTTTCGTTTCTTCCATATGAAAGTAGATTCATCAAGGTTCATTTAGATAATTTATTCACTATTTAATTCCATTCCTACAATTTTTAGTGATTTTTCAAATCCACACCACTGCTGCTGTCAACATCTGTTTTCAAGGTAAACTTTACCTATTTCGTGGTTTCCATGGACCAACTAGAGTTTTGTCATACATAGGTCCACATATAATCATATTTAGCCATTCCAATGGCTGATCATTTGCCCAACACTTCCATTCCAGTCCATAGTCACATCATGAAACCATACATATATACATAAACACAAATGGTCTAATGCCATACTCCACTTTTACGAGCCATTTTCGCATGGTCGTACACATACATCACAAAACGTACTTGAAAAAAAAACAGCAAAGGGTAGTCCTATACATGCCATATCCAGAGTTCAACTAAAAAAGTACCAAAAGGGCTTTGATAGTGTGGATGACTTCGACTTCGATGATCCCGAATCCGATAGCTAACGAGCAAAATCTATAAAACAGAGAGCCAAAGCAACGGGGTAAGCATTTTAATGCTTAGTAAGTCTCAAGTAATGAAATCAGCTTTGACTAAAGTATTACATTCACATAGCTAAATGAATCACTTTAGTAATACACATTCTCATAATCATACTTACTTCACACTTCATCAACATATACACACAAGGTATCAACCTATCTAAGAGCCGAAAGTTCGTTAGTCGATTGAACAAATACTATTTCAAACGAATCGAATTTTCCGATGCACATGCAAACATACCTTATCGTTTGGGTTTTTCGAGCGTATTAATTGAATTTATTGCAGCACAAAACGCTCACCTTCAAACCAAGTTTCTTCGAAATTTAGCCGGATATAACCACAAGCACAATTGCCTTCGGGTCTTAACCCAGGTATAGCAACTCGCACAAATGCCTTCGGGTCTTAGCCCGGATATAACAACTCACACAAATGCCTTCGGGTCTTAACCCGGATATGGCAACTCACACAAATGCCTTCGGGTCTTAACCTGGATATAAACACTAGCATAAATGCCTTTGGGGCTTAGCCCGAGTATCGTTCAATTGCTCATGCACACATATATCAAAAATCACGACACGTCCATATTTCATTTTCGTTACTAAGGCTCAAACACAAAACATTTATCAAACCTTTCCAATTTCGGCTCAATAGCCACACACAAAGAGCATGATTTCAATTGACTTTACAACGTAGTCCCTACGCACATTCGGCTATCCGCCATAATATGACAAATCATTTCAATATAATACAAGTAGGATCATTACTCGAAGACTTACCTCGGACGTGGTCGAGCGATTTCGACGGCTATTCGACTACTTTTTCCTTCCCTTTATCGATTTAGCTCCCCTTTGCTCTTGAGCTTAATTTAACAAATAAATTGATTTAATCATTTGAGCATCGAAAGAGGAATTCAAGGTACTTAGCCCACATATTTTCATTAGACATTCAAGTCACATATGTACGGAAATCAAGAATCAAACTCAACACATTAGTTAGTACTCTCCTTAGCCGAATATTCCAAGCCAAGAATAGGCATCAATATGCTTGCCTCTAACCGAATGCATGCACACCAATCCCCCTCATGTGGCCGAATATGCATGTCCATGTTGAGGCCAATTATACACTTAATACCACACATAAACGGCATACATTTTACTAACTAACGCATTCCATATTGTAACTCAATACGCATCAATCATTTACTTCATAACCGAAACATCATCATATGAAAATATATACCTTGAGATAGTATATATGTCATACCAATACATCATGTGCAAACATATATATATATATATATATATGCTAGAGCCGAATCTCAAAGTTGATTATAACTAATCATGAACATAAATCCAAAACACAAATCTTACCTACCATGCAATAAGCATAAATTATACTTATGGATGTACCATGGCCGAATACATCACAACACCATACCATTTCGATTTTGGTCATGGTTAAACAAAGAACTTAATGTCTCACTCAAAAATGCTAAAAAGAAAGTCCAAGAGCCATCAATCCACCATCACATGTATCATTAGCAAGCTTCATATTTAACATGCAATGGCATTAACACAAAATCCACCTTGGCCGAATACTATCCCCATGATATAGCAAGGATTTGAACCATGGCTAATAAGAACATCAAGTTAGCAACCAAAAACATGCATGAATCTCATGGCACAACATCAAACATACCTTAATCTTGATACAAGTATGGCCAAACCTCTTCCTAATCCTCTTCCAAACCAAACATGAAGCAAAAACTCCCTCCTTCTTCCTTAGAATTTTCGGCCAAGAGAGAATGAAAAGGATGAACAAATTTTTTCTCTTTTCTTCAACTCACGGCAAGGGGGGGAAACACTCACCATTCTCTTTTTTTTCTTCCTTTCATTATTCAATTCCCATGCTCATTATTTTATTTTTTCTTACATACACCATTGTCACAACATGTTTTATGACATGTTTTTGCCCATAATCCTTGTCATGGCGGCCACTAGCTATTAGGGGGAAATTTGACATGCAAGTCCTCCCTTTGATTACATGCACTATTAGGTCCTTATAGATTAGCCTATCACATTTCAAAAGTGTCACACAAGTCCTAATAACTGAATTCACATGAAATCGACTAAATCGAAGCTTGAAATTTTCACACATTCATAAATACATATTATAGACAATAAATATTACGCTCAAACATTTCGGTGACTCGGTTTAGCGGTCCCGAAACCACTTCCCGACTAGGGTCAATTTTGGGCTGTCACAGAAGATCCATCCCTTGCTACTTAAGTTGGAATGTGGAGGAAAGCATGCATGCATTGCAAGATGATGTAAGTCAAATCCTTGGTCGATTGGACCAATTTTTCAGTTTAACTCCCATCTACACAAAAGTTAAACCTACAAAATCCTAAATTTAAACATGCAACAAGTTTAAAACGTAAACTAAAAAAAAGTAGAGTCTCAACTCAAATAAGTTAGTTATTTATAAAATAAGTTAAAATTTAAAATCGCTATCCGGTGATATGTCATGCCCCCGAAGTGGAACTTCCACGAAGTCCTAGATGCTTTGGCCCCTTGCTTGTTCATTGATTGCCACCAAATGTGTGAACGTTTGGACTGAAATAATACAGTAAAAGAGATAAATAATTAGACAATGATGTTCGCAAGTAAACGAGTCAAATTGTAATATAGAAGAATGTTAAAACAAAATACTTCAGAAAGTATTTCGAGGATTGTACCCAAGGGAGATTGAATTAAACCTAAATTAACTCTTTACACTAATAGGGCTAAATAGTACCGTTTTAAAATTATATTACGAAAAATCAAAGTAAGATCAATTAATCAAATTAACATAAAATTTATTTAAACTAAAAACAAACCAATTAACAATTGAAATTAATCCAAAAAAACAAACCTAGAATTTGAGCTGTATCGAGTTAGCTATTAATTAACCAATTATTACTTCTCGGCCACTAACTGATTAACTAATAGACTAATACACGCCTGCCTCTTGGCCTCACTTTCTTGACTGGGATAAATTATGAGGTACTCAGTAAACTTATCTCGCAATCTTTTTTATCCTAAATTACTTGGGGCGTCACTTCCTAAGGTTTGATCGCACATAATTTAAGCCAACTAACCTGAATTTAAACTCTTATTCATCCGTTAATTATTCACACATTCGTTTTTGAATCTCCCTTAGGAAGTTAGCTACTCATGGATCTAAATGAAATAATCCCTAAACTCATATTTAACATGCAAAATAGAAAATTAAATAAAAGTAGGGAGTAGAGAAATAAGTCCATTTTGATATCGAGTTGTGCTCAGAAGTGAAATCTCCTTTAATAGTTACGAAGACCACTTCGATTGCAATTGGAATCAACAACGAAATAATGAAAAACTATTATATTAAAACCTTGGATCAAAATTAAATCCAAGTTAAAACAAGAACAAAAGAATGTAAAGGACTAAATTGAAACGAAAAGAAAAACTAAAGTAAAACCCTAACTAAACGGCTCACTTGGCCAAGCTTCTTTAAATGAGACATAACATGCCTATTTATAAAATTTATGATTAGATCTAATTAGGGTTACTAAACATCCCAAAAATTTGATTAAGTTACATTGTATGGACTAAAATACCTTTAATTAAAATTTCATCTTGTAACTCGATGTCTCGACACCACAGGACTAGTGTTGCGACACAGCCTTCAAATTCTAGGTATTTTGGCTTCAACGTTTGGTGTTGCGACACCACCCCCCATTTTTGTGATGTTGCAGTTGTCCTTTGTCTTTTAAACTCAAAATAATGTCTTTTACACTAGTTAGAGCCGTTAGATCATCCGTAGGCCCAAAGTGGCCCATTAGGTCATTACATAACTCAAAATTATGTAAAAACACTTATTTTGCATAATTTAAACATATTATAATATGCTATGAAACAAGCTCGTTAAGTGCTAGAAGTCTTTAATTTTCCACAATGAATTGTGGCAGATCATTCATCATCGGGTTTGTAACCACTTAAACCCAGCTTAGACGTTATGACCAAATCTCGAAGATCACATTGGCCATGATGATGGCGCAAAAATCATTTAACTATTTTCTTTCAAAAATTGTTATCTCTTAAGTTTTGAAATTAGCGTATTGATTTGCTTGAGAAAATAAAAAGTAATCTCTCTAAACTTCTTTGGAAAGATAATATCAAATAATTTTGAAAAGTCCAAGTTTGAGCATTTCAAGAAAACATTTTTAAATTTGAAAATGTCACAGCGGATAATTTACAAAAAACATATTGATTGGTTTAAAATCGTTATTTGATAGATTTCATTTGATTAACTGAATAAAATAGATTAAAGTTTAGTAAAAATGTATTCTTGAGTTTGAAATATAATCATTGAGTCGAGATTGTTATTATGTTGAAAAATCCAGTTTCTCATTACAAATTGATAAACCATTTTAAATAATTGTTTAAAACTAAATCATGCAAAGGTATCCAAAAATCCAGAATCCAAATCAATGTCCCATGCCATAGTTTGCAAATAATAAATAAATAGCCCTAAAATATCAAATAATAGTGTAAAAATTTATACGTAAAATATTTGAGTACTCCTTCATAAGTTGAGTTCATGTCCTAACCTTGAGTATTATCTGAAAAGTCATAAATTTAAAGGAGTGAGCTTTTAAAGCCCGGTGTGAGGCTTACTTAAAATATAACAGTGAATAAATCACATAATTTAGAAAGATAATAAGAAGTACACAAAAAGTAAATTTCACATATATCGATAAGTATGGCAATGTAATTGTAGAAATTTTCATAAGTCAATGCGTGGTTTTTAAAAAGCTTTCCTACCCAACTCTGCTACACACCATAAAAGAGTTCTCCTAGAACTCATTCATCCATTAACACACCAATATTGTAGGCTAGCCACCAGATAATGCAGACAAGTTGGCAGATACAGATTATTGTGGACAAACCACCTGAATTACAGATATACTGCCATATAATGTGGTTAAACCACCAAAATATGCAGATTGTTAAACTGCTAGAATCTTCTTTCGTACAATATTTTCTCAACCCCATGCATGGGATATGACATTCAGAACAAAATTTCAGTAGGCATGTTTTACATGCAAATCAGATTTCATTACGAATTAACATAGTAGGCATGTTTGACATGTAATTCATAATCTTTTTATAAAAAAACAATAACAATATATATGTATATATATTTTCCATGCAAAACAGAATATCGCCATTCAACCACATGTCATAACCACATGTCATAAGTGTTGGAAAAGTAATAAACATAATATCTCATGCACCAAAATTCACATAATAATTACATAATGACACCAAATTAAATAGTAAATAATTATTTGATGTATAACCAGGTCAATGGTTATATCAAACTTTCCTTTTCTGAATACATAATGTATTCGCGATTAACTGTATTTTTAGGGTCTCATTAATAATAATCAATATTATTATTCACTCACAATTATTAACCATTAACCATTATGTAGTAATAGAATAGACCTACACCTTGATTAGTAATTTCTGACAACACCGATTCTGATTCCCAACTCCAAAGAAAGAGATCCGGCCTTGAATCCCTTTTGATTAGATAAAATCAATCACCATGCCTGTAACCTCCCTAACCCAGTGTAACCTCCCTAACCCAGCATAGACATTATGTCTAGATTGATAAGGCTACATTAGCCACAAGAATGGCTAAGTTAATTTACGTTACTTTTGAAGTCTTTAAATAAATGTATTTTAGAGAAAAACCGAAGCTGTACTTTGAATTAGTTTAAAAGTAATTGTTTATTAGATCATCTATACTTAAGATTCATTTTATTGTTGATAGTGTTCTTTTATAAAAACTGTTTGCTTGTCGCTTTGATTTGTAAAAACTCGATGTTAAACTAATGCAGCGAAAATACCATTTTTCAAGTCATTTTGTAAACTTAGTTACCTTATCGATTTGTTTTTCAAAAACGGTTCCTTTGTAATGATAGGAAACTAGGGAACAATATCAAATTTTACTTAAGCCTAATATCATGCATTATTCGGTTATTATGCTTGAGTAATCCTGCATGCAAAAATCTCAGAAGAAAAGTTACCAAGCCATAAACCAGAAGTCATTAAAAATACAAACCAAAACCAATAGAGACTGATTAATACTTATTGAAAATAGTCTAAGGTCCAAGGTGATTCTCCGAATGCTGAGTCTAGTCCTAATTTCGAGATTTACCTGAGCAGTTAAACACTATTGGGGGTGAGCTTATGAAAAGCTCAATGTGAGTCGAACAATTATTTAAACAAACATAAATATCGAATATAGTGAAACAAATTAACTTTAACAGAAGAAAACAAAATCATCGTAGGAATTTCATATCATTACATAGGCATTATCAAATTGATGTCAAACGGTGTATAAGCATGGGACATCATTCATTTGAGTAATAATCATTAATTTCGATACCATTCAATGCAACATAATACAACACGTATTATAAATCAATAACATTTGAATATGTCTTGAGCATGATGCAATGCACAAAGGTTCCTACCCATACCATTTGCTACACACCATGAGTTCCTTAGATCTTGTCATCCAAACTCCAAAACATTATGGGCTTAAGCCCGTTGTGGTTAAAACCACCGATAATAATATGCTAAAAATTCTACTAGTAAAAATGTAGACAAGCTACCAGTTAAAATGTGATAAATCACCGTTCCCCTCAGTACTTCAGGTGCAGTGCACTGACTACGAATAATGCGGACTTAATATGCCACCAGTACTCTGTGAAACTCCTCCGTCAACCATAAAATCCCAACCCAATACATATGCAATATGTCACACAATCTCATACATAATCATATCTTAATACTTTTCACATTCATTTTACATTCTCAACATGTCCTCAATAATCACATACTTTCAGGAAATGGAAATAGTGTTCCAATCTTTCAAATTACCGTTATATTGGTATCAATTAATATCATTCAATTTCACATACTTTACTAATTTTCATTTTGCATAAATATCACCCTTTTGAGTACACAATATAAAAAATATCCCATGCATTTAAATCATACATAAGCTTAATATCTCAACACATTATATCATTCAGTCAAACATTCTCATATCTCATAACTCAAATATGCAATTACAAACTCAATCAGGCATTCATACTATCAAACTAGCAATTTTGCCAACATGTCAATCTTTTAAGGCTCGAAACATACCTGGTTCGGCCACTCAAAAAATCAATAATTTGACTATTAAGCCAATCCAATTAGCAAGCTAATTTATCATATATAACATGATATTTAACATTTTCAAACAATTTTTTGAGTTTAGGATCCACACCTTATTTTTTGTTTCATCGCAGCACAGTAGCGAATCTTCCAATTTTCCTTAATAATTCCTTAAACGAACTTAAACCAAAATTAAGTATAAATTAAATCAATTTACCATTAAAACAGCCCCAAACACCCACTTATGATTTCAAACCAATCGTTGAAATTATAACTATTTTATGAATCCAAACTAGCTAGATTCCTTACATTGTATTGATGCGAATCGTACGCACAATTGTTCTTAGCCTTTACGGATGATTTGGGGAGTTTGGGTCAGCTCCTAATTTAATAATATACTGGAAAATAAGTAGCTAATTAATGATTAAATTCCTTTACCCAACAACTATGTTGAAATAACAAACTGGTTATCCTTAATTGCACTTACGTTTCATGATTTGTGGGATTCGCTTGGCTAATTGATCAAGAACGTCTCTCCCTAATTAAAATATGATTAAAGGATGATTAGGAGGATTCAAGGACACAATTTAATGCTATAAAAATATGGGCAAGACACAAGAAACAAAACAACCCCCTTTCTTGCACATAGGCACACGCACCACCACCCATGGTGGCGAAAATTGGGGTTGAATTTTAAAATAATTTACAATCCCCCAAATTCCATATCTGAAATGTAACACCCCACACTCATGCCTCATGCCGGGTCAAAATATGAGGCATTACTTAACTTAAACTTATGCATATAGACATTTTCATAACATCAAAACATGGTCAAACTAAAATTTTTTCAATTTTATTTATAAACTCCTTAATAAGAGCCTATTAAGCCCAAAACATCCATTGAAACCCATTCAGAAATAATCTGATTCCTTTACAGAACTCTAAAAATAACTATTAACATAGGGGCACACGCTCGTGTGAGAGGGGCAACATGCTCGTGTGACATTTCAACATGGTCGTGCTATTGGCTTGTGTGGCTCACACTGCCTAAGCAATACAGGGACACGTCTGTGTCCTATATCTGTGTGGAGTTAATACTAAATGCACACCTACAGGGGTTTTCACATGGCCTGGAACATGCCTGTGTCTCCAACCCGTGTCCTTCACACGACCATGACACGTCCGTGTCCAAAAACTTGGACATTTTATTTCTGACATCAGCAATCCTTAAGGGCCACACAGCCAAGGCACATGCCCATGTGCTAGGCTGTGCCGTTCACACGGCTGAGACATACTGTCGTGTCTCTGCCCGTGTGTTTACTACCATGCATACTGACTTACAATTCTTATGTGCAGGGGACTCATGGCCATATCACACGCCCTTGTGGTGAACCGTGAGTCACACACGACCTAGACACACACCCATGTGCCTACCCGTGTGGACTAAATAAGGCTATTTACCAAGCCTTTTTGTCACCCTTACTTATGTAACCTGCGCAAAAATCACTCTATACTAACATAAGGCACATCACATATCCAAAATAACCACAATGGACAACAGTTCATTTATGTAATTTACTCATCCATGAAAATATCATCTTCTAATTATAAATCAAAATGAGTATTGACCATCATCCATGGCCTTATACAGAATGAGTATCATATTCATCATATGAGCCAACACATAATGGCTAACTAACAAAACACTAAACAAAGACTCGAGTCCCTATACATGCCAGAAAACAAAACAATGAAACTAGCTATACCAAGGTCTTGAGTGACAGTGTGATCGAAGCTTTTGATGTATCTGGATCCCCAATGCTAGCTTGGCGGCACTATAAGGGAAGAAAAGAAAGGAGGGTAAGCGTGGGAGCTTAGTAAGTACATATATGCAAATAAAGTGTAATTATAAGAAAATCATATTCATCCAATGGTAGCTTGTCATGCTCAAAAGATATAAATTACTTAACGTCTCTATCTTACTCTTCTTTTCATTCATGTATACTTAATACACCTAGTTCTTTACTCGGGTCCTAACCATGAGTTCGGTATACATACCTCATCAAAGTATTCACCAACTAAATCTTTGGGTTACTTGTTGAACTCTCAAAATACATATGGATACGTGAGGACTTTGTGTCTAAATGCCTTATAAGAAATCAGGGCTACCTCATGCTATGAAACACTCACATTTGAGCTACTCACGGGCCTTTTTATCAAGTCAGGACCTGGACCCCATAGCTATCATGTAATGTATGCTTATTGAACCACTCACGGGTCTGTACACAAAGTTAGTACCCGGACCCACGTTACCTATAACATTTATCTCATGAACTCAGACTCAACTCATGAGTTCAGACTACATAATTTTCATAATATGCCCCTTTGTATCCTATGCTATGTCTAAGGTTCAGCAGGGCTTCATATCTAATCGAATAGCATCACATTTGCTCACACTGTAATTTACTCGCATAACATGTCATTTAAACATTCATGGCAACAATTAGAATTTAAATATAACAAAAATAAGCTAATTACACATGTATATTATCAAAATATACCAAAGTAAGCTTCAATAACACATTATTTACATATGTACTTACCTCGATACAAAATGATGAAGACGAGCTTAATCCTCGTAAATTTTGTTCTTACCCCGATCAAGACTCGAATCACGTTTCTCTTGATCTAAATTAATAAAATTCATTTATTTCATCAGCATATCAATTTAGACACCCGAAAGTTCATAATTGGGCAAAATGACTATTTTGCCTCTAGATTTTCAAAAAATGACTATTTTACCCTTATGCTCGAAAATCAATTTTTATCAAATTTCTTCATATTATAAACCTAGATGATTACTTTATATACTAGAATCAATCCAAAATTTCCATTATTTCACACATTTATTATCTATTTTATAACTCATGCAAAATAGTCCCTATTAGGGTTTTCATGAGAAATCCCTTCACAAAAGTTGTTTATTACTCACCAAAGGATCATATTCTTCCATAAAAATTTAGAAAAAAACCTAAATGCTCTCATGGAAAAACCCTAGGCCTACAGCCATTTTGCAAAGTAGTTCCCTCATTTAAAAGCTCTTGCTTCAAGGGGTCCAAAAATGTAAAAATCATCAAGAAAATTCATGAAAACCACTTACTTGTGAAGGCTTAAAGTTTCTAAAATTTTCAAGCTTGAAAAACCCCTCTAATGGAAAATTTTTTAGTGGAAGAAGAAAGAGAGAAAAATAAATGACACCTTCTTGTTGTTTATTTTATTCGAGCTAATCAAAATTGGTGACCAAACACCACCTAATTTTGACTTTCCCATCAATTTATCCCCTATGGGCGACCAACCTAACAATTAGAGGGGTCTAATTACTCTTTAAGGCCCCCAAATTAGGTTCTTTAGCTAATTGACACTCTTATTTAGCAAAATAGGACTTTTGCACTTTATGTGATTTAGTCCTTTTTCATAATTAGGGAAGCAATCGCTAAAATTAATTCACCAAAATTTTCATGTACTTATCTAATCATGCTACAATACATAAAATGATATTTAAAATAATTTATAAGACCTCGGTTTAGTGGTTTCAAAATAACTATTCCGACTAGCCCCAAAATCGGGCTGTTACATGGAAATTTTGGTTTTTAATTGACAAGATTAATAAAAAATTAAAGCAAAAAGAGATCTTACCAAAGCTAATTAAGAGAAATGGCAATGGTACTTTCGTGGCAATGTTCGAGATCGATTTTGGGGTTCAAGATTTTAGATTTAGGGCTGATTTAGATAAGGATAAATGGCAGCAATAGAATAAAGGAGATGGTGCACAGTCTTGGTGCAAGAAGAAGAAGAAAGCGATGATAAAATAGAAGGTGTTGTAACAGGTCATTTTCAGTAAAATCAAAACAGTAATTTCAGGACCAAAAATTTGACGAGAAAATATTTATTTTATTACTATTTTAATGTTTATAGGACTATATTATGGCTGTGTTAAAATTTCATTAAGAAGTTTTGACTTTTGCATGTTTAATTATGTGAAAAAGACTAAATTATAAAAAGTGCAAAAGTAGAGTTCTATTAGTTAAAAGGGTTTAAAGGCTATAGAAATGAAAATAAATGGACTTAAATGGTAATTATACCATTTCAATAGTTAGTGGACGTTAGTGGGCATAAATTAAGTGATTTTAAGTTAAAAATGTACGGTTAATTTGTTAATTTAATAAGTAAACTAAAAGTAAAATAAGGTAAAAGATGGTATCACCTTCTTAGTTGAGAATCGCCACAAAATTAAATAACAAAAACATTATTTTTAGGTTTGGAGCATTCAGCCAAGTTGTTTTGCTTACATGTAAGTGATTTTCATCCTGTTTTAATGATTTCTATGTTTTTGAAGTCGTTATAGCTTAATCTAGCTAGCTAGGGATTAATTTGCAAAATTGTTAAAGGTTTATGATTTTTCCATGAATTTTATTTTATTACTCTTGATGTTTTATGAAATATTATGAGTCCTTGTTGATAAATAAACAAGTTTTGTAAAGGGATTTTTGATGAAAATGTCAATTAGGGACTTATTCGTAAAAGTATTAAAAGTATATGATGAAATTGTGAAATGATGATTTGTATGAGTTGATATTGGTTGCTAATAAATTTGGCTAGCATGAGATAGAGATGAAAATGTTTAAATTTCAATTTATGAGCTTAAGGACTAAATTGTAAAAAAATTAAAATGTTAGGGTAAAAATGGTAATTTTTTAAAAATATGAAATATGAACTGAATTGATTGATAGAAGAATTAAATTTATTTAATTTTTCTGTTTAGATCAAGATAGACCACGTACGAATCTAGATCGAGGAAAAGCTAAAGCCTAAGATTAGTTGATCTCGTTTTCACGTCTTAGTTATCAAGGTAAGTTCGTATGATTAAATATAATTTTAATGTTATTTTGATTCATATGTTAGTATGTTAAGTGCCATGTAACTAAATGATAATATCCAATGATGTCATGATGGTTATTGAGCCTTGTTTGAACCTTAGGAATTCGCAGGGTACAAATAACATGTCATTAGGGTTTTCATGTTTCAGGTGCTTGTCTTGAATGTCCTCTAGATAGCTGAGTTCCTGCATTTGTTGCAGATACTCTACAGCTCGTGTGAGCAGCATCGTGTAGCTTACATTCTGACCCACAGCTCGTTTGAGCAATGATGTAAAGGAAAGGAAATGTTACGGTTATATGTTTAACACACTTCGTATGAGCTATCCCATGGATCTGATGATATTCTAAACGGTTCAACGGGCATGAAAAGGAAAGGAAAGGTATGTGTTCAAATGAACTGTCATGAAGTTATGAAAAGGATTGAAATCGAAAGTTTAAATGATAGTATGTTATGTTCATGAAAATGAGGCATTTAAAAGAAATATGTTCATGTACCATTAGCTTACCCTATGTGAATTCAAGTGAATTGTGTTTGAATGAACTAACATGTGTTGTTGATAGTGCTTAGGCTTGTGCCAAGCTTGTGGTTGGATTATGCTATGTTTAATTTTGATTTTATGTATTGAAATGGTAAGTTTATGTTCATGTTTTACGAACTTACTGAGCATTATGCGCTTATGTAGTTTTTCTTTCCTATGTTTTATAGATAATCGGAAGCTTGATCGGTTTGGAAGCTCGTCAAAGATCTATTACACTATCCAGTGATTATATCAGTAGTTTTTGATGTTTTGGCCAAGGTTGTAATGGCATGTATAGTTGCATTTTTGTTTGATGTTTAGTTGAATGCTTAGATGTTGATTTTGGTATGTATAAGTTGGTTGTTTTGGTACCATTTTGATGATGGTTGAGTTGTTTAAATTTGGTACATGTGATGCATGAATGGTATGTCTCAAATGGTAAGGTTATGTTGAAGTGATATAGGTCAATTTATGATATGTTTTGAGATGGAATTGATCTAGATGTTTATGAATGAATTGTGGTCAAGTATATGTATATGTTTAGGTAAATTTGTATGTTTACATTTGTGGTGCCTTGTATGGCATATTGGTTGAATGGATTTGGTCTTTTGAATTGGTCATTTCATGCATGTTTGGTAAGGTTTTGATGCTTTGAATGTGTACACAAAATGCTTTTAGGTACATGCTTGATTGGGTGATAGAAATGACTTGCTTTTGGCCAATTTCATGGCCATACAGCCTGAGACACGGGCGTGTGATTCAGCTATGTGTGACACATGGCTATGCGACACGGCCATGTGTCACCTACAGGTTTTAATGCACACAAGTCAGGCAGTTACACGCTAACAGATGGCCTGGTACATGGGCGTGTGAGGCTATTTTGAGAGTTACACAGCCTAGCACATAGGCGTATGGCTTGGCTCTGTGACCTAATTCAAACAGTTACACGGCCATGCGACATGGCCGTGTGAACCCTGCAGTTCAAATTTTCTAACTTTTTTATGTACTTTCCAATTGATTCTAATTTAGTCCCGAATTGTTTCTGATGTGTTTTTAAGGCTTCAAGGGCTCGATTTAGGGGCGATTTGTATGAATAAACATCTTTATGTCTTGATTGTCAATGTATGAAATGTATGTTTTAATGTTTCATTTTTACGGTAATACTCCGTAACCCTACTCCAGCGACGGATACGAGTTAGGGTTGTTACAGGTGTAGACGGTGATAACAATGAGAGAAAGAAAGAAAATTGAAAAGAAAATATGAGAGGAAGAGGGTGAACGACTAGGGTAGGGAAAAATTGAATTAAAGGCTAAAAAATACAATAAAAAGTTGTATTTATACTTAGGGTTCAAGGGTATGGATGACATATACATTAAGAAACAAGGGATTTTGCAAAATTTAATTATTTCGCAAGGGAAAAGTGTAACACCCCTTACCCGAGTCCGAGACTGAAGCTGGGCACGAGGCATTACCTGACTTAAACGCATGCATTCAATCTTTTTTGAAATGGAAAAACTAGGTCAAATTAAAACTTTCCTTTCATAGTTCGTTGATTCCTAATATGGGCTTACGAGGCTCGAATCATACTTTGGAAACGGTTGGGAATTAATTCAATCGCTTATGAAAACTTTGGAAAATATCACTTGAAATAGGGCACACGGCCGTGTGGAAGGGCAACACGCCCATGTGGCCCTGTTGACTTGGCTGTGCCAAAGGCCCGTGTGGTTCACACGGCCTAAGCATAAAGGAACACGCTTGTGTCCCAAGCCCGAGTGAATTAAATTCCAAATTCAAACCTACAGGGGTTTTTACACGGCCTGGCACACGCCCGTGTCCGTGGCCCGTGTCCCTCACACAGTCATGACACGCTCGTATCTTTGCCCGTGTCTAAAAACCTTGATATTCTGTTTCTAACGTCAGCAAAAAAGTAGGGGCACACGACCAAGGCACACGCCTGTGGCCGGAGACCGTGTCTTCCACAAGGCTGAGACACACGGTCGTGTCTCTGCCCGTGTATTTACTACCATGCATACTAACTTGCAAATTTGAGGTGCAGGGGACACACGGTTGAACAACACACCCATGGTGCTGACCGTATATCACACACGGCCTAGACACACGCTGGTGTGTCTACCTATGTGGACAATATAAGGTTATCTACCAAGCCCCTTGCCACCCTGAAACACAATCTATCATACCAACTTTATCACAACAAGATTTCTCAACCAAGCAACCATAACTAAGGCCTATATACCTTTCATACATATTCAACCATGCCAACAATTTCACATTCACTAAAGGTTTTCTTGCATTCACATAATAACTTTCAATATCGGCCATTTTTCATGGCCTTATACAAAATGAGTCAAGTATTAAATTAAGCCAACACGTTTGGCCAATTAACAATGACACAAAACTCAAAAATCAAGATCCTATACATTCCATAATCAAAACAAAAGAACTAACTATACCGAGTGCTTCAAGTGATATTGTGACTAGCTTCTCCGATGTAGGCAATGATCCTCGAGCTACTTTGGCGGCACTATAAGAAAATGGAAAGGAAATGGGGTAAGCATAAAACTTAGTAAGTTGCATGTAAATAAACATCAACTGATTATCATACATCAATAGGCTCCTAAGATTTCATGGCTTGTTCAGGAAAACAATAAATAGACATAAGCGTAACTTACTCATCACCATCCAATACAATTCATATAACATAGATTGAGCCCACAACTCATGCATTTCAAGTAGGTACTTGTACCACTCATCATATGGTTATAATTTTTCTCATTTTGACATAAATCCATAAATCTTCCGTTGAACCATTTGGAATACTACAGGATATTCAATAGTCTCAAACATGGGATAAGATGCCGATGCCATGTCCCAAACATGGTCTTACACTGGCTAGCACATTAAAGTCGATGCCATGTCCCAGGCAAGTCTTACACTGACTTTCATATATCGAGGCCGATGCCATGTCCCAGATAGGTCTTACACTGGCTCTCCTCTATCGGTCGATGCTGTGTCCTAGACAGGTCTTACACTGACACACAATAAGCTGACGCCATGTCCCAGACAGGTCTTACACTAGGTTGTATATCCCGAGGTCGATGCATCTCTTAGACATGTCTTACACTAGCTCTCATCTCAATGCCGATGCATGTCCCAGACATGTCTTACACTGGCTCTCATGATGTGGCCGATGCATGTCCCAGACATGTCTTACACTAGCTCACATACCACCCAGTGTCATGGTATGAATATCCAAGTCTATTCCAAATGTTCAATCGGAAGTCTTTACTATAGTAATTTCTCGACATGTATTCTCATAATCACAATCAAACAATTTATGCAATATCAATTCATTCATGCATCATAGCAATATAGTTGCATTATTAACATACAACTTACCTCGGATTACAAAATGTAGGAGGTTAGATGATTTACTCTACTTGCTTGGCCTTCCCCCGGTCCAAGTCCGGTTTTCGTGTTTCTTGATCTAAAATAATAAAAATTCACTCATTTAACCTCTAAAGAAATTTAAGTAATCATAAGTTCACATTTTTGGCAAAATAACCATTTTGCCCTTAGACTTTCACAAAATGACCATTTTACCCGTAGGCTCGAAAATCGATTTTTATCAAATATCTTCAAATATTAAGCCTAGCCGAAACCATTTTTACTCTTATAGTGACCCAAAATTCCCATTGTTTCACAACATTACTATCCATTTTACAAACTTTACAAAATGGTCCTTTTAAGGTTTTCATGAGAAGTTCTTTCACAAAAGTTGTTCACTACACAACTAAGATTCATTTTATTCCATAAAAGCTCAGCAAACATCATAAATCCTTTCATGGAAAAATCCTATACTATCAACCATTTTGCAAAATGGTCCCCCCATTAGCTAGCTCATGCCATAAGGGTTCCAAAAGCACAAAAATTATAAAAAATAACCTTCAAATTGACTTACTTGCAAGAGGATAGCTTGGCTAAATTTTAAAGCTCCAAGAACCTTATTTTGCTAAGAAATTTCGGTGAAGAAGAAGAGGTGAAAGGGATGATATCATTCTTTTGTATTTTATTTCTTTTTAGTCAATTTAGCCACCAAATTTTCACCTAACATTGACTTTTCTATCCCTTTGTCTCCTATGGCCGGCCACCTCTCTAAAAAAGGTTCTATTTTCCCTTTAAAGGCCTCCACAATATGAATCATAGTCAATTTACAGCTTTAGCTAACAAAATAGGACTTTTGCACTTTATGCGATTTAGTCATTTTTCACAATTAAGCATACAAACGCTAAAATCAATTCACCAAATTTTTCATAGACTAATATAATCATACTATGACACCAAAATAATAATAAAAGTAATTCTTCAACCTCGGATTGATGGTCCCAAAACCATTGTTCTGACTAAGCCTAAAACCAGGCTATTACAAAAAGATTCAAACTTAGGGCCTCATTTAATTTCCATGCTTTCTCATATTTCTTTTAACCATTAGGCTTTTCCTTATTCTTAAAATAATTTTGAAATATTTATTTTAGAAATAAGACATGTTTCATACTAAGGCTTAAGGCAAAATTTTCAAAATAATAAAAATGATGCAAGAAAAGGAATTTGAACTTGGGTTTCAAGAAACGTTTAACTAACACTTAAGCAACAAAGCAATACCACATATATTTCCTAAAAATGCATAGATAATCTTAAAAATTAAGGCATGACCACTCTCTTTCGATTTACAAACCCAAGTCTACTAACCCCTAGTTTTTAGGATATTACAATGTCAAAATAATGATATGCATGTAGATATCATATTGATGATTAAGTGAGAATAACTTACTTAATCAATTGTCTAAAATAATGCACTATTCCAATATTAAGAATTCGGATCCGAGCGATTCAAGATTAAACACTTTATAAATGTGCAAATAGACATTAATGTTAGAATCAACCTAAAGAGATGGAAAGGAAAAGAATGAGATTAGAAACTTTTAACACCATTTACATTATTCCAAGGAAATAGAAGGCTCTATGATCCCACGGTGGTTCTGTTAAGAGGGAGGAGTGGTGACTAACAAATCACAATAACGTAAAATAAAAAGGGAAGATTAGCAAAAGAATGTTAATAATCATTCTCTAATCGAAATATTGGTGCAAGAAAAATGAATAAAAATTCAATTACGAACTAGGGAATGAGATGAGGAAGAGAAATAGAGAAAAATATAAAGGACAACGGTGGCAGTGATGCGACAATGCGATGACGGAGGTGGTGGTGATGAGGTGGTGGTTTGTTCAGCTAATGGTGGTGGAAGGTGGAAGAAAAATGGAATAAAAGGTGTGGTTTAGGGTCTAAAAAGAAAGAAAAAGATGAAAATGGGAGGAGTAAATAAGGAGGGGTGACAAAAGGGAAAGGAGGAAAAACAAAATGAAAGAAGAATGTGGTTGATGGATACCATAGGTGGGATGGATGTTCAACTAGGTAATTCGAAGGAAATGGCATATATGGGAGACAATGGCATGGAAAGGGGATCAATGGGAGACATGTGGAGTGAAATGGGGGCCGAGGGATGAAGGTTGACTTACAAAGAAGGAAAGAAATCTTCTTAATAAGGCAACAAAGGATGGACAGCTAAGGGTTGTTTGACTAAGGATTTATGTCAAAAAAATTAAAAAAATATGAGGATGTGGTGAATTGAACATAAGGCCTAGGGTAATTTTTCTAGGCTCCTAACCACTAGGTTAATTCACTTACTCATTCACAAACTAACAGAAGTAAAATAAAACATGGGATGTGACATTAGCATGGAAGACCAGCTCACTTCAGTGGTCATAACTAATTCCTATGTCGGGTTCTACTCAATCAACTAGTCACTAACCTAGCAGGATCTCTCGATCTTCCACAAAACTAATGAGTCGACAAGAACTATTTATCTCTTAAACTCATAGTCTAGATCAGATTAGGGTAAGGGGTTCACGAATAGGCAATACCAATTTTGGGTTAATTCCCACCTAAATGACTTCATAGGGTTGTTAGACCTAGGGTTTAAGTTCTTCATATCCTAACTAGTTGATCCATAAAAAAAACCCTACATAGAAATTAATTGCTCCAACGTCCACTTGCTAATCCTTCATAAGAGGATTAGTTCCTCATGGATTTCATAAACAACATAAACATGATAAAGAAGATAAACATGAATAATAAATCAAAAGTAAAAGTTTAAGAGAAATCCTAAATTGTATTGATAAATTGAAAGCACGGAAATCTATAAGAGTTTGATGAATCTACAAATCCTATTCTTCGTCTAACAAAAGTGAAAATAAAACTGTAAAGAAATCCTAAGTACAAAGGAAACTAAAAACTGAATAAAAGTTGCAATCTAAACTAGAATAAAATTTTTAAAATATAGAAAAGATTAAAGATACTCAAAAGTTGTTTATGAATTGTTTAGTGAAGTCGTCGTCATTCACTGACCTAAATCGACTGATGTTTCCTTGTTAAAGTTCATTGTGTGGACAAAAATGCCCTCAGCTTATTAATTCTTCACATCAAGCCATTTTCGTGACATCCTCTGCCTTATGTCACGACACTGGTGGCAGTTTGTATGCTCAGGCTTGGATTCAGGGTTGTGTCATGACACCAAAGACAGTTTTACTCTTTTGGGTATACTGCTTACTATGTTGTGACATTGACCCCTCGTGTTGCAACATAGTGATCAATTTTGTGTTCTCGTGCCTCTGAATGATGTCTTAAACACTCACCAAACACATTAGCCTTCTTTTAGGCCTACTTTGGCCCCTAAGGTCATATAAACAGCTCAAATCATGCTTTTTATTATTCGAGAACTAAAAGTGAAAAACTAAGTAAAACATAATGAAATTTTCTTTTATATAATCTCTTTAAGTACAAAAAATGGTTTAATCTGTTATGACAAATTGTGATAGATCACCTGGGATGCACTAGAGTTTTTTGTAAAAAAGAAAGACATTTCAATGAGACTGTGCCTTGATTACCGACAATTGAACAAAGTCATGATGAAGAACAAATATCTGCAACCTCGCATTGATGATTTTTTTGATCAATTGAAAGGGGAGTCAGTGTTTTCAAAAATTGATCTTTCATTTCGGATATTATTAGCTCGGGAATAAAGAGGTAGATGTACCAAAAAATGCCTTTCAGACCGAGTACGAACACTATGAATATTTAGTTATGTCATTTAGGTTGACAAATGCTCCAACTGTGTTTATGGATCTAATGAATAAACTATTTCAACCATATTTAGATAAGTTTGTTGTTGTTTTCATGGATGATATACTGATATATTCGAGAAATGAGGTTAAGCATGCCCAGCATTTGAGCATTGTGTTGCAAACATTGCACAAGAAATAGATGTATGCAAAATGTAGCAAAAATAAGTTCTGGCTTTGAGAAGTCAGGTTTTTAGGTCATGTAGTAAGAAGTTGATCCTAGTAAGATTCCAACTATACTGATTTGGAAACCTTCAAAAAATATCATTGAAGTAAGAAGTTTCATGGGTTTGGCTGATTATTATAGATGTTTTGTTGAAGGTTTCTTAATGATTGCATTGTCGATGAAGAAACTATTGCAAAAAGATGTTAAGTTTGTTAGATCAATAAATATCGATAAAGCTTCGAGTGTTGAAAATGATGTTAACAGAAGCTCCCATATTAACTCAACTATAATCCGGGAAAGAATTTGTGGTATGTAACAATGCTTCACTTAGCGATTTGGGTTGTGTCTTGATTTAGGAAGGCAAATTTGTGGCTTATGCTTCTCGACAGTTGAAACCACACGAGAAAAACTATCCAATGCATGATCTAGAACTTGTAGCTATTATGTTTGCTATAAAAATTTGGTGACATTACCTGTACGGAGAAAAGTGCCATATATTCACCAACTATAAAAATTTGAAATACTTGATGTCCCAAAAAGAGCTTAATTTGAGATAATGCAGATGGCTAGAATTGTTGAAAGACTATGATTTAATCATCGACTATCACCCAAGGAAAGCCAATGTTGTTGCAGATGCTTTCAATAAAAAATAAATATTTTCTTTAATAGCCATGAACACCCGTCTGATGCTTGAAAGCTCGATTTTGGCTGAATTGAAAGCTAAACCAATATTTTTTCCACAAATCCGTGAAGTATAGAAAAATGATGTTGAGTTGATTGCTAAATGAGAATAGGTCGAAAAGTGCAAGATATTGAGTTTCGTATTGGTGAGGATAATAGTTTGTATTTTCAAGATAGATTATGTGTGCCGAACAATTCTCAAATTAAACGAGAGATTTTATGGGAAAACTCACTATAACAATTACTCGATTCATCTTGGTAATAACAAAATGTACAAAAACTTGAAACAAATGTACTGGTGGCTTGGTATGAAACGTGAAATTTCAGAATTTGTTTCAAAATGTCTGCATGGTATCAAATTCCATCAGGGTTGCTACAACTTATTATGATTCCTGAATGGAAATGGGAACGAGTCACCATGGATTTTGTGTCAGGGTTACCCTTAACATCGAGAAATGAAGATGCAAGATGGGTTGTTGTTAATCAATTAAAAAAATCCACACATTTTATCCCTATACGTACAAATTATTCACTCGAAAGGTTGGCAAAATTGTATGTTTTTGAGATCGTCAGATTGCATGGTGTATCGTTGTCAATTAATTCTGATCGTGATCCAAGGTTTACCTCTAGATTTTGGGGTAAGTTACACGAGACTCTGGGTACTAAATTGAATTTTAGCACAATATTTCATCCATAGACTAACGGTCAGTCTAAGAGAGTAATTCTGATACTCGAGGACATGCTCAGATTTTGCATTCTTGAATTTGAAAGTAACTGAGAAAAATTTCATTCGTTAGTTGAATTTGCTTATAACAATAGTTACCAGTCGAGTATTAAAATGGTCTCTTACAAAGCTTTATATGATCAAAAGTGCAGAACCCCATTGTACTAGACTGAATTGAGTGATAAAAAGGTTTCGGGTATAGACTTGATTCGTGAAATCGAAGAAAAATTTAAGGTTATACGAGATTTTTGAAAGCTGCTTTTGACCGTCAAAAATCGTACGCCAACTTAAAAAGAAAAAACATTGAATTTTAGGTTGGTGATAAAGTGTTCCTAAATGTATTGCCCATGAAGAATGTAACGCCCCTAACCCGAATCCGTCACCGGAATAGAGTTACGGAGCATTACCGGAGTTACCGATTCATTTATTAGATATTTCATTAATCCGATATCTTTTTTTTTCGACGTTCAAGTCTCGTATTCAAGTCATCCGGATCTTTATAAAGAAATTTGATCGTCGTTTTCATTTATTTCATGTTATAATACATTCAACTAATGCTCTAAACAAAATTATCATTTTACCCCTAAACTTTTAATTAATGACAATTTCATCCTTAGGTTAAAATAAAATAAAATTGTTGCAATTTAATCCTTATTTCCAGTCGTTATTCTCACACAAATTGATAACAACCTATGAATTCTATAAAATGTCAGAATTTTCCATAATTTCAACACTTTTCAATTTAATCCTTAAAACATGTTTTTCCTTAATCTTGAGCTAAATTAATAATTTCATTCAATTTTGTAATTTAAATAATAAAATAATCCATTTCATGCAAATTGGTCATTTCTAACATTTTTTTACAAAATTGCCCATAAAATTTTACTTTTATTCAATTTAGTCCATGAGCCTAAAACATACAAATTAGCCATGCTAGCTGAATATTCATACATATTTTCCTCCTCCCCCTCTCCATTCCACATCCTTAATTTATATAACATGCAACAAGTAACATTATCAATAATTTCACTATTTACTTATGTATATTCAAAACTATCCATTTGCATTATAGTCACTAAATTATTTATATCTTAAGCTACAGAACTCGAAATTAAGATACTCTAATTTTCTCTGAAACTAGACTTACTTATCTTATTACCATAAAATTTTCAGAATTTTTGGTTTAGCCAATAAGTACAGTTTATTCTTTAAAGTTGCCCTGTTCATTGTCTACGGTTTCGACCCTTCTTCACTAAGAATTAATTATCTCATCATACGAGATTTGGATGATGTTACCGCTTATTTTTATTGAAAATAGACTCTTTAAGGATTTTAAACATATAAATTTAATCCCTTAATTATTTTTCTTCGAGTTTTGATTATTTTCCAATGTCAGAACAGGGGAACTCGAAATCATTCTGACATTGTCTCACAAAACTTATTATATATCATGATTTACAATTTCATTGCTTACATCGTTTCTTCTATGAGAAACTAGACTCAATAAGCTTTAATTTCATATTTTATTCATCCCATAATTAGATTTATACAATTTTTGGAGATTTTTCAAAGTTAGACTATTGTCTGTCCAAAATCGTTTTAGTGCAAAATGTTGATTTTCATTTTGCCACAAATTTCACAGATTCATACAATTCAGTCCTTACTTAATTAACCCTCAATTAAAATAATTTTCTCAATTAATACTTTTCCTAGACATTATAAGTTATTTCATAACTATTTAAATTCGAATTTCCACATAAAACTCTAACTTCAAACTCTTTTACAATTTAGGTCCCAAACATTCACTTTCTATTCAATTCTTTCAATAAAATCAGCCTATAAACAATTTAAAGCTCTAATTCTATGTCAAATCATCATATACTTCCAGCACATATTCATAGAAACTTTCAATTTCTTTCATAGAATCAAGAACTAATGAATTCAACAAATGAACCTAGTTGTAAAAGTCACAAAACACAAAAATTTCAAGAAATAATCAAGAATTGAACTTACTTGCAGTAAAAATATGAAAAACCAGCTTAAGGGAACTCTTCCATGGTGTTTTGCTAATGAGAATGCAGAAAAATAAAGAGAAATCTAGATAATTCCACTTTAGTCCTAGCTTTATTAAGTAAATTTTGCAATTTTGCAATTTTTTTTAATTCTCCTTATTTTCTTGGTGATTTCATGCTCTTGCCGTCCAGCCCAAATAGACCATGGGTCTATTTGCCTTTTAAACCCTCTTTCTTTTATCATTTAAGCTATTTAATCATTTCCCACAATTTTGCATTTGATACAATTTAGTCCTTTTTGTTCAATTAGCTATCAGCACTTTAAAATTTCTTGACGAAACTTTAATACTAACTTATTAACACTCCATAAATATTTATAAAAATATTTATGGCTCGATTTAAAATTCCCGAGGTCTCGATACGTCATTTTCAATTTTAATTATTTTAATATATATATATATATTTAGTACATTTCACTATTTCAAAATTTTTCCTAACTTCACATTTAACTTATACTCACTAAATTAATAATATTTCCTACTCATTTGTCGGATTTAGTGATCTCGAATCACTGTTCCGACACCACTAAAAATTAGGCTGTTACAACTCTCCCCCCTTTAGGGATTTTCGTCCCCGAAAATCTTACTAGAAGAAGTTTCTTTCAACACTCATAAAACACCTTTAATAACTTCTCAGAATCACAATTTGATTTAACCTCGAATGTAACACCCCTAACCTGAATCTGAATCCCGGATTAAGGCTAAGAGGTATTACCGAACTAAACATTTAATTATCTCATTCACAGTGTCAATAAACATAAACAGAGATCGAGTTGAAATACATACTGATATTTAAGTTATACGCCATTTTCGTATGGCCAAAATATTTACAATTTCAAAACATAGTTATCATCAGCCTAACCTATACATGCCATATCGAGTCCAAAATATAACTATACCAAAAGATCGATAGTGTGATGAACTGTTGAACGATCCCCGAGTCGGTGGCCAAAATCAACAATCTATAAAACAGAGAAATAAAGAACAAAGTAAGCTTTCAAAGCTTAGTAAGTTTTAAGCATCACAAACAATTAAAGACTTATCGAACATCGAAACATTCATTCACACTTAAGTATCATTCTTTAGTACTAATAATTCACAAAAATCATTGACTGAATGTACATGAGTACATAAAGAAATTTTAACATATAATTCATATACAAATATACCATGACCGATTAAATCATTCTCATATTCAAAAATATAACCATTAATCATATTTATATATATATATTCTTCTTTGATGCTAATGATTCACTTCGAAATCAATTCACCGATTGTAATATCCTAATTTTGGGCCTAGTCGGAATAACGGTTTCGTGACCACAAAATTCGAGATAGAAATAATTATTTTATGATTATTTTGAGGTCTATGATATGATTGCATGATTGTGTGAAAATTTCGTGAAGAAATTTTATGCATAAAGTGCTTAAATTGAAATTAGGGACTAAATCGAATAATTTGTAAAACTTGCATTCTAGAAGTTTCTAGTATGAAATTGTTTTAAAATATTAATTAGGAGGTCTTAACTAGAAATTTTACCAATTTCTAAGTCTATGGACAAAAATTGGACATGGATGGAATTTTTGGAAAGTTTAGTAGTAAGGGCATTTTGGTCATTTAGGATGAATTAAAATACAAAATTAAAAGCCAATTTTGCTCATCTTCAACCCCATGGCCGAATATAGCAAGGAGAAACCATGTCTAGGGTTTTTCAAGCTTCCAAGCTCGATTGTAAGTCCGTTCTAGCCTCGTTTTTAATGATTTTTACGTTTTTGGAGTCCCGGTAGCTCGATTAAGCTTATGCTAGCAATAATTCAACCTAGGGTTCATATTTGGAAAAATACCCATAGGTGAAATTTGTGTATTTTGGTGTTTTATGATAGAATATGAGGTTTTAAATTATGTTAGACAACTTGTGCTACTCAGTTTTAAGCGAAAACTAGCAAAAGGGCTTAATCGGTAAAAATACCTAATAGTCATAAGTACATGTTAGAGTGAGAATTTGATGTTTCCATAGAAGGGAAAAATGATCAAAATGTCATAAAAAATAAGAAAATAGGCTGAAGTTTAATTTACGAGCTTTGGGGCAAAAGTGTAAATATGCAAAAGTTTAGGGGCAAAACTATAATTTTGCCAAAATATGATTTTGGGTCAATTTGAATAATGTGAGTCCTAATTAGACTATATTTTAAATGATAGAGCAAGGAAAACTAAAATTCGGGCTAAAATAGGGAAAATACCAAGTTGTGGACGAAATGGTAAAAGTAGCCATTTTCGAGTACAAGGTAAGTTCATATGTAAATGTTGGTAACATAGTTATTATTTTAAATGTTTTTATGTTATTTAAATGATATGATAATTATTATGAAATATTATACTCGTGATAATTGTTTGATAATATGTCAAATTGTGTGATATACTTGGAAAATGTGAAATACTACCGAGTATCGGTATCGGCATTCCGTAGAAGATGGTTGAGACACATGATTGGGAAAAAGGTCCCGTTGAACCTTAGGAATGGATTAGGATACAAGTGACATGTCACTAGGATATTTGGGCATCCGAACTCGTTGAGTTGAGTCCGAGTTCACTTATGGATGCGAATGTCAGAACTCGTTGAGTTGAGTCCGAGTTTGAGAGATGTAACTAGGCATCCGAGCTCGTTGAGTTGAGTCCGAGTTCACTTATGGATGTGAACGCCTGAGCTCGTTGAGTTGAGTCCGAGTTCACATATGGGCGGGTTACATGGTAGCTTGGCTACATATGTGGCACTTATGTGCAAACTTTCCATGTATCCGAATTATATTCCGATGTGTTCAACGGGTAAAATTCTACTCAAATGGAGGAATACTCGAGATGAAAGGGACGTATTGGTAAGTGTTGTGAAATGAATACTTTGAACAGGTATGTACTTAACCCTTGGGTTGAAAACTCGATATAACAACAATATGGTAAGATGATAAATGAAAATGTGATATGAATGTCTCGGTGATGATTATGCAAATGATGTTTTATGTTTGCGTATATAGTTGTGTTACTTGCTATTTGCATGTGAACTTACTAAGCATTTATGCTTACTCCATCCTTTTCTTTCCTTGTAGTTTTGATAAGCCAGCTCGGAAATCGAGAACGGTCGGAGGTTCGCTCACACTATCTGTATACCATCTTGGCATAATGGCTTGTATATTTTGAGTATGGCATGTATAGCATTATAATCATTTTGATATATGGTCTTATGATATGGTTATTGAGTGGTATGGAAATGCTTGGTAATGATTAGCCATTGGAATGGCTAATCATGATCATATTTGGTGTTATGTATGTCAAATTACTAGCTAATCCATGGAAACCATGAAATAGGTAAAATTTACCATAAAATAGATTCTAACAGCAGCAGTGATGTAAATTTGAAAAATCACTAAAAATAGTAGAAATGGAATTAAATGATGAGCAAGTTATGAAATTTAAGCCTAATGAGTCTATTTTCATATGGATAAAAAAAACAGGCATATAAATTATACTTTATGAGATATTTGAAACCTTGTGAAACAGGGCCAGAGTGATTTCTGGATCCTCTATTCCGACTTTAAAAATTCATAATAAATTATAAAAAAATAATTAGAAGTCATTCTTTATATGTATAGATTACTTATTGAGTCTTTTTTTAATAGAAACAAACTTCAAAGTCATTGAAATTCTGTACAGAGAGATATCTGATTTGTAATACACAGAGGTCAGAGCAGTCAAACCCTGAAATGGGGGAGACTTTAACTAATACACTGTACTAATTGGCTTGACCAAAAATTCTATAAAACAATTAGTAAATAGATAAATGAGTCTATTTTTAGGGAAAATTGACGGAATTGGATTTTGAGTTTCGTAACTCGAGATATGAATTTTTAAGCGACTATGATGCAGATTGCTAGTTTAACTGGAAATTTTAAAAATAAATTGTTTGAGCTGCTTAAGTAATGAATTAAGTCTGTTAACACCTCGTGTTCGACTCCGGCGACGGTCTCGGGTACGGGGCGTTACACCGATGAGTAAGTAATACGTACCTGGACATTTTAAATGTATAGTACTTACTCGACGATGGTTTACTGCGAACATTCAATATCGTAATCTTACTTAACTTATCGGCATTAAGCCCGTTAGGTCTTAGGACTTGAAACCAATTACCAAAGACAAACTCAAGGAATTTAAACCCAAGACAATACCAGCTCGAAGCTCTGGGACTTTAGCCGGACATAGTTCCAGCATGTAGCTCGGACCTTAAGTCCGGATGTAATTCCAAAGACATAGCTGCGGACCCTAAGTTCGGATATAATTCCAAAGACATAGCTCATGGACCCTAAGTTCGGATATACATCATTGAATGTCATGCATACTTATTCGCAAGAAAATTCAATTCACATAACATCTCACAATCATAGTTCATTTATGCTATTCGAATAATAGCATAACATGGGCACCATTCATATAACTTTTGGCTCAATAACATACATAAGAATATATGTCCATTTACTTTCCAAGCTTAACTTCTAATGTCTATTCGGCTTTAAGCCTTAAACATAAATTATTTGTCACTCAACTATATTCAAATAGACTCAATAGATAGCAGTACAGTTATCATACACATATCAAGACATTATCAATTATGTACTAAATGTGACTATTCAAAACTTACCTCGGATATACTTGAACGGTTGCGGAAAGGCTACTCAATTACTTTCTCTTTTCCCCTATCCAACTTCGACCCTCTTTGCTCTTGAGCTTAAATTCAAAAATTTTAAACTAGTCATTATTCGACTATTCAAGCATTTCTTCAGAAATATAATATATATATTCGACTTTCACACACATAGATCATAGTAAGTTTATAAGAAAACATTAAGTAACTCATTAACAAATTTTTATCAATGATTACCACATAATCACAAATTCACAATAAGCTGTCTTCCTGAGCAACAGTCACCAAATTATTTATAACTGGAGCTACAAAACTCCAAATCAATTGCCGTCAAATTTCCCTAAAAATAGACTCATATATCTTTTATCCATAAAATTTTCAGAATTTTTAGTTTGGCCAATCAATACCAGATTTTTCTTAAAGTTTCCCCCTATTTCACTGTTTGACTAATCTGACCACCCTTTATTACGAATCAAATTTCTAATTGTACAGAAGTCAAAATATGTTCTCGTTGATTTCATTTGAAACTAGGCTCATTAAGATTTAATTAAATAGTTTATTCATCTTCTAACTCCACTCTCACAATTTATGGTGATTTTCCAAAATCACTTTACAGCTGCTGTCCCGTTCAGATTTATTACAATATACTAAATCACAACTCTTTGCATTCATATTATTAACCAAATATAGTTATGCAACCAAAACACAAATCATATATACCTTGTAATATGTATATCAAAATAACTCCAACCATGATCGGATATAACCGAATTTAAACATGAAAATTAAGCCATTTTCGAACTCCTATACTAAATCAATACATACCAAAAGCTGATTTTTACATATCCGTCAACTCGAACCTAAAACCATAACCGAATACTCAAGTACATATTATCTATTCTATTATTACAAGTTATGCACATGTGGCTAAAACAAATTGAACTATTTTGAACACAAATATCAACTAAAAATACAGCCATTTCCATATGTATATTTTACTCATGCAAAGACCATAACCGAATCAACCATAGATACCACCCAAATCATCAATTATTTTTTTTAACACACCTAACTACTCAAAATCAACCTTTCATACACTCATATCTAATATCATAGGTAATGCCAAATGTTCAAATTCAACTAAATTTAAAGATTTAACCTTCATTATTTTAATTAATCACTACCTATTCTTCAAAACTTCAAATACAAGGTAATTAACACATATACTTATTTTATTTTATTCCCACCATGACCGAAAGCTCAAATTCTTCCAAAACTCAAAATTTTAACATGGGTTGAAATAAGAACTTGATAACTAACTTAAAAGCAACTAAAATTTTAAGAACTAATAAAAATTCTTACCTTGATTTAAACCGAATGAAGTTTTCTCCCCTTTCCTCTCTTACATTTCGGCCAAGAAGAACAAAGGTGAAGCTTTGTTTTCATCACCCATTTTCTTTTTATTAATTCATTACTAAATTAAAATTATAAAGCCATTATAATTAAATAATACATATATTCTAAATAACATATCATCATGGCCGGCCACTACCGAAATAAAATGAATATTTGACATGCAAGTCCATCCTCTTTGTCACATGCATTAATAGGCCACTTAAGATTAACCTATCACATTTCAGAATTTTCTCCCATAAGTCCTATTTAATAATTTCACATACAATTGACCAAATTAAAACATGAAACTTTCACACGTGCATGTACACATACAGTAAGCATAGATTATAACGGTTAATTATTTTTATGACTCGGTTTTGTGGTCCCGAAACCACTTTCTGACTAGGGCCAAATTAGGGCTGTCACAACTCTCCCCCACTTAAGGAATTTTCGTCCCCGAAAATCTTACCAGTGAATAGATTTGGGTATCGTTCTTTCATAGATTTCTCGGTTTCCCATGTAGCTTCTTCGATCCCGTGTTTGAGCCATAACACCTTTACTAACGGAACCTTTTTGTTTCGCAACTCTTTCACCTCGTGAGCTAGGATACGAATCGGTTCTTCTTCATAACTCAAATCAGATTGAATTTCAACCTCTGATGGGTTAATTATGTGCGATGGATCGGATCTATAACATCGAAGCATCAAGACATGAAAAACGTTGTGAATCTTTTGAAGTTCAGGGGGTAAAATCAATCTGTATGCGACTGGCACAATTCGTTCGGATATCTCTTACGGCCCGATGAACCTCGGACTCAATTTGCCTTTACGGCCAAATCTGAGCACCTTTTTCCAAGGTGAAACTTTAAGAAATACTTTGTCTCCAACCTGATATTCAATGTCTTTTCGTTTTAAATCCGCATATGACTTCTGACGATCCGAAGCTGCCTTCAGACTTTCACGGATTACTTTTACTTTTTGCTCAGCATCTTTAATCAAATCGACCCCGAAGATTTTATTTTCACTAAGCTCGGTCCAAAATAACGGTGTACGACATTTACGACCATACAAAGCCTCATAAGGTGCCATCGTAATGCTTGATTGAAAACTATTGTTGTACGCGAATTCAATCAAAGGTAAATACCGTTCCCATGAACCACTAAACTCAAGGATGCAACATCTCAACATATCCTCGAGTATCTGAATTATCCGCTCTGATTGACCATCAGTCTGAGGATGAAAAGCGGTGCTAAAATGCAACTTGGTACCCAATGCTTCTTGCAATTTCTTCCAAAATCGATCTCTATCCGACACAATAGAAATAGGTACCCCGTGTAACCTTACAATATTTTTTTATTTTAATTGTGATATCTAGTACATGATTTTTTTTAATTGTGATATCTAGTACATGATTTTTTTAATTGTGATATCTAGTACATGATTTTTTCTTACATATTAAGTATTATATCTTATATTATAATCTATATATGTATATATTATTTAAAAAAGGTTCTCTTTTATTATTCTTTTATTATTTTAAATAGCTTACTTTTATTTGATTTATATTTTATACATTTTAATTTATTTATTTATCTTTAGTTTTCTCTTATTCGATATAGTAGGTTAAACTTCTACATACTATTTGTTTTCGTGTATTTGCATGAAATTAATTATTTATTGTGATTTGTATTATCATATGTGTATATTGCGATTTCATATTTGTTGCATTCATTATGCACTTCATTGTGTTTTGTATGTAGCAATAATATATGAACCTTTAGATTATTTATGATGATATATGCCCAAAGTGGTAATGTTTAATTTATGTCAAATTGTATATCATGCATCACTTTTGGGATAATTATTTTGCATGTTTATATGTTTTGCTGATTCATTTTCAATGTATGCTATGTGTATCTTTGTGGGTATGATGTTATGTAATTTTAAACATGTATATATCTAGTGTATGATCTTTGCATTATTGCCGTTGTATTGTTTAAATACATGTTTTATTTGCTTGTTATTGCAATATTCTATTTTTTATGGTTCTTCATACATCAATAAAAATGAGATTCCAAAATTTTCAAATAAAAAGGCAATGCTTGGTATTTGGAAACTTCGAGAAAGGTAGTGCCCTAACTTACTGGGTTGCAACTTTTCTCGTTGAGTTCGAATAGTCAAGCACCCTTCTAGGTTTTAAGGTTTTCAAAATACGAGTAACTATCTTGAAATTTCAAAGCGTTGTGTCCTAACTTACTGGATATGGCATTTTGTCATTGTAAGATAGGGATTTTCAAAAAGGGCTAGCTTAGCTTCGAATGTCTTAAAAATATTACTTCCTAACTTATTGGATGTAATATTTTGATTCATTTGATACAAGTGAACCTTAATTTTCGAAATTAAAATATTCTAAGGAGGATTGTATCTTAAAACTTTCAAATTTCCGACATTAAAGACACTTGATAATCAATTAGGTACCAATTTTTGGGCGTTACGAGGGTGCTAACCCTTCCTCATACGTAACCGGCTCCCGAACCCATTTTTTGATTTTGTAGACCAAAACTAATGATTGTTAAACAAAATGTTTTTAGAGGTGATCCAATCACACCTAAAAAGGTTGGTGGCGACTCCCGTTTTCATTTTTCTTAAAGTCGATTCCCATTTTCCAAAACCCGATTTAAAAATGGTTTCGACAGCTTGGCGACTCCACTGGGGACTAATAAGAGAGTCAAGCCGTATAATTGATTACCTTTTGTCTTAATGTCGAAAATTTGAAAAATTTTAAAATTCAATCCTCTTTGCATTACACGTGTCTGTATTATTGCATATGTTATATATCCTGATACGCATTGCATTTGCATGACCGTTGTGGTCACACCCTTAAGTGAGAGTGAGAGACTACGCCTTCGTGAGGTTTTCGCCTCCGTGCAGGATAGTGGATCACTTTCGGGATACATCCGTACCTATGGTTTCGTGAGATTTTCATCTTCGTGTAGCCATAGGGAAATGTATTCCTCTGAATTGAACTCATTTGAAATGAGCCTATAATGGGTAAGAATCAAGGAATCTGCTGGTTCAGGTATCTCAAACTTTAGAACTAGCCTCATATAGAAAAACTGTAAGAGCCCAACTTAGTTAGAGCTATACTTTAGATATTACCCTTATAAATTATCATTGAGATTTATTGATATCATGTGATACTGACTATTTCTTTTCTTTTGTTTGCATGTCATTTTGCATTTACAAAGGTATCAATTCACGGTCAGTTTCTAAGTTAGGAAGTTTTATTATGGAGAACGGACTTCTTGATAGAGTGGAGGGCAACGCCGATGTTCATAGATGGTCAGAGCAAACTCAGCTACAAAAGGGAGACAGTATAACTATGGGATATGTGTCGGAGCTGTCAGATTATACTCGTATTAGTGTCACACAGAATAATCTCCAAGAGCTTAAGGAAATTTGGGATCAGTGGGGCAATGGGACCAAGCAGTTATTCCACGATAATTACGGAGATTTACCTTACTTGCTCGATATTCAGGTAGATGAGCACTTGTTCCGAGCCCTTGCTCAGTTTTGGAACCCGGCGTACAGTTGTTTCACTTTTGGGGAAGTAGATTTGGTACCTACCGTGGAGGAGTACACTGCCTTACTTCGTTGTCCCAGGTTTCAGAGTGATAGGATCTATTCTCGAGCTACTTGTGTCCCTACCTTTTGGAAGAAATTAATGACCATTACGGGAATGAGCGAGCAGTGGATCACGACCAGAATTAAAGAAAAGGGTGAGTGCAAGTGCATTTCGTGGGACGCTTTGAAAGATCTAATTTTGACACACCCCGATGAGACGAAGAAGGTAGACGTGTTTTCCTTAAGTTTGTATGGACTGATGGTTTTCCCTAGCGCTTCGGGATAAGTGGATGAGGCAACCACGGATCTTTTTCATCGGTTCAGTAAAAGAGTCACTTCTGTCCCTGCGATTTTGGCGAAGACATTCAGGTCCTTAGGTGCATGTAGGAGGGCTGGTGCAGGCAGGTTTATAGGGTGTGCTCAGTTACTTTTGGCTTGGTTCTATAGTCACTTTCGATTGATTGATGGGATTGTTTGTCGGGTTTCCTTTGAGAACTACCCCTCGTTGAAAGATATAGTAGCCTCATCTAGGAAAGTGGATGTGCCACAAGAGAATTGGATAGCATTACTTCGGAATCTTCAGTCGGAGGATGTTGAGTGGAGAGCTCCATGGATGGTTCTTGGTGAGATACTTTATCGATGCGGCAGCTTTGATTGGGTTCCCCTGTTGGGAATTTGGGGTGCCATTGGTTGTGCCCCTTTGCTCGTGCTAAGGCAGCATGGATTGAGACAGTTCGTACCAGCGACTCATGGGTTGGCTCAAAGTGAGTTTGTATATAGAGGAGCCGATTACAAGAGGAAGGTTAGCGAGGTTTCTAGTTCTTGGAACAAGACTTGTCAGTTGAAGGGAGTGGCCATTAATCCTACTACGACACCGAAATATGTCGAGTGGAGGAGTAGAAGGATTAACGATAATGTCCCAATGACAAAAATGGAGGAAGTTCGACCAATGGAGGAATATCTACAAGTGATACCCTCGGAGCTTGATATCATGAAGCAAGAATTTAAGAGAAAGAATTTGGAGCTTGAAAAGAAGATAGAAAAGCTTGAGGAGGAGAAGATGTACCTGAGTCCAGATGTTAACCTGCAAAAGAAGGAGGTTGAAAAAGTTAGGAAGGAAAAAAAGAAGGTTGAGGAAGACCGAGATGATTTAAAAGAGGAGTATAAGAAGGCACAAGTATCTTTAAAGCGAGTGGGGTTAGGAAGGTCTTCAGAACAGTGGCAGAAAGAAGTTCAAGTGGAAAAAGCTAGAGCCGAGTATTGGGAGAGGAAGTTCCAAGAGATGCGGTCGCAGAATTTGGCATTAAAGGAAGAGAATAAAGGGTTGAAGACCAAGGTAACTGAGCTTGGAAGATCCCTACGGTCGAGTTAAATGAGCTAAAAAGAAAGGTTGAAGATTTGCAAGTGACATTGCATGATGGTAAACTTCGAATTGAGCAGCTTGAGGCGCAAGAGGATTGTATAAAAGGAGAGCTCCATCAAGTTAAAGGTCAAGTCAGAGGCAGGGATTACATTATTGGGGAGGCTATAGCCCAGATCTGAGAGATTACATTATTGAATATGTTCGAGACTTAGCAGTACGAGCTGATCCGTTGAGTATGATGTATGAGTTAGTGTCTGATAAAGGTCGAGAGTTAGCCTTTTTATTAGATAAAGTTAGAACTTTGGGCATTAGGGCAAAGGCGTATATGTAATCCATTTGTATGTAAAGATATTCTTTTTCTAAATAAAGTTTTCTAAATGAGATTGAATCGAGATCGATGCCTTTTTGCATTCTTACATTTGCATTACATCACATCATAAGCATTCAAAGTTATAGAAAGACCCTAATTAGTTAAAGTTTACTTCCAGAGAGGTAGAAAAGAAAATCTGGAAATCACACATCCTTACGGCACTCACACTAAAACTAAGAGTATGGATCAAAGGTTCGAACAATTTCAAAAGGATATGCATGACCAATTGCAAAAACAGTTGGCCAAAATGCAGGATGACATGAGGGAGCAAATGCTAGAGGCTCAGAGGAATATGATGGCTGAAATGGCTCAGCTGCTAAGGGCTACAGATAAAGGGAAAGCTCCCGTGGCTATCACTGGTGAGGAAGGTGAGGATCATCCTTCGGGTTTTACTCCGTCTCATGTGCCACTGCAAACCGAGGCACCTCCTAGAAGGCCATCTGTCACTGTAAGGCCTCAACATGGGCCGGTTGATGCTGGAATCCCCGTGAATTTCCCATCTGGGTCAGGAAATAATTTGGGCGATAGTCCGATCAACCCTATCACTCCTGATCTGGATATGATGGAGAGGGAAAGAATGGCAATCGAATCTTCAAAACAGTTGGAGGATCGTTGTAAGTGGTTGGAGGAGAAGTTTAGGGTTTTAGAAGGCACTGGCAATCATCATATTGATGCCAAAGACTTAAGTTTGGTCCCAGACTTGGTACTTCCTCATAAATTCAAGATGCCGGAGTTTGAAAAGTACAACGGGACTACTTGCCCAGAAGCACACATAACAATGTTTTGTAGGAGAATGACTGGGTATGTGAACAATCATCATATATTGATCCATTATTTTCAAGATAGCATAGTAGGAGCAGCGGCTAGGTGGTACAATCAGTTGAGCTATGCAAGAATCGGTTCATGGAGAGATCTTGCACAAGCCTTCATGCAACAGTACAGCCATGTGACTGATATGACGCCAGACAAGATCATGCTTCAAAACATGGAGAAAAAGCCTAATGAAAGTTTTAGGCAATACGCACAACGATGGAGGGAGGTGGCAATGCAAGTACAACCACCACTGTTAGAAAAGGAGACCACCATGTTGTTTATCAACACTTTGAAGGCGCCGTTCATCACTCACATGATTGGAAGCACCACAAAAAGTTTCGCGGATATAGTTATGGCAAGATAGATGATTGAGAACGCCATAAGGGGTGGTAAAATTGAGGGGGAAACGACTAAAAGATCAGCCCCAAGGAGAAAGGACAACGAGGTGAATAACATGAATAGTCTCAACTCGAGGACAATCACAGTTGGTCAACCCAAAGTAGCTGCGGTCGAGCAACAAAGTACTCAAGGACAGGAATCGGGCACAAGACAGAATTCGGAAAAGATGCAATTCACGCCTATCCCTATGACGTATCGTGAGCTTTATCAAAGCTTATACGATGCACATGCCATTGCTCCATTTCACCTGAAATCACTACTGCCATTGTACCCCAAATGCTATGATGAAAATGCTAAATGCGAATATCATGCAGGAATACCGGGGCATTTGATTGAAAACTGCACCGGATTCAAGAAGGCCGTGGAGAGGCTTATCAAGATGGGGGTTGTGAAATTCGATAGTACCCCTAATGCTGAAAATTTGTTACCAGATCATGGTAATCAAGGAGTGAATGCCATTGATGAAACTAGGGAAGAAAGAATCAAGGAAGATATTGCTAAGATGAAGACACCCATGAAAGTAATATGGGAGGAGATGGTGAAGAGAGGTATGTTGACCTCTGGAAAAGGTAGAGAAAGAATAGGGGACTATTGTGAATTCCATTGAGAGGTGGGTCATATGATCCAAAATTGCGAATAGTTAAGGCCATGGTGCAAGGCTTTATGGTTAACAAAGAGCTACAAATTTTTGAGGGTAGTTCTTGCAAAAGACAAATATGTGTGCTGGAAAATGAACAACAAGGAATCAGCCGACCAAGAATTATTATTTCCTTGCCGGGGAATAATGAAGTGGGGGCACAAACTGGGCCCAAGGTCGTCATCCATAAACCCACTCCTTTCCCTTACAAGGATGACAAGAGGGTACCATGGAGCTATGACTGCAGTGTAACAGTACCTGAGGGGAGAGTATAGCCAGTGCGTCTAGGGGCGTGCAAAACGAAGGTTCCCATTCACGAAGTGGGAAGCGTTATAATGGGGGGCATCAGAGTAGAGCCCACGAAAGTAAAGGATGTTGACGTTGAGAAGAGGAAAGAGGTTGAAGTGCCTGTCAAGGAGTCGGTAAAGGAGGAAGAGGCTAAGGAGTTTCTAAAGTTCCTTAAGCATAGCGAGTATAGTGTGGTCGAGTAGTTGCGTAGGCAGCCAGCGCGTATATCAGTATTAGCCCTACTTCTAAGTTCTGAGGTGCATCGGGATGCATTGTTGAAGGTACTTAACGAAACATATGTCACCCACGACATATCCGTTAACAAGTTGGACCGGTTGGTGAATAACATCAGTGTTGACAATTTCATCTACTTCAATGATGATGAAATTCCACCTGGGGGCAGAGGGTCAACCAAGGCCTTGCACATCACTACTCGGTGCAAGGGATACATACTTCCAAGTGTACTCATTGATAACAGGTCAGCTTTGAACGTCCTTCCATTATCCACATTGAACAGATTACCCATTGATAGTTCGCATATGAAAACATGTCACAATGTGGTAAGAGCCTTCGATGGAACCGAAAGAAAAGTGATGGGACGAATTAACATCCCTTTGGAAATTGGGCCAAATACATATGAAGTTCATTTCTTGGTGATGGATATCAAGCCCTCCTATAATTGTTTATTGGGGAGACCATGGATACACTCGACAGGAGCGGTGCCCTCCTCATTGCACCAAAAATTGAAGTTAGTGACAGATGGACGGTTAATAACCATCAATGCGGAGGAGGACATTATAGCAGCAGTCACTAGCAAGGCCCCTTATGTCAAGGCGAATGAAGAGGCTATTGAGTGTTCTTTCCACTCTTTAGAAATCATCAATGCAACATTCATTTTGGAAGGAAGTGAGGTACCGGTACCCAAAATGTCTAGAGCCACAAGGATGGCCCTGCAAATGATGACGGGGAAGAGAGCATTGCTAGGAAAAGGACTAGGAAGATACTTGCAAGGAGGGGTTCAAATTCCAAAGCTGATTGAGAAGAAATATCGCTTTGGTTTGGACTTCAAGCCAGACCATAAGCACCAGAGGCAAGAGATTGAGAAGCGCCAAGCGAGAAGAAAGGCGTGTTTGAACGGAGGAGAAGTGGAGTGGGAATCGATGACATTCCCATCTATATCCAAATCCTTTAAGTCAGGAGGGTTACTGGTAGAAGAAAGTCATCAGATTAATGCTGTACACAATGAGGGATTGGAGCAAGGAAGCCTCGAGGGCATTCGCCCTTACGAACCGGGGAGCTCTCTGAACAATTGGACTGCGGAGGACCTTTAGGAATTTTTCAGAGTAATTCTCGAAACATGTCTGTTACTCTAGGGCCTAGGAGTAGTAAGATTACGTTTGTGAAAAAAGCTTATGATCATCTATTGTTATTTTAATAAAACATAACTTTATTATCAATTTGGACGAATATGGTTTCTTTTTATTAATCAATATTTCGTTAAACTTTTGCAATTCTCATTCTTTCATTCATAGCACATAAACAATCATTCTTAGATTCATTCATTCTTTGTATATTCTTTCATACCCCCACAGATCCCTAGATATCAATGATATGAGCACTGATACCGCAACTCCTGATTTCTTGTAACGCCCCGTACCTGAGACCGTCGCCGGAGTCGAACACGAGGTGTTAACAGACTTAATTCATTACTTAAACAGCTCAGACAATTTATTTTTAAAATTTTCAATCAAGCTAGCAATCTGCGTCATAGTCGCTTAAAAATTCATATCTCGAGTTACAAAACTTGAAATCCAATTCCATAAATTTTTCCTAAAACTACACTCATATATCTATTTACTAATTTTTTTCTATAATTTTTGGTCTAGCAAATTAGTACAGTTTATTAGTTAAATTCTCCCCTATTTCAGGGTTTGACTGCTCTGACCTCTGTGTATTACGAATCAGATATCTCCTTGTACAGAGTTTCAATGACTATGCCGTTTGTTTCTAATAAAACTATAATCAATAAGGAATTTTTACATATAAATCATGATTTATAATTATATTTTAACAATTTATGGTGAATTTCCAAAGTCAGAAAAGGGGATCCAGAAATCGCTTTGGACCTGTTTCACAAAAATTTAAACATCTCATAAAATATAACTCATATACCTATTTTGTTCCATCCATATGAAAATAGACTCATAATTCTTCAATTCCATATTTTATTCATCATCTAATTGTATCTCTACTATTTTTAATGATTTTTCAAACTCACATCATCTATTCTTATCTGAATCTATTTTATGGTAAATTTTACCTATTTCATGGTTTCCATGGATTAGCTAGCAATTTAGCATACATAACACCAAATATGATCATGATTAGCCATTCCAATGGCTAATCATTACCAAGCATTTCTATACCACTCAATAACCATATCATAAGACCATATATACAAAATGATTATAATGCTATACATGCCATACTCAAAATATACAAGCCATTATGCCAAGATGGCATACGGATAGTGTGAGCGTGCCTCTGACCGTTCCCGATTTTCGAGCTGGCTTGTCAACACTACAAGGAATGAAAAGGAGGAAGTAAGCATAAATGCTTAGTAAGCTCACATGCAAATAGCAAGTAACACAACTATATACGCAAACATAAAACATCATTTGCATAATCATCACCGAGACATTCATATCACATTTTCATTTATCATCTTACCATATTGTTGTTATATCGAGTTTTCAACTCGAGGGTTAAGTACATACCTGTTCAAAGTATTCATTTCACAACACTTACCAATACGTCCCTTTCATCTCGAGTATTCCTCCATTTGAGTACAATTTTACCCGTTGAACACATCGGAATATAATTCGGATACATGGAAAGTTTGCACATAAGTGCCACATATGTAGCTAAGCTACCATGTAACCCGCCCATAAGTGAACTCGGACTCAACTCAACGAGCTCGGATGCCTAGTTACATCTCTCGAACTCGGACTCAACTCAACGAGTTCGGATGCCCAAATATCCTAGTGACATGTCACTTGTATCCTAATCCATTCCTAAGGTTCAACGGGACCTTTTTCCCAATCATGTGTCTCAACCATCTTCTACGGAATGCCGCTATCTGATACTCGAGAGTATTTCACATTTTCCAAGTATATCACATAATTTGACATATTAACAAACAATTATCACAGTATAATATTTCATAATAATTATCATATCATTTAAATAACATTAAAACATTTAAAATAATAACTATGTTACCAATATTTACATATGAACTTACCTCATATGCGAAAATGGCTACTTTTACCATTTCGTCCACAACTTGGTATTTTCCCCATTTTAGCCCGAATTTTAGTTTTCCTTGCTCTATCATTTAAAATATAGTCTAATTAGAACTCACATTATACAAATTGACCCAAAATCATATTTAGGAAAAATTACAGTTTTGCCCCTAAACTTTCGCATATTTACACTTTTGCTCCAAAGCTCGTAAATTAAACTTCAGCCTATTTTCTTATGTTTTATGACATGCTGATCATTTTTCCCTTCTATGGTAACATCAAATTCTCACTCTAACATGTACTTATGACTATTAGGTATTTTTACCGATTAAGCCCTTTTGCTTGTTTTCACTTAAAACCGAGTAGTACAAGTTGTCTAACATAATTTAAAACCTCATATTCTATCATAAAACACCAAAATACACAAATTTCACCTATGGGTATTTTTCCAAATATGAACCCTAGGTTGAATTATTGCTAGCATAAGCTTAATCGAGCTACCGGGACTCTAAAAACGTAAAAATCATTAAAAACGAGGCCAGAACGGACTTACAATCGAGCTTGGAAGCTTGAAAAACCCTAGCCATGGTTTCTCCTTGCTATATACGGCCATGGGGTTGAAGATGAGCAAAATTGGCTTTTAATTTTGTATTTTAATTCATTTTACCCCTAAATTACCAAAATACCCTTACTACTAAACTTTCCAAAAATTCCATCCATGTCCAATTTTTGTCCATAGACTTAGAAATTGGTAAAATTGCTATTTAAGACCTCCAAATTAATATTTCAAAACAATTTCATACTAGAAACTTCTAGAATGCAAGTTTTACAAATTATTCGATTTAGTCCCTAATTTCAATTTAAGCACTTTATGCATAAAATTTCTTCACGAAATTTTCACACAATCATGCAATCATATCATAGACCTAAAAATAATCATAAAATAATTATTTCTATCTCAGATTTTCTGGTCACGAAACTGCTATTCCGACTAGGCCCAAAATCAGGATATTATATTTCTCTTGCAAGCAAGACGTGTTTAGAGGAATCTAAGGATTTTGAAGATGTTCAAAATTGTGATGTGTCTCCTGATCTGTTAAGAATGGTAAAACAGGAGGAAAAACAAATTATGCAGCATGAGAAAGAGGCAATAGAAAATGTAGCCCTAGAGGAAGGGAAGGAGTTGAAAATTGGAACACTGATCACTGAGGACACAAGGCATAGTCTGGTTGAATTGCTTCGGGAGTTCAAGGATATCTTCGCATGGTCATATCAAGATATGCCCGGATTGAGTACCGACATTGTAGTACATTGTCTTCTGATAAGACAGGATTGCAAACCAGTCCAACAGAAGTTGCGGAGAATGCGGCCAGACATTGTTCTAAAAATAAAAGATGAGGTTAAGAAGTAGTTCGATGCAGGATTCTTACAAGAGGTCAAGTACTCCGAATGGGTAGCTAATATTGTGTCGGTCCCTAAGAAGGACAGGAAGGTACGAATGTGTGTTGATTACAGAGATCTGAATAAAGTTAGCCCAAAAGACAACTTTCCTTTACCGCACATCGACACTTTGGTAGACAATACGGCGAGACATTCGTTGTTTTCTTTTATGGATGGTTTCTCGGGGTACAATCAGATAAAGATGCATCTAGAGGACATGGATAAAACCACTTTCATAACCTTGTGGGGTATTTTTTGCTACAAAGTAATGCCGTTTGGACTGAAGAACGCAGGGGCAACCTACCAGCGGGCCATGGTGAACTTGTTCCACGACATGATGCATAAGGACATTGAGGTGTATGTTGATGATATGATTGCCAAGGCGCGTATAGAAAAAGAGCACATTGAGGTCTTGAGAAGATTGTTTTTGAGATTAAGAAAGTTTCAGTTGAAGCTCAATCTGGCAAAGTGCACCTTCGGAGCTAGATCGGGAAAGCTATTGGGTTTCGTAGTCAGTGAAAAGGGAATAAAAGTTGATTCAGACAAAGTCAGAGCAATACGAGAATTGCCTCCACCACAAACTCAAAAAGAAGTTCGAGGATTCCTAGGAAGGTTGAATTACATCACTCGGTTCATTTCACAACTAACTGAGAAATGTGATCTTATCTTTCGCCTCCTCAGAAAGCACAATCAAGGTACTTGGGATGAGGAGTGCCAGAATGCTTTTGAAAAGGTCAAGTAGTATTTGTTGAATGCTCCGGTATTATCTCCACCTAGCCTAGACAAACCGTTAATACTGTATTTGTCAATGTTCAGTAATTCCATGGGATGTGTGCTTGGTCAGCATGACGAATCAGGGAAAAAGGAGAAGGCAATTTATTATCTCAGTAATAAATTCACTGACTGTGAAATGAGATATCCACCAATTGAAAAGTTGTGCTATGCGCTGATTTGGACAACTCAGAGATTAAGACAGTACATGCTATACCATACCACTTAGCTCATCTCAAAGCTTGATCCATTGAAATACATGATGGAGTCAACGGCTCTAAATGGGAGAATGGCGAGATGGCAAATTTTGCTTTCAGAGTTTGATATAGTCTATATAAGTCAGAAGGCTATAAAAGGAAGTGCGATAGCAGAATTTTTGGCCAGTAGGGCTCTAGAGGATTATGAGCCATTGAACTTTGATTTTCCAAATGAGGAGTTAATGTGTATAGCAACGCCCGAAGATTTTCCTTGGAAGCTAAATTTTGATGGGGCTTCTAATGCAGTAGGAAATGGAATTGGGGTAGTCTTGGTATCCTCGAATGGTGATCATTACCCGTTTACGTGCAAGTTGGACTTTGATTGCACGAATAATATGGCTGAGTATGAAGCATGCATCATGGGACTTCGAGCAGCTATAGAGCAAGGTATAAAAACCCTAGAAGTATATGGAGATTCTGCGTTGGTAATTTATCAGCTTAGAGGTGAATAGGAGACAAGTGACCCTAAATTGATCAATTATTGAAAGATAGTTTTAGGGTTACTTAAGGAGTTCGATGACATCACCTTCAATTACCTCCCACGAGATGAAAATCAGATGGCAGATGCTTTAGCAACCTTGGCCTCAAAGATTAAGGCGAATAAAGAGAAAGAGATGAGACCAATTCAAATGAGTGTCTACGAGGCTCCAGCTCATTATTGTAACATTGAGAAGGAAGAAAAGGACGATAACCCTTGGTATCAGGATATATTACGATATGTGAGAGATTGTAAATACCCTGAACAAGCCAATGAAAATGACAAACGAACTTTGAGAAGGTTAGCTTGCGACTATGTTTTGGACGGGGATATCCTGTACAAGCGAAGGAAAGACCAAGTACTTTTGAAGTGTGTCGATGCTGTGGAAGCTAAGCTAATTTTAGAGGAAGTTCATGAAGGTGTATGTGGGACGCATGCAAATGGGTTCACGATGGCAAGGCAAATCATGAGGTTTGGCTATTATTGGGCCACTATGGAAGGGGATTGTATCAACTATACCAAGAAATGCCATAAGTGTCAGATTTATGGGGAAAAAATTCATATACCACCTTCACCTTTGCATGTTATGACTTCTCCATGGCCCTTCTCCATATGGGGTATGGATGTCATTGGACCAATATCACTGGAAGCTTCGAATGGACATCGGTTTATCTTCGTGGTAATTGACTACTTTACAAAATGGGTAGAGGCCGCTTCTTATGCGAATGTTACTAACTCAGCTGTGAGTCGATTCTTGAAGAAGGAGATCATTTGTCGGTATAGAATGCCTGAGAAGATCATATCCGACAATGCATTAAACTTAAACAACAAAACGATAGCAGAGGTTTGCGACCAGTTCAAGATCAAGCATCACAATTCTTCTCCCTATCGTCCAAAAATGAATGGGGCAGTGAAGGCCGCCAACAAGAACATTAAGAAAATAGTAAGGAAGATGACTGAGACCTATAGAGATTGGCATGAGAAGTTACCGTTTGCACTCCTGGCCTATCAAACATTTGTCAGAACCTGTACTAGGGCAACCCCATTCTCGTTAGTTTATGGGATGGAAGCAGTGTTACCTATTGAAGTAGAAATACCTTTTCTTCGAATTTTGACGGAGATAAGGTTAGATGAAGCTGAATGGGTTCAATCCCGATATGTCCAGTTGAACTTGATTGAGGAAAAGAGGCTAAGAGCCATTCGACATGGTCAGATGTATCAGAAGCGAATGATGCGAGCTTATGATAAGAAAATTCAATCAAGAGAGTTCCACGAGGGAGACCTTGTACTGAAAAAGATCGTTTCTATTCAAAAAGACTTTAGGGGGAAATGGATGCCGAATTGGGAGGGGCCGTACGTCGTGAAGAAAGCTTTCTCTGGTGGTGCATTGATCTTAACGGAAATGGATGGGAAAAGTTTACCCAACCCAGTAAACTCAGACTCAGTTAAAAAATACATTATCTAAAGGAGAAGAGAATCCAAGGTGAAAACCCACAAAGGGAGCTTTGAGGTTTCGAAAATCAAAAAAGAAAAAGAAAAAGAGGAGAAAAAAGAGAAAAATGGAGAGGCCAAGGGGAAAACCCGCAAAGGGCGCCTTGTGACCAAAAGGGTTTTGAGTTGAAAACTCGAAAGGGCGACTCAAATTTTGAAGCATCCGATAATCTTGCTCAACAAAGAACGGAGAACGTCGCATACTGGGGCATCAACAGAGTACTTTGAATCTTCTAAACACATGCCTTCATGAAGTTGATGTATAAGCGCTCAAGCGGCGATATCTAGTGCATCTAAGTTTTGGCCTGTTTGCTATCTTTAGATTTTTTTTTCTTCTCAAAGATAGGCTTTCAGATTAATTTCCTTTGTATCTTTTTTGATAATTCATTCAAATCCAATTATTCTTAGAGATTTATTTATCTTCCATTATTCTTTAAGTATGTTGCATTGAAATAATGATAGATGAACTAAATATGTTCACAAATGAAGTTTTGCGCATTACTCTGGAATTTCTAGATAATACAAGAAACTAAAACATTACAATTGTTCGAGAAATTCACATAAGTAAGGGATGAAGGAACTCAAGGAATTTCTTTCTTCCAGTCCAAAAGGAAAATGGACAAAATCAATGATTCAGTTCTAAGGAAAGATTATCTTACAAACATCCTCAGTGGATCGTAGCATTTGAGGAAGCGTGCAGGCCTACAGGCTGAGCATGAATAATACTATGAGAAAAGAAAAGACAAATGAAGTAATGAGTGGTGACGTCTAGGGTAGGGGTCATGTTCACAACATTTTGCATCATAACATGTTTAATTAGGAACATTTGATTCACTTCGATCATAGCATCCTAATCATCAGGCATAATCATTCTACAGGTTATCAAAGACGACTCACCTTAATCCCCTAAGCAGTAGGGTAATAGGCCGCAGCATAGCAGATCTGGCTGAAGCAAGATCCAAGATGGTTTGGTATCCTTGTGCTTACAAGGAAGCAAATCGAAGACATAGCTGATTTGGTTTTCGCGTGCTTACGCTGAAGCAAGTCTAAGATGATTTGGCATTTCTGTATCGTCAGAGAACAAATAGAAGTTTGGCGCCTCCATGTTCGACGGAGGGCAGACACATAGCAGATCTAACCTTCAGATGATTAGACTGAAGCAGATCCAAGATGGTTTGGTATCCTTGTGCTTACAAGGAGCAAATCGAAGACATAGCTGATTTGGTTTTCGCGTGCTTACGCTGAAGCAAGTCTAAGATGATTTGGCATCTCTATATTGTCAGAGAACAAATCGAAGTTTGGTGTCTCCATATTCGACAGAGGGCAGACACATAGCAGATCTAACCTTTAGATGATTAGACTGAAGCAGATCCAAGATGGTTTGGTATGCTTGTGCTTACAAGGAGCAAATCGAAGACATAGTTGATTTGGTTTTCGTGTACTTACGCTGAAGCAAATCTAAGATGATTTGGCATCTCTATATTGTCAGAGAACAAATCGAAGAAGCAGATTTGGCATCTCTATGTTCGGCAGAGAGCAGATCGAAGATATTAACATGACAGTCATAAGTTTGCAATGAGCAGATTGAGGACCATATCCGTAAAACCGGGAAAATTTGGTCTTTCTATGAGTTTTTGCTCGATTGCTATTACACAGCAATGAGCAAAGAGGGGCAACTGTAATAGCCCAAATTTACCTGGGCTTGCAAGAATTAAATTAATCAAAAAATAAAATTAAACAGTCCCTTGATAGTCCATTTACAATAGCCCGTAGGCCCAAAATTAGAACTACCTAGCAGACACATTTACACCTTACCCCTGATACTCTAAACCCAAGATTTAATTGGCCCAATTGGCCCAATCTGCCTTCAGCTTCAGGGAACCCTAGTTAGGGTTTGTGCCGCAAGCATTCCAAGCGATGTGACCCTTCAACTCGTGACGTTCTAGTGGCCCTCCATCAGCGCCGTAACTTCAACGCCACATCGCGCCATCATCGGTGCATCTTCTGTCGGGATTTCTTCACTCACCTGCAAAAGGAAACAAAAAGGGACAAGTACCAACAACATATGGCAAGAAATCGAGCAAATAGGAACATACCAAAGATTTATGTTGTAAATAGTGGCTATAAAAGCTTGAATCAGAACAATGTAAAAGGAGGGTTTTTTTTTTTTTGGATAGATACAAAATATATAAAAAAGGGAAATCAAAGAGTTAACGGAAGAACAGAGGTGATACTCTTTATCTTCTTTTCATTACATATTTTTTTTTATACAAGCATATAGTGAGAATACATTATAAAGATGGTAAAGAAATTACCTTTTCGATTCGCTGTTAAAAAAGGGAGCTGTAAAAAACTCAAACCACCGGGCACGGTGGCTCAGATGGTGGCGCGTGAAGCGCGTGTGGCCGAAGGCGGTGGTGCTCTGGGATGAGCCAAGACGGCCACTGGCCAGAGCTCTAAGAGAGTTTTAGAGCTCTCTTTCTCTTTTTTTTTTTAAATGGTTTCTAAAATAATTTTTGAAACAAAAAAAATGATTTATGTAGTGCAATAGATACGGCGTCGTTTTGGTTTAGTTCAATAAGCATTTAAACGGCGTCGTTTCATCAGAGGATCCGCGCGTTGACCCATGACCCGAGGGAGATCCACGCGTTTTCGATAAATGGGAAAATTTCCCAATTGATCCTTCCGGTTTATTAAATTTTATAATTTCATTTTTTTTATTTTTAATTCGGCCCTAATATTCTATATTAGTTTTAATTTAATCCTAACGGCCTTTAAGATCCATTCTGGAAACGGTGTCGTTTTGGGATTAGGGTTTAATTACCCAATGAGTCCCTCGACGTTTAGCTGGAATTTTAATTAGCTCCAGTTATTTTATTCGTATTAGCCCTAAATTCCTTAATTAAATTTAATTTTAATCCTTTTTATATTATTTTATTTTAATATTAGTTATAAAGAAATACATATTATTTTTATTATCCAATATATTATTATTTTGATATATATATTATTTATTTCACTATATTTATCTATTATGTTATTATTATACATTTTAATTTTTTCATCATATATTTCATATATATTATTTATATTATATGTTTTAGTATATATCTTTTTATATATTATTAATTATATTATTCGTACTATTATACATTTTATTTATAAATTTAGTATATACTATGTATTTTCCAATATGTATTAATTATTTTACTATATTTTTATATGAAAATACTTAATATATTTTTATATATATTCCTCACGTGCTATATTATATATATTTTATTACAAATATTTTTAGTACTATATGATTTATATCATTACATATTTTATTTGTAAATAATATTATACATTATGTTTTACCATATTTCTTTATATTACCTTTATTTTATCACTAAGTAAATATTATTACTTATTAATTATATACATTCTTTATTTTAATTGTGATATCTAGTACAAGATTTTTCTTACATATTAAGTATTATATCTTATATTATAATCTATATATGTATATATCATTTAAAAAAAAGGTTCTCTTTTATTATTCTTATATTATTTTAAATAGCTTACTTTTATTTGATTTATATTTTAGACATTTTAATTTATTTATTTATCTTTAGTTTTCTCTTATTCGATATAGTAGGTTAAACTTCTACATACCATTTGTTTTCGTATATTTGCATGAAATTAATTATTTATTGTGATTTGTATTATCATATGTGTATCTGCGATTTCATATTTGTTGTATTCATTATGCACTTCATTGTGTTTTGTATGTAGCAATAATATATGAACCTTTAGATTATTTATGATGATATATGCCCAAAGTGGTAATGTTTAATTTATGTCAAATTGTATAACATGCATCACTTTTGAGATATTATTTTGCGTGTTTATATGTTTTGCTTATTCATTTTCAATGTACGCTATGTGTATCTTTGTGGGTATGATGTTATGTAATTTTAAACATGTATATATCTAGTGTATGATCTTTGCATTATTGCTGTTGTATTGTTTAAATGCATGTTTTATTTGCTTATTATTGCAATATTCTATTTTATATGGTTCTTCATACATCAATAAAAATGAGATTCCAAAATTTTCAAATAAAAAGACAATGCTTGGTATTTGGAAACTTCGAGAAAGGTAGTGCCCTAACTTACTGGGTTGCAACTTTTCTCGTTGAGTTCGAATAGTCAAGCACCTTTCTAGGTTTTAAGGTTTTCAAAATACGAGTAACTGTCTTGAAATTTCAAAGCGTTGTGTCCTAACTTACTGGATATGGCGTTTTGTCATTGTAAGATAGGGATTTTAAAAAAGGGTGAGCTTAGCTTCGAATGTCTTAAAAATATTACTTCCTAACTTATTGGATGTAATATTTTGATTCATTTGATACAAGTGAACCCTAATTTTCGAAATTAAAATATTCTAAAGAGGATTGCATCTTAAAACTTTCAAATTTCAGACATTAAAGACACTTGATAATCAATTAGGTACCAATTTTTGGGCGTTACGAGGGTGCTAACCCTTCCTCGTATGTAACCGGCTCCCGAACCCGTTTTCTGATTTCGTAAACCAAAACTAATGATTTTTAAACAAAATGTTTTAACAGGTGATCCAATTACACCTAAAAAGGTTGGTGGCGACTCCCGTTTTCGTTTTTCTTAAAGTCAATTCCCATTTTCCAAAACCCGATTTAAAAATGGTTTCGACAGATATGTGATGAAATTGATTGGTGATATACATTTTTAAATAATGTGAATGCAAAGAATGTGAAAGAGTAAATTTGTAATAAATCTGCTTGGGACAGCAGCAGTAATGTGATTTTGGAAAATCACCATAAATTGTGGAAGTTGAGTTAGAAGCTGAATAAATTATGTAATTAAAGCTTAATGAGTCTAGTTTCTTATAAAAGAAACCGTGCAAGCAAAAGAATTGCTGATAATGAGATATTTGAAGTGACGGGGGACAGAGTCAAATGACTTTGGGGTCCCCTGTTCTATTTTTTTAGAAAATCATTATAATTTGTAAAAAAATGGTTATCAGATAAAATTTATATTCTTATACTCCTTAATGAGTCTAGTTTCAAATGAAATCAACGAGAACATATTTTGAATTCTGTACAATCAGAAATTTGATTCGTAGTGAAGAGTGGTCAGATTAGTCAAACAGTGAAACAGGGGAAACTTTAAGAAAAATCTGGCAATGATTGGCCAAACTAAAAATTCTAAAAATTTTATGAATGGAATATATACGAGTCTATTTTCAGGGAAAATTAACGGAAATTGATTTGGAGTTTTGTAGCTCTAGTTATAAATAATTTAGTGACTGTTGCTCAGGAAGACAACTTGTAGTGAATTTGTGATTATGTTGTAAACATTGATAAAACTTGTTAATGAGTTGCTTATTGTTTTCTTATGAACTTACTAAGCGTAAAGCTTACTCCCCTTTTCGTTCTCATATTCCCTAGGGTTGACTGGTTAGCTCGGGTTGGAGGCCTCAGAGATATCATCACATTGTCGAGTCTACGCTATCGGCGTAAGAAAATCTTAGTGTTTCGAGTCTATGGCATGTATAGGATTGTAAAGTTGAGTATGTAATATTATGATTAAGCCAAAGACTTTGGCTTGTTATTAAGGTAGTTTGATTATTCATATGCTTGTATGTTATTATCTCCTGTGATGTGATTTATAGCATGTATATTTAGAATTTGAATTGTGATTTATTGTTGAGTAAGTAAATGGTACAAGATTAAGATATTGGTAAATATTTAATAATACCTCATGAATGTTTTGGGGCCTTGTAAGCACGATTATAGGATAATATACGCGTGTATGAAAAGTTTAAAATTGATCAAAAAATTTTTTTTACGGCCTGGTTTTATATAAACGGTTGAGTTTAAATCTGGTAGCACCTAGAACCCTGTTCCGGCGAGGGATACGGGTGAAGGGTGTTACATTTAGTGGTATCAGAGCTATGGTTTAGTCGATTTTCAAACTAACCTAACGTATGTGAGTCTAGCTATACATGCCATATTACTACTCGTGATAGTGTGACATCTCCCGGCTCTAACGAAATTGTTTTGTAAGACAAATATGCTTTCCAACTGAGCTAATTCTGATAGTACAGAATGTTATACTAAAACGTTTGAGTGAAAATGTGTTGGTGATGAGTTGAAACTCATAAAAGGTATGAATCAGAATGCATGATATTCTGCTATTGATAAATGTTATAATTATATGTGTATATGAGTTGTGATGTTGGGTATATGATTGTTGTGTGAATATTTTGATTTGGAATTTATGATTTGATTTAGCGTATGAGCTATGTGTTAAGTACCAAGTGATCATAAGTAAATGATTGCTAGATGTTTGAGAGTGCGGAATTAGTAATGAACTATTCGTTCATAATAGTATGTGTGATGTGCATGCTTACGTAGGAGTTAAAATTGTTGGCTTTACAACCCTCACCCCCTAATCGGTAAAGCATTGTAATGAGATCCGTACTATATGGATTAAATACGCTTACGAGTGTGAAATTACAGAGTTCGTGGTTAAAAGATTAGTATTGTGATCAGATAAAAGAATGAGTCCGCAAGTGAAGACAGTAACAGAAAAGATATTGGATCATGTTGAAGGCCATTCGTAATATGCCAATTCACTGTTAAAGAAGAAGTTGAATTCGATGAGATGAAAGTATTCAGGTATGATGTCTAAGAACGTATTAACTGGAAGTTTTTCTGAATTGATTTCTGTTAGTAATGGGATATTGTGAAATCAGTGATGATAGAATTAGAGAGTGGGATAGTGTTTGAATTGAAATGTTCGGGCAGTTACTACGTTTTCTTCTGGGCATTCTATATGTACATTTATCCTCAGAGGTATGTGTAACTGTATATTTCAAATGAAAATTCTTATCATATGAGAACGTCATCTATATATATTAATATATGAAAGCATTGTTGGGCTGTTCGGGTTACAATCGACATTATTATATCTTTCTCTGGTATCCTATTTCATTTTATTGAAAAAAAAGATCGATGATAGAATCTGTGTGATGCTGGTATTCTGATCCTACTAGTTTTTGATCTTCTTAGTATACATGAAGATTATATTGTTTTTGTTACCATTAATTCTGGTGCATATGAGTGATGTTTTACTTCTGGATTTCCTCTGAGACATCACTGAGATATCTGTCATCTGATATGGGCGCTTTCTTAAAAAGATCAGTATAGTGATATATTTGAGATTACAATATCTCTGCTTTCTTATGATTCTATATGGTTATCTGTGAAAAATATCTTTTGAATGAATGTAATTAGGTTTCAATTTCTCTTATGTTCAAAATGCATTATTGATAATTGGGACATTATATATCTATACGGTTGAGATGCCGGCCTTATTATGGCACTATGATTTTAATTTATCTGATGGTTGTGGCTTCAGTATGGTTCAAAGCTTCGTTGATTAATAATTGAAAAGTTATTACTTGACAGTCGAGATCAATTCAGTTGTCTAGTTTGATTAGATTAATTGCTTGAAGGATTAATCGAGTTACTTGTATCTGAATCTATCCACAGAGTGGAAATAAACTTTGAATGTTCACGGATAAATAGATGAATATTCTGAATGCAGGATTCATATTCTAGAAGATATGATACAGAATTATATCCATCAGAACGATTTTATTGAGAAATGTTCTTATAGATCATGATTGGGAAGTCTGAATGATGTGATATTTATCAATAAAGTGGTAAACAGTTGAAGAAATTGTTAATTGAAGCGTGAGTTCTCAGGTAAAGAGTTATTCGACACAAGAATTAAAGATGGTTTGAACTGTTGAAAGATTATGAATCAGCGATTGATTATCAATCTGGGCAAATGATTATAGTCTTTAGGGTTCTGAGGAAGAATCTTTATGTGTTTTATGACCGATAATCATGTGATTAATCTTATCAAATGATGAGTAGTTATTGGCTGAGCTAGAAACTAAATTGATGTTTAATTAGCAAATTTGTGAGGCTAAGAGGTCTGTCACTGAATTACAAGTTAAAAAGGGTACAACGTAAATTGATTTCTGATTTAGAATTTCAGATTGGAACAGACAATCATTCGTTGTGTCGAGATAGAGTTCGTGTATTGAGAAATCTAGAGATTTTACAACAATTGTGACATCTAGCACAGTGGTAATTATTTGTCCGTACGGGGAGTACTAAAAGAGTGCCAGTTTTCATTGTTCAAATGGAGACACGAGGATTATATTGTGTTACTAAAATAAACTACTGTGAGCTTTGGGTATAGAGTTACTTTGTCACACTGTGTTCTAGAACTTGAAAGCAACCGAGAAAGACATTTATTGTTGGTTAAGTTTCCGTATAATAATAATGGTTATGAGATGAATGTTAAGATAGTATTGTATGAGAAAGGTATGGTTGCAATTACTAAACTTTGTTGTATTGAATTGAATTTTGATAAAAAGAATTTCGGGGTTGATGTGATTGGAAAGAGTGAGGGGAAATGAAAGTAATTCGTGACCGTCTAAAAGCAGTTTCAGATTGGCAGAAAATATATGTGGGCTTGATGCGCAAAAGCATTGAATTTTCAATTAGAAAATTGAGTATTTGTGAAAGTACTATAGTGGGAATAGAATTTTTCGATTTAGCTATAAAGAGAAGTTGAGTTTGCAATTCATCGGATTGAATGAGATTATTATCAAAACTTGAGAAGACCCGTAATGTGTTTCTTATATATATGATGTGATGATACAAATAAGATCCTTTATCTATAGTATCTCTTACAAAAGTAGAAACTCAGCTTGTTATGATGTATAATAAAGAGCAGATCATAATCTTAGCTCATGAGATTGAAAAGTTGAGAAATCTGAGGCTAGGTGAGAAATTGATGAGGCTTGTGAAAGTAAATCTAATTTATTTCCTGGTAAGATTTTCGAGGACGAAAATCCCTAAGGGGAGAGAGTTGTAACAGCCCGTTTTTAGGGTTAATCGGAACAGTGGTTTCAGGGCCACTAAATTCGACGAGTAGGTTTGTAAATATTATATTTAATATTTACGAGTTAATTGTGATTTTAAAAATGTTTTTGATATTGTGATTTTCGTTTTATAAGCGATTTATTAAGTTCAAGTGGTATGACCTTAAGGTTAAGTGGGTTTAGAAAATGAGGTATCGGAACTTCGTTTCTATAAACCGAGTCGTAAATATTTTTATAAATATTTACAGAGTGGCAATAAGATGGTATTAAAGTTTCGTTGAAAATTTTTATCATTTCGATAGTAAATTAAGCAAAAAGGACTAAATCGCGTCAAGTTTAAAACTTGTGTGCTATTAATTAAGGTGTCTAATAGCTATGGTTTATTAAAGTGAAAGTCTTTATAAGAATATTAGACCATTTTTGTGTTAATGGATGATAGTGGAAGGGTAGTTGGAGTAGTTTTAAATGTTTTTGAAGGTTAATATTGTAAAATAGCTAATAAGTGTTTTAATAAATAAAACAAAATAAAAATTTGGCTTCATTCTCATCATCTATTGCCGAAAGTTAAAAGAAAAAGAAGCCATTGAAGCTTCAAAGTATTCGGCCATTGCATGTTAAATTGGTAAGTCCATTTTGACTCAGTTTTTAGTGATTTACGTTTTTGAGATCGTTGCTTCGTAATCTAGCTAGCCCGTACCTCTAATTTTAAAATTGTTAAAGTATTTGGATTAGGCCATTATTGAATGTTTGAGTATCTTGATGTTTAATGATAGAAAATAAATCTTTGATGTTAGATTAATAAGTTTTGTTAAGTGAATTTTGGTAAAAGTGTCAATTTTGGATTAAATTGTGAAATGTGGAAATTTAGTGGTTAAAATGTGAAATTGTGAAATATATGGGTTGTTTGAGTGTCTTTGAAGGTGTTTGTTGTTTTTGGTATTAAATGTGATGATAGATGAGTTGAGCTTGATGAATAAGGATAGTTGTGGATATAGATGCCGAATATGGACTTAAGAAATTAGTTGGAAAATTTGTTGTTTATTTAGGTGATAGAAAGTATGAAATGGTCTTATGTGATACATGTATATAAGTAGATGGAAATGAAGTGTCGTATATTTTTTGTGTATGGGATTAATTGCACTTTGATTATAATGTGCATGATTATTACTATGTTTAATATGTGTGAAAGCTGAATATACTCATAATACAATGCTTGATTAGTTGATTAACAATAAGTTAAATTTGTTTAATCCAAGCTCAAGAGCATAAGGAGCCAATTTTGGATAAAGGGAAAGCGAAACTAGTCGATTAGTCAATCCGTAGTTATTCGATAAAATCCAAGGTAAGTTTTTAATTGTTTGTGTTTGATCATGTTATATGCTTAAGAGTTGAATAATCATAATTAAGAAGATGTTTGATTGTATATATATATATACACACATATGTTCTTTGTGTTGAATGAATATTAAATTAAAGTTATGAGGCGTATGTGACTAGCATATCTAGTCGACTTTGACACTATTAAATGATGTACTAAGATATGTGTTCCAATGTGGAAATTAAACCCTATGTGGTTGAAAGGATGAAAATCTTTGTTCATAGATATGTATTTCAGTTATACGTAATTGAAGTATAAGTTATGAAAGTATGAAAGAACAGGTGAATTGTTTATTGAAATGTGATATTCGGGCCTCGGCCTAGCAAGCTTTAAGCTGGTGAATAATATTATCGGGCTTCGGGCCTAGCAGGCTATAATGCCGGTGAGATAATATCAGGCTTCGAGCCTAGCAGGCTATAATGCCGGTGAATGAGTTCAGACTTAAAGTCTAGCAGGCTTCGTACCGGTGATGAATTCGGGTTTAAAACCTAGCAGGCTAAATGCCGGTGATTTGATAAAATTCTAAGACTATGAGACCTTGTGTTAAATCAGCAATTGAATTCGTTCAATACATTAAGTTGGCCAGGTATGTGATATATACTTACGCATATTAGATCAATTGGAATTGAATCATGAATGTGAAATGAGAAGCATAGGTGAAAATGTCATATGTGTATGTGTGTATTCGGTCATGGTGAAAGGTTATATGAATTATGTGAAATACCATTTAGATATGAATGACGAAAGTAACTGTGGTTATGAAATGGTACAATGGTTGAATTCGGTTGAATTAAAGTTGACACTGAAGTATTTAAATGCCGATGTCATATATGTGAGTAAGGGTAAAACCATCGTAAATTATCGGTAAGGGTGGGCTATGTGCGGAACCATCTTATAATTGCTAATTTGAATGGTTGTGTGCAAATCATTGAGCATGATGTATTGTATTGAGATTATGCTTAAGTGAAATTATAGATATGTGATGAAATTGATTGGTGATATACATTTTTAAATAATGTGAATGCAAAGAATGTGTGAAAGAGTAAATTTATAATAAATCACTTGGGACAAGAAATAACGTGATTTTGGAAAATCACCATAAATTGTGGGAGTTAAGTTAAAAGCTGAATAAATTATGTAATTAAATATTAATAAGTCTAGTTTCTTATAAAAGAAACCGTGCAAGCAAAAGAATTGCTGATAATGAGATATTTGAAGTGGCGGGGAGCAGAGTCAAATGACTTCAGGGTCCCCTGCTCTGTCTTTTTTAGAAAATCATTATAATTTGTAAAAAAATGGTTATAAGATAAAATTTATATTCTTAGACTCCTTAATGAGTCTAGTTTCAAATGAAATCAATGAGAACATATTTTTAATTCTGTACAATGAGAAATTTGATTCGTAGTGAAGAGTGGTCAGATTAGTCAAACAGTGAAACAAGGGAAACTTTAAGAAGAATCTGGTATTGATTGGCCAAACCAAAAATTCTGAAAATTTTATGGATGGAAGATATATGAGTCTATTTTCAGGGAAAATTAACGGTAATTGATTTGGAGTTTTGTAGCTCTAGTTATAAATAATTTAGTGACTGTTGTTCAGGAAGACAACTTGTAGTGAATTTGTGATTATGTTGTAAACATTGATAAAACTTGTTAATGAGTTGCTTATTGTTTTCATATGAACTTACTAAGCGTAAAGCTTACTCCCTTTTTCTTTCCCATATTCCCTAGGGTTTCCTGGTTAGCTCGGGTTGGAGGCCGTTAGAGATATCATCACATTGTCGAGTCTACGCTATCGGCGTAAGAAAATCTTAGTGTTTCGAGTCTATGGCATGTATAAGATTGTAAAGTTGAGTATGTAATATTATGATTAAGCCAAAGACTTTGGCTTGTTATTAAGGTAGTTTGATTATTCATATGCTTGTATGTTATTATCTCCTGTGATGTGATTTATAGCATGTATATTTAGAATTTGAATTGTGATTTATTGTTGAGTAAGTAAATGATACAAGACTAAGACATTGGTAAATATTTAATAATACCTCATGAATGTTTTGGGGCCTTGTAAGCCCAATTATAGGATAATATACGCGTGTATGAAAAGTTTAAAATTGATAAAAAAAAATTTTACGGCCTGGTTTTATATAAATGTATGAGTTTGAATCTGGTAGAACCTCGAACCCTGTTCCAGCGAGGGATATGGGTGAAAGGTGTTACAGAATGTGTTAAGTTGTACTGAAGAAGATATTCGTAAGAGTATTGAGGATGTTTAGGTAAATTGGGATTAACGCTGAAGGTATTGCACACTAAGTTAGTTGGATTAATTTTCCAATTACATGTAAAATATTGGATTTTCATAGTTGTAAACCATTTATTAAGGTAGTTCAAAAAGTTGTGACACGTGTCAAGTTCCAACAATGACTTAGGATAAAAATGTGGACATTAAGGGTAGAGAAAGGGAGAGTTTTTCTTCTTTCTTCTAAAGTATTGTTATCTGAACATGAAGGAACCAAAAGTATTTCTTTCTACTTTAAGCTAGAGTTGTAAATCAAGATTTTTTTTGTAACGCCCCAGAAATCCTGAAATCCCGACTTTTTTTTTCGATTTTGATAAAAAATTGTGCTTAACATTCCTAGTCAAGTGTTAATTATGTGATAATAGGTCTAGATTAAGGTTTGGGTTCAAACTTAGGGGTGAAGGAAATTATGGTTTAATTATTAAAAGAACCTTGTTGGCAAGTAGGTTGGCTTTTAAATAAATGAAGAATTACACAGAAGAAAGCCTTGTGGTGGAATGGCAAGTGGCGTCACATGCATGACAAGGAGGTCCGGGGTTCGAATCCCTCCTTGCTCAAAAGAAGGATTTATTTTTGCTTAAAGGATGGATAGTGGTGGCATTGGATATGAACACTATGGGGAGTGATAAGAGGAGAAATTTGAGGAGGAGATTAGGGAGTTATCAGGGAGAAAAATTAGAAGATAAGGAGTGAAGAAGAGGTGGAGTCTAATTGGGAACTTGGGCATAGGAAATTCGACCATAGAGGCTATATATAGGTGTCAAATGTGAGGTTGCCAGGCTAATACCGAATTCTCCCTCACCTTGTTGCCAGAAAGCACTTTTTTTTCTCCAAAGATCTAAAAGCCGAAAATCCCTTGTTCTTCCTTCTTTTTCATTGTGCCGACTCTTCATTCTTCCCTTACTCAAGTTCTCTTTTTGATTCACCTCTGGTTTTAAACAATTTCTACTTTTCTTTGTGCCGAATAACCTTTTTCACCATACAAGTTTCAAGAGCCAAATATCCTCTGTGCCGCCACTACCCTTTCCACTCGGTCAATTCTAGTGTAAGTGCTTTGTTCTCTCAATTAGTTTTGCTAGTATAGATCACTCTATCCCTCACTTCTTGTAATCGGTTTTGGTAGGACTAGTTTAGAATCCCAGTCTTTTGGATCCCTGCCGATTTGCTATTTAGGTGTGAGATATTGATAAGTGTTTTTTACTTCGGTAAAGGTTGGTTGAATAGGCTTTAGTAGTAAAGAATGACATATGATGGATACAAGTCACCCAATATGTTTTTAACAATAAAGGTTAATGCAGATCTGGGAAGTACTCGTGATTAGTGATCAAAGAAATGCTATTAAGACTTGGCGTTTCAAGTAAGGTTAAGGTGAGATTTCGGCTTTTGGTAAAGTATTCGATAAGTATATGTGAGTAATCATTGAGTGATATCGATTGTAGGTTCGTGGTAAAGGGGATCGCTGCATACTTTATTACCAGGTGTGTACATACACTGTACACACACAAGTAGATCAGCAAATCCCGAAATGCCGAAAAGCTAAAATGCCGAAAAGCCAAAAGTAGTCTTACGAGTGCGCGAACACTCGTAAGAGGGAAATCGATAGGTTATCTGAGGTCCCATGGGAGATTCCATGGACTGGGGCCGTGTTCTGGCCAATTGGGCCAGAATAGGCTAAGTGGGCCCGATGGGCTGTTGGGCCCATAATAGGCAAAATTGGCAACCTAATGTTAAGTGATGGAAATTATATGAAAGCATGAATATGAATGTGATTTGGGCCTAACGGGCCATATGAATGTGATTTTGGACTAATGGGCCATATGAATGTGAATTGGGCCTAATGGGCCATATGAATAAGATTGGGCCTAGTGCGCCATATGCATGTATGTAGACTTATTTGGGCTTTGTAAGGGGTTTTGGGCCTAGTATCTGATAACTGCTTAATTAACATAAAACTTAAATAATTAATTAATTGCGACCGTGGATGAGTCATAAGGTTAAGGTGTGGCAATGGGTATATGCATGTCTAGGATTGGATCTAGGGAGAGCTTGGTACTTAAGCGGTCTTAATCACTCACCTCCTCTTCTCTAGAATCCTACCTGGTGCATAGTATCTATTCACTTTAGCTAACGAGAACTTGTTAGCGGGCCAAGGTAAGCAACAAACTCATAACAAGAGAAATTATCGAAATGCCCCTAAGAGTGGAAATGACTAAAATACCCCTATGTGTTGAAGGTAAGATTTACGAAGGTTACATGTATCTCTGCTGCATTCATATGATATTCTGTTTAGGTTGCATAAGGGTTGGGAATTATGGAACGAAGGAAGTATATGAGGATCGCATGGTTGCTTTACGACCGTGGATCCACCGATGGCTATTAAGCCCAATATTTGATTAGCAACTTGCTGCAATGAAGGTAGTTCCGCAACCGGGATACCATTGATGTGTATCGGATGGGTGGTTCGATATTTATATCCCCGCATGATGTGTATCGGGGGACGGAGTTGATGTGTAACGGTTGGATTATTGGGGTGGGTTGCACTGCATTGCATTGCATGTATGATTTTATGGTGATTGATGAATGCTTATTACTCGTCGAGGGTTGTACACACTGAGTTTTCGTAAACTCACCCCCTTTTTTATTTTTCTCAGGTGATGCTCAGTAAAAGGTTCGATGTTTGGAGGGACTCGGAGATGGCCAGCTAGTAAGATGACTTGGGCTTTTTTTTTTTATAAAGAAAGCATATAGTTTCGAGCTTATTAAGTAATTTTAGACTGGAATGTAATAAAGCCTTCCCTTTTATTATTATTTGGATTGTTATCTTTATACGTTGTAATTGTGAGAAGGTGAACATGGGTTTCCTAAATCATAGATTATTTTTCTACGTTTCCGCAACTATATTTTAAGATGACAGGCTTTCATAAATCATATGTTTTAAACAAGCTTTCACGATTGAAATGGAGTTTTTATAAGTTAATGAAGGTTTCTCATTTTAAGAAGGGTTTTCAATAAAACAAGGTTTTTGCTAAAAAACTTTAATGTGACGCGCCAGATTCTGCCATAACATCCGGGTCGAGTTTGGGGTGTTACATTTAGTGGTATCAGAGCCCAAGTTGCAAAACTCGGGCTGTGAAGTGGACCTTAATATTTGGGTTTTGGTTTTGTTTAAAAAAATTTTGGATCACAATGTTTTGGAAAAAAAATTCTTGTTGTGCGGCACATCGAGTCTCCGACGTCAAACCAAGTAAGTTCCTTTATTCTTAAGCTTATGTAATTTGATATACTGTAGGTAGTTAGTGGACTACTTTAGATGATTATGCTAAGGTTTTTTTTAGATTGAAATTGAAGCTCGTAGGACCTTGGAACTGTAGAGGATTTACGAAAATAACCTTCTTTTAATATTTCCATAAAACATCGGTTTAATTATTAAAGCTAACTAAAAGTTCATAAAATTTCTAATCCAGATAATTCATGAGACAACGATGAGTGCTAGAAGAGGTGCAAGAGGCTGTGGCCGAGGCTGCGAAAGTGTTAGGGCTAAATCGTCAGCATCATGCCATATGCTCAATGTTGGAGTAGAAGAGGCTCTGGCCTCACCCATGAGTGGGAATGGACCGTATGATCGGGACGCGAGGGAAGATGCATTGGCGTAGGCAATGCTGAGGATTTTAGAAAGGGTCGAATGTCCCAATAATAGCACAGGAAATCGGGGGTCCATTCTGGAGCGACTTCGATCAAATGGGGCTGAGATCTTTAAAGGCGTGGCTGGTGTGGCTCCTAACGTGGTGGAATACTGGTTGGAGGCCACTGAAATAAAATAGAGGACTTGGACTGATCTCCTAAACAGAAGTTTAAAGGGGCAGTGTCACTGCTTAGGGAAGAAGTTTACTAGTTGTGGCTGACAGTGAAAGAGGGCACCCAACCTGAGCAGGTCACTTGAGAGTTTTTCAAAACTCCGTTCCAAGGGAAGTATGTGGGTGCGAGTTATGTGGATGCTAAAAGGAAGGAGTTCCTGAACTTGACCTAGGGAAACAAATCTGTGGTGGAGTATGAGGCGAAATTTTTACGCCTTAGTAGGTATGCAAGAGTTATGGTGGCAACGGACTATGAGCGTTGCATTAGGTTTGAGGATGGTCTTAGGGATAGCCTCAGAGTATTGATAGCTCCACAAAGGGAGCGAGTCTTCTCGGAGTTGGTAGAGAAAGCAAAGATAGCGGAGGAGGTGAAGCACATTGAGTGCTTAAATTGATAAAAAGAAAAGGGTGGGAATAAAAGGGAGGCTGAGACTCCTAGTGTTGGACAGAGGCCAAGGGCTAGGGCCAGAGATAATTGGCTAGTTAGAGCAGGGCCCCTACTATGAATCAAGGTGTGCCACCTTTTGCTGATTATAGGAAAGGTCATGTAGAGAGTGTTGGAAGAGGATGAGAGCTTTTCTAGCTTGTGGATCTATGGAGCATAGGATTAGGAATTGCCCTGGGATTCCAGTTCAGGTGCTAGGCATGGGTAGAGGTGATGTATAGCCACCGAGGGGTGGTCAACAGCCGCCTAGAGGCCATGGTCAGGCCAGGAGTGGAAACGACTTGGGCCGTGGAGCACCGGGTAGAGGTGCTGGTCATGCTGAGGCGAGACAGCCAGTGTTGGTCTATGCAGCACGTCATCGAGAGGATGGAGACGCTACAGAGGCGAATATTAGTACATATGTTAACCACAATATGCTATTTATTTAGTTTGGAATTAGAGTGCGCAGCGGGAGCGTGGTGTGGAAGTCTATGATATGCAGTTGTACTAATAGTTGGGAATTTCGAGGACGGAATTTCTTTTAGGGGGTAGAGTTGTAATGCTCCAAAAATCCTGAAATCCTGAACTTTCTTTTTTTTCAGTTTCGAAAGAAATTGTGCTTAATATTCCTAGTCAAGTGTTAATTATGTGATAGTAGGTCTTGGTTAGGGTTTGAGTTCGAACTTAGGGGTGAAGGAAATTATGGTTTAATTATTAAAAGAATCTTGTTGGCAAGTAGGTTGGCTTTTAAATAAATGAAGAATTACACAGAAAAAAGCCTTGTGGTGGAATGGCAAGTGGCGTCACATGCATGACAAGGAGGTCCGGGGTTCGAATCCCTCCTTGCTCAAAAGAAGGATTTATTTTTGCTTAAAGGATGGATAGTGGTGGCGTTGGATATGAACACTATGGGGAGTGATAAGAGGAGAAATTTGAGGAGGAGATTAGGGAGTTATCAGGGAGAAAAATTAGAAGATAAGGAGTGAAGAAGAGGTGGAGCCGAATTGGGAATTTGGGCATAGGAAATTCAACCATAGAGGCTATATATAGGTGCTGAATGTGAGGTTTCTAGGCTAATGCCGAATTCTCCCTCACTTTATTGCCAGAAAGCACCTTTTTTTTCTCCAAAGATCTAAAAGCTGAAAATCCATTATTCTTCCTTCTTTTTCTTTATGTCGATTCTCCATTCTTGCCTTACTCAAGTTCTCTTTTTGATTCACCTCTAGTTTTAAACGATTTCTACTTTTCTTTGTGCCGAATAACCTTTTTCACTATACCAGTTTCAAGAGTCGAATATCCTCTGTGCCGCCACTACCCTTTCCACTCGGTCAATTCTAGCGTAAGTGCTTTGTTCTCTCAATCAGTTTTGCTAGTATAGATCACTCTGTCCCTCACTTCTTTTAATCAGTTTTGGTAGGATTACTATCGAATCCCAGTCTTTTGGATCCCTGCCAATTTGCTCCTTAGGTGTGATATATTGGTGAGTGTTCTTTACTTCGGTAAAGGTTGGCCGAATAGGCTTTAGTAGTAAAGGGTGACATATGATGGATACAAGTCAACCAATATGTTTTTAACGATAAAGGTTAATACAGATCTGGGAAGTACTCGTGAGTGAGTGATCAAGGAAAAGCTATTAAGACTTGGCGTTTCAGGTAAGGTTAAGGTGAGACTTCGGCTTTTGGTAAAGTATTCGATAAGTATATGCTTTATTACCAGGTGTGTACATACACTGCACACACTCAAGTAGATCGGCAAATCCCGAAATGCTGAAAAGCTGAAAGTTTGGCTATGATAGTCTTACGAGTGCGCGAACACTCATAAGGGGGAACCAATAGGTTATCTGAAGCCCCATGGGCGATTCCATGGACTTGGGCCGTGTTTTTGCAACCAGGCCAGAATGGGCTAAGTGGGCCCGATGGGCTGTTAGGCCCATAATAGGCAAAATTGGCAACTTGATGTTAAGTGATGGAAATTATATGAAAGCATGAATATGAATGTGATTTGGGCCTAATGGGCCATATGAATGTGATTTGGGCCTAATGGGCCATACGAATATGATTTGGGCCTAATAGGCCATATGAATGAGATTGGGCCTAGTGGGCCATATGCATGTATGTAGACTTGTTTGGGCTTTGTAAGGGGTTTTGGGCCTAGTATCTGATAACTGTTTAATTGACATAAAAATTAAATAATTAATTGCGACCGTGGATGAATCATAAGGTTAAGGTGTGGTAATGGGTATATGCATGTCTAGGATTGGATCTAGGGATAGCTTGGTACTTAAGCGGTCTTAATGGCTCACCTCCTCTTCTCTGGAATCCTACCTGGTGTATAGTATCTATTCACTTTAACCAACGGGGACTTGTTAATGGGCCAAGGTAACCAACAAACTCATAACAAGAGAAATTACCGAAATACCCCTAAGGGTGGAAATGACTAAAATACCCCTATGTGTTGAAGGTAAGATTTACGAAGGTTACATGTATCTCTACTGCATTCATATGATATTCTATTTAGGTTGCATAAGGGTTGGAAATTATGGAATGGAGGAAGTACATGAGGATTGCATGGTTGCTTGACGACCATGGATCCACCGATGGCTATTAAGCCCAATTATTGATTAGCAACTTGCTACTACGAAGGTAGTACTGAAACCGGGCTACCATTGATGTGTATTAGATGGGTGGGTCGATATTTATATCCCCATATAATGTGTATCGGGGGACGAAGTTGATGTGTAACGGTTGGATTATATGGGTGGGTTGCACTGGATCACATTGCATGTATGATTTTATGGTGATTGATGAATGCTTATTACTCGTTGAGGGTTGTATAGACTAAGTTTTCATAGACTCAGCCCCTCTTTTATTTTTCTCAGGTGATGCTCAGTAGAAGGTTCAATGTTTGGAGGGACTCGGAGGTGGCCAGCTAGCAAGACGACTTGGGCTTATTTTTTTATAAAGAAAGCATATAGTTTCTAGCTTATTAAGTAATTTCAGACTGGAATGTAATAAGGCCTTCCCTTTTATTATTATTTGGATTGTTATCTTTATGCATTGTAATTATGAGAAGGTGAACATGGGTTTCCTAAATCATAGATTATTTTTCTACGTTTCCGCAACTATATTTTAAGATGACAGGCTTTCATAAACATATGTTTTAAACAAGCTTTCACGATTGAAAGGGAGTTTTTATAAGTTAATGAAGGTTTCTCATTTTAAGAATGGTTTTCAAGAAAAAAAGGTTTTCGCTAAAAAATTTTAATGTGATGCACTAGATTTGGCCATAACGTCCGGGCTGGGTTTGGGGTGTTAGATTTTTAGTGACTACTGTAACACCCCTTACCCGTGTTCGACACTGGAACAAGGTATGAGGCATTACCAAACATAAACACATGCAATCGTATAAAACCGGGTCATGAATTTGCGTTCAAATTTAAAACTTTTCACATGTCATCTTAAAGTCCCTAATATGGGCCTACAAAGCCCAAATCATGCTTTGGAAACCGTTCGAGACCAAACCAAGAACTTTAGAAAACTTTGAAAAATTTCATGAAAAACAAGGGCACACTCCCGTGTGATATCAAGACATGGCCGTGTGGCTCGCATGGCCATGTCCCTAGCCCATGCACTGATCTGACTTGCCATTGTGAACAAATTTATGTCACACATAGATATCACCACTCATTCATCCACGTATGTAAGCATACACATCCTTGAAATGCATCATCATGGACTTATAATATAGCCAATATACCAACATCAAATGGCCTTGCACAACAATGAACTTTCAAATAGCAGAGGCCAACATTTTTGGCTAAAAACATTATGAAACATACAAAATAACCAGGTCCCCTATACATGCCATGACCTTAAGTATAAGAATTATCAATACCCAATTTGTTAGTTTGATAGTGTGATAGGTTCTCCGGCGACTTCCAACCCGAGCTAACCTGAGGACATTATAAACATAGAAAATAAATGGAGTAAGCTATATAGCCTAGTAAGTTGGTAAGTAAATAATAAGAAATTTATTAACATGCTTTTACCAGTTCTTACAATATGTTCTCAAGGTAATACAATCATAATTGCACATAGTTCCACTATTTACTCTTGTCCATCACAAGCTGTCTACTCAAGTCATAGCCACTGAATTATTTATATCTTGAGCTAAAGAACTCCAAATTAAGATCTACTAATTTTCCATAAAACTATACTCACATATATTCTTACCATAAAATTTTCAGAATTTTTGGTCTAGCCAATAAGTACAGTTTATTCTTTAAATTCTCCCATGTTTCGTTATTTGACAATTTCGATGCCTCTTCACTAAAAATTAATTATCTCCTCATACAAAACTCAGATGATGTTCTTGTTTATTTATTTTGAAAATAAACTCATTAAGGATTTTAATAATATAAATTATAACCCATAATTATTTTTATACAATTTTTAATGATTTTCCCAAATCAGAATAGGGGATTTCGAAATCATTCTGACCTTGTCTCACAAAAATTCAAATATCTCATAATATGAAATTCTTTTTCTTACACCGTTTCTTTTATGTGAAGATAGACTTAATAAGATTTAATTTCATATCTTATTCAATCTCTAATTATATTTCGACCATTTTTGATGATTTTTGAAAGTCACACAACTGCTGCTGTCCAAAACTATTTTATTGCTAATTTTACTCTCTCACGTTTTCTTTGTATTAACTTTCATTCAACATTCACATAGATTTCGTACGTACTTGTATCATTTAAATCAGTTATAATTTCATTTTTTTATCTTGGCTATGTCATTTGATACACTTAAACCTCAACGAAAATACATTATTTCAATTCAACATCAAATAATATTATTGGTTCATAGTTCTTTCACATTTAATCATCACATAGTCATATTTGTTTACACTTAGTCATTTCCTGTTGAACACATTGAATAATAAAGGATACATGGTGGCCTTCACATAGTACCACCCTTGTAGCCAAAGCTATTTTATTCACAATGTGGCCTTCACATAGTACTACACTTGTGTCCAAAGCTATTATATTCACAAAGTGACCTTCACATAGTACCACACTTGTGTCCATAGCTATTTTATTCCTAAGGTTCAACTGGAAATTTCTCACTTAGCCTAATGCCATGGACTTATTTCACTTAGATGCCGTGGTCTTATTTCACTTAGCACAATGTCATATCCTAGATATGGTCTTACATGCGAATCACTTATTTCACTTAGCACATTGCCATGGTCTAACCATGGTCTTTTACCGTCAATTCATTTTTCACTACGCAACAATCGTGATCGATCCTGCATCTTTACTCAATTCGAAAATTTACTTTAATTTTCATAATTTAATCAAATATATAATAATATTTCATGATTAACACAAATCAATAACGTTTATTAACATATGAACTTACCTTGACCAAAAATAGTGAAAAGGACCAAATCATCCAATACTCGTTTTTCTCCTGTTCTAAGTCCAAACTTCGTTTTTCTTGATCTATAATATCACATTCGACTTGTTAAATTACTATACTATTCAAATCAGTCCAAAAATCATATCATGGAAAATTACATTTTTTCCCTAAAGTTTCACATATTTACAAACTTGCCCCTAGGCTCGTAAAATGAAATGTATCCATTTTTCTCAATACCCAAGCCTAGTCGATTCATATTCCCTCTTATAGTAGCCCACAGTTTTCACTAAATCACATTTCCTACACATATTTTAGAACTTTTACAAGTAGGTCATTTTATGAAATTTCATCAAAAATCACTTAGTAAAAGTTGTTTATCACACTCCAAACTTTTATATTCTTCCATAAAAAATCAAAACACATGTATGTGATCCATTAGTAAATTTTAAACACAAACTCTAGCTCAAAATAATGGTAGAAATAGCTAAACCGAGTTACGAGGATCTCAAAAATGTAAAAATCATTAAAAACGAGGCTAGAACGGACTTACAATCGAGCTTGGAAGCTTGGAAAACTCTAGCCATGGTTTCCCCTTGGAAAATTCGGCCATGGGGTTAAAGATGGACAAAAATTGGCTTTTAATTTTTTTTAATTCATTTTAATTACTAAATGACCAAAATGCCCCTAACTTAAAAATATTCTATTTCACCTATTTCATGTCCATTTTTGTCCAAAAAAATTAACCAATGGTCTAATTACCATTTAAGGACCTCCAATTTAAAATTTCATTACAATTGGACACCTTTAACATGTAGAACTCAACTTTTGCACTTTTTACAAGTTAGTCTTTTTAACTAAATTGAGTGCCCAAATGTCGAAATTTTCACAAAATCATTCTGTGAAACCTTAGACCATAAAAATATAATAAAAATTAGTTTTTTCCTCTTCAGATTTGTGTTCCCGAAACCACTGTTCCGGGCTATTACAACTACTCAATGTGTAACAGGTCGATTTTGGGCCTAGTCGAAACAGTGGTGGATAAATTATTTTTAATTTTATTTTATGTGTTATAGCATGATTATATGAGTGGATGAAAATTTTGGTGAAATAATTTTAGCGATTGCTTGCTTAATTTTGAAAAAGGACCAAATCACATAAAGTGTAAAAGTTTCGTTCTACTAGCTAAAAGTGTCAAATAGCTATAGAACATTAAATTAGGGATATTTATTAAGTAAATAGACCATAAATATGTTAGTGGTTGATGAAGGAGACAAAAATATTGTAGGGTCAAAATTAGGTGAAATGTTGGTAACTAATTTGACTAGTAATATAATAAAATAAAGAAAAAAAGTTATCATCTTTCATCTTCCTTCTTCCCCACTGAAAATGCTAGTAAATGGGGAGTTTTGAAAGCTAAAAAATATCTGCAACTTATATCCCTTACAAGTAAGTGATTTTGATGGCCTTTCTTTATAATTTTTGTAATTTTGGGAACCTTGTAGCATAATCTAGCTAATGAGGGGACTATTTTGCAAAATGGTTGAAATTATAGGGTTTTTCCATGAGAGTATTTATGTTTTTTTTCTGATTTTTTATGGAATAAAATGAATCTTGGTTGTTAAATAAATAACTTTTGTGAAAGGATTTTCTTGAAAACACCTAACATGGACCATTTTGTAAAGTTTGTTAAATGGATGGGAATTGTGTGAAATAATTGGAATTTTGAGTTGCTACAAGAGTAATAAAGGTTGGGATAGGCTTGGATAATGAGGAAATTTGATAAAAATCATTTTACACTCCTAGGGGTAAAATGGTAATTTTTGTGAAAGTTTAGGGGCAAAATGGTCATTTTTCCAAAGTATGAATTGTGGAATGCTTAATTTAATGTGATGATTAAATGAGTAAATTTTATTATTTTAGATCAAGGAAATCAAGATTCGGGCTTAAATCGAGAAAGTACGTGGTTTAGGATAAAAAAGGGAATAATTAGCCGTTTTTGCATTCGAGGTAAGTCTATGTGACTAAATAAGCATATTATCAATGTTATTGTTAATATACTTTAAATCTATCTTGCTATGATTGTATTGAATTATATGTTGATGATATTGAGTATGAGAAAGTGATGCGAAATGTTAATAACGTTTATGTGATAATTGGATACATTGGAAATTTGATGGAATATGATATTCCATTGAAGCAAGTAAGATGTGCGTAAATATTACAAATTTATCGTTATTATGCATTTAATGATTGATTTTGTATAAAATGTTTGAATGTAGCTATAAGTAATGTATGATGAGATTAATACGGGAAACTCTCGGTTGAACCATAGGAAAGATCGAATATTCATGCCATGATGCTAGGGAGATATGAGAGCTAGTGTAAGACCATGTCTGGAACATGGCATTAGCCTCGAGATATGAGAGCTAGTGTAAGACCATGTCTGGGACATGGCATCGACTTGATATGTATCAGTGTAAGACCATGTATGGGACATGGCACCGGCCTCGATATACGAGAGTCATTGCAAGACCATGTCTGAGACATGGCATTAACTTTGATGCGTGAACCAGTGTAAGACGATGTCTGGGACATGGTGTCAGCACCTTACCATATGCTTGAGGCTTATTTAATATCCTTTATTATTCCAAATAGTTAAATGGGAAATTTACGATTTATGTCGGAATAAGAGAGGTTATGACCATGATGTGAGTGATACAGGTACTTACATGAAATTCATGAAATGTGTGCTCAATGTATGTTGTATAATTAGTAAGGAATGAAAATTAGTAAGTTATGTTTATGATCATGTTGAAAGGGTACAAGTATGTACTAAAAATTCACGAGTGATGAGCTCGATGTATATTGGACTTTTGGTAAGAATGTAAATGAGTAAGTCATGCTTATGAGAATGACTTTGTGACGACCTTATAAATATTAGGTCGATACCTATGGTGTATAATTATGTGGTAAATTTGATGGATGATTATATGTGAGGCTTTTAGGTTGAATTAAATTGGGACATGATATGTTTATCCCTTCACCTTGTGGCCTAATAAATATGAAAAGAGAAATTGATTGGCATGAAAGCCTATTTAAAGATAATTATGAAAGGGTAAAATTAGAATTGAAACAATTTTGGATAGCAGTAGCAGTCCGACTTTGAAAATCCACCAAAAATTATGGAAATCAAATTAGAGGCTGAATAAAACATGAAATTAAATATTATTGAGTCTAGTTTAATATAGAATAAATGGTGTAAGAAAAAGAAGTTCATATTATGAGATATTTGAATTGTTGTGAGACAGAGTCAGAATGATTTCGAAATTCCCTGTTCCGATTTGGGAAAATCATTAAAAAGTGTAAAAAAATAATTATGGGTTATAATTTATATGCTTAGAATCCTTAAGGAGTCTATTTTTTAAAAAAAAATAGAAGAAGGGAACATCATCTGAATCCTGTACAAGGAGATAATTAATTTTTAGTGAACAAGGGTTGGAACTATCAGACAGCGAAAAAGGGGTGACATTAAAGAATAAATTGTACTTATTGGCTAGACCAAAAATTCTGAAAATTTTATAGTAAGAAGGTATGTTAGTCTAGTTTCAGAGAAAATTAGTAGATCTTAATTTGGAGTTCCATAGCTCTATATATAAATAATTTAGTGACTGCAACTCGAGAAAATAGCTTGACTTGAACATAAGCAAAAGTGCAAATATTGTGGTATTACCTTGAGAAGCAAGTTGATAAATTGCTTATTAATTTCATATGGTCTTACTAAGCTATAAAGCTTAATCCTTTAATTTCCTTTTCTTTAGTGTTGATAGGTTAGCTCGGGGTTGGAGGTCGTCGGAGGCAACACTACACTATCAAACCATCACCTGTGGAATATTGATATATATATGTTAAGCACCTTCAAGTGAGTGGCATGTATAGGGACATGTTTTTTTTTTATGATATGTGTTAACATGACTAGCCAAATGTATTGGCCTATATTGAGTTATTTGTATATGGCCATGAAGGGTGGCTCATATTGATTATGGTTTGTGAATTTATCTATCTATGCTATGTTCTAATGCTTGTGATGTGATTATGCTTGTTGGCCATATATGGTTGGTGTTATGAAATATGTGCATGATGAATGTTTTATGACCAATCTAAATAGTCATGACCATGAATTAAATGTGTAATATGGAAATAAATATGTGAAGGATTAAGGGTAACTTAAAGGCTTGGAAAATAGCCTAAGTGTTGGCCACACAGGCTGAGATATAACTGTGTGTCTCAACCGTGGGGGACATGGCCTTAGCACATGGGTGTGTGGCTTGGCCGTGTGGTCCAAATTATTTACTGACATCATAGTCAGAGAGTTACACGGCTTGAGGAAACATGCATGTCGAAGGCACACGGGCGTGTGACCTTGTGTCATGGAAAAATTTTCTAAGTTTTCCCAAAACTTTCTAAAGTTCTTGGTTTAGTCCCTAACTACTTTCAATGCATGTTTAGGGCTTCATAGGCCTGTGTATGGGACATTATGCATGCGTATAAAAAGTTTTGATACGAATGAAATTTTGTAGCCCGATTTTTGCATGTTTGTGAACAATTAAGTCCGGTAATGCCTCGTACCCTGTTCCAGTGTCAGACATGGGTAAGGGGTGTTACACTATGTCAAGTTAAATATTGTGACTCTAGACATTAAAGTTATTAAAGAGTAAGTTTGAATAAGTACATGAATAGTAAAATGAAGAAATAAAGCTTTAAATGAGGGCAATCTAGGTTTGAGATGCTGGTAAAGGTTACGAATGAGTTTTAATGGTGTTCTTTTGTTTTATAAGCAGTGGTTACTGTAGTTTCTTGCTGGATCTAAAGCTCAAGATGCTATCTCTAGTTGTCAGGTGAGTCTCTATACTAACTCTTGTATGTGTATTGTTCATACCAGAGAATCTATAGTAAACTAGTTAAAAAGGTGTTGTTGAGATCGTAAAAGTTATAGTTTTATATGTTTGCAGCTACATAAGAGATTAATTAAGAATATCTATGATTTTATGTTTATTGAGGATGGTATGTACATCTGGTATAGATCTGATGAGTTCAAGTAATATGATGGGAAGTATGATCGTTTATGTGTGTCTAAGATGTATGGTATGTAGTATGTTCTATTAAGAGTTTGTGTCTATCTCCACATTGTTGTCAAAAGGAGGTCCATCGAAACTTTAAACAAGATCTTTGAAAGGAAAGCCCATGGCCATGGCACCTTCTAAAAGTAACTACAGAACAGTGATTACCCAATGTAGTTCTTTGTGTGCCCCAGAACGATGATGGGCAAACCTTACATAATTTGATTTTAGGCAAATCCATATCGTAAACCCATCATGAAATAAAAGCCTTTATGGCGAACCATGAAAGAAAAACCTTTGTGGCGAATCATGAAAGAAAAACCCTTGTGCCAAATCATGAAAGTAAAGCCTTTATGGTAAATCATGAAAGAAAAGCCTCTGTGGCGAACCCTACGAGGATAGCCTTTGTGGCATACTACGGATGGACTGCCCTTATGGTGTGTCTTAATAAGGTTCTCCTAAAAGAACTTTAAAGGATGACTTTTGTGGCGAGTTTTGAAGGAAGCTAGTTGGTATATTCAATCTGGCCTTTTACTGTAATTAGAAGACAATCGGCAAGGCCTAAGTCATCTATTGATTATGCGGTAAAATATTACTTAAGACTATGGATCAATTGAGAATAATGAATTGAAGAGATACAAAGAAGTAATGAGTTAGTATTGGAAATGTATTCTGAATAAAGACATAAAATTGAATGTTCGAAGGAAGAATCTGTCATCTGTGTATGTGTTCCTTCTTGATTAATGATGAGGTGACAACTCAAGGTTTGAATGATGTAAGTGATGTATCGAAGAAATTGAAGTAAAGGAAATAGCTTTAGATGAAGGTATAGTAACGAATGAGTATAAAATAGTAGAACTTGAGGAAGTATTCGCCAGAGACAAAAGGTTGAGAATGATGGGATTGTCAATCTAAATTATCAGATGCTATATCCAAATATAACTCGAGTAAATGGTGTCTTCCTTATTAAGTTCTTATGGACTCATCCATGTGTGTTATGTTACAAGCGAGCTGATGTGGGTCTGTACCAAAAACGACGATGCTAAGACTGTGCCAAGAAGTGGCATATTGGGTTTTTATTGCATATAAAACGAGTTTGGCGGCATGTTCATCGTCTGATTTGTTGCTTAGAATTCCATACTTTGAGGTATTTCTAATGGATTAGGATTTCAATTTAGATATCATTGTGATTTAATTACCACATGCTGTAGTTGCATTTACTTATTGTAAGTATAATCATGTATTTTAGTACTAAATTTTGTAATTTAGTAAGTTGTAATTGATTGTAATTTCAATAAGTAGATTAAGTTTTTGTTTGTATTAGTATGGTAACACCCAAGATTCAGAGCCGGTCAATTGGATCAAGTCCAGGGTGTTACAAGTTGGTATTAGAGCCACGTAACCCAGGATTAAGAACTCAGTATGCATGATATGTTGAGCCTTGGTTAGTCTTTCAAGTATGTGAAACTAAGTTTTTTAAGAGATAGCAGTTGCGAAATATAGTCATAAGAAATGATAGTAAAGAAAGGTAAAAGATTGATTCATTAAAGAAATTAAAAATTACATTACATGATAGTGAGAGCAGTAAAATGAAATATAGAAGGAAAAGTAAAGTACGTAACTAAACTAAGAAAAAAATTAGTTTCCTCCCTCATTTGGATGATTGGTGGGCGTAAGTGGAACCTCTTCTATAAGAGAGGGATCTTCAGGATTCTCATCCCCTGCTATTGAACCATCTTCATTGTCTTCAGTGTTAGGTGTATCGGGAATGATTAAATCTCCTAACTATTTCCATTCCTTTTGGAGAGTGCTCTATTCTTCACCCTCTGGATGGTAAATGTTAAAACTAAGAGACTTCAAAGAAATGTTACCAAGATAGCTAAAATTTATACGACTAAGATCGAAAGGACCTACAACCACTTGGGCGTGTAGAAGTAGGTTTGATTTCCACTTTGGTAGAGCATAATTGATGTTCTTTATGGTATCCTTCTAATACTTCTTGAAGATATCCTAATGAGAACGGCATAGGTTTTCCAGTTCTGCTCTGTGACTCTCTTCTAGAGCTTTGAGCTTGTCTTCTAAAATGGTTTTCTCATCCTTCAACTGACTTACCACCTCTTTTAACTGTTCATTTTCATTTTGAGCATCTCTACACTTACCCTATAGTGTCATGACTTGTGCATACAATCTTTCAATCAGATTGCTTGAATCTAGATATTTTTGGTAAAGTTCAACCAAAGAATCTTCATTAGATTTTACAGTCTTCTCTAAAGCGGACATCTTATTTTTATAATGTTCACTGGCATCCTATATAACAGTCCGATTTAGACTCTAGTCGGAACAATGGTTTCGAGACAACATATCCGATTCTGAAAAAATATTTTAATATTATTTTTCTGTGTCTGTGATATGTGAATTTTTATCTGCGAAGTTTCTGTGATTTAATTTGTCTATTTCTGTGCTTAATTATGAAAAAGGATTTAATCGCATAAAAGGTGAAATTAGCATACTACATGTTTAATGTTTGTATTTGAAATGGCTTTGGACTAATAGGTCCTTATCTGGTTATTTGACCATGTAATGTATTAAATGACTTTGTTGGATATTAGTAAATGGTTTATTAATGTTTAAATATAAAGGTATTTTAGTAAAAGGTTTAATATATGTTGTTTAATAAAAATAAAACATAAATGGCCATGCAAAATTTACCTCTTGGCCGATTATGAAGGAGAAAAAGAAAGCCATTGAAGTATTTTTAGATTCGGCACTTGCATGCTTAAATTGTAAGTTTATTCGAGTTCAGATTTTGATAATTTCTAAGTTTCTGTGATCGTTGCTTCATGTACTTCAAAACCCATGTCTGAATTTTTGTTTCTGTTGAAGATTATGAAATGTGTCATTGATGATTATATGAGCTTTGTAATGTTTTTATATGGATTATGAAAGATATATGTGAGATTATCACGCTTTATTCTTAAATTTTTGATGAAATAGAGCTATTTGGGCTAATTTGTGAAAATGAGGTTTTGAAGGACTAAATTGTGAATTAAATATGCTATTTGGGCTTGTATGGAAGCTATGTATATTTGGCCAAGCTATAGTCTTGGTGAATTTTGCATATTTGTGATTTTGTGAAAAATGGACTAAATTGTCAAAGTGTGAAAATGTAAGGGCTAAAATGTAAAGTGCCCTAAATATGTGTTCATGGATTATTTTGAATGAAATGAATGATTGAATGGTTGAATTTGAATTGTATTAGATCAAGAACAAAGAAAATCAAACTTAGATCAAGAGAAGTCCAAAATAGTCGAATAGTCGACTCATTTCCATTCGAAATTCATATGAGGTAAGTCAAATTACAATTACGTGTTAAATTGACTAAATTTTGCGCATACAAACTGTAATTTGTATTGGACGGCCTTGAGATCCTGATGAATAAATTTCGAGTAAACTCTGATAATATGCTAGTATCTGAAAAGCTCTGTATGTTTCTAAAAGAATGTTGACATTGATCATGTAAGACCGTGTCTGGGACATAGGCCTCGATTTGAGATTTACATGTAAGACCATGTCTAGGACATAGGCATCGTATCTGATTTCGTGTAAGACCCTATCTGGGACAAAGGCATCGATACTGAATTACATGTAAGACCAAGTCCGGGATGTTGGCATTGTACCCGTTTATGAGTATCTGTATCATTTCTAAACCGTCTGATGATAGATTACGAGATATGGGAATGAATATATGAAATGTATAATCTATATAGGTACGTTTGTATCGTACTAAATTTCTGAATATGAAAGACTCTGTTTCTGTGAAATAATGAATGCGAAGTATGTATGAAATCATGGAAATGAAACATGACATGTATACAAGCAAATGAGTATGGTTAGGCTCATGAACTATTCTGTGAAATGGTTATGAATTCTTGCTATTGATTTGTACTTTATATGATTTAATAGTTAAACCAATTGTATTTGGCTTACTAAGCTCTTTGTAGCTTACTCGGTGTAATTTCTGTCTGTTTTACAGTTATCGTAGCTACTGAAGGTTCGAGGATAGTCGAGGAATTGTCACCATACTATCGAACTCATTTTGGTACTTTTGAAAGTGTAAATATTTTTAAGTATGGCATGTATACGCTAGAATGTCTATGTATTTAAGCTTTGATAAGTATATATGTTATTCCATGAAAGTTGGCTAGCAAATGGTATGTTTGTGCTTAGTTTTGGTAAATGGTTTGTGATGCCAAATTGTGTATGCTTGTAATGGTTATATGGCCTTGTATGTGGTGGTCATTTTGAAATATGCCAAATTGAGGAAAGGGTAAGTTTAAGCATGTTTTCAACATGGAATTGGCTGAAAAATTTAGTATAAATGTTGTTTAATATTGCTTGTAGGAATGACCCAAAAAGGGGTGGCAAGTTGGCTTAAACCAAGCCTGCATTGTGCCACATGGTCAGTGAACACGGGCGTGCCTTCTGGCCGTGTATAGAAAGCAGTAACCTTTTAAGACCACACGGTTAAGACACATGGGCGTGTCATATGGCCGTGGGCTTAAGTCAGTAGTTAGTGAAGTATCACACGGCCTTGGCACACGGCCGTGTCTATTGGCCGTGTGTAAAAGTCAGTATATATACTCTGTTATGGCACGACTGGATTACATGGGCGTGTCTAGTGCCCGTGTAAGGCACACGGCCTGGTCACACGGGCGTGTGACCTTAACAGAATTGAAAATTTTTTCTAAGTTCTAAAAATTCTGATTGTGTTCGATTTAGTCCCGACCTTATCTAAAAGTATGTCTTAGGTCTTGGAGACCTCCATAAGGGATGAATTGTTGATTTGATTATGCATTAATATTATGTGATATCTATGATCCTGTATTGATCTATAATGTTCTATCTGTCTGGTAATGCCCCTTACCTATTCTGGCGACGGTTATGGGATAGGGGTGTTACATCCTAGAAGGCATCACTCCAAAGACTTTGTTCAATAGACAAGACTTTTGAAACTTGAGCCATAAACGATAGAGGGCAACCAATAATATTGGATGAAAGGGAAGAGGAGAAAGCCTCTATTAATTGTCGAGGTAGTAAATTCTATTGTTGCTGATAGAAGGAACTGAGAGAGATAGAAGTTGGAATTGACTCTAAAAGGTCTCACCAAGGAAAGATTTTTTTGCTTTAGTGAAAGGAGCACTTTGTAGGGGAGGACAGGAAGGAGAAGCAGATTGAATCATAGGTATTGTCTCTGTCTGATTATCAGACAATGAAGGATCAGAAAATTGTATGGGAGAACCTGTTTGAGGGGAAAACTTATTAGGCAACAATGGAATCTCTAAAAGAATAGGAATCGAAGGTGAGTCAGTAATTGTAGTGGCAAGCCCCCTTGAGTGCTCTCTTCTAATCTGGTTCATTTCTTCATTTTCTATGTTGCTATCCTCTTGGGGGCAGCGGTAGTCCTTCCCTAGGTATGAGCTCCCTTAAGAATGCAAGAAATGCCCATGTCTTGAGGATGGGAATGTGATGAAGGTCCTGCACCATCAACAGGAGAATTAGCCTGATTTGAAGTAAAGGTAGAATCTTGTAACAGCTCGGTTTAGACCCTAGTCAGAATAGTGGCTTCGGGACCACAAACTTGAGGTCATAAATTTAATATAATTTTTGGTGTTTACAGCATGTGAATTTATATGTGTGAAAATTTCGTGAGTTAATTTTATAATTTAATAGCTCAATTTGAGAAAAAAGACTAAATCGCATAAAATGCAAAAGTTGCATTCTATATGATAAAGGTGTCTATTTGTCATGGCTTATTAAATGGAAGGTCCTTACGTTGAAAATAGACCATTGATAATGGAATTTGACAAAAATGACCTTGAATTATGTGATTTTTAATGTTTTAATTAATGGTTAATAAAGTAAATTATGTATTATGTGTAATAAAATAAAACAAAAAAAGTAAAATGGTTGTCATCTTCACTAGCTTCAACCAAATATTGAGAATAGAAACATCGGTTGAAGAATTTTAGGGTTTAGTTCTTTAAATCTTTGATTATGGTATGTATTTTGCTCGATTTTTGATGATTTCTACGTTTTTGTGATCATTGCTTTGAGTTCTAGTTAGTCCATGCTTTAATTTGAAAGTGTTGGTGATTTTCAAAGTTTTCATTGATGAATGTTTGAGCTTTATGATGTTTGATGATGAAAAATGAAAGCTTAGTGCTTGATATATATGTTTTGGAAAGTGATTTTTGACAAAAATGTCAATTAGGGATTAATTTGAGAAAAGTGTAAATTGAGGGGTTAAATTGTGAAATAAATGAAAGTTTTGGGCTGCTAGGGGTCCCTAGGAAATTCAACTAGGCTTGGGTGAAATTAAATTTCGTGCAAATTGTATTTTTCTAAAATAGGGACTAAATTGAATAAATGTGTAAATTTAGGGAATAAAATGCAAAAATGTCAAAATATGTGTTTGTGCATTAAATTGAATGAATTGGTGATTAAATAGGTTAATTTTGAATACATATAGATCAAGAAACAAAGAATTCGGATTTAGATCGAGGAAAATCGAACGTTATCGAGTAATCTATCTGATTCGTCCATTCAGAGTACGAGGTAAGTCGTACGTGATAAATATTGTTACAATTATGTTTTTAATGCTATGATAATGCATAAATTGTATATATGCAACTACGATTGCGTACGACGATAAATCAACTACGTTTGGCACTTAGTGTGCATTTCAAAATAGCTTCGGCTATGAATAGCACTTAGTGTGCGAATTGGAATAGCTTCGGCTATATGAAGCACTAAGTGTGTGATACCGAGATAGCTTCGGTTTAATGTGATGGCACTAAGTGTGCGAGATCATTATAGCTTCGACTAATCACTGATGCACTAAGTGTTCGAATTCTTGAGCATTGAAAGACTTCCGAATGAATTAATGTATTGAACAAAAATGTGAGAATGAAATAAATAAATACAGGAAAGTTCAAGTATGTACGATACCTATGTGGTAGTTGATACTATGTGTATTAAGCTTGATGAATTTGTATATACATGTTAAATGGTGGTGGATTAGAATTGAATGATGATATAAGAACTACTAAGTGTTTATTAATTGATGTTTTGTATTATATAAACTATTGAATATATTTGGTATGAACTTACTAAGCTATAAAGCTTACTGTGTGATTTTGTTTTTTGTTTTATAGAGTATTGAAGCTAGCTCGGACATCGGGGATCATCGAGAACCATCATCACACTATCGAATCAACTTGTTGGTACTTTTGAAGCTTGTATGTATGGTATATGGCATGTATAGGCTAGTGTCATTTTGAGTATGTTTTGAGTTGTGAATTTAGTCATGAGATATGGCTTGTAAATGGTGTTGTTTATGAAGTTGAATTTGGCTTGATTTATATGTTGTGAAGTGATAAGTATGTGAGGTATATAATGCCTTCTATGTTGGCTTATTTTGGTATTCTGGCATTAGTTGCTGATATAGTTTAATGATGTGTTTTATGATATGGAATAGATGTTAATGTGATGAATTTTGGTATAATAATTTGATAGGTTTTGAATGTGGAATTAAGTAGTTGAATTGGTTGATGATAGATAGCATGACATGAGTATGAATTGGCATGTTTTTGATTGCTTAAAGATGTATTGAAATGGTGTTATTTTGGTTGTTTTGTGTACTTGAGAGTAGGGTGGCAAATTGGCTTTATAAATGGCCTATTTTTGTCTACATGGGTAAAGACACGGGCATATGTCTCACCCGTGTGCGACACATGTCATGTTACACGGCCTTGTGTCCCCTGGGGTAGCCCTACAAATTTAACTCAGTCTCGAGCACGGCTTGACACACGGGCGTGTCTGATGATTGTGTGAGGCACATAGCCTTGGCATATGGGCGTGTGTGGCCATTTCAAGGGGTACACGGGCTAGACACACGAGTGCGTGGTTGGCCGTGTGACCCAAGCCAGTAACCCCTTCAGTTTACCCACGGCCAAGGCGTACGGGCATGTCTCCGGCCGTATGGTGCAAGTCAATATGTATGTTCTGTTTTCACACGGCCTAGGACATGGGCGTGTCTGGTAGCCGTGTGAGGCACACGGCCTGCTTACACGGGCGTGTGACCTATGAATGTAAAATTTTTCTAAGTGTCCAGAAATTTTTATATGTGATTGGTTTAGTCCTGAACCACTCTTAAGCATGTTTTAAGGTCTCGTAGAGCCTTATAAGGGACAATGTGAATGTTTATGAATGATTTTTGATAATGAATGTATAAATGTATGTGAATGAGATGTATTATTTGGTAATGCCTCGTAACCCTATTCCTGTAACACCCCTTACCCGAGTCTGAGGCTGGGATTTAGTATGAGGCATTACTAAACTTAAACACATCCATTTAAACATTTACTAATCATAAAAACTTGATCAAATTTAAAACTTTTCAAACCTTGTCTAGAATTCCTTATTATGGGTCTACGAGGCCCAAAACAAGCTTTAAGGACGATTCAGAACCAAACTAGGTCCTTTAAAGAACTCTGGAAAATGACTCTTGAAACAGGGGCACACGCTCATGTGGAAGGGGCGACACGCCCATCTGGCCTTCTTGACATGGCCATGTTGAAGGCCCATGCAGTTCACATGGCCTAAACACATCGGGACACGACCGTGTCCCTAACCCGTGTAGAATTAATTCCTAATTCGAACCTACAAGGTTTTTCACACGGCCTGGAACACGCTTGTGTCCATGGCCCGTGTCACTCACACGGCTATGACACGCCCATGTCTCAACTCGTGTCCAAAAACGTTGACATTCTGTTTCTGACGTCAGAAACCATTTAGGGGCATACGACCAAGGCACAAGTCGGTGTGCTAGGCCGTGTGGTGAATTTAATTCCACATTTAAGGAGCAGACTTCACAGGGCCTGGGCACACGCCCATGCCCAGAGGTCGTGTCCTCCACATGGCTGAGATACACGGTCGTATCTTTGCCCGTATGTTTACTACCATGCATACTGACTTGAAATTTTAAAGTGCATGGACACACAGTCAGACAACAAGCCCATGGGGCTGACCGTGTGCCGCACACGACTTAGACACACGCCCGTGTGTCTACTTGTGTGGAAAAAAACAAGGCTATCTACCAAGCCTTTTTGCCACCCTTACTTACACCAACCTACACAACAACAAATATCTCCAATCCACACAGCAATATAAGACTAAATCAACTGCAACATGACATTCAAATGCAAGCCTCATGACACTCTAACAAACCAAACATGCACTTGATCATTAGTACATTTTGTTCATCCATGGAAGCATCATCATTTGCAATTATTGATAATGAATATTAGCCATTAACCATGGCCTAAAAAAATGAAGAAGGTTTTCGTCCCAAGCCAACACAATTGGCTAACTTAACAATATGACACATAACAAAAAGACTCAATCCCTATACATGTCATACTCAAGATAATAAAACTAACTATCCCAAAAGCTTCGAGTGATAGTGTGAGTGATGTCTCTGATGTTCTTTGATCCATGGGCTAATTTGGCGGCACTACAAGAAAATGGAAAGGAAAAGGGTAAGCACAAAGCTTAGTAAGTTGCATTTAAATATCAAAATAACGACCATGTTACCACATGTGATCATATTCCGAATATATCATAACTTGCACAAAAGAGTAAATGTTCATAACACAACTTACTCATGTTTATTTCTCACTATTCATACAACAAGAATAGAGTTCACATATCATCAATTTCATATAAGTACCTGTACCACTCACAACATGGTCATAAGCTCTATCATTTTGACATAAATCGTAAATTTCCCGTTGAACCATTTGGAATACTACAGGATAATCACTAAGTCTCAACATAGTCTTACACTGGCTCTCACATCTAAGTCGATGCCGTGTCCCAAATAGGTCTTACACTGACTTCCATACGTCGAGGTCGATGCCATGTCCCAGACAGGTCTTACACTGACACACCTCAAGCCGATGCCATGTCCCAGAAAGGTCTTACACTAGCTTGCATATCTTGAGGCAGATGCCATGTCCCAGACAGGTTTTACACTAGCACACACATCACCCAAAAGTTATGGCATGAATATCCAAATTGTTCCTAAGGTTCAACCGGGAGTCTTTACTACATCAATTCTCATCATGCACATTTACAACAATCGTCTACAATTTATGTCATATTAATTATACAATACATAAAAACAAATAAGTTACATTATTTACGTACAACTTACCTCGGTACACAAAATGTAGGCAACAAATTGTATTTACTCCGCTTGCTTGGCTTTTCCCCGGTCTAGGTCCAGATTGCATATTTCTTGATCTATAATAATAAAATTTCACTCATTTAATCATCACATTAATAAAAACATTCTACAATTCACAATTCGACAAAATAACCGTTTTGCCCTTAGACTTTAAAAAAATTACAATTTTGCCCTTAGGCTCGTAAATCAATTTTTATCAAGTTTCCTCATTAACCAAGCCTAGATGAACTCTTTTTATACCTATAGGAACTCAAATTTTCAAACATTTCATACAATTACCACCTATTTTACAAACCTTACAAAATAGCCCATTTAGGTGTTTTCATGAAACCCCTTTCAAAAAAGTTGTTTATTTAACAACCAAGATTAATTTTCTTCCATAAAATTTCATCTAAAAATATAATTTTCTTCCATGGAAAAACCCTATACTTTCATCCATTTTGCAAAATAGTCCCGTTATTAGAAAGCTCATGCTACAAGGGGTCTAAAAATACAAAAATCATCAAAAATAACCTTCTAAATGACTTACTTGCAAGAGATACAAATGGATGATATTTTGAAATCTCTAAAACCCCTTAGTTGCTGAAAAAAATTGGTGGAGAAGATGACACTATAGCCTCTCTTTTCTTTATTTTTTTTTTAGTCAAATAAGTCACCAAATGTCCACCTAACCTAGTCAACATGACTCTCTTTGTCCCCTATGGCCGGCCACCTCTTTAAGAAGGGTCTAATTACACTTTAAAGTCCCCAAATTATGGTTCTCTATCTATTCAACATATCTAGCTAGTAAAACAAAACTTTTACCCTTTATGCGATTTAGTCATTTTTCGTAATTGAGCTCACGATCACAAAAATTAATTCACCAAAAATTTCATACACTCATATAATCTTGCTATAACACCAAAATAATAATAAAATAAATTTTATCCCTCTGAATTTGTGGTTCCAAACCACTATTCCGACTAGGCCCAAAATCGGGCTGTTACAATTCTGGCGTCAAATATGGGTTAGGGGTGTTACAAATCTGTAGCAGAATTAGTTAAAATTTTCAAATTCATTGGGCGAAGGCTACAAATACTATAAAATTACAATGATGGCTCTCAAATGCGCCCCAATAGAATATGTTCCAGTTTAGTATATGAGTTATATGGCCAAGCCTAGAAGGCAGACAACATGGAAGGATCAAGTGTAAGGGTGGTGGAAAAGTTTGGGCAGTAACCATTTAGGTATAGAATTTTCAAGCAATGTTGAAATATGTTTCTAACTAAAACTAATCCTGCCAAATCAAGTATGTAACCTCTTTTCAATCAATTGTATTTCCTTTCAGCAATCTGAGCATCTTCAAATTAGCTTTTGGTGTAGACATCCTCTTAAGGGAGTGATACGTGATATTCGTGACAGGTTTTAAATATTTATAATGAATTGTTCTTGAAACTAACTATGATCATGATGAAGGCAGGTGTACCTATCGAGCAGTAATATAGCTTTAGGAAGACTGGATTGTAGAACCCAAAGGAACTAAAAGTACTAGTAATGACTGTCTTTTTATTATCTAGCCTAAGAATAATGGGGTTTGTTTTAACTAACTAATTAACTAAACTAAGAATTCACAGAAAATAGAATTGGGGAAATTACTTTTGGAAAATTTGATTGATTGAGACAATACCTAAGGAAAACTCCACCTAGACTTCACTTGTTATTTGACTCTGAATCAGACGATTTATTCATTTGACTTGATTCGTAGAAATCCATAAGCTATATTATTATCTCTCTCGAGACTAACAACGTCTAACCCTAGGTTGAATAAATGAAATATCTTTCTAATTAACTCCCTAGGGTTGCATTAACTCGATCTATGGATCCCCTTATTAGGTTTCACCCTAATCCGGCAAAGTCTTATCACCCTATCTCTAGGCGCGCAACCAACTCCACTTAATTATGACAAATATACTCTTAGACAGGGTCTATTCCTCCTCTGAATAAGAGCATAACTTGAGTCAATATCCTGGAATATAAAAACAAGAATTAAGAACACATAATTAAGAACAAGTCAAACATTTATCATACAATTCAGATAATAATAACAAGATCTATCTTAGGTTTCATTCCCCTTAGGTATTTAGGGGTTTTAGCTCATAACTAAAAAGGTAAACATCTCAGAAGAATAAAGAATACAAAACATAAAGAAAAACCCAAAACTCCTGAAAGGAAATTGAGGAGAGATCTTCAGTCTTGATAATGAATCCAGCTTTTGAGATGGATCAATCAACTTTCCTTGAGCAGCTTCCTACTTCCTTTCCTCTGTGTCTCTTTTTCCTCATCCTCTAAGGTGTATTTATAGGCTTTGGAATGCCTAAGAACCCTTAAAATTGGCCTTTTCTGAATTGGACTAAACTTGGGTGATCGCGTGATTTCGTGATAAGTTTTAAATATTTATAATTAATCGTTCTTGAAACTAACTATTATCGCGATGTAGGCAAGTGTACCTATCGAACAGTAGTATAGTTTTAGCAAGACCGAATTGTCGAACCCAAAGGAACTAAAAGTACTAGTAATGACTGTATTTTTATTATCTAGCCTAAGAATAAAGAGGTTTTTGTTTTAACTAACTAAGAATTCACAGAGAATAGAATTGGGGAATTTTTTTTGGGAAAATTGATTGAATTAAGACAATACCTAAGGAAAAATCCACCTAGACTGTACTTGTTATTCTGGCTCCGAATCGGACGATTTATTCATTTAACTTGTTCCGTAGAGATCCCTAAGTTATGTTATTATCCCTATTCAAGACTAATAACATCTAATTCCTAGATTGAATGATTGAGACCTTTCTTTAATTAACACCCTAGGGTTGCATTCACTCGATCTATGGATCCCCTTATTAGGTTTCACCTAATCTGGAAAAATCTTGTCACCTTATGTCTAGGCGCGCAAACAACTCCGCTTAATTATGACAAATGTACTCTTAGACAGGGTCTATTCCTCCTTTGAATAAGAGCTTATCTTGAATCAGTATGTAACACCCCGTATCCGAGACCGTGGCCGGAGTCGAACACGAGGTGCTAACAGACATAATATATTTATTTTCACAGTCCATTTAAAAAAATTCCAGACAGTTGGCTAACTGTGTCACTGTCACCTTAAAAATCATATCTTGAGTTCCACAACTCGAAAATTAGTTTTGTGATTTTTCCCTGAAACTAGACTCATATATGCATCTAAAAATTTGTTTCTAGAATTTTTGATCGGGCCAATAAGTACAGTTTATTAGTTAAAGTCTCCCATGTTACAGGGATCGACTACACTGACCTTCACACATTACGACTTGGATATCTCCCTGTACAGGGCTTCAATACTGATGCCGTTTGTTTCTATAGAAACTATACTCAAAGAGGAATCTATACATATATGGCATGACTCCTAATTATCTTTGGTTAATTTTTAATGAATTTCCAAAGTTGGAACAGGGAATCCAGAAACCGTTCTGGCCCTGTTTCACGAAAACCTAAATATCTCTTAACATGCAACTCATATGACCGTTTCGTTTCCTCCATGTGAAAGTAGATTCATCAAGGTTCATTTACATAATTTATTAACTATTTAATTCCATTCCTACTATTTTTAGTGATTTTTCACATCCACATCGCTGCTGTTGTCAGCATCTGCCTTTAAGGTAGACTTTACCTATTTCATAGTTTCCATGATTCAATTAGCCCTTTTTGCATACATAGCACAAAGTATAATCATGATTAACCATTCCAATGGCTAATCGTTTCCAAACATTTCCATACCTCTTAGTGATCAACATACAAAACGATTATAATACTATGCTAAAAACGTATATAAGCCATTTTCGCATGGCTATCCAAATTTACACAAAATCCATGTGTACATGACCAACAACAAAAAAGGTAGTCCTATACATGCCATTTCAAAGTTCAACCAAAATTGTACCAAAAGGGGGCTTTGATAGTGTGGGAGACTTCGACTTCCAAAAATCCCGAGTCCGATGGTGACGAGCCAAAATCTATAAAATGACAAACAAAGAAACGGAGTAAGCAATTTATGCTTAGTAAGTTTTGAGCAAGGGATTCCAGACAACAAAAGCATAGCATTCATATAGCTAAACGGATAATTTCATATGCACAAATTCTCAATATCATACTTACTTCACATTACCAACGCTTATGTTCATACACAAAAGATCAACTTAGCTAAAGGCGGTAGCTCGCTTATCAACCGAGCGAATACTTATTTGTAAGGGCTCAACTAATTCAAAGCACATACGAAACATACCTCATTGTTGGGATTTCACAAGCGTATTAACTGAAATTTTTACAACAAGTTCATTCATTCCCGAATCACGTACCTTTGGAGTTTAACCGGATATAGCTACTCGTTCAAATACCTTCGGGACATAGCCCGGTTATAGTAGCTCGCACAAAGGCCTTCGGGACTTAACCCGGATTTAGTAACTCGCACAAATGCCTTCGGATCTTAGTCCGGATTTAGTAACTCGCACAAATGCCTTCGGATTTTAGTCCGGATTTAGTCACTTAGCACAAAGCCTTCGGGACTTAGCCCAGACATCATTCGAAGAACCATGCACACATATATCAATAAATCATGACACATCCATATTTCATTTTCATTACCAAAGCTCAACACAAGACACTTATCATATTTACAATTTCGGCTCAATAGCCACATACAAGAGCATGATTTTGATTTACTTAAGACATAATCTAACCGAATCATAATTTAAGTTCCATTACTCGAAAACTTACCTCGGATGTTGTCGAACGATTCCGATGGCTATTCGACCACTTTTTCCTTCCCTTTATCGGATTTAGTTCCCCTTTGCTCTTGAGCTTAATTCAACAAATAAATTGATTTAATCATTTGAGCATCGAAAAGAGGAACTCAAGGTACTTAGCCCACATATATTCATTAGACATTAAAGTCACATATGTACAGAATCATGATTCAAACTCAACACATTAGTTAGTACTCTCCTTAGCCGAATTTTCTAAGTCAAGATAAAGCCTTCAACATGCTTACCTATGGCGAACAACACATCAACCTATGTACTCATTCATGTGGCCGATTATGCATGTCTATGTTGAGGCCAATTATATACTCAATACCACACACAAATGGCATACCTTTTACTAACTAATGCATTACATATTATAACTCAATACGCATCCATCATGTACTCCATAACCGAAACACCATCATATGTAAGTATATACCTTGAGATATTGTCTATGTCATACCAATACGTCATGTGCAAACATATATATATATATACGTGCAAGAGCCGAATCTCAAAGTTGATTATAACTAAACATGAACATAAATCCAAAACACAAATCTTACCTACCATGCAATAAGCATAAATCATACTTATGGATATACCATGGCCGAATACATCACAACACCATACCATTTCAATTTTGGTCATGGTTAAACAAAGAACTTAATGTCTCACTCAAAAATGCTAAAAAGAAAATCCAAGATTCATCAATCCACCATCACATGTATCATTATCAAGCTTCATATTTAGCATGCAATGGCATTAACACAAAATCCATCTTGGCCGAATATCATCCCCATGACATAGCAAAGATTTGAACCATGGGCTAATTAGAACTCAAGCTAGCAACTAAAAACATGCATGAATCTCATGGCACAACCTCAAACATACCTTAATCTAGATACAAGTATGGCCAAACCTCTTCCTAATCCTCTTCCAAACCAAACATGAGCAAGAACTCCTTCCTTCTTCCTTAGAATTTTCGGCCAAAAGAAATGAAAAAGGATGAACAAATTTTTTTTTTCTCTTTTCTTCAACTCACGGCAATGGGGGGGGGGAACACTTACACCATTCTTTTTTTTTCCCATTTCTTTATTACCCATACTCCTTATTTTATTTTTTTCCTAACATACACCATTGTCACAACATGTTTTATGACATGTTTTGCCCATCACTCTTTGTCATGGCCGGCCACTAGCAATTAGGGGGGGAAAATTTGACATGCAAGTCCTCCCTTTTGATTACATGCACTATTAGGTCCTTATAGATTAGCCTATCACATTTCAAAAGTGTCACACAAGTCCTACTGTAACACCCGTGCACTGAGTCCGTTCATCGAATCGAACACAAGGTGCACACAGACTTAACTATTTTCACAGTCCATTTAGAATTTTCCAGACAAGCTGGTTACTGCATCACTGTCGCCTTAAAAATCATATCTTGAGTTTCAAAGCTCGAAAATTAGTTTCGTAATTTTTCCCTAAAACTAGACTCATATGTCCATCTACAGATTTTTTTCTAGAATTTTTGGTCGAGCCAATTAGTACAGTTCATTAGTTAAAGTCTCCCCTATCCCAGGGTTCGACTACACTGACCTTTGTGCGTTACAAATTGAATATCTCCTTGTACAGGGCTTTAATTCTAATTCCGTTTGTTTCTATAGAAACTAGACTCAGACAGAAATCTATACATATATGGCATGACTCCTAATTATCTCTGGTTAATTTACAATGAATTTCCAAAGTCGTAACAGGGGATCCAGAAACCGTTCTGGCCCTGTTTCACGAGAACTTTAATATCTCTTAACATGTAACTCCTATGACCGTTTCGTTTCTTCCATATAAAAGTAAACTCATCAAGGTTCATTTACATAATTTATTCACTATTTAATACCATTCCTACTATTTTTAGTGATTTTTCACATCCACATCACTGCTGCAGTCAGCATCTGTCTTTAAGGTAGGCTTTACCTATTTCATGATTTCCATGATTCAATTGCCCCTTTTTGCATACATAGCACAAAGTGTGATCATGATTAACCATTCCAATGGCTAATCGTTTCAAAACAATTCCATACCTCATAATGATCAACATACAAACGATTATAGTACTATACTAAAAAATATATATAAGCCATTTTCGCATGGCTATCCAAGTTTACACAAAACCGAAAGGTACATGACCTTCAACAAAAGGGTAGTCCTATACATGCCATTTCAAAGTTCAACCAAAATTATACCAAAATGGAGGCTTTGATAGTATGGATGACTTCGACTTCAATGATCCCGAATCCGATAGTTAACGAGCAAAATCTATAAAACAGAGAAACAGAGAAAACGGAGTAAGCAATTTATGCTTAGTAAGTTTGAGCAAGAAATTCCAGCACAACAAAAGCATAACATTCATAAAGCTAACGGTTAGTTTCATATGCACAAATTCTCAATATCATACTCATTTCACATTCCAACCCCTATGTTCATACATAAGGGATCACCTTAGTCAAATACCGGAAACTCATTACTCGACTGAGCGAATATTATTCGAAGGGAATCAACTAATTCAAGCTCATATGAACATACCTCATTGCTGGAATTTTTCAAGCGTATTAACTGAAATTTTACAGCAAGATCGCTTATTCTCTAATCACGTACCTTCGGAATTTAACCGGATATAATGACTCGCTCAAATGCCTTCGGACGAAGCCGGTTATAGTGACTCGCACAATTGCCTTCGGTCTTAACCCGGATTTGGTAACTTGCACAAATGCCTTCGGTCTTAGCCCGGATATAACAACTTCATACGAATGCCTTCGGTCTTAGCCGGATATAATTACTAGCACAATTGCCTTCGGGACTTAGCCGGATATCATTCCAATGTTCATTTACACATATATCAATATTCACGACACATCCATAATTCATTTTCATTACTAAGGCTCAAACACAAAATATTTATCAAACCTTTACAATTTCGGCTCAATAGCCACACACACAAGGAGCATGATTTCAATATAATTCAAGTAGGGTCATTACTCGAAGACTTACCTAGGATGTCGTCGAACGATTTCAATGGCTATTCGACCACTTTTTCCTTCCCTTTGTCGGATCTAGTTCCCCTTTGCTCTTGAGCTTAATTTAACAAATAAATCGATTTAATCATTTGAGCATCGAAAGAGGAATTCAAGGTACTTAGTCAATATATATACTCATTAGGCATTAAAGTCGCATATGTACGACATCATGAATCGAACTCAACACATTAGTTAATATTCCTCTTAGCCGAATTTTCTAAGCCAAGAATAGGCATCAATATGCTTGCCTCTAACCGAATGCATGCACACCAATTTCCCTTCATGTGGCCGAATATGCATGTCCATGTTGAGGCCAATTATACACTTAATACCACACAAAAACAGCATACATTTTACTAACTAACGCATTACATATCGTAGCTCAATACACATCTCTCATTTACTTCATAACCGAAACATCATCACAAGCAAATATACACTTGAAATAGTATATATGTCATACCAATACATCATGTGCAAACATATATTCATGTAGGTGCAAGGGCTGATTCTCAAGTGGCTTATATCCAAATATATACACATCCAAAGCTTAAATCTTACTTACCATGCAACATGCATGAATCATACTTATGGATATACCATGGCCGAATACACCACAACACCATACCGTTTCAATTTGGTCATGGTTAAACAAAGAACTTAGTATCTCATTCAAAGATGCTAAAAGAAAATCTAAGAGTCCTCAACCCCCCCATCACATGTATCATTATCAAGCTTGATATTTAGCATGCAATGGCATTAACACCACATCCACCTTGGCCGAATGTCATTCCCATGACATAGCAAGGATTTGAACCATGGGCTAACAAGAATATCAAGCTAGCAACTAAAAACATGCATGAATCTCATGGCACAACCTCAAACATACCTTAATCTTGATGCAAGTATAGCCCAACCTCTTCCTAATCCTCTTCCAAACCAAACATGAAGCAAAATTCCTTCCTTCCTCTAGTATTTTCGGTCAAGAGAGAAAAAATGGATGAGCAAATTTTTTTTTTCTTTTCTTTTCTTCCATGCACGGCAATGGGGGGGGTTCACTCACACACACATTTTTTTTTCTTTCTTTATTACCCATACTTATTTGTTTATTGTTTCTCCCTAATGCACCAACAAAACATGTTTCATGACATGTTTAGCCCATACTCCCTTGTCATGGCCGGCCATCACTTGTAAAAAGAGGGGTATTTGACATGCAAGGCCATTGTTTTGCATGCATGCTTTAATTAGTCATCACACATTCCTCCATCATACTTTCAAAGTTTTCTACTAGGTCCTTTCTAGTGAAATTCACATTTATAACTCTAAATTAAAGCATCAAAAATGTCACACATGAGTTAACACATATTATAGGCAATAAAATAAATATTAAATTATTTTTATGCCTCGGTTTTGTGGTCCCAAAACCACATTCCGACTAGGGTCATTTTAAGGCTGTCACAACTCTCCCCCACTTAAGAAATTTTCGTCCCCGAAAATCTTACCGGTAAATAGATTTGGGTATCGCTCTTTCATAGAGTTCTCGGGTTCCCAAGTAGCTTCTTCCATCCCGTGTTTGAGCCATAACACTTTTACTAACGGAACCCTTTTGTTTCGCAACTCTTTCACTTCACGAGCTAGGATGCGAATCGGTTCTTCTTTATAACTCATATCGGCTTGAATTTCAACCTCTGATAGACTAATTACGTGCGACGGATCAGATCTATAGCGTCGAAGCATTGAAACATGAAAGACGTCGTGAATATTTTCGAGTTCAGGGGGTAAAATCAAACGATATGCAACTGGACCGACTCGTTCGGATATCTCATATGGCCCGATGAACCTCGGACTCAATTTGCCCTTGCTCCCAAATCTGAGTATCTTTTTCCAAGGCGAAACTTTAAGAAACACTTTATCTCCCACCTGATACTCAATGTCTTTTCGTTTCAGATCCGCGTCGACTTTTGACGATCGGAGGCTATCTTCGATTTTCACGGATTACTTTTACTTTACTGCTCAGCATCTTTAATCAAATCCACTCCGAAAATTTTGCTTTATTGAGCTCGGTCCAAAACAATGGTGTACGGCATTTACGCCCATACAAGGCCTCGTAGGCGCCATCTTAATACTTGATTGAAAACTATTGTTGTAGCGAATTCAATCAAAGGTAAATACCGTTCCCATGAACCACCGAACTCGAGAATGCAACATCTCAACATATCCTCAAGTATCCGAATTATCCGCCGGATTGACCATCGGTTTAGGGGTGAAAGGCGGTCTTTGAAATGCAACTTGGTACCCAAAGCTTCTTGCAATTTCTTCCAAAATCGCAAGGTGAACCTCGGATCTCTATCCGACACAATGTAAATCGGTACCCGTGTAATCTCACAACTGAGAAACGTACAATTCAGCTAGTTTATCTAATGAAAATCCGTGCGCACAGGATAAAGTGAGCCGACTTAGTCGGTCTATCAACAACAACCCGGATCGCATCCTTCTTACTTGTCGACAATGGCGGTCCGACACAAAGTCCATTGTGACTCGATCCCATTTCCACTCGGGTATCGTGATCGGTGAAGTAACCTCAAGGCACTTGATGTTCCGCTTTCACTTGTTGACATATTAAACATCTCAAACAAAGTCGGAGAGATTTCGTTTCATACCATGCCACCAAACCGACGTTTCAAATCGTTGTACATCTTCGTACTCCCGGGTGGATTGCCATCCGCTACAATGGGCTTCATTCGAATTATCGAAATAAGTTCAATTCTTTGGAACACACAGACGACTTCGAACCTCAAACAATCGTCATCATCAATTTGAAACTCGATTCCTTGTTCGAACACACTCATTTCGCTTTGCAACCAACTCATCGTCAACCTTCCGAGCTTCACGAATTTGATGAGTCAACCATGGTTTGGCCTTTAATTCGGCTATTAACACATTGTCGGGTAGAATAGACAAGTGTACATTCATAGCTCGTAAAGCAAATAGTGATTTTCGGCTTAAGGCGTCCGCAACCACATTAGCCTTTCCCGGGTGATAATCAATGACAAGCTCATAATCTTTTAACAACTCGAGCCAACGTCTTTGTCGCAGATTTAAGTCTCTTTGAGTCATCAAATATTTGAGACTTTTGTGATCCGAATACACATGGCACTTCTCACCAAATAAGTAATGTCGCCATATCTTTAAGGCAAATATGATGGCAGCCAATTCGAGATCATGGGTCGGATAATTTTTCTCATGTGGCTTTAATTGTCTCGACGCGATAGGCCACAACTCGACCCTCTTGCATCAATACGCAACCTAACCCAAGTAGGGAAGCGTCACTATAGATGACAAACTCTTTGCCGATTCAGTCAGTACTAGTCTTCGAGCTTCCGTCAAATGAGTTTTCAATTGGTCCAAACTTTTCGACACTTTTCCGTCCATTCAAACTTGACATCTTTCAAGCGGTTTAGTCATGGGTGTGGCTATCATCGAGAATCCTTTTACAAACCGTCGGTAGTAACCAAGAAGTCCCAAAAGCTCCGAACCTCAGAATATTTCTGAGGCTTCCAGTTAAGTATGGCTGAAATTTTACTCGGGTCAACTCGAATACCCGATGCAGATACCACATGGCCCAAGAAGCTAACCTCGCTTAACCAGAACTCACACTTGCTGAACTTAGCATATAACTGCTTATCCCGTAAAATTTGCAACACTAATCTTAGGTGCTCCGCATGTTCGGTCTCATCTCTTGAATAGACCAAGATGTCGTCAATGAACACAACTACGAACCGATCCAAATACGATCCGAAGATCCGATTCATCAAATCCATAAATACCGCAGGGCATTAGTGAGCCCAAACGGCATCACTAAGAACTCGTAGTGACCATATCTCGCTCAAGGCGCTTTTGGGTATGTCCGAATCTCGGATTCAAGAATCGATAATAGCCCGATCTCAAATCTATTTTTGAGAACACCGAGGTTCTTTCAGCTTGATCGAACAAATCGTCGATACGCTGTAACGGATATTTGTTCTTTATTGTCACTTTATTAAGTCGACGATAGTCGATGCACAACCTCATGGTTCCGCTTTTCTTTTCACAAACAACACCGGTGCACCCTAAGGTGAAAAACTCAGGCGAGCAAAACCTCTATCCACCAACTCTTGCAACTGAGCTTTCAACTCCTTTAATTCCGTTGGTGCCATACGATATGGAGCTATTGAAATCGGTGTGGTCCCAGGTACAAGCTCAATGCCAAACTCTATCTCCCAAACAGGTGGCAAACCCGGTAATTCTTCGGGAAAAACATTCGGGTATTCACAAACCACCGGCACAGATTTGGGTTTTATTTCTAACTCCTTATCATCTAGTACATACGCAAGGTATGCTTCGCACCCCTTTCTTACATATTTTTGGGCCAACATTGATGATATTACAGCTGGCAACCCCTTTAAGTCCGTAGACTCAACTCGGATCATCTCGTTATTTGCGCACCTCAAATCAATAGTCTTGCTTTTGCAATTCACAACCGCATCATGCACGGTCAACCAATCCAACCCAAGAATAACATCAAATTCATCAAATGGCAAAAGCATCAAGTCCGCCGGAATACAGGAACCTCGAATTACTAGGGGACATTTCTTACACATTTTGTCGACCAACACGTAACGACCCAAGGGATTTGACACCCGAATTACGAACTCAGTAGACTCAATAGGTAAAGTCTTCTTTGGATGCTAAGGTTTCGCATATATAAGAATGAGTAGAACCAGGTCAATCAAAGCAATCACATTAGTATCAAAGAGAGTGAAAGTACCGGTAATAACATCCGGCAAGGAAGCATCCTCGCGTGCCAGATAGCATAAGCCCTAGCAGAGCACGAGCCTCGGATCTGGTCGTAACATCTCTAGATCCTCTCGACCACCACTAGCATTGCCGTGTTTCTAGATGGTCTACCTCGGCGGTGGTAGCACCGGTTTCCCACTCGATCTACATTCTGCTCGCACAACCTCGGGCAATCTTTAATGAAGTGGTCAACTGATCCGCACTTGTAACAGAGCGATCCACAGAATCTACAACTTCCGAATGCCATTTGCCACAATCACGGCACTCCGTTCTCTCTCGTCGAGCATTCCCACCATCGGCGATCAAGTGACTCGTGTGGTCACAGGGGTCGATCACGATCTCGCCTAGAAAAGCCTGAAGTGTCTCTAGACCGCCTAAGCCATCTCTAAATTTCTTTGATGATGTGGAAGGGCTTCCCAAAACCTCTTACGAAACTCCCTTGCTCCCACTTCACTTTTCTTTTCTCCATATCGAGCTCCTCGGCTTTGCACGCTCGCTCGACAAGAGCCACAAACTCTCGGATTTCCAAAATGCCAACATACAGCTTTATCTCATCATTTAGTCCATCTTCGAAGCGTTTACACATCACAGCTTCTGAAGAAATGCATTCTCGCACGTACCGGCTAAGCTTCACAAATTTTCGTTCATAGTCGGTAACCGACATGGAACCTTGTTTAAGTTCGAGAAATTCCTTCCATTTTTGATCCATAAATCTCTGACTGATATACTTTTTTCGAAACTCAGTTTGGAAAAACTCCCAAGTTACTTGCTCTCGGGGCACAACAGAAGTCAGAGTACTCCACCAATAGTAGGCAGAATCACGTAGCAAGGAGATAGTACACTTTAGGCATTCATCGGGTGTACAAGATAGCTCATCGAGTACCCAGATCGTGTTGTCCAACCAAAATTCAGCTTGCTCGGCATCGTCGCTATCCATAGCTTTAAATTCAGTAGCCCCATGTTTTCGGATTCTGTCCACTGGGGGCTTATTCGACCTTATTTGGTTAGTTACCGGAGGCATTGTAGGTGCGGGGGTTGTATTAGTCGGGAATGGAGGTTGTGGAACAGCCGTGTTAGTTCGAATGTATTGGTTGAACCAATCATTCATTACGCTATAAAAGGCTTGCCTAGCCTCATCATTCGGATTGCTAGCAATAGGTTGAGAGTCCGCCGGAGCTGTCCCTTGTGCGGGAGCAGGCGCTACACTCTCAAGATCATCAGCTACCGCTCGGTGGGGATCGGGATCCATTACTATAAATAAACACATATTCAAATGTCAGAAATCACCACACTATCAAATAATCACATAAAATGGCATGTATAGCTAGACCCAAACGCATTACGGTAGTCCTAGAATCGACTAAACCGTAGCTATGATACCAATAAAATTGTAACACCCCGTATCCGAGTCCGTTACCGGAATCGAACACAAGGTGCACACAGACTTAACTATTTTCACAGTCCAATTAGAATTTTCCAGACAAGCTGGTTACTGCATCACTGTCGCCTTAAAAATCATATCTTGAGTTTCAAAGCTCAAAAATTAGTTTCGTAATTTTTCCCTGAAACTAGACTCATATGTCCATCTACAGCTTTTTTTCTAGAATTTTTGGTCGATCCAATTAGTACAGTTTATTAGTTAAAGTCTCCCCTATCCCAGGGTTTGACTACACTGACCTTTGTGCGTTACAAATTGAATATCTCCTTGTACATGGCTTTAATACTGATTCCGTTTGTTTCTATAGAAACTAGGCTCAGACAGAAATCTATACATATATGGAATGACTCCTAATTATCTCTTGTTAATTTACAATGAATTTCCAAAGTCGGAACAGGGGATCCAGAAACTGTTCTGGCCCTGTTTCACGAGAACTTTAATATCTCTTAACATGTAACTCCTATGACCTTTTCGTTTCTTCCATATAAAAGTAGACTTATCAAGGTTCATTTACATAATTTATTCACTATTTAATACCATTCCTAATATTTTTAGTGATTTTTCACATCCACATCACTGCTGTAGTTAGCATCTGTCTTTAAGGTAGGCTTTACCTATTTCATGATTTCCATGATTCAATTGCCCCTTTTTGCATACATAGCACAAAGTGTGATCATGATTAACCATTCCAATGGCTAATCGTTTCAAAACAATTCCATACCTCATAATGATCAACATACAAACGATTATAGTACTATACTAAAAAACGTATATAAGCCATTTTCGCATGGCTATCCAAGTTTACACAAAACCGAAAGGTACATGACCTTCAACAAAAGGGTAGTCCTATACATGCCATTTCAAAGTTCAACCAAAATTATACCAAAATGGAGGCTTTGATAGTATGGATGACTTCGACTTCAATGATCCCGAATCTGATAGCTAACGAGCAAAATCTATAAAACAGAGAAACAGAGAAAACGGAGTAAGCAATTTATGCTTAGTAAGTTTGAGCAAGAAATTCCAGCACAACAAAAGCATAGCATTCATAAAGCTAACGGATAGTTTCATATGCACAAATTCTCAATATCATACTCATTTCACATTCCAACCCCTATGTTCATACATAAGGGATCACCTTAGTCAAATACCGAAACTCATTACTCGATCGAGCGAATATTATTCAAGGAATCAACTAATTCAAGCTCATATGAACATACCTCATTGCTGGAATTTTTCAAGCGTATTAACTGAAATTTTACAGCAAGATCGCTTATTCTCGAATCACGTACCTTCGGAATTTAACCGGATATAATGACTCGCTCAAATGCCTTCGGGACAAAGCCCGGTTATAGTGACTCGCACAATTGCCTTGGTCTTAACCCGGATTTGGTAACTTGCACAAATGCCTTGGTCTTAGCCCGGATATAACAACTCGCATACGAATGCCTTGGTCTTAGCACGGATATAATTACTAGCACAATTGCCTTGGGACTTAGCCCGGATATCATTCCAATGTTCATTTACACATATATCAATATTCACGACACATCCATAATTCATTTTCGTTACTAAGGCTCAAACACAAAATATTTATCAAACCTTTACAATTTCGGCTCAATAGCCACACACACAAGGAGCATGATTTCAATATAATTCAAGTAGGGTCATTACTCAAGACTTACCTAGGATGTCGTCGAACGATTTCAATGGCTATTCGACCACTTTTTCCTTCGCTTTGTCGGATCTAGTTCCCCTTTGCTCTTGAGCTTAATTTAACAAATAAATCGATTTAATCATTTGAGCATCGAAAGAGGAATTCAAGGTACTTAGCCAATATATATACTCATTAGGCATTAAAGTCGCATATGTACGAAATCATGAATCGAACTCAACACATTAGTTAATATTCCTCTTAGCCGAATTTTCTAAGCCAAGAATAGGCATCAATATGCTTGCCTCTAACCGAATGCATGCACACCAATTTCCCTTCATGTGGCGAATATGCATGTCCATGTTGAGGCCAATTATGCACTTAATACCACACAAAACAGCATACATTTTACTAACTAACGATTACATATCGTAGCTCAATACACATCTCTCATTTACTTCATAACCAAACATCATCACAAGTAAATATACACTTGAAATAGTATATATGTCATACCAATACATCATGTGCAAACATATATTCATGTAGGTGCAAGGGCCGATTCTCAAGTGGCTTATATCCAAATATATACACATATCCAAAGCTTAAATCTTACTTACCATGCAACATGCATGAATCATACTTATGGATATACCATGGCGAATACACCACAACACCATACCGTTTCAATTTGGTCATGGTTAAACAAAGAACTTAGTATCTCATTCAAAGATGCTAAAAGAAAATCTAAGAGTCCTCAACCCCCCCATCACATGTATCATTATCAAGCTTGATATTTAGCATGCAATGGCATTAACACCACATCCACCTTGGCCGAATGTCATTCCCATGACATAGCAAGGATTTGAACTATGGGCTAACAAGAACATCAAGCTAGCAACTAAAAACATGCATGAATCTCATGGCACAACCTCAAACATACCTTAATCTTGATGCAAGTATAGCCAAACCTCTTCCTAATCCTCTTCCAAACCAAACATGAAGCAAAATTCCTTCCTTCCTCTAGTATTTTCGGTCAAGAGAGAAAAAATGGATGAGCAAAATTTTTTTTCTTTTCTTTTCTTCCATGCACGGCAATGGGGGGGTTCACTCACACACACATTTTTTTTTCTTTCTTTATTACCCATACTTATTTGTTTATTGTTTCTCCCTAATGCACCAACAAAACATGTTTCATGACATGTTTAGCCCATACTCCCTTGTCATGGCCGGCCATCACTTGTAAAAAGAGGGGTATTTGACATGCAAGGCCATTGTTTTGTATGCATGCTTTAATTAGTCGTCACACATTCCCCCATCATACTTTCAAAGTTTTCTACTAGGTCCTTTCTAGTGAAATTCACATTTATAACTCTAAATTAAAGCATCAAAAATGTCACACATGAGTTAACACATATTATAGGCAATAAAATAAATATTAAATTATTTTTATGCCTCGATTTTGTGGTCCCGAAACCACATTCTGACTAGGGTCGTTTTAAGGTTGTCACACCTACTAACTGAATTCACATGCAATCGACTAAATCGAAGCTTGAAATTTTCACACATTCATAATTACATATTCTAGACAATAAATATTACGTTCAAACATTTCGGTGACTCGGTTTAGCGGTCTCGAAACCACTTCCCGACTAGGGTCAATTTTGGGCTATCACACAGTATCCTAGGATATCAAAACAAGAATTAAGAACACATAATTAAGAACAAGTTAAATATTTATCATACAATTCAGAAAATAATAACAAGATTCGTCTTAGGTTTCATTCCCCTTAGGTATTTAGGGGTTTTAGTTCATAACTAAATAAGAAAACATCTCAGAATAATAAAGAATACAAAACATAAAGAAAACACAAAACTCCTGAAGGAGAAATTGAGGAGAGATCTTCAGTCTTGATGGTGAATCCAACTTCTGAGATGGATCAATCAGCTTTCTTGGAGTAATTCCTTACTCCCTATTCTGTGTCTCCCTTTCTTCCTCCTCTAGGGTGTATTTATAGGCTTTGGAATGCCTAAGAGCCCTCAAAATTAGCCTTTTCCGAATTGGACTCAACTTGGGCTCGTCAGGGACACGCCCGTGTGTGATTACTTCAGGCCGTGCTCGAGCTTGCCAATTTGACACGGTCATGTGGTCTGCCCGTGTAAGGAGGTTCAGGCCGTGTTGATTTCGTACTTTGGCCCATTTTCTCCATTTTTGGTTTGTTTCTCGTTCCTTTTGCTCTCCTATACTCTCTTGAGTATAAAACATGAAATTAAAGCATTAGGAGCATAGAATTCACCAATTCTAATAGGAAAATCATCCATAAAATGTGTTAAACATGGGGTAAAAATATGTATAAATTATGGTTTATTATTGGGCTCGGCACGGACACGCCCGTGTGCGATTACTTCAGGCCGTGGTCAAGCCTATTAAATAGGCATGGGCGTGTGGTCCACCCGTTTGAGTTGTGCTTTGATTCTGCCAAATTGACACGGCCGTGTGGTCTGCCCGTGTTAGGAGGTCCAGGCCGTGTTGATTTCGTACGTTGGCCCATTTTCTCCATTTTTGGCTCGTTTCTTGTTCTTTTCACTCTCCTATGTTCACCTAGATATAAAACATGAAATTAAGGCATTAGGAGCATCAAATTCACCAATTTTAAGGAAAATCATCCATAAAATGTGCTAAGAATGGGATAAAAATATGTATGAATTACAGTTTATCAAGTACCCCCACATTTAAGCATTTGCTTGTCCTCAAGCAAAATCCTCAACTCATAATCAAAATAAATTCTTTTTAACTTATAATTTCTATCGATAATATCTCAAAATAATCCATAGGTAATCATACATTGAAAATTCAACTGAAAGAACATCAAAGTTTAAAACATTCCAAGTTGAGCATTTTATCATGAAAACATAGGTGTCTCCCCTCATTTAAGTAATTACCTTTGATTTAAAATATCATAGAGTTTCACATCCTCACTAAAGATTCACTCAAATCACTCGAGGTGTTTAAGGATAATAAATGAAGCACTCAATAGCCAATAATGAAGAGTCATTACCATAAGCTTGCATGAAAATCAAATCTCCACCACTATAAATTGAGATGAAACATCAATCAAAAGGTCTTTAGAGGGTTGTAACGTGGCTTTGGTTAGAGGGTATGGTCACAAACTGAAAGAAAGGGTTAGAATCGAGATTGAATTGAAAATTTGCCTAACTAGAAAAATGACTAATCATCAATTGCATACAACAGAGCTTTTTTTTTCTCAGAATATGGAATTTAACTTCTTTAGCTCAGAAGATCACTACTACTAATATGTATACATGTATATATATATTGTTTTTTTTAAAAAACAAGTAATTACAAAATAGAATAAAACATAACTAAGCAATTATTCCAACTCAAATCTCGACAAAAATAGGGATCAAATTAATTTAAGGGGTTTCAACAATAATGAGTTATGGGTTAATATCGAGGGTAAATCAATGAATGGGTTGTTAGGCTCAAGGGGGTTCACTAAGGGTTAATTGTGAAGGTAGGCTTTTATGGAGTGAGTGGGTTAAACCTAAGTGCCTTTATCATTTTGACATATCAAATCAAATGGTGTGGTCTTGACATGCATAATCAAGCAAGTTCTAGAATAATAATTCAATACTGACATACTCATAATGAAAGTGAGCACGAAATAAATAATAGATGCTCTAAAGGCTCAAGATCTTACAAAAATTATGGCTTTTTGATGTTTAAACTTGTGAATTCCAATTCAAGATAATACCTAAACTTAGGGAAACAACCTAAAAGTTTTTAATTCTTCAAAAATCAACTTATCATGCTTGATTCCCTAATGTCCTAAAGTTTAAACAATCAATGCATAAATGCCTATGTTTTAATTCAAGATATATCAATAAAAGTCATAAATCAATCAAAATTTATCCTAAACATGATATGAGAGCTTTTCAAGAGAACAAGGCAATCATTCAGGGATTTTTCTGATAGTGAAATGAATACCCCCCACTTAAGATGTACATTGCCTTCAATGTACAAAGATAGATATATAGAAAAGAATATAAATATAAGATAGGGAGAGAAGTGAAACTTCCTGAGTGATGAATGAATTTCCTTGAACTGGAGTTTTGGGGAATAATTAGTGTGAGGGTGGAGGAGGATACTCCGGCGGTGTTAGAGGTTCATTAGTCCATAAGTCCTTTCCCAGTGGAGTTTCAAGTTCCTGAGTAATAGTGAGCTTTAGAGCTCTTTCTGACTGTGAGCAAATCAGGAATTCTTTAAGAGGTATATTGAAGCATAATTACTCGTAATGAAATAGCCGAAGAATAGAAATTGTAAAAACTCAGGATGAAATAGCCCGTGCATTTCGTATTTTTTGAAATTAGGCGCATTGGTGTACACGGCCATGTTGCACGGCCGTGTCGATCTCCGTTCACTTCTCCCACGCCCGTGTAGGAAGGCGCACGCCCGTGTTAAATTGATGAGTTTAACCATGGTTTCAAAACACGGGCGTGTTGCACGCCCGTGTTATTTTGGCAGTTTCACCCACGACCATGTCGCTCAGCCGTGGCTACTTATCGCATCCCGTGTTGGGGAAGAAATTTTTGCCCTGTTTTCACACGGTCGTATCACATAGCCGTGTTACATCCTGTGGTATGTGCATGGCCTACGGCATGCCATGTGCCTGGCCATGTGGTTCTGAAAAGCCTGTGCTCAATGATTTGGTTAGTATGTTAGATTTTAAAAACTAAAATTTAAAGAAAGTAATATTGTTAGTGCTCAGGTTGCCTCCCCGAGAAGCGCTTATTTATAGTCTAATCTCGACTTACCTTTCAATTGAATAGTCATGGTGGTTCGAGGAGTTTATACTCCTCATTCTTGCTGTGAATCTCATCAAAATAAGGTTTTAGGCGGGTATTGTTTACCTGAAAAGTGCTGAACTTGGGATGATTTACCTCGACTGTACCGAATGAGAAAATGCTAAGTACCGTAGGAGGGAGTTCTTTATTCGGTTTGGCAGTGATAATGTAAGGATCTGCGGCATCTAATAAAACTTTATCTCCAACCTTAAGTTGATTTGGAAAGGTATTGAGCTTGTTCTGGCGTAGTTTTAGTTTATCGTGTGTTCTCGATTTATGTGTCCGCCATTCATCTAGCTCCTCGATTTGTAGCCTTCATTCTTCACGAATAGGTCCTCTACTATTACTTGAAAATGGCTCATATACTTCCTTCAAACTCATTTCCTACATTGCACCATAATGGTTTAGACAATCACCTTCAATTTCCAATATGTTGCTGGAATTGCGAACTTGAAGGGTGATTGTTTTGTCTCCCACACGAAGTGTGAGCTCACTTGTGCCAACATCAATAATCGTTCTAGCAGTTGCTAAAAAGGGCCTTCCTGAAATCAAAGGGGTGTTGCTATCCTCCTCTATGTCTAGAACAATGAAGTCAACGGGAAATATAAATTTATCGATTTTAACTAGAACATTTTCAATAATACCCCTAGGAAATCTTATAGTTTTATCTGTTAATTGAATGCTCATCCTAGTCTGTTTGGGTTTCCCAATACCTAGTTGTTTAAACATTTTGTAAGGCATGACGTTAATGCTGGCCCCTAAATCAGCTAATGCATTATTGACATCTAAACTACCAATTAAGCAAGGAATTGTAAAACTCCCTGGATCTTTCAATTTTTTGGGTAGCTTATTCTATGAAATAGCTGAGCAAACTGCGTTTAGCTTCACATGTGAAGCCTCGTCCAACTTCCGCTTATTTGTTAAAAGCTCTTTTAAAAATTTTATTGCGTTTGGCATCTGCGATAGAACTTCAATAAACGGTAAGTTAATATGTAATTTTTTTAAGAGTTTAAGGAATTTACCAAATTATTCATCTGAGCAGTCTTTCCTTGTCGCATTAGGGTATGGCATACAAGGTTTGTATTCTGTACTTACCGGTTTCTGCTCATTGTGGTCTACCTCACCTTTACCTTTTCTTATCTTAGTTTTTTGCCTTGGTTCTGGTTCAAGTGTGACTAACCCTTCTTCATCTTAACTAGTAATCGCGTTGAGTTACTCCCTTGGGTTAGATTCTGTATTGCTTGGTAAGTTACCTTATGGTCATTCAGAAATCAACTTGGCAAGTTGTCAAATCTGAGTTTCAAGCCCTTGGATCGATACTTGTTGATTTTTGAGTCTGTCTCAGTATTCTGAAAATGAGTTTCTGACACCGAGATGAATTTAGTTAGCATCTCCTCAAGGTTCGGCTTCTTTTCTTGCTGGTAAGGTGATTGTTGAAAGCCCGAAAGATGTTGTGGCCTTTGATTTCCTTCACCGCCCACGAGATATTGGTATGGTTCCTCCAACCTGTATTATAAGTGTTACTATATGGGTTATTTTGGGATCAAGAGTTATTGTTACCCATATATTGGACTTGTTCCTCCTCGATGCTAGGGTTGAAAGGTTGATACTCTGTGCATGCTCCTCCTCTATTCGAATCGCACCTCATCACTGGATGTACCTGAGTAGAACCACATAAACTGTCAATCTTTTTAATTAAGAGTTCTACTTGGTTAGATAGCATAGTAACCGCGTCGAGGTTGAAAACACCGGCTGCTTTTGTCGGCTTTGTTCTCATAACTTGCCACTGATAGTTATTCAGTGACATCTCCTCAATAAATTCGTAAGCCGCCTCATGTGTTTTATTATTGATAGTTCCTCCAGTGGCTACATCAATCATCTGTTGGGTCGAAGGATTCAGGCCATTATGAAACATTTGAACCTGTAGCCAAAGCGGTAACCCATGGTAAGGGCACCTTCTCAAAAGGTCCTTGTATCTCTCCCATGCATCGTAGAGCGTTTCTAAATCCATCTGCACAAAAGAAGAGATATCATTACGTAATTTGGTTGTTTTAGTCGGTGGAAAATATTTTAATAAAAAAATTTCAGTCATTTGTTCCCAAGTAGTGATTGACCCTCGTGGTAACGAGTTCAACCATTGTTTAGCCTTATTCCTTAACGAAAAGGGAAACAACCGAAAATGTTGGCATCATCAGAAACGCCATTTATTTTAAATGTATCGTAAAATTCTAGGAAATTTTCCATGTAAGCATTAGGATCCTCGTCCTGCAAACCATCAAGTTGAACAAACTGTTGTATCATTTGAATTGTGTTAGGTTTCAGTTCAAAATTATTTGCAGCAATAGCAGGTCTAACTATACTTGACTCAGTTCCTATTAAATTAGGTTTAGCATAATCATACATAGTGCGCGGAGCAGGATTTTGATTAACAGCAATTGCAGAGGTAGCAGATTTTCTAGGTTTTTAGCCATCTCCTTGGTTAGGGTTTGAATATCGTCCTCTTGCTCGTTCTCTGTGTATCTTAAGCTTCGCTTTATTTTGCTTTGGTTTCTGTGAACTGTGCGATTGATTTCACTTTCAAAAAGTAATGGTCTTGACGGTTTCTTCTAGTCATAAACTATAAAAAAACCTGCCAGAAGAAAATAAATGAAGAATTAGAAAAGAAAAGAAAATTTTAAATTGCAATAAAAGTAAAATGGCTAAAGTAATAAAAATCGAGTGTTCCTAATATCTTAGTTCCTCGGCAACGACGCCAAAAACTTGATACGTGAGATTTGTGATAGGTTTTAAATATTTATAATAAATCGTTCTTGAAACTAACTATTATCACAATGAAGACAAGTGTACCTATCGAACAGTAATATAGCTTTAGTAAGACCGGATTGTCGAACCCAAAGAAACTAAAAGTACTAGTAATGACTGTCTTTTTATTATCTAGCCTAAGAATAATGGGGTTTGTTTTAACTAACTAATTAACTAAACTAAGAATTCACAGAAAATAGAATTGTGGAAATTACTTTTGGAAAACTCGATTGATTGAGACAATACCTAAGGAAAAATTCACCTAGACTTCACTTGTTTTTTGACTCTGAATCGGACGATTTATTCATTTGACTTGATCTGTAGAAATCCATAAGTTATATTATTATCTCTCTCGAGACTAACAACGTCTAACTCTAGGTTGAATAATTGAAATCTCTTTCTAATTAACTCCCTAAGGTTGCATTAACTCGATCTATGGATCCCCTTATTAGGTTTCACCCTAATCCAGCAAAATCTTGTCACCCTATCTCTAGACGGGTAACCAACTCCGCTTAATTATGACAAATGTACTCTTAGACAGGGTCTATTCCTCCTCTGAATAAGAGCTTAACTTGAGTCAATATCCTGGAATATCAAAACAAGAATTAAGATCACATAATTAAGAACAAGTCAAATATTTATTGTCGAAACCACCCCTTTATATTTAAAATTTTATTATTTAAATGAAAAAAGTGAGGGAATCGACTTTTAAAAAAATGGAAATATGGAGTCGCCACCGATCTTTTTGTTTTGGTGTGATCGGATCACCTAAGAATTTGGTTATTTTAATAAAACATTTGTGATTTATTAATAAAATGATTCTGGTCTACGAAAATTTTAGAAAACGGGCTCGGGAGTCGGTTATGCATGAGGAAGGATTAGCACCCTTACTACGCCCAAAATTGGTACCAAATCGATTAAATATTGCCCTTATGTCTAAAATTGAAATGTTTTTGAAATGTGGTTCTTGTTTGAGTAAACCAAGTTGATTGCCAAAAATCTTCTTGTTTCGACGTCCGAAAGTTTATAATTTGAAATTAACAAAAGGATGCCCAACCATTTGGTCCAACAAAAAAAAATCGAAACCCAGCACAGTAGGGCACGATTCATTGCCTCACCTTAGAAAATACGAATGAAATTCCAAAGGGATCTTCAATTGTTTTGAGCAAATGAAAAAGCGCAACCCAGCACAATAGGGCTCGATTCTTAAATCGCCAAACATCGAACATCGCCTTCGTTTTGAAAGGTTTTTAATAAACATGAATGTAAACCTAAAGGAATATTCGATTGTTTTAGACAAACAAGAAATCACAACCCAGCACGATAAGGCATGATTCCCAAATTGTCAAACACAGAGTATTACCTTCGTTTTAAAGGATTTTTAGAAGACCTGAGTGAAATTTTGAAGGGATATTTGATTATTTTAAACAATCGAAATTGCAACCCAACACGTTAGGGCACGATTCCACGAATTTCCAAATATCGCGTATCGCCTTCTTTTAGGGGATTTTAAAAGACATGAGTGAAATTTTGAAGTGATATTCGATTATTTTGAGCAAACGCGAAATTGCAACCCAACACGTTAGGGCGCGATTCCGCGAATTGTCAAATATCAAATCTCGTCTTCGTTTTAGAGAATTTTTGAATGAATGATTATATAGCTAGCTTAAGACGTATTAATTTGACTCGAAATAAGACGAAATTAATTGTAAAAATTTGGATTTTATAGAACCGCATCTCAAAAGCCAAGTGGAAAACGATGATATGAGGTAATAGGTGTACGCATAAAATATGACAATAGAAGAGTGGAAGCAATACGATTTATTTGACCAACTAACAAACACTTACAACTAAGCACAATTAGCTTGGAAATATAGCTTAATCTCAATCATGCATGGAGAACAATTAACATGGCTCGTTTGAAGGTATGCTTCCTTTTTTATTATATTATACAGAAAACATATGAAACACGAAAGAAAGATGAACCAGATGCGAAAAAAAGAAGAAGCACAAGGCGTTCGAAAAAAAAATCACCTTCTAGTTCTATTCTGATTTCTTTCTATTGCGGACTGCGTAAATGTCTATTTTTTGCGTAATCGATTACAAGGATTAAAATTTCGGCCTTATAGCCGAAGAAAAAAAATCAAAATAAAAAAATATAATATTTCTCTTTTGTTTGCATTCGCTATTGTTCTGCCTCGTTTGTTTGCAGGTACGGAGGTATGGAGCCAGCTGTAGGGATATGTGGCACTCGACGTGGGGCGTACGGAGGTGTTGAAGGCGGTCGTAATGTGCGAGGGCTGGGGCTCGTCTGCGGTTGCAGCGCAAATATGAGGAGGAAACCCTAGGGTTTCTTTGTTTAGGCATTTTGGCTTATTGGGCCTATTTTTAGGTCAGGTCTAGGTTTAGTCATTAGGCTTGTGACTTGGGTCTTGGGTTTTGATTTGGGTTTAGGGTCATGTATTAATTTTAGGTTTTAGACTGTAAAAAGGACTTTTAATTAATGGACTGTTTCATTTATTGTATTTTTTTGTGTTTTGGTTTCTTCTTCGGGCCCGGGCAAATTGGCCTATTTACAGCTGCCCCTCTTTGCTCATTGTCGTGTAACGAGAATAGAGCAAAGACTTCAAAGAGGACCAATTTTGCTTGGTTTTGAGGAACCATGATTTCTTTGGTGCTTCTTTTCTTCAGGTAACTTCGATATGCTCCACTGCAGCTTCAGGGAGACCCGGTTCATGTGTTTTTATCCTGTTCTACTGTAACTTTAGAGAGATAAGGATTGTGACTTCGATCTACTCCACTGCAACTTCAGGGAGACAAGATCTTGCAATCTCCGGCCTGTTGCCCTACTACTTAGGGGGTTAAGGCTCGTTCTCTTTGATCTGCTCTACTGGAGATGAGATCTGCAATCTTCAGCCTACTTCACTACAATTTTTAGGGAGCCAGGTCGGTAATGTAAACCTACTTCACTACAACATTAGGAAGCCTAGATTTGTCGTCTTTGATCTGTTCCACTACAATCTCAGGGAAACAAGATCTACAATCTTCAGCCTACTCCACTACAACTTTAGAGAGCTAGGTTGGTGGCTTAAATCATCCTCACTGCAATCTCAGGAAGCCTAGATTCACCGTCTTCGATCTGCTCCACTGCAACTTCAGGGAAACGGGATCTAAAATTTCAACCTACTCCACTACCACTTTAGGGAGCTAAGGTGATGGCTCAAATCTACTTCACTGCAATCTCAGGAAGCCTAGATTCACCATCTTCGATCTGCTCCACTGCAACTTTAGGGAAACCAGATCTAAAATTTCAACCTACTCCACTACAATTTTAGGGAGCTAGGGTGATGGCTCAAATCTGCTTCACTGCAAACTCAAAAAGCCTAGATTCATCGTCTTCGATCTGCTCTACTGCAACTTCAGGGAAACGAGATCTAAATTTCAACCTACTCTACTACAACTTTAGGGAGCTAGGGTGATGGCTCAAATCTGCTTCACTGCAATCACAGGAAGCCTAGATTCACCGTCTTCGATCTGCTCCACTGCAACTTCAGGGAAACGAGATCTAAAATTTCAACCTACTCCATTACAACTTTAGGGAGCTAGGGTGATGGCTCAAATCTGCTTCACTGCAATCTTAGGAAGCCTAGATTCACCGTCTTCGATCTGCTCCACTGCAACTTCAGGGAAACGAGATCTAAAATTTCAACCTACTCCACTACAACTTTAGGGAGCTAGGTCGGTGGCTCAAATCTGCTTCACTGCAATCTCAGGAAGCCTAGATTCACCGTCTTCGATCTGTTCCACTGCAACTTCAGGGAAACGAGATCTAAAATTTCAACCTACTCCACTACAACTTTAGGGAGCTAGGTTGGTGGCTTACATCTGCTTCACTGCAACTTCAGGAAACCAAGATTCGCCATCTTCGATCTGCTTCACTGCAACTTCAAGGAAACAAGATCTGTAGGATTCGCCAATATTGTTACACCGTCTTCTAAAGACATGATTTGTAGAATTGGTTTCCTATATCTGTGTATGCCAAATAATTAGGGTTCCATGATCAAAATGAATCCAATGCCCCTGACTATACGTGGTGTTTATGTCAAGTAATTAGAATGCTATGATCGAAATGAATCAAGTGCTCCTAACTAAATGAATGATTATGAATGTAGAAAAGTTATGAGAGTGATTCCTTTTTAAACGCTTAGGGTATCATTGCTCATAATTCGTCCGGGTTCCATCATTGATGTTCTATCGCGTCTTCTTGCTTAACCATTATCTCTGACAGAAAATTTGAAGAAATAGTCATAATTTGGACTACTCTTTTCTCAATGTTTTCCAACTTTGAACCTGGTTAGTCTTGACTAGTGGCCCTGTTTTAGGTCTTTTTACTATTTAGAGACTTTCCAGAGTAATATGCATAACTTCTTTTATGTGAATATTATAAGTCCAAAAATCATGATTTCAACAAAGATGCTCGAAAGAGATTATCATAATGGAAAAATAGAATTTTATTAAGCAAAATTTGATGTGAATAGATAGGATAACGAATCTTGATAAGGTGCAAAATAGAATGAGAAAAAGGTGCCCCCCAGATATCGCAGCACGAGCTTCACTATTCTAATTTCTCAAAGGCTCCTTCGAACCAAATGTGTGTTCAGGAGATCCCGCGTATTTTGTTAATGTTCCAAGGTGTAATGTTCTCCTGCCTTGCTGATTTCGAGAGGACAAGACTACCACATGCCCCATATTTAAAATTTGAGCCGCCCATTTTCGGGTTTTCAACTCAAAAACCCCTTTGGTCTCAAAGTGCCCTTTGCAGGTTTTCACCTTGGCCTCTCCTTTTTTTTTAGTGCCCTTTGTGGGTTTTAACTCTGGCCCCCTCTTCTTTAGGTAAAATACTTCTTGACTGAATCTGAATTTACAAGATTGGGCAAGTTTCTACTACCACATAAGGCCCCTCTCAATTAGGCATCTATTTTCCTCGAAAATCCTTCTGTATGGGAAGGATCTTTTTCAAAACCAGGTCTCCATCATGGAATTCTCTAGGGCGAACCTTTTTGTCATAAGCTCACATCATTCGTTTTTAGTACATCTGACCATGACGGATAGCTCTTAGTCTCTTTTCCTCAATCAAGTTCAATTGATCGTATCGAGACTGGATCCATTCTGCTTCATCCAACTTTAACTCTGACAACACTCGAAGAGACGGGATCTCGACTTCAATTGGGGCGTTGCTCTAGTTGAGGTTCTGACTGATGCTCGATAAGCAAAGAGGGCAAATGGTAACTTCTCATGCCAATCTCTGTAAGTCTCGGTCATCTTCCCCACAATCTTCTTAATGTTTTTATTGGTTGCTTCTACTGCACGATTCATCTTCGAGCGATATGGCAACGAGTTGTGGTGTCTGATCCTGAATTGACTGCAGACTTCCGCTATCGTACTATTGTTCAGGTTTAATGCATTGTCAGATATGATCCTCTCTGGCATTCCATACCGACATATGATCTCTTTCTTCAGAAATTTACTCACTGCCGACTTTGTAACATTAGCATACGAAGCAGCCTCTACCCATTTGGTGAAGTAGTCGATAACCACAAAGATGAACCGATGCCCATTGGAAGCTTTGGCGATATTGGTCCAATCACATCCATGCCCCACATAGAGAATGGTCATGAGAAAACCATGACATGCAGCGGTGAATGAGGCACATGAATTTTGTCTCCGTAGATTTGGCACTTATGGCATCTCTTGGCGTAATTGACACAGTCTCCTTCCATAGTGGACCAATAATACCCGAATCTCATAATTTTCCTGGTCATTGTAAAACCATTAGCGTGTGTCCTACAGATGCCTTCATGGACTTCTTCCAAGATTCTTAGCTTCTACAGCGTCTACGCATCTTAATAGCACCTGATCCTTTCTCCTTTTGTATAGGATCTCCCCATCTAAGACGTAGTTGATGGCCAATCTTCTCAGTATTCTTTTGTCATTCTCGCTTGCTTGGTCCGGGTATTCACGATTCATCACGTATTGCAATATATCGTGATACTAAGGGTGATCATCTTTTTCTTTGCCTTCTCCAATATTATAACAGTGGGCCGGAGTTTCATAAATGCTCATTTGGATGGGTTTGACATCTTCTTGTTTGTTCACCTTGATCATGGAAGCTAAGGTAGCCAAAGCATCAGCCATCTGATTTTCGTCTCATGGAAGGTAGTGGAAGGTAATGTCCTCAAACTCTTTAACCAATTCTAGGACCATTTTTCGATAATCGATCAACTTAGGGTCTCTGGTCTCCCATTCTCCCTTGAGTTGATAAATCACTAGCGCAGAATCCCCATACACCTCTAACATTTTAATCTTACGTTCTATGGCTGCACGGATTCCCATGATGCACGCTTCGTATTCTGCCATGTTATTCGAACAATTGAAATCCAATTTACTAGTGAATGGATAATGATCTCCGTCTGGGGACACCAAGACTGCCCCAATTCCATTACCCACAGCATTTGACGCCCCATCGAAGTTCAGTTTCCAAGGAAGTTCTTCTGGATCACCTTCTCTAGCGGTCACAACACACATTAGGTCTTCATTCGGAAAGTCGAAGTTTAGAGGCTCGTAGTCTTCCAAAGCTCTACTGGCCAAAAAGTCTACTATTGCACTCCCTTTTACTGCTTTCTGGTTCACATAGACTATGTCGAATTCAAAAAGCAGAATCTGCCATCGGGCCATCCTTCCATTCAAAGCGGTTGACTCCATCATGTACTTTAAAGGATCCAATTTTGAGATGAGCCAAGTAGTGTGATACAGCATATACTGCCTCAACCTTCGGGTTGTCCAAATTAGGGCACAACACAACTTCTCTATCGGTAGGTACCTTATTTCACAGTCAGTGAACTTCTTACTAAGGTAGTAAATAGCTTTTTCTTTCCTTCTGACTCATCGTGCTGACCTAATACGCACCCCATGGAATTCTCAAATACTACCAAATACAGTATCAATGGCTTATCGGGGTTAGGTGGTGTTAGCACCGGAGCGTTGGATAAGTACTGTTTGACCATGTTGAAAGCTCTTTGGCATTCTTCATCCCATTCACCTGGGTTGTGTTTCTTGAGAAGGCGAAAGGCAGGGTCACATTTCTCAGTCAGTTGTGAAATGAACTGAGCGATGTAATTTAATCTTCCTAGAAAGCCTCGAACCTCTTTCTGGGTACGCGGCGGAGATAACTCTTGTATGGCTTTGACTTTGTCTGGATCGATCTCAATCCCTTTCTCACTGACCATGAATCCGAGCAACTTTCCAGACTTGGCTCCGAAGGTACATTTGGCTGGGTTGAGTTTAGCTGAAACTTCATCAACCTCAAGAACAATTTCCTCAAGACTTGTATGTGCTACTTCTCCGTCCGAGAATTTGCGATCATATCATCCACATAAACCTCGATTTCTTTATGCATCATGTCATGAAATAGGGTTACCATGGCTCTTTGGTAAGTTGCCCCCGTATTTTTCAGTCCAAATGGCATCACTTTGTAACAGAACATCCCTCATATAGTTACAAATGTGGTCTTCTCCATATCTTCAGGATGCATCTTGATCTGGTTATATCCGAAAAAACCATCCATGAATGAAAGCAGTGAGTGTCCTACCGTGTTGTCCACTAGGGTGTCGATATGAGGCAGTGGGAAATTTTCTTTCGGGATGGCTTTATTCAGATCTCTGTAGTCCACACACATTCACACTTTTCCGTCTTTCTTATGGACGGGGACGATGTTGGCTACCCAATCTGAGTATTTTACCGCCTTTAGGAATCCGGCGTCGAGCTGCTTTCGAACCTCTTCTTTTATTTTTAGCAAGACATCGGGCCTCATTCTTCGGAGTTTTTGCTGAACTGGCTTACATTCTTTCTTTATAGAGAGTCGATGCACCACGATGTCAATGTCCAACCCGGGCATATCTTGGTATGACCATGCGAAGACATCTTTGAATTCTTGAAGTAATTCAATGAGGTCTCGCTTCATCTCTATAGTGATACAAGTTCCGATCTTCACCTCTTGTGCTTCTCTTAAGCTCACAATTTCAACTAATTCTCTGTGAGGTAGGATTTTTTTCTCGTCTTGTTCTACCATTCTCAACAAATCAGGAGATAGGTTACAGCCTTGGTCATCTTCAAAATCCTGAGAATCCTTCATACACATATCTTGGTCAAAAGGAAATTCTGAGTCGCTAGCAGTGTCACTCGTATCATTAATATCTGGGGACCTGTTATGAGGATGAAGGCAGATACAAAGAATCAAAAGAATTCAAAACATTTATTTGTGTGGTATGATTATGACTGACGAATGAAAGAATGTTTCAAGAATAAAAGAATCAGAAAGTAATTATTTGTATGGTTATGAATGAAATTGAAAGGATGGGAGAACATTTGCTCAAAAACGATAATAACCGTGCATTTTATTGAAATAACGTTTTTAAACATCAGCCTATTTCACAAAAGATTCTTATTACTCCTAGGCCTAGAGTAATAAGTATGTTTTGGACATTACTCTGAATCCGTTCTAAAAACTACAGGAATCTCTTCCGCAGTCTAGTTGTCCAGAACACTTCCAGGTGTGTAGGGGCAAATGCCCGACAAATTTTCTCTTCTAATCTCCTCTTCGTACATGACGATGATGTCCAAGCTTTCCAGCCTTTCTTCTATAGCTCCCGTCATTGGCGTGTCTCTCTCGGGATGAATGATTCCCTCGAACACAAATGTTTTTGATATATGGGGGAATATCATTGGTTCCCACTTGATTTCCTCCCCCGTTAACCGTGCTCTCCTTCTCTCTTCCTTCTTTTCCAACGCATCCTGCTTAAATCCTAAGCTGAAGCGGTCTCTCTTGTCCTTCAGCATTGGCATTTCAATCCTTCCTTGTAGATGTCTCCCAAGTCCTCTTCCGGGTAGGGCCCCTTTTCCAATCGTCAACTGTAGGCTCATCCTCGTGGTTTTGGACAAATTTGGCACCAGGATCTTGCTTCCTTCGGCGATGAAAGTCGCATTAACAAATTCTAAAGATCGAAATGAACATTCAATGCTTCATCATCTGTCTCCAAATAAGGTGCATTATTGCTCACAGTTGCAATGATATCCTCTTCAGCATTGATTGTTATCAACCTCCCTTCTGATACCAGTTTCAACTTTTGATGCAACGAGGAAGGCACCGCCCCAGCTGAATTTATCCATGGCTTCCCCAGTAAGGAATTATATGATGGCTTGATATCCATTACTAGGAAATCCACCTCATACGTTTTTGGCCCGATCTGAAGAGGTACCTCGATTCTGCCTATCACCTTCCTCTCCGTGCCATCAAATGCTTTCATGATGTTCTGACACTCCTTCATGTGAGAGCTGTCTATAGGTAACCTATTTAACGTGTCAATGGCAGGACGTTCAAAGCCGACCCATTGTCAATTAGTATGCCTGGCAGCGTATACCCTTTACAGTGCGTGGTGATATGCAAAGCTTTAGTCGACCCCATGCCCCCGGGTGGAATCTCATCGTCATTGAAAAAGATATAGTTGTTGGCACTGATGTTGCTAACCAAGCGGTCCAACTTGTTAATGGAGATATCATTGGCAACGTATGTTTCATTCAAGACCTTCATCAGCGCGCTACGATGAACTTCCGAGCTTAGAAGTAAGGCCAGCACCGAGATACGGGTTGGTTGTTTACGTAGCTGTTCTACCACACTACATTCTCTATGTTTTAGGAATTTTAAAAACTCCTCGGCCTCCTCTTCGTTAACTGGCTCGTTAACAGGCTTGGTTGCTTTTTCCTTCATTTCCTCGACCACTGGGGCTTTTCCTTTTGTGGGTTGTGCCTCCTCATTTGCTGTATCGTAACGTCTCCCGCTACGTGTATAGGAGCCCCTATCTTGGTCCCTTCTTGAAGTGTCAAACGGGCTCTCCTTTCCCGGTATCGTCACACTGCACTCATAATTCCATGGGACCTTTTTGCTGTCTTTGTAGTGGAAGACTTCAGGCCTTTGGATTATGACCCTCGGTGGCATTTGTACTCCAGCTTCATTATTTTTGGGTCTCGAAATGATCACCACGGGATAGTTAGATGTTCAATTCTGTGTCGTCGATTCTCCCTCCGATGCACATATATCTCCCTCTACGGGGTTTTTGGCTTCTTCATAAAACTCAATTTCCTTATTGTTCATCATATTTTGCATTAAGGCTTTGAACCCCACGCAATCTTAGATTTCATGCCCCACCTCATCGTGAAACTCACAGTAGTTTCTCTCTTCTTCGGATTCTTCCCTCGAATCCAACGCGATCAATCCTCTCTTGGCCATCTCCTTCCATACCTGCCTCAACGGGGTCCTGACTTCTGCCACCTCATACTTGGTCTTCTTGTTCCTACCTTCACTTATCCCATTCACTCCTTGGTTGGTATGATTGGGGAGTGGGTTTCCTGCTACATTGGGAATTCCTGGATCATCAAATCTCACGATCCCCACCTTAATGAGTCTTTCGACTACTTTCTTAAACACAGTGCAATTTTCGATTGAGTGCCCGGTAATTCCCGCATGGTATTCACATTGGGCGTTTGTGTCATACCATTTGGGATACGGGGGCTGCAGTGGCTCCAGGTAGAAAGGGGACACCATATGAGCGTTGAACAGGTTCTGGTACAACTCCCTATACGTCATGGGTATAGGGGTGAATTGTGGCTTTTCTGTGTTTTTCCTTGCATTGGATTCTTATCTTACAGAGCTTTGTTGATTGGTGGTCGCCGTTTTGGGTTGATTTACGGTAAATGACTTGGACCGCCCCTTGTTGAATGTACTCGTGTTGTTCACTTCATTGTCTCTTTTCCTCAGGGATAACTTCTTAGCACTCTCTCCCGATTCTATCTTGCCACTCCTTACAGCATTTTCGATCATTTCCACCGTCATCATTATGTCGGAGAAGCTCTTGGTGGCGTTTCCCAACATATGAGTGATAAAAGGGACCTTCAATGTGTTTATAAAGAGCATCGTCATCTCCTTTTCTAGAAGTGGCGGCTGAACTTGTATGGCCACCTCTCTCCATCTTTGTGCGTACTGTCTAAAGCTTTCATTCGATTTCTTCTCCATGTTATGGAGAGTGATTCTGTTGGGGGTCATGTCCGTCATATGATTATATTGCTTCATAAAGGCCTGAGCCAGGTCCTTCCACGAGTTAATTTTAGAGCGGCTTAATTGGTTGTACCACTTAGACGCTGCCCCGACCAGACAATCTTGAAAGCAGTTGATTAATAGCTGGTCATTGTTAACATACCCCGTCATTCGCCTGCAGAACATAGTGATTTGGGCCTCAGGGCAAGTTGTTCTATTGTATTTCTCGAATTCGGGCATTTTGAATTTAGGGGGAAGGACTAAATCTGGGACCAGACTCAGGTCCTTGGCATCAATCCCTTGATGATGATCTGCGCTTTCCATGGCTTTGAATTTCTCTTCGATCCATCTACACCGTTCTTCCAATTGTTTTTGTGAATCTATCCTCGCCTTTTCTTTATTGGTAACTTCATCCAAATCGGGAACAGGCGGATAGTTCGGGTTGTTGATAAAGTTAGAGCCTGAGACTGTTTGGAAATTCATCGGTATTGAAGCTCCGGCCTGAACCTGCTGGGGCATGATCGTGACAGATGGTTTTGGTAGATTAATCTCGGGCTTCATCGGTACATGTGTCAGAGTGAAGCCAGGGGGTGTTGAGGATCTTCATTAGTTTCCTCAACTTTTTCCATGGGGCCCTTTCCCTTATCTGTTCCTCCCAACAGCAATTGGGATAACTAACTCATCATTTCCCTCTGGGACTCCATCATTTGCTCTTTCATCTCTCGCTAAACTTTGCTAACTGCTCTTGCATCTGAGACTGCATTTGTTCTTTCATGTCCTTTTGCATTTGCTCCAATTTCTCGAGTCTCTTATCCATTGCTTTTTTTCTTGTATCGTAGGGGTGCGTGGTTGGTTGGTTTTCATTGGTTTCTAGGTTACTGAAATAATTTTTAATTAATTAATTAGAAAACTCTTATGGCCTTTAATGCATAATGATATGATGTAATGCAAATGCATGAATGCAAAGGAGGCATCAATTTTGATTCAATTGCCCTTAGAAAATTTCACTTGAAAATAAAATCTTTTACATAAAGTCGAGTTACAAATAAAATTACGCTCTAACACTCAAAGTCCTAATTTTTCTAAGCAACGAGGCCAGCTCTTGTCCGCGATCCAACTCCAACTCATACTTCACGCTCAGTGTGTCTGCCTGAACCGCTAAAGTTTGCAAGTAGACCGCTACCTCCCAAATCTGGGTTATGGCTTCCCCCATAATGTAATCTATGTTTCTGACTTGGTCTTGCACATGGTGAAGCTACTCTTTCTAGCGATCCTCGTTTGCCTCGAATTCGCATCTCACAGTTTTGCAGTGACGCCTCTAGCTCTTCTATTTTTCCTTTCATTTCTTCTATCTTGCTCAAGCTCGCCCTCAATTCCATTGCGGTGTTACGGTTTAGGTGCTGATACAGATATTTCTCGAGTTCTGCCACTCTAGCCCTTAATTCACGTCACTCATTTCTGCTTTCTGACAAGCTCTTCTCTAAATCTTCGTTTCGTGCCTGAGCTTCTCGGAATTTCCTTTCCCACCGGTCGGCATTGGTCTTTTCTTCTCGAATTTCATGGCGCCATTGTTCGAAATTCTTACCTAACCCTGCAGTCCTCATAGATAGGCACAGCTTCTTATAGTCAGTCTTCAAGCTGTCTAGATCTTCTTCAGCCTTAGTTTTCCCTTTTCTCCACTTTTCAGCCTCTGACCTCTGGACATCAGCGTTTAATCTTAGGTGCATCTTTTCTTCCTCCAATTGTTTGATCTTCTTCCCGAGCTCCAAACTCTTCTTTTCGAAATCTTTCCTTATAATTTCCAATTCTGACGGGGCGACTTGTAATTGTTCCCCCATAGGACGAGCACTTTCCAAGCTTGGCCAAGGAATGTTATCATTAACCCTCTTCTTAAACCATCCGTCATACTCGGGCATTACGATGGAGCCGACGGCCAACCTCTTCATCCAACAAGTTTGCTTCCAAGCATCCGATAACTCCTGAACTTTCTTCTTATAGTGAGCACCTTTAAACTAGAATTCACTCTGAGCAAGTCCATAGGTCGTGGGTACAAACTGCCTCAACTTATATTGCCTCAACGCAAGTAATGGAGTATACCCGGTAGCTCCCCAAACTCCTAACAATGGCACCCAATCGAAGTTACCATATTGGTACATTATCTCATCAGGAACCATCCAATAAGCTCTCCACTCGATATCCACCTCCTTTAGGTTCTGAAGAATGTCCATCCACTTCTCCTCCGAGATATCCTCTCTCCTTTGTATAGCTACCTCTTCTTTTAATGGGGAATAACCTTCGGAAAAGACCCGATAGGAAACCTTGTCTACCTTCCAAAAGTACCCGTGAAACTATGCCATCAACAATTGTGCACATCCAATAAACCGCCCCTCGCCTGTCTTCCGACATGAGCTCAAAGATCTGAACGTTTTTGCCAATATCGCTGGTACTGGAGTGATTCCTTTCTCAAGTCGATCGAATAAGTCAATGACTGGCTCATCCACATGCCTCAAAGCCTTAGGAAAAATTACCAATCTATAGATGCTTAAAGCAAAGATGTCGACCCTCTTTCTTTCGTCTGGATGCGTCAAGATCAAATCTCGCAAATTCTCCCAAGGGATAAATTTACTGTCTCTTTTTTGCTGAATCCGAGCAGTAACCTAAGGCTCGCTCATCCCAGAAATGCTCATCAATTTTTTCACGAAGGTCTGACTACTAAAAACCCAAGTATAAGTCTTCCGGACCTGAATTTTTGGACACCTAAGCAGCGTAGTGTATTCCTCCACGGTAGGTACCAAATCCACTTCTCCAAAAGTGAAACACTTGTACGCAGAATTCCAAAACTGCACCAAGACTCGGAACAAATGCTTATCCACTCTAATGTCTAGCAAGTAGGATATGTCACCATAGCTTTGGTAAAATAACTACTTGATCCCTTCATCCCAACTAGCCCAAATGTCTCTCAACTCTTGCAGCTCATTCTGTACTACATTGACGCGAGTGAAATCCTGCAGCTCCGATACATACCCTTCTGCCAAGCTATCCCCTCTCTCTGATTGTAGCCTCTTCGAGCATGAACGAACGGTCGCATTATCCTCGACTTTACTAAGAAATTCATTCTCCATGTCAAACTTTCTAACTCAGTAATTGAATACGAATTAACACCTCCTTTAATATGCAATGTCATGCAAAAAAAGGACAATCAAAACAGAACACAGGTTAGTATCAAATAATATTGATAAAATACAAGCACATAAATGATAATCACAACGCATATACGGGTAAGTACTAAGGCTCGACGTGGCTCCACCCAAGGATAGCTTCTAAGGTTCACTATATGTGGTTTAGTTCTAGGGATAAGGGTACCCGAACCAGCAGATTCCTCAATCTTCACCCATTATAGGCTTATATAGATCGAGTTCAGTTCAGGGGGATACATTTCCCTATGACCATGCGGAGATGAAAATCTCACGAAATCATAGGTACGAATGTACCCCGGAAGCAATCCACTAGCCCATGCGGAGGTGAAAACCTCACGAAGGTGTAGCTTCTTACTCCCACTTAGAAGGTGTGACCATAGCGGTCATGCAATGAAATGCAGTACTATTCTATGAGACCCATACCAAAACGATCATACAATCAAATGCAATCGAAAGATACATGATTTTTTTCAAAATAAATTTTTGGTCTTTGACAAAAGGACAGTAAATAATCGATTTTTATGGCTCGACTCTCAACTAGTCCCAAGTGGAGTCGCCAAGCTGTCGAAACCACCCCTTTATATTTAAAATTTTATTATTTAAATGAAAAAAGTGGGGGAATCGACTTTTTGAGAATGGAAATATGGAGTCGCCACCGATCTTTTTGTTTTGGTGTGATCAGATCACCTAAGAATTTGTTTATTTTAATAAAACATTTGTGATTTATTAAAACAACGATTCTGGTCTACGAAAATTTTAGAAAACGGGCTGAGAGTCGGGTACATATGAGGAAGGATTAGCACCCTTACTACGCCCAAAATTGGTACCAAATCGATTAAATATTGTCCTTATGTCTAAAATTGAAATGTTTTTGAAATGTGGTTCTTTTTTGAGTAACCCGAGTTGATTGCCAAAAATCTTCTTGTTTCGACGTCCGAAAGTTTATAATTTGAAATTAACAAAAGGATGCCCAACCATTTGGTCCAACAAAAAAAATCGAAACCCAGCACAGTAGGGCACGATTCATTGCCTCACCTTAGAAAATACGAGTGAAATTCCAAAGGGATCTTCAATTGTTTTGAGCAAATGAAAAAGCTCAACCCAGCACAATAGGGCTCGATTCTTAAATCGCCAAACATCAAACATCGCCTTCGTTTTGAAAGGTTTTTAATAAACATGAATGTAAACCTAAAGGAATATTCGATTGTTTTAGACAAACGAGAAATTACAACCCAGCACGATAAGGCATGATTCCCGAATTGTCAAACACCGAGTATTACCTTCATTTTAAAGGATTTTTAGAAGACCTGAGTGAAATTTTGAAAGGATATTTGATTATTTTAAACAATCGAAATTGCAACCCAACACATTAGGGCACGATTCCACGAATTTCCAAATATCACGTATCGCCTTCGTTTAAGGGATTTTAAAAGACATGAGTGAAATTTTGAAGTGATATTCGATTATTTTGAGCAAACGCGAAATTGCAACCCAACACGTTAGGGCACGATTCCGCGAATTGTCAAATATCAAATCTCGTCTTCATTTTAAAGAATTTTTGAATGAATGATTATAAAGCTAGCTTAAGACGTATTAATTCAACTCGAAATAAGACGAAATTAATCGTAAAAAATTGGATTTTATAGAACCGTATCTCAAAAACCAAGTGGAAAACGATGATATTAGCTAATAGGTGTACGCATAAAATACAAAAATAGGAGAGTGGAAGCAATACGATTTATTTGACCAACTAACAAACACTTACAACTAAGCACAATTAGCTTGAAAATATAGCTCAATCTCAATCATGCATGGAGAATAATTAACATGGCAATATAAAATAATGAACAAATAAATAATGCAACGATAACATGCATGGGAAATAATTTATATACAATACAATAAAGAAAATAATACTACAACAATACAACACCATAAAACAATACATAAAAATATGCCAAAATGACGTACATAGCATGATATAAAATAATTAACGCAAGATGTAAAAAGAGGAACAACATAGCAATTAGAAGCCAATGTGGTATAAAATGATTTTAAAATAGTGACGAATAAATGAACACACAATATATTGGTTGAACAATTTGCATAAAAAGTAAGGATATATAATTATTGAAATAGATATTATAGAGTGGAAATTTGAATCAAATTGCATGTAAAATGTTTTAGACACAAATGCATTTAAAATTGACAATGTACATGATAATAATGTATATAATATGAAAGAATAATAAAGATATGTGACAAGTTATAATGTACTAAATAGATTTATAAAACATATATACATAAATGACTTTTAAAAATAATTATTTGTAAAAACATAGAAATACCTACAAGCTTAAATTAATTTTATAACAAATCGTATAATGGACTTAAGAACATGCTTATATATATACATATAAAGAAGACTATATGTATGAAACACATGGATTTAATAATATATAGATCAAATGTAGGTATCAATAAATATACATATATAAATAATGATTACTTAGAAGATATATTACGTAGGACTATATAATGAAATACAAGAAAAATTTGAGAAATCATATGTATAAAATAATATAGGGTTAATAATATATATACAAAATAAGTTAACTTTAATATATATAAAAAATATGCTCATATGTACAAAGTATGTTTTTCTTATTTTAATAATAAAATAATTTAAAAGTGAAGAATACGACAAATTTTAAATTAATATGGAAAAATGGCTAGAACTTAAACATGTATATATGGTGAAAGACAATTTAAATATTATGTAAAACTTGAAAGGTTCTAAATATATATATAATAAGATGTGTTCTTGAGAAATAAATTATATACATGATAGGCTAAAAAATACGAACACAAATATACAAGTAGGTTTAAAAGGAATTATGTATGTAAAAGTAACGAGAATTAATAATATATAGAATAAAAAATAAAAAATAAAACTAGTCTTGCCATGAACTATATATGCACAATATTATATGAATAAAACGAAGTAATATATAAAAAATTTTAAAACAATATGATAAAAGAAAACTTTAAAATAAAGACTTTATAAAAACAGGGGGTAATATTATCATGTTAATCAAAAGAGGGCCAACGTGTGATGCGCGTCAATATAAAAGGACTAGAACTGGAAATAACCCAAGTTCTAAAACGCAAAGCAGAGACGCGGACCAAAACGCAAACACGCGCAAATTACAGGGCTAATTTTAAAACACAAGGTAGGCAAATTGGACGCAAATTGAGGGCTATGCGCAAGGGGAAGGACTTGTTGCATAAATAGACCATTTTAGGCGCAAAAGGCTCCCCCCACTCTTCTTACACGGTATCGTTTTGCTTAATATTTGAAACTAAAAGCCATTGAATGGCAGCTTACTATTCCCCTTTTTTTTTTTGCCATAAGCAGCAGACCTAATTCTTAGGGTTTCAACATAACAAATTTTGGGGTTTTCCCATCCCCCTATTTGACCATTCGAATACCCTATTCCACCATTGAAATTGATGGACAGTGGCTCCCCATGGAGTCATTTCATTCTCCTACTCTAAGCCTAACCTCGAAAGGTAAGATTTTTAGCCCGAAAACCCATCTCAAGCTTCGATTTCGACAAAGAAGAGATGGTCCCCGATGGCTCGTTTGAAGTTATGCTTCCTTTTTTATTATATTATGAAGAAAACATATGAAACACGAAAGGAAGATGAAACAGATGCGAAAAAAAGAAGAAGAAGCACAAGGCGTTCGAAAAAAAATCACCTTCTAGTTCTATTCTGATTTCTTTCTATTGCGGATTGCGTAAATGTTTGTTTTTTGTGTAACCGATTACAAGGATTAAAATTTCGGCTTTATAGCCGAAGAAAAAAGAAAATAAAAATAAAAAATACAATATTTCTCTTTTGTTTGCATTCTCTGTTGTTCTGCCTCGTTTGTTTACAGGTACGGAGGTATGGAGTCAGCTATAGGGATATATGGCACTCGACGTGGGGCGTACGGAGGCGTTGAAGGCGGTCGTACGGTGCGAGGGCTGGGGCTCGTCTGTGATTCTTGGTGCAAATGTGAGGAGGAAACCCTAGGGTTTCTTTGTTTAGGCATTTGGGCTTATTGGGCCTATTTTTGGGTCAGGTTTGGGTTTAGTCATTGGGCTTGTGACTTGGGTCTTGGGTTCTAATTTTGGGTTTAGGGTCATGTATTAATTTTAGGTTTTGGACTGTAAAAAGGACTTTTAATTAATGGACTGTTTCATTTATTGTATTTTTTTGTGTTTTGGTTTCTTCTTCGGGCCTAGGCAAATTGGCCTATTTACATTTATCATACAATTCAGATAATAATAACAAGATTTGTCTTAGGTTTCATTCCCCTTAGGTATTTAGGGGTTTTAGTTCATAACTAAAAAGGTAAACATCTCAGAAGAATAATGAATACAAAACATAAAGAAAAACCCAAAACTCCTGAAGGGAAATTGAGGGGAGATCTTCAGTCTTGATGATGAATCCAAATTCTGAGATGGATCAATCGGCTTTCCTTGAGCAGTTCCCTGCTTCCTTCCCTCTGTGTCTCTTTTTCCTCCTCCTCTAAGGTGTATTTATAAGCTTTGTAATGCCTAAGAACCCTCAAAATTGTCCTTTTCGAATTGGACTAAACTTGGGTTCGGCAAGGACATGCCCGTGTGCGATTACTTCAGGTCGTGGTCAAGCCTATTAAATAGGCATGGGCGTGTGGTCAACCCATGTGAGTCGTGCTTCGATTCTTCCAAATTGACACGGCCGTGTGGTCTGCCTATTTGAAGAGGTCCAGGCAGTGTTGATTTCGTACGTTGGCCCATTTTCTCCGTTTTTGGCCCATTTCTCGTTCCTTTCACTCTCCTATGCTAACCTAAGTATAAAACATGAAATTAAGGCATTAGGAGGATCGAAGTCACCAATTTTAAGGAAAAATCATCCATAAAATGTGCTAAGCATAGGATAAAAATATGTATGAATTACGGTTTATCAGGGAGGAACTACGAAGGAGGAAAATCGAAACCAGAATCAAGTTTACTTACTACCCATATGTATTTATCCTTTATTAGATGGAGATTTGAGATCATATTTTTGATGAGGGGTTCGCATCCTTGTCTTACACCAAAATGATCATTACCATCAGAAGTTCCAATTCGCTTTATCTTGAGTTGATAAAATTTCTAAAAAACACCCAATAGTGGGATAATATCTTGAGCTGATATAAAACACCACCAAAGTCAACCAGGATAAGGTGTAACACCCCATACCCATATCCCATATTGTGACAGAATACGAGGCATTACCCAACTTTAAACTCAAGCTTTCATTCATTTCGAGTTACCGAAAATCTGTTCAACTTTTAAAACTTATCAACATATCCTGAATATGGGGTTATAAGGCCCAAAACACACATCGTAAATCATTCAGGACCATTTCGGATCCTTTTTCCAACTATAGAAAAATGTCACTTAACATAGGGACACACGCTCGTGTGGAAGGGTAACACGCCCGTATGACCATTTTGACATGGTCGTGTTGATGGCCCATGTGACTCACACGGCCTAAGCACTCTGGGACACTCTCGTGCCCCACACCCATGTAGAATTAATTTCTAATTCACACCTACAAGGTTTTTCACATGGTCAGACACACGCCCGTGTCCCTCACAAGGCCACGACACGCCCGTGTCCTAGCCCTGTGCAAAAACATGGACATTTTATTTTTGATGTCAGCATGCTCATGATGTCACAGGGCCAAGGCACACCCCCGTGTGCTAGGCCGTGCCCTCCACACGGCTGAGACACACGACCGTGTCTCTGCCCGTGTGTTTATTACCATGTATACTAACTTGAAATTTTTACGTGCAGAGGACACACAACTGGACCACACGCCAATGGGGCAGGCTGTGTGTCACACACGGCTTAGACACACACCCGTGCACCTACCTGTGTGGACAATATAAGGCTATTTACCAAGCCTCATTGCCTCCCCATACATACTTAGTTTCATACACATAGCAACCAATACCAACACAAGCACAGTTCATATAACCAATTCAACCATAATAGGTATTCATATAACCATGGTAACGCATCTTTTATAAATTCAAAATGAATATTAACTATCATTCAAAGCTTAATACAAATTAAAGGGTTTCCAACCCAAGCCACAAATTCGGCCAATTCTTAAAGACACAAAATAATAAAGGCTAAGTCCTATACATGCCATATTCAAAAATATAAATCCAACTCTACTGAATGCTTCAGTTGATAGTGTGATTGATATCTCTGACTTCTGGAATCCTTGAGCTAGTTAGGCGGTACTGTAAGGAAATGGAAAGGAAAGGGAGTAAGCATAAAGCTTAGTAAGTTGTATATAAATAAGTATACAACAAAAATTTATCCATAATCAACATGCTCATAACACCAAAGTAGGCATAAGTGTAACTTACTCAATACCATCGATACAAGTTACCTATTATATGTACTGATCTCATTTCTCATATGTACCAGTTAGGTACCTATACCATTCGCCACACGGTTATACTTTCCTCATTAGCTTAAGAACATAACGTTCACCATTAAACCATTTAGAACACTACTGGATATTCATTAAGCCTCAAATATGGATAAGGTGCCAATGCCATGTCCCAGACATGTTCTTACACTGACTATCATCTCGTAGCCTATGCATGTCCCAAACATGTCTTACACTGGCTTACGTCTCAAGGATGATGCATGTCCCAGACATGTCTTACACTAGCTCTCGTCTTAATGCCAATGCCATGTCCTAGGCATGGTCTTACACTAGCTCTCATAATATGGCCGATGCATGTCCCAGACATTCTTACACTAGCCCACAAACAAATGACCCAAACATCATGGCATGAATATCCGATTTACTTCTTAAGGTTACAACGGAATTTCCATTATCTCAATTATCATTATACATTCTCAATTTCACAACCAAGAATTCATGCTATATTAACTCAATACAATTCAATACGTACATTAACAAGGTAGTTGTATTATCTACATACAACTTACCTCGAATTACAAAATGTGACGACTAGTCAATTTAGTCGATTTGCTTGGCTTTCTCTCGGTCTAGGCTCGAATTCGGTATTTCTTGATCTACAATAGCAAAACACACTCATTTAATCATGAAATAAATTCAAGCAATTAAAAATTCACATCTTCAGTAAAATGACCATTTTGCCCCTAGACTTTAGCATAATGACCATTTTACCCCTATGCTCGAAAATTAATTTTTATCGAATTTCTTCGCATCTTAAGCCTAGATGAACTCTTTTTACTCTTATATCAACCCCAAATTCTCTCTATTTTACACATTTATCATTCATTTTACAACTTGTGCAAAATAATCCCTTTAGGTGTTTTCATGGTAACAACTTTCACAAAAGTTGTCTATTACGCAACTAAGACTCATATTCTTCCATAAAATTACAGAAAAAAACCCTAAATTCTCTTATGTAAAAACCCTAGAACTTCAACCATTTTGCAAGATATACTCCTTATTTGAAAGCTCATGCTACAAAGGGTCTCAAAAATACAAAAATCATCACCAAAGGGTATGGAAATCACTTACTTGTGAGTGCTTCAAGTTGCTGAAAATTTTAAGCTCTCAAACCCCTAATTTTTTTTGAAAATTCAGTGGAGAAGAAGATGGGAAAAAATATGATATCTTTTCCCTTTATTTTATTTTTAAACTAGTCAAAATTAGTCACCAACTCATCCAATTTTGACAATTTTGTCTCTTCATTGACTCTATGGCTGGCTATGCCTTCATCCAAGGGTCTATTTTCCTTTTAGAGACCCTAAATTTTGTTCTCTAACTATGTAACACAATTAGGTATCAATTTAAGACTTTTGCACTTTATGCGATTTAGTCTTTTTTCACAATTGGGCTCATAAACGCTAAAATTAATCTACCAAATTTTTCATGCACTATAATAACCATGCTATGACTCTATTTTGATAATAAAATAATTTCTCTAACTTCAAATTTGTGGTCTCGAGACCACTATTCTATCTAGCTCCAAAATCAGGCTACTACATATGGCTAACAACTACCTTCGTACAATGCCATAACTATTTAGTGGGGTACAGAAGAATGGATTAAATGGCAGATGGAAGCCAACCTCTAGTAAAATGAGTGGTAAGATGAAACCTATAGAACTATCACTGAGACAACAACATTGGGGAAGCTGAAAGTCATAGGAAAAATTTGGGTTTTGGAGACCTTGGGTTCCTAAGTATCAATTCTTTTTTTTCTCGGACGGTATTACAATTGCACATCTCAGTCTCCACACACAGTGGAGTTACATGAGCGAAGATTCAGATATTTTGGACACGACCCCTCCCTCTGATAGTAACTTTTCTCATATTGGGAACAAAAGTTAAAAGTCAAAAGAAAAAGAAAGCAAAATGTTACCTTTGAGGAAAAGCGATCATTGAAATTCGAATTTGCTAACTCTTGAATTGAGCTTGGCGTAATCGGTCAGTTGTTATTATATATATTATAATTCTATGAGATTAGAAATTTTCAAGGATGAAATTTTGTTAAGGAGACGAGAGTTATAGCACTCATTTTTGGCAAGTCTTAAGTTCCGGAGAGTAGTCTGGGAGTAATCTGTGACTGTCCAATTGTTGTTTTGATGTATAGGTCAGGTACATAACAGATGTTAGAATATATTGTAAAGATTGATCTCATAATGTGTTAAGTTGTATCGAAGAAGAGATTGGTGAGAGTATTAAAGATATTTGTCAAATTGGGGTTATCGTTGAAGGTATTCTACGTTAAGTTAGTTTGATTACTGAACCAATTACGTTCTAATAAGAAAGTTAGGAATGAAATGAATGGACAAACTAAACACATATAAATCTTGGATTTTCATAGCTATAAACCATTTATTAAGCCATTCTAGGAAGTTGTGCCACGTGTCAAGTTCCAACAAGGACTTAGTTTTAAAATGTGGATATTAAGGATAAAGAAAGGGAGAGTTTTCCTTCTTTCTTCTAAAGTTTTATTATCTGAACCTGAAGGAACTAAAAGTATTTCTTTCTCCTCTAAGATGGAGTTGTAAATCTATCTTTTTTTAGTGACTATTCCATGTCAAGGTAAGTATTGTGACTCTGTATATTAAAGTTATGAAAGATTAAGTCTAGATAAGTACATGAATAGTAAAATGAAGAAGTAAAGTTTTATATGAGGGCTATCTGGGTTTGAAATGCCGATAAAGGTTACGAATGAGTTTTAATGGTGTTCTTTTATTTTATAAGTAGTGGTTGCTACAGTTTCTTACTAGATTTGGAGTTTAAGTTGATATTTTGTGTTGTCAGGTGAGTCTCTATATTAACTTTTGTATGCGTACTATTCATACTAAAAGATCTACAGAAAACTAGTTAAAAAGGTGATGTTAAGATCGTAAAAGTTATAGTTTGATATTTTTGTGACTATATAAGGGATGATTTAAGAATATCTAGGATTGTATGTTTGTTGAGGATGGTATGAACATCTGGTAAAAATCTGATGAGTTCAAGTAATGTGATGGGAAGTATGATCATTTATGTGTGTTTGAGATGTATGCTATGGAGTATGTTCTATTAAGAGTCTGTGTTTGTCTTTGTGGTGTTGTTAAAAGGTGGTCCATTGGGATTTTAAACATGAAATTTGAAGGGAAAGCCCATGGCTATGGCACCTTTCGAAAGGAACTAAAGGATAGTAATTACCTAATAGGGTTCTTGGTGTACACCAGAAGGATGATGGGCAAACCTTACAAATTGTGAGTCTTTATAGTGAACCATGAAAGAAAAATCTTTATGGCGAATCATGAAAGAAAAACCCTTGTGGTGAATCATGAAATAAAAGCCTTTGTGATGAATCATGAAAGAAAAGCCTCTATAGTGAACCTTGCAAGGATAGCTTTTGTGGTGTACTAGGATGGACTACCCTTATGGTGTGTCTTAATAAATTTGTAAGAGAAGAATGTTAAAGGATGACCTTTGTAACAAGTTTTGAAGGAAGCTAGTTGGATATTCAGTCTAGCCTTTTAATGTAATTAGAAGACAATTAGCAAAGCACAAGTCATCTATTGATTATATGGTAAAGTATTACCTAATACTACAAATCAATTGAAAATAACTAATTGAAGAGATACAGAGAGGTAATGAGTTAGTATTGGAAATGTATTCTGAATAAAGATGTAAAATTGAATGTAACAACCCATTTTTCAGTGAAATCAAAACAATGGTTTCGGGACCACAAATCCGACCTAAAAATAAGGTTTATTTTTATTTCATTATATGGTCTGTACTATAATAGACATGTCATGTAAAATTTTTGAAACGAAAATTTTATCAATTAAGTGTTTCATTACGAGAAGGACTAAATTGCATAAAATGCGAAAGCTGAATTCTAGTAGCTATAAGGATCAAATAGCTATGGAATTCAAAACTTTAGGTCATTACATGGTAATTAGACCATTAAGAAAAGTATGTAGATTTTTCTTGGTGACTCATCCATGGAATTATAAAAAAAGGGCAAGGACTAAATTAGAAATACTAAAATACTTAATTAATTAAAACATGAAAAGAAATATATCATCTTATTCTCATCATCTTCAACCTAAAAATTTTATGGAAACCCTAAGAGAGAGAGGGGAAACTTTCAAGGCTTAATTGGGTAAGTTCTCTTGTCCAGTTTTTAGTAATTTTGGTATTTTTGAAACCGGGATAGCTTAATCTCTCTATTTGAGGGATTAATTTGAAAAGTTATCAAGGTATGAAAATGGGTCATGGATGTATTATGCTAGAAATTAGAAATTTATGGTAGAATATGAAAGATTATTGATAGATAAGCAACTTTTGCAAAGTGATTTTTGATGAAAACTTGAATTAGGGACTAAAATGTAAACTTGTGAAATTGAAGGAAAAATTTTGAAATTTTATATATACATGTGCTGGAAAATTTGTAATGGGGCTTTGGTTAGGCTTGGAATAGAGAGTAATTTGCACAAGTTTCATTTTCCGGGCCTAGGGACAAAATCAGAATTTATGGAAAAGTTAGGGGCAAAATGGTAATTTTGCGTAGGACATAAATTGGTCTATTTAAATATGAAATGTATGAAAATCATGGTTAAATTCATTTATATAGATCCACACAACACTAATTCGAGGTTAGATCAAGGAAAAGAAAAGATTTCGGATTAGTAGACCTTTATGCGAATAAGTGTCTAGGTAAGTTCGTGTAACTTAATCGGGCATGTGAATATGTTTAATTGAATGTTGTATTGTATGGAATGTGACTCATATTAATATACATTATTTGTATGCTATAATGAAAATTTTAATACATGCTTGAAATGGTGAAAAAGGGTTAAGTCCTGAATGAATATTGATTCCGATGATTCTATGCGTTTTCCCAAAATGAATAATGTCCTGCATTTGTTGCGGACGGGATTTAGCTTAGACGAGTAATCTTGATCTTGTTATTAAAAGGATTTCGCCTATATGGGTAATCCTGATATAACACCTCTCGAGCATACGTTATGATTAGGGTTTAGCCTGGACTGGTAATACTAATCGAGCTCCTCTAAGCATACGTTATATAAAGGATTTAGCCTATACTGGTAGTCCTATTATACGATATGTGGCTCGAGAGAATGTTTCCTGGTTAAGTGTCGTAATGGGTACCCTTGGATAAGAAAATGGTGGATTATCGAATCGTACACTTTGAGTGTACTACTTGCGCATCTATCGAGATTCAATGATTCAATGGACATATAACTCTTGACATGGCATGAAAATCTTGAGATGATATGAAAATGACTAGAGAGAATATTGCTTGATGAGCTAATCTATGCTACTTGATTGATATGGATATTTTGGTGACTAACATGTTTGATTGAATGTATGTGATTAGGCAATTTAGCCAAATGGATGGAAACATAACTTTGTATGTCTAAATTTTAATAAACAAGATTGGTAAGTTTAGTTTCCGTTATATGAACTTACTAAGCATGTAATGCTTACTCTATTTTATTTTTCCCCTTTTTTATAGTGCTCAGAAGCTCGTGAAGGTTGGAAGATCATTAGAGTATCATCACACTATCAACTAGCATTTTGGGTATACTTAGTAAAATAATTTTGGTATAATGGCATGTATAGGAAAACTTGGCCAATAGTGGCTTTAAAATGTCATTTTGTAACTTAGCCAGTGGAATGGTTAGTAATGGTTCATTTTGGTATTATTATGTAGGTTATTATGATATATGTCCACATGTGGTAAGTTGAGTATATGTGACAAATTTTGTTAATGACTAAGTTATACCAAGATAAGTTTATAAACACTTGTGCTTGGAATGAAATGCCTTGTTAAATGATGGAATTTTTTAATTTGCATGCTGGAATTGGTTGGTATTGGACGTGTGTTTCAAGTGCAGGTCTTAGGTGAAATTTTGAGTGAGAAATGGAGCTATAAATGGCTTCATTTTTTCCACATGGGTAGACACAAGGGCGTGTGTCTAGACTGTGTGTGACACAAGGCCTGGTAACATGGGCATGTGGTTGGGCCGTGTGTCCCCTGCACCTTAATTTTGAGAAACAGAATGCTCAGAATTGGGCACATGGGCAGAGACACGGTCGTGTGTGCCACACGGCCTAAAATACGGGCATGTGTCTTGGCCATGTGAAACTTGCACCTAATTCGAATTAAATTAATTAACCACATAACCTAGCACAAAGGCGTGTGGCATGGTCGTGTGTGCAAGTCAGAGAGTTACACGGGGTCAAACACAGCCTCTAGTACGAGTGTGTCCCAAAGTCACATGGGCGTGCCCCTTGAACCATATGGGCGTGTGAGCCCTGCACCTTGGAAAAATTTTGTAAATTTGCAAAAAATTCTTAGAGGTCCCGATTAAGTCTCTATTCGATTCTAAGCCCGTATTGGGCCTCGAGGGCTTGATCAAGGGACATTATAGACGATCTCGGTAAATAAATAGTAATTTACTTAGTTTAATGGAAAAATGTTCTAAATGTTCTGGTAATGCTCTGTAAACCCTGTTTCGATGACAGATACGGGTTAGGGGTGTTACATTGAATGCTCGAAGGAAGAATGTAACACCCTATACTCGACCCAGTCGTCAAGCCCAAATACCAGGATGCCACACCACCGTCACACATCACATGCATTACCACAGTCTCATTATTAATGATAAGTCTTCCTTTTTAACATCTGCACAAGTTATGAGTTAGACTTACTCTAATCATCCTTAATACATACTAAACATACATTAAATTGTCTTATAAATATAATTAAACATACATAGGGTTCATTCAGCAAAATTCCAAAACAAGTCACATAGGTACCAATACTAAAACAAGGTATTGATATTTCCCTGAAATGGTATCGATACCGATTGGAAAATCGATACCAAAATAGCATTTTGTCTCTTGTCTAAAAATCAAAATCGAAAAAATACTGGTATATTTATTAAAGTATTGATTATTTTACCCTGAGTAATAACACTCGTGATAAGATATCAATACCAAATTACAATACTGACTCCCTGCCCAATGAAATATTACAGAGGTATCGTTTTCAAAACTTGAATATCGATACCTGTTCTCTAGACACCAACAATACAACATAATAAGGCAAATAATCCATTCTAAACATAAACCATTCAACATGCAACTTTCACCATATCAATTAAACGTCAAAACGACAATAATAACAGTTCAATCATTGAAAACATGTTTGAGCAAGAATCAACATAACAAGTTCCAAGTCCATAAATCCTAAGAGCAAATAAGCTATGGAAACATTCAAAATATCATGGAAAATACCAAGAAAAAGTCTACCATATTGCTTTTATTTCCCAAAAACATTAACAATTACATAAACACCTAGGAATTGATAAAAAAGACTTGCTTGTATCACCCCTCAGAACCACACCGCTCACACTGAGACGCTACTAATCTACAATGGTTTAAAAAGAGTGGGTGAGCTTAACCAATTCAGTGAATGCTCAAAATAACCACAATGTACACAAAATATCAAACAAGAGCATACTACAACATGTTTACAACCATATTCTAATCAAGTCAAAATAACATATTCATGTTTCATTAAGTCATAAAACTAACTTATACTCTTACATGTAATAACACCCAACTCACTTATATATAATTCATTTAACAATAATTCATCAAGACTAAATGATGTATACATGCTTTAATAACCCACAAGTCTAGTTGATATATTCACATACATTCACAAGTTAAATGGAAATTGTCCAAACCAAAATTACATACACTATTTATTATGAGCACATACTAACATTTTCATGAAACTTAAATCAACTCATTTAGCATATTATTCACATGTTTAAGCGTCCATCTCATATCATATTACTACAACAAATAAGATCACATTTAAAAGATAATTTGCATAGCAACCACATACTCATTTAGGCATACATCACATTACAGATATATAAATTTTAAGATAATTTGGCACCTGAGGCTATGAAACATAAAGTGGGATCTATCATCACAGATCAGATACAAGGATCTCCAACACACCAATTGACTCATAAAGTCGAACATATCCCAAAAGTGAAGTATAAGGCTAACACTCTCCAACACACCAAAAATTCTTATTGAATGGAGCTTAGCTCACATTCCCTTATCTTTCCAACATGTCCCAGTGCCTCAACGCCCAAATCACAAACACTTATAGGTGAGTACTCACAATCCTATGACATGCCAACTATATCCAATGATTTGAAGAGATCATAGGGCCAATATATCCATAATTACACATTTTTAATTACTGATTTAATGCACATCATCTTTATTCATATTCATCAATTTACATCACAACTTATACACAATGCATGCTTATCAGAATCTCATTTAGTTGCACTTTAAATGCCAAAATAAAGCTTATTGAGCCATCACATATGTGTGCATTAAAATTAGTACATCATATATCACATACAAGTATTCTCACATATTACCTGTCATAATAATATCACATTTCACAATTCAACACATATATACTTACCAAAATTCCACTTGTTTTCGCTACATATTTCACTATTAGCATATCATTATCATTGCCATTTGGCATGTATATCATGCCCACAACACAACCCAATTCACAATGTTCATCACACATGTCTCATATCACAATATTGCATCATAATAATCAATCCACAATTATTCACATAATCACATAATTTGCCAAAATAAAATAAGGGCAATGGAAAGCTTACACTCGAAACTTAGGATAGGGGTTTAGGCTACTCCCAAGCTCCCTATTAATACTATGAATCCTGTCTACTAGTAGCAATTCCAAATACTCATCGATTATACTTTCGCCGAAAAGCCGAAAGCTTAAACTAATTTTTCCTTGCCTTTCGTCTTGCTTGAAGAAGGTTCCAACAATTCTGAAACTTTTCACATAATAACCACACAATATAAACAATCAATATTCAGCCAAAGACTCACTTAAACCAACCAAAAACGCAAGTCTAGGCCATATTTCTCATGAAACTGAAATTTCGACTAACAAATATGAAACTCAAATATCTTCCTCTATACTTAATCTTTTTGCCTACAACTGATTCCATTAATCTAATTATCCACCTACGACTAATTCTCAACCTTTTAAACTACACAAAACTACTCAATTCATGGTATCAAAATTTTCAACATGTTTATGGCTATTTTCACATAAATTTATTAAATCCTTAGAAATCCTTAACGAAACTTTAAAGTAAGTTTAGAAACCTTCTAATCATGTTAAAATAAGTTGAAAAACACTCTAAAATGATATTTTTACCCAAAATATCAAAATCTACTATTACCGACCCATTTTTCATCTTTTGCTTACATGTGATTTAATGCCTAAAAATTTCGTTTAAAAGACCATATATCATTTAAAATTAATTAGGAATTGAATCATTACCTTAGTTGACAAAAAATCAAACGTTTGATCGAAAACCCAAAAAACCCACAAGCTTTAAAATAGAGGAATCTATGGTGTTATTAGGTGTTTTTCAAGATTTTATGGAGGTTTAATGGTTTGGAAAGTGATAGGAATCAAATGAATTTAGGTTTGACAAAGAAAATTATATGGGAGCAGTTGAGAGAGCAAGGGATACCAAGAGCAAATAAAACGGAGAAGTTAACGTGAATTTTGAACTAGGTGAATGAAGATATAGGGTGAATTTTAAAATCTAGTCTAATTGCCTCTTAAAAACACTAAGTTTTGACTTTTTTACAAATCATTCCTATTTTCAAAATTAAAGGTATTTAAACTCATTTTCACAAATTGATTTAATTTTATACAAACCATAATTAAAAGCATTACTGATATACCATGTCGTAAAATTACCTAACATTCTAAGGCTAAAATCCCTAAAATACCCCTAAAACTCTTAGGCTTATTTTAGAGTGTTACAAAGAATCTGTCATCTGTGTATGTGTTACTTTTGATTCGTGATGAGGTGACATCTCAAGTTTGAAGGATGTAAGTGATGTATCAAAGGCATTGAATGAAAGGAAATAGATTCAGAGGAACGTATAACAAATGACAAGTATAAAAGAGTAGAACTTGATGAAGTATTCACTAGAGACAAAGTTGAAGGTTGAGAATGATGGGATTGTCAATCTAAATTATCATATTCTATATGCAAATATGAATTAGGTAAATGATGTTTTCCTCATTAAGTTCTTATGGACTTATCCGTGTGTGTTATGTTACAAGTGAGTTGATGTGTGTCTATGCCAAGAGGGACGATGCCAAGACTTCAGTAAAAAGTGGTGTATCGAGTAATTATACATACAGATCGAGTTTGGTGGCGTGTTCATAGTCTAATTTATTGCTTAGAAGTCCATAATTTGAGGCATATGTTATGGATTAGGATTTCAATTTAGATATCATTGTAATTTAATTACCATGTGTTGTAGTTGCATTTATTTATTGTAAGTATAATAATGTATTTTAGTACTAAATTGTAGTTTAGTAAGATGCAACTTGTTGTAATTTGAATAAGTAGACTTAGCTTTTTGTTTGTATTAGTGTGGTAACACCCAGGATTCGAATCTGGTCAATCGAATTGGGTCCAAGGTGTTACATACATGTGGCGATACCTTAAAACTCACCAATTTGTTGAAAACTTTAGACAAGTTTCAATTTTTCCTTTTCTTTGCTTGTAGATGGTTTTGTCAAGTTCACAATTTCATAAACATATACAAGTTACTAACAAACATAGCACAATAAAACTCATACATAAACAAAAGCGATCCTAGGTTCGTACATACTGGTCTTTTGGTGAACTTAGTCCCCTTTATTGAGAATTCTTCTAAACACAATATAGGAATAGAACCTTACCTTAGATCCTAAGAGCTAAGTTCTGGGTTCTTAGAACTTGATAATAGAACAATTGATGAAGAATGTGAGAATGTATTATTGCTTAATAGAATATGAAATTTCTAATAGAAAGGGCTTAATTTATAAGCACTTAGTGCTTTGGTGTTCTTAGGATACCCTAATTCTAGTAGAAGTAGGGAATAGTTACAAGCATGAATGGTGTTGTGAAGAGAAAAGTCAATTGACATCTTAATTGTGGTATACTTACCCTTTAACTACTCCTAATTTTGACTTTTGGCCCTAAACAAAGATAACAACTCGCCAGGCCTACTCGTAAACCCCAATTCGCCAAGCCCTCTAGCGATCCTTGCTTTGCCAAACCATTAGCGACCATAGTTTACTAAATCCACTAGCGAACACTAGCTCGCCAAACTTGCTGACGTACACTGTCTTGTCGAACCTGCTGGTGTATACCATCTCGCCAAACCTGCTGGGGTATACAAGGTTGCCAAGCCTTCTAGCGAACTCCAGCTCGCCAAACCTACTGATAATCACAATTCGTCAAGCTCAAACTTTTAGGCCCTATTTTGGGATGTTACACATACTTAGGTTGTTGTGCAATGTTAAACATGTTCTTATTATTCTATGATATTGATAAAGTTCAAAATGCTGGAAATGAAATAATTTGAAAAACGTTCTCAAATAAAAGAAGGTGGCTAATTTTAGTCTATTTATGAATGAACTAAACCTATCCGCTATTGATATTGTGACTTGGATTATTGATATCTGCTTTTAGTATCCTTTTAGGGATATGCCTTAGAAACTACAACCTATCGTCTAAATAGGGTTCAAACCAAATCGATAGTTAAAAACCCATATGAGATATGATATGGCAAGAGACCAAATTTATCCTATCGTAAGATTTGGGGACGCACTACTTATGTAAAGCGTGTAGACTCTAATAAGTTTGGAGCTAGATAGAATAAATGTATGTTTGTGGGATACCTACATGAAACTATTGGATATTACTTCTATAACCTTACTGAAAAAAAAAAGTGTTTGTTTTGAAACATGCAAATTTTCTAGAAAAAAAGTTTATACTAGAAGACGTCTGTAGGAGCAAATTAAAACTTGAAGTAGTTCAAGAAACACAAACCATCATTCCACTAGAACCTAAACGTGAGGCATGTGATGTCTAACAAAAATTTCAAGAGGCACGACCACTATGAATTTCAAGTAAGATACTTTAGAAATTGGAAAGATATGGATTCCTTTTAAATAGGAATAAATTGTGTTTGGATTCTGAGCCCACTACATATGAGGAACCAATGTGTGACATTGATTTCGAAAACTGGCTTGAAGCTATGAAACCATAATATGAAAACTTGTAAGGCCAAACCGGTGGCAAGAGATTATAATCAAGTTGAAGGCGTTGATTATGAGGAAACCTTTTCGCTAGTCATTATGGTTAAATTGATTCAGATTATGCTTACTATTGCAGAATTCTGTGATTATGAGATTTGGTAGATGGACGTAAACACTACTTTCTTTAATGGGAATTTGTAGGAACATGTATATATGATACAACCTGAAAGCTTTAAGTCCACTAGAAATCCTAATCAAGTATGCAAGCTACAAAATCCATTTATGGATTCAAGTAAGCATCTTAGAGTTGGAATATTAGATTTTATAAATTAATTAGAGATTTGAATTTCATTAAAAATCTTGATGACTCATGTGCCTACAAGAAGAAAATTGGTGATGTAATTATTTTTCTATTATTATATGTCAATGACATAATAATGATGGGAAATGACATACCTATGCTACAAGCAAATAAGATCTAGCTTTCCAAGTAGTTCTCTATGAAGGATTTGGGAGAAGTAGCCTATGTTCTAGGAATTTGGATCTAAAGGTATAGCTCTCTCACTCTATTTACATAGACAAGATGCTAAAAAGGTTTAGCATGGATTCTTCCAAATAGGGGAAGTTTTCCTGTAGTGCGTTGTATACATCTCTTGAAAAAAATGAGTCCTAAAACTTTGGAAGATAGAACAAGAATGGATAAGGGTACATATTCTTTCACAATGGGATCCATTGTGTATGCTATCTTATACACAAGAGAATATGTATCTTGTGCTCAAAGTATCACGATCGATACTAAAGTAATCTTGGTGATGGTCATTGGACTATCGTGAAAGTTATCCTCAAGTAGTTACGAAGAACTAAGGACTTTTTCTTGGTCTATGGAGGGATTGAACTCCAAGTTAAGGGTTATAGAGATGTTACATTCCAGTCAAATAAGGATGACAACAAGTCATATGATGGATTCATGTTTACATTAAATGGCACTATAGTTGTAACACCATTTACCCACGTCCGTCGTCGAAATAAGGTATGAGGCACTACCAGACTCAAACGCATGCATACAAACATTTCCAAGTCATAAAATTTCTTTCAAATTTAAAAATTTTCAACTTCTATCTTAGGGTATGAGGCCCAAAACATACATTGGAGGTGGTTAGGGACTAAACTGATAACTTTTGAAACTTTTGAGACACTAAGAAAATTTTCATATTTTGGAGTCACACGCCCATGTGGGCAGGCCCTGTGGTCACACACACCAGTGTAGCTTAGGACACGTCCGTGACCCCCACCAATGTAACTCTCTGTTTATAACGTTATCACCCATTTAAAGTCTGTAACAGCTCGATTTTGGGCCCAATCAGAGCTGTGGTTTTGGGACCACTAATTTGAGGGTGAAGAAATTATTTTTAATATTATTTTATGTGTTGTGGGATGATTATTCGAGAGTATGAAAATTTTGGTGAATTAATTTTAGCGATTTCACGCTTAATTGTGAAAAAAGACTAAATTGTATAAAGTGAAAAAGTCTTAATTTGATAGCTAAGGGTGTTAAATTTCCACGTATCATAAATTGGGGGTCTTTATAGGGCAATTAGACCCTTTAGAGAGGCTTGGCCGGCCATAAGACAAAGAAAATAAAATAGTCAAAGTGTTAGGTATTTGATGACCTAATGTATGATAAAATAATACCCTAAAGCCTAGCCTTCATCTTTTTCATTCATCCTTTCTTCTTGACCGAAAATATCAGCCATAGGAGTTTTTTGCAAGCTTGAAAATTTTCAGCAACTTAATCTCCCTACAAATAAGTGGTTTTGATGACTTTTCTTGATAATTTTTGCATTTTTGGAACCCTTGTAGCATGAGCTTCCAAATGAAGGGACTATTTTGCAAAATGCTTGAAAGTCTAGGGTTTTACCATGAGTGTGTTCATGTTGTTTTCTAAAATTTTATGGAAGAATATGAGTTATGGAGGTGTAATAAACAACTTTTGTAAAGTAATTTTCATGGAAACCTTAACTAGGGACCATTTTTCATAAGTTGAAAATTAGATGATAAATGTGAGAAATAATGGAAATTTTGGGCTGCTATGAGAGTAAAAAGGGTTCGGTTAGGCTTAAGATATGAAGAAGTTCGATAAAAATTGATTTTTGGACCTAGGGGTAAAATTTTCATTTTGTAGAAGTCTAGGGGCAAAATGGTCATTTTTCCCAGTTTTTAAATTGTTGAGTACCTAGATTAATAACATGATTAAATGTGTGAATTTTCATCATTATAGATCAAGAATTACAAAATTTGGGCCTAGATCGGGGAAAAGCGAAGCAAGTGGACTAAGCCGAACTAGTCGTCTACATTTTGTAATTCGAGGTAAGTTGTATATAAATAATACAATTACATTGTTATTATATGTGTTTGAATTGATATAACATAAATTGCTTGTTTGTGGAAATGATCATATATGATGATGTGTGACCTTTAAAGATTGCTGACGTCAGAAACAGAATGTCAAGGATTACGAACTCGAGCTGAGACACAGACGTGTCGAGGCCGTGTGAGGGACACGGGCCTGTACCAGGCCATGTGAAAACCCTTGTAGGTTTAAATTGAAAAATAAATCTACACGGGTATAGGACACGGGCGTGTGTCTAAGTGCTTAAGCCGTGCATGTCACACAGGCCATCAGCACGACCATGTTCAAGTCCACACGGACGTGTGCCCTGTTTCAAAGGTCCTTTTCCTAGTGTTGGTTAAAGGACCTGAGTTAGTCCCGAGTAGCTTCCAAGAGGTGTTCTATCTCGAGTAGCTTTCAAGAGGTGTTTTGGGCCTTGTAGGCCCATGATAAGAAGTGTTAGACAAAGTTTGAAAAAGTTTTAAGTTTTAACAGGCTCGTATAATTTGACTTGTACGTATATGTGTGATTTGTGAACGGTAATGCCTCGTACCTGGCGTCGGCTTCGAACCTGGGTTAGGGGTGTTACATTTAGTGGTATTAGAGCTATGGTTTAGTCGGTTCTTGGACTAACCTAGTGCGAATACGAGTCTAGCTATACATGCCATAATTGTATATTGATAGTGTGATGACTCCTGACGAGATAAATTGTGTTTTTTATTTATATAGTAAATGGATCCTGACGTAGCTACGGTGGATTATATGAAGAGTAATACGCCAGCTCCCGCTGAAGGGACTGCGTCGATAGATAGTGGGCCTGTGACACTAAGTTAGGGCGGGGGGGCTAAAGAAGCTTACCTCCACATGATAGACGTTTGGAACATGGAGTTTGTTCGTGCAAATCCAAACACTCCACCTCCCTCACCTCCTCTGATTCCTCAGTATACCTCTGTAGCTCTGCAAGGAATGGATATAGTTAGGAGAGCGAAACCCCCTATAGATAAAATACGAAAGCAAGGGGCCAAGGAATTTTGGGCTAATATTGATGATGACCCAAAAAGAGCAGAGTTCTGGTTAGAAAATACCATTAGGGTATTCAATGAGCTAACATGCACGCCTGAGGAGTACGTGAAGTGCGCAGTGTCACTCTTACGAGACTCAGCCTACCAATGGTGGAATACTCTCGTGTCTGTTGTACTGAGAGAGAGGATAACTTGGGAATTCTTCCAGGAAGAGTTCCGAAAGAAGTACATTAGCCAGAGGTTTATAGACCAGAAAAGGAAAGAATTTTTAGAGCTGAAGCAAGGCCATAGAATGGTGACGGAATACGAGCGTGAGTTTGTGAGACTCAGCAAATATGCACGGAAGTATGTATCTACAGAAGCTATCATGTGCAAGAGGTTTGAAGATGGTTTGAACAAAGATATCCATCTATTAGTTAGCATCTTAGAATTGAGGGAATTTGTGGTGCTCATGGAGAGAGCATGTAAGGCTGAGGAATTGGCCAAAGAGAAGAGAAAAGCTGACATCGAGTCCCGAGACTCAAGGAAAAGACAGATGGGGAAATCACAGTGGACCTCGTCTAAGAGATTGAAAAATTTTCCTACCTAATCAAACGCGTCAGTAGGGTGCTTGAGCAAGAGCAAGAACAAGCAGCACACAACATCTAAAACTCAAACCACTTCTATCGCTAGTGTTGGTAGTGCTTGGCCAAATAAGCCATAGTGTTTACAATGTGGTAGGCATCATTTCGGTGACTGCCGAGGGAATGAGAGAGGTTGCTTCAAATGTGGATCGCTAGACCACTTCATCCAAAACTATCTGGAATTAAATGACAAAGAGAAAAAGCAAGAAATGAGGGCGAATAGTGCTCCTTCAAGGGGTAGACCATAGAAGAAGCCGAGTAGTGGGGCTAGCAGTAGAGGTGCTCCTAGAGATTCAGCTGTGAGGTCTGAGGGTCGATCGATTTCAAGAACTTATGTCATTCGCGCTTGCGAAGAGGCATTTTCATCAAATGTGATTACGGGTACTTTTTCTCTTCACGTATTTCTATTGTTGCTTTAATTGATCCGAGGTCTACCCATTCTTAGGTTTGCATGAAACTAGTACCCAGTACGAATATTTCTGTTGAGTCTACCAAATTTATGATAAAAGTGTCAAACTCGTTAGGCAGGCATGTGATAGTTGATAAAGTGTGTAGAGATTGTCCTTTAATGATTAGAGGTCATTGTTTTCCTACTAACCTCATGCTATTACCGTTTGATGAATTTGATCTAATTCTTGGCATGGATTGGTTGACTGCTCATAATGTGATAGTGAATTGCGGTAGCAAGTTCATTGAAGTGAAATGTGAGAATGGGGATATTATTCGGGTTGAATCAGGTGACCGAATAACTCATCAGTACTGATCTCGTCTTTGACCGTCGAGAAATATTTGATAAAAGGGTATGAGTCCTACCTAGCATTTGTGTTGAACACCAAAGAGTCTGAAGTGAAAATTGAGACAGTGCCTATGGTATGCGAGTACCTGGATGTATTTCCGAAAGAGTTGCCCAGGTTGCCTCCAATCAGAGAAGTTGAGTTTGGTATTGAGTTGGTCCTCGATACGGCACCTATCTCAATTTCTCTGTATAGAATGGCTCCAACGAAGTTGAAGGAGTTGAAGACTCAATTACAAGAGATAACGAATAAAGGTTTTGCGAGACCGAGCTATTCACCGTGGGGTGCTTCGAAACTTTTTGTGAAGCATAAAGACGGATCTATGAGATTGTGCATAGACCACCGACAGCTTAAAAAAGTGACTGTGAAGAACAAGTATCCCTTGCCAAGGATCGATGATTTGTTCGATTAGTTGAAGAGAGCCATTGTGTTTTCTAAGATCGACTTAAGGTCTGGCTACTGCCAGTTAAGGGTTAAGGAGCAAGACATACCAAAAACTACTTTTTGGACGAGGTATGGCCATTATGAGTTCCTCGTCATGCCTTTTGGTTTAATGAATGCTCTTGTGGTATTTATGGACTTAATGAATCGTATTTTTTGACCATATTTGGATAAGTTCGTCATCGTTTTTATCGATGACATATTGATTTATTCGCGTGATGAGAGCGAGCACGCGAAGCATTTGAGAACGCTTCTACTAACCTTAAGAGATAAGCAGTTGTACGGAAAGTTCACTAAGAGCGAATTTTGGCTATGAGAGGTCAGATTCTTGGGACACATTGTGTCGGAAGACGGAATCAGAGTTGACTCGAGTAAGATCTCAATTATCATTGAGTGGAAACTGCCAAGGAATGTGACAGAGATTCGAAGCTTTCTGGGTTTGGCAGGATATTACAGAAGATTTTTGAATGGATTCTCTATGATAGCCACTTCAATGACAAGGTTGCTACAAAAGGATGTCCAATTCAAATGGTTAGAGAAGTGCCAACAGAGTTTCGACAAACAAAAGGCATTGTTGACCGAAGCCCCAGTTTTAGTGCAACCGAAATCGGCAAAAGAGTTTGTGGTGTATAGTGATGCATCCTTGAATGGGTTAGGGTGCATGATAATACAAGAAAGCAAGGTAATAGCCTATGCCTAGAGACAGCTAAAGCCACACGAGAAGAATTACCCAACCCACAATTTGGAGCTAGTAGCCATTGTGTTCGTATTAAAAATTTTGAGACACCATTTGTATGGCGAAAGATGTCGAGTGTTCACCGGCCATAAAAATCTCAAGTATTTAATGACTCAGAATGAGTTGAATCTATAGCAACGAAGGTGGCTAGAGTTGATAAAGGATTACGAGTTAGTGATTGACTACCACCCGGGGAAGGCGAATGTAGTCGTTGACACTTTGAGTAGAAAATCATTATTCGCCTTGAGGCTATGAATGCTCAGTTGACCGTGACTAATGATGGCTCGATTCTAGCTGAGATGAGAGCTAGACTTACGTTCCTTCAAGAGATTTGTGAAAAAGGTGATAGGGGCTTGCAAGCTAAAATGGCTTGGTGTGAGAAGGGAAATTAATCAGAGTTTAGTATTGGTACCGACAGTTGTATGATGTACCAAGACAGAGTTTGTGTACCCAAGGATAATGAGCTTATTTAGAGGATTTTTTGAGAGGCACATAGTGGCTAGTTGTCTATCTATCCAGGTAGGGTAAAAATGTATAACGACTTGAAGAAAATATACTGGCGATTGGGGATGAAAAGAGACATTTCTGAGTTTTTTCCTAAGTGTCTAGTTTGTTAACAAGTGAAGGCTAAACACCAAGTACCCTCAAGTTTACTTCAACCTGTGATGGTTCCCGAGTGGAAGAGGGACCAAGTAACTATGGATTTTGTGTCAGGGTTGCCTTTGACACCAAGGAAAAAGGATTCAGTTTAGGTAGTTGTTGATAGACTTACAAGTCAACACATTTTATACCAGTGCGTACTGACTATTCCTTTGAGAAATTGGTCAATCTATATGTTTCTGATATCGTGAGACTTTATGGAGTGCCCTTGTCGATTATTTTAGATAGGGATCCAAGGTTTACCTTGAAATTTTGGAAAAAGTTGCAAGAGCCATTAGGAACGAAACTGAATTTTAGCATAGCTTTCCACTCGCAAACCGATAGACAGTTGGAGAGAGTAATTCAGATCTTGGAAGATATGTTGCGGTGTTGTGTTCTCGAGTTCCAAGGTAGTTGGGAAAAGTATTTACTGCTAGTTGAATTCGCCTACAACAATAGCTATCAGTTAAGTTTGAAAATGGCACCTTACAAAGCTTTGTATGGGTGTAAATGTTGAAAGCCCTTGTATTGGACCGAGCTTAGAGAAAATCAGACTCACGAGGTCGAATTAGTCAAGGAGGCTGAAGAAAAAGTTAAGGTGATTCGTGATTGTTTAAAGGCTGCTTCGGATACGTAAAAGTCCTACGCGGATTTGAAATAGAAAGAGATAAAGTTTCAAGTCAGGGATAAAGCATTTGTGAAAGTATCCCCATGGAAGAAGGTTCTCTGATTCGGAAGGAAAGGCAAATTAAGTCCATGGTTTATTGGACCTTATGAGATTACAAAGAGAGTAGGGCCTGTTGCCTACCGATTAACTTTGCCCTCAGAGTTAGAAAAGATTCACGACTTGTTTCATGTGTCCATGTTACGTCGATATAGATCGGATCCTTCACATGTGATCGTGTGACAGCCTTAATTTGGCCCTAGTCGGAAAGTGGTTTCGGGATCACAAAACCGAGTCCCAAAAATAATCAAATGTTATATTATGTGTTTATTTCATGTGAATGTGCATGTGTGAAAATCCCATGCTTTGATTCTGCCATTTGTGAGTGAAATTCTGAAATAGGACCTATGTGAAAATTTTTGAAAATGCTATAGGCTAATATGTAGTGGCCTAGTAAATAGTAGTGCAAAATAGGAGGATTTGCATGTCAAACTCCCCATTTTATGTGTAGTGGCTGGCCATGGTGTTAATGGTAGACAACATGTGCAAATTTTTTTTATTGAAGTTATGGCATAAGTATGGCACAAATAATATATGTTATTTTGTGTCATAAAATGTTTAGTAATAGAATAACAAAAAGGAAGAAAAGGAAGGTTTTTGTTCATTCTTGTTCTTGAAAGCTGGAAATAGAAGAGAAAGGAGAGGAAAAGAGGTCTTGAATGTTCGGTCACTTGGGGAAGAAAAATCCAAGCTAAATTCATGGTAGTTTGCTTCTATCTTGATGTTCATGAGTTCTTCTTGATTCTACCCCAACTCATGAAGCATATTTTGATTTTTGGTTGTGTTGTGAGCATTCGGTCATGAATTAAAATGAAGGAAATGGTTGTTGTTTCATGTCCTTTTGATGAAAAATGGAAGATAGGTGAAGTTGAGCCAAGCAAATGAGCATGCATGTGCCTTAGATGCTAAGGGAAAAATCGGCTAACATGTTGTGCTTTAAAATGATGAAATGAAGATTATGCTTAAGTAAAATTATAGATATGTGATGATTGATTGGTGATATGCATGTTTAAATAACATGCATGCAAGGTATGTGAAAGAGTGATTTGGTAATAAATGCTTTGGGACAAAGAAGAATAACGTGATTTTGGAAAATCACCATAAATTGTGAGAGATGAGTTAGAAGCTAAATAAATTTAATTAAAGCTTAATGAGTCTAGTTTCTTATAAAACAAACCGTGTAAGCAAAATAATTTCCGATAATGAGATATTTGAAGTGATGCGGGACAGGGTCAGAATGACTTCTAGATCCTCTGTTTTGTCTTTATAAAATCATTACAAATTGTAAACAAATGTTCATAAGATGAAATTTATATGCTTAGACTCGTTAATGAGTCTAGTTTCAAATGAAATAAACGAGAACATATTTTGAATTTTGTACAATGATAAATTTGATTCGTAGTGAGGAGTGGTCAAATTAGTCAAATAGTGAAACAGGGGAAACTTTAAGAAACATCTGGTATTGATTGGCCAAACCAAAAATTATGAAAATTTTATGGATGAAAGATATATGAGTCTATCTTCAGGGAAAATTAACGGCACTTGATTTGGAGTTTCGTAGCTCCAATTATAAATGATTTAGTGACTGTTGCTCAGGAAGACAGCTTGCAGTGAAATTATGATTATGTGGTAAACATTGACAAAAATTTGTTAATGAGTTGCTTATTGATTTCTTATAAGCTTACTATGATCAGTAGGTGTGAAAGTCGAATATATATATGTATATATTATATTTTCAAAGTGATGTTCGAATAGTCGAATAATGACTAGTTTAAAATCTTTGAATTTAAGCTCAAGAGCATAGAGGGGCAAAATTTGGATAAGGGAAAAGAGAAAGTAATCGAATAGCCGTTGTAATCGTTCGGCAACATTCAAGGTAAGTTCTTAAGTGTTTAAGCTTGATTCCTTTTTATATGCCCAAGAGTTAAATTAATATGGAAAAGGGAATGTAAATTTTATTTAGTTAATGTGTCGAATATGTAATGATTTAAGGCTATAAGCCGATTATGGCTATTATCCTTAAGTTGAATTGGATTTGGAAATTTGATGCACTAAATGAGTGTTACAATGAATAAACTGTACAGATATGTGTGGGGAGATATCACGATTTGTGATTATTAAATACCTAAAAGAAACCATGATGTGTATAAAATTATTATTATTAGTCCTTTGTGGTAGCTGAATATGGCTTGGCACTAAAGTGATTAAATGTGAACTTCGATGAGGTAAACTATTAAAAGTGTGGTGCTATAAGACTATGGGCTAATACGATATGTGGATTCGTTCCATAAAGTAAATTATTAAGGTATGTGATATGTACTTATGCATGTTAAATCGATTGGAATTGAATCATGAATGTGAATTGCGAAGCATAGGTAAAAATGCCTATGACATATATGTGAGTAAGGGTAAAACCATCGTAAATTATTGATAAGGATGGGCTATGTGGAACCATCTTATAATTGCTAATTTGAAAGGTTGTGTGTGAATCAAGGAGCAATATGTATATATTAGATGAATCGTGACCTTTTGGTTCTACTTGAATTAAATTGTGCGATAAATAATTTATGTATATGACTTATAGTCGAATGGTCACTATGGGTTAAGTTTGAATGGTGAAATGGATATGTGATATTTATGAATGACTTTTGAACCGAAATGTAAACGATGGTGTTCATATGGAGCTTATACCCAATGTTGCAAATGACTACCGAATGTGATATGTTGAATGAGATGTATTAATATATGATTAAATATGCATGATATTTGATGTGTATTCGGGTTAAATCCCGCAGGCCTCGTGCTAGTATTATATCCAGGATAAATCCCGCAGGCCTAGTGCTGGTATTATATTCGGGCCTTCGTGCCTAGCAGGCTTAGTGCCGATAATGTGTATTCAGGCCTTCGTGCCAGCGTGCTTAGTGCCGATGATGTGTATTCGCCTTCGTACCTAGCGCGACTTCGTGCGTGATGTGTATTCGCCTTCGTGCAGCGTGCTTCGTCTTGGTGATGTGTATTCGCCTTCGTGCCTAGCGAGCATAATGCCATGAAATGATATGTTATGTGAATTCGGTGTTCCTTGTAAGATAAAGGTTTAGCCGAATGTTAAAGATGAAATTATAGTGTATTGTATCATGCTTATATGGCCTAATGGCAAGTATAACATGTTGGTAAAAATGCAATATGCTTTTATAATCGAATGATAAGTTTGAAATGAACGTGAGTGAAATGTTATGCATAAGCTATCGAATGCTAAGTGTGAAAATGAGATGAGAGAAAAGTGTTTGAGATGTATAATTATATACGTTCAAATAATGTTAGTACTTAATTGATATGAATATGTTATATGGAACTTGTTGACTTGATTATTCGGGCCTTTGAGCTTAGCAAACTATAATGCCGGTGAGATACTATTCATCCTTCGAGCCTAGCGAGCTATAATGCCGGTGAACGATATCGGCCTCGAGCCTAACAAAGTAAATGCTTGATTTGAGAAAAGTCCATGACTAAGGTACCTCATGTTAGGTTGACAAATGAATACATTCAGTACGTTAAGTGGGCCAGGTACACATTATGTACTCATATGTGAGTTTGATCTGCAATGAATCATAAGCATGCATTGTGATACATACGTGAATAAATGTTATAACTATATCTATGATCATGATACACCGGGTCAGGGTGTGAAAGTATGTGAAAGTATTCGATTTAATTATGTTATACGAATTCAGATTAAGTGTAATACGAATGCTGAACGTGTATTATGTGTTTGTGTGTATTCGGCCAGATGGCAATATACCTAGAATATGGCCACTTAAGAAATTGAATAATCGAAGTATAATTGCGTTTATTTGTTTGCATTGCTTAAGACTTACTAAGCTTATGAAAGCTTACTCCGTTGTTACATTCCTCTGTTTTATAGATTGTTGACTTCGGTTACCTGTTCGAGTTGGAGTTTACCGGAGATATTATCACACTGTCGAGCTCACGCTATTGGTGTAAGTAAATCCTAGTATTTCGAGTCTATGGCATGTATAGGGTTTTAATGTTGAGTATGTGATATTATAATTTAGCCAAAGGTGTTGGCTAGTGATGTTTTGGGCCTCGTAAGCCCATATATGGGATAGATTGCATGTGAAAAGAAAAGTTTTAAATTGATTGAAATTTTTCGGCACTGTTTTTGTGTGATTGACTGAGTTTAAGTCGGGCAACACCTCGAACCCTGTTCCGACGAGGGATACGGGCGAGGGGTGTTATAGATCGGGCCAACAGAGGTTGGGATTAGCTCATACATGACTTATGGCGAAGAGCCAGTTAAGATTTTGGCTCGAGAGGTCAAAAAACTGAGGAATAAAAATATAGCACTCGTGAAGGTTTTATGGCTTCCACATAGAGTCGAAGAAGCCACATGGGAACTCGAGGAGACCATGAGAAACCAATACCCGAATCTATTCATCGGTAAGATTTTCGGGGACGAAAATCCCTAAGGAGGGAGAATTGTAACAGCTCGATTTTGGGCTCAGTCAGAACAGTGGTTTCGGAACCACTGATCTAAGGGCAGAGAAATTATTTTTAATATTATTTTATGTGTTGTGGCATGATTATTTGAGAGTATGAAAATTTTGGTGAATTAATTTTAGCGATTTCATGCTTAATTGTGAAAAAAGACTAAATCGCATAAAGTGAAAAATCTTAATTTGATAGCTAAGGGTGTTAAATTGCCATGTATCATAAATTGGGGGTCTTTAAAGGGCAATTAGACCCTTTAGAGAGGCTTGGCTGGCAATAAGACAAAGAAAATAAAATAGTCAAAGTGTTAGGTATTTGATGACATAATGTGTGATAAAATAATACCCTAAAGCCTAGCCTTCATCTTTTTCATTCATCCTTTCTTCTTGACCAAAAATATCGGCCATAGGAGAGTTTTACAAGCTTGAAAAATTTCAGCCACTTAATCTCCCTACAAGTAAGTGGTTTTGATGACTTTTCTTGATAACTTTTGCATTTTTGGAACCCTTGTAGCATGAGCTTCCAAATGAAGGGACTATTTTGCAAAATGGTTGAAAGTCTAGGGTTTTACCATGAGTGTGTTCATGTTGTTTTCTGAAATTTTATGGAAGAAAATGAGTTATGGTGGTGTAAAATGTAACACCCCTTACCGTACCCGAGATCGGGACCAGGTACGAGGCGTTACCAAACACATACTCAGACATTTTCGAAAAACACGGGCTATAAAATTTCGTTTTAATTTAAAACCAATCAGACAACATCTTAATGTCCTTATTATGGCCCTACGGGGACCTAGATATATATTGAGAATGATCCAGGACTAAACTGAGAACTTGCAAAAGTTCATGAAAAACTTTCTAGGTAAAGCCTCACACGCCCGTGTGGAGGTAATGCACACGCCCATGTGCTTTGGGACACACCCGTGTCCCCTACCCAGTGGAATTAATGGAATTTATTTTCTATTTCAAACCTACAGGGGTTTTCACACGGCCAAACACACGCCCGTGACCCTGGCCCGTGTCCTTCACATGGCCTAGACACGCCCGTGTGGTCGCCTATGTCTAAAAACTTGAGCATTCTTTTTGTGACGTCAGCCTGCATTTAGGGCACACAGCCAAAAAATATGGTTGTGTGCTAGGCCATGCCCTCCACACGGTTGAGGCACACGGCCGTGTCTCTACCCGTATGTTTACTACCGTACATTCTGACTTCAAAATTTAGGATGCAGGGGACACACGGCCATACCACACACCCATGGGGCGATCCATATGTCACACAAGGCTTAGACACACGCCCATGTGTCTACCTGTGTGGACCTTATTAGGCCATTTTCCAAGCCTTTGGTCACCCTCTAACATCCACTTTTACTTATGAACTCTAATGATAAATAACATGGCCTAATTATACTCCCAAATGGCCTTGATAAACCTCATTGCATGCAAACCTCATCTCATTGGTTTTATACATGCTAGGTTATTCCCTTTATATTAAGGATTTTTATACCTTACAACACTTTTAATTTTGGCTCATTATTATAACTCATTGCCAATTATGACCAAGCCATCTCGTGTGAATTGGTCACATCATGTGTGTCTAAATGTGAGATACCACACTTGATCCTCACTAGAACAATTGAACATAAGCATACATAAATTTGTAAGTCATAGCCTACATCAAAATGAGCCAATTCCCATAGCCATATACAAGTAGATATGTATATCGTTACATGGCTTCATTTTGGCAAATTAAATGACACATATAACAAAATAAACAAAAGCCCTATACATGCCATTGAACAAAATAAAAGTGTCTATATACCAAAGCTGGACTAGCTGATAGTGTGTTGACTCTCCAACCGTCTTTCAATCTTTACGAGTCCTTGAGCTTTGTAAGATAGGGAAAAATAGAGGGGTAAGCATTTACATGCTGAGTAAGCCCGAATAACTGGAAAGTAAACTTACCGAGTAATTAGCATACAACTTTATTAGGCAGTAAAACCAACAAGCATGAAATGGCTTCCCTATCACATGTACTCAATCAACAAGTTAGTCTCATAACAATACACCATGTAATTTGTCTTAGATGAGCTCATGATCCAATATTTTCATTTTTTTTTATATCTCATATTAGTCTCGTTGAGTTTCTTGAAAAGCTTGATGGATTATCCATTTACCGTCAAGTCATAAGAGCGATCATATCATGTATGCACTCCCGTGAACCTCACATCTTAAGGCGAGATTACCAGTCCAAGCTAAATCCCTATTAGCGACAAACACCCTTAATGAGCTCGGATCTAAATTACCAGTCCAGGCTAAATTCAGACCCTAATCGGATTACCCCTCCGGGCTAAATCCACAATGCACACATACTCTTCGGGAGGCTCGATCACTTAAGGAACACTCGTCCGGGCTAGATCCTTTCTATCCTTGAGTTTAACGGATTACCTGTCTGGGCTAAATCCTTTTCTGCAACACATGCAGGATCTCAAGTCACATGTAAAACATGGTTCATTCATCGAACTTCCTTTTCAACCTCAATCGGGACATTTATCAATATGTTATTATTAAGGATACATTTCATGGATTTTCATGCCATCATCAAATGCAATTACCATACATTAATAAACCATGCAATTAAGCATACTATGAGTTTTCTTTAAGTTATTCAAACTTACCTGGTACTCGTCTCGGCATCGTGTTTCGGTTATTTCGAAACCTTTTATTTTCCTCAATCGACCTCCAGAATTTGTTCCTTGGGGTCTATAACAATAAAGTTGAATCATTAACCCCTCACATTATACTATTCAAGTCTAAATTTCACCCCCAGTCTAAATGACCATTTTGCCCCTAACCTTTCACATTTTTACGATTTAGTCTCTAAGCTCGTATAATGAAATGCATGCAATTTCTACATTACCCAAGCCTAGCCGAATTTTTTTTTCCTCTTATGGCAGCCCATGTTTTCCATTATTTTACATTTCTACCACATATTTTACACCTTTTCAAAAAGGTCCTTTTAGGGGTTTTTCATGAAAATCACCTAGAAAAAAGATGTTTAACACACATCCAACTTTCATATTCCTCTATAAAACATCAAATAATAAACATGTCACACATGGGTCATTTTGTAAACATGAACCCTAACTCAAAATATAGGTAGAAATGGAGAGAGTAAGCTACCGGGATTTCAAAAATACGAAGAACATTGAAAACGGGGCTAGGGAGCACTTACTGTTGAGCTTGAAAATGTTGAAAACCCTTGCTATGAAGAGCTTGAGAATTTTGGCTGGATGAAGGAGAAGAATGGTTTATTTTTGGCTTATTTTTCCCATTTTATTTCATTAATTAGCTAAATGACCAAAATGCCCTCAAGCTCTTTCTTTAAAATTTCATCCATACAAGCCCATTTTTTTCCAAAAACTTAAAAATTGGGAAAGTTTCTCTTTAAGGCCTTCTAATTAATAATCTAAAGCAATTTCATATAAATTGCTTGTAGAATCCAAGTTTTACAATTTATTCAATTTGGTCCTTATTTTCCAATTGGACACCTTACTCATAGAATTTCTTCATGAAACTTTAGCACATGCATATTCTCATATTCTAGGCCTCATAATAACCATAAAATAAATATTTAAACATCAAATTTGTGGTCCCAAAACCACTGTTCTAACTAGGCCCTATTTCAGGATGTTACATAATAAACAACTTTTGTGAAGTAGTTTTCATGGAAACCTAGACCATTTTGCATAAGTTGAAAATTAGTTGATAAATGTGAGAAACAATGGAAATTTTGGGCTGCTATGAGAGTAAAAAGGGTTCATTTAGGCTTAATATATGAAGAAGTTCGATAAAAATTGATTTTTAGACCTAGGGGTAAAATTGTCATTTTGTAAAATTCTAGGAGAAAAATGTTTATTTTGCCCAATTTTTAAATTTTTTAGTACGTAGATTAATAACATGATTAAATGTGTGAATTTTTATCAATATAGATCAAGAACTACAAAATCCGGGCCTAGACTGGTGAAAAGCGAAACAAGTAGTCTAAGCTGAACTAGTCGTCTACATTTTGTAATTCGAGGTAAGTTGTATGTAAATAATACAACTACATTGTTATTTTATGTGTTTGAATTGATATAGCATAAATTACTTGTTTGTGGAAATGATTATGTATGATGAATATTGAGATACTAGAACTCCCATTTGAACCTTAGGAAATAAATCGGATATTCATGCCATGACACTCGGGTTATTTGTATGCTAATGTAAGACATGTTTGGGACATGCATCGGCCACATTATGAGAGCCAGTGTAAGACCATGTCTGGGACATGGCATCAACATTAAGACTAGAGCTAGTGTAAGACATGTCTGGGACATGCATCAGCTATGTGATGTGTCAGTGTAAGACCATGTCTGGGACATGGCATCGGCACGTATAGAGGTCTCAATGTAAGACCATGTCTGGGACATGGTATCAGCACGGATATGTGAGAGACAGTGTAAGACCATGTCTGGGACATGACATCAGCCTTGATTTTGATAGTCAATGTAAGACCATGTCTAGGACATGGCATCGGCATCATACCCCATGTTTGAGGTTTAATGAATATCCTATAGCATTCTAACTGGTTCAACAGTGAGAATTACAATTTAAGTTAAACGAGGAAAGTATAACCATGTTGTGAGTGGTACAGGTACCTATTTGAAATGTATGAGATGTGAGCTCAATATGTGCTATGTGAATTGTATTGGATAGTGATGAGTAAGTTGTGCTTATGCCTACTTTTGTACTATGATCATGATGATTAATGGTAAAGTTCTTGTTATATTTATTTGCATGCAATTTACTAAGCTTTATGCTTACTCCCTCTCTTTTTCATTTTCTTATAGTGCCACCTCACTAGCTCGAGATCAATGGACGTCGGAGGCATTGATCACACTATCAGCTGAAGCACTCGGTATAATTAGAGTTATCATTTTGAATATAGCATGTATAGGAACTTGGACTTTTGACTTTTGTGTCATTGGTAATTGGCCAAATGTGATGGCTTACCTTAGCATTTAATTCATTTTGTATAAGGATATGAAAAATGGTTAATATTGAAAGTTATTATATGAATGTAAGATAGTCTTTCATGAATGTGACATTGTTGGCATGTTTGAGTACATGAAATGTTTATAAGCCTTAGCTACAGTTGATTGGTTGAGAAATCATATTAAGTTAGATTTTGATATGTGGGTCGGCATTAGATTGTGTTTTAGGGTGGCAAAAGGCTTGGTAGATAGCCTCATATTGTCCACATGGGTAGACATACGGGCGTGTGTCTAGGCCGTATGTGACACAAGACCAGCCCCACGGGCGTGTTGTCCAGCCGTGTGTCCCCTGCATGTAAAAATTGCAAGTCAGTATGCATTGTAACGCCCCATACCCGAAACCGTTGCCGGAGTCGAACACGAGGTGCTAACGAACTTAATTCATTTAAAAATTTTCCAGACAAGCTGGCTAACTGCATCATAGTCACTTAAAAATTCGTATCTTGAGTTCTGAAACTCGAAATCCAATTTTGCAAATTTCTCCTGAAACTAGACTCATATATCTATCTACTAAAATTTTTCCACAATTTTTGGTTGGTCGAATTAGTACAGTTTATTAGTTAAAGTCTCCCCTGTTTCAGGGTTCGACTACTCTGACCTCTGTGTATTACGAACCAGATATCTCCCTGTACAGAGATTCAATGACTATTCCATTTATCCCTAATAAAACTAGACTCAATAAGGAATTTTTACATATAAAGTATGACTTCTAATTATCTTTTTAGAATTTATGGTGAAATTCCAAAGTCAGAACAGGGGATCCAGAAATCGTTCTGGCCCTGTTTCACAAGATTTTAAATATCTCATACAATATAGCTCATATACTTGTTTTACTTCTTCCATGTGAAAATAAACTCATCAAGCTTCGATTCCATAATTTATCCATTATTTAATTCCATTTCTACTATTTTTAGTGATTTTTCAATTTCAAATCACTACTGCTGTCTGCCTCTATTATTAGAGTAAATTTTACCTATTAGAGTAATTTAACATGCATATCACCAAGTGTGATCATGACTAGCCATACCAAAGGCTAATCATTACCAAACATTTCCTTACTACTCAATAACCATATCATGAGTGTAACACCGGAAATGATTAGCCATGACAAACGGCATAATAATCAAATAGACTTTAACTGTTACTTATAACTAAGTATCATAAGACCAAATCCAACTTAACATTTATGCCATTTTCGCATGGCTAAAAGTATACATACCAAAGTTCAAACAAAACATAATAGCCTATACATGCCGAAATGTTCTCTTAGGCCAACTAAGAAGAAGATACCAAAAAGTTGCAAGCTGGTGTTATGACTTCGACGGTGGTCCCGAGCACACAAAAATGGATCAAAGGAACCTAAATAAGTGACAAATAAACACACCAAATGAGTATATAACTCAGTAAGTCATAAGCATTACATATCGTATAATTATAAGAGATCATAAGAGAAAGCAAATAATGCAAAATCAGTTACTCCAACTATACCGAACTATGCTATCATTTCCTAGAATTTCGATTCAATCTCATGCCAAGTCCTACAATCAAATCAAACACCAAAACAACCCAATTGATTTAGACCCAATTCCTCAAAGCATGGAATTATGATGCACTAGATAAATTTGTACCTACTCAGTACATGCCTCAAGTTCGATACTTTAGTTACTAGTTCTACCACTTCGTTCTTTCACGCACATTTTATATTATCAATCAAATTTGCACACATAGTGCTCATCACACTCGCATACATAGTGCCATAGCACACTGCACACTCAGTGCATTGGATTTTCTCTCATACTTCAACACCCAAATCGGCACACATAGTGCTACTTAATTCCGCACACATAGTTCCATATGTTAACTCATTTTGATAAGGCAATTTACTTAATTCAAATAGCACATACGGTCATATTAATAAATAGGAAAATTATTCCAAGAGAACACCTAACGAAAGGAATCCTTTTATGATTCACTAATATTATTTATATACAAGCTAATCAACCTTACAGGAGTGCTTATGGACTTACCTTATATTGGATGAAATGATTCCCAATCGACTACTCGATTATCTTTGCTTTGCCTTTGTTTGATTCTCCCCCTTTGATTTCTTGATCTAGAATAAATACATTTAGTAGTTTAATTATCTTGCTGGATACTTATGTGTATAATTTAATGGTTTTCACTCTATTTCACAACTATCCTTGTTCAAAATATTAAAACCTTAACCAATATTCGATTAATGCTTCAAGGCCGAATGTATTATCACTATTAAGATAACCTAGTCTCAAGTATTTTTAATTCTAATATACAACATCATGAATCAACTCAACCTTATAAGCCAATATTACTCCTTCAATCGATTATAGAGAGTTAAAATATTATCACAAACATATACACCTATATGGCGAATATACCAAATTAAATTTAACCTTACTTATGTAATTACCTATAAGTTATTATACATCAAATTTCATACATTTAACCTTTTAATGCCTATTAACCATTCTTTTGATCTTAACCTAAAATGACAACTCCCATCCTCAACATTTCAACCGAATTATCCCTATCACCCGAACTAAAATTCACACCTTAACTTCATACATTTTTATCATGACTTTCATAATTCATTCGGCCCCATCAAAGGACCATTTAACATACAAGGAAAATAATCATAGAGAAAGAAATTAACATTCTAATTAGACTCAATATAACCGAATGTACCAAGTGCTACTAACCTACTTATTCAAAAATCTTCATTCCATACTATCATCCCCCTTTTATCCCATACAACATGAAAATAACCTCCAATGCTAACACTTAGATTCACGGCATGATGCCCAAACCACCATAAAAGCTCTAACTTTCTTGACATTACCAAGAGTGCATCCAATTATTAACTTAACCTATCATAAAACTAAATCAACAATTCAAAACTTACCTCTTACTAGCTAAAGAAGAATGCCGAATTGCTTTTGGTAAGTTCCCATTATTTCTTCATCTTTGTTTCGGCTTTTAGAGAAGGAGAAGATGAGCACCGTTTCTCTCTTTTTTTTTTAATTCCTTTTATTAGAATTATTTATATCATTTGTTAACTAAAAAAATTATATTAAGTTAGAATTGGTGGAGCATCATCATGTCTTGGCCGGCCACTATATATATTATGGGTAAATTGACATGCAAAACCAATCTTTTTAATACATGCACTAATAGACCATTATAAAATTAACCTATCACATTTCTAAAGTGTTTCATATAAGTCCATTTTAATAAATTCACTTAAAAATGACCAAATTAATGCATGAAACTTTCACACATGCATTTACTCGCATCATGAACACAGAATATAACTTTTAATTATTTATAAAACTCGGTTTTTGTGGTCCCGAAACCACTTTCTGACTAGGGTCTAATTAGGACTGTCACATGCATGGTAGTAAACACACGGGCTGAGACACGGCTGTGTCTCAGCCATGTGAAGAGTACAGCCTAGCACACGGGCGTGTGCCTTGGCCGTGTGACCCTTAAGGATTATTGACGTCAGAAATAGAATGTCAAGGTTTTTGAACACGGGCTGAAACACGAGCGTGTCGAGGCCGTGTGAGGGACACGAGCCATGGACACAGGCGTGTGCCCGGCCGTGTGAAAACCTCTGTAGGTTCAAATTGAAAAATAAATCTACTCGGGTATAGGACACGGGTGTGTCCCTAGGTGCTTAGGCCATACGTGTCACACAGGCCATCAGCACGACCACGTTCAAGTGCACATGGGTGTGTGCCCTGTTCCAAAGGTCATTTTCTAGTGTTGGTTAAAGGACCCGAGTTAGTCCCGAGTAGCTTCCAAGAGGTGTTTTGGGCCTTGTAGGCCTATGATAAGAAGTGTTAGACAAAGTTTCAAAAAGTTTTAGGTTTTAACGGGCTTGTATAATTCGACTTGTATGTATATGTGTGATTTGTGAACGATAATGCCTCGTACTTGGTGTCGGCGTCGAACCTGGGTTAAGAGCGTTACAGGGTCACACGGCCATGTCTCATGTCCGTGTGCTAGGTCGTTTGGCCATCCTTGTGGATGATAGTTAGGCTATTTACCAAGCCTTTTTCCATCCAAAAACACTTCCACACCCATTCTAAGTTTATCAACACACAACATGGCATTTTTAGGCATCCCAATAACCACACCATGGCGTTCACACACTATTTATAAATCACATTCATCATGCACAACCACTCACACACTTAACTAGTTACAACATGTAACTTACTCAACCATTCACATTTAGTATTTGCCCAGAATAATTATCACACATTCACTTATCCAACCCTAACAAGCATAGACATCCATGTAATACTTCATCATAAACTTATAACATAGCAAATATTAGCCACACTAAATGGCCTTATACAACAATGACCTTCAATTAGCATAGGTCAATATTCTAGGTCAACTCATAATATCATGTACACAATAACCAAATCCCTATACATGCCATACACTTAATGTAATGCCCCAAAAATCATTAGTATTTATTTTTGTATGTTTGTAACAAAAATATCTGTCTGCTTCAGTGGTTAAGTGTTCTGGAGTGTCTGAGAAGTCTTGGGTTCAAGCCTTAGCTTGGGAAAAATTTTTGTTTCTTAATTGAATAAACCCTTAACTCTAATTATTAGCCTTATTATTAAATATTAGAAACACATGACAGAATGGGCCTACTGGTCTAGTGGTTAATAGGACTGCTAATGAGCAGGAGGTTTGGAATTCGAGTACCGGCACAAGCAGGGAATTTATTTTTACTGTTGGCCATTGGAGAGATGTAGTTGACTGAAACTCTGGGAATTTGAAGGGTGTAGAAATGTGTGGCCGATTCTTTGGGAGAGTTTGAGGGGAATTTGGGTTGTTAAGGGATGTGGATAAGTGGGGATTTGGTTGAGTGATTTTAGGAGTGATTTTGGGGAGAGTTGGGTGATAGAACTTGGGTAGAACCGAATTGTGTAGGGGGTTTCAGCTGTAATTCTATTCTATTTTTTTCTTTGAAAATTGGTTGAAAACTTTTCTCTCTTAGCCGAATTTTTCTTCTAAGGTGCCTTACATTTCTTTTTCTTCTTTTACTCCCTTTGTGCAAGTCGGTATTGGGTTTTGTTCTCTACTCTGTAGCCGATCGTCTTCTTTTTCTTCTTCTATTCTTATCGAATTTCTGTGAAGTGTGAATTGGGCTAAACCATTGTTCTTTTGGTTTTGCCATTTCTTTTTCACGTTAGCTAATTCTTCTTTGCTATATACTTATTCATTTTTTTTTCTACTGTGATTGTGTTGTGGACAGCGTTCTCCACTTTGCTCCAGGCTGAATCTTTCCCTTTCCTTCATCTATCACTTCCTCTTTTTCATTGTCGAACCTTTTCCTCCTCTTGGGGGCTTCTGTGTTCCCTCTCAGTTTTTGGTAAGTATTCTAGACTTGCTGTTAATCTTACTCTTCGTCGTTGGTAAGTGCTTTTAGTATATGGTTATCTTGTTGCTTGGAATCAATGCCTATCTGATTGCGGTTGATGCCTAGGAACTATTTGAGGAGAAAAAGATATTTCATTGGCATTGAAGTGAACGAAACCTCCCTCTTTACTCGATCGAAGGTAACATTGTCATTAGTTTAACATGTGTTCAACTCGTGTGTTTCAATTAAGTAAAATTTTAGGAGATTAATTGGTAATGGTTCGGTGAAATGTAGGTTTGGAGTGCTCATGGGCTAATTGTGCACTTTTGAAAACAAGGTTTGTATAAACACAACTTCGATTATAGAAATCAGCAAGAGCCGGAATAAGTGAACATCGACGCCACACGGGTGTGCTCGCGCCCATGTAGGTAGGCCATGTGATTAAACATGGGCATATAATCGACGAGGCCGGCCATGAGTGATTTCATGGGCTGGACCATATTGGGCCAAATTGGGCCATGTGGGCCACACGAGCAAGTGGACCCCACACGAGCAAGCCACATGGGCATGTGGAAATTATTGGACTAGGTCGTGTGATCCACACAGCCAAGGCCATTTTAGACCGTGTGAGCCCCCATAGGCCTGTAATATGGGTCGTGAGCCCATTTTCACTGTTTGATTACTAAGGTTGCATGGGTCGCCTGAGTCGAATGTGGACCTACTGTTGGGTCAGTAAGCTTATCTAAACCCCTAATTGACTGAAAGACTGTTATACCCCTGTGTGATATATATATATGTATGTGTATGACTATATTTTAGCATGCCATTTGAACTGTATTGGTTACATATGTAATACCATGATATGACATGACATGATTGTATGATGCATTGTAGGGGGATGGGTTCTATACTGATCAGAGGAAGGCTTCGAGCCTATATTACTGGTAACCTAGCTGAATATTACTGTATAGTGCCGCATTCGATACTTTCTAGAGTGTAGGGATGGGTGAGTTGATTATATCCCCACATGGAGTGTAGGGTTGGACGGAGATGGAGTGTAGAGGCTGGATGGGTAGGACTTGTATACTGTTTAAACTGTTACCACATTGATTATTGTTACTATAATGGGCCAAGGCCCAAACACATGACTATTTTTGTATTGAGATAAGCTAAAGCCCAAACTGATATTGTCACTGTTGCTAAAAAGGGCTTAGGCCCAGACTTGTGCTTGTTTTTTGATTGCTTGCTTATATGGGATTACACACTGAGTTTTCGTAAACTCATCCTCCTGTTTTAACTGTACAGGTAATCCCCAGACATAGGCGGATTGGTGCAACGGAGGACTCAGCGGTGGCCACACGACCTATCTAATTTTAAATAGTATTTTATAATTTCGATTTAATTTTTGGGGTATTTTACTGTAATGATGGCCTCTTTGGATTTTTATTTTTAATTTGGGATTTTTATTTGTTTTGGTATATAACTGCTAGCAGTAGGAAAATATGTGGGTTTTTAAAAAGATAAATATTTTATCAAAGATACCACGAAAACGCAATCGTTTTAAGAGCTTCTGCAATAAATGACATTTTAAAAATTAATAACGTTTTAATGTGAATAACTTTTTGACAATGACTCACATTTTGAAAATGAACGACACGTCTTAGAATCATCATTAAGATTACACAAAGAAGTTAAATAGAAAATGGGTTTTCATTGATATCACACTTTACAAAAAACACCTCAATGTGACATTACCAGATTCAGCCATAACGTTTAGGCCGGGTTTGGGGTGTTACACTTAAAATGATAGAAAATCATTGATACACATAAATAGCTTGTTAGTGTGATAGGATCTCCGACGACCTCCAACTCGAGCTAGCATAAGTAGGCATGTAAATAATAAACAATTTATTAACATACTTTTAACAATCCTCATAATATGTTCTCAAGATAATGCAATCATAATTGCACAAAGCTCCACTATTCACTTATGTTCATATCAAGCTATCTATGCGAGTTATAGTCACTAAATTATTTATATCTTAATCTACGGAACTCCAAATTAAGTTCCACTAATTTTCCCTAAAACTAGACTCACATATTTCCTTACCATAAAATTTTTAGAATTTTTGGTTTAGCTAATAAGTATAGTTTATTCTTTAAAGTCGTCCCTATTTTGCTGTCTGACAGTTTCGACCCTTCTTCACTAAAAATTAATGATCTCCTCCTACAGGACTCGGATGATGTTCTTGTTTGGTTTTATTAAAAATAGATTCATTAAAAATTAAAAAAATATAAATTATCACTTGTAATTATTTTTATATTATTTTTAATTATTGTCCAAAGTCAGAACAGGAGATTCCGAATTCATCCTGACCCTGTCCCACAAAAATTCAAACATCTCATAATATGAAATTCTTTTGCTTACATTGTTTCTTCTATGTGAAACTAGACTTAATAATACTTAATTTCATATCTTATTATACTTCTAATTAAATTTCCACAATTTTTGGTGATTTTTCAAAGTTATACAATTGCTCATGTCTAGAACTTTTGTACTGCTAACTTTACTCTTTCATGATTTCTTTGTATTAACATCCATTTAATCATACATAACACCAAAGCATATCCTTAACTAGCCATTCCAATAGCTAGCCATTATCAAATATTTACATGCCATTCATTGGCCCATTTAACCTATACATCAACAACAAAACTTAAACTTATCATGTCTCAACTTAATTTGGCCTAAAAGCCTCACACATGATCATCAATCAAATTTACCACCTATTTATACTTCATAAGTATAGACTTATAATCACAACGTCATCACAAGATCATTTTCATAGGTAGGACTCACTCATTTACACTCTTACCAAATGTCTCATATACATCGAATTCATTACTTATGAATTTTGCGTACATACCTGTACCCTTTCAACATGATCATACCTTGTGTTGGATTTACCCGTTGAACCTCTTGGGATACTAAGGATACTCGGGAAAACTCGTACATGACTTATCGTACCAATGCCATGTCCCAGACATGGTCTTACATAGAAATCTCATATCGATACTAATAGCCCAGCTATTGTGACATCCCTAAATTGACCCTAGTCGGAAAGTGGTTTCGGGACCACTAAACCGAGTCATAATAATAATTAACCATCATAATTGATGCTCATTATATGCATATATGCATGTGTGAAAATTTCATGTTTGGATTTTGTTAATTGTAAGTGAATTTTTATCAAATAGGACTTATGTGAGAAAATTTAGAAATGTGCTAGGCAAATGTAAGGTGGCCTATTAATACATGTGGGAAAGTGTTGTCCTTGCATGTCAAATTAGCCAAAATGAAGCATGATGGTAGGCCATGCTATGAGTGGAAACATGTTGCCAACATGTTTAGTTAGTGGATTATGTAGAAAGAATAAAGAAATGAAAAAAAAGAGAATATGAAGAAAAACAAAGAAAAGAAAAAAAAGTGTTCATTCTCTCATTTTCTCCTTGCTTGGCTGAATGTACTAAGAAGAAAGGGGGGAAAGCTTGAGAAAATCAGCCATGGGAGTTTGCTAGACTAAGGTATGTTGATGTTATCCAGAAACAATTAGAAGTCATGCCTTATATGAATAGATTCCCCTTTGAGTCTAGTTTCATTAGGAACAAACGGCATAAGCATTAGAGCTCATGCGAGATGATATTCAAGTTGTAACGCAAAAGGTCGGTGTAGTCGACCCCTATAACATGGGTGACTTTAACTAATAAACTGTACCAATTGGCCCGACCAAAAATTCTAGAAATAAATCCATGGATGGATATATGAGTCTAAATTCAGGAAAATTTACGAATCAGTTTCCGAGTTTTGGAACTCGAGATATGATTTTAAAGCGACAAGGACACGCTTTTCCAAATTGTCTGAAATGCCAAATTGGTTGGTACCTTGAGAGGATTTGGCCGTTAACCCCTCGTGTCCGACAATTCCGGCGGTCACGAGTTCGAGGTGTTACAATTTTATTGGTATCGAGCTATGGTTTAGTCGGTTGCGGGACTACCATAGGCGTGTGAGTCTAGCTATACATGCCAAATTGTTAGTGCTTAATAATGTGATGACTTCGACGGTTGAAATTTTTGTTTTGATTAGTGATGGAACTCGGGATAGAGAGACCCTTGGCGGATGACGTTGAAAGTGTAGCGGCTGCTCTGTGCAAGGGACACCGCTGTTGAGCCTCGGTCATCCGCGAATAATCAAAATGAAGGGGCGAAACAAGCTTTCTTCACCATGATGAATGAGTGGGTCGCGCAATATGCCCGAACTAATCCTACTGTCCAACCATTCCCGAATTTAAATAATCCACCCCAAGAGCCCGTGATGCCATCGATTCTCGATCCTGTGAGGTTGAGTAAACCACCGTGGACTTGATTAGGAAGCGTGGGGAGGAGTTTCGAGCCATAGTTACCGATGATGCCGAAGGGCGAATTCGCTTGATAACACCATTAGAGTGTTTGATGAATCATGCACACCGATGAATGTCTTAAGTGTGCTATATCTTTGTTACGAGACTCACCTACTATTGGTGGAGGACCTTGATTTCCATAGTCCCAAAGGAACAAGTTACTTGGGATTTCTTTCAAACGAAATTTCAGAAGAAATATATTAGTCAACGGTTCATCGATCGAAGCGTAAGGAATTTTTGGAGCTCAAGCAAGGCCATATGACAAGATGTCGAATCGAACATGAGTTCGTAAGACTTAGTCGGTATGCTCGAGAGTGTGTGGCTGATGAGGTTGCTATGTGCAAAAGATTTGAAAAAGGATTGAATGAAGATTTAAAGTTGCTAGTGGGTATTTTGGAGATAAAGGAGTTCGTAACACTAGTCGAACGAGCACATAAAGCGGAAGAACTTGGAAAGGAGAAGAAGAAGGCTGAATTTGAAGAAAGAGATTATCGTAAAAGATCGGCGAGTAAAGCTCCGTTCTCGATCGTAAAGAAATTCAGGGAGGACACTAGTAAGTCAAGGGCAACTGCGGGAATTTCCATCGAGCGACCATTGGCGGACTCCGAGCTACATCGGTAGCTAGTGTGGGCAATAATCGTCAAGAGCGACTGAATGCCCCTAATGTGGAAGACGACACCTAGGTGAATGTTGGGGTAAGTCTGTTAACTGGCTCATTACGGATGTGGTTCAAGGACCACTTCATTAGAGATTGCACGGAACTAGATGAGAAGAATAAGATGCAAGGTGCAAGATCTAGTGGGCGACGACTAGAGGTGAACCCGAGGATTTTAGGAGGTAGGGTGGTAATCGAGAGGAGCCACCGATACGGTGTTCGATCCGAGACCCGCGCTCTGCTAGAGCATATGCCATCCGCGCACGAGAGGAGGCATCCTCCCCGACGTTATCACCGGTACTTTCACTCTTTTCGATACTAATGTGATTGCTTTGATTGACCCCGGTTCTACTCATTCTTATATATGCGAAACCTTAGCATCCAAGAAGACTTTGCCTATTGAGTCTCTCGAGTTTGTAATTCGGTGTCAAACCCTTGGGTCATTACGTGCTTGTCAACAAAGTGTGTAGAAAAGTCCCTAGTGTTTCGAGGTTCTTGTTTTCCGCGGACTTGATGCTTTTGCCGTTCGGCGAATTCGACGTTATTCTTGGGTTGGATTGGTTGACCATGCACGATGCGGTTGTAAATTGCAAAAGCAAGACTATCGATCGAGGTGCGCGAATAACGAGATAATTCGGGTTGAGTCTACGGACTTAAAGGGGTTGCTAGTGTAATATCGCAATGTTGGCCCGAAATATGTAAGAAAAGGGTAAGCGTACCTTGCGTATGTGCTTTCGATGACAAGGAGTCGAAAAGAAACCCGAATCTGTGCGGTGGTTTGTGAATACCGGATGTTTTCCACAAGAATTGCCGGTTTGCCACTGTTCGGAAATAGAGTTTGGCATCGAATTGGTACCGGTACCACTCAATTTTGATAGCTCCGTGTCGTATGGCACCAACGAAATTAAAGGAGTTGAAAGCTCGATTGCAAGAATTGGTGGATAGAGGTTTTGCTCGCCTTGAGTTTTCGCCTTAGGGTGCGCCGGTGTTGTTTGTGAAAAAGAAGTATGGAACCATGAGGTCGTGCATCGACTATCATCGACTTAATAAAGCGGCGATAAAGAACAAATATCCGTTATCACAGATCGACGATTTGTTCGATCAATCGAAGGAGCTTCGGTGTTCTCGAAAATAGATTTGAGATCGGGCTATTATCAATTACGAATTGAGATTCGAGACATACCCAAGACGCCTTGAGCGAGATATGGTCACTACGAGTTCCTAGTGATGCCGTTTGGGCTTACTAATGCCCTGCGGTGTTTATGGATTTAATGAATAGAATTTTCAGGCCATACTTGGATCGGTTCGTAGTTGTATTTATCGATGACATTTTGGTCTATTCGAGAGATGAAACCGAACATCTTGAACACCGAGGCTAGTGTTGCAAATCTTACGAGATAAGCGATTATCGCAAAGTTCAAGAAATGTGAATTTTGGTTGAAAGAGGTTAGCTTTTGGGGCACGTGGTGTCCGCGACGGTGTCGGTGGACCGAACAAAATTTCGACCATAGTCGATTGGAAACCACCAAGGAATGTTCTTGAAGTTAGGAGCTTTTGGGGCTTGCGGATACTATCGACGATTTGTGAAAGGTTTTTCGGTGATAGCTGCACCGATGACAAAACTACTTCAAAAGATGTTAAGTTCGAGTGGTCGAACGCTGTCAAGAAAGTTTCGATCGACTAAAGACCTGCTTAACCGAGGCCCGGTACTAGTACAGTGAGTCCGGTAAAGAGTTTTTCATATCTGATGGACGCATCCTTGCTTGGGTTAGGTTGTGTGTTGATGCAAGAAGGTCGAGTTGTGGCTTACGCGTCGAGACAACTAAAGCCGCATGAGAGAAACTATCCGACCCATGACCTTGAACTAGCGACCATAGTGTTCGCCTTGAAGATATGGCGGCATTACTTGTTTGGAGAAAGGTGTCACATTTATTCGGACCACAAGAGTCTAAAATATTTGATGACTCGAGAGATTTAAACTGCGACAAAGACGTTGGCTTGAGTTGTTGAAAGACTATGAACTCATCATTGATTATCACCGGGAAAGGCCAACGTGGTGGCCGATGCTTTAAGTCGCAAGGCACCGGTTGCTTTGAGAGCGATGGATGCTCATCTATCCGTTTCACCCGATGAGGTGCTAGTAGTCAATTAGAGACCAAACCGTTATTGATTCATCAAGTACTTGAATCTCGGAAGGTCGACGCCGAATTGGTCGCTAAGCGAAATGAATGTGTTTCAATGAGGAATCGAATTTTAGATTGACGACCATGATTGCTTGACGTTCAAGGGTCGATTATGTATTCCAAGGAATTGAACTTGTTTCGATGATTTTGAACGAGGCTCACGAGAGTCGAATGTCAATCCACCCGGGTAGTACTAAAATGTACAATGACCAAACGTCGATTTTGGTGGCATGGTATGAAACGAGACATCTCGACTTTGTTTGAGATGTTTAATATGTCAACAAGTGAAAGCGAGCATCAAGTGCCATCGGGATTACTTCACCGATCACGATACCCGAGTGGAAATGGGATCGAGTCACCATGGACTTTGTATCCGGACCGCCATTGTCGACAAGTAAGAAGGATGCGATCGGGTCATTGTTGATAGATCGACCAAATCGCTCATTTTATTCTGTCCGCACGGATTTTTCGCTGATAAATTGGCGAATTATCGTCTCCCAAATTATTCGATTGCATGGGGTGCCTATTTCTATCGTGTCGGATAGAGACCCAAGATTTACATCGCGATTTTGGAAGAAATCGCAAGAGGCTTTGGGTACCAAGTCGCATTTTAGCACCTCGCTTTTCATCCCCAAACCGATGGTCAATCCGAACGGATAATTCAAATCCTGGAGGATATGTTGAGATGTTGCATCCTTGAGTTTAGTGGTTCATGGGAAAGATATTTGCCTTTGATTGAATTCGCTTACAACAATAGCTTTCAATCAAGTATTAAGATGGCGCCTTACGAGGCTTTATACGGTCGTAAATGCCGTACCCCATTATTCTGGACTGAACTTAGTGAAGGTAAATTCTTCGGGGTTGATTTGGTTAAGGATACCGAGCAAAAAGTTCGAGTGATTCGTGAAAGTTTGAAAGTCGCCGGATCGCCAAAAGTCGTATCTGATTTGAAAAGAAAAGATATTGAATATCGGGTTGGAGACAAGGTCTTTCTCAAAGTTTCACCTTGGAAGAAGGTGCTTAGATTTGGTCGTAAGGGCAAATTGAGTCCGAGGTTCATCGGGCCATATGAAGTATCCGAACGAGTTGGGCGATCGCATATCGATTAATTTTGCCCCGATCTCGAAAAGATTCACAACGTTTTTCATGTCTCGATGCTTGACGATATAGGTCTGATCCATCGCACGTAATTGCTCCATCCGAGATTGAGATTCACCTAATTTGAGCTATGAAGAGGAACCGTTCGCATTATGAGGCGTGAAGTAAAAGAGTTGCGCAATAGGAAAATCCCGTTAGTGAAGGTGTTGTGGCATAAACACGGAATGGAAGAAGCCACTTGGGAACTTGAGGACTCTATGAAAGAGCGATACCGAGCCTATTTACGGTAAGATTTTTCGGGACGAAAATTTCTTAAGTGGGGAGAGTTGTGACATCCCTAAATTGACCCTAGTCGGAAAGTGGTTTCGGGACCACTAAACCGAGTCATAATAATAAATAACCATCATAATTGATGCTCATTATATGCATATATGCATGTGTGAAAATTTCATGTTTGGATTTTGTTAATTGTAAGTGAATTTTTATCAAATAGGACTTATGTGAGAAAATTTAGAAATGTGCTAGGCAAATGTAAGGTGGCCTATTAATACATGTGGGAAAGTGTTGTCCTTGCATGTCAAATTAGCCAAAATGAAGCATGATGGCCGACCATGCTATGAGTGGAAACATGTTGCCAACATGTTTAGTTAGTGGATTATGTAGAAAGCATAAAGAAATGAAAAAAAAAAGAGAATATGAAGAAAAACAAAGAAAAGAAAAAAAAAAGTGTTCATTCTCTCATTTTCTCCTTGCTTGGCCGAATGTACTAAGAAGAAAGGGGGGGAAAGCTTGAGAAAATCAGCCATGGGAGTTTGCTAGACTAAGGTATGTTGATGTTATCCAGAAACAATTAGAAGTCATGCCTTATATGAATAGATTCCCCTTTAAGTCTAGTTTCATTAGGAACAAACGGCATAAGCATTAGAGCTCATGCGAGATGATATTCAAGTTGTAACGCATAAAGGTCGGTGTAGTCGACCCACGTAACATGGGTGACTTTAACTAATAAACTGTACCAATTGGCCCGACCAAAATTCTAGAAATAAATCCATGGATGGATATATGAGTCTAAATTTAGGGAAAATTTACGGAATCAGTTTCAAGTTTTGGAACTCGAGATATGATTTTTAAGGCGACAAAGGACGCAGCTTTTCCACTGTCTGAAATGCCAAATTGGTTGGTACCTTGAGAGGATTTGGCCCGTTAACCCCTCGTGTCCGACATCGGCGACGGTCACGAGTTCGGGGTGTTACAGCTATGGTCTTACACGATGCCTTATGCCGATGCCATGTCCCAAACATGGTTTTACACTGGTTCATATAACAATGTTGTTGCCATGTCCTAGACATGGTCTTACACTGGCTCACGTAACAATGTCGATGCCATGTCCCAGACATGGTCTTACACTAGCTCACATAACAATGTCGAAGCCGTGTCCCAGACATGGTCTTACACGGATCAGATAACAATGCTGATGCCATATCCCAGATAGGGTCTTACACAGTTACACATATTGCCATGGTCCAACCATGGTCTTTACCATCAATTCATAACATGTCGTAATTTGGTCATACTCAACCCTGCATTTCTCTTAATTTGATCTTTCAATATGATCTCGTATTTTTATATTATTCATGATCCAATAATAACATACGAAATAATACATTATATTGATTAAGCATTTAAACATATCAAATTTAATGCTTATTAACATACGAACTTACCTCGGTATGAAACGACAAAATAAGTCAATTACTCGATTATCTTGCTTTTCCCCCGATCTAATTCTGAATTTCATCCTCCTTGATAAATAACAATACCTTTAATTTATTTATTCATCATGCTACTCAAATTAGCCCAATTTCATATTTTTGGTAAAATTATATTTTTACCCGTATACTTTGTCATATTTACATTTTTACCCCTGGGCTCGTAAAATGAAATGTGTTCAATTTCTTTACTACCCATGCATAGCTGAAGCTTTTTCATGCTTAGAGCAGCCCACATTTTCCATTATTTCACACAATTACCACCTATTTTACAACTTTTACAAAATGGCCCATTTTAGGTGTTTCCATGAAAATCATTTAACAAAAGTTGTTTATTTAACAACCAATATTCATTTTCTTTCATAAAAATGTAGCAAACAATTCTCATGGAAAAACCCTAGACTTTCAACCATTTTGCAAAATAGTTCCCTCATTAGCTAGATTAAGTTATAAGGGTTCCAAAAACATAAAAATTAACAAAAATGACCATCAAAATCACTTACTTGTAAGGGTCTAAAGTTGCTAAAAATTTCAAGCTCCCATGGCCATTTTTCTTAGAGAAAATCTGTGGAGAGAAGAAGATGGAAAAAAAAAGATGATAACTAGGATTTTTATTATTTTTTTATTCATTAGTCAAATTTTGTCATCTAATGCCAACTAATCATTGACTTTTCATGATTTTTGTCTCCATATCCAGCCACCACATTAATATTTTTCTATTTCCTTAATCAGGACCTCTATTTTAACATTCCATAGCTAATTAACACCTTTAGCTAATAGAACAAAACTTTTATACTTTATGCGATTTAGTCCGTTTTCCAAAATGAAGCATGCAATCGCTTAAATTAATTCACCAAAATTTTCAAACATCCATATATTCATGCTATAACACATAAAATAACATTAAAATAATTTCTTGACCTCAGATTTGTGGTCTTGAAACCACTATTCTGACTAGGCCCAAAATCGTACAGTTACAATAGTCAATTCGAAAACTTCTATACAAGCAACGACAATTGACTCAACCACTGAGGTTGAATACATCGTCGCATGTGAGGTTGCAAAGAAGGTTGTTCGAAATAATCTTCATTGAACTAGATATGGTTCCGAGCATTATTAATCCAGCACCCTTGTATTATGATAAAATGGATCCAAACAAGCTAAGGAACTAAGGTTTCATCACAAATCCAAACATGTATTACAACAAAATTAATTGATCTAAGACACCATTGAGAGACGTGATATAAGTACAAAGAAGATAACCATGGATTATAATCTAGCTTATCTATTCACTAAGTTTCTGACCCAACAGAAACACAATTGTCAAATGGAAAGTCTAAGTCTTGACATATCGATAACTGGATTTAGCGTTAGTGGGAGATTATTAATGTAATCCCTACAAGCCAATTACGATTCACTCCTAAGAACTAAACAGTATTTAATTGTATTGATATTATTGTAGTTTTATAATAATAAATTGACATATTTCTTTATCTATGAGTTAAGTATATGATATTTAACACTTGTATAGATAAAACACATGAAACACATTAGGTTATGCAAGAGAATTATAAGATTTATAATTATGAGATCTCTATGCATTAAATTCGTGATTCATAAATTGTTCCTAGCCCTTGTAGTATAAAGATAGGGCATTGATAATGCTCAAAGGTTAGTACACGTTAAGCCTTCATGCATAGGATGCATGCAACTGATTTAATAAGTTGAAGTATAGGATATTTAAGGATAATATTGCTTGTTATGAGAACAAATTCATTGAACATGACTCGCTATGAGAGTTCCATTTGGTATTTCAATGAAGTATCTATGGAAATATTCTCATGTATTGGTAGACTTGTGACACTGACTTACCTTATATATTGAGTGCCATACTTTTATTCATCACAAAATGGGTCTGTATCGGCGGTGGAACGTTTGATGGCATGACATAAGGCATATAAAGGTGGTGAATTTTCTAGAGAGGATCTGTAACACCTCTAACCCATATCCGTCGTCGAAATAGGGTTATGGAGCATTATCAAAGCTTTTAGAATATTTACAAATAATTCACATTAATTACTATTCATTTATTAAAATTATTCATAACGTCCCTTAATTGGACCCTCGAGGCCCAAAACAAGTACTAGAATCGAGTTGGGACTTGATGAAAACTCTAAGAATTTTTCGTGAAATATCAAAAAATTTCAAATATGCAAGGCTCACACGCCCGTGTGGTCCAAGAAACACTCCCGTGTGACCCTGGGACACGCCCATGCTGCAAGCCGTGTTCAAAACTAGGTAGCTCTCTGACTTGTACCACATGGGCAACCATACGCCCATGTGCTAGGTCGTGTGGTTAATTAAATTTTTCAAAATTAGGTGCAAGTTTCACATGACCAAGACATACTCCTATGTTCCAAGCCGTGTAGCACACATGGCTAAGACACACACCCGTGACTCTACCCGTGTGCTCAATTCTGAGCATTTTGTTTCTCGAATTTAAGATGCAGGGGACACACGGCCTAACCACACACCTATGTACCAGGTCATGTGTCACACATGGTCTAGACACACGCCCGTGTGTCTACCCGTGTGGACTAAATAAAACCATTTCTAGCTCCATTTTTCACCCAAAATTTTACCAATTTCCTGCACCAAAACTTACATCCAAATACCAACCAATTCAAGCATTGATTTCAAGAAAATTCTAACATCTAATATTATATATCATTGCACATATAATTATGTTTATAATCTTACCTTAGTTTAACCTAAACATTAAACATCACTTGATCATCCATACTTAACATATATGTATTTATCATGACATAATACTTTATAAGTACCAAAACAAACCATTACTAGCCATTCCAATGGCTAAATTACAAATAACATATTCAAGCCATCATGGCCAAGTTAACCTATACATGCCATTATACCAAAATAAGTTTACTATTTATACCAAAATAAGCTTGTGGATAGTGTGATGATGCTCCAACCATTCACCAACCTTCGCAAGCTTCCGGGTCCTATGTAACAGAGAAAAGTAAATCTAGTAAGCATATTATGCTTAGTAAGTTCGTATAACTGGAATTAAACTTACCAATCTCATTTATTAAAATTAAGCATATAATAACATGTTTCCATCATCTTGGCAAAATTGCCTAAACACATGCATTCAATCAAACATGTTAGTCACAAAATTTTCATATACATCAAGTAAACATAGATGAGCTCATCATGCTATATTCTTTCAAGATATTATGCATTTCATCTCATAATTCTCATATCATGTCAAGTATTTTCTCCGTTGAATCATTGAAATTTCGATGGATACTCAAATAGTACACTCAAGGTGTATAATTCAATAACCCGTCAATTCATATTCAGGAGTACCCATTAAGGCACTTAATCAGAAAGCACACTCTCGAGCCACATATCATATAACAGGATTACTTGTCCAAGCTAAATCCTGTTTCCAACATATGCTCATAAGAGCTTAATCAGGATTACCCATCCGGCCTAAATCCTATCTATGACATATGCTCAAGAGGACTTATATTAGGATTAACAGTCCAGGCTAAATCCTTTCTGTAATGAGGTCAGTAGAATTACTCGTCCGAGCTAAATCCCATCAGTAACAAATGCAGGACCTCATTCAATAGGGGAAATCACATTTGTCCATCGAAATCCAATATTCAAACGGAACTTAACCCTTTTCAAACAATATCGAGCATGTATTCAATTCTTATATTATAACATCCAATTAATTCACATAAATATAAATCACATTCTATACATAGACAACATTCAATTCAACATATTTTCATGCTCAATTAAGTTACACGAACTTACCTCAACACTTGTTCGCATATATAGATCTACTAATCTGAAACGTTCTCCTTTACTCGATCTAACTTTGAATTTGAGTTATCTAGATATATATAAAAGAATTTAATCATCAATTTATCACATATCATATTCAATTGGACTCAATTTACATCTTAGGAAAAATTACCATTTTGCCCCTAAACTTTTCATAAATTTCAATTTCGTCCCTAGGGTCAGAAAATGAAATTCATGCAATTTACTCCCTATTCCAAGCCTAACCGAAATTTCAATATACAATTTATAGCACATGTATTCCACAAATTTTAAAATTTTTCTTCAATTTTCACAACTTTACAGATTAGTCCCTAAATTATATTTTCATGAAAAATTATTTTGTAAAAGATATTTATCTATCAACAACCTTTCATTTTCCACCATATATTTAAATTTTTAGCATATTCATCCATGGCATAATTTCTATACTTTGATAACTTTTCAAATTAATTCCTTAAATGGATAGAGTAAACTATCCCCGGTTTCAAAAATATAAAACGAGACAAGAAAACTTACCCAATTAAGCTTGATTAGTTTCTTCTCTCTCTCATAGTGTTTCCATGCAAATTTTGGGGAAGATGATATAAATTAAGATTATATTTCTATTTAATTTAATTATCATCTTTAATTTTATCACTTTCCAATTTAGTCCTTAGGCTTTTCTAATTTTTCCATGGATGAATCATCAAAAATATCTACTAACTTTTGAATAATGGTCCAATTACCATATAAGGACTTCAAGTTTTGAATTCCATAGCTATTTGATCCTTCTAGCTATTAGAATTCAACTTTTACATTTTATGCGGTTTGGTCCTTCCCGTAACTAAGCACTAAATCGATAAAATTTTCTTATCAGAATTTTCACATGATATTCCTATCTAAACAAAAATCATGCAAAAATATAAAAATAATTTTTCTTTTCGGTTCGGATTTGTGGTCCCGAAACTACTATTCTGATTTTACTGAAAGGTTCGAATTTGTGGTCCCGAAACCACTATTCTGATTTCACTCAAAATGGGCTGTTACAAGATCCATCACCCAAGTGATATGAGGGGACATATCCTAGATGCTTTTGACTTGTATTAACCACAAGTTCTTAGCCAAGGCAATTAGTCAAAGTTAATACAAGGAGTCGCTTAACTAACATGGATAATGTAACGCCCCAAAAAATCTTGTATATTTATTTTCATATGTTTGTGACACAATTGTATGTCTGCTTCAGTGGTTAAGTATTCTGGGAACTGGCTGAGAGGTTCCAAGTTCAAGCATTAGCTTGGGTAAATTTTGTTTTTAAATGAATAAACCCCTATCTCTAATCAATAGGCTTATAACTATATATTGGTAAAATATGTTAGAATGGGCTGCTGGTCTGGTGGTTAAGTAGAGTGTCAGTGTGTTGGAGGTCTTGAGTTCAAACCCCTGTACGAGCAATGGGGATTTTTTTGGTACTTGTGCCGTGAAGGAGTTTGAAATGTGGTAAAATACTGAGTGTTTGAGATGTGTGGGAGGTTGTGGACGGTTTGGGGTGTTTGGATTGAGTGAGGAGTCTTGTGGAGAGATTTGAGGAGTAAAAATAGGTGGAATTAAGGGATTATAATAGGATTAGATTCTTTTTTTTTTTCAAAATTCAGTTCTTCCTTTCCTAGTTTTGCTGAAGCCGAATTTCGTAGTTTTTTCTCTCCGGCCAAAAGTTTCCTTTAGTTTTTCCCTTTCCATCTTTCTCTTTTATTTTATTCTTTTGGTTCTGTTGATTCCCTCTTTTCTTGTTTGCTGCGGATTTCTTTCGTTTCATAACCCTCTTCTTGTGGTCGCAACTTGTTTCTTCAATATCTTGAGCAGTGATAGTAAGTTTTGCTATTATAGCTTCCATCCTATTATTGTTCTTTGTCTAATGGAAGTTCTATTTCTAGTTAGGAGACCTTTAGGCGACTATAGAAATTCTGGACGGTGTTGTTTAATTGTAAATCCACTGTTGTTCATCGAAGGTAAGGTTGTCTATAGTTTCTGGAAATTGTTTGTTCATAATGCTTCGATTAAAAGTGACTGATTGGAGGGGTACTTCTATTCTTACTTGGTTGCAGCCGAATTATTGCTCCTTTGGCCTTTGTCTTTGCCTCTTTCAATAGTCATTTCCCCATTCCACGTTTCTGCGCATTCGGTAAGTGAGGTGCGTCTGCTTTTTGGTTAGTCAATTAATGGCTACTAAAGGTTGTTTTATGGCTAGGACTCGATCAAAGGGCAGTGGGCTATTGATTGACACTTTGGCAGTAGGGAATCGCCATTTTGTTTTTCATCTGAGGTAAGTTGTAGTGATTGCAAAATGTTGGACTGATCATAGCTTCATTTAGTTTTGTTGATATCATTGATTTTTTAGCTTGGGGTTGTCGACTCTGGGTCTTGGAGTGCTCATGGTTGGGTTAGCAGCGGAAATAGACCAGGTGTGTAATCACATCACTGAAAACGTTAGTCGGTGAAAAGTCGAAAAGTGAGACTGTCGACCCCACACGGGCTTGTGACAGTTTGTGTGGTAGGCCGTGTAACCGAACATAGGCGTATGATCGACGAGGCTAGCCATGTGCGATTCATGGGTAAAGCCAAATTGGGCCGTGTGGGCCACACGGGGGCGTGGGCACACACGGGCCGACAACATGGGCATGTGGGCACATTTTTCACTATTTGATGTTAAGGTTGCATGGGTCGCCCAAGACAGTTGTGAACTTACTGTAGGGTTGGTAAGCTTACCTAGACCCCTAATTGACTAAAAGACTGTTATATCCATGTACGATATATATATAATTATGACTGTATATTGGGCATGTTGTTAAAAATGTACTGAATGCATTTATGATACCATGATTTGACCTGACATGATTGTATGATGCATTGCATGGGGATGGGTTTATATTGATCATAGGAAGTGTGCTGAAAGGCTTCGAGCCTAACTTATTGGCAGCTTAGCTACATATTACTGTATAGTGTCTCATTCAGTGCTACTTGGAGTGTAGGGATGGGTGGGTTGATTATATCCCCATATGGAGTGTAGGGTTGGACAGAAATGGAGTGTAGAGGCTGGCTGGGTAGGATTTTGTGATCGCATATCTGATATTGTAACGGGTCGAGGCTCTAATGCGTGATTGCACCTATTTTGAGATGGGCTAAGGCCCTAACTGAAACTGGATCTGATTCTGAAAAGGGCTTATGCCCAAATTGTGTTCAATTTCTGACTGCTTATATATATGGGACTACACACTGAGTTTTCATAAACTCACCCTTCTAATTTATCTGTACAGGTAATCCCCAATCATAGGCGGATCAGTGTGGTGGAGGAATCAGCAGTGGCCACACGACCTACTTCATTCCATTTAAGTACTTAATTTTGATTTTGATTTTATGTTGGGGATTTTACTGTATCATGGCCTCTTTGGATTTAAATTTTTAATTTGAGATTTTTATTGTTTTAATTTATAACTACTAGTAGTATGGATAATCGAGTTTTTAAAAAGAATCAAACGTTTTTATAAAATTCACTCAAATACGCAACGGTTTTAAAAAGCTTCCGCAATAAGTGACGTTTTGAAAGTTAATAATGTTTTGAAAGAGAATAACTTTTTGATAATGAATTACGTTTTGAAAATGAACGACACGTCCCAGAATTAACATAAAATAATATAAAGAGGTTTTTGGATGACAACTCGCTTTTTCGCATCGCCAGATTCGACCATAACGTCTAGGCCGGGTTTGGGGTGTTACAGATAAGTAAAGTTAGACACCATGCCATGACTTTTATCTTACCTGAGATATATGCTAAAATTATTGAATTACACATAAATACTAAACATTGAAAGGCTTTATCAAAAAAATATTTTGACTATTTCAATAATTGGGGTCATAATAGGTTGTTAGATCTCACTCATGATCTACGAATATAGTTATTTATTAATTGAAAAATATATATTTTTTGCCAACATAATTGGAAGCCTAATGTGTCACACACAATAATAGAATTTAGAAATTAAAACGAGAAATGACTAAATTAAATAGTTCAATAGAGTGCAAGGTCTAAAGTGCAATTAATAAAAAGTTGATTATAAACCCCTAGCTTATATATTCTAACTTAACGACATATCTCATTGTTGTCCTCATTTTGGTCTCTCTTTTTCTCATGGAAAATAAAAATAATAATAAAAAAACTATTTTTTGGAATTTTTGCTTCTAGTTTTCTTTTCAATATTGAGATTGAGACTGAAAAGGGTGTGGATCCGTGTGATCAGATAGCTAGCATTATCTTGGCAAAGTTGATCTCGACCTTACGAAGGTTTTCTAAATTCCTAGTGTGGACGACCGTTAGCGGTAGGATATTTGAATGGCTATAGGTTTTCAACAACCGAGCCCGGTGGTCGTATAAAAATGGAGAAAGAATTGAACAAGAATCACGACCACCCTTGTTAAAGGTATAAAATTTTTTTATTGTATTTCGTGTATGATGACATGATAAAATCATTCAAACTAATCTTTGGTGGAATTCCATTCGTTGTATGTTTTCATTTTTTGTTGCATTTATTTTTATGCTTGTTTTTATTTTATTTTTTAGACTATAATTAGATTCCAACAAATGGATCTCAAGATGTATTTTATTTCATCTCAAACCTTGTAGATCGAAACTGAAGGCTTATGGAGGAGCTGATCGACTTGTCTTATTGGATTAGGCTTATCTTTATCCTTTAGCTTTGATTATTTGTGTTGATTTTACTTGATTTATCAAACTTTATCTTCGATAAGTTTTAGAGTTTATTTATCCAAGATTATTATGCTACTAAGGATGTATTTATCTCTACAAAATCTAATAGGGAACTCTGCCTCATTTGACCTATAAATAGGTTTTTTTTTATTTGCCAATATAAATAGGCAGCTTATTTGCACGAATTGATGTATCTTGTGGGAATGCTTGTGTTGCACTTTCCTTGCACGTTTGTTGTTGATTTTTACTTGTATTTTGCATTCTTTTCGTAGGCTTTATTGGAGAGTTTTTGTATTGTGAGGTTTTTGAAGTCAATGGTTTGTAACAAGTTTGGGTGATTTGGTGGGGCTATAATAACTTATTTGTGTAAGGTTGATTGTGCTTTAGACAATAGATTACTATATTATTGTTGAATAAAATTATTCACTGAGTGAAGATTGGTGAATTCAAATTACGTTAATGAATCTCATGTTTATTTCTCTCATTTTCTTATTTGTTTGTTGCTTGTGTTCTGTTCGAACATGTGTTCAAACATCTGTTCAAACACTTGCCTAAACATCTATCTGAACATTAAATTGAACAGAAAGCAAGTGAAAGTTCTTACAAACACCTCTTAAGATTTTTTGTTGTGTTGAAACGAGTGTTTTAAGAATAATCAATATTACTTTTATATATGAATACTTAATGTTATTAACTATTTATATTAGCTAATAATATTATAAAAATAAAATAAAATTATATTAAATTAAAATACAATAATTAAATCCTAAATTTCAACACCAAAAGCGTTAAAATCATAATTGACCATCTATAAATCAATGGAAGAAAACAAACGAGGACAAAGCAAAAAAAGTTGAACTGCCGATTTGGCAAGTTCCATAACTTTACAGATACCCAGTTTTATTATATAATGATTGATTGCTATAGCCAGTCATACCAGATCTGATTAATTACTCAAAAATAAGCCCCTTTTTTTGTCTGAATGGACAAGCAAAGCAAAGACATTAAACTTGTCATCAAACTGACATTGTTGTGACAAATTGGTGTCTTTTATTCATTTTTCTTTGGCTAACACAAACGAACAAGCAACCTTCTGTTTTATATATATATAATATTAAGGTATCTTTACGGTATGTTTTTTTTTATTTATGAACATTTTATAATTATTTTTTAATAATATTAATTTTAAATTTTATAATTAATTTTATTTTATAAAAATCAAATTCTTTTTAGAAAATGCATTGACTTTTTTATAAAATAATATAAAAATTAATTAATTACAAAAATAAATTAGGGAGAAATTATTTACGAAAAGGACTGTTTGCTATAGTACCTGTCTGTGTCGTCTGACATACTGACAGCACTACTTTTCTTTTCTGGCCAATCATGACATAATCATCAGTTTAAAATAAAATTATTGGTGTCAAGCGACACCCATCTGTATTTAACAAAATATCCATAAAAATACGAATTACACAATGGGAAAACAAAAAAGAATAGTTTTTAATAGTGTCGCAGATTTGTGAGGAGGCATTGATGATTTTTGTATAAAAAAAAACTTTTATCAAGAAAAATAAAAGCTCAAGACAAGATTTTTTTTTAATTGGTGCTACTGGTGTGTCAGGCGATACTGGTAGTATTTAAAAAAAATACTGTTAGGGAAAAAAAGATTGTAAGGGAAAAAATTTTAATTTTGCCAGATATATTAGAATACACTAGTTTAAAAATCTGATCTCGTGACATTGTCAAGTGACACTAAACCCCTTTATAAAACCCCCTCTCCTGGGCAAAAATTTGTTTCTATTAAAGAGAAGAAAAAACTTTTTTTCTGTTTAGTAGAAGGGTCAAAGCAGAAAAAAAAAAGAGTTTAATAAAATTGTTTAGCAATACGTGAGAGAAAAAATGGTTTACGAAATTAGGAAAGAAAAAAAAAGCTGTTAGAAATCAATATTCGAAAATCAACATATTTGATTTTCATTCTGAAATTTAAAAATTAATTTGAGTGGATAAAATTTGTAATTATTTGTATGTAATTATATTATATTATATTATATTTTATATTGATAATTAGTAATATGATATGCAAGTAATATTTTTATAAAAAGTATTTTGTTGATATATATTTTTAATAGGAGTTAATATTGTTTTAATAGAAGCTAATATTTTTATTTTTAATTTACTTTACAAATTTAATATCAAATATGAATAACCATTTCTTTGTATACGTTTATTTTGAGGAATAAATTTATAAACAACTGTTGGTTGTATAATTGAATCTCACTAGTAAATAGGAATAAGGTTTAATAAGAATGTAAAAGTCGATGATATAAAAGAAAAGTTAGTGCAAAAATTGTTCGACTTTCGTCCGGCTAATAGCTCAGACCATGGACATGTGCCCTCAAGACGCGGTACTCACCCAGTTCATAATAAATTAACATATTAATTAAATATGTCAATTAAAAAAATAATGGGGTGCAACTTAAAGATATACATTCGTGAATATTCTTCCAACTGAAATTTAACTATATTTATTAAAATGTATATAAATATAAACATACTAATCTAGTATAACAGAACTTACAAACATAAAAAAAAAGCAATATAATTATATAATATACAAACTATTATTAAAAAATATACATTTTTCTCCACAAAAATCCAACACAAACAATTTTTTACAAATAAAAATATAATATTTAAACATTACATCTTAAATATTAAATTTAAATATTAACAATAATTTAATAAATAAACATATAATATACAAACTATTGATAAAAAAATATACCTTAATTTTATCACACTTTCTCCCTACAACTTCCACACAAATAAATTTTCCCCTAAACACTAACGCAAACAATCTTAACCATTTTTTTTCGCTCAAGAGGAGAAAAATAGAGGAAGAAAGAGAGAACAAAAAAGAAAAGGTGCCTCGGTACAACCAAGGCGTGATTGAGTGGTCACTTTGTAGCGAAATATTCGAATGATGTGCAAGTGAGCACAATTGTCAACAAGTAATAAAATAGTAAGTAAAAAGTATCATCTCCACAGGATTTGTATAGGCAATTATTGTGAAAAAAATTTAGTAAATTGGTGATGAAAATAATTGGGAGTAGATTGAATTAACTAATTACCTTAACTAAAAATTAACTAAGTATGCTAGAAATGTATGACAAATGTAAAGACAAAGTGATAAGCAAGAATTCAGAAGTATTGTTTTCTTTAACTTAGAATTATTAAAGCAATATTAATGATGTTATGGAAGAAATTTATGGCAACTCGGCTATTTATTAACCCATGAAATCACACTTATTTAATTATTGAATTTTTTTTCTAGCATATTTCTATGTTTAATCAACTTATTAATTGTCATAAGTAGACATCATATTATCTGAGGTAACATTGATATTTCTATATTGAAACAATCTAATCGCATTAATCATAGGTTCTGCAAGGTAATAAATTTCTTTCGATATTATTACTATTTTGACCTAATTTATCATGAAAAGATCAAATATGCACCATTCAGATATTATGTCCATTAATTATAATCTCGTTCTGGTTTAAATAATTCATTCGATTGCTTCCCTACATTTATAATACATGAATAGCATATTCATGATTTTATCTGAATGAATAAGCAATCAAGGCTCATAACACCATTAACAAAATTTTAACAATCTAAGCTAAAAGAGTGCAATCAATCTAACAACAATAGAATCAAGTCATTTTAATTAAATTAAAAGCAAAAAAATAATTTTAGCAATCATGTTCATCAATTCAAAACAAAATAAAAAGTTGAAAATGAAAGAAACTAGAAGAAAAAATAGGTGTTCTCCGTAGCTCAGCTTGTTTTCTTTTACCTCTTTCCTTCTGCTTTGCTCCTTCGCACAATTACCTTCAAGAATGTTGAATTTTATTGCTTAAGGGAACTTCTGAATTGCTTTTCTCAAACTCTTGTGTTGCTTTCTCAAATGAGAAGTGAAAGAATGAAGAATGGGAGAAGAGATAATGAGTGAGGGATGAGTGAAAAGAGTGAATAACTAGGGGCTATTTATACTTGTAGAGGCTGATTATTTTTAGCAAATAAGAGCCTTGAAAATCTCTCTTCACATGATTGACCCTTTCTTTAACGAAAGTGGGTGGATGACGTCGCTATTTTTGTTTGATTCATGGGAGAGAAACCTTGAAATGAGGAGGGGAGTTGGACGGTCACATGTGGAAAAATTGTGGCTGATTTTTCAATGTTTTACCGAGTCTTGGGTGGCTGATTTGGGCACCTCTATGGATGGTTGGGTCTTTTCCTCCTTAGTGGGCAGTTTGGGCTCCTATCTCCTTAACAGGTTATCCATTTTGTTGACCCAATTCTTGAGCTGGGTTAAGAGAATTTTCAAGGTTCAATATTCCTTTAATTTATCGTCCAGAGTTTATAATAAATCAACCATCTTCTACATAGATTATGTTGTAGAAATGCTATAGTTTTGAGCATCAAAAGGTGAGCTTTAAGACTGCATTTTCCTCCAATGCATAAGCTGTTTCAAAAATTGCAAAAATCATGTGTTTTATTGTATAAAATGATCAAATTAGCAAATTCATCTTAGTATCACATAAGAAGACAAAATTGCAACAAAAACTCCAAATTTTGCATGAATTACTAGTTTAAAAGTGCAGAAGATAACTCTATATTTTAGAGTTATCACACATCAGTAGCCGGCTCACGCCGCCTTTCCTATTTTTTTTACACACAAATTTATTTTTACTCAACAATTTTTTTAACTCATCAATTTTTTTAAAAAAATTAATTAGTGCCGCTTAACAAACTGGCGGACCTTTTTTTTTTTTCCCATCATGTATACCCATATTTTCACAAGTATTTTACTAAATAATACAAGTGTCGCTTGACATAATGACAACACTAATAAAAAGTAATTGTGTCATGATTGGCTGAAAAGAGGATGATACCGTCGATGTGTCAGGCGATACCATAAATACTATAGCAAACAACTCATTCCTGTAAATAATATCTCCTCAACCGATTTTCATAATTAATTAATTTTTAAAATTATTTTTATAAAAAAAGCCACAATTTAGTTTATTGTTATACCTAAAACTTGCAAATAAAATTCGGTCCATAAAGGATTTTCTAATATTTTCTTTATCATGTTTATTACATCACAATATGGGGTTGGGGTTAGAAAAGAATTTGAAAACAATCAAAACTATGTGAAAAGACAATTGCGGGTGTAAATTACATAAAAATGTATGTTTGGGTAGATTTTATGTCATTTCGATGGCATTAATCAATAATGAAAGCTATTGGATTAGTGTGCAAATTATGGTCCCACTTTCGTTTTCAAAGTAAAACACATGATGATAGTGCTACGAAAAAAAGTGATCAATTTCACTTGTGTTTTTTAAATCAAACCCACCAACCTAAAAAGAATGATCAAAGAAAGGCTTCAAATTCAACTTGATTGGTAATGTAGGTATGCTTAACAATTCCTCTTAGTTGTCAATTTTTTGTTTTTTTGTTCTTTTTTTTACTACAAATTCAATGTTAAATAAAGGGTTTTTATTATTCAAAACAATGCTATTTTTTTAAATGCTTTTTTGAATCAAAGTAAAAAACTTATCATGTGTTTTTAAAAATATTTTTAACAGTATTTTTTAAAGTCACTTACTTCAATTGTAACAATAATGCTAGACTGGCCTCAGACTAAACAGAGCTTTTATTCAAGACGCATTTGGTGAAATTCTAATTTTAGTCCTTTTAATATGCTCAAATTTGAAATTCAAATTTTATTTATATATTTTTCCCAAACACTTTTTTAACTAACATGATGACGTGTCTTTTAAAATACTTTAAAAATAATTTTCAACCATTTAAAATAATTATTGATATTAAAAAATACAAAATATCAAATTCAAATATAAAAATTAAATTGACATAAAAAATATAAAAATAAAATAAACAAGGTATAATGACTTTGTTCTCCTCCAACTTTGTTTAAAAAACAAAAATTCATTTTAGTTTTTCATTTAATCTTTTACCTATTTTAGCTCAAATCACCTTAACATGGATGAAAAATTAGTGTTATTAATTTTACTAATGTGACATATATGTGGGTTGCCACTTGAATGACACATTGGTATTTAATTAATTTTAAAAATTTAAAATTATATTTTTATATATTGTTTATACTTTTTAATAACTTTTAATTTTTTAAAATATTTTTTAAATTTTAAAATTTAATTAAATGCTAATATATCATCTCAGTATGGCAATCCACGTGTATGACACATCAATAAAATTAAAATTATTAACTTTTTTATCCATTTTAAGGTAATTTGATAAAAATATAAATTTAAAAACGAAAAGTTAAATAGAGAGCTAATTAAATTATTATCCCAATAAACAAACATAAATTCAATGAAGGTGAGTAAAACTTGATTCGATTCAAAAAAACCGAAAAAAAATTAAATTTTGAATTAATCGAATTGAGTTATTCAATTCAACTTGAATAAGTAGTTCGAGTTTCAAGTTAGAGTTGAGTTAAATTTTACAAATTGAGCAACTCAAATATTTGAATAATCGTTTAATATAAATACTCATTAGGTCCTTGTCAATTTTTAAAATGAACAAATTGCTCTCTCAACAAAAAAAATACAAAAAAAAAAAACTTAAAATAATTTTGAAATTCAAATTATTTATAAAATTATAATTTTTTAAAAATCTAACAAATATATAAAAATAATAATTTTCTAAAATAATAATTTTGGGACCTAAATAATTTAATTTATAAATTAAATTTATCATATTAAAGTATTTTATTTTATTTTTATTTTACTTTGAAAATAATTTCAAATATATATAATTTTAAATTTATATTCTCCAACATGAAATTAATTATATTATAACAAAAATTAATTCAAAATATTTTTTTAATTTACCTCAAATAATTTTATTTAAATTAACTCAATTTAATTTAATTTAATTTAAAAATTTAAATTAAATTAAAATAATAAAATAAAACTCATCAATTCAATTAGCCGTTAAATTTCACTCCATCAAACGTCAAATTGATAGGCGGGAATGGCAACTCCAAACTCTTACTATTCCCCATACATCATTTACATGCACATTAAATTTGGGTGTAAATGCATAGTAGCCAAACATAATCTCCCACGTGCATCACAGCCAAGCACCTGACAGTGCGACAGATGGAGATCGCCATTTTATGTGGACAAACAAATTTAAAAGGAAAATATTTGACAAATCTAATAAAAATATTTCACACACTAAAATTTTTAAACTCCACAAATGATATTAAAATAAACAAATGTTATATAAAAATATTTTATCCTAGCCAGGCGCGGGTATAGTCCCGGCCATCTCTAAAATTAAAATTTTTTAACTCCCTTTAAAACTTATAAAATTTAAATTAATAAAAATAAAATTATATTTTAATCTTTCTAAAAATAATAAAATTTAATTTTATCTTTTAAAATTATAAAATATATAATTTAATTTAAACAATTACACTTAAATTCAGACTTCGCCACTACTTATAAAATAAAAATATAAGATTAATGTACCTAATACTCAGTAAATAAATTCATATATATTTGTACCAAATCACCCCATCTCTCCCTTCAATTTCAATCCCACCATCGTTCCTCTTCTGTTCTGTCCCTTTCAATCCAAAACAAAACGTGGGGTCTTTGTAAGCATGGCCTGCCCTCTCCTCCTGTAAAACAGGCCAATACCCTCTTTACACAGTTTTTCTCCACTTCCAGACTTGGAACCTACAGGTTTCCACAGTCTTGTCTGAAAAAACAACTAAGGGTCCATTGCATGGCATGCCCTTCTACAACATTTTTCTTGTACCCACTTTAACTCTTAGTAGATAACAGCTAAAAACTAATGCTAGTAATGGCAATGGTGACAATCATATGATTCATGAACCAGGAAACAGTACTAATTGGGACATTAATGGATATAAATGCCTGGAGAACAACCAAATAACACAACTGATAAACCCCATTCAAAGGAAACTTAAAATAAAAAATAAAAAAAACCAGAAAATGAAATGAAAGTGCCATATTTTTTTTCCTGAACACAAAGTTCCAACAGATGTAAACAATACCAGTAGTAGATCTACACCAATAATTAAACCCTGAAATTAACCCCCGAAAAAAGATTGAAAATGTAAAGCTTTTCACCTACCACTCCCTCTATTGATCATCTCCTTGTACCTAATGATGGAATCAAGCTTTTGCAGTTTCAGCTGGTGCTTGAACTTGTTGATGAAATCATCAGCTTTGGCATCCACCTCATCGTCTTCTTCCTCCGTAGCTTTCTCTTTCCCTTCTCTCACGGTGGCCGGCCGTCGATTTTCCACGATATCTCCTTCCTCGAAATGTCGAAAAGCAGACTTTACACTTGCAGATTTCTTCATCTTCCTCGGAAGCTTAGTTGGTACCTCACCAGATGCTGGTTTAGTATCAGATTTGGTCCTCGCAACATGATTTCCCTCCTTCAGTTGACTGTATACTTCATCAAGCGTTTTTCCTTCACCTTGGGTTCCCTCCCTTTCATCTTGTTTTTCAGGCTCTTGCACCTTTTCATCATGTCCCTCACCCTGAGCTACCTCTGGAGGATAATGGGGGTAACTCTCATGGCTTTTGGTCTGCTCTGGGGAGAAGTAACCGTAGAGATTAATGGACTTTAGCCTTTGCAAAACAGAAGGGGATCTCTCAAAGGAAGGCTGGCGCTGTTGTTGAGGGTTTTGTTGTTGAAAAGAGAAATGGAAATCACCCACATCAGAGACACTTTCATAGGCAGTGGTAGCACTAGCAACAACAGGTTCTTGAGATCTGTAAGCAGACAAGTTGATAGATTTCAGCCTCTGCAACATAGATGGAGATCTAACAAACTTTGGGTTTGTTTCATCATCTGGGTGGTACTGCCTTTGTGCGTCACTACTAGGCTTGCTGGAACTCAAAGTGGAAGTGAAATAGATGGTACCTATTGTAAGGTTAAGGAAGACAAAGAACACAGTTGGGGTAAACCAGCTTAAAATGGAAGACCATAGGGAATATGGTACTGTTGACATTGGTTCTTCCAACGTGGCTTTGGATGTTTCTGGTTAGGGACTAAAATGAGAAGAGAAAAGGGGTAATGGGAAAAGAAATGGTGGAAGGTAAAGTGGTGGAGGGTTGTGTTTAAGAGCGGGCCAACTGTTTATGAAATTTTTATGGGGGATTTTCTCTAGGATATTTGAGTTTGGATACTTGTCAAGATCTCCATTTTTTGTGTTGATGTATAATAAAGAAAGGGTTATATATATATATATAATTTTTTAAAGTTTTTAGTGTGAAGATTTTGAAAAGGCATGTGCTGGGGAGAGTGAATAGATTTTGTGAGAAACAGACAAAAGAGAAGGGAGAGATTGGCTTGGCTTTTATGGAAGCCTGAGCAAATATGAGGGTGTAGGGCTATCTTTCATTAAAGGAGGGCTGAGTGGCTGACAGTGTATCGCATTTAGGGTTTTGATATAATGGTATTTGATGTTTAAGTGTTATGTTTTACTTTCATAAACTTTTTTAAGGATTAATTGTACTATATATTTTTAATGTATAGCTCAAAATTTTTAATAATTACTATCAATCAAGAATTTTTGTTAATCTAGCTATTATTTTATGTATCAAATTCTATTTTTGTAATATTTTTCGCTCGTTTTCACCATCAATACAATGATAGATGTTATTATAATATTTTTAAGTTTAACTTTATTTTCCTTTTATGAAAATGTTTATTTTATTTTATATTAATATTCTTTAAATCAAATTAATCAAGTTTTAAAAAAACATAAATGCATTTAAACCTCATCATAAATTAATTTCAAACTTCATTTAAACTTAAATACATGACATAAACACATTCAAGTAACATAACGAAATAAAACTTAATTAATAACATCAAAATAACTTGAATTTCAACTATTTTTTTATAAATATTATATTCAAATTAAGTCTTTATGTACATGTCAAAGTCCTTATGCAATAACAATTAATATAAATACATTACAACTTCAATGAAAGGTGATGTGAAGCTCCCAAATTCAAATCTTATACTTCTCATTGGCGCGTTTTAAACCACTAATGCATGAGCCTAACAACTTAGTATGTAATCAAGGATAAGCTTATTTATCTTATACTAATATAAATGTTAAGCCCCTTATTAAGAATTTTTCAAGTTCATTTCCATCATACTAAGCCATTTTAACAGATTCGGTTTTGATTACTGAATTATAGAGTTCAATTTACTGGTTATTGGTTCTTTAACAATTCGTATTGAGAATTCATGTTCAAGATTATTATCAAGGTTACCAATATTGTTCAATCTAAGTTCATAGCCTTTTTAACTTAACTTTCTAGTTTATTCACATGTGTGTTCCACTTATGGCTATAAATTCTTTATGCAAGGCATATCTTCCCTCATTAGTTTCCTTATTAGGGGTATACCAATACATAATTTTTAAGCACAATTTCATGTCTTATTGCTAGAGGATGACCTTATCATAAAAACATAGCCTTTTAACTTGTTAATCCTTTAAAAAAATATACTTTAGAGTACATTTAAATTTTATAATCATAGGTACATCTTATTATCAATATTTTTATTCAAATGGCCATAATAATATAAGGAAATGACTTGGATACATGGGACTTCCTCCAAAACACACCAAAGAGCACATAGTGCTAGGTACCAAATCAAATCCCTTCAAAACACACCAAGGGGGACCAAAGTGCCAAGCCGCCAAACACACCAAAGAGCACCTAAGTGCTAAGCCCAAAGGCGTTAAAATATGCATGTGACTGCATAACCTAAAGGCAGCAGAGAGTGTGTGTAATATGTGCAAAGATTGAAGGCAACAAAACTCCAAGTATGACATTCTAAGTACACATAAATCCATACTAGTGTAACACACCTAACCCGTATCTGTCGTCAGGAAAGGGTTACGAGGTATTACTAAATGAAAACACAATTTTCGGACATTCATGGATACACATAGAAATTTAATCATTTTAATTCATCACATTTGGACCTATACTAAATCAAATCAATTATAATAGGTTATATAGATATATTAAAAACCAAGTTACTATTCATAATGTCATTTTCCTAAAGTTTAGCCGAACATATATAACATGCTAACCACGTATGTCTTATTTAAAGTCAACTTTCATTCTTCTTTATTACTATATACACATATAACACTTCTAATAAACAAGCATTACGTCAATTATCATATATTCAATCAATCTACTAATCATTTCAAAACATAATTATTTAATCAAATATACCAAAATGTATATGCCAACATCATGACAAAAATTACAATTATATAACCTATTTACTTGTTCATCTACTCGACTATCAAAATCAAACATTTTAATCATACCAATTCCACCATAAACTTTAAGTTAAACTTACCATATAATATTCGTATACACATATGTCAACTTGTCACATAAATATCAAACCACCAACGTACATGTTATATGCATACATATCTAATTTATCTATCGTTAACTGAATACACATACATATCATTTACCAATTCTAAACAAAGCTTATAAGACAAATTATATGTCAAATTTTATGTCAAAAATAAACCACACCAAATAACCAAATGCATAATATAGTAAAGCCATTTCATAGCCTATTAAAAACATGTAATACATATAACATATTATTCCATTTTCAAATGTAATTGCCGAACATATCCATACTTGATATCATGCATATCACACACATATTTTATAAATCAAAACACAAATCTTACATACCATATAATAGACATATCAAAATAAATTTCTACCATGTTCGAACATAACCAATATCATTTAATGCCAATTTACATAATAACACCTTAATCAATATATCAACCAAATTCACATATACTTTTAGCTATGCATAACCATAGCTGAATCAACCACAATTTCACTTTAAACCAAATATATCATACGCATATACTTTGGCATAACTTCATTACCATTATCATATATATATACCATGATTCACATATAAATACATTTTGACCGGAACATCAAAACCACAACCAAACATACTCATAAGTTGTTCAAAACTTGAAACCAATTCTAACAAAACAAACAAGCCATTTTCTTCTGGCTTATATATATACATAAACCAAAAATCCAGCATTTCAAAATATAATCCAACCTATACATGCCATAGTTTCAAAAATTTAGCTTATAAAATACCAAAGACAGTCGATAGTGTGATCGACTTTGCTGACGATCCCCGAGCTCATAACTAGATCTCGAAATCTATAAAATAGAGGTAAACATAACACATAGTAAGCTATTTAAGCTTAGTAAGTCATAAGCAAATAAGCAATTCAATGACATAATCAACTCACTTAACCAAACCAAATTATACTATCATAATCATATTAAACCTATCTTATGATGTCACGTATATCATATACTTTCACATATAAACTTATTTATGGCGAATACATATATATATTAACAAAGTATCTTTCGATTTCAAAGCTAAATATCATTATATGACCAAGTACATTTATACACATATACATATACTCATGAATCAAAATATAAAATCATATGCATATACATAGCAATGGCCGAATATATTTCACAAGGCACATATATTCACATTAGTAACTTATTTAATTTACACCATATACCTAATGGTCAACTTACCTTATTTCTTTCAAATAGGTAATCAACTATCTCATACCTAGTCGTTTTAGCTCGTTTTACCCTTCGATCATAACTTATCATTGGCCGTTGAACCATTCGGAATCAAATAGGATACTCAGACAGTTACATCTATAAAACAATGCCAATGTCCCAGACGTGGTCTTACACAAAAACACATATATCAGAATCCTACGGTCCGTACAGGGCTTTCGGACATCATAACTCAGTCGAATCAAATTCATAAACTTAATTCCCAAGCATATACACATTCGGTCATGATATATAAATACTCATAATATTCAATTCAATAATTTAAGTTTACATTTTTTGAAAATTAACAGCATTTACTTGCTTGTAAACTTACCTCGAATGATGAAAATCAGAACGGGACGACTAGTCGACAACTTTAGTTTTCCCCCGATCCAAATCTGATTTCTTTGGTTCTTAATCTAGACATAGACAATTTAAACTCATTCAAAACATATTTTCATTCATTTTAGTCCAAAAAAACATAAATGGGAAAATTACCATTTTACCCCTAATATTTACACTTTTTACAATTTAGTCCCTATTGCACAAAACACAAAATATGCAAAATTTCAATATATCATGCTTAGGCTGAATATTCCTTGTGTTCATACAAGTCCATACATTCATTTATTTCACATTTTAGCCCCTCAATTTATTATTTTTGTAATTTAGTCCTAATTACTCAAAATCATCAAAAATTCTAATAAAAAAACATGTTAATCCAAAACATATCTTTCATATTTCACCAACTAACTTCACAAAGCTCAAATGTTCATCAATGGCATAACTCAAAATATTCACCAAAATAAAAAATTCAAGCATGGGCTTTGTACATTACACTGCAACGATCTAAAAAACGTAAAAATTATCAAAAACTGAGCTAGAACTCACCTTGAATCAAGCTTCAATAATGCCGAATTAAACCCCTTTATTTTATTTTTCTTTTCTTTAGTTTCGGTCATGCAACAAGTATGAACACTAATGTTTTATTTTATGTTTTATTTAATACATGATATTAAACATTTTACTTAACTAACCTTTAACTTAAAATATAATGCCATTATAAATTAAGGTTACTACCGTCCATGAATAATACATATGGTCAAATTACAACCTAAATACCTCATATAAGAAAGACAACATCAATTCAACCCTTTTTCAATTAACCATCAAATTTTTATTTTGCGCGATTAAGTCCTTTTATTTAATCGAACACTCAAACGAGCAAATTAAAGCACGAAAATTTCACACATATAAATCCACACATAATAAACATAGAAAATAATTTTAAAATAATTTTTTTCTGACTCGGATTCATGGTCCCAAAACCACCGTTCCGAATAGGGTCTAAATCGGGCTGTTACAATTAGCATGCCAATCATATCCTAATGTAACACCCCGTACCCGAGTCCGTTATCGGAGTCGAACACAAGGTGCACACAGACTTAACTTAATTGTTTTCACAGTCCAAAAAAAAATTTTTTCCAAACTAGTCGGTTCTTTAACACTTTATCGCCTTTAAAAATCATATCTTGAGTTTTAAAGCTCGAAAATCAGTTTCGTAATTTTTCCTGAAACTAGACTCATAAGTCCATCAACATATTTTTTCTAGAATTTTTGGTCGGGCCAATTAGTACAGTTTATTAGTTAAACTCTCCCCAATCCGTGGTTCGACTACACCGACCTTCACACATTACGAATTGGATATCTCCTCGCATGTGATTCAATCTCGATGCCGTTTGTTTCCATAGAAACTAGACTCGAGAGGAATGACTCCTAATTATCTCGGTTAATTTACAATGAATTTCCAAAGTCGAGCAGGAATCCGAAACCGTTCGCCCTGCTTCACGAGAACTTTAATATCTCTTAACTTATAACTCATATAACCGTTTCGTTTCTTCCATATGAAAGTAGACTCATCAAGGTTCATTTACATAATTTATTCACTATTTAATACCATTCCTACTATTTTTAGTGATTTTTCACATCCACATCACTGCTGTTGTCAACATCTGCCTTTAAGGTAGGCTTTACTTATTTCATGATTTCCATGATTCAATTGGCCCTTTTTGCATATATAGCACAAAGTGTGATCATGATTAACCATTCCAATGGCTAATCATTTCAAAACCATTCCATACCTCATAATGATCAACATACAAACGATTATAGTACTATGCTAAAAACGTATATAAGCCATTTTCGCATGGCTATCCAAGTTTACACAAAACCGAAAGGTACATGACCTACAACCAAAGGGTAGTCCTATACATGCCATATCCAGAGTTCAACTAAAAGAATACCAAAAGGGCTTTGATAGTGTGGATGACTTCGACTTCGTTGATCCCGAATCCGATAGCTAACGAGCAAAATCTATAAAACAGAGAAACAGAGAAACGGAGTAAGCAATTTATGCTTAGTAAGTTTGAGCAAGGGATTCCAAAGACAACAAAAGCATAGCATTCATATAGCTAACGGATAATTTCGTATGCACAAATTCTCAATATCATACTTATTTCACATTCCAACCCCTATATTCGTACATAAGGGATCATCTTAGCCAAATACCTAAGCTCATTACTTGACCGAGCGAACATCATTCAAGGAATCAACTAATTTCAAGCACATACGAATATACCTCATTGCTGGAATTTTCACAAGTGTATAAACTGAAATTTTTACAGCAAGATTGCTCGTTCTCGAATCACGTACCTTGAATTTAACCGGATATAACGACTCGCTCAAATGCCTTCGGACAAAGCCGGTTATAGTAACTCGCATACGAATGCCTTTGGGACTTAACCCGGGTTTAGTAACTCGCACAAATGCCTTGGGCTTAGCCCGGATTTATTAACTCGCATTTAACGCTTTCGGATCTTAGTCCGGATATAGTCACTTAGCACAAAGCCTTCGGGACTTAGCCGGACATCATTCAAATAGCCAAGCACAATTATCAATAAAACATGACACATTCAGATTTCATTTTCATTAGCAAAATTCAAACACAAGTCACTTATCACATTTGCAATTTCAGCTCAATAGCCACACACAAAGAGCATGATCTAATCAAATCATAATCTAAGTTCCATTACTCGAGAACTTACCTCGGTGGTGGTCGAACGATTTCGACGGCTATTCGACTACTTTTTCCTTCCCTTTATCTGATTTAGCTCCTCTTTGCTCTTGAGCTTAATTTAACAAATAAATTGGTTTAATCATTTGAGCATCGAAAGAGGAATTCAAGGTACTTAGCCCACATATACATTAGACATTAGAGTCACATGTGCACGAAATCACGAATCGAATTCAACACATTAGTTAGTACTCTCCTTAGCAAATTTTCCAAGCCAATAATAGGCATCAATATGCTTGCCTCTAACCGAATGCATGCACACCAACTCCCTCATGTGGTCGAATATGCATGTCCATGTTGAGGCCAATTATACACTTAATACCACACAAAAACAGCATACATTTTACTAACTAACGATTACATATTGTAGCTCAATACACATCTCTCATTCACTTCATAACCGAAACATCATCACAAGCAAATATACACCTTGAAATAGTATATATGTCATACCAATACATCATGTGCAAACATATATTCATATATATATGTTGGAGCCGAATCTCAAGTTGATGGTAACTAAACATGAACATAAATCCAAAACACAAATTTTACTTTCCATGCAATGAGCATAACTCATACTTATGGATGTACCATGGCCGAATACATCACAACACCATAATTTTTTGTCATGATTAAACAAAGAACTTGATGTCTTACTCAAAAATACTAAAAAGAAAGTCCAAGAGCCATCAATCCACCATCACATGATTCATTAGCAAGCTTCATTTTTAACATGCAATGGCATTAACACAAAATCCACCTTGGCCAAATACCATCCCCATGATATAACAAAGATTTGAACCATGGGCTAATAAGAGCATCAAGCTATCAACTAAAAACATGCATGAATCTCATGGCATAACCTCAAACATACCTTAATCTTGATGCAAGTATAGCCAAATCTCTTCCTAATCCCCTTCCAAACCAAACATGAAGCAAAAATTCCTTCCTTCCTCTTTAGTATTTTCGGTCAAGAGAGAATGAAATGGATGAGCAAATTTTTTTCTTTTCTTTTCTTCAATACACGGCAATGGGGAGGGAGAAGCCTTCACACACATTTTTTTTCATTTTTTATTACCCATACCCCTTAGTTTAATGTTTCTCCCTAATGCACCAACAAAACATGTCTATGACATGTTTTGCCCATCCTCCCTTGTCATGGCCGGCCACCTCCTATAAAAAGAGGGATATTTGACATGCAAGGCCATTGTTTTGCATGCATGCTTTAATTAGTCATCACACATTTCCCCATCATACTTTCAAAGTTTTCTACTAGGTCTTTTCTAGTGAAATTCACATTTATAACTCTAAATCAAACATAAAAAATGTCACACATGAGTTAGCACATATTATAGGCAATAAAATAAATATTAAATTATTTTTATGCCTCGGTTTTGTGGTCCCGAAACCACATTCCGACTAGGGTCGTTTTAAGGCTGTCACACCTAATATGTCACTAAGTTTACTAGGGCACTTAAAGGTCACAATCGAATAATTTATTTAAAGCCATTAACACTAAGTGTCTAGCACATATACATTTTTCACATAAAAGCATCTGAAGTGCTTTCACATATACGAGCTTAATTTTTCCACAAATTCGTCTAATTTATATAAACATATTCATTTTTTCATATAATAACTTTTATGGTTCCTAAGTAATAGTTTTCCTTCATTTAAGAACATTATCATAACAATTTCAAGAATAGGTCATTACGATCTTATTTACAAGTCAAATTTCCATTTTTACTCGTATACAATTTACCACATATAAATTTCATTAATTGGTCAAGGTGGTGACAACATTATATAAATCATTTAAAAATTGTCATGGTGGCCTATTAACACATTAAACCCTTGTTTACCCCTTAACTCTATATTTGACAAATGTAACATATTTCCACCACATATTTTATCCATTCCATGACAATCAATCTCATACTATAAGATTAGTTAATATGGAATTCTCCATTAAGCATTTTTACCATAATTTGGCAACAATTTATTTCAATATATTTAAGCCATAGAATTTATATATAATTGCCATGAAATCATTTTCACATTCACAACACAATTTTATTATTTCTTAAGAATATTAGTATAGGAGAAGCAAGGTTATCCAAGGGTACCTACCTCTTGATATGCAAAAATCAAATATTAGCTTCCTAACACCTTGAATCTTCTTCCACACAAGCTTGCAAACTCATTTCCATCATTCCAAAATTTCTCATAAATAAAAAGTATCAAAAAATATTAACCATCAAACTTTCATAACTTTCTCATAACGTAAATCACCAAACACTAAGCTAGGAGGAGGAGGAGGAGGAGGAGGAGGAGGAGAAAACATCATTACCAACCTTAATGAAGCTTTCTCTCTTGCTTCCATTTTCTCTTTTTAAATGCATGAAACTCTTATTGAAAATTTTGATTGGTTGTTTTCTAAGAGATTTTAACAAAATCTCAAAGTTTGGGTATTGAGTCTTTAGGAAATTTGAAGAAAAAAGAAAAGAAAATGAAAAAAAAGAGAGAAGAGAGCTCTCTTGGGGGCTCCCCGACTGCAACTAGCTAGTTGGGGGATGTTTTTCATCCATTCTTAATCCATTTAAAACAATAAAATATCCTAAGGTCAAAGTTGGTCAAAGATCATTTCAAATGTGTGGTCCAAAATTAATCTCACCATATTTAATCCAAATATAAAATATATTACTCAAATGATATTTCCATTATATAATTTTTGAGAAATGACCAAATACCCTTTTATGAAAAAAATTATCATTTTGCCCATTTTTTGACTTAATTATACAATTTCTTCTTAATAATAGGCAATCATCAATCCCAAAACTCATAATTCACTTATAATATTCAATATAAATTCATATATAGTGAAATTACATCTTTATCCTTTTTCTCGATAATTTTGAGAAGTTTACAGTTTAGTCCCTATTCCTTTCAATCTTTCCAATTTAGTCCCAAAAGTGATTTTCATCACACAAATACATACTCCAACTTATAATTATTCCAGTTCATCACTAATAATTCAATTTTCCAATTTTATTCATATTTGCACTTAGTCCCTAAACTTTTCAAAATTCGCAATTTAGCATTTTTGTCACATTGGTATTTCTAAAATTCTTTTCATAAATTTTCATATCCAAAATCAGATCTTCTTTCACATTAATTCATTATCTAACTCTTTTTTCAAAATTTTCTCAAAATTTCACTATATTTGTTACCATAATATGCCATGTGTTTGTTTAGAGTTTTTATGGTGTTACAACTCTCCCTCCTTAAGAAAGTTTCATCCTCAGAAATTTCATTATGATGGTTACCAAGTAACATTCTTGTAGTAATATTTATTTTCCTTAATTTCAATATATTTTGAATAAATTTTCATCAATACATACAACCTTATTTAAACAATAATTGGCTGAGGTCAATTGTTAAACCACTAGAATAAATGTAACACCCTTCGGCCAACCCAATTATTGAGTATAAGCTATGAAATGCTACATTCATTGCCAGAGCAACCACAGTCAATCAGACAACATATAATCTTTTATACATGTAATCAAGAGTTAATCATATTCAAAAATATGTTAAACCATCAATTCCGAGTCTTAATTGAGCATACGAAAGCCCTTTTGTCAACTTGAGCATGAAACAGGTCCAAATCACAAAAGTTTTAAAATTTTAGGGCTAACGTTGTGACGTTGGCAAAATAGTATGTCACGTCGTAACTTCAGACCACTTGACATCTCGACGTCACATATTGTCGATCGACATTGAGATGAGGTAGGTTGGTTGTCAAGACATAGACCCTCTTTTTGGTAAAAATGAATTGTTTGGTACCTATTTCAAAGTTTCCAACAAAACCTATAATATGTTTACCAAATACCAATTTCATTTGAATTAAAACATAACAAAAACATGCTAATCAAGCTCAACATTCATGTTCATCTTCTTTTCCAGACTTTTACTATCTATACATCAATTAAACTTAACATTTCATGTCATTACAATCTAATAACCTAGTCAAGCAATTACCAATGCTTTTCCTATACCATGTTATTGAGACTTACCATTTGAATTCAATTAGAACCACTTATATGACTTATAAACATTAGGCACAAACATTAACTATCAAGAATAAGTTCCATGTTATAGGCACATTTCAAAGTACTTATTTCAAAATACCTAATATATTTATTCATTCATTAACCAAGCTACCAATTCAATTTCTACCTCAATTTATGCCATTTCACATGCCATACATATAGTTATAAATCATCACTATAAGATTTGGAGGAAGACTTGTAAATTCCCATTTTGTTAGGAAGATAATTCTTAGCCACAAGTCTACCATCGATATGGAAAAATGAGAGTTAATAATGAAAATCGATGGAAGTGGAAGGCCCATTTTTCTGTCGTGACGAAAATGACAGTTTTAGAATCTCATTTTTGATATTCGAGTTGTAAATATTATTATTTAATATTTATGAGGTTATTATAAAGGTTAAATAAATTTTGGTCCTTTAATTTTGCTAAATTGATCGTTAATTAAGGTATAAGGACTAAACTGTAAATTTATCACAATAGATTTTTGAGTAACCAAGGGACCAATTGAGCAGTTGGACCTTCATTAAGACATATAGTGGTGGCAGACAACAAGCATCCATCAACTTTGTTAATTAGGATTAGTGTTAGTTAATTAAGTTAAATTAAATTAAATTAATTAAATGTTAAAACTAGGTATAAAAGATTAAAATTTAAAAGAAACAAAACATATTTTTATGCTCATATTTTTCTTCAACTAAAACCAAAAAGAAGAAAGTGTTTCAAAACTTCAAAACTTTTGGCTATAGATTGGTAAAGGTAATTAAGTCCTTTTCTTGTAATTTTTATGTTTTTGAGATCGTGGAGCTTGATTTAGCTAGCCCATGTACCAATTTGTAATTTTTTAAGTTTCTAAAAGTTTCCATTGATGAATTATTGATGAAATTTGTAACAGCCCAATTTTGGTGAAATCGGAACAGTGGTCTCGGGACCACAAATCCGAGTCGAAAAATATAATTTATTTTTATTTTATTATATGATCCATATTATACAAGAAATGTCATGTGAAAATTTTGATAAAAAAATTTTATCAATTAAGTGTCTAATTACGAGAAGGACTAAATCGCATAAAATGTGAAAGTTGAATTCTGGTAGCTATAAGGATTAAATAGCTATGGAATTCAAAAATTAAGGTCCTTATATGGGAATTAGACCATTAATAAAAAGTATGTATATATTTTTGGATGATTCATCCATGGAAAATAAGAAAAAAGCTAGGGACTAAATTAGAATTCCATTAAATTAGTTAATTAAAAAGATGAAAAGAAAATAAAATCATATTTTCTCTTCTTCCCAAAAATAACACATGGAAACCCTAGGAGAGAGAGAAGAAACTTTCATGGCCAAATTGGGTAAGTATTCAAGCCCCGTTTTTAGTAATTTTGATATTTTTGAAATCGGGATAACTTAATCTCTCTAATTGAAGGATTAATTTGAAAAGTTATCAAGGTATGAAAAATGGGTCATGGATGTATATGCTGGAAATTAGAAATTTATGACAGAAAATGAAAGATTGATGATAGATAAATAACTTTTACAAAGTGATTTTTCATGAAAACTTGATTTAGGGACTAAAATGAAAAATGATGAAAATCCATGGAAAATGCTAAAATTTTTGAAATGTATGTGCTATAAAAGTTGTATGTGTATTTCGGCTAGGCTTGGGTAGAGGGTCAGATTTCATGAATTTCATTTTCCGAGCCTAGGGACAAAAAGATAATTTATGAAAAGTTAGGGGCAAAATGGTAATTTTTCCTAGGATGTAAATTGAGTCCAATTAAATATGAGATGTGTGAAATTGACGTAAAATTTACTCGTATAGATCTGGATAGACCAAATTTTGAGTTAGAACGAGGAAAAAAAGGAAAATGTTGAATTAGTAGATGTTATACATGAACCTTTGTTGATGTAAGTTCGTGTAACTAAATTATGTTTATTTACATGCTTGTTTCAATTTTGATTATGTAAATTGTATAAATGTCATATATATATGAGAGGATTGCATATCCGATCAAGCCTGATAAATAAAAATTGTTCAAATTAATTGATAATGTCTGATAGATGTTAAAAGGGTAAACAATGGAAATGTTGCTTTTATGCTCGAAATGGATGTGGAATATTATCATATGAGTTATATGGATGTTAAAGATGTATGAAATGATCACATATCGGAAAATGCTTGGAAATTGTTAAATCCCATTTGAATAAATGAAAATTGATGGATAAATATAATTGCCTGAAATAAATGAGGTCCTACATTTGTTGCAGAATGGATTTAGCTCAGACAAGTAATCCTAATGACTTCATTACAGAAAAGATTTAGCCTAGACGGGTAATCCTAACATAAGTCCTCTCGAACATATGTTATGGATTGGATTTAGCCCGGACGGGTAATCCAGATCAAGCTCTTTAGAGCATATGACATAAAAAAGATTTAGCCTGGACTGGTAATCCTGTTGTATACATGTGTAGCTCGAGAGTGTACTCTCTGAAAATTGTACCTTAAGGGTACTATTGGACATGAAATGACGGATTCTAAATTGTACACCTTGAGTGTACTACTAGTGTATCCATCGATATTTCGAAGAAATTCAACGGGTAAAGTTCTGACAAGGGCAAAGATGAATTTAAAACAAAATGACATGGAATGATATACATGATACGGAAATATGACATGAAAAGAATATTACATGAAATGTAAGAAGATGATATTTCTATATGGAAATTACTTGATAAGAATGTTCATCCTTGATTATAGACCTGTACACCTTGTGTGACAGCCCTAAATTGACCCTAGTCGAAAAGTGGTTTCGGGACCGCTAAACCGAGTCACCGAAGTATTTGAATATGATATTTATTGTCTAAAATATGTGAATATGAATGTGTGAAAGTTTTAAGCTTCGATTTAGTCGATTGCATGTGAATTTAATTAATAGGACTTATGTGTGACACTTTTGAAATGTGATAGGTTAATCTATAAGGACCTATTAATGCATGTTGTATAAATGATGGGTTTGCATGTCAAATTACCCAAGTTTTAGATAGTGGCCGGCCATGCTATGGGGTAAAACATGTTATAAACATTTTGTGATAACCTGTTGTGTTAAGAATAATAAAATATGAGGGGAGTGGGAGGAGAAACCAAAGTTGTTTCATCCTTGCTCCCCCATTTTGCCGTAACTAGAAGAAAAAAAAAAGCTTCATCCTTTTTTATTCTTCTTGGCCGAATTGAAGAAAGAAAGAAGAGAAGGTTTCGGTCACTTTAAGCTTAAAGGAGGTTAGTAAGTTGTGTTAGATTTTTTTTAAATTTTCAGCATGTTTCTAGTTGATTAGCTAATTTCTTACATAACCCATGTCAAAATTTTGAAATCTTGGTGATGGTTTGAGCATTCGGTTTTAGTTTTAAAGGATGAGATTGGGTTATAGCCTTTATGTTTTAGGAAGAATTGTTGAAGAAAAGGGTTTAAGTTAGTCAAATTATAAATTTTAATGCTCATGGGTACAATGGCCAAACATAGATTTGTCTAATGAGTTGAACACATGCCGTGTGAGTGATTGAAATGATGAGGTATGAAAATGATTGAGTTTGAGTGCTTAATAAAAAGGATTGGATGTGAGTATGTGTGAGAATTTGAAAAGGGTAGGTCTTAGCAACTTCATGAAGTGTTCGGCCATGGTGCTAAAATGTTGTATTGTGTTTAAACTTAGAATTTTTGGTTATATGGTTAGTATAGGTATGGATGACCGAATATGAGAGCATGAATAGATGAAGAGTCTTGTAATTATAAAAAAAAAACAGTTGGTTAATTGATATGTGGTAAATGTTAAGTGTTAGATGAAATGGAAATGATATCATATTGGAATATGCATATTCGGCCACATGAATGAATACATTGATTGATGTTGTACGTTCGGCTATAGGTAAGCATATTGATGGCTTTATCTTGAATTAGATAATCGGCTAAAGGAGAACATTGGCTAATATGTTGAATTTGATTCATGATTTCATATATATATGACTCTAATGCCTAATATATATATGGGCTAAGTACCTTGAATTTCTCTTTGATGTTCGAAATGGTTAAATCAATTTATTTGTTAAATTAAGCTCAAGAGCAAAGGGGAACTAAATCCGATAAAGGAAAGGAAAAAGTAATTGAATAGCCGTTGAAGTCCTTCGACAACATCCGAGGTAAGTTTTTGAGTAATGAAACTTAGTTTATGATTTGATTAAGTCATGATATATAAGCATAACAAATAAACGGTGATATAATGATTCTACTTGAATTGTATATTGAGGTGATTAGTTTATACCTATGACGGGTAGCCGAATGTGTATAGAGATCATGTTATAAAGCAAATCAAAATCATGCTCTTTGAATGTGGCTATTGAGCCGAAAATGGTAATGGTTGATAAGCGTCTTGTGTTTGAATTCTAGTTATGATAATGAAATATGGATGTGTCATGATTTATTGGTATATGTGCTTGATTATTCGGATGATATCCAGGTTAAGTACCGAAGGCATTTATGCGAGTAGTTGCTATACCCGGGCTAAGTCCCGAAGGCATTTGTGCTAGTGACTATATCCGGGCTAAGTCCCGAAGGCATTCATGCTAGTGACTATATCCGGCTAAGACCAAGGCGGTTGTCTGTTGCTATATCCGCTAAATCTCAAGATACTTGGGTTTGGAAGCGAGCGATCTTGCTGTAATAATTTCAATTAATATGCTCATAAAATACAAACGATAAGGTATGTTTCAGATATGCATTGGAAAGGTAGATTCCTTTCAAATAGTACTCGCTCAATTGATTAACGAGCTTAGGCCTCTAGTTAGGTTTGATACCACTGTATGAATATATTGGTTGAAGCGTGAAGAAATTATGATTTTGAGAATGTGCATATATGAAATTATTCATTTAGTCATATGAACGCTATACTTTAGTCGTAAATAATTTCGTTACTCAAAATTTACTAAGCATTAAATGCTTATTCCGTTTCTTTAATTCTCTGTTTTATAGATTTTTGTTCGTCAGCTATTGGACTCGGGATTGTCGAAGTCAAAGTCGTCCACAATATCTAAGCCCTTTTGGTACTCTTTTAGTTAAACGTTGATAATGGCATGTATAGGACTAACCTTTGTTGTTAATCAAGTACCTTTGGTAATGTGTATATATTCGGATAGCCATGCGAAAATGGCTTAAATATTTTGAGCATAGTATTAAAATCATTTTGTATATATATGGTTATTGAGAGGTGTGGAAATGCTTGGCAATGATTAGCCATTGGAATGGTTAATCACGATCATATTTGGTGCTATGTATGTCAATGGCTAGTTGAATCATGGAAACTATGAAATAGGTGAAATTTACCTTAAAATAGATCTTGACATGAGAGTGATGTGAGTTTGAAAATTCACTAAAATAGTAGGAATGTAATTAAATAATTAATAAATTATGTAATCGAACCTTGATGAGTCTATTTTCATATGGAAGAAGCGAAATGACCATATGAGCCGTATTTTTTTGAGATGTTTAAGTTTTTGTGAAACAGGGCCAGAACGGTTACTAGATCCCCTGTTCTGACTTTGGAAATTTACCATAAATTAACCAGAAATAATTAGAAGTCATACTTTAGATGTACAGATTTATTTTTGAGTCTAGTTTCATTAGAAACAAACGGCATATGTATTGAAGCCCTGTACAAGGAGATATCTAAGTCGTAATGCATGAAGGTCAGAGTATTCAAACCCTAAAACAGGGGAGACTTTAACTAATAAAATGTACTAATTGGCCTGACCAAAAATTTTAGAAAAAAATCTGTAGATGGATATATGAGTCTAGTTTCAGGGAAAATTCACGGAATTAGTTTTCGAGTTTTGGAACTTGAGATATGATTTTTAAGGTGACAGTGACGCAGTTAGCCAGCTTGTCTGGAAATTTTAAAATGAACTGTGTAAATAAATGAATTAAGTTCGTTAACACCTCGTGTTGAACTCCGAAAACGGTCTCGGGTGCGGGGTGTTATAATTTTATTGGTATCAGAGCTACGGTTTAGTCAATTCTAGGACTACCGAAATACGTTCGGGTCTAGCTATAAATGTCATTGTGTGTCTATTTGATAGTGTGGTGATTTACGCGATTAAAAATGTGTTTGTATATAGTAATGGATCCCGATCCCAACCGAAGCGATAGTGATGATCTTGAGAGTGTAGCGCTTTGCTCAGCGCAAGGGACAATGGCCGGTGGACTCTCAACCTATTACTAGTAATCAGAATGATGAAGCTAGACAAGCTTTTTATAGCGTAATGAATGATTGGTTCAACCAATACATTCGAACTAATACACCTGTTCCACAACCCCCATTCCCGACCAATACAACCCCTGCATCTGCGATACCTCCAGTAACTGACCAGATAAGGTTAAATAAGCCCCAGTTGATGTAATCCAAAAACACGGGCTCTCAATTTAAGGCTACAGACAATGATGATGTTGAGCAAGTGAATTTTGGTTGGACAACACTATTCGGTACTTGATGAACTATCTTGCACACCCGATGAATGCCTTAAGTGTACTATCTCCTTGCTACGAGATTCTGCCTATTATTGGTGGAATACGTTGATTTCTGTTGTGCCCAGAGAGCAAGTAACTTGGGAGTTTTTCCAAACCGAGTTTCGAAAAAAGTATATCAGCCAGAGATTCATTGATCAAAAGCGGAAGAATTTCTTGAACTTAAACAAGGTTCCATGTCGGTTCATCGATTATGAGCGAAAGTTTGTAAGGCTTAGCCAGACGCCGAGAATGCATTTCCTCGAAGCCGTAATGTGCAAACGTTTCGAAGATGGAATGAACGAAGATATAAAACTGTGTGTTGGCATTTTAGAAATCAGAGAATTTGTGGTACTTGTCGAGCGAGCTTGCAAAGCCGAAGAGCTCAGTAAGGAGAAAAGAAAAGGCGATATGGGAGCAAAGGAGTTTCAGAAGAGATCTTGGGAAGCCCTTTCAACAATCATCAAAGAAATTTAGAGATGATTTAGGCGGTCTAAAGACACTTCGGGCTTTTCTAGACGAGATCGTGATCGACCCCAGTGAGTACACGAGTCACTTGGTTGCCGATGTTGGAAATGATCGTCGAGACGTAACAGTGCCGATTGTGGTAAATGGCATTCGGGAGTTGTAGATTCCATGACCGCTCTGTTATAAGTGCGGATCACCGACCACTTTATCAAGGATTGCCCGAGACTGTCTGAACCGAATGTAAATCAGAATGGGAAACCGGGTGCTACTACTGCTTGAGGTAGACCATCTAGAAATACGGGGAATGCTAGTGGCGGTTAGAGAGGATCTAGAGATGCTACAACCAGATCTGAGGCTCGTGCTCCTGCTAGAGCTTATGCTATCTGGCCAAGACGCCGAGGATGCTTCCTCGCCGGATGTTATTTCTGGTACTTTCACTCTCTTTGATATTAATGTGATTGCATTGATTGACCCTGGTTCTACTCATTCTTATATATGTGAGACTTTAGCATCTAGTAAGACTTTACCTGTTGAGTCTACTGAGTTCGTTATTAGAGTGTCAAATCCCTTGGGTCATTGTGTGCTTGTTGATAAGGTGTGTAAGAAATGTCCCCTAGTAATTCAAGGTTCCTGTTTTCCGGCGGACTTGATGTTTTTACCATTTCATGAATTTGATGTTATTCTCGGTTTGGATTGGTTGATCGTGCATGATGCGGTTGTGAATTGCAAAAGCAAGACTATTGATTTGAGGTGTGCAAATAATGAGATAATCCGAGTTGAGTCTACTGTCTTGAATGGATTGCCAACAATAATATCCTCGACGTTAGCTCAAAAATATGTGAGAAAGGGGTGTGAAGCGTATCTTGCATACATGCTTGATAATGAAAAATCAGGAAAGAAACTTGAATCGGTACCAGTGGTTTGTGAATATCCGGATGTTTTTCCCGAAGAATTACCGGGGTTAGCACCTGTTTGGGAGGTAGAGTTTGGCATCGAACTTGTACCCGGGACTACACCGATTTCGACAGCTCCATATCGTATGGCACCAACGAATTAAAAGAACCGAAAAATCGGTTGCAAGAGTTGACGGATAGAGGTTTTGCTCGGCGAAGTTTTTCACCTTGGGGTGCACCAAGATTGTTTGTGAAAAGAAGGACGGAACCATGAGGTTGTGCATCGACTATCGTCACCGAATAAAGTGACAATAAAGAATAAATATCCATTACCGCGTATTGATGATTTGTTTGATCAACTAAAGGAGCCTCGGTGTTTTCAAAGATAGATTTGAGATCGGGTTATTATTAGTTGCGAATTCGGGATTCGGATATACCCAAAACTGCTTTGAGCGAGATACGGTCACTACGAGTTCTTAGTGATGCCGTTTGGGCTCACTAATGCCCCAATGGTATTTATGGATTTGATGAATTGGATCTTGAACCGTTTTGGATCGGTTTGTAGTTGTGTTTATTGATGATATTTTGGTCTATTCGAGAAATGAAACCGATCATCTTTGAACACACAGGGTTAGTGTTGCGGGTTTTACGGGATAAGCGTTATATGCTAAGTTCAAGAAATGTGAGTTCGGTTGAGAGAAGTGAGCTTTTGGGACATGTGGTATCTGCATCGGTATTCGAGTTGATCCGAGCAAAATTTCAGCCATACTTAACTGGAAGCCCCAGAAATATTAATGAGATTCGAGCTTTTGGGACTTTTCGGTTACTACTGAGACGGTTTGTAAAGGGTTTTTCGATGATAGCCACACCAATGACGGCTTACTTGAGTAAAGATGTTAAGTTTGAATGGATGAAAAATGTCGAAAAGTTTCGATCAACTAAAACTTACTTGATCAAGCTCCAAAGCTAGTGCGACTGAATCAAGCAAAGAGTTTGTCATTTACAGTGACGCATCCTTACTTGGGTTGGGTTGTGTATTGATGAAAGAAGGTCGAGTTGTAGCTTATGTGTCGAGACAATTGAAGCCACATGAGAAAAATTATCCAACCCATGATCTCGAACTAGCTGCCATCGTATTTGTTTTGAAAATATGGCGACATTACTTATATGGTGAGAAGTGTCATGTGTATTCGGATCACAAAAGTCTCAAATATTTGATGACTCAAAGAGACTTGAATCTGCGACAAAGATGTTGGCTCGAGTTGTAAAAAGATTATGAGCTTGTCATTGACTATCACCCGGGAAAGGCTAATGTGGTTGCGGATGCTTTAAGTCGAAATAAATCCTTGCTTGCTTTACGACGATGAATGTACACCTGTCTGTTCTATCCGACAATGTGTTAGTAGCAGAATTAAAGGCCAAACCGTTGTTGATTCACCAAATTCGTGAAGCTCAGAAAGTCGATGATGAATTGGTTGCAAAACGAGCTGAATGCGTTTCGAATATGGAATCAGAGTTCCAAATTGATGATGACGATTATTTGAGGTTCAGAAGTCGTTTGTGTGTTCCAAGAAATTCAAAACTTATTTCGATGATTCTAAACGAAGCTCATTGTAGCCGAATGTCAATTCACTCGGGGAGTACGAAAATGTACAACGATCTGGGACGTCAGTTTTGGTGGCATGGTATGAAACGAGACATTTTCGATTTTGTTTCGAGGTGTTTAATATGTCAACAAGTGAAAGCGGAACATCAAGTGCCTACAGGTTTACTTCAGCCGATCATGATACATGAATGGAAATGGGATCGAGTCACGATGGATTTTGTATCTGGGTTGCCATTGTCGGCAAGTAAGAAAGATACGATTTGGGTTGTTGTTGATAGACTGACTAAGTCGACTCATTTTATTCCGTGACGCACGGATTATTCAACGGATAAACTAGCTGAATTGTATGTCTCTCGATTGTAAGATTACACGGGTACCTATTTCTATTGTGTCGGATAGAGATCCGAGGTTCACCTCGCGATTTTGGAAGAAATTGCAAGAAGCTTTGGGTACCAAGTTGCATTTTAGCACCGCTTTTCATCCACAAACTAATGGTCAATCCGAGCGGATAATTCAGATACTTGAGGATATGTTGAGATGTTGCATCCTTGAGTTTAGTGGTTCATGGGAGCGGTATTTACCTTTGATTGAATTCGCTTACAACAATAGTTTTCAATCAAGTACTAAGATGGCGCCTTACGAGGCTTTGTACGGTCATAAATGCCGTACACCATTGTTTTGGACCGAGCTCGGTGAAAGTAAAATTTTCAGAGTTGATTTGATTAAAGATGCTGAGCAAAAAGTAAAAATAATTCGTGAAAGTCCGGCAAGATCGATCGCCGGAAGTCGACGCGATTTAAAACGAAGAGATATTGAGTATCGTGGGAGACAAAGTGTTTCTTAAAGTTTCACCTTGGAAAAAGATACTCAGATTTGGCCGTAAGGGCAAACTGAGTCCGAGGTTCATAGGGCCATATGAAATATCCGAACGAGTTGGCCCAGTGGCATATAGATTGATTTTACCCCCTGACCTCGAGAAGATTCACAATGTTTTTCATGTCTCAATGCTTCGACGTTACAAATCTGATCCTTCGCACATAATAAATCCCTCCGAGGTTGAAATTCAAACCGATATGAGTTATGAAGAAGAACCGATTCACATCCTAGCTCGTGAAGTGAAAGAGTTGCGAAACAAGAGGGTTCCGTTAGTAAAGGTGTTATGGCTCAAACACGAGATCGAAGAAGCTACTTGGGAAACCGAGAACTCTATGAAAGAACGATACCCAAACCTATTTACGGTAAGATTTTCGGGGACGAAAATTTCTTAAGTGGGGGAGAGTTGTGACAGCCCTAAATTGACCCTAGTCGGAAAGTGGTTTCGGGACCGCTAAACCGAGTCATCGAAGTATTTGAATATGATATTTATTGTCTAAAATATGTGAATATGAATGTGTGAAAGTTTTAAGCTTCGATTTAGTCGATTGCATGTGAATTTAATTAATAGGACTTATGTGTGACACATTTGAAATGTGATAGGTTAATCTATAAGGACCTATTAATGCATGTTGTATAAATGATGGGTTTACATGTCAAATTACCCAAGTTTTAGATAGTGGCCGGCCATGCTATGGGGTAAAACATATTATAAACATTTTGTGATAACATGTTGTGTTAAGAATAATAAAATATGAGGGGAGTGAGAGGAGAAACCAAAGTTGTTTCATCCTTGCTCCCCCATTTTGCCGTAACTAGAAGAAAAAAAAAAGCTTCATCCTTTTTGATTCTTCTTGGCCGAATTGAAGAAAGAAAGAAGAGAAGGTTTCTGTCACTTTAAGCTTAAGGGAGGTTAGTAAGTTGTGTTAGATTTTTTTTTTTAAATTTTAAGCTTGTTTCTAGTTGATTAGCTAATTTCTTACATAACCCATGTCAAAATTTTGAAATCTTGGTGATGGTTTGAGCATTCGGTTTTAGTTATTAAAGGATGAGATTGGGTTATAGCTTTTATGTTTTAGGAAGAATTGTTGAAGAAAAGGGTTTAAGTTAGTCAAATTATAAATTTTAATGCTCATGGGTACAATGGCCAAACATAGATTTGTCTAATGAGTTGAACACATGCCGTGTGAGTGATTGAAATGATGAGGTATGAAAATGATTGAGTTTGAGTGCTTAATAAAAAGGATTGGATGTGAGTATGTGTGAGAATTTGAAAAGGGTAGGTCTTAGCAACTTCATGAAGTGTTCGACCATGGTGCTAAAATGTTGTATTGTGTTTAAACTTAGAATTTTTGGTTATATGGTTAGTATAGGTATGGATGACCGAATATGAGAGCATGAATAGATGAAGAGTCTTGTAATTATAAAAAAAAAAAGTTGGTTAATTGATATGTGGTAAATGTTAAGTGTTAGATGAAATGGAAATGATATCATATTGGAATATGCATATTCGCCACATGAATGAATACATAGATTGATGTTGTATGCGTTCGCTATAGGTAAGCATATTGATGGCTTTATCTTGACTTAGATAATCGGCTAAAGGAGAACATTGGCTAATAAGTTGAATTTGATTCATGATTTCATATATATATGACTCTAATGCCTAATATATATGGGCTAAGTACCTTGAATTTCTCTTTGATGTTCGAAATGATTAAATCAATTTATTTGTTAAATTAAGCTCAAGAGCAAAGGGAACTAAATCCGATAAAGGAAAGGAAAAGTAATTGAATAGCCGTTGAAGTCGTTCGACAACATCCGAGGTAAGTTTTTGAGTAATGAAACTTAGTTTATGATTTGATTAAGTCATGATATATAAGCATAACAAATAAACGGTGATATAATGATTCTACTTGAATTGTATATTGAGGTGATTAGTTTATACCTATGACGGTAGCCGAATGTGTATAGAGATCATGTTATAAAGCAAATCAAAATCATGCTCTTTGTATGTGGCTATTGAGCGAAAATGGTAATGGTTGATAAGCGTCTTGTGTTTGAATTCTAGTTATGATAATGAAATATGGATGTGTCATGATTTATTGGTATATGTGCTTGATTATTCGGATGATATCCGGCTAAGTCCCAAGGCATTTGTGCTAGTGACTATATCCTGCTAAGTCCCGAAGGTATTCATGCTAGTGACTATATCTGGCTAAGACCAAGGCATTTGTGCGAGCTGCTATATCCGCTAAATCTCAAGATACTTGGGTTTGGAAGCGGCGATCTTGCTGTAATAATTTCAATTAATACGCTCATAAAATACAAACGATAAGGTATGTTTCAGATATGCATCGGAAAGGTTGATTCCTTTCAAATAGTACTCGCTCAATTGATTAACGAGCTTCCACCTCTAGTTAGGTTTGATACCCGTGTATGAATATATTGGTTGAAGCGTGAAGAAATTATGATTTTGAGAATGTGCATATATGAAATTATTCATTTAGTCATATGAACGCTATACTTTAGTCGTAAATAATTTCGTTACTCAAAACTTACTAAGCATTAAATGCTTATTCCGTTTCTTTAATTCTCTGTTTTATAGATTTTTGTTCGTCAACTATCGGACTCGGGATTGTCGAAGTCGAAGTCGTCCATACTATCTAAGCCCTTTTGGTACTCTTTTAGTTAAATGTTGATAATGGCATGTATAGGACTAACCTTTGTTGTTAATCAAGTACCTTTGGTAATGTGTATATATTCGAATAGCCATGCGAAAATGGCTTAAATATTTTGAGTATAGTATTAAAATCATTTTGTATATATATGGTTATTGAGAGGTGTGGAAATGCTTGACAATGATTAGCCATTGGAATGGTTAATCACGATCATATTTGGTGCTATGTATGTCAATGGCTAGTTGAATCATGGAAACTATGAAATAGGTGAAATTTACCTTAAAATAGATGCTGACAGCAGCAGTGATGTGAGTTTAAAAATTCACTAAAAATAGTAGGAATGTAATTAAATAATTAATAAATTATGTAATTGACCCTTGATGAGTCTATTTTCATATGGAAGAAGAGAAATGACCATATGAGCCGTATTTTTTTGAGATGTTTAAGTTTTCGTGAAACAGGGCCAGAACGGTTACTGGATCCCCTGTTCTGACTTTGGAAATTTACCATAAATTAACCAGAAATAATTAGAAGTCATGATTTATATGTACAGATTCCTTTTTGAGTCTAGTTTCATTAGAAACAAACGGAATATGTATTGAAGCCCTGTACAGGGATATATCTAAGTCGTAATGCATGAAGGTCAGAGTAGTCGAACCCTGAAACAGGGGAGACTTTAACTAATAAACTGTACTAATTGGCTTGACCAAAAATTCTAGAAAAAAATATGTAGATGGATATATGAGTCTAGTTTCAGGGAAAATTCACGGAATCAGTTTTCAAGTTTTGGAACTCGAGATATGATTTTTAAGGTGACAGTGATGCAGTTAGCCAGCTTGTCTGGAAATTTTAAAATGAACTGTGTAAATAAATGAATTAAGTTCGTTAACACCTCGTGTTCGACTTCGGCAACGGTCTCGGGTGCGGGGCGTTACACCTTGAATGTACTACTACTTGTGTGACCTTAATGCTCGAATAAAATGAGTAAAATCCTGACATGAAATGATCTAAACTCGAAACGAACTACTATGAAGCTATACTTGTAATAATAAGAAATGGTCTATACATGTTAAATGAATGCATGTTGTGAAAAGCATATGTGCATGAGAACTTGATTATTGTTGAACCCATACATTTCTTGATGTTACTATGGAGTATATGACTAACAAGGGCAACGAGGATATGTGTTGGTCTTGAGATCAGAGTGGTTAAATATGCCTTACTTAGTTACCTCAAATAGGGTGAATGGTAAGTTAAGTACCATGTTATACAAACTTACTAAGCTTTTTATGCTTACTCTGTTTTAATTTTCCCCTATTTTAGAGTAAATCAGAAGCTCGTTGGATTGGAAGCTTGGCGAAGATCACTCACACTATCCATCGGCCTATGTCGGTGTATATATGGTAAATTAATTATGGTTGTAATGGCATGTATAGGTTATGTCGGCCATATTGACATGAAAATGTAAATGATTATTGTAATCTAGCCATTGGAATGGCTAGTGATGATTATGTTTTGGTACATGTATATATGAATTTATGTTCATGTTATGGTGATAACATAGGTACTATATATTGTTTGATTAAGAAAGGGGAAACAAGTGTGCTTATTTTAGAGTAAGATTGTAAACATGAATACTTGTGATGATATATCATGTTGGTAGAGTTTGCTTATCTTGAATGCTTGAAATGGTTGGTATTTGTATTTGTGATGCAGGTCATGGGTGAAATTTTGGGTGAGAAATAAAGCTAGAAATGGCTTTATTTTGTCCACATGGGCAGATACACGGGCGTGTATTTAGACCGTCTATGACACACGGCCTGGTAACACGGGCATGTTGTTAGGCCATGTGTCCCTTGCACCTTATTTTTAAGAAACAGAATGCTCAAAATTGAGCACAGGGTGTGAGTCTCAGCTGTATGAAACCTGCATCTAATTTTGAATTGAATTAATTAAGCACACGGCTTAGCACATGGGCATGTGGCATGGCCGTGTGTGCAAGTCAGAGAGTTATACGGGGTCGAACATAACCTCTAGCACGAGCGTCTCCCAAGTTCACACGGGCGTGTGAGCCCTGCACCTTGGAAAAATTTTGAAAAGTCGCAAAAAATTCTTAAATGTTCCAATTAAGTCCCGACTCGATTCTAATGCTCTTATTGGACCTCGAGGGTCCATGCAAGGGACGTTATGAATGATTTCAGAATTTGAATAGTAACTTGCACGATTTATCTGTAAATGTTTCTGAAAGTTTCGGTAATACTCCAAAACCCTGTTCCGACGACGGATACGGGTTAGGGGTGTTACAAAATTGGTGTTCAATGGTTAGATTTTAAGCTTAGATGTGAAAAATGACTAGATTGTAAAGTGAATTGCTAGTTCTTGTACATAAGGACTAAAGTGTTTAAATTTCAAAATTGATGTGAAAATTATGTAATTATAAATATTAAAGGTCATATAAGGATGTAATTGAGATTGGTTTCGAAATCAAAACTCAAGTTTGAAAGATATTGCAAATTTGGCTTTAAGGACTAAATTGAATAAAGTGCAAAATTTTAGGGGCATTTGAAAAATGAAAATTGAACTAATTCATACTTATAATAAGATTTTATAAAATTTTGAAATTGATGAATTGAATTGAATAATTGTATAAATCGAAAATTGGAACAAATCGAAAATAATCGAGGAAAAGATAAAATTGTTGAATAGTTCTTGAAGTTCCAACTTGCTGATTTTTTTAGGTAAGTTCATATGATATAAATTTTATTTAATTTTTTATATATTTGAATTATGATTTTGTGTATGTTTGATAGTAATTTGAATTGTTTGCAATTTGGTACAAAAGGTGATATATGGACTAAATCGTTAAGAAATGATAAATTGATTGATAAATTGAATTTGATGAATTACAACTTGAGATTGATTCATTGAATTGAATTGGTATGTAAATATTGTATTTTTGAGATAGAGGACTAAATTGAATAGAATTGAAAATAGTGAAATTTGATGAAATTATGGAATTAACTATGAATTGGACTGAAATTGAATTTTTTTATGATGAATTGATGATTTGAATAATGAATTTTGTTGATGAGATGCGAATTGAACAAAATGATGATTGAAAAAATTGTTACATTATTAACTATTCGGGTAGAGTCGGATATAGTTGGCATGCCATATGATAGATCAAGTATAGGTTACTTCGACTACATGTTGATGAGCTTTGGGCACAACTTATACTTTAGTTATACCGATGAGCGTTGAGCGTAATATTTTTACTTTGGATTTTCTAATGAGGCACTAAGTGCTTGTAACATCCCGTTTTTAGTGAAATTAGAACAGTGGTTTTCAGACAACAAATTTGATGAGTAAATATTTATTTTATTATTATTATTTTAATGTCTATGGTATGTTAGTAAGGTCATATAAAAATTTCGTTAAGAAATTTTGACGTTTGCATACTTAATCAAGTGAAAAGGACTAAATTGTAAAAGGTGCAAAAGTAGAGTTCTATTAGTTAAAGGTATCAATTAGCTATAGAACTTTAAAGTGGAATGACTTAGATGGTAATTAGACCATTAATGAGGTTAGCGGATGTATATGGCTATATATAAATAAAATTTTGGTGTTAAATAAATGTTAAATATGTAAATAAGTAAATAAGGTTAAAATGATTAAAACTAAAATATTTCTTAATTTTACTCATATTCTTCCACTGAAAAATAAAAGAGAAAACACCATGGGAGTATGCTAGGTTCGGCTAAGCTTAATTCTACTTGCATGGTATGCAATTTTGTCCCGTTTTTAATGATTTCTATGTTTTTGAAGTCGTTGTTGCTTAATCTAGCTAGCACAGGGACTAATTTGCAAAATTTTTAAAGGTTTAGGGTTTTATCATGAATATTTTTCATGAGTTTTGAATTTTAATGGAAGATATGAATCTTTGTTGTTAAATAAACAAGTTTTGTAAAGTGATTTTTGATAAAAATATCATTTAGGGACTTGTTTGTAAAAGTAGTAAAGTACCATGGTAAATTTGTGAAATACTAATTTGTATAGATTGATAGAAGTCCTTAGTGAATTCAGCTAACATGAAATGTGGATGAAATTGCTTAAATCTCAATTTACGAGCTTAAAGACTAAATTGCAAAGAAGTTAAATACTAGGGGTTAAGTGTAATTTAGCAAAAGTATGAATTTTAGATCGAATTGAATAGTATGAATATTAAATGGATTGAATTTGCTTATTTAGATCAAGGTAAACCTCATACGGATCTAGATCGAGGAAAAGCTAAAACCTTATATTAGTTGATCTTGTTTCGACATTTGTGTTATCGAGGTAAGTTCGTGTGTTTAAATAACGTTTCAATGTTATTTTGATATATATGTTATTGTGCCAATTATCAAGTAAAGAAATGATGGACATCTAATAATGTTGCGACGACTATCGAGCCCTGTTTGAACCTTAGGAATATATAGGAAACAAATGACATGTCATTAGGGTTACCATGTTTCAGGTGCTGGTCCTGAATGTCCTATCGATGGTTGAGGTCCGATGTTTATTGCGGATACTCATCAACTTGTGGCATGTGACATATCGAATTAGGGCCTAGTCAGAATAGTAGTTTTGAGACCATAAATCTGAGAAAGAAATAATTATTTTATGATTTCTATGAGGTCTATAATATGAATGCATGCTTATGTGAAAGTTTCATGAAGAAATTCTATGCATAAAATGTCTAATTGAATTTTAGGGAACAAATTGACTAAAATGCAAAACTTGCATTCTAGAAGCTTTAAGCATGAAATTGCTTTAGATTATGAATTAAAGGGTCCTAATTAGAAATTTGACCAATTTCCATAATTTTGGACAAAAATGGACATGCATAGGAAAAATTTGAAAGAAAAACCCTAAGGGCATTTCGGTCATTTGGTAATTAAATGAAATAAAAAGGGAAAAATCAAGTGAAAATGTTGTCTATATCTTCCTCCATAGCTGCCAAAATTTGTGGAGAACCATAACTAGGGTTTTCAAACGTTTCAAGTTTAGAAGTAGGTCCGTTCTATCCCCGTTTTTAATGTTCTTTACATTTTTGAAATCTTTGTAACATGATTTGCCCGTTTCTAACCATATTTTAAGCTAGGGTTCATGTTGAAATTTTGACCCAAGCATGAGAAGTTTGTGTTTTGATGTTTAATGGAAGAATATGATAGTTTGATATGTGTTCAAATCTTTTACTGGGTGATTTTACATGAAAACACTTTAAAGGGACCATTTTGTAAAAGATGTAAAATATGTGATAAAAATCTAATTTTTGATGAAAATATGGGATGTTATGAGTACAAGGAAAACTCGGCTAGGCTTGGGTAATAAGGAAAATGCATGCATTTCATTTTACTAGCCTAGGGACTAAAACATAAATAAGTAAAAAGTTAGGGGTAAAAAGGTAATTTTACCAAGGCATGAATTATGGATTGATTTGAATAATGTGATTAATAAACAAGTTAAATTTGACGTTATAGATCAAGAAAAAGTGAACCGGGTCTTGATCGAGGGAAGAATAAAGTATACAACGATTAGGCTCAATTATCATCATTTTGTACCGAGGTAAGTACATATGCAAATAATGTGGTGTTGTAGCATGTTTTTAATGTTTTGATATTATGTGATAAATGTTTTCTTATTATTATGAGTTATATGCTTATTGGTTGTTATGAAAGCATAAATAATATTATGGCCGTTACATAAGGCATCACACGCAAGTACGACAAAGTATGCCCTGTGCAGGTGAGGAAAATCCCGTTTGAACCTTAGGAATTGTTTAGGATACAAGTGACATGTCATTAGGAATTAAGAAGTCCGAGCTCGTTGAGTGGTCCGAGTTCATTATGGATACGAGCATCCGAGCTTGTTGAGTGGTCCGAGTTCATAATGGATGCGGTACATATGATTGAGTTTAGGGAAATGGTCTTGTGTCTCCTACCGGTGGCTCGGTAATCCTTGAGTGGTCAGATACCTGACAGATTTTGTGAGCAGCCCGTATAGTTACAGCTTGATCGATAGCTTATATGAGCAAGCCCGTGAGTAGCTCCGTTACGAGCATTGCATGATATGAGGTAGCTTCGGCTACGTATGTTTATGTGGCACTTATGTGCAAGTTTCCGCATATCCAATAGTATTCTGAGTGTTCAACGGGTAATACAATGAATGTGATGAAAGTCCCAAGGAGGGCAGAGTAATGCCTTGGTAAATAATGATTTGTGATGAGCAAGTATATATGTACATATGATAAATAAACCAAAAGGTTTGAATGATGAATAATCTTTATGTATATGTTATTACGTCTTTGTATGTTGATTGCTTACTGTCATTGCATATTATTTGCATGTGGACCTACTAAGCTTTAATGCTTACCCCCTTTTTCTTTTCCATCCTTTGTAGTTCCACCAAGCTAGCTCGGGGATCGGAAGCTGTCGGAGTATTCGATCACACTATCAAAAGATTATTGGGTATAGTGAAATTGTTATTTTGAGTATGGCATGTATAGGGAACTTGGTTATTTTGTGATATGTTTCATACTATTTGGCCAAATTGTGAAGGCCTATGATGATGATGATTCATTTTGTAATGGCCAGGTGATATGGCTTATATTTGATTATTGGGTTGTGATCTAATTACCCATGCATGTAAGTGTTAGTGCCTTGATGATGTGATATGTTATTGCTTGGTGAATGTATGCTAAAGTATGGACTAGATGCTAAAAGATAAGGGATAACATAATGGCTTAAAATGACTATAGACATGAGTGCATAATTTGAAGTTATGGTATCAAGTTTGATAATGCATGAAATTGGTGTGGAATGCTTCTAAATGGTGTAACAAAATAAATGTGTAATAGGATGACATTATGAAGATGTGAGAGTGCTACGGTGTTGAATATTTGAGTGTCTAAATATGTCATGTTGCATGCTATGAAATATGTTTGAATGTATGAATGATTGTGGGTGACAATTGGCTAGGAGAATAGCATTTAAATTGTCCACACAGGAAACACAGGGGCATGGGCGTGTTGAATGGCTGTGTGTCCTCTGCACCCTAATTTTGCAAGTCAGTATGCTCAATTGTAAACACACGGGCTAAGACACGGGCTTGTGTCTTGGCCGTGTGAGGGACACGGCCTACCCACATGGGCGTGTACTCTGGCTGTGTGAAGTCTGCACCTTTTTATGAAAAATTCATTTAATTTTAATTGACCACATGGTCTGACCACACGGCCGTGTGATATGGCTGTGTGACACTAAATTGATGCTAACGTCATAGTCAGAGAGTTACACAGCCGGAGAACAAGGGCGTGTTGAGAGCACACAGGCGTGTCCCCTGTCTCACACGGGCGTGTGGCTCTATATTAGGGAAATTTCCTAAACCTTTTTAAAAGTTCCTGATTTAGTCTTGATCCTCTTCCGATGGATGTTTTGGGCCTCGTAAGCCATATTAGGGACAAATTGTGTATGTATGAATGAAGTTGTTTTAAAGAAAAAAATTATAGCCCGACCTTTTGCATGAAGGACTATGTATGTGTTCGGTAATACCTCGTATCCTACCTCAACCCGCACCTGTGATGCCTCAACGTGTGGATTTCATGAGATTTGCTAGAACACCTGTTGATAAAATTCGAAAATAAGGTGCTGAGGAATTTAGGGCAAATGCCTATGATGACTCTTAGAAAGTAGAGTTCTGGTTAGAGAACTCGATACGTGTAAACTATCCTGTACACCCGATGGGTGCCTAAAATGTGCTATATCTTTGCTGAGAGATGCGACATATCACTGATGGAGAACGCTGATATCTGTGGTACCACCGGAGAGGGTTACTTGAGAATTATTTCAAGAGGAATTCCAAAAGAAATACATTAACGAACGGTTCATCGATCAGAAGCGTAAGGAATTTCTAGATTTGAAACAGGGTCATATGACAGTTAGTGAATATGAGAGAGAATTTGTCAGACTCAGCAAATATGCTTGGAAGTGTGTATCCACCGAGGCTAAGATGTGCAAAATATTTGAAGATAAACTTAACGAGGATATTAAGACATTAGTGGGTATTTTTGAGTTGAAAGAATTTGTGGTACTCGTTGGGCAGGCTTGTAAAGCCAAAGAATTGATCAGAGAAAAGAAGAAAGCCAAGTCTGAGGCTAGAGACACAAGAAAGAGATACCAGAGTAAGTCGCTGCCATCTCAGTCTAAGAAACCTAGAGAGATGTTCTCCCTTTTAAATGTGTCGGCTAGACACTCATACGGGAATCGTAGAAAGCAAAATTCAGTTTTTAGATCTCAGGCTACGTCCGTGGCAAGTGTGGGTAACGTTAAACATTCCAAGGCTGAATGCCAGCAATGTGGTAGATGTCATTCTAGAAACTATAGGGTAAGTGAAGGATTTTGTTTTAGATGTGGTTCTCTAAACCATTTTATTAAGAATTGTTTTAAGACGATGGAGAAAGAAAGATTTCAGAGTCTAAGACCGAGTGGCGCAGCTTCTAGGGGAAGACCCTCGAGAAATATTGGGAATGGGTCTGGTAGTAAGAATGTGACATGAGCTACAACTGTGAGATCTAAAGATAAGGCTCTGGCTAGATCCTAAGCCATACGCATGCGTGAAGATGCAACTTCTCCTAATGTGATCACTGGTAATTTTTCTCTCTATGATACTAATGTTATTGCTCTGATAGACCGTGGTTCTACTCACTCGTATGTGTGTATGAAATTGGCATCTAGCATGAATATACTTGTCGAGTCTACAGAATTTATGAAAGGTGTCAAACCCTTAGGAAAGAATGTGATAGTTGATAAAGTATGTAAGAAATGCCCTTTGATGGTTAAAGGCCATTGTTTTCCGGCCGACTTGATGTTATTACCTTTTGATGAATTTGATGTCATACTGAGTATGGATTAGTTAACACTACATGATGCTATAGTGAATTGTAGACAAAAAGTTATGAAATTGAAATGTGAAAACGGTGAGATTTTTTGGGTTGAATCAGATGATACAAATAAGTCGCCAATGGTAATTTCTTCAATGACTGCTCAGAGATGTATGAGAAAAGGGTATGAAGCTTATTTGGCATAATCCGAATTGAAAATCGAATCAGTGTCAGTTGTATGCGAGTATGCGGATGTATTCCTGGAGGAATTGCCAAGTTTGCCTCCAATTAGAGAAGTTGAATTTAGTATTGAGCTAATGCCAGGGATGACACCTATATCTATTACTCCGTATAGGATGGCCCTGACTGAGCTGAAAGAATTGAAGTTACAGTTGCAAGAGTTGATTGACAAAGGTTTTGCGAGACCAAGCTTTTCGTCGTGGGGTGCTCCCGTATTATTCGTGAAAAAGAAGGACGGTTCTATGAGATTATGTATTGAATACTGACAACTCAATAAGGTGAAAATAAAAAATAAGTATCCTCCTCCATAACTTGTTTGACCAGCTAAAAGGAGCGACATGGTTCTCTAAGATAGACTTGATGTCTGGATATTACCAGTTACGAGTTAAAGAGTCTGATATGCCTAAGACTGTCTTTAGAATGATGTATGGCCACTACAAGTTTCTTGTTATGCCATTTGGATTAACGAATGCTCCTGTCGTGTTTATGGATTTAATGAACTGAATTTTTCAACCATATTTGGATAAATTTGTTGTGGTGTTTATCGATGATATTCTGATTTATTCGAGAGATGAGGTAGAGTATACCGAACACTTGAGAATTGTTTTGCAGACTTTGAGGGATAAACAGTTATATCCCAAGTTTAGTAAAAGTGAGTTTTGGCTTCAAGAGGTTGGATTTTTAGGCCACATTGTTTCAGGAGATGGTATACAAGTTGATCCTAGTAAGATTTTTGCATTGTTGAGTGGAAACCGCCAAGGAATGTAAATGAAGTTAGAAGCTTTTTGGGTTTGGCTGGATACTACAAGCGATTTGTGAAAGGATTTTCGATAATTGCCACTCCAATGATGAGGTTGTTACGAAGGGATGTTAAGTTCAAATAAACAGAGAAGTACCAATAGAGTTTTGAGAAACTGAAAGTGTTATTAACCGAGGCACCAGTGTTAGTGCAACCAGAATCAGGGAAAGACTTTGTGATTCACAGTGATCCATCCTTGAATGGACTAGGTTGTGTGCTTATGCAAGAAGGCGAGGTAGTAGCTTACGCTTTGAGACAACTGAAGCCCCATGAGAAAAACTATCCTACGCACGATCTAGAGTTAGCTACCATTGTATTTGCTTTGAAGATTTGGCGACATTACCTATTCAGAAAGAAATGCCACGTCTATACAGATCATAAAAGTCTTAAGTATCTGATGACCCAAAAGGACTTGAATTTGAGGCAACGAAGATGGCTTGAATTGTTAAAAGACTATGAGCTTGTGATTGATTATCACCCCGGTAAGGCAAATGTGGTTGCCAATGCCCTGAGTTGAAAGTATTTTTTTGTTTTGAGAACAATGTGACACCCCGAATGTGACCCTAGTCGGAGAGTGGTTTCGGGACCACGAAACCGAGTCACAAGAATAATTAAGTGTTATATTCCGTACTTATTGTATGTGGAATTGGTATGCGTAAATATTTCGTGTCTCGATTTTTATTAATTAGGTGCTAAATTATAAGAAAGGACTTAGTAGTGAACTTTGAAAGTACGATAGGGAAATAGGTGATGACTAATTAAAGCATGCATGCAAAATAATGGACTTGCATGTCAAATTCCCCTTTCTACAAGTAATGGCCGCCATGACAAAGAATATGGGTCAAACATGTCATGAAACATGTTTTGTTGGGCATTAGGGAGAAATAGTAAACAAATAAGCATGGGTAAGAAAAGAATGAAAAAAAAAAATGTGTGTGAGAGAGTGGCATACCCCATTGCCGTGAGTTGTAGAGAAGGAAAGAAAAAATTTTGTTCATCCTTTCTTTGAGCCAAAACTAAGGAAGAAGGAGGATTTTGCTTCATGCTTGGTTTGGAAGAGATCTAGAAGGAGATTTGGCTAAGTTTGCATCAAGATTAAGGTATGTATGAGGTTGTGTTGGGAGTTTCATGCATGTTTTGGTTGCTAACTTGATGTGCATGTTAGCCATGGCTCAAATCTTTGGTATGCCATGGAAATGGTATTTGGCCAAAGTTGTTATAGTGATAAAGCCATTGCATGCTAAGTGTGAAGCTTGATGATGATGCATGCAATGATGGATTTTCTACTCATGAGTAAGATTTTGAGTTTTCTTTTGTTTTATCATGATTAAAGTTGAAAAGGAGCATGATTGTCATACTTGGCCATGATGCATTCTTGAGCATGATTCATGCTTCTTGCATGTTAGTTAAAAGTTTGTGTTTTGGATGGCTATGGACACCTTGAAAATTCGCCATGCTCATATATGCATATATATGATTGCACATTATGTTTGGTTATGAACTAAGTGATGAATATATTGATTTAAAGAAGAAAATGTGGAAGAATGCTTGTGAAATTGCAAGCACAATTCGCCTAGCACACATATAAGTGCTTGATGCTATATTATAAGTTTTGGGCCACAATGTGCAAAGCATAAATTAGTAGATTGCATGCTGTTTTTGTGAGGTATTAAGTGCAAAATTGACCTCAACATGTACATGAATATTCGCCTTGGGTAGCCTATTGAAGGCCTTAGCATTTCCTTGATGCTCAAATAAATTGTATTGAATTGCTTGATGTAGTATAAAATGTGCATGACCATTGTGTATTCAAGCTAAAGAGTGGCCATATGACCATTTAAAATCATTGTCATATTCGCCATAAGCAAGCACAATGAGGTTTTAATAAATTGAATTTGTTCAATTAGCTCAAGAGCTAAGAGGGCCACAATTGGACAAGGGAAGGAAAAGGTGATCGAATAGCCGAAAAAGCCGCTCGACAACATCCGAGGTAAGTCCTCAAGAAGTGACCTTACTTGAATTATGTGAGATGAAATATGGATGTGTATGATTATTGATTATGTGTGTATGAGTATTTGAATTCCACCCGGCTAAGTCCCAAGGCGAATATGCTAATGATATTAATTGTGTTTGAGCCTTAGTAACTAAAAATGAAATATGTATGTCCAATGATTATTGATGTATGTGTGCATGAGAAATTGAATGATATCCGGGCTAAGCCCAAGACAATTATGCTGAAATTATATCCGGTTAAGACCAAGGCAATTGTGCTAGTGGTTATATCCGGCTAAGGCCCAAGGCATTCGTATGAAGTTATTCTATCCGGCTAAGACCAAGGCATTTGTGCACGTGATCATATCCGGTTATATTCAAGAATCTTGGGCTGGAGGTGAGTGTTGGTTGCTGAAATGAATTTAATTAGTACACTCGGACAGCCCAAAGGATAAGGTACGTTATATGTGCATTGGAAAGTCGACGTGTTTGAGCAACATTCGCTCAATCGACTAATGAATTTCAGTTATTGAATTGATTGATGCTTTGCGAACTTATACAATGATGAAGTATGAAGTAAGAATGTGTATTAATGAAATGATGCATTTGGCTATGTGAATGTATTGCTGTAAATTATAATTCATTATATTCCTTGAGACTTACTAAGCATAAAAATGCTTACCCGTTGCTTTGGCTCTTAGTTTTCTAGATTTCGCCGAGGCAATCGGATTTGGGATCGTTGAAGTCAAGTCATCCACACTATCAAGCCTCCATTTTGGTATAAATTTTGGTTGAACTTGAGATGGCATGTATAGGACTACCTCTTGTTTGTTAAATACGTTGTAATGTAAGTTTGTATGGCCATGCGAAAATGGCTCAAAAGGGGAGCATGAACTTAGACTTATTGTGGGTTGTATGTATATATATTTGGGGTCATGATGTGGCTATGGTTTGGAAATGGGAATGTTGGTCATATGATCAGCCATTGGCATGGTTAAAATGATCATATATGAACCTATGTATGGCAAGATTAGTTGAATCATGGAGACTACCAAATAGGTAAGTCCTACCTTAAAACAGATGCTGCCAGCTGCAGTGGCGTGAATGTGAAAAATCACCATAATTCATAGGAATGGAATCAAATAGTGAATAAGCTATGTAAATGAACCTTGATGAGTCTATTTTCATATGGAAGAAACGAAACGGTCATAGGAGTTACAGGTTAAGAGATATTAAAGCTATTGTGAGACAGGGCCAGAATGGTTTCTGGGTTCCCTGTCGCAACTTTAAAAATTCACTATAAATTATCCAAAAGAATTAGGAGATATACCTTATATGTACAGATTCCATTTTGAGTCTAGTTTCATTAGAAACAAACGACACCAGCATTAAAGCCCTGTGCAGAGAGATATTCAAGTTATACCGCGCGAAGGTCAGAGCAGTCGATCCCTGTAACTTGGGTAACTTTAACTAATAAACTGTACCAATTGGCCCGACCAAAAATCCTAGAAATAAATCCATGGATGTATATATGAGTCTAAATTCAGGAAAATTTACGAAACCAGTTTCCGAGTTTTGAAACTCGAGATATGATTTTAAGGCGACAGTGACGCAGTTTTCCAGCCTGACTGGAAATGTCAAATTGGTGGGCAAAAACATGTGAACTTGGTTTGTTAACCCTCGGGTCCGACACGGCGATGGTCTCGGGTTTGGGGTGTTACAATTTTATTGGTATCGAGCCACGGTTTAGTCGATTCTAGGACTACCGTGATGTGTTTGGGGTCTAGCTATACATGCCATTAAATGATGAATCGATAGTGTGATGAATTCGACAATTTGACTTCATGTTTGTTTATAGCAATGGATCCCGATCCCAACCGAAAGCGATAGCTGATGATGTGGAGAGTGTGGCGCTGCTCCGCGCAAGGGACAGCGCCGGGACTCTCAACCTATGGCCAGCAATCCTAATGACGAGGCTAAGCAAGCCTTTTATAGTGTGATGAACGAATGGTTTAATCAATACATTCAACCAACACTACTGTTCCACCACCTCCATTCCCGACGAATGCAACCCCAAGACCTACAATACCTCCGTGGATCGACCCAATAAGGTCGTAAGCCCCAATCGATAGGATTCAAAACATGGGGCCACTGAATTTAAGGCTACGGATGATGATGATGCCGAGCGAGCTGAATTATGGTTAGATAACACTATCCGGTGCTTGATGAGCTATCCTGTACACCCGATGAGTGCTTAAAGTGTACCATCTCCTTGCTACGCGAGTCCGCCTACTATTGGTGGAGTACTCGACTTCGTGGTGCCTAGAGAGCAAGTGACTTGGGAATTCTTTCTAACCGAGTTCAAAAAGTATATCACCAGAGATTCATCGACCAAAAGCGGAGGGAGTTCCTTGATCTTAAGCAAGGTTCTATGTCCGCTACCGACTACGAACGAAAGTTTGTGAGGCTTAGCCAGACGCTGCGAGAATGCATTTCGTCCGAAGCTATTATGTGCAAACGCTTGAGGATGGGCTGAATGATGATATAAGGATGTTTGTTGGCATTCTCGAGATACGAGAGTTCGTAGTACTTGTTGAGCGAGCTTGTAAAGTCAAGAGCTTAGAAAGGAGAAACAAAAAGCGATGTGGGGATTGGAGAATTCGAAAGAGGTCCTCGGAAAGTCTCTTCAACAAGCATCAAGAGATTTCGAGATGATGCGAGCCGGTCTAGAGGCGTTTGGGATTTTCTAGACGAGGACGCGATCGACCCCTGTGACCACACGAGTCACCTCGATTGCGGTGGCGGAAATGATCGCCGAGAGAGGACGGAGTGTCCACATTGTGGCAAATGGCATTCGGGAGCTGTTGGTTTCGTGATCGCTCCTGCTATAAGTGTGGATCGGCCGACCATTTTATGAAGGATTGCCCGAGGATGCATGAACAGCAAATGCAAGTCGAGTGCAAACCCGGTGCTACCATCGCCGAGGTAGGCCACCTAGAAATATGGGCAATGTCGATGGCGGTCGAGAGGATCTAGAGATGCTACCATCGATCCGAGGCTCGTGCTCTGCTAGGACTTATGCCATACGCGCACGCGAGGATGCTTGCCTCTCCGGATGTTATTACCGGTACTTTCACTCTTTTCAATACAAATGTAATTGCTTTGATTGACCCCGGTTCTACTCATTCTTATATATGTGAAACCTTAGCATCCAAAGAAGACTTTGCCCATTGAGTCTCGAGTTTGTAATTCGGTGTCAAACCCTTGGGTCATTACGTGCTTGTTAACAAAGTGTGCAAGAAAAGTCCCCTAGTGTTCCGAGGTTCTTGTTTTCCCATGACTTAATGCTTTTGCCATTCGATGAGTTCGATGTTATTCTTGGTTTGGATTGGTTGACCATGCACGATGCGGTTGTAAATTGCAAGAGCAAGACTATCGATTTGAGGTGCGCGAATAATGAAATAATTCGGGTTGAGTCCACGGACTTAAAGGGGTTGCCACCGTAATATCGCCGATGTTGGCCCGTAAATATGTAAGAAAAGGGTGCGGCGTACCTTGCGTCGTATTTGATGACAAGGAATCGAGAAGAAACCCGAATCTGCGTCCGTGGTTTGTGAATACCCGGATGTTTTCCCAAGAATTGCCGGTTTACCACCAATGCTCGAGAAATAGAATTTGGCATCGAATTGGTACCGGTACCACCCCAATTTCGATAGCTCGTATCGTATGGCACCAACGAATTGAAGGAGTTGAAAACTCGCTTGCAAGAATTGGTGGATAGAGGTTTTGCTCGCCCGAGTTTTTCGCCTTGGGGTGCGCCGTGTTGTTCGTGAAGAAGAAGGATGGAACCATGCGACTATGCATCGACTATCGTCGACTTAACAAAGCGACGATAAAGAACAAATATCCGCTGCCACGTATTGATGACTTGTTCGATCAATCAAGGGAGCCTCGGTGTTCTCGAAAATAGATTTGAGATCGGGCTACTATCAATTGCGAATCCGAGATTCGGACGTGCCCAAGACCGCCTTGAGCGAGATATGGTCACTATGAGTTCTGGTGATGCCGTTTGGGCTCACTAATGCCCTCGCGGTATTTATGGATTTAATGAATCGAATCTTTAGACCATATTTGGATCGATTCGTAGTCGTGTTCATTGATGACATCTTGGTCTATTCAAGAAATGAGACCGAACATCTTGAACACCGCGGTTAGTGCTTTGCAAATTTTACGGACAAGCAATTATATGCTAAGTTCAAGAAGTGTGAGTTCGTTAAGAGAGGTAAGCTTCTTGGGTCATGTGGTATCTGATCGGGTATTCGAGTCGACCAATAAAATTTCAGCCATACTAAATTGGAAGCCTCCGAGAAATATTACCGAGGTTCAAGCTTTTGGGGCTTGCCGGTTACTACCGACGATTTGTAAAGGCTTCTCAACGATAGCCACGCCGATGACGGCTACTCCAAAAGGATGTTAAGTTCGAATGGACGGAGAAATGCCAAAAAAGCTTCGATCAATCGAAAACTTATTTGATGAAGCCCCAATTCTAGTGCAACCCGAGTCCGCAAGGAGTTTGTCATCTATAGCGACGCCTCTACTTGGGTTAGGTTGCGATTAATGCAAGAAGGTCGAAGTTGTGGCCTGTCGCCGAGGCAATTAAAGCCACATGAGAAAAATTATCCGACTCATGATCTCGAATTGGCGCCATCGTATTCGCCTTTAAAGATTTGGCGACATTACTTATTTGGTGAAAGGTGCCATGTATACTCGGATCACAAAAGTCTCAAGTATTTGATGACCCAACGAGACTTAAATCTGCGACAAAGACGTTGGCTCGAGTACGTTAAAGGATTATGAGTGATCATTGACTATCACCCGAAAGGCGAATGTAGTTGCGGATGCCTTGAGTCGTAAATCGTTATTCACTTTACGAGCGATGAATGTGCACTTGTCTATCCGATCCGACAAAGTGTGTTAGTGGCTGAAATGAAAGCCAAACCATTATTGACACACCAAATTCGAGAAGCTCGTAAAGTCGATGACGAGTTGGTTGCAAACGGGTCGTGTGTTCGAACAAGGACTCGGAGTTTCAAATCGACGATGACGATTGTTTGAGGTTCAAAAGTCGCTCATGTGTCCCAAAGAATTGAACTCATTTCGATAATTCAATGAAGCCCATTGTAGCCGAATGGCAATCCACCCGGGAGTACGAAGATGTACAATGATTTGAAACGCCGATTTTGGTGGCATGGTATGAAGCGAGACATCTCGACTTTGTTTCAAGATGTTTAATATGTCAACAAGTGAAAGCGGAACATCGTGCCTTGAGATTACTTGACCAATCACGATACCCGAGTGGAAATGGGATCGAGTCACAATGGACTTTGTATCCGGACCGCCATTGTCGCAAGTAAGAAGGATGCGGTTTGGGTCGTGGTAGATCGATTGACTAAGTCGGCCCACTTTGTCCCCGTCGACGCACGGATTTTCAATGGACAAATTAGCGGAATTGTACGCTTTCTCAGTTGTGAAATTACACGGGTGCCTATTTCTATCGTGTCGGATAGAGATCCGAGATTTACCTCGCGGTTTTGGAAAAAGTTGCAAGAAGCTTTGGGTACCAAGTTGCATTTCAAGACCGCCTTCCACCCCCAAACCGATGGTCAATCCGGCGGGTAATTCGGATACTTGAGGATATGTTAAGATGTTGCGCCCTCGAGTTTAGTGGTTCATGGGAACGGTATTTGCCGTTGATTGAATTCGCTACAACAACAACTTTCAATCGAGTATTAAGATGGCACCTACGAGGCTTTGTACGGCGTAAATGCCGTACACCATTGTTTTGGACCGAGCTTGGTGAAAGCAAGATTTTCGGTGGATTTGATTAGGGATGCCGAATGAAAGTGAAAGTAATCCGTGAAAGTTTGAAGATAGCCTTCGATCGTCGTAAGTCGTGACGCGGATATGAAGCGTAAGGATATCGAGTATCGTGGGTGATAAAGTGTTCCTCAAGGTATCGCCTTGGAAAAAATACTCGTGTTCGGCCGTAAGGGCAAGTTGAGCCCGAGGTTCATTGGGCCATATGAGATATCGAGCGAGTCGGTCCAGGTGGCATATCGTTTGATTTTGCCCCGAACTCAAAAGGTTCACGATGTCTTCCACGCTTCGATGCTTGACGTTATAGATCCGATCCATCGCACGTGATTAGTCCATCGAAATTGAAATTCAAGCTAATATGAGTTATGAGGAAGAACCAATTCGTATCCTATCACGAAGTGAAAGAGTTACAAACAAGCGGGTTCCGCTAGTGAAAGTGTTATGGCTCAAGCACGGGATAGAAGAAGCTACTTGGGAGACCGAGAACTCAATGAGAGAGCGATATCCGAACCTATTTACCAGTAAGCTTTTCGGGACGAAAATCTCTTGAGTGGGGAGAGTTGTGACACCCGAATGTGACCCTAGTCGGAGAGTGGTTTGGGACCACGAAACCGAGTCACAAGAATAATTAAGTGTTATATTCCGTACTTATTGTATGTGGAATTGGTATGCGTAAATATTTCGTGTCTCGATTTTTATTAATTAGGTGCTAAATTATAAGAAAGGACTTAGTAGTGAACTTTGAAAGTACGATAGGGAAATAGGTGATGACTAATTAAAGCATGCATGCAAAATAATGGACTTGCATGTCAAATTCCCCTTTCTACAAGTAATGGCCGCCATGACAAAGAATATGGGTCAAACATGTCATGAAACATGTTTTGTTGGGCATTAGGGAGAAATAGTAAACAAATAAGCATGGGTAAGAAAAGAATGAAAAAAAAAATGTGTGTGAGAGAGTGGCATACCCCATTGCCGTGAGTTGTAGAGAAGGAAAGAAAAAATTTTGTTCATCCTTTCTTTGAGCCAAAACTAAGGAAGAAGGAGGATTTTTGCTTCATGCTTGGTTTGGAAGAGATCTAGAAGGAGATTTGGCTAAGTTTGCATCAAGATTAAGGTATGTATGAGGTTGTGTTGGGAGTTTCATGCATGTTTTGGTTGCTAACTTGATGTGCATGTTAGCCATGGCTCAAATCTTTGGTATGCCATGGAAATGGTATTTGGCCAAAGTTGTTATAGTGATAAAGCCATTGCATGCTAAGTGTGAAGCTTGATGATGATGCATGCAATGATGGATTTTCTACTCATGAGTAAGATTTTGAGTTTTCTCTTTGTTTTATCATGATTAAAGTTGAAAAGGAGCATGATTGTCATACTTGGCCATGATGCATTCTTGAGCATGATTCATGCTTCTTGCATGTTAGTTAAAAGTTTGTGTTTTGGATGGCTATGGACACCTTGAAAATTCGCCATGCTCATATATGCATATATATGATTGCACATTATGTTTGGTTATGAACTAAGTGATGAATATATTGATTTAAAGAAGAAAATGTGGAAGAATGCTTGTGAAATTGCAAGCACAATTGCCTAGCACACATATAAGTGCTTGATGCTATATTATAAGTTTTAAATACAATGTGCAAAGCATAAATTAGTAGATTGCATGCTGTTTTTGTGAGGTATTAAGTGCAAAATTGACCTCAACATGTACATGAATATTCGGCCTTGGGTAGCCTATTGAAGGCCTTAGCATTTCCTTGATGCTCAAATAAATTGTATTGAATTGCTTGATGTAGTATAAAATGTGCATGACCATTGTGTATTCAAGCTAAAGAGTGGCCATATGACCATTTAAAATCCTTGTCATATTCGCCATAAGCAAGCACAATGAGGTTTTAATAAATTGAATTTGTTCGAATTAGCTCAAGAGCTAAGAGGGCCACAATTGGACAAGGGAAGGAAAAGGTGATCGAATAGCCAAAAAGCCGCTTCGACAACATCCGAGGTAAGTCCTCAAGAAGTGACCTTACTTGAATTATGTGAGATGAAATATGGATGTGTATGATTATTGATTATGTGTGTATGAGTATTTGAATTCCACCCGCTAAGTCCCAAGGCGAATATGCTAATGATATTAATTGTGTTTGAGCCTTAGTAACGAAAATGAAATATGTATGTCCAATGATTATTGATGTATGTGTGCATGAGAAATTGAATGATATCCGGGCTAAGCCCAAGACAATTATGCTGAAATTATATCCGGTTAAGACCGAAGGCAATTGTGCTAGTGGTTATATCCGGGCTAAGGCCCAAGGCATTCGTATGAAGTTATTCTATCCGGCTAAGACCAAGGCATTTGTGCACGTGATCATATCCGGTTATATTCAAGAATCTTGGGCTGGAGGTGAGTGTTGGTTGCTGAAATGAATTTAATTAGTACACTCGGACAGCCCAAAGGATAAGGTACGTTATATGTGCATTGAAAGTCGACGTGTTTGAGCAACATTCGCTCAATCGACTAATGAATTTCAGTTATTGAATTGATTGATGCTTTGCGAACTTATACAATGATGAAGTATGAAGTAAGAATGTGTATTAATGAAATGATGCATTTGGCTATGTGAATGTATTGCTGTAAATTATAATTCATTATATTCCTTGAGACTTACTAAGCATAAAAATGCTTACCCGTTGCTTTGGCTCTTAGTTTTCTAGATTTCGCCGAGGCAATCGGATTTGGGATCGTTGAAGTCAAGTCATCCACACTATCAAGCCTCCATTTTGGTATAAATTTTGGTTGAACTTGAGATGGCATGTATAGGACTACCTCTTGTTTGTTAAATACGTTGTAATGTAAGTTTGTATGGCCATGCGAAAATGGCTCAAAAGGGAGCATGAACTTAGACTTATTGTGGGTTGTATGTATATATATTTGGGGTCATGATGTGGCTATGGTTTGGAAATGGGAATGTTGGTCATATGATCAGCCATTGGCATGGTTAAAATGATCATATATGAACCTATGTATGGCAAGATTAGTTGAATCATGGAGACTACCAAATAGGTAAGTCCTACCTTAAAACAGATGCTGCCAGCTGCAGTGGCGTGAATGTGAAAAATCACCATAATTCATAGGAATGGAATCAAATAGTGAATAAGCTATGTAAATGAACCTTGATGAGTCTATTTTCATATGGAAGAAACGAAACGGTCATAGGAGTTACAGGTTAAGAGATATTAAAGCTATTGTGAGACAGGGCCAGAATGGTTTCTGGGTTCCCTGTCGCAACTTTAAAATTCACTATAAATTATCCAAAAAGAATTAGGAGATATACCTTATATGTACAGATTCCATTTTGAGTCTAGTTTCATTAGAAACAAACGACACCAGCATTAAAGCCCTTTGCAGAGAGATATTCAAGTTATACCGCGCGAAGGTCAGAGCAGTCGATCCCTGTAACTTGGGTAACTTTAACTAATAAACTGTACCAATTGGCCCGACCAAAATCCTAGAAATAAATCCATGGATGTATATATGAGTCTAAATTCAGGAAAATTTACGAAACCAGTTTCCGAGTTTTGAAACTCGAGATATGATTTTAAGGCGACAGTGACGCAGTTTTCCAGCCTGACTGGAAATGTCAAATTGGTGGGCAAAAACATGTGAACTTGGTTTGTTAACCCTCGGGTCCGACACCGGCGATGGTCTCGGGTTTGGGGTGTTACAAACAATGAACGCACGACTAACCCTATCTCATGATGGTGCAATTCTAGTAGAGTTAAGAGTTAGACCGAATTTTGTTCAACACATTTGTGATGCTTAGGAAGCTGATAAAGAGTTACAAGCTAAGAAAGCTCAGCATGAGTCGAGTAGTGAATCAGATTTTTAGAGAGATTCTGATGGTTGTCTGAGGTTCTGTGGAAGGATTTGCGTCCCGAAGAGTGCTGAGTTGATTCAGAATATTTTGCATGAGGCTCATAACGGAGGTATGACATTTCACCTAGGTAGCATGAAAATGTACAATGATTTAAAGAAAATGTATTGGTGGAATGGCATGAAAAGAGATATATCCGAGTTTGTGTCGAGGTGCTTGATTTGTCAGTAAGTAAAGGCCGAACATCAGGTACCTTTAGGTTTACTTCAGCCTATTTTAGTTCCTCATGGAAATGGGACCGAATTACTATGGACTTTGTAATAGGCCTATCGTTGACACCAAGAAAGAAAGATGCCGTATGGGTTATGGTTGATAGATTGACTAAATCAGCTCATTTTATACCGATATGTGTTGATTATTAACTTGATAAGTTAGTCGAATTGTATATTTCTGAGATTGTGAGACTTCATGGAGTACCTTTATTGATTATTTCGGATAAAGATCCGAGGTTCACTTCGCGGTTTTAGCAGAATTTACAAGGAGCATTGGGTACAAAGCTGAATTTTAGACCGCTTTTCATCGATAGACTGATGGACAATCTGAGAGAGTAATTCAGATACTAGAAGATATGCTCAGATGTTGTGTTCTTGAATTCCAAGGTAGTTGGGAAATGTAATATCTCGAATTAGGGCCTAATCGGGATAGTGGTTTCGTGACCACAAATTCGAGATAGAAATAATTATTTTATAATTATTTTGATGTTTATGATATGATTGTATGATTGTGTGAAAATTTCGTGATGAAATCCTATGCCTAAAGTGCTTAAATTGAAATTAGGGACTAAATCGAATAATTTGCAAAATTTACATTCTAGGAGTTTTTAGTATGAAATTGCTTTGGAATATTAATGAGGAGGTCTTAAATATAAATTTTACCAATTTCTAAGTCTATGGACAAAAATTGGACACGGATGGAATTTTTGGAAAGTTTAGTAGTAAGGGTATTTGGGTCATTTGTATATTAAATGAAATAAAATGGGAAAAATAACACAAAATGATCATAATCTCCATATTGTTGCTGCTGAATTTTACCTCTCCCCATAGCTAGGGTTTCTTCAACTTTCAAGCTTCATAGTAAGTGATTTTATGCCCCGTTTTTAATGACTTTTTTGTTTTTGAAATTCTTGTAGCTCGAATTAAATTATGCTAGCAATAATTCAATCTAGGGTTCATATTTGGAAAAAAACCCATAGGTGAAATTTGTGTATTTTGGTGTTTTATGATAGAATATGAGGTTTTAAATTATGTTAGACAACTTGTGCTACTCGGTTTTAAGCGAAAATGAGTAAAAGGGCTTAATCGATAAAAATACCTAATAGTCATAAGTACATGTTAGAGTGTGAATTTGATGTTGCCATAGAAGGGAAAAATGATCAGCATGTCATAAAACATAAGAATAAGGGATGAAGTTTAATTCCCGAGCCTAAGGGCAAAAGTGTAATTATGCAAAAGTTTAGGCGTAAAAATGTAATTTTTCCAAAGTTCATATTAAATGCTGTTTTGATGAATTTATGTATTAAATAAGATTAATTTGACATTATAGATCAAGAGAAACGAGATTCAAGTAGCGATCGAGGGAAAAACAAAGTTTACGAAGAATAGGCTCGATTGCTAATATTTTGTATCGAGGTAAGTTCATGTGTAAATGTAGTAATATAATTGTCATTTTGAGCAATTTAATGTTGTTTATAGGATATGATGCTTATTATTATCATGAAATGTTATGTTTTGTGGTTATTGTTGAATAATATGTAATTATGTGAATTACTTGATGAGTATGAACTATCACCGAGTATCAGTTTCGATATTCCGTGGAAGACGAAAAAGATGTGAGATCGAGGAAAAAGCCCGTTTGAACCTTAGGAATAGATTAGAATACAAGTGACATGTCACTAGGATACTTGAGTTCCGAACTCGTTGAGTTCAGTCCGAGTTCGTGAGATGTAACTAGGCATCCGAACTCGTTGAGTTGAGTCCGAGTTCACTTATAGATGCGAACGCCTGAGCTTGTTGAGTTGAGTCCGAGTTCACTTATGGGCGGGTTACATGGTAGCTTGGCTACATAAGTTCCGCAGGCTATTGAGTTTGTCTAGCTGCGGGTATGGCACTTACGTTCATGAAATCCGCGTATTCAAATTATATTCCGACGTGTTCAACGGGTGAATCTTAAGTGAATGAAAAGAATGCCTAAAACGTAGGTGACATATTGGTAAGTGTGGTGAATGAGAAAATTTGACAGGTATGTGCTTAAATCCTCGGGTTGAGAACTTAGTATGATGAAATTGTAGAAATATATTAAATGCAAATGAAACATGAATGTCTTGGAGTTGTTTATGCAAATGATGTTTTATGTGGAATTTCATGATTATGTTACTTGCCATGTGCATGTGAACTTACTATGCATCTAGGCTTACCCCCTTCTTTTCATTCATTGTAGTTGTTGACAAGCCGGCTTGAGAATCGGGATAGGTTGAAGATTCGTCCACACTATCCGAAGGCCTAAATTGGTAAAATGGCTTGTGTGTTTTGAATGTGGCATGTATGGCAAAATACTCACTTTGTGTAAATGATCTTATAATATGGCTATGGTTTGGAAAGAAAAGGGTTTGTGAATGATTAGCCATTGGAATGACCAATCTAAGTCAGATTTGATGTTATGTATGTTTAAAATGCTATTTAGTCGATGAAAATATATAGTAAATTAAAATTTGCCATAAAATAGAATCTGACAGCAGCAGTGATGTAAATTTTAAAAATCACTAAAAATAGTAGAAATGAAATTAAATGATGAGTAAGTTATGAAATGGAATCTTGATGAGTCTATTTTCATATGGATGGAACAAAACAGGTATAGGATTATATTTTGTGAGATATTTAAGTTTTGGCGGAACAGGGTCAGAGTGATCTTTGTATCCCCTGTTCTTATTTTAAAAATTCACTATAAATTGTAAAAAAACAATTAAGAGTTTTATCTTACATGTATGAAATCCTTATTGAGTCTAGTTTTATAAGAAATAAATGACATAGTCATTGAAACTCTTTATAGGGAGATATCTGATTCGTAATACACAGGGGTTGGAGTAGTTGAACCCTGAAATAGGGGAGACTTTATCTAATAAATTTTACTAATTGGCTTCACCAAAAATTCTAAAAAAAAATTGGTAAATAGATATATGAATCTAGTTTCAGGGAAAATTTACGGATCTTAATTTCGAGTTTTGAAACTCGAGATATGAATTTTTAAGCGACTGCAGTGCAGTTGGCCAGCTTGTCTGGAAATTTTAAAAATAAATTGTTTGAGCTGTTAAATTAATGAATTAAGTTTAGTAACACCTCAAGCTCGAATCTGGTGACGGTCTCGGGCATGAGGGCGTTACATTTGGTGGTATCAGAGCAAGTTTAGTCAGTTCTTGGACTAATGTGTTGTATGTACGGGTTTTGCTATACATGCCGTATATATATATATTGTGATAGTGTGACGACTTCTGACCTTTTAAATGATTTTTTTATAGTAAATGGATCCCGATCCAGTTGCGGCTGATGATGTATAGAGTAATGCACCAGCTTCGGTTGAAGGGGTGGTGCCAACTGAAAATCCACCTCCTACTGTTGGTTAAGGAGGAGGAGAAGGGGCTCGGGAAGCCTTTCTCCAGATGATGAGTGGCTGGTATACTGAACTCGTTCATACGAACCCGAATGCACAACCTCCCCCACCTCCCCCGATTCCTCAACCTGTACCCTCGATGCCTCAAGGTGTAGATCTGATGAAATTTCACAGAACTCCAATTGACAGAATCCGTAAGCAAGGTGCCGAAGAATTCAAGGAAATTATTGATGATGATGCCGAGAAAGTAGAGTTTTGGCTTGAGAATTCTATTCGAGTATTTGATGAATTGTCTTGTACACTTGAGGAATGCTTAAAATGTGCTATATTGTTGTTGAGGGATTCGGCTTATCATTGGTGGAAGACATTGACTTTAGTAGTACCGAAAGAGAAAATAACTTGGGAGTTCTTTCAAGAAGAATTTCGGAAGAAATACATCACTGAAAGATTTATTGATCAGAAGCTTAAAGAGTTTCTTGAATTAAAGTAGGGGAACATGACAGTTACTGAATACGAAAGGGAGTTCATCAGGTTGAGTAAGTATGCTAAAGAATATATTCCTACAGAAGCTAAAATGTGCAGACGATTTAAAGACGTACTCAATGAAGAAATCAAAGTATTTGTTGGGATTCTTGAATTAAAAGAAATGGTAGTACTGGTTGATCGAGCTTGCAAGGCTGAAGAACTACTTAAAGAGAAGAAAAGAGTTGAGGCTGAGACTACAAATTAGAAGAAAAGACCGACGAGCAGTTCATTCTCACAACAATCCAGAAAATCTAGAAATATGAATCCTCGTTCACAGGTTTCGGCTGGACAATCATATGGAAATTTTAAGAAGCAAAATGTGGGTTCTAAATCTCAGACTACTTCTGCAGCTAGTGTGAGAAATACGAGATTTGTTAAGCCCGAGTGCCAGCAGTGTGGCAGAAATCATTTTGGCCCATGTAGAGCAAATGAATGTTTTCGGTGTGGTTCTCCGGATCGTTTTATTAGAGACTTCCCAGAGAGAGCTGAAAAAGAAAAATTTCAGAGTGTAAAAGCTAGTGGTGCAGACTCGAGTGGAAGATATTCGAGAAAAGCTAGAAATGAAACAAGCAGCAAAAATGTAGTCAGAGATTCAGTAGCTAAATCTGAAGCAGGGGATCCAGCTAGAACTTATACTATAAAGGCACGTGAAAATGCTTCATCATCCGATGTGATTTCTGGTATATTTTCTCTTTATGGTGTTAATGTTATTGCTTTGATTGATCCCGGTTCTACTCATTCATATGTATGCATGAAACTGGTGTCTAGTATGAATATACTTGCTGAGAACACAGAATTTATGATTAGAGTGTCGAATCCGTTAGGTAAATGTGCGATAGTTGATAAAGTATGCAAGAAATGCCCTTTAATGATTCGGGGTCATTACTTTTCGGCCGACTTGATGTTGTTGCCGTTTGATGAATTTGATGTTATTTTGGGTATGGATTGGTTGACATTGCATGATGCTATAGTAAATTGCAAAGAAAAGGTTATAGAATTAAAGTGTGAAAGTGGTGAAATTCTGCGGGTTGAACCAGATAAATTAGAGGCATTATCTAGTATGATTTCTTCGATGTCGACTCAGAGATATTTGAAAAAGGGTTATGAAGCTTATTTGGCTATGTAATTAATACAAAAGAAGTTGAAAAGAAAGTTGAATCAGTGCTGGTTGTGTGTGAATTTGCGGACGTATTTCCAGAAGAGTTGTCTGGCTTGCCTCTAGTCAGGGAAGTAGAATTTGGTATTGATTTGATACCGGGAACAGCTCCGATCTCGATTGTTCCGTATAAAATTGCACCAGCAGAGTTGAAAGAATTAAAGTTGCAGTTGCAAGAGTTGACTGATAAAGGCTTTGTGAGACCGAGTTTTTCACCTTGGGGTGCTCCAGTGTTATTTGTGAAAAAGAAGGATGTTTCTATGAGATTGTGTGTTGACTATCGGCAATTAAACAAGGTGACAATCAAAAACAAGTATCCGTTGCCAAGAATTGATGATTTGGTTGATCAGCTAAAAGTAGCGACATGGTTTTCAAAGATTGACTTGAGATCTGGGTACTACCAGCTACGAGTAAAAGAGTCAGATGTGCCTAAAACTGCTTTTAGAACAAGGTATGATCATTATGAATTTTTAGTTATGCCATTCGGGTTGACAAATGCTCCTGTTGTGTTTATGGATTTAATGAATCACATATTTCGGCCATACTTGAACAAATTGGTTGTGGTGTTTATAGATGACATCTTAATTTATTCAAAAGATGAGACAGAACATGTTGAGCACTTAAGGATAGTTTTGCAAACTTTGAGAGATAAACAGTTGTATGCTAAGTTTAGTAAAACTGAATTTTGGCTTCGGGAAGTTGGATTTTTAGGTCACATTGTTTCAGGTGATGGTATACGGGTTAATCCTAGTAAAATTTCAGCCATTGTTGATTGGAAACCACCAAAAAATGTAACTGAGGTTAGAAGTTTCTTGGGGCTAGCTGGGTATTATTGGCAGTTTGTAAATGGATTTTCTGTGATTGCTAATCCTATGACTAGACTACTCCGAAAGGATGTTAAATTTGAATGGATGGAAGAATGTCAACAGAGTTTTGAAGAATTGAAAAAGTTATTAACTGAAACACCAGTGTTGGTACAACCCGAATCAGGTAAAGAATTTGTGGTGTATAGTGATGCTTCTCGAAATGGCTTAGGATGTGTACTTATGCAAGAAAGAAAAGTGGTGGCTTATGCTTCGAGGCAGTTAAAATCTCACGAAAGGAATTATCCGACTCATGATTTGGAATTGGTTGCTATAGTGTTTGCTTTGAAGATTTGGCGACATTATTTGTATGGTGAAAAGTGCCGAGTATATACCGACCACAAAAGTCTTAAATACTTGATGTCACAAAAAACTTGAATTTAATACAGCGAAGATGGTTGGAGTTATTGAAAGATTACGAGCTTGTTATTGATTACCATCCGGGAAAAGTGAATGTGGTTGCCGATGCTTTAAGCAGAAAGTTTCTTTTTGCTTTGAGAGCTATGAACACTCAGTTAAAGGTATCAGATGATGGTTCGATTCTAGCAGAGTTAAGAGTAAGACCGATGTTTTTACAAGAGATTTGTGAAGCTCAGAAAAATGATTAAATTTGCAAGCCAAGAGAAAGCAGTGTGAAGCTGATACGAGATCAGATTTCAGAATCGGTTCTGATGGTTGCTTGATGTGTAAAAACCAGATTTGTGTACCGAAAATGATGAGTTGATTCAAAAGATTTTGCATGAAGTACATAATGGTTGTTTGGCGGTTCATCCGGGCAGTACGAAAATGTATAATGACTTGAAGAAAATGTACTGGTGGAGTGGAATGAAAAGAGATATTTCAGAGTTTGTATCAAAGTGCTTAGTTTGTCAACAAGTGAAAGCTGAACACCAAGTACCTTCCGGATTACTCCAACCTATCATGATTCCTAAATGGAAATAGGATCGGATTACTATGGATTTTGTATTAGGGTTGCCGTTAACTTCAAGGAAGAAAAATGCCATATGGAATACCTTTAACAATCCGTGAGATTGTTAGACTTCATGGAATACCTTTGTCAATCATTTCAGATAAAGATCTGAGATTTACTTCACGGATTTGGCAAAAGTTGCAAGAGGCATTAGGTACAAGTTAAATTTTAGCACTACCTTTCATCCATAAACTGATGGACAATCAAAGAGAGTAATTCAGATTCTTGAAGACATGCTCAGATGTTGCGTATTGGAATTTCAAGGTAGTTGGGAAAGATACTTACCATTGGTAGAATTTGCTTATAATAATAGTTATCAGACGAGTTTAAAGATGGCACCTTATGAAGCATTGTATGGTCGTAAATATCGGACGCTATTGTATTGGACTGAACTCAAGGAAAATCAGATTTATGGAGTTGATCTAATAAAAGAAACCGAAGAAAAGGTGAAAGTGATTCGAGATTGTTTGAAAGCTGCTTCAGATAGACAAAAATCTTATGCGGATTTGAAACGAAAAGAAATTGAGTTTCAAGTTGGTGATAAGGTATTTTTGAAAGTGTCTCCATGGAAGAAAGTCCTTAGATTTGGACGGAAGGGTAAGTTAAGTCCGTGTTTGATTGGACCGTATGAAGTAATTGAAAGAATTGGACCAGTAGCTTATCGGCTAGCATTAACACCTGAATTACAGAAGATGCATGATGTGTTCCACGTATCTATGCTACGTCGCTATCATTCAGATCCTTCACATATAATTTCACCGATAGAAATTGAACTATGACCGGATATGACTTACGAAGAAGAACCGATTAAGATTTTAGCTCGAGGGGTCAAACAACTAAGAAATAAAAGTGTCGATCTCGTAAAAGTATTGTGGCAAAAGCACAGGGTAGAAGAGATTACATGGGAACCTGAGGAAACTATGAGAAACCAATACCCACACCTGCTTATCGGTAAGATTTTCGAGGACGAAAATCCTTAAAGGGGGGAGAGTTGTAATATCTCGAATTAGGGCCTAATCAGAATAGTGGTTTTGTGACCACAAATCCGAGATACAAATAATTATTTTATAATTATTTTGATGTTTATGATATGGTTTCATGATTGTGTGAAAATTTCGTGATGAAATCCTATGCCTAAAGTGCTTAAATTGAAATTAGGGACTAAATCGAATAATTTGCAAAATTTGCATTCTAGGAGTTTTTAGTAAGAAATTGCTTTGGAATATTAATGAGGAGGTCTTAAATATAAATTTTACCAATTTCTAAGTCTATGGACAAAAATTGGACATGGATGGAATTTTTGGAAAGTTTAGTAGTAAGGGTATTTGGGTCATTTGTATATTAAATGAAATAAAATGGGAAAAATAACACAAAATGATCATAATCTCCATATTGTTGCTGCTGAATTTTACCTCTCCCCATAGCTAGGGTTTCTTCAACTTTCAAGCTTCAGAGTAAGTGATTTCATGCCCCGTTTTTATTGATTTTTATGTTTTTGAAATCCCGGTAGCTCGAATTAACTTATGCTAGCAATAATTCAATCTAGGGTTCATATTTGGAAAAATACCCATAGGTGAAATTTGTGTATTTTGGTGTTTTATGATAGAATATGAGGTTTTAAATTATGTTAGACAACTTGTGTTACTCGGTTTTAAGCGAAAACGAGTAAAAGGGCTTAATTGGTAAAAATACCTAATAGTCATAAGTACATGTTAGAGTGTGAATTTGATGTTGCCATAGAAGGGAAAAATGATCAGCATGTGATAAAACATAAGAATAAGGGATGAAGTTTAATCCCCGAGCCTAGGGGCAAAAGTGTAATTATGCAAAAGTTTAGGGGCAAAAATGTAATTTTGCCAAAGTTCATATTAAATGCTGTTTTGATGAATGTATGTATTAAATAAGATTAATTTGGAATTATAGATCAAGAGAAACGAGATTCAAGTTGCGATCGAGGGAAAAACAAAGTTTACGAAGAATAGGCTTGATTGCTAATATTTTGTATGGAGGTAAGTTCATGTGTAAATGTAGTAATATAATTGTCATTTTGAGTAATTTAATTTTGTTTATATGATATGATGTTTATTATTATCATGAAATGTTATGTTTTGTGGTTATTGTTGAATAATATGTAATTATGTAAATTACTTGATGAGTATGAACTATCACCGGGTATCGGTTCCGATATTCCATGGAAGACAATAAAGATGTGAGATCTAGGAAAAAGCCCGTTTGAACCTTAGGAATAGATTAGAATACAAGTGACATGTCACTAGGATACTTGAGTTTCGAACTCGTTGAGTTGAGTCCAAGTTCACTTATGGATGCGAATGCTCGAGCTCGTTGAGTTGAGTCTGAGTTCACTTATGGGCGAGTTACATGGTAGCTTGGCTACATAAGTTCCATGAGCTATTGAGTTTGTCTAGTCTGGGTATGGCACTTACGTTCATGAAATCCGCGTATTCAATTATATTCTGATGTGTTCAACGGGTGAATCTTAAGTGAATGAGAAGAATGCCTAAAACGAAGGTGACATATTGGTAAGTGTGGTGAATGAGAAAATTTGACAAGTATGTGCTTAAATCCTCGGGTTGAGAACTTGGTATGATGAAATCATAGAAAGATATTAAATGCAAATGAAACATGAATGTCTTGGTGTTGTTTATGCAAATGATGTTCTATGTGGAATTTCATGATTATGTTACTTGCCATGTGCATGTGAACTTACTAAGCATCTATGCTTACCCCCTTCTTTTCATTCATTGTAGTTGTTGACAAGCCGGCTTGAGAATCGGGATAGGTCGAAGATTCGTCCACACTATCCGAAGGCCTAAATTGGTAAAATGGCTTGTGTGTTTTGAATGTGGCATGTATGGCAAAATACTCACTTTGTGTAAATGATCTTATGATATAGCTATGGTTTGGCAAGAAAAGGGTTTGTAAATGATTAGCTATTGGAATGGCCAATCTAAGTCATATTTGATGTTATGTATGTTTAAAATGCTATTTAGTCCATGAAAATATATAGTAAAATAAAATTTGCCATAAAATAGAATCTGACAGCAGCAGTGATGTAAATTCGAAAAATCACTAAAAATAGTAGAAGTGGAATTAAAGGATGAGTAAGTTATGAAATGGAATCTTGATGAGTCTATTTTCATATGGATGGAACAAAAGAGGTATATAAATTATATTTTGTGAGATATTTAAGTTTTGGTGGAACAGGGTCAGAGTGATCTCTGTATCCCCTGTTCTGAATTTAAAAATTCACTATAAATTGTAAAAAAACAATTAGGAGTTTTATTTTACATGTATAAAATCCTTATTTAGTCTAGTTTTATTATAAACAAATGGCATAGTTATTGAAACTCTTTACAGGGAGATATCTGATTTGGAATACACAGGGGTCAGAGTAGTCAAACCCTGAAATAGGGGAGACTTTAACTAATAAATTGTACTAATTGGCTTGACCAAAAATTCTAGAAAATAATTAGTAAATATATATATGATTCTAGTTTTAGGGAAAATTTACGGATCTTAATTTCGAGTTTCGAAACTCGAGATATGAATTTTTAAGCAACTGTGGTGCAGTTGGTTACCTTGTCTGGAAATTTTAAAAATAATTTGTTTGAGCTGTTAAATTAATGAATTAAGTTTAGTAACACCTCAAGCTCGACTCTGGCGACGGTCTCGGGCGTGAGGGCGTTACAGGAAAAGTACTTACCTTTTTTTGAATTTGCTTACTACAATGTTATTAGTCGAGCTTGAAGATGGTACCCTATGAGGCATTGTATGGGCTTAAATGTCGTACACCTTTGTATTGGACTGAACTTAGGGCGTAAATGTCGTACACCTTTGTACTGCACTGAACTTAAGGAAAATAAGATACATGGGATTGATTTGGTTAAAGAAACCGAAAAAAGGTGAAAGTAATTCGTGATTGTTTAAAAGCGGCATTGGATAGACAAAAGTCGTACACGGACTCGAAAAGAAAGGAAATTGAGTATCAGGTCGGTGATAACGTATTCTTGAAAGTGTCTCCATGGAATAAGGTTTTCAGATTCGGTAGAAAAGGCAAGTTGAGTCCTCGTTTTATAGGACCGTATGAGATTACCGAAAGGATAGGGCCTGTTGCTTATCGATTGGCCTTGCTGACTGAGTTAGAAAAGATTCACAATGTGTTTCATGTATCCATGTTGCGCCGATATAGATTCGATCCTTCTCATGTGATTGTATCGACAGAGGTTGAAATCAGACCGGATATGACTTATGGTGAGAAACCGGTTAAGATCTTAGCTCGGGAAGTCAAGTAATTGAGAAACAAAAGTGTTGCTCTTGTAAAAATTTTATGGCAAAGACATGGGTTGAAGAGGCTACATGGGAGCCCAAGGAGACTATGAGGAAACAATACCCAAAACCTTTTTATCGGTAAGATTTTCGAGGATGAAAATCCCTAACGGGGGGAGAGTTGTGACATCCCGAATTAGGGCCTAGTCAGAATTGTGGTTTCGAGACCACAAATCTGAGATAGAAATAATTATTTTATGATTTCTATGAGGTCTATAATATGAATGCATGCTTATGTGAAAGTTTCATGAAGAAATTCTATGCATAAAATGTCTAATTGAATTTTAGGTACCAGATTGAATAAAATGCAAAACTTGCATTCTAGAAGCTTTAAGCATGAAATTGCTTTAGATTATGAATTAGAGGGTCTTAATTAGCAATTTGACCAATTTCCATAATTTTGGACAAAAATGGACATGCATAGGAAAAATTTGAAAGAAAAACCCTAAGGGCATTTTGGTCATTTGGTAATTAAATGAAATAAAAAGGGAAAAATCAAGTGAAAATGTTGTCCATCTTCCTCCTTAGCTATCAAAATTTGTGGAGAACCATAGCTAGGGTTTTCAAACTTTTCAAGCTTGGAAGTAGATGATAAACCGTAATTTATACATATTTCTATCCCATGCTTAGCACATTTTATGGATAATTTTTCCTTAAAATTGGTGAATTCAATGCTCCTAATACCTTAATTTCATATTTTATACTTAGGTGAGCATAAAAGAGTAAAAGGAACGAGAAACAGGCCAAAAATGGAGAAAATAGGCTAACGTACAAAATCAACACAGCCTGGACTTCCTCATACGGGCAGACCACACGGCCGTGTCAATTTGGCAGAATCGAAGCACGACTCACACGGGTGGACGACACGCCTGTGCCTATTTAACAAGCTTGACCACGGCCTAAAGTAAACCCTAAAACCCTTAAATACCTAAGGGGATGAAACCTAAGAAAGGTCTTGTTATTATTATCTGAATTGTATGATAAATATTTGACTTGTTCTTAATTATGTGTTCTTAATTCTTGTCTTGATATTCCAGGATATTGATTCAAGTTAGGCTCTTATTCAGAGGAGGAATAGACCCTGTCTAAGAGTACATTTGTCATAATGAAGTGGAGTTGATTGCGAGCCTAGAGATAGGGTGACAAGATTTTATCGGATTAGGGTGAAACCTAATAAAGGGATCCATAAATTGAGTTAATGCAACCCTAGAGAGTTAATTAGAAAGAGATTTCAATTATTCAACCTAGGGTTAGACGTTGTTATTCTCAAGAGGGATAATAATATAACTTAGGGATTTCTACGGATAAAGTCAAATGAATAAATCGTCCGATTCAGAGTCAAATAACAAGTGAAGTCTAGGTGGATTTTTCATTAGGTATTGTCTTAATCAATCGAGTTTTTCCAAAAGGAATTCCCCAATTCTATTTTCTATGAATTCTTAGTTTAGTTAATTAGTTAGTTAAAACAAACCCCATTATTCTTAGGCTAGATAATAAAAAGATAGTCATTACTAGTACTTTTAGTTCCTTTGGGTTCGACAATCCAGTCTTGCTAAAGCTATACTACTGTTCGATAGGTACACTTGCCTTCATCGTGATAATAGTTACTTTCAAGAACGCTTCATTATAAATATTTAAAACCTGTCACAAATATCACGTTCCAGTAGGTTTGTTCTAGCCCCGTTTTTATTGTTCTTTACATTTTTGAAAACCTCGTAACATGATTTGCTCATTTCTAACCATATTTTAAGCTAGGGTTCATGTTGAAATTTTGACCCATGCATGAGAAGTTTTTGCTTTGATGTTTAATGGAAGAATATGATAGTTTGATATGTGTTCAACATCTTTTACTAGGTGATTTTGCATGAAAACACCTTAAAGGAACCATTTTCTAAAAGATGTAAAATAAGTGATAAAAATCTGATTTTTGATAAAAATATGGGATGTTATGAGTATAAGGAAAACTCGGCTAGGTTTGGGTAACAAAGAAAATGCATGTATTTCATTTTACGAGCCTAGGGACTAAAACATAAATAAGTGAAAAGTTAGGGGTAAAAAGGTAATTTTACCAAGGCATGAATTATGGATTGATTTGAATAATGTGATTAATCAACAAGTTAAATTTGGCATTATAAATCAAGAAAAACGTGAACCGTGTCTTGATCGAGGGAAGAATAAAGTATACAATGATTAGGCTCGATTATCATCATTTTGTACCGAGGTAAGTACATATGCAAATAATGTGGTGTTGTAGCATGTTTTTAATGTTTTGATATCATGTGATAAATGTTTTCTTGTTATTATGAGTTATATGCTTATTGGTTGTTATGAAAGCATAAATAATATTATGGCTGTTACATATGACATCACGAGCAAGTACGATAAAGTATGCCTTGTGCAAGTGAGGAAAATCTCATTTGAACCTTAGGAATAGTTTACGATACAAGTGACATGTCACTAGGAATTAAGAAGCCCGAACTCCTTGAGTGGTCTAGGTTTGTGATATATATGGGATTTGAGCTCGTTGAGTGGTTCGAGTTCATTATAGATGCGAGCATCCGAGCTTATTGAGTGGTCCGAGTTGATAATGGATGTGATACATGTGATTGAGTTCTGGGCAATGGTCTTGTGTCTCCTACCGGTGGCTAGGTAATCCTTGAGTGGTCAGATACCTGACAGCTTTTGTGAGTAGCCCGTGTAGTTACACATTGATCGATAGCTTATATGAGCAAGCCCGTGAGTAGCTCCATTGCGAGCATTGCATGATATGAGGTAGCTTCGACTACGTATGTTTATGTGGCACTTATGTGCCAATTTTCGCATATCCAATAGTATTCCCACTGTTCAACGGGTAATGCAATGAATGTAATGAAAGTCCCGAGGAGGGCATGTGAAAGAGGTATGGTTATATGATATACTACAATGAGTACAGGTATGTACGCTGATCCTATGAATAATGCCTTGGTAAAGAATAATTTGTGATGAGCAAGTATATATGTACATATGATAAATAAACTAAAAGGTTTGAATGATGAATAATCTTTATGTATATGTTATTATGTATTTGCATGTTGATTGCTTACTACCATTGCATGTTATTTGCATGTGGACTTATTAAGCTTTAATGCTTCCCCCTTTTCTTTTCCATCCTTTGTAGTTCCGCCAAGCTAGCTCGGGGTTCGGAAGCTGTCTGAGTATTCGATCACACTATCAAAAGATTATTGGGTATAGTGAAATTGTTATTTTTAGTATGGCATGTATAGGGAACTTGGTTATTTTGTGATATGTGTCATGCTATTTGGCCAAATTGTGAAGGCCTATGATAATGAGGATTCATTTTGTAATGGCCAGGTGATATGGCTAATATTTAATTGTTGGATTGTAATCTAATTACCCATGCATGCATGTGTTAGTGCCTTGATGATGTGATATGTTATTGCTTGGTGAATGTATGATAAAGTATGGACTAGATGTTAAAAGATAAGGGATAACATAATGGCTTAAAATGACTATAGACATGAGTGCATAATTTGAAGTTATGGTAACAAGTTTGATAATGCATGAAATTGGTGTGGAATGCTTCTAAATGGTGTAACAAAATGAATGTGTAATAGGATGACATTATGAAAATGTGAGAGTGCCACGGTGTTAAATATTTAAGTGTCTAAATATGTCATGTTGCATGCTATGAATTATGTTTGAATGTATGAATGATTGAGGGTGACAATTGGCTTGGAGAATAGCCTTTAAATGGTCCACATGGGTAGACACATTGGCATGTGTCTAGACTGTGTGTGACACACGGTCTGCTCCACGAACGTGTTGAATGGTCGTGTGTTCTCTGCACCCTAATTTTGCAAGTCAGTATGCTCAATTGTAAACATACTGGCCAAGACACGAGCGTGTGTCTTGGCTGTGTGAGGGACAGCCTACCCACATGGGCGTGTACTCTGGCCATGTGAAGTCTACAACTTTTTATGAAAAATTCATTTAATTTGAATTGACCACACGGTTTGGCCACACGACCGTGTGGCACTAAATTGATGCTGACGTCATAGTCAGAGAGTTACACGACCGGAGAACATGGGCGTGTACAGAGCACACGGGCGTGTCCCCTGTCTCACATGAGCGTGTGGCTCTGTATTAGGGAAATCTCCTAAACTTTTCTAAAAGTTCTCGATTTAGTCCCAATCCTCTTCCGATGGCTGTTTTGGGCCTCGTAGGCCCATTTTAAGAAGAAATTGTGTATGTATAAATGAAGTTGTTTTAAGGAAAAATTTTATAGCCCGACTTTTTGCATGAATGACTGTGTATGTGTTCAATAATGCCTCGTATCCTATCCCGGTCTCAAGTACGGGTAAGGGGTGTTACATGACAGCAGCATCGTGTAGCTTCCATTTCTACTGTCAGTTTGTGTGAGCAGGCCCATTTTACTGCTCAAGTGAGCAACGATGTAAAGGAAAAGGAAAGGAAATGTTATATGTTTAGCACACTTCGTGTGAGCTTTCCCGCGTATCTGATGTTGTTCTGAATGGTTCAAAGGGCATGAAAAGGGAATGATGATGCTTTTGGGTATGGACTAGATAACTCTGCATGATGTTGTGGTGAATTATAGATGAAAGCATATTGAGTTGAAATGTCAAAATGGTAAAAAGCTTTGAATTGAGTCTGATAGACTGAATAGCATGTCTAATGTTATATCGGCTATGTCAACAAAGAAATATATTAGAAAAGGCTGTGAAGCGTATCTCGCTTATATATTTGATTTTGGAGTTTCTGAGTTGAAGCTAGAATCGATTCCAGTGGTATATGAGTATGCAAATATATTTCCAGAGGAGTTACTCAAGTTACCACCGACCAAAGAGGTTGAGTTTGCTATTGAGTTGGTGTTGGGAACATCTTTGATATCGATAACTCCTTACAGAATGACACTTATAGAGTTAAAAGAGTTGAAAGCATAGTTGTAATCGTGGACAGATAGGGTTTTGCTCAACCGAATTTTTCTCCTTGGGAAACTCCGATGTTATTTGTTAAGAAAAGGACGGATCCATGCGATTATGTATTGATTATCTACAGCTCAATAAAGTCATGATAAAAAATAAGTATCCATTGTCGCGTATTGATGATCTGTTTGATCAGTTGAAAGGTGCGACAATATTTTCAAAGGTCGATCTTTATTCTGGTTATTATCAGTTGCAAGTTAAAGACTTGGATGTGCTTTTAACCATCAAAAAATTGCGTTTAGGCCCAAGTAAGGACATTATGAATTTCTTGTGATACCTGTAACAATCCCAAATTACGGTCTAGTTAGAAAAGAAGTTTGGAGACCATGAATTTGAAGTAGAAATAATTATTTTGTGATTTTTATGAGGTCTATGTTATGATTACATGCTTGTGTGAAAATTTCATGAAAAAATTATATGTGTAAAGTGTCCAATTTAACTTTAGGGACTAAGTTGCAAAAGTTGATTCAGATGTTGATTCAGATGATTTTGAATGAAGCCCATAGTAGTTGATTGTTGGTTCATCCAGTAAAAAGCCGAGTATCAGGTACCTTCTGGATTACTTCAGTCGATTATGATACCTGAGTGGAAATGGGACAAAGTCACGATGGATTTGTATCTGGTTTACCATTGACACCGAGCAAGAAAGATGCAGTCTGGATTATTGTGGGGAGATTAACTAAATCAACTCATTTTGTTCTGGTTCGGACTAATTATTCGATTGATAAGCTTGCTGGGTTATATGTTTCTCAAATTGTGAGATTACACGGTGTGCCTATTTTTATTGTTTCGGATAGAGATCTGAGGTATACATTGCAGTTTTGGAAGAAACTGCATGATGCTATAGGTACAAAATTACATTTCAGCACAGCTTTCCATCTACAAACAGATGGTCAGACTAAACGAGTTATCCAGATACTTGAAGATATATTGAAATGTTGCATTTTTGAGTTTGAAGGTATATGGGAATGATATCTATCTCTGATTGGATTTGCGTACAATAAAATGACACCTTATGAGGCTTTATATGATCGTAAATGTCTTACATCATTGTATTGGGTTGACCTTAGTAGAAATAAGATATACAAAGTCAAATTAATCAGAGATACTGAACAGAAAGTAAAAGTAATCTGTGAAAGTCTAAAAACGATGCCAGATATTCAAAAATCATTTGCGGACTTGGAACAAAAAGATATATAGTTTCAGATCGAGGACAAAGTTATTTTGAAAGTTTTATCGTGAAAGGAAATACTCAGATTCGGTTGTAAAGGAAAATTGAGTCTGATATTTATTGGGAAGTATGAGATTATAAAGCGTATCAGGTCAGTTGCTTATAGACTGTTATTGCCACCTGTAATGCCCTAAAAATCTCGAAACCCAAAAATCCCAAAATCCCAAACTTTTTTTTGTTTTCGGTTTTAATAAAAATTGTGTTTTATGTTTCTAGCCATGTGATAATTATAGTAGGTCTTAATTCAAGTTTGAGTTCGAACCTAGGAATAAATGAAATTATAGTTAAGATAATAAAAGAATCAGGGCTGGCAAGTAGTTGGGCTTTTAAATAAAGTTAGGGGAAAATAGTATTAAAAAGGCCTTGTAGAGGAGTGGCTAAGTGACGCCACTTAGACTGTAGGGAGGTGGCGTTAATAGCTAGCAAGGAGGTCCAAGGTTTCAATCCTAGCTTAGTGTTTTTAGAAGTTTAATTTTGGCTTTCTAAAAGGATAGAAGTGGCGTGAAAGTGGACTCCAAGGGAAGTGTTTAGGAGAGAAAATTAAGGAAAAGATCAAGGGGTTATCAAGGAGAAAACGAGGAGATGAGAAGGGAGAAGTGATGGAGCCGAATGGGGAATTGGGCATGGGAAAATTCGACTATAAGGCTTATAAATAGGTGCCAAATGCTAGGGTATGAAGCTAATGCCGAATTTCCTTCTCCTTGTTACCAGAAACTCTTTTCTCAAAAAGCCGAAAACCCTCTACCTTTCTTTTCTTTTTCTTCTTCCTTGTGCCGAATTCTATTCTTTCTCTACCTCATTGCTGACTTTTCTTTCTTTTTCCTTGTAGCCGAATAACCCTCTTTCACCATACAAATTGCACGGGCAGAAACCTTCTTGGCAGAATACTCTTGGTGCCGCCAGTACACTTTTTAATCGGTCAAGCCTAGTGTAAGTGCTTTGTTCTCATAATCGAGCTTTGCTAAGTATTGAGTATACAGTCCCTCACTTCTTCTAATCGGTTTTGGGTAGGAATAGGTAACGAATCTCAGTCCTTGGATCTCTGCCGATTTGCTCCTCTGGTGAGAGACTTTGGTAAGTGCTCTTGATCTTGGTTGGCCGAATGTTCATAGTTAAGGTGGTAAGGGGGCTTGTGTTGGATATGAGTCACCTATTATTCTGGTTTTAATAGTTACGATTGGTGCAGATCTAGGAGTTGATCGTGGATAGCGCAAGGTAAGGTTAAGGTGAGATTTCGGCTTTCGGTAAAGTATTCGATAAGTATGTGAGATTAATCTTTAAGTGATATCGATTGTAGGCTTGGGCTAAGGAGATCGCATCATGCTTGCTTACCAGGTGTGCGCATACACTGCACACACACAATGAATCGGCAAAAGCCGAAATGCTGAAAATCTGAAAAGCTGAAATGTCAAAAAGTCAAAAGTTTGGCTACGGTAGTCACACGAGTGCACGAACACTCGTGGAGAGGAAACTGATAGGTTGCCTGAGGCCCACGGGCGATTTCGTGGACTTGGGTTGAGAATTGGGCTAAATGGGCCTGATGGGTTGTTGGGCCCATAATAGGCAAAGATTGATAAATGATGCTATGTGTTAGAAATTTTGTATGTGAGCATGAATATAATATGATTTGGGCCTAATGGGCCATATGAAGATGAATTGGGCGTAGTGGGCCATAAGAATATGAACTGGGCCAGATGGGCCATTTGAATAAGATTGGACCTAGTGGGCTCTATGCATGTATGTAGGGGTATCAGGCCTAGTATATGATGACTACATAAAACTTAATTTATTAACTGAGACCGTGGACAAGTTATAGGGTTAAGGTGTGGCAACGGGTATATGCATGTCTAGGATTGGATCTAGGGAGAGCTTGGTACTTAAGCGGTTTTAATGACCCACTTCCTCTTCTCTAGAATCCTATCTGGTGCATAGTATTCGTTCACTTTAGCTCGCGGGGCTTGTTCATGGGCCAAGGTAAGTGAAAACAGTAATTAAAGGAAAATTATCGAAATGCCCCGAAGGGCAAAAATGACCAAAATACCCTTAGATGTTGAATGTAAGTTTTGTGGATGTGACATGCATACATATGATGTTCTGCTTAGGTTGCATATGGGGTGGGAATTATGGTATAGAGGAAGTATATGAGGATCTCATGGTTGCCTGACAATCATGGATCCACCGACGACTTTTAAAGCCCAATATGTAAATGAAGGTAGTTCCGCAACCGGGCTACCATTGGTGTGTCGGCTGGGTGGGTTGATATTTATATCCCCACATGGTGTGATAGGGGACGGAGCTGGTGTGTAGTGGATGGGTAATTTGAATGGGATTGCATTGCATGTTTGTTGTATGATGATTTTCTTTCGAATGCTTGTTTTTCGATGAGGGTTGTACACACTGAGTTTGCGAAGACTCACTCCCTCTTTTATTTTATTTTTAGGTGATGCTCAGTAGAAGGTTTGATGTCAAGAGGAACTCTGGGTGGCCAGCTAGCAAGATAATTTGGACTTGTTTTTTTTTAAAAGAGCATATAAGTTTCTATTTTATTAAGTACTATTCAATCAGATTGTAATAGGGCTTCCATTTTGTTATTATTTGGATCATTATTTCTATGTGATGTAACTATAAGAAGTTGAACATGGTTTCTTAAACTATAGTATGTCTTTTCTACGTTTCCGTAACTAAATTTTAAGTGACTTGTTTTCATCAAATCTTATGTTTCAAACAAGTGATTGAAAGGAGATTTTTTGTAAGATTTTCTTTGATTTTAAGAAGGGTTTTTAATGAAAACACGGTTTTCGCTAAAACACTTCAATGTGACACGCCGAATTCGGCCATAACGTTTGAGCCGGGTTTGGGGTGGTACACCACCTAAGCTAGAAAAGATTTAAAATGTATTTGATGTTTCAATGCTTCAAAGATATCGATTGATCCCTCACATATGATTAATTCGTTTGAGATTGAGATTAAGTCCGATATGACTTATGAGGAAGAACTGATTAGTATTCTGGCTTACAAAATTAAAGAATTGCGAAATAAGAAAATTCCGTTACTTAAAGTGCTGTGGCATAAACACAGGGTTAAAAAAAATAAAACAACGTGGGGGCCAAAAGACACAATGGAAGAACATTATCCGAACCTACTCATCGGTAAGATTTTCGGGGACGAAAATCCCTAAGGGGGAGAGTTGTAACTGCCCGATTTAGACCCTAATAGGAACGGTGGTTTTGGGACCATGAATCCGAGTCAGAAAAATATTTAAAAATTATTTTCTATGTTTATTTTGTGTGAATTTATATCTTTGAAATTTTCGTGATTTAATTTTTTCGTTTAGGTATCTGATTAAATAAAAGGACTTAATCGCATAAATTAAAAATTTGATGGTTAAAAGCATAAGGGCTGAATTGTTAGTCGCTTTCTAAATGGAAGCCTTTATGTTGCAATTAGCCCAATTGAGGAAAGAATGGACGATAATGGCTATGTTATATATGATTTTATAATTTTATTACTAAGGTTATAATAGTAAAATAGGTAATAATAAGTATATAATATTAACATATAATTAAAAAGCCAAAGTTTTATTTTACTCTCATGACTGAATATGAAAACATAAAGAAAATAATAAGTTTTCAAGGGTTCGACCATCTTCCAAGTTGATTCAAGGTTTGTTTTTACTCGATTTTTGATAATTTTTACGTCTTTGAGAATGTTGCTTCGAGTACTACAAAACCCATGCTTGAATTTTTTATTTTGATGAATATTTTGAGTTGTGCCATTGTTGAGAGCTTGTGATTTTTGTTTTTTGATGATGAAATATGAAAGATATGTTTTAGATTAACGTATTTTGTATTGGAGTTTTTGATGATTTTGAGTAATTAGGACTAAATTGCAAAAATAATAATTTGAGGGACTAAAATGTGAAATAAATGAAAAATATGGGCTTGTATGAACACTAGGAATATTTGGCCAAACATAGGTATCTTGAAATTTTGAATGTTTTGTGTTTTGTGCAATAGGGACTAAATTGTAAAAAGTTTAAATATTCGGGGTAAAATGGTAATTTACCCATTTATGTGTTTTTGGACTAAATTGAATGAAAATATGTTTGAATGAGCTTAATTTGAATATGTTTAGATCAAGAACCAAAAAAATCGGATTTGGATTGGGGAAAAACGAATGACCATGTCATGACATAGATTTCGATATGTGATGTGCGAGTAAGACCATGGCATCGATATGTGACTTCGATATATGTGTACGAGTAAGACCCTATCTGGGACAGTACCATCGATATGTGGTTACATTAAGACCATGTTTGGGACGTTGGCATTGTACGATATATGTATGATTATCCGAGTGTCATATCCAATTCCAAATCGTTCATCGGGCATCGATAAGTTGTGATGAAATGTGTAAAAGTGAGTTAAAATGATCAGGTATGGATTGGTTTATTACCTATTTGAAATAAAGTGAGTAAGTTACTTAATCTTTGATGCAAACATATTTGAAGTAAAGTAAAAATTATATGTGAATGTGAAAAAAGGTAATCGGCCTTGTAAATATTTAATATGAACATTATTGAAATTATTTTTGAATATATGTAATTGGTAGTATATTTGGCCATTGATATAAATATATGTATGATTGTTACACTTCGACTTACGAGTGTATGCATATAAATGTATATGTATTTGGTATGAAAAATGTGTTTTGGCTTGGCCATTGAAAGATAGTTCGTAATGTATCTTTATATATAAAAGTGTTCATTCGGTCATTACCATGTTTATGCATAAGGTGCTGTATTTTGATTTATGAGTATACATATATGTGCTCACATATTAATATATAGCTTTGAAATTGAAGGATATTTTGCTTATAAATATGTACGTGTATTCGGCCATATAATATAAATATGTATGTGATATTATCGTTGACCTATGAATTTATGCATATAAGAGTATATGTACTAGTTATGATAAAGATATTTTGGTTTGGAAATTGAATGATAGTTTGATGAAATATATATATATATATGTTCATTCGCCATGAATAATATACATGTGGAAGTACATATAAAATACATGAATTTGTAAGGTTAAGATTTAAAGTAACTTTGATAGTATAATTTAGTTTAGTTTAAATGATTTGATTATGTAATTACGTTGTTTATTTGCTTATGACTTACTAAGCTATAAAAGCTTACTCTGTGTGTGTTCATGTTTACCTCTGTTTTATTGGTTTTGGATTGAAGTTTAGAGTCCGGGAATCGTCAGAGAAGCTTATCACACTATCGACTGTCTTCTGTATTTTATAAGCTGAGTTTTCGAACCTATGGCATATATAGGCTAGATTGTGATTTGAAATGTTGGATTTTGGTTTTGTATAATCTAAGCCATGCAAAAATGGCTAACCCTTTTATGTTTGAATTTGGTTATGTTAAGTATGGTTTAAATTCATTTTAGTCATAAGGTTATGTGCTATGAATGTATAATATTTGTGTTAGGTACTACAAGCTTTAAAAATGGTTGACTACTTAGGATATGCATGTGAATGGTTCGGCTAAGGTTATTCATGGACAGAAGTATATGTGATATGTGATTGAAGTGCTTGATGATTTGGATATGGTTTGAAAGAGTCGGACATGATATACTTATAGTATGAATCATGTTGATGTGTCACTCTTAGTTATAATGATTCAGTTTTTGCATTTATGTATCTAAGTATTTGATGCACCTATCATGGGAAAAATATATATACCTGTTCGTAAGAATATTGGTTGATTCTGATATGATGTGAAGTTGGTTAATATGCTTTGTTAAAATGAGACAATGAATATGGTTAATTATAATGCTCATGGTTATGTATACAATTAACCTTGGTTTGGACTTATATAAAAGGTTGTTCAATTTATGTAATGTTAACGAGTTTGGTTTATATGCATCGACCACAAGGTAAATAATGGTTGTTTTGTTAACTAAGGTATAACATGTATTAGACAGGTGATACTCAACAGTATATGTGTTTTATGTAATGTTTAAATGTCCGAATTGGTGGTAAAAAGTCTAGTGGTGTATACACATTTTGGCATGTAAAATGAGTGCAATTTAAGTCGCTACTGTGTTATAAAATGGTTAACTATAAGTAATTGATTAAGTATACTTTTAGTATGTGAACTAAGCTTGATTAGCATCACTATTGATGTTCGGCAATAGTTCCATTTCATTATGATTAAAATGTGTATAAGTTTTATTTATTCATTGAAATTTATTTGATCATTTATGGATTATTAATGCCGTATAAGTTAATTTCTAAAATGCCTTGTGTTAGATTTTATTTGATTTAAATTTATACATGTATAAAAATATGACGAAAAATGATTGTTGTTTATTAGATATTTGAATATCATTAACATGTTTATTATATGATTTGTAATTTTTTTATGTATTATGTATTAATAATTTCATGTTTAACAATTTATTAGACATTCGCTTACACATATGAATATGACTTGCGTGAATGTTTAGAGTCATGCTTTTGTTCAGTAATACCTCAGGACCCTATTCCGACGACAGATACGGGGTAGGGATGTTACATTTTGTTGGTATCAGAGCTATATTTGTTCATTTCTAGGACTACCATAGTGTATGTGAGTCTAATTATACATGCCATATTTAACCTGTGATAGTATGATATCTTCTTACTTTGACGAAAATTATTTTGATGAGACAAATATGTTTTCAACTGAGCTAATTTTGATAGTACAAAATGTGTACTCGAATGTTTGAATGGAAATGTGATGATGATAAGTTGAAACTCATAAAGGTATGGATCGAAGAGTATGATATATTGATGTTGACAAATGTTATAATTAAATGAACATATAGATTATGATATGTGAGTTGTAATTGCTATCTGAAATGTTTTGGTTACGAATTAATGATTTGAGTTGGTATATAAATTAAGTGTTAAGAACAAAGGTGATTAAAAGCAAATGTTTATTAAATGTTTGGACAATGTGAAAATATTAATGAATTGACTATTTGTAAAAGTATGTGTTATGTGTATTTATATGTAAGTTAAATTTAAGGCTTTATTACCCTCACCCCCCTTATTAGTGAAATGATATTGTGAAATCTATAAGATCTGGGTTGAATAAGCTCAAGAGTGTGGAGTTACAGAGGTCCGTGTCCGAAAAAATTAATAATGTGGCCAGAAAAGAGATTGAATCAGCAAATGAAGCTAGTATTAAAAGAGATATTGGATAGTTCTGCGCATTATTCAGATTATGTGACATCATTGCTAAAGAAGAAGTTATCTCTGAACAAATGACCTATTCAGGTATGTTAACTAAGGAAAATATTAGATAAAATCTTTTCTGAATTGATTTCTGTTAGTGAAGGGATAATGTGAAAATTTCTGATGGCAGAATTAGACAGTTGAAATGATGTTTGAATTTTATTGAGGGCTGAATGTAGTGGTTATAGTTGGGCAGTTATTATGATTCCTTTTGGGCATTCTATGTGTATATTTATTCTCAGAAGTATATGTGACTGTTTAATTTCAGAAGGAATTCTTATCATAAAAGAACATTGGCTAAACATATTAATAGACGAAAGTATCGTTGGTTTGTTTGGGGTTGTATTCAACATTGCTATGTCTTTCTTTGGTATTTATTCCTTTGTGTGGATATGAAAGACGATGGTGAAATCTGTATAATGCTAATACTCTGTTTCTGCTGGCTATTGTTCTGTTGAAAATATGTGAAGATTATATTGCTTCTGTTATTGTGGATTTCAGTATTAGTGAGCAACATTATTCTTTCTAGATCTTTTTTGGGTCATTTGGATTGATATCATTTGGATTGATATCATTCTATATGGGTTGTAATTCTTAGATATTCTATGAAGCATCAGACTATTCAAATCTCACTATTCTGCTTTTCTTATGATCCCGTGTGATTATCTGTAAGAGATTTCTATCTGATGGAAATGGTTATATCTATTATAATCATAATATCTGTTTGAAATTTGAGAGTACAACAGCATTGTTATCAGAGTTATAAAAATTGTGCTTCTGCATTGGTTGTCGTTCAAATCATACTTGATTCATTAATAGCCAGGATATTATCTATTGTCACGGGTAAGACGATAATCCTATTATGACAATGTACCACTCCTTACCCGTATCCAAGGCCAGAACAGAGTACGAGGCATTACCAGACTTAACAATACACATAGATGAAAATGGGGCCATAAAATTTCATTTAATTCAAAACTTTTCGAACACATGCATAACAAACAAAGCTAACTATATCATCACATCAAAACGTAGGACATGGCACAATTAATTAAACTTATAAACCATAATGGATAAGGACCACATCTCATGATCATATACGATAACTCAATGCAGACTGATACGTAAGGTCAAAATCATAATAAAAATACATATCACAAACCAACTTCCTATACATGCCACTCACTTGATATTTCTAATATTTGAATTAATTTTCCCAAAAATGATAGTTTGATAGTGTGATTTTGCCTCCGACGATCTCCAAACCTGAGCCGACCTGCCAATACTGAAGAAATGGAGAGGATGGGTAAGCTTTACGCTTAGTATGTTCATATGAAAATAATAAGCAATTACTACCATGCTTTTCAAGATAAAACACTATAATTGTACAATTACACATATTCAAAGTTAAGATGTGTTATCGAGTTACTGATTACTAAATCATTCATATCTGAAGCTACAAAACTCCAAATTTAGTTTCGTTAATTTTTCTTGAAATTAGATTCATATTATATATTTCTCCCATAAAATTTCCAGAATTTTTGGTTTAGCCAATTAGTACAATTTATTAGTTAAATTCTCCCCTGTTTCAGAGTACGACTACTCTGACCTCTGTGCACTACAAACCAAAGTTCTCCTTGTACAGAATTCTAACGACCATGCAGTTTGTTTCCCTTAAAAATTGTCTCAATAAGGAATCCATCCATGTAAGGTATGACTCTTAATAATTTTTTTAAAATTTATGGTGAATTTCTAAAGTCAAAATGGTGGATCTCGAATTCATTCAGACCCTGTTTCACAAGAATTCAGATATCACACAATATAGAATTCTTTTGCTTCCCTTGTTTCTTTTATGTGAAAATAAACTCATTAAGATTTATTTTCATATATCATTTGAATTTTTATTCAACTTCCACAATTTTTAGTGAATTTTCAAAGTCATGCAACTGCTGCTGTCCAACACTGTTTTACCACTAAAATTCATTCTTACATAATTCCACTTAATCCATTTTGTCTTATCGAAATTCACCCAATTATCGAGCACATTGCTCATAATTTTTCATAAACATATACCTACACTTATTCATCATATAATCATGTTCAATTGTATTTTTACTTAATCTATTTTCCCGATGAACTCTTCGGAATAATAATTGATACTCAATTGCCTACACATATTTTCACACTTGGAGCCAAAGCTATCTGGTACGCATAGTAGCCTTCACATAGTACTACACATGCGACCAATTATCCGGTACACGTAGTAGCCTACACTTAGTACTACACACATGACCTAACCATCTGATACACGTAGTAGCTTGCACTTAGTACTACACACGTGATCACAGTTTTCGGGTACGCATAGTAGCCTGCACTTAGTACTACACATGCGACCTCACAATAGATCATTCGTATCGTTTTTATTTCAAGGTTCAATCGGAAATTCCTCACTTTTCAACATTTTACTAAATTGTCCGTAATCAATTTAAATTCATAATTTACATCAAATAACCATTTGATAGGCGACCACGTTCATATGATATCAAAATATAATAACATAAAAGAATCGATAGATTATTTATGTACGAATTTACTCGAAGTGTCGATCTCACTATCCATAGTACCAATTGTCCATTCATAGTATAATAAGACACAACTCAAATATCAAATCAGCTTTTAAGAATTTACATAACATATATCACATATTTCATATATCACTTGTCATGTATCTTCATTTTCTTGCATTTCATGTAACATTCTTTCATGTCATATTTCCACATCATAAACACCATTCCATCAACTTTTCCAATATATTAAATCATAAAATATATGCAATAATAGTAAGAAATATAATTCAAACATAACATTGCATTATTATTATCATACGAACTTACCTCGATCCAGAAACAACAATTTACCATTTTAGTCCATAACCTTGTATTTTCCCGATTTAAGCCCGAATCTCAATTTCCTTCATCTATAATATCACATTTAGCCTAATAATTATTCACAATATTCATACGGGTCCAAAAATCATATTTTTAAAAATTTTCATTTTGACCCCTAAACTTTTGCATATTTGCACTTTTGCCCCAAGGTTTGAAAATTAAACTTCATCCTATTTTCTTATGTTTTATGACATGCTGATCATTTTTCCCTTCTATGGCAACATCAAATTCTCACTCTAACATGTACTTATGACTATTAGGTATTTTTACCGATTAAGCCCTTTTGCTCGTTTTCACTTAAAACCGAGTAGCACAAGTTGTATAACATAATTTAAAACATCATATTATATCATAAAACACCAAAATACACAAATTTCACCTATGGGTATTTTTCCAAATATGAACCCTAGGTTGAATTATTGCTAGCATAAGCTAAATCAAGTTACTAGGACTCCAAAAACGTAAAAATCATTAAAAACAAGGCTAGAACAGACTTACAATCGAGATTGGAAGATTGGAAACCCTATCCATGGAGTCTCCCTTGGTATACACGTCCATGGTGAAGAAGATGAGCAAAATTGGCTTTTAATTTTGTATTTTAATTCATTTTACCCCTAAATGACCAAAATGCCCTTACTACTAAACTTTCCAAAAATTCCATTCATCTCCAATATTTGTCCATAAACTTTGAAATTGGTAAAATTTCTATTTAAGACCTCCTAATTAATATTTCAAAGCAATTTCATACTAGAAACTTCTAGAATGCAAGTTTTGCAACTTATTCAATTTAGTCCCTAACTTCAAATTAAGCACTTTATGCATAGAATTTCTTCACGAAATTTTCACACAATCATGCAATCATATCATAGACTCAAAATAATCATAAAATAATTATTTCTATCTCGGATTTGTGGTCACGAAACCATTATTTTGATTAGGCCCTAATTTGGGATATTACAGACAATTTGATTTCTATTTGATGATTGTGGTATATATATATACAGATATATCTGGATTATTCTTTCTAATGAGAAGAAAATATTTATTCAAAAAGACCAATTCTGTGGTTTAATTTGATTCGAAATTATTTGATTGAAAATGTAACTAGGTTATATGAGTTTGAATCTATCCACTAGATCAGAAATAAACTTTAAATATACATGTGTGATCTGAAGGATAGTATGGAAGTAAAACTTGTATTCTTGAGGATTTGATATAGAATTATGTCTATTGGAACAATTTTATCTGAGAAATGTTGTGGTAAATTAAAGTTAGTTCAATTGTTGAAGCTTTCTTCTGCATGAAGACATTATTCACTAAAATATTAGTTTTGATTTAGCCTAAATTGAACAAAGAGTTTACGAAGCTCAATCATGTGTCAGTGAACGGGTTGAAGTATATTCTAATAATGAAGTACACAGAGACATCTTGTGATTCCTTATGGTTAGAATTGTTAAAAGACTAAGAGCTTGTGATTGACTACCATCCGGGAAAGGCTAATGTTACTGATGTTTTAAGCTGAAAATCACTATTTGCTTTATGTACAATGAATGCGCATATAGCTATGTCTGATGATGGTTTAATAATAGTTGAATTAAAAGTAAGACCATTATTTATTCAGAAAAATTTGTGATACTCAAAAAGTTGATAATGATTTGTTAGCAAAGTAGGTCCAAGGTGATTTGAAGGTTGATTCAGAGTTTCGAGTTGATGCTGAAGATTGTCTGAGGTTTAAAAACCAAATATGTGTTTTGAGGAATTCAGATGTTGATTCAGATGATTTTGAATGAAGCCCATAGTAGTTGATTGTCGGTTCACCAAGTAAAAAGCCGAGTATCAGGTACCTTTTAGATTGCTTCAGTCGATTATGATACCCGAGTGGAAATGGGACAGAGTCACGATGGATTTGTACCCGATGTACCGTTGACACCGAGCAAGAAAGATGCAGTCTGGATTATTGTGGGGAGATTAACTAAATCAACTAATTTTGTTCTGGTTCGCACTGATTATTCGCTTGATAAGCTTGCTGGGTTATATGTTTCTCAGATTGTGAAATTACACGGTGTGCCTATTTCTGTTGTTTCAAATAGAGATCGGAGGTATACATCGCAGTTTTGGAAGAAACTTCATGATGCTATAGGTACAAAATTACATTTCAGCACAGCTTTCCATCTACAAACAGATGGTCAGACTAAATGAGTTATTCAGATACTTGAGGATATATTGAAATGTTGCATTTTTTAGTTCGAAGGTACGTGGGAACGATATCTATCTCTGAGTGGATTTGTGTACAATAAAATGGCACCTTATGAGGCTTTATACAATCGTAAATGTCATACATCATTGTATTGGGTTGAGCTTAGTAGAAATAAGATATACAGGGTCAAATTAATCACAGAGACTAAACAGAAAGTAAAAGTAATCTATAAAAGTCTAAAAACGGCTTCAGATCGTCAGAAATCATTTGCGGACTTGGAACGAAAAGATATAGAGTTTCAGATCGGGAACAAAGTTATTTTGAAAGTTTTATCGTGAAAGGAAATACTTAGATTCGGTTGTAAAGGCAAATTGAGTCTGAGATTTATTGGGTACTATAAGATTATAAAGCGTATCAGGTCAGTTGCTTATAGACTGTATTCCCATCTAAGCTAGAAAAGATTCACAATGTATTCCATGTTTCAATGCTTCAAAGATATCGATCTGATCCCTCACATGTGATTAATTCGTCTGAGATTGAGATTAAGTCTGATATAACATATGAAGAAGAACTGATTCGTATTCTGGCTTACAAAATTAAAGAATTGCGAAATAAGAAAATTCCGTTACTTAAAGTGCTGTGGCATAAACACGGGTTTAAAAAAGAAACAACGTGGGAGCCAAAAGACGCAATGAGAGAAAGTTATCCGAACCTACTCATCGTAAAATTTTCGGGGACGAAAATTCCTAAGGGGGGAGAGTTGTAACAACCCAATTTAGACCCTAATAGGAACGGTGGTTTCGGGACCACGAATCCCAGTCAAAAAAATATTTAAAAAATATTTTCTATGTTTATTTTGTGTGAATTTATATCTGTGAAATTTTCGTGATTTAATTTTGTCGTTTAGGTATCTGATTAAATAAAAGGACTTAATCGCGTAAATTAAAAATTTGATGGTTAAAAGCATAAGGCTTGAATTGTTAGTGGCTTTCTAAATGGAAGCCTTTATGTTGCAATTAGCCCAATTGAGGAAAGAATGGAAGATAATGAGTATGTTATATATGATTTTATAATTTTATTACTAAGGTTATAATAGTAAAATATGTAATAATAAGTATATAATATAAACATATAATTAAAAAGCCAAAGTTTTATTTTATTCTCATGACTGAATATGAAAAACATAAAGAAAAGAATAATTTTTCAAGGGTTCGATCATCTTCCAAGTTGATTCAAGGTTCGTTTTTACTTGGTTTTTGCTAATTTTTACGTTTTTGAGATCGTTGCTTCGAGTACTACAAAACCCATTCTTGAATTTTTGATTTTGATGAATATTTTGAGTTGTGCCATTGTTGAGAGCTTGTGATTTTTGTTGTTTGATGATGAAATATGAAAGATATGTTTTAGATTAACATATTTTGTATTGGAGTTTTTGATGATTTTGAGTAATTAGGATTAAATTGCAAAAATAATAATTTGAGGGACTAAAATGTGAAATAAATGCAAAATATGGGCTTGTATGAACACTAGGAATATTCGGCCAAACATGGGTATCTTGAAATTTTGAATGTTTTGTGTTTTGTGCAATAGGGACTAAATTGTAAAAAGTGTAAATGTTAGGGGTAAAATGGAAATTTACCCATTTATGTGTTTTTGGACTAAATTGAATGAAAATATATTTGAATGAGCTTAATTTGAATATGTTTAGATCAAGAACCAAAGAAATCAGATTTGGATCGGGGAAAAACGAATGACCATGTCATGACATAGGATTTCGATATGTGATGTGCGAGTAAGACCATGGCATCGATATGTGACTCTGATATATGTGTACAAGTAAGACCCTATCTGGGACAGTGGCATCGATATGTGGTTACATGTAAGACCACGTTTGGGACGTTGGCATTGTACGATATATGTGTGATTATCCGAGTGTCCTATCCAATTCTGAATGGTTCATCGGGCATCATTTAGCTGTGATCAAATGTGCAAAAGTGAGTTAAAATGATCAGGTATGAATTGGTTTTTTACCTATTTGAAATAAAGTGAGTAAGTTACTTAATCTTTGATGCAAACATATTTGAAGTAAAGTAAAAATTATATGTGAATGTGAAAAAAAGTATTCGGCCTTGTAAATATTTAATATGAACATTATTGAAATTATTTTTGAATATATGCAATTGGTAGTATATTCGGCCATTGAGATGAATATATGTATGATTGTTGTACTTCGACTTACGAGTGTATACATATAAATGTATATGTATTTGGTATGAAAAATGTGTTTTGGCTTGGCCATTGAAAGATAGTTAGTAATGTATCTTTATATATAAAAGTGTTCATTCGTTCATTACCATGTTTATGCATAAGGTGCTGTATTTTGATTTATGAGTATACATATATGTGCTCACATATTAATGTATAGCTTTGAAATTGAAGGATATTTTGCTTATAAATATGTATGTGATTATTATCCTTGACCTATGAATTTATGCATATAAAAGTATATGTACTAGTTATGATAAATATATTTTGGTTTGGAAATTGAATGATAGTTTGATGAAATATATATATGTTCATTCGGCCATGAATAATATACATGTGGAAGTACATATAAAATACATGAATTTGTAAGGTTAAGATTTAAAGTAACTATGATCGTATAATTTGGTTTAGTTTAAATGATTTGATTATGTAATTACGCTGTTTATTTGCTTATGACTTACTAAGCTATAAAAGCTTATTCTGTGTGTGTTCATGTTTACCTCTGTTTTATAGATTTTGGATTCAAGTTTCGAGCTTGGGAATCGTCAGAGAAGCTTATCACACTATCGACTGTCTTCGGTATTTTATAAGCTGAGTTTTCAAACCTATGGAATATATAGGCTAGATTGTTATTTGAAATGTTCGATTTTGGTTTTGTATAATATAAACCATGCGAAAATGGCTAACCTTTTATGTTTGAATTCGGTTATGTTAAGTATGGTTTAAATACATTTTAGTCATAAGGTTATGTGCTATGAATGTATAATATTTATGTTAGGTACTACAAGCTTTAAAAATGGTTGACTACTTAGGATATGCATGTGAATGGTTTGGCTAAGGTTATTCATGGATAGAAGTATATGTGATATGTGATTGAAGTGCTTGATGATTTGGATGTGGTTTGAAAGAGTTGGACATGATATATTTATAGTATGAATCATGTTGATGTGTCACTCTTAGTTAAAATGATTCAGTTTTTGCATTTATGTATCTAAGTATTTGATGCACCTATCATGGGAAAAATATATATACCTGTTCGTAAGAATATTGGTTGATTCGGATATGATTTTTATATATAAATATGTGTGAAGTTGGTTAATATGCTTTGTTAAAATGAGACAATGAATATGGTTAATTATAATGCTCATGGTTATTTATACAATTAACCTTGGTTTGGGCTTATATAGAAGGTATGTTCAATTTATGTAATGTTAAGGAGTTTGGTTTATATGCGTCGGCCACAAGGTAAATAATGGTTATTTTGTTAACTAAGGTATAACATGTATTAGGCAGGTGATATTCAACATTATATGTGTTTTATGTAATGTTTAAATGTCCGAATTGGTGGTAAAAAGACTAGTGGTGTATATACATTTTGGCATGTAAAATGAGTGCAATTTAAGTCGCTATTGTGTTATAAAATGGTTAACTATAAGTAATTGATTAAGTATACTTTTAGTATGTGAACTAAGCTTGATTAGCATCATTATTGATGTTAGGCAATAGTTCCATTTCATTATGATTAAAATGTGTATAAGATTCATTGAAATTTATTTGATCATTTATGGGTTATTAATGCTGTATAAGTTAATTTCTAAAATGCCTTGTGTTAGATTTTATTTGATTTAAATTTATACATGTTTAGAAATATGACGTAAAATGATTGATGTTTATTAGATATTCGAATATCATTAACATGTTCATTATATGATTTGTAATTTTCTTTATGTATTATGTATTAATAATTTCATGATTAACAATTAATTAGACATTCGTTTTCATATATGAATATGACTTGCGTGAATGTTCAGAGTCGTGCTTTTGTTCAGTAATACCTTAGGACCCTATTTCGACGACGGATATGGGTTACGGGTGTTACATACCTGTAACAATCTTAAATTAGGGTCTAGTCAGAAAAGTGGTTTTGAGACCATGAATTCAAAATAGAAATAATTATTTTGTGATTTTTATGAGGTCTATGTTATGATTACATGCTTGTGTGAAAATTTCATGAAGAAATTATATGTGTAAAGTGTCCAATTTAACTTTAGGGACTAAATTGTTAAAGTTTCAAAATTAAAGATTCTAGAAGTTTTAAGTATGAAATGGCTTTAGATTAGTAGTTAGAGGTCCTTAAATAGAAATTTTCCCAATTTCTATTTTTATGGACAAAAATAGACATGCATGGGTAAAATTTTAAAGGAAGGCTTTAAGGGCAATTTTGTCTTTTGGTAAATAAAAGAATAAAAAGGGAAAATAAAGCCAAAAGCTCTTCATCCTTCTCATGCTTGTGCCGAATTTGAAGAGTCACCATAGCTAGGGTTTCTTCAACCTTTCAAGCTTGATAGTAAGTACATCCTAGCCCCGTTTTTAATGTTCTTTATGTTTTTGAGATCTTTAAAACATGAACTAGCTATTTCTACCATTTTTTTAAGCTAGGGTTCATGTTCAAAAATTTACCCATGTGTTTCATGCATGTACTTTGATGATTTATGAAGGAATATGAAGGTTTAGTGTTAGATAAACATGTTTTCCTAGGTGATTTCATGAAAACACCAAAAAGGACTTATTTGTAAAACATGCAAAAATAAGTGTCAAAAATGTGATTTGATGAAAAATATGGACTGTTATAAGAAGGAATATGAATCGGCTAGTCTTGGGTAACAAAGAAATTGGACACATTTCATTTTATGAGTTTAGGGACAAAAGTGTAAATATGTCAAAGTTTAGGGGAAAAACAGAGTTTGGGCCTTGACTAGGTAAAAAGCAAAATTTTGGATAAATCGAAGTAATTGTCCATATTTTGTTCTAAGGTAAGTTTGTGTGTAATTAATATAATTATGTGCTTAATATTTGATGTTATACGAATGGTTTAATTGTCTTGGTGAATGTCATTGATGTTGTTTGTTAAAGAATTGTGGTGACTTAAGCCGATTAAACCTCGGGAATACTTAGGGTATCATTGTTTTGACATTTGAGTGGATGAGCTCCCGTATAAGACCATTTCTAGGATATGGCTTCGGCAGTGACATGTGATCCCATGTAAGACCATGTCCGGGACATGGCTTTGGCATCACAATGAGACATTGTGTAAAACCACAACTGGGCTATCAGTTTCGATATGTGTGATCTCATATAAGACCATGTTTGGGACACAACATTGGCATCATTATGTGGTCCCATGTAAGACCATATCTGGGATATGGCATTGACACCCTACCTCGTGTACATGATATCTTGAGTAACCCTTAGTATTCCAAGTGGTTCAACGGGTAGTCCAGGATGTAACAAAAGAATGGCGAGGTATAGCTATCTTGAGTGGGTACAGGTAAGTACGCCAAGCTCGTAGTTATTGAGAATACAAAATGATACAATTTTGGTATGATGAAAATGAAGAAATCATGATCTTGAGTTCTATGAGACATTGTGAGATTTGAACGAGATAGGATATGATTATAGTGATTATGGAGAATGTGATGAATTAAGTGATGTTATGTGTGTGTTGAAATTACATATTTTCATTGCTTATTATTTACATATAAGCTTACTAAGCTTTATGCTTACTCCCTCTCTTTTCCTTTTTTCTTATAGTTTCGCTAAGCTTGTTCGGTGATCAAAGGGAGTTAGAGTCTCGATCACACTATCAATCGGATCTTTTGGGTATAGTTAGTCTCTTTATTTTGAGTATGGCATGTATAGGAACTTGGTTTTTTTGTTATATGTCATATTAGTTTAACCAATGTGTTGGCTTATGAGGGTGTTATGATTCATTATGTATAAGGCCATGAGATATTTCTTATAATGACTATTGGGTTGTAAACCTATTCACTTATGCATGTATGACCCAATTCCGTATGGTATGGATCTTGGTGGATGATGACTGAATGATGATAATCACTATGTGTGTGTATAAGTTGATATGAGAATGCATGCATGCAAATTTAATAACTATTGCTCATGGATACATGTGTGCTTGGTACAATAGAGTTGGTATGATATGAAGCCCAAATCTAGTCTAAAGTGTTGAGAAATTGAATACACAAATTAGATTCATGAGAGAGTTTAAGTACCTTTGGAACCATGAATGTTTTGTGTAAATATGGGTGGAAAATGGCTTGAAATATAGCCTTAAATTTGTCTACACGGGTAGACACACGGGCATGTGTCTAGACTGTGTGTGACACACGGCTCGCCTCATGGGCTTGTGCTCTGGCCGTGTGTCCCCTACACCCTAATTAATATAAAAAAAATGCCAAGTAGTAAACACACGGGCTAAGACACAGCCGTGTGAGAAACACGGCCATAAGACATGGGCATGTGCCTTGGCCATGTGAAGTCTGCACCTATTTTTGGAAAAATTATGAAATTTAATTGTCCACATGGCCTAAGCACACGGGCGTTTGCCTTGGCCGTGTGACCATATTTTGTTCATGACGTCATAAATAGAGAGTTACATAGGCAATGGACATGGTCGTGTCCCAAGCCACATGGGCGTGTGGGATTAGATGACCCACCTGCATGGGCGTGTGAGTCTGTTTAGTGAAAAAATTTCTAAGTTCTCGGTTTGGTCCCAAACCGCTCTCAATGTATGTGTTGGGCCTCGTGTGTGACAGCCCAAAATTGACCCTAGTCGGGATGTGGTTTCGGGACCACAAAACTGAGGCATAAAAATAATTTATAATTTATTTTGATGCCTATAATATGTGTTAATTCATGTGTGACATTTTTGATGTTTCGATTTAGAGTTATAAATGTGAATTTCACTAGAAAGGACCTAGTAGTAAACTTTGAAAGTATGATGGGGAAATGTGTGATGACTAGTTGATCATGCATGCAAAAATAAGAGATTTGCATGTCAAATTTCCCCAAAGATGGTATAGTGGCCGGCCATGACAAGGGAATATGGGCAAGGAAAACATGTTATGACATGTTTTGTTAATGCATGATGTAATAAATGATAAAAAAATTAAGCATGTAGGAAGAGAAACAAAAAAATAAAAAATTTGCTCATCCTTTCCCCCCCTTTTGCCGTGAGTGAAAGAAAAGCAAAGAAAAAAATTTGTTCATCTTTTTCCCTCCTTCCTTTGGCCGAAATTTCTAAGAGGAAGAAGTGATTTTTGCTTCATTTTCTTTGTTTAGAAGAGATCTAGGAGGAGATTTGGCTAAACTTGCATCAAGATTAAGGTATGTATGAGGTTGTGTCATGAGATTCATGCATGTTTTAGTTGCTAACTTGATGTTCATGTTAGCCATGGTTCAAATCCTTGTTATGCCATGGAAATGGTATTTGGCCAAAGTTGATATTGTGTTAAAGCCATTGCATGCTAAAAGTGAAGCTTGTTGATGATGCATGTAATGATGTGTAACACCCCTTACCTGTTACCGTCATTAACAGATACAAGGTATTACCGAACATAACACATACCATTAAACATAACCTAGATATAAATATGTCATCCAATTTGATAGTGCATCGATAACATATGTCTTGAACAATATTAGCCAACTTTAATGGCTTGTACAAAGTAGCTGGTCGAGTCTTCGTAACTAATATTTTAAACCTAGACAAATATGACACGTAACAAAATAATTAAGCCTACTATACATGCCATAATTCAAAACGTTTAGTTCAAATACCCTAAAGTATGATAGTGCGGGTAGATCTTCACGATCCTTAACTCCTGAGCAAGCCGGAGGAGACTATAAGACAAAAGAGAGAAACAAAGTAAGCTTATAGCTTAGTAAGTAAGTATGTAAATACTAATTAAAGAATCTAACATGTTTACACAACAATTCAAGTATATCTACTTTAACTTCACTATTCATTCCACTTTGATTAAGCTGTCTCTGTTGCGTCATATTCACTAAATAAATCATAACTCAAGTTACAAAACTCGAAATTAAAATCCGTAAAATTTCCCTGAATCTAGACTCATAAAGCTTTTTGCTAATTTTTTTCTATAATTTTTGGTTCAGCCGATTAGTACATTTTATTAGTTAAAGTTTCCCCTGTTACACAGCTCGACTGATCTGACCTCTGTTCACTACGAATTGAATTTCTCTCAGTACACAATTCAAAAAACCCTGAAGTCTATTTCATTTAAAACTAGTCTCAATAAGGAATTTATGCATGTAAACTATATTTCTTAATTTGCTTTGTACAATTTTTAATGATTTTTCAAAGTTGGAACAGGGGATCACATATTCATCCTGAGCAAGTCACATACAATTGTAAATATCTCAAAATATAGAATTCCTTTGCTTGCTCTGTTTCTTTTACATGAAAGTAGACTCATTAAACTTTAATTTCACATCTAATTCAACTTCTAATTATATTCCTCCTATTTTTAGTGATTTTTCAAAATCACGTCACTGCTACCATCTAAAAACAGTTTTAATGCTAATTTCACTCTTTCACACATTCTTTATGCTAACCTCATTTTATCTTATATATGTATATACCACAAATCATTTTCACCACATTTCATTCACCAAAAGTGTAGGTCCAAACCACAATATCACCACAAAACCATCCCGTTGAACAATTCGGATCAATCCTCGATATTTAATGGTTTCAAAGACACATCCCCACCATCATACTTCATTTAGTTCGGCTCTCTTGTACACATGGTGAACACTTAGTACCACTCATGCGACCTAGCCGATTTGTCTCGTAGCTCTCTTGTCTACATGGTGTCCTTCACTTGGAATCACGCATGCGACCTAGCTACATTTATCTTTCACGTAGCTCTCTTGTCTACATGGGATACATCTCGTATCACACATGTGACCTAGCTACTACTGAGGTGTCTCGTAGCTTTCTTGTACACATGATGTGCACTCAAGCATCATACATGTGACCTAGCTACGCCCTCTATTTCATTCGATCTCTCAATGTTCAACCGGATCTCTCTCTATATTTATTTCCATTCTTCCAATAGTCGATTTATATTTTAACATCAGCTAGTATATTTATATAATAGGCTGAAATATAAGAATGTATATGAAATTATTGTAATATTTACATACAACTTACCTCGGTGCAAAATGTGGAAATTTTGCAATTTAGTCCAAAACTTTTCCTTCCCTGCTCGAGATCAATTCCGCGTCTTTCTTGATCTATAATAACACATTTAGCTCATTTAATACTCATACTATTTATTTCAATCCAAAAATCACATCATGGAAAAATTACATTTTGCCCCTAACTTTTACAAAATTACAATTTTGCCCCTAGGCTCGGAATTTAATTTCAGCCCTTATTCTTATGTTTTATGATATGCTGAACATTTTCTCTTCTACAACAACATCAAATTCTCACTCTATCATATAGTTATGAACAATAGGTATTTTTACCGATTATGCTGCTTTTACTCGCTTTCACTTAAAACCGAGTAGCACAAGTTATTTAACATAATTTAAAACCTCATATTCTATCATAAAACATCAAAATACACAAATTTCACCTATGGGTATTTTTCTCAATATGAACCCTAGGTTAAATTATTACTAGCATAAGCTTAATCGAGCTTCCGGATTCCAAAACGTAAAGAACATTAAAAGCGGGCTTGAAATCACTTACTATGGAGCTTGAAAATTGAAGAAACCCTAGCTATGGAGAGAGGAGAATTCAGCAGCAACTAAGGAGGATGATGATCAATTTTGTGTTATTTTTCCCATTTTATTTCATTTAATATCCAAATGACCAAAATGCCCTCCTTACTAAACTTTCAAAATTCCTTCCATGTCCTAATTTTGTCCATGAACTTAAAATTGGTCAAATTGCTATTTAAGACCTCCTAATTAATATTCTAAAACAATTTCATACTAAAAACTTCCGGGATGCAAATTTTGCAACTTATTCGATTTAGTCCCTACTTTTAATTTAAGCACTTTAGGCATAGAATTTCATCACGAAATTTTCACACAATCATGCAATCATATCATAAACCCCAAAATAATTATAAAACAATTATTTCTATCTCGGATTTGTGGTCACGAAACCACTATTCCGATTAGGCCCTAATTCGGGTTGTCACAATTCTCCCCCTTTTTAGATTTTCGTCCCCAAAATCTTACCTAGAAAGAGGTTTGGGTATTGTTTCCTCATAGCTTCCTCGGGTTCCCACGTAGCGTCTTCTATCCCATGTCCGTGCCACAATACTTTCACTAAGGCTATACTTTTATTTCTTAACTGTTTAACTTCTCGAGCCAAAATCTTTATTGGTTCCTCCTCATAGGTCATATCCGATCGAATCTCAATTTCATTGGGAAATCACATGTGAAGGATCGAAATGATAACGTCGCAACATTGATACATGAAACACGTTATGAATTCTTTCTAACTCTCGGTAAGGCCAACCGATATGCCATCGGTCCAATTCTCTCAAGAATCTCAGACGCCCAATAAAACGCGGACTCAACTTGCCTTTTCGACTAAATCTCGAATCTTTTTCCATGGTGACACCTTCAAGAACACTTTATCACCCACCTCAAATTCAATCTCTTTTCTTTTAAATCAGATATGACTTTTGTCGATCTGACGACTTTCAAGCAATCCCAATTACTTTTATTTTCTCTTGGTTTCTTTAACTAGATCAACTCCGTGAATCTGCTTTCTCACTAAGCTCGGTCCAATATAAAGGAGTCCGACACTTACGACCATACAAGGCTTCAGACGGTGCCATTTGTGTACTTGATTGATAAGCTGTTATTGTAGGCAAACTCAATCAAAGATAGATATTTCTCCCAACTACCTCCAAATTCTAAAACACAAAGATCTAAGCATATCTTCGAGTACCGGATTACTCTTTCCATTTGACCATCTGCTTGTGGATGAAATGCGGTACTAAAGTTCAATTTTGTACCCAAAGCTTCTTGTAACTTTTCCAAAATCTCGAGGTAAATCTTGGATCTCTATCGATATTATAGATATAGGTACTCGTGCAACTTCACAATTTCAAAATATATAATTCGCTAATTTATCAAGTGAGTAATCGGTGCGTCTTGGTATAAAGTGGGCTGACTTTGTTAATCTATCAACCACTACCCAAACAAAGATCCTTCTTTTTAGGAGTTAAAGGCAAACCGTTACAAAATCCATGGTAATCTTGTCCCATTTCCACTCGTGCACCATTATCGGTTGAAGTAATCCGAAGGCACTTGATGTTCAACTTTTACTTGTTGATGATCAAACACTTGGTTACAAATTCGAAATGTCCTTTTCATACTTGGCCGCCAATCTGACTTCTTTAAATCATTATACATTTTGTGCTACTAGGATGAACGATAAATGACCATTGTGTGCCTCATGTAATATTTTCGAATCAATTTATCGTTTTCAAGACACATATCCTGTCTCAAAACATCAAACAGTCATCCGGTCCAACTCGAAAATCGAGTTGTAATCGATTCGCATTGAGTTCTCTTGATCCGCAACTCACTATCATTCTTTTGAGCATCACAAATCAACTGGAGAAATAATGGTTTAGCTCTCATCTCTGCTAAGATTGACCCATCATCGACAATACTAACCCGTGTTCATGGCTCTCAAAGTAAAAAGAAATTTTCGCTCAAGGCGCCAAGAACTACATTTGCTTTTCCGGATGATAATCAATCACTAGATCATAATCCTTTAATAATTCAAGCCATCTTCATTGTCGCAGATTCAGATCCTTTTGATTCATCAAGTACTTCAAACTTTTGTGATCGGTAAAATTCGCATTTTTCACCGTACAAATAATGTCACCAAATTTTCAAGGCAAAAACAACAATGCCGATTCCAAATCATGTGTAGGATAGTTCTTCTCATGCGGTTTTAACTATCTCAAGCATAAGCTACCACTTTACCCTCTTGCATCAACACACATCCAAGGCACATCAATGATGCATCACTATAAATTACTTAACTCCTTTCCCGACTTTCATTGTACTAAAATTGGTGCTTCATCAATCGTGCTTTCAACTTTTCAAAACTTTGTTGACATTTATCAGTCCATTCAAACTTAACATTCTTTTGCAACAACTTAGTCATAGGAGAGGCAATCATCAAAATCCTTCAACAAAACGTCTATAATACCCGCTAAGCCTAAAAGCTTCTAACCTCGGATACATTCTTGGGCGGTTTCCAATCAACGATCACGTAAATCTTGCTTGGATCCACCGAATACCATCACCGAGACTATATGTCCCAAAATCCGACTTCACGGCGAACTCACTTTTACTAAACTTGGCAAGCAGTTTCTTTTCTCTCAAGATCTGCAATATAGTTCTCAAGTGTTCGGCATGTTCGGACTCATCTCGAGAATAAATTAAAATGTCATCTATAAACACTACTACAAACTTATCCAAATATGGCCTAAGATCCGATTCATTAAGTCCATAAATATAGTGGAGCATTTGTTAAGCGAAAGGCATCACAAGAAACTCATAATGTCCATACCTTGTCCTAAAGGCGGTTTTCATACATCGACTCCTTAACTCTCACCGGTAGTAACCGGACCTCAAATCAATCTTTGAAAACACTGGCCCCTTTAACCGATCGAATAAATCATCAATCCTCGGCAATGGGTACTTATTCTTTATAGTCACCTTATTGTCGACGGTAATCAATGCAAAGTCTCATTGAACCATCCTTCTTCTTCTGAATAATACAGAGCACCCGTGGAGAGAAACTTGGTCTCACAAATCCTTGTCATTAACTCCTGCAATCGAGCCTTCAATTCTTTTAATTCATCGAGCCATTCTATATGGAGCAATCGAGATCGGTCAGATGCAGCAACAAATCAATGGCAAAATCTATCTCTCTTTGGAGGCAACCTGCAATTCCTCCGAAATACATCCGAAACTCACAGACTATCGATCTGATTCAAATTTCAGTTGAGGCAACTCAATATTCATTACATAAGCCGATAAGCTTCACACCTTTTCTCATGTATTTACGTGCGCATATGTGCGAAATCACCATAGGCAATTTATTTGATTCATCTGTTTCAACCCACGAATTTCTCCATTTTCACATTTCAACTCTAGTGTCTTTTGTTTACAATCTACCTTAGCATCATACAATGTTAACCAGGTCCATTCCCAAGATAACGTCAAACTCACCAAATGGTAACAACATCAAGTTGGCGAAAAAGTTGACCTTGAATCATTAATGGGCAATTCTTGCAAACCTTGTCAACTAGCACATATTGGCCTAAGGGTTCGACACTTTAATCGTAAACTCAAGAAATTCAACAGCAACTTTTTATTGGATACTAAATTCATGCAAATATAGGAATGAGTGGACCGGGATCAATCAATGCAATAACAATAGTATCATAGAGAAAATGTACAAGTAATGACATCGGAGATGATGCATCTTCTCGCACGTATAGCATAAGCTCTAGCAGTGCTCTAGCTTCGATCTTGCCGTTAAATCTTTCATCACGCTTTACTACTAGTTCCACCTCCAAGATTTCTCGGTGGTCTACCCCTACTAGCGGTGGTATTCTGTCTAGCACTCAAATCTTTCTTCTTTAACTTTCTCCGGACAATCTCTAATAAAATGCTCACGAGAACCGCTTTGAAACAAGCTCGCTCGGTCCCCAACAATCACCATAATGTTGCTCGCCACATTGTTGACATTCGGCTTTCTAGGTCGCACATTACCCACACTTGCCACCAAGTAGCTTGAGCTTTAGACCCGAATATGCTCTACCACGATCTCTGTGAATCCCCAATTGAAACTGTCATTCGAGGGTTTGTCTCTTTGGACCTCTTTGGTTGAGATTGAAATGGCTTGCTTATCTGTCTTTTTCGACATCTCGAGCCTCAATAGCGACTTTTCTTCTTTCTTTGTTCAATTCTTTGGCTTTAAGAGCTCGATCAACCAATACTACAAATTCTTTCAACTCCAAAATTCCTACAAGCACTTTAATATCCTCATTCAGCCTATCTTCAAATCTTCTACACATAATAGCCTCGGTGGACACACATTCTGGGCATACTTGTTTGAGTCTTACAAATTCGCGTTCATACTCTGCTACGACATTTTCCCTGCTTCAATTCAAGGAACTCCTTCCGTTTTGATCAATAAATCGTGACTTATGTATTTCTTTCTAAATTCTTCTGGAAGAAATCCCAAGTAACTTTTCTTTTGGCACCATTGCAACCAAAGTCTTCCACCGGTGGTAAGTCAATCTCTCAAAAGTGATACAAGACACTTTAAGCATTCCTCGGTGTACATGAGAGCTCATCAAATACACGGGTAGAATTTTCAAGCCGAATTCCGCTTTCTCGGGATCATCATCGACCTTTGCTCTAAACTCTTGCCCCTTGTTTTCGAATCTTGTCAACCGGAGGCTTGTTCATTCTTACCAAATCTATACCTTGAGCAGCCTATAGGAATCGCCCGAGGTATAGGAGGGGTGGAGGAGGTTGAGCATTTGGATTTGCTCGAATAAATTCAAGATACCAATTGTTCATCATTTGGAGAAAGGCATCCCGAGCCTCATCTCCTTGTCTCAATGTCTCAGTCTACTTTCCACAGTAGCGGTCCCTTGTGCGGGAGCAAGCGCATTACTAAGCAAAGATCATCACCGTTCCTTTAGGATCCATTACTATATTAAAACAAAACACGCTTTAGAATAATCAGAGTCACCACACTATCACAATATTTTTATGGCATGTATAGCTAGACTTTTACACACACTTTATTAGTCCTAGAACCGACTAAACCATAGCTCGATACCACTAAATGTAACACCCTTACCCGCTACTGTCATGGGAGCAGATACAAGGTATTACCGAACATAACACATACCATTAAACATAACCGAGATATAAATATGTCATCCAATTTGATAGTGCATCGTATAACATATGTCTTGAACAATATTAGCCAACTTTAATGGCTTGTACAAAGTAGCTGGTCGAGTAAATCAGTAACTAATATTTTAAACCTAGACAAATATGACACGTAACAAAATAATTAAGCCTACTATACATGCCATAATTCAAAACGTTTAGTTCAAATACCCTAAAGTATGATAGTGCGGGTAGATCTTCACGATCCTTAACTCCCGAGCAAGCGGAGGACACTATAAGACAAAAGAGAGAAACAAAGTAAGCTTATAGCTTAGTAAGTAAGTATGTAAATACTAATTAAAGAATCTAACATGTTTACACAACAATTCAAGTATATCTACTTTAACTTCACTATTCATTCCACTTTGATTAAGCTGTCTCATTGCGTCATATTCACTAAATAAATCATAACTCGAGTTACAAAACTCAAAATTCAAATCCGTAAAATTTCCTGAATCTAGACTCAGAAAGATTTTTGCTAATTTTTTCTATAATTTTGGTTCAGCCGATTAGTACAGTTTATTAGTTAAAGTTTCCCTGTTACACAGCTCGACTGATCTGACCTCTGTTCACTACGAATTGAATTTCTCTCAGTACACAATTCAAACAACCCTGAAGTCTGTTTCATTTAAAACTAGTCTCAATAAGGAATTTAGGCATGTAAACTATATTTCTTAATTTTCTTTGTACAATTTTTAATGATTTTTCAAAGTTGGAACAGGGGATTACGTATTCATCCTGAGCAAGTCACATACAATTGTAAATATCTCAAAATATAGAATTCCTTTGCTTGCTGTGTTTCTTTTACATGAAAGTAGACTCATTAAACTTTAATTTCACATCTCATTCAACTTCTAATTATATTCCTCCTATTTTTAGTGATTTTTCAAAATCACGTCACTGCTACCATCTAAAAACAGTTTTAATGCTAATTTCACTCTTTCACACATTCTTTATGCTAACCTCATTTTATCTTATATATGTATATACCACAAATCATTTTCACCACATTTCATTCACCAAAAGTGTAGGTCCAAACCACAAAATCACCACAAAACCATCCCGTTGAACAATTGGGATCAATCCTCGATATTTAATGGTTTCAAGACACATCCCCACCATCATACTTCATTTAGTTCGGCTCTCTTGTACACATGGTGAACACTTAGTACCACTCATGCGACCTAGCCGATTTGTCTCGTAGCTCTCTTGTCTACATGGTGTCCTTCACTTGGAATCACGCATGCGACCTAGCTACATTTATCTTTCACGTAGCTCTCTTGTCTACATGGGATACATCTCGTATCACACATGTGACCTAGCTACTCTGAGGTGTCTCGTGGCTTTCTTGTACACATGATGTGTACTCAAGATCATACATGTGACCTAGCTACGCTCCCTCTATTTCATTCGATCTCTCCAATGTTCAACCGGATCTCTCTCTATATTTATTTCCATTCTTCCAATAGTCGATTTATATTTTAACATCAGCTAGTATATTTATATAATAGGCTGAAATATAAGAATGTACATGAAATTATTGTAATATTTACATACAACTTACCTTGGTGCAAAATGTGGAAATTTTGCAATTTAGTCCAAAACTTTTTCCTTCCCCGCTCGAGATCAATTCGCGTCTTTCTTGATCTATAATAACACATTTAGCTCATTTAATACTCATACTATTTATTTCAATCCAAAATCACATCATGGAAAAATTACATTTTGCCCCTAACTTTACAAAATTACAATTTTGCCCCTAGGCTCGGAATTTAATTTCAGCCCTTATTCTTATGTTTTATGATATGCTGAACATTTTCTCTTCTACAACAACATCAAATTCTCACTCTATCATATAGTTATGAACAATAGGTATTTTTACCGATTATGCTGCTTTTACTCGTTTTCACTTAAAACCGAGTAGCACAAGTTATTTAACATAATTTAAAACCTTATATTCTATCATAAAACATCAAAATACACAAATTTCACCTATGGGTATTTTTCCCAATATGAACCCTAGGTTAAATTATTACTAGCATAAGCTTAATCGAGCTTCGGGATTCCAAAACGTAAAGAACATTAAAAGCGGGCTTGAAATCACTTACTATGGAGCTTGAAAATTGAAGAAACCCTAGCTATGGAGAGAGGAGAATTCGGCAGCAACTAAGGAGGATGATGATCAATTTTGTGTTATTTTTCCCATTTTATTTCATTTAATATCCAAATGACCAAAATGCCCTCCTTACTAAACTTTCAAAAATTCCTTCCATGTCCTAATTTTGTCCATGAACTTAAAATTGGTCAAATTGCTATTTAAGACCTCCTAATTAATATTCCAAAACAATTTCATACTAAAAACTTCCGGGATGCAAATTTTGCAACTTATTCAATTTAGTCCCTACTTTCAATTTAAGCACTTTAGGCATAGAATTTCATCACGAAATTTTCACACAATCATGCAATCATATCATAAACCCCAAAATAATTATAAAACAATTATTTCTATCTCGGATTTGTGGTCACGAAACCACTATTTCGATTAGGCCCTAATTCGGGTTGTCACATGATGGATTGACTACTCTTGAAATTTCTTTTTAGTATTCTTGAGTAGGGCATTGAGTTCTTTGTTTAACCATGACCAAATATTGAAAGGGTGTGGTGTGTGATGTATTCGGCCATGGTATGCTCATGAGCATGGTTTATGCTTCTTGCATGATAGTTAAAATTTGTGTTTTGAATGGTTATGAACACCTTGAAATTCGGCCTTGCACCTATATGTGTATATATGTTTGCACATGATGATTTGGTTATGAAATAAATGATAAATATGTTTTTTAAAGAAGAAATTGTTGAAGAGTGTTTGTGAAATTTGCATGTACATTCGCCTAGTACATATATGGTGTGAAAACCTTGAAATTTATTGTTGATTTGGTGCAAGTATGACTAAGTATAATCGGCCATATGAGTGCTTGATGCTATGTTATAATTATTGAGCTCAAGTATGTAGATGTAAGTGTGTGCGGCCTTATAAGGGCTAAGTACCTTGGATTCCCTTTGATATTCAAAACGATTAAATCAATTTATTTGTTAACATTAAGCTCAAGAGCAAAGGGAACTAGCTCCAATAAAGGAAAAGAAAAGGTGATTGAATAGCCGTTGGAAGCGCTCGATAATCTCCAAGGTAAGTTTTCGAGTATCGAAACTTAGATTTTGATTCGATTGAATGAAGTAATAAGCAATCGAAATTGTGCCCTTGTATGTGGCCATTGAGCCGAAATGATATTCTTAATTAAGTGAATTGTGCATAAAAGTTTTGTTATGACATTGAAACAAAGATGTGTATGAATGTGCGACCAGATATCAAGGCTAAGCCCAAGGCAATTGTGCGAAGTTATGATATCCGGGCTAAGCCCAAGGCAATTGTGCGAGTTGTGATATCCGGGTTAAGTCCCAAGGCATTTGTGCGGGTTACCATAACGGGCTATGTCCCGAAGGCGTTTGAACGAGTAGCTATATCCGGTTAAACTCCGAAGGTATGTGATTTGAAAATTATAAGCTTGCTGTAAAATTTTCAGTTAATGCACTTGTGAAGTTCCCAACAACAAGGTATGTTTTGTGTGTGCTTTGCACACTATGAGTAAGTGCGTATGAATATTCGCTCCAATGATAAATGAGCTATCGGCATTAACTAAGCCGTTATTGTGTATGAATATAAGAGTTGGGATTGCGAAGTAAGCATGTCTTTGAGAAATTGTGCATATGAATTATTGTTTAGCTACTTGAATGCTATGCTTTGGTTGTGTGTAATTATGGCTCAAACTTACTAAGCATAAATTGCTTACTCCGTTTCTTTGTTTCTCTGTTTTAGATTTTGCTCGTTAACGATCGGATTCGGGATCATTGAAGTGAAGTCATCCACACTATCAAACCCCCTTTTGGTACTCTTTTGGTTGAACTTTGGATATGGCATTTATAGAACTACCCTCGGTTGTTTTTAAGTACTTGTGATGTATATGTGTACGGCCATGCGAAAATGGTTCGTAATAGTGGAGTATGGAATTAGACCATTTGTGGTTTATAATTATATATGGTTTCATGATGTGATTATGGATTGGAATGGGAGTGTTGGTCACATGATCAGCCATTGGAATGGCTAAATATGATCATATGTGGACCCATGTATGGCAAGACTATAGTTGGCCCATGGAGACTACAAATTAGGTAAAGCCTACCTTAAAACAGATGCTGCCAGCTGCAGTGACATGGATGTGAAAAATCACCAAAATTTGTAGGAATGGTGTTAAATAGTAAATAAATTATGCGATCGAACCTTGACGAGTCTATTTTCATATGAAAGTAACGAAATGATCATATGAACAGTATACCGAGAGATATTAAAGTTCTCGTGAGACAGGGCCAGAACGGTTTCTGGGTCCCCTGTCACGACTTTGAAAATTTACCATAAATTATACAGAATGAATTAGAAGTCATTCGTTATATGTGCAGATTCCTTTTTGAGTCTAGTTTCATTAGAAACAAACGGCATCAGTATTGAAACCCTGTAAAGAGAGATATTCAAGTTGAAACGCGCGAAGGTCAGTGTAGTCGACCCCTGTAACATGGGCGACTTTAACTAATAAACTGTACCAATTGGCCCGACAAAAAATTCTAGAAATAAAGTCATGGATGGATATATGAGTCTAAATTCATTGAAAATTTACGGAATCAGTTTCCGAGTTTTGAAACTCGAGATATGCTTTTTAAGGCGACAGCGACGCAGTTTTCCAGCTTGCCTGGGAATGTCAAATTGACCGGTGCCATAAGTGGTTTTGGCTTGTTAACCCCTCGTGTCCGACACCGGAAACGGTCTCGGGTTCGGGGTGTTACATCGTGGGCCCATATAAGGGACGATCCGCATGTGGGTAAAAAGTTTTAAATTTGGACGAAAATTTATGTCCCGGTTTTATAAGATTTTGTGAACTTATGTTAGGTAATGCCTCATACCCTGTTTCGACGTCGGTTACGGGTAAGGGGTGTTACATTTAATGGTATCAAAGCTACAGTTTAGTCGATTCTCGAACTAACGTAGCATGTATATGAGTTTAGTTATACATGCCATACATATATTGTGATAGTGTGACGACTCCTAACAATTTTTAATTGTGTTCTCATATAGCAAATGGATCCTGATCGGGCTGTGGTAGATGATGTAGAAAGTAACGCACCAGCTCTCGCTGAAGGGATAGTACCAACTGATACCTGACCTCCCATGGTTAGTCAGGAAGGAGGAGAAGGGGCTCAGGAAGCCTTTCTTCACATGATGGATACATGATACACAAAGTTCGTTTGAGCGAACCCGAATGCTCAACTCCCTCCACCCTTGCCTATTCCTCAGCCTATTCCAGTGGCAACCCAAGGTATGGATATTATAAGACTGAATAGACCCCCGGTGGATTAAATTTGGAAGCAAGGAGCTGAAGAGTTCTGAGCTAGTATTAATGATGATCCAGAACGGGCAGAGTTTTGGCTCGAAAACACCATCCGGGTTTTTGAAGAATTGTCATGCACACCGGAAGAGTGCATAAAATATGTGGTATCACTACTTAGAGATTTGACTTACCATTGGTGGAAGACACTTGTCTCGGTAGTACCGCGGGAGAGGGTGACATGGGAATTTTTCCAATAGGAGTTCTGGAAAAAGTATATCAGTTAGAGATTCATGGATCAGAAGAGACACGAGTTCCTTGAGTTGAAACAAGGAAGAAAGACAGTAACTGAATACGAGCTTGAGTTTGTGAGACTCAGCAAATATGCTCGGGAATATGTGTCAACCGAAACCATTATGTGTAAGAGGTTTGAAGATAGATTAAACGGAGACATTCAGATGTTTGTTGGTATGCTTGAGTTGAAAGAGTTCGCGGTACTCGTCGAAAGAGCTTGTAAGGCCGAGGAGTTGGCCAAAGAGAAGAGATAGACTGTGTTTGAGGCTAGGGACTCAAGGAAAAGGCCTATGAGCAAGTCATTTCAGTCCACATCGAGGAATTTAAGGAATTTCAATTCTCACTCTCATGCTTCTGTTGGGTTCCCAAACAGAAATAAAGATAAACATTACTCGGGTACTAAGGCCCATACCACCTTGATTGCTAGTGTGGATAATGCTCGGCCAAGTAGGCCAGAATGTCCACAGTGTTGTAGACGTCACCTCGATGAGTGTCGCAAGAGTGACAAGACCTGTTTCAAGTGTGGTTCTCTAGACCACTTTATTAGAAAGTGCCCCGAGATGACAAAAAAGGAGAGATATCAAAGTACAAGATCGGGTAACACTGCTGGTCGTTGTAAACTGCAGAAATATCCAAGTAATGGAGCGAGCAGTAAGAGTGCCCCTAAAGAGTCTATTGTGAGACCCGAAGGCAGAGCTCCTGCAAGGTTGTACACCATTCGTACTCACGAAGAGGCTTTATCCCTGGATGTGATTACTGGTATATTTTCTATCTATGATGATACTGTTTTTTGCTTTGATTGATCCGAAATCTTCCCATTCCTATATTTGTATGAAATTGGTGTCTAGTATGAGCATGCTTATTGAGCCTATTGAATTTATGATAAAAGTGTCAAACTTGTTAGGCAAATATGTGCTAGTTGACAAAGTATGTAGGAATTTCCCTTTGATGATTAGAGGACACTGTTTTCCGGCTAACCTCATGCTTTTGCCATTTGATGAATTCGATGTAATTTTTGGTATGGACTGGTTAACTTCTCATGATGTAGTAGTAAACTATGGGAGAAAGTTTATCGAATTGAAATGTGAAAGTGGTGATATTCTCCGGGTTAAATCAGACGAGTCAGATAGCTTGCCTGTAGTGATTTCTTCTATGGCCGCTCAGAAGTGTGTAAGGAAGGGTTATGAGGCTTACCTTGCCTTTGTATTGAATACAAAAGAATCAGAGTTAAGAATTGAGTCAATACCAGTAGTATGTGAGTATTCGGATGTATTCCTAGAAGAGTTTCCTGGATTACCCTTGATTAGAGAAGTGGAATTCATCATTGATCTAGTTCCAGGTATGACACCCATTTCTATTATTCTGTATAGGATGGCTCCAACTGAGTTGAAGGAGTTGAAATCCCAATTGCAAGAATTGACAGATAAAGGTTTCGCAAGACCTAGTTACTCACTGTGGGGTGCACCAGTTTTATTTGTGAAGAAGAAAGATAGTTCGATGAGGTTATGTATTGATTACCAACAACTCAACAAAGTGATGATAAAGAATAAGTACCCCTTGCTGAGGATAGATGATTTATTTGATAAACTGAAGGGATCCATAGTGTTTTGGAAGATAGATTTGAGTTCTGATTACTATCAGTTGAGAGTTAAGGACTCGAACATGCCGAAAACCGCATTCTAGACGAGGTATGGTCATTATGAATTTTTTGTAATGCCTTTTGGTCTAACGAATGCTTCTGCGATTTTCATAAATTTAATGAATCGAATTTTCCGTCCTTATTTGGATAAATTTATTGTGGTATTTATTGATGTTATCCAGATTTATTCTCATGACGAATTTGAACATGCCGATCATTTGAGGATTGTCTTGCAAACTTTGAGAGATAAGCGGTTTTATGCAAAGTTGTGAAAAAATGTGTTTTGGCTTAGAGAAGTCAGATTTTTAGGGCATGTTGTGTCGGATGATGGGATCTGAGTTGATCCGAGTAAGATTTCGACCATTGTTGATTGGAAATTACCGCAGAACATAACTGAAGTTAGAAGCTTTTTGGGCCTAGCCGGTTATTACAAGAGGTTCGTTAAAGGATTTTCTATGATTGCCTTTCCGATGACAAAATTGTTGCAAAAAGATATCAAGTTCGAATGGTCGAAAAAGTGCCAGCAAAGCTTTTAGAAATCAAAGGCATTGTTGAGTGAGGCTCCGGTATTAGTGCAACCCAACCCGGGAAAACAATTTGTGGTTTATAGTTGTGACATCCCAAAATTGACCATAGTCGGGAAGTGGTTTCGGGACCGCTAAACCGAGTCACTGACATGTTCGAACGTAATATTTATTATCTAGAATATGTGAAAATGCATGTGTGAATTTTGAATTCTTTGATTTAGTTAATTTGATTGTGAATTGAAGGAAAAAGGACTCATGTGAAAGGATTTAAATATATGTGGCTAATTTTAAGAGATTAATAAAAGGATGAAGTAAAATAAATGGACTTGCATGTCAAATAGCCCATTCCTAAGGTTAGTGGCCTACCATGTCAAGAGTGATGGGCAAGGAAAACATGTTTCAAACATGTTTTGTTAATGGATTATGCTTGAAAGAATAAAGAAATGAAATTGAAAAAAAGGGATATGATGAAAACAAAAGAGAAAAAAAGTGTCCATCCTCTCATCTTTTTCTTGCTTGGCGAATACACTAAGAAGAAAGGGGAAAAAGCTTGAGAAAATCAGCCATGGGAGCTTACTTGACTAAGGTGTTTTGATACAAGAAGGTATGTTTTATGCCACTCTTGAAAATGCATGCATGATTTGGAGGATTGGTTCAAAATTTTCCTTGAATCTTGAATCGAAACTAGGTTGTTAGGTGAGTTAAATTTCGCCATGAATGTTGTCTCCTTGGTGAGTGTTTTGATGTTGTTGTGATGAAAGCATGGAGATGAGTGAGTTTGAATGTTTAACAAAAAGGAAATTTTGTGCCATTGAGTTCTTGTTGTTATGTGTGTGTGTGCATGAGTATTCGCCATGCTATAGAATTTATGTTGCAAAATGATTAATGCTTAATGAGATGTATAATAGTACTTGTGAATGAGCTTGAGGGTATTTAAACAATTAGACATAAAAAGGGTGGTAATGAGGTTGAAAATTGTTGAATGGTTAATTGGGTAATGAATGAAGCATTCGGCCATATGGGGTATAAATGGGCATAGGTGTTAAATACCTTGTATTGGAAATTTTGATAAATAAGTAGCAATAAATTAAGATGAGATTGAGTAAATTTTCAGCTTAGTTGTGTTAAGTATTTGGCAATAATCATAATAATGCATGTGAATGCCGTATGTTTGTGTTTGATGGAGAGGTAAATTGTTTGATTTAGCTCAAGAGCAAAGGGGAACTAAATTGGACAAAGGAAAGGAGAAAGCAAACGAGTAGCCGATTTGGAACCGTTCTACCCCAAACAAGGTAAGTCATTAAGCACATATGTTTGATATTGCTTAAATGATTGTAAAATCTATGCAATTGTGTTTAATGGGATGCTATATATATATAAATGAAATTGTATGTGTATGGAGTGATGACAATTGTTGAATGTAAAAGAAATAGTGAAATGTGTAGAAAGTTTGCTTTCGGCACTAAGTGTCTTGAACAATACGAGTGTACGGTGACGAGATTGGCACTAAGTGTGCATGCTGAAATATATGGCACTAAGTGTGCATGCTGGAAAAATATGGCACTGAGTGTGCATGCTGGAAATATATGGCACTAAGTGTGCGAGCTCGAAGGGTATGGCACTGTGTGTGCGGGCTTAAATCGCATGGCACTAAGTGTGCGAAATCGAGTATTAAGCACTGTGTGTGCGTACTCTATATATATATATATCTCCGATCGAACAATTATATGGAGGGTGTGTCTCCATCGAGTTGAGTATGGACAGCGGATCGGGTAAGTACCTTGAGCTCATGACGAATAGGCAATACGTTCTTGCTCGGGGTTGAGCATGGTAAGCTTTAAATCTATGTGATGATTGCAATTGTATGATTGTGGTGTGAATGAGTTGGTGTGTAAAAATGCCTCAATTATCTTATTGTATAGAACATGAAATGTGGATGTATGACTTGGAATGAGATTGAACTGAAAGGTCCGAGGAATTATGGTATAGTTCCGATATGGATGAAGTACCTAGCCTCGTTTACTGTTTCATGTTGTGAAAATTTTACTAATGGATGGTTGATGAATGCTTATGACTTACTGAGTTATAAACTCACCCGGTGTTTTCTTGTCACCCATTTTAGATCTCTTGGACTCGTATTGTTGCGTGCTCGAACCGTCGTTGAAGTCATCACACCGCTGGAAACCTTTTGGTATTGTCTTCGTAGTTGAACTAGGAGAACATTTGGCATGTATAGGCTATTATGTTTTGTTGAATTGTGGGTTGTAAACTTTAAGCCATGTGAAAATGGCCTATGTGGTCATCGAGTGGGATGCTAGAACCTATAGCCATGAGTCTTAGAAACTTTTATTTTGATAAGGTGGCCATAATTTGTGTCATGTATGATGGATGATTAGTAAGGCCAAGGAAAGATTCATGAAATTGGCATAGTCTACTGCAGTAACTGTTGCGGATAGCAGCAGTGAGATGAGATTGAAAAAAATCACTAAAAATAGTAGAAGTAGAATTAAATAGTGAATAAATTATGAAATTGAACCTTGATGAATCTATTTTAATATGGACGAAACGAAACGACCATATGAGCAGTATACTGAGAGATATTAAAGTTCTCATGAGACAGGGCCAGAACGGTTTCTGGGTCCCCTGTCGCGACTTTGAAAATTTACTATAAATTATCCAGAAATAATTAGAAGTTATGCCTTATATTTTCAGATTCCATTTTGAGTCTAGTTTCATTAGAAACAAATGGCACCAGTATTAAAGCTCTGTACAGAGAGATATTCAAGTTGTAACGCGCGAAGGTCAGTGTAGTCGACTCCTGTAACATGGGTGACTTTAACTAATAAACTGTACCAATTGGCCCGACCAAAAATTCTAGAAATAAATCCATGAATAGATATATGAGTCTAAATTCAGGGAAAATTTACGGAATCAGTTTCCGAGTTTTGAAACTCAAGATATGATTTTTAAGGTGACAGTGACGCAGTTAGCTAGCCTGCCTGGAACAGCAATCAGATATTACAAAGAGAGAAATAAGGGAAGTAAGCCCGGTAACACCACGTGTTCAAATCCGGTGACGGTCACGGGTTTGGGGTGTTACAATAGTGGTGCATCTTTAAATGGATTGGGTTGTTTTCTTATGTAAGAAGGCAAAGTGATAGCCTATGCTTCGAGGCAATTGAAATCGCACGAGAAAAATTATTTTTTCGGTAAGATTTTCGGGGACAAAAATCCTTAAGGGGGAGAGTTGTAACATCCCAAATTAGGGTTTAGTCGAAACAGAGGTTTCGAGACCATGAATCTGAAGTAGAAATAATTATTTTGTGATTTTTATGAGGTCTATGATATGATTACATGCTTGTATGAAAATTTCATGAAGAAATTTTATGTGTAAAGTGTCCAATTTAACTTTAGGGACTAAATTGAAAAAGTTGCAAAATTAAAGGTTCTAGAAGCTTTAAGTATGAAATGGCTTTAGATTAATAGTTAGAGGTCCTTAAATAGAAATTTTCCCAATTTCTATTTTTATGGACAAAAAAGGGCATGCATGGGTAAAATTTTAAAGGAAGGTCTTAAGGGCATTTTTGTCTTTTGGTAAATAAAAGAATAAAAAGGGAAAATAAAGCCAAAATCTCTTCATCCTTCTCATGCTTTTGCCGAATTTGAAGAGTCACCATAGTTAGGGTTTCTTCAACCTTTCAAGCTTGATAGTAAGTACATCCTAGCCCCGTTTTTAATATTCTTTATGTTTTTGAGATCTTTGAAACATGAACTAGCTATTTCTACCATTTTTTTAAGCTAGAGTTCATGTTCAAAAATTTACCCATGTGTGTCATTCATGTAAATTGATGATTTATGAAGGAATATGAAGGTTTAGTGTTAGATAAACATGTTTTCCTAGGTGATTTTTCATGAAAACACCGAAAAAGACTTATTTATAAAACATGCAAAAATAAGTGTCAAAAATATGATTTGATGAGAAACGTGGGTTGTTATAAGAAGGAATATGAATCGTCTAGGCTTGGGTAACAAAGAAATTAGACACATTTCATTTTACGAGTTTAGGGACAAAAATGTAAATAAGTTAAAGTTTAGGGGCAAAAGTGTAATTGTAACGCCCCAAACTTGACCCAAACGTTATGGCCAAATTTGGCGATGTGACATGAAAGTGTTTTCAAAAACTAAGTGGTAGACAAACCAGTTTTTTGTAACGTCCCAAAATCTAAGTATTTATTTTTGTATGTTGTGTTACAGAAATGTGTATCTGCTTCAGTGGTTATGTGTTCTGGGAGTGTCTAAGTAGTTTTGGATTCAAACCTTGGCTTGTGCAAATTTTTTTTTTAATATGAATAAACCTTGTTTTAAGTCAAAAGACTTCCTAAATTAATGTGAGTAGAGTATGACAGAAAGAGCCTATGGTCTAAGGGATAGGTGGCGTGTCACTGTTACTAAAGGTCTTGAGTTCGAGTCCTGTTACGCACAAGGTGTGCTTTATTTTACTGTTGTGCCGTGTAAGAGGTTAAATATTAGTGCAACTCTGATGCTAATGGGCGGTTGAAGTGTTTGAGGGGAGTGGAGAGTGTCTAGCCGAATTCAAGGAGGATATTATGGAAAGATTTTAGAAGAAAATCAAGGGAATTTGATGTGGAGGGAGTGTTGGTGTTGAAATGGGAATGTAGGCAACCAATGAGTTCAGTTTGGGGTAGAATTCGGCTTTGGGGGTGAGCTTTAGTTTCAGTTGCTGTACACTTTTGTTTGCTTTTTCCTCCTCACTTTTGGTTTTAGTCAAGTGCTTTTGGGTTCTTTTCTACAGTTTTCAATAGCCGAATACTATTAGGGAATTTTTTGGGTACGTTCATTTTGGATTATTTCGGTTTTTGGTTCTTATCCCTCTACTCTTCGACAACTGTTTTCCCCTTAATACCTTTTGTGGCCGAATACTTTTCTTCTTCCCCTCTCCTAATCGGTCATTAACATTTACTTTATTCTTCTCCCTTCTCAACTCATTCGGGTTTAAACTTTTTCACCATGGTATTGTTGCCGAATAGTTCCTCCCTCTTTCTCCCTCTCTACTCTTTTGGTTTTCATCAGGCTTCCCTTTTTCTCTGCATAAGCCGAATACCTCTTCTTTCTCTTGTTGTCGAATTCCTTTCTTTCCTTCTTGCTTGTTGAATCACTTTCAGTTTCTAGAACCTCTTTGAGAAGTGAAGGACTATTCTCTGGTATTGAAGTGATCAAGTCTCTCTCTCAGCACTCGATTATAGGTATCGTGACCCTTATATATCATGTGTTGAACTTTGGTGCATGGTTTGTGTCATATGGTGTTGGTTGATTGCCTTATTTTCCCTATTTCTGGTTTTGTGTTTTCAAAAAGCCAGTATATGATAATTCAAGCCATGTGTTTATGCAATCATCATTAATAGAATTCACTAATAATGCAGCTTTTCGACAAGAAGGGTGTAATCAACCTTCATCAGCAGTTTAAGCGGGCTAAACCACGCTCGTTCAATCAAGGCAAGTATCAAATACTATTTTCAGTTAAGTGTTAAAAAGTGGGTGATTAACCCTATTGTCAATCTACTAATGGAACACCTGGATTGAATGTAGGTTTGGTGCTCGTGGGCTATTCGCACGTTTTCGCAAACAGGTGTGTAAAGACTGCCCAAAACGTAAAACGGCAAAAGCCGAAAAATGTGACCATTGACACTACATGGGCGTGCGCTCGCTCATGTGGTAATCCGAACCCATAAACGTAGAATTTTGATCGTAGAGGCCTCCATGAGCGATTTCATGGGCTTAGGCCATTTTTGGGCCATGTTGGGCTGAAATGGGTCGTATGGGCTCCAAGGGTCTGTGGGCCCCACCCGGGTAAACCACACGGACGTGTGGAGAACATTGGGCCAGGCTGTGTAGTTCACACGGCCAAGGGCATTTTTTGGGCTTTTTGGGCCAGACGGGTGTGTGGGCGCATATGGGCCCAAATGATGGGCTTTGGGCCCATTTTCACTGTTTGACTGTTAAGGTTGCACGAGTCACCCGAGACGACTATGGACCTACTGTTGGGTCGGTAAGTATACCTAAACACCAAGTTGATAAATGACTGTTATGCCGCTATGAGATAAAAATGATTATTATGCCCTTATAAGATGTATGACTGATTGAGCTTGCCACTTTATATATGTTGCATACATGCATCATATTATGATATGTTGCATGGGGATGGTTTTATTATGATTGGAGGAAGTGTACTGCACTGGCAGCTCTGCTGCAAATACTGTTAGTGTTGCAACCGGTGCTATTTTAGAGTGTAGGGATGGATGGGTTGATTTTATCCTTACATAGAGTATATGGTTGGACGAAGTGGAGTGCAGAGGCTGGCTGGATAGGATTTCTGATTGCATATCTGTACTGTTACTGTTACCAAAATGGGCTAAGGCCCACACTGACACTGATACTGTAATGGGCTAAGGCCTTAATCAAATCGAATCTGTTAGTGATCTCGGCTTAAGCCTGCATCAGATTACCCTCTTGTATGGTATTGCTTGTACTTATGGATTACACACTGAGTTTTTATTAACTCACCCTACTGCTTTTCTGCACAGGTAATGTCTAGGAGGATCGGTACTGTGAGGGACTCGAAAGTGGCCACAAAACCGCAATTTCTTACACATTCAACATTTTATTTACAAGTAATTTGATTTGGGTATTTGTTATGTAATAAGGCCTCTTTAAATTTTTAACGTTTAATTTGGGATTTTATATATTCTGATTCATATCTGTTAGTAGTAGGATGCAGGTATTGAAAAGATAAATGCTTTCAAAACACAATGTTTAAGCAACATACTTTAAAAGCTTCCGTAGCGAACAATGTTTTAAAATGTAGTAACAAATTAATATGATTAACCCTTTTGCTAAACGACTTGAGTTTTAACAATGAATGAGACATCTTAAATTTTCGTTAAGATCACAAAGAGGTTTAACATAGAATGGGCTTTTTAACAGAATTATATTTTTCGAAAAATAACACTTCAATGTGATATCGCCAGAGTTGGCCATAATGTATAGTCCGGGTTTGGGGTGTTACATTTAGTGGTGTCAGAGTTAGGTTGCAAAACTCGGCTATGGATTTGGGTTTGTTTTAAAAACTTGAAATTTTAAAAAAGAACTGTTTAAAATGATTTGAAATACTTGGAAATGTTTTACTGAATGTGTGGTACACCGAATCTCTGGTGCTGATCCTGTAAGTCCTTTGAAACTACTGTTTGTTTAAATTGAAATACTGAGATTATTGTAGGCAATAGACTGTACTAAAATACTCTGCTTAGGGTAACCTAAAACTATAGTAAGACTGCGATCTGCGAAAACAAAACTCTGAATTACTGATAATATCTTCCATAAAATATCTTGTAATAAACATTGGAACTGTAAACTGATGCATAAAATTGCTAAAACAGATAATACGCAAATCAATAATGGGCACTAGAGGTACTTGTGGAAGGGGTACAAGAGGCCGCAGTGGAGGCCGTGGAGGTGCTCGGGCTGGGAATTCGTCATCGAGCCATATTCCTAACTTTGAAGCTAGAGAGGCATTGGCTTCACCCATAACTGAGACTGGGTCTCACGATAGTGTGGCTGGGAATGACGCACTGTCCCAAGCTATGTTGCAAATTTTGGAGAGGGTCGTTGGGCCTAATACTAGTATTGTGGGCTGTGGGTTGATTACGGAATGAATCTGATCTAATGGAGTTGAGATTTTTAAGGGTATTGTTGGAGTTGCCCCTAATGTGGCTGAATATTGGATTGAGGCCACAGAGAGGATCATGGACGACTTCGACTGCACCCTCAAGCAGAAACTAAAAGTTGCAGTGTCATTGTTGCGAGATGAAGCCTATCAGTGGTGGCTTACAATTAAAGAGGGTAATTAGCTTGACCGTTTAACTTGGGAATTCTTCAAGACTGCTTTTCAGGGAAAGTATGTGGGCGCTAGTTATGTGGATGCCCAAAGGAAAGAGTTTGTGAATTTAACTCAGGGGGATAAATCAGTGGCTGGATATGAGGCAGAATTTTTATGATTAAGCCGCTATGCGCGTGGGATGGTGGCAACTGAATATGAGCGCTGTGTTGATTTCGAGGACGACCTCAGAAATGGTTTAAGGGTTCTGATAGCTCCATAGAGGGAGAGAGATTTTGCTGCTTTAGTGGATAAGGTAAAGATCGCCGAGGAAGTGAAGTACGCTGAGTACTAGAACCGTGAGAAGGAAAAGCGTAGGAACAAGAGAGATTCGGAGCCCTCAAGTTCATATTTGAGGCATAAGAAAAAGGCCAGAGTTGATGGGCTAGTCAGAGTTGGGGCCCCTATTGCTGTTACTGGACCGCAGCCTTGTACAGATTGTGGGAGACGCCATCAGGGCTAGTGCTGAAAAAGGATTGGGGGCATGTTTGAGGTGCGGATCATTGGAGCACCGTATCATAGATTGTCCAAAGAGGCCCGATCAGATACGAGCTACTGGTATGGGTATTGTTCAGCCACCGAGGAGTGTTCAGCAGCCACCGAGAGGCCACGGTTAGGCCAGAGTTGGTAATGGTTTGGGTTGTGGACAGAGGGAACTGGGCAGAGGTGCTGGTCATACTGAGGCGATGAGCCAACTTAAGTTTATGCTACACGTCACTGAGAGGACGGAGACATCCCAGATATTATCACGGGTATGTTCTTTATCTATAATGTCCCTGATACTGCACTGATTGATGTTGGATCTATGAATTCATATATAGCATGTACTATGTCTGAGACTTTGGGTATAATGGTTGTGAGCACTATGAGTGAGGTCATTGTGTTGAGTCCCTTAGGGCGGTCAGTGATGGTAAGCAAATTGTTCAGAGATGTACCTTTGGAGTTTCAAGGGATGATCTTTTGGTGGATTTGATGGAAATCCTTTTTGGAGAAATCAACTTAATTCTGGGAATAGACTGGCTGGTTAAGTATCGAGTGAGCTTGGACTATGCTACTAAACGGATGGTACTGAGAACTGCAAAGGATGACGAGGTAGCTGTAATTGGGGAGTATCGAAATTACTTGTTAAATGTGATATTTGCATTAAGGGTCGAGAAATTGGTTTGTAAGGGTTGTGAGGCGTATTTAGCCTATATCGGTGTTTTAGATTTTGAGGGTTCTTTTGTTAAGGATATCAGAACAGTCAAAGACTATTCGGATGTTTTTCTTGAGTAGCTACCGGGGTTACCTCTAAATCATGAAGTTGAATTTGGGATTTAGCTACTACCTGGTACAGCTTCGGTGTCCATCGCCCCTTATAGAATGGCACCGAAGGAGCTTGTGGAGCTTAAAGCTTAGATTCAAGAGTTACTGGATCGAGGGTTCATCCGCCCTAGTGTGTCTCTGTGGGGATCACCAATTTTATTTGTGAAAAAAAAGGATGGATCCATGCGTATGTTCATCGATTACCAACAATTGAATAAATTGACTATTAAGAACATGTACCCCTAATCGAGGATAGATGATCTATTCAACCAGTTTCGAGGAGCTTTGGTTTTCTCTAAGATTAATCTTCGATCGGGGTACCATCAACTAAGGGTCAAAGAGACTAATGTTTACAAGACAGCGTTTAGAACTCTTTATGGTCATTACGAGTTCCTAGTGATGCCGTTTGGACTGACGAATGCACTAGCAGCTTTTATGGATTTGATGAACCTAGTCTTCCAACCCTATCTGGATCGCTTCGTAGTGGTGTTTATGGATGACAACCTGGTGTATTCATGAATTGAAGATAAGCATGATGCACATCTCTGAGTTGTTCTACAGATTCTGAGGGAGAAACAACTGTATGCCAAGTTCAGTAAGTGCGAGTTCTAGTTACGAGAGGTAACATTTCTGGGCCATGTGGTATCTGCTGAAGGGATTAGGGTTGATCCTCAAAAAATTGAAGCTGTTCTGGATTGGAAGCCACCTAAGACGGTAACTAAGATTTGAAGTTTTTTGGCTCTGGCAAAGTATTTTAGATGTTTTGTGGAGGGGTTTTCATTGATTACTGCACCTCTGACTAAGTTGTTTTGGAAAGGAGTGTCGTTTGACTGGACTGATAAGCAGCAAGAGAGTTTGGAGAAGCTTAAGAAAGTTCTGACTAAGGCCCCTATCTTGGTACAGCCAGAGTCTAGGAAAGAATTCACTGTCTACAGCAATGCATCACATGTTGGTTTGCGATGTGTGTTGCTGCAAGAGGGTAAGGTGGTTGCATATACGTCTTGTCAGGGTAAGGCTCATGAGGCAATTTATCTGACGCATGACTTGGAATTGGCCGCTGTGGTATTCGCACTGAAAATTTAGAGGCATTACCTGTACGGTGAGAAGTGTATCATTTACATGGATCACAAGAGCTTCAAGTACGTCCTCACTCAGAAGCAGCTAATTCTTAGGCAACGTAGATGGATCGAGCTACTTAAGGACTATGATTGTTCGATTGAATATCATCCTGGTAAGGCAAATATGGTGGCCGATGCACTGAGCCATAGGGCTATGATTGATTTGAGGGCTATTCTCAGCTTATTTGATGATGATAGTTTATTGGCTAAACTTCAGGTTAAACCGGCGTAGATTGAGCAGATTAAGGGTAAACAGTTGAAGGATGAGTCACTAGGTCCTCGATTCTAACAGATTGAGAGTGGTAGCACATCAGATTTTGAACTGAATAGCGAAGGGGTACTCTGTTTCTGTGGGAGAGTCTGTGTACCAAAGATACTGAGTTGAGGTAGTTTATACTGCAAGAGGCACATAGTAGTCCTTATGCTATGCATCTTGGCAGGAATAAGATGTACTGAGACCTTCATGGGTTATATTGGTGGCCGGGTCGTAAGCGTGAAGTTACCAACTTTGTGAGTAAATGTCTGACTTGTCAGTAGGTTAAGGCTAAACATCAGTTACCTTTAGGATTGCTTTAGTCAGTTAAAATTCCACTTTGGAAGTGGGAGAGAGTATGGGTCATCGTGGAATGATTAACCAAGTCTGCCCATTTCATACCAGTTCGTATTGATTACTCTTTGCAGAAGCTGGCTAAACTATATGTGTCTGAGATAGTGAGATTGCATGGGGTATGAGTTTCTATAATCTCTAATAGGGATCCTCGCTTCACGTCTTAGTTCTGGAAGAAGTTACACAAGGCTTTAGGTACAAGGTTGGACTTCAGTACTACGTTCCATCCTTAGACAGATGGTTAGTCAGAGTGGGTGATTCAGATACTGGAGGATATATTAAAGAGTTGTGTGATAGATTTCTGAGGCAGTTGGGAGGACTACTTGCCATTAGTAGAGTTTGCGTATAACAATAGCTATCATTTTAGAATACAGATGGCACCATACGAGGCACTATATGGTCGTAGGTGTTGTACTCCTTCGTGCTGGACTGAGTTGGGCGAGCAGTGTGTTCTAGATCTTGAATTAGTTTTTGATACCGATGGTACAGTTAGGCTAATTCAGGATCGACTGAAGGCAACCTCAGATAGACAGAAGTCGTATGCGGATATGAAATGTAAGGAGATAGAGTATTCTATGGGGGACTTAGTATTTCTCAAGGTCTCACCATGGAAGAAGGTACTGAAGTTTGGATGGAAAGGCAAGTTAAGCCCTAGGTTCATTGGGCCTTATCGCATATTGAAATGTGTGGGACCGGTTTCCTATTAGCTTGAGTTACCTCCAGAGTTAGACCGGACTCATGATGTGTTCCACGTCTCTATGTTGAGGCACTACCGCTCTGATCCCACGCATGTATCTCGACTAAGGAGAATGAGGTTAGACCAGACCTAACTTTTGAGGAGAAGCCAGTTCAGATTTTAGAGCATGATATAAAAGTGTTAAGGAAGAAGTCTATCTTACTAGTTAAGGTACTTTCGTGTAATCACAGCTCGGAGGAAGCCACGTGGGAACCCAAGGAGGCGATGCGACAACAATACCCTCATCTGTTTTGACTAGGTAATTTTCAAGGCTAAAATTTTCTTTTTGGGGGTAGAGTTGTAACACTCTAAAATCTAAGTATTTATTTTTGTAAGTTGTGTTACGCAAATGTGTATCTGCTTCAGTGGTTATGTGTTCTGGGAGTTTCTGAAAAGTCTTGGGTTCAAGCCTTGGCTTGTGCACAATTTTGTTTTAAGATGAATAGACCCTATTTTAAGTCAGTAGGCTTTTTAAATTAATGTGAGTAGAGAATGATAGAAAGAGCCTGTTGGTCTAAGGGATAGGTGGTGTGTCACTATTACTAAAGGTCTAGTCTTGTTACACGCAAGGTGTGTTTTATTTTTTTGCTGTGCCGTGTAAGAGTTGAATATCAGTAGAACTCTGATGCTAATGGGCGGTTAGAGTGTTTAAGGGGAGTGGGGAGTGTGTAGTTGAATTCAAGGAGGATATTGTGGAGAGATTTTAGGAGAAAATCAAAGGGATTTGAATTGGAGGTAGTTTTGGTGCCGAAATGGGAGTGTAGGAACCCAATGAGTCCAGTTTGGGGCAGAATTCGGCTTTGGGGTGAGCTTTAGTTTCTGTTGCTGTACACTTTTGTTTGCTTTTTCCTCCTCACTTTTGGTTTTTGTTAAGTGTTTTTGGGTTCTTTTCTACACTTTTCGATAGCCGAATACTATTAGGGAATTTTTTGGGTACGTTCATTTTGGATTATTTTGGTTTTTGGTTCTTCTCCCTCTACTCTTTGACAACCGATTTCCCCTTAATACCTTTTATGGCCGAATACATTTCTTCTTCCCCTCTCCCAATCGGTCATTAACATTTACCTTCTTCTTCCCCCTTCTCAACTCATTCGGGTTTCAACGTTTGCACCTTGGTATTGTTTCAGAATAGTTCCTTTCTCATTCTCCCTCTGTACTCTTTTGGTTTTCATCAGCCTTCCCTTTTTCTCTGCTTAAGCCGAATATCTTTTCTTTCTCTTGTTGCCGAATCCCTTTCTTTCCTTCTTGCTTGTTGAATCACTTTCAGTATCTGAAGCATCCTCGAGAAGTGAAGGACTATTCTCTAGTATTGAAGCGATCAAGTCTCTCTCCCAGCACTTGATTATAGGTATCGTGAACTTTATATATCATGTATTGAACTTTGGTGCATGGCTTGTGTCATGGGGTGTTGGCTGATTGCCTTATTTTCCTTATCTCTGGTTTTATGTTTTCAAAAAGCTAATATATGTTGATTCAAGCCCTGTGTTTATGCAATCATCATTAATGGATTTCATTGATAATGTAGCTTTTCGACAAGGAGGGTGTAATCAACCCTCGTCAGCGGTTTAAGCGGTCTAAACCACACTCGTTCAATCAAGGCAAGTATCAAATACTATTTTGGGTTAAGTGTTAAAAAGTGGGTGATTAACCCTATTGTCAATCAACTAATGGAACACCTGAATTGAATGTAGGTTTGGTGCTCGTGGGCTATTCGCACATTTTCGCAAACAGCTGTGTAAACATTGCCCAAAACATAAAGTGGCAAAAGCCAGAAAATGTGACCATTGACACTACACGGGCGTGCACTCGCTCGTATGGTAATCCGAACGCATAAACTAGGGCGTTTGATCGTAGAGGCCTCCATGAGTGATTTTGCCGTTTTTGGGCCATGTTGAGCCGAAATGGGCTGTGTGGGCCCCACGGGTCTGTGGGCCCTACCCTAGTAAACCATGCGAACGTATGGAGAAAATTGGGCCAGGATGTGTAGTTCACATGGCCAAGGGCATTTTTTTGGGCTTTGTAGGCCACACGTGAGTGTGAGCCCACATGGGCCCAAATGATGGGCCTTGGGCCCATTTTCACTGTTTGACTGTTAAGGTTGCACGGGTTGTCCGAGACAACTGTGGACCTACTGTTGGGTCGATAAGTATAACTAGACCCCAAGTTGATAAATGACTGTTATGCCCCTATGAGGTAAAATGACTATTATGCCCTTATAAGATGTATGACTGATTGAGCATGCCATTTTTTATATGTTGCATACATGCATGATATTATGATATGTTGCATGGGGATGGGTTTATTATGATTAGAGGAAGTGTACTGTACTAGGAGCTCTGCTGCAAATACTGTTAGTGCCGCAACCGGTGCTATTTTGGAGTGTAGGGATAGGTGGGTTGATTTTATCCTCACATGTAGTGGAGGGCTAGATGGAGTGGAGTGTAGAGGCTGGCTGGGTAGGATTTCTGATTGCATATTTGTACTGTTACTGTTACTAAAATGGGCTAAGGCCTACACTGATATTGATACTGTAATGAGCTAAGGCCCTAACTAAAACTGAACTGTTATTGATATGGGCTTAAGCCCAAACTATATTTGCCTACTGTATGACTGAATGTTTGTACTTAGGGATTACACACTGAGTTTTCATAAACTCACCCTACTACTTTTTTGTGCAGGTAATCCCTAGGAGGATCGGTACTGCGAGGGACTCGAAGGTGGCCACACAACCGCAATTGCTTACGCATTCAACATTTTATTTACAAGTAATTTGATTTGGGTATTTGTTATGTAATAAGGCCTCTTTAAATTTTTAACATTTAATTTGGGATTTTATATATTCTGGTTCATATCTGTTAGTAGTAGGATGCGGGTTTTCAAAAGGTAAATGTTTTCAAAACACTGCGTTTAAGCAACATACTTTAAAAGCTTCCGCAATAAACATTGTTTTAAAATGTAATAACAAATTAATATGATTAACCCTTTTGCTAAACGACTTGAGTTTTGACAACGAATGAGACATCCTAAATTTTCATTAAGATCACAAAGAGGTTTAACATAAAATGGGCTTTTCAACAGAATTGTATTTTTCGAAAAAAACACTTCAATGTGACATCGCCAAATTCAGCCATAACGTGTAGGTCGAGTTTGAGGAGTTACATTTTTTGTTATCTTATGTTATCTCTAAATCAAGTTATTTGTTTTCAAACATTTTCCTTTTATTTACAAGTTGTTATAATTTGCGGAAGCTTTTAAAATGATTTATGCAGCAGTGAGTGTTTTGAAAGAAAACATTTGTAACTTTTGAAAACCCATGTTTTCCTATCACTAGTGATTATGAATCATAAGCAACGAAAAACAAATCCCAAATTAAGGTAAAATCCATAAAGGCCTTATTACAGTAAAAATACCCCAAATAATAATACTTATAATCATAATCAAATACAAAAATATATGCAGTTGTGTGGCAACCTTTGAGTTCCTCGTTGCACCAAATCCATCTATGTCTAGGGATTACCTGCACAGTAAATACGAAAACTCAGTGTATGATCCCCATGCACAAAAACAGATAGAATACAGATAATTACAGTTTGGGCATAAGCCCTTATTCAGTAATAGTGTCAGTCCAGTTTGGGCCTCAGCCCATCTCAGTACAGTACAGTAACAGACACATATATGCAATCACAAGAATCCTACCCAACCAACCTCTACACACCATCTCCGTCCAACCCTACACTCTATGTGGGGATATAATCAACCCACCCAACCCTACACTCCAAGTAGTACCGAATGCGGCACTAAATATTAATATACAGCTGAGTTGCTTGTAAATTAGGCTTGAGGCCTTTCAGTGCACTTCCTTCGAATAATATAATCCCCAACCCAATGTAATGCAATATACAACATGTTATGCCAAATCATAGTATTATACATGCGTTTAGTACAATTTTAGTAGCATGCCTCATATACAGCCATATAGATGTTTATATCATATAAGGGTATAACAGTCATTTCAGTAAATCAAGGGTCTAAATACACTTACCGACCCAACAGTAGGTTTACAGTCATCTCGGGCGACCCGTGCAACCTTAGCAGCTTATCAGTGAATATGGGCCCATAAGTCCATGTCATTTGCCCATGTGGGCCTACGTGTCCGTGTGGCCTACATGGCCTAAAAATGGCCTTAGTCGTGTTGATCACACGGCCTGGCCCAATAATCTCACATTCCCGTGTGGTTCACCCACGTGGGGCCCTCATGCCCGTAGGCCCACTTGGCCCAATTCGACCCGACTCATGAATCGGACATAGCCTGCCTCGTCGATCCCACGCCCATGTTTGATCACATGGCCTACCACACGGGAAGCCGTACGTCCGTGTGGCTTCGGCGATTCACATTTTCGGCCTTTTTGTCAATATCAGTTTGTGAGGTTGTGTTTACGCACACCTAGTTACGAAAAATGTGCACACCATTCTTGAGCAATCCAAACCTATATTCAATCATAACACACAATTAATCACTTAACAACTGGATTAAAATGACCCCTCAACAACACTTGTCTAAAAGATCAATTGCCACTTGCCTTGTTTGAACAACTGAGGCCTTGCACACTCAAACTGTTGTAAAAGACTGATCACTAGCTTGTTAGTGATTACCTGTATTCCAACCAAATCCTATTAACAATTATTCACATGAACAGTTTGAACCAAACGAATATCAAACTTACCAAAAGTGCAAAATCGTATAAAGAAGATGGGTCAATTGAAGGCTAAAATCGAAAAGGAAAGAGACCAAGGTAACCACAATTCTGTAGAGAGGAAAACTCAAAGATCATTAGCAACAAAGAAAGAAAGAGATGCACAACGAAGGAAGCAGAAGAAGGAAAAGAATCAAAAAAATAGAGGGAAAGAAGGTCTGTCGTGGGAAGAAACAAGACCGAAGGGAACAAAAGATATAGCAACCACGACCTAGCAATATTTAACAGATGTTTTCGGGATTAACAAAATACAAACGAAACACTGGGGATGGAAAAGAGAAAGATATTCGTAAGCACCCTCAGCAATAATCGATCTCCAAGAGAGAAAATAGTCAACAAAAACATAAATGGGGAGAAAGTACCATCTAAAATCGAAAACTTGAGAAAAAAAGTTCAAGTTTGGCACTAACTCTCCCACTATGCTCAAACTTCCACATTTTCCTCTCCAAATCCCTCAAAATCGTCCACTTCTCCCTCAACCACCAAATTCAAAATCCACTACAGCTCTTCAGTAGTTCGATTAGACTCAAACACCCACACGACATTAGCAACAAAATAAAACAATTCATTGCACATACCAGGACTCGAACTCAATCCACCAACACTTTGCCACTCTACTTAACCACTAGACCAGCAGGCCCATTCTGACATGTTATACTCATATTTATTTATAAACCTACTGACTAGAGACAGGGGTTTATTCATTTAAAACAAAACTTTTACACAAGCCAAGGCTTGAACCCAAGACTTCTCAGACTCTTCCCAGGACACTTAACCACTGAAGCAAACATGTATTTGTGTAACACAAACATGCGAATATAAATATTAAGGATTTTGGGGCGTTACAGTTATTCTGCCATAGTATGATTTTTGGACTAAATTGAATAATGTGGATATTAAATAAGTGAAATTTGCTATTATAGATCAGGAAAACCAGAGTTCGGGCCTAGACCGGGGAAAGAGCAATATTTGGACTAAATCGAAGTAATTGTCCATATTTTGTACCGAGGTAAGTTTGTGTGTAATTAATATAGCATTTTATTATATGCTTCATATTTGATGTTATATGAATGGTTTAATTGTCTTGATGAATGTCATTGATGTTGTTTGTTAAAGAATTATGGTGACTTAAGCCGATTGAACCTCGAGAATACTTAGGGTATCATTGTTTTGACATTTGAGTGGATGAGCTCCCGTATAAGACGATTTCTAGGATATGGCTTCGGTAGTGACATGTGATCCCAGATAAGACCATGTCTGGGATGTGGCTTTAGCTTCGTTAAGGGATCCCATGTAAGAATATATTAGGGACATGGCATTGGCATCATAATGAGACATCGTGTAAGACCATAGCTAGGCTATCAGCTTCGATACGTGTGATCCCATGTAAGACCATGTCTGGGACATGGCAGTGGCATCGTTATGTGGTCCCATGTAAGACCATATCTAGGATATGGCATTCGCACCCTACCTTGTGTATATGATATCCTGAGTAACCCTTAGTATTCCAAGCAGTTCAACGAGTAGTCCTAGGATGTGACAAAAGAATGACGAGGTATAGCTATCTTGAATGGGTACAGGTAAGTACGCCAAGCTTGTAGTAATTGAGAATACGAAATGATACAATTTTGGTAGGATGAAAATGGAGAAATCATGATCTTGAGTTCTAAGAGACATTGTGAGATTTGAACGAGATAGGATATGATTATAGTGATTATGGAGAATGTGATGAATTAAGTGATGTTATGTGTGTGTTAAAATTACATATTTTCATTGCTTATTATTTACATCTAAGCTTACTAAGCTTTATGCTTACTCCCTCTCTTTTCCTTTTTCTTATAGTTTCACTAAGCTAGTTTGGGGATCAAAGGGCATCAGAGACTCGATCACACTATCAATCAGATCTTTTGGGTATAGTTAGTCTTTTTATTTTGAGTATGACATGTATAGGAACTTGGTTGTTTTGTGATATGTCATATTAGTTTAGCCAATGTGTTGGCTTATGAGGGTGTTATGATTCATTTTGTATAAGGCCATGGGATATGGCTTACAATGACTACTGGGTTGTAAACCTATTCACTTATGCATGTATGAGCCAATTCCATTATGGTATGGATCTTGGTGGATGATGGCTGAATGATGATGATCACTATGTGTGTGTATGAGTTGATATGAAAATGCATGCATGCAAATTTGATAATTATTGCTCATGGATACATATGTGTTTAGTACAATAGAGTTGTTATGATATGAAGCCTTAATCTAGTCTAAAGTGTTGAGAAATTGAATACACAAATTAGATTCATGAGAGAGTTAAGTACCTTTGCAACCATGAATGTGTTATGTAAATAAGGGTGGCAAATCGATTGAAATATAGCCTTAAATTTGTCCACACGGGTAGACACACGGACGTGTGTCTAGACCATGCATGACACACGGATCACCCCATGGGCGTGTGCTTTGCCCGTGTGTCCCCTGCACCCTAATTAATACAAATAAAATGCCCAGAAGTAAACATGTAGGCTGAGACACGGCCGTGTGTGTCGGCTGTGTGAGAGACACGACCATAGGTCATGGGCATGTGCCCTGGTCGTTTGAAGTCTGCACCTATTTATGGAAAAATTATGAAATTTAATAGTCCACATGGCCTAAGCACACGGGCGTGTGACCACATTTTGTTCATGGCGTCATAAACAGAGAGTTACATGGGCTAGAGACACAAACGTGTTCCAAGCCACACGGGCGTGTGGTATTACACGACCCACCTGCACTGGCGTATGGCCCACACGCCCAGATTGGCCTTGCCTATGTGGATCACAGGGCCTGTCCCAGATATCACATGTCTGTATGGGCCCACACACTAATGGGTCCTACACGGCCACACCCCATCCATCGCACAGCCGTGTCTTACGCATGGCCTAGCCTTCGTCGACCACACAACCGTGTCGTTGCAGATGGCCAACCACACGGCCTACCACACGACCGCGTGGTGTCGATAAAGAGATTTTTTGGCTTTCGCCGAATCCTATTTTTTCTGCATTTCGGGTACACACCTGGTATCATTTTGATGCAGAAATACCCCCGAGCCTACCAAAACCCTAACGCTCCAAACAGTTGACTGCAATTCAGCGAGAGTAAATCACAACCTTCTTTATCTGTCGCAATATGTACAAATACCATGAACAGATAAGCAGAAATTTGAAAAACAAAAAGGATGTTGCTGATTGAAAAGAAAGAAATAGCATGATGGAAAGGAGGAGAGAAAAAAAAACAGTGAAGGGAGAAGAAAGAAACGTGAGTTTTCCAAGCAGAGGGATTTTGGGGAAAACAAATTTTTACCCAAATTCCACTACCTACATTATCATAACCACCCACTATTAGAATTTTAACTTCACCAAAACTTTGTCCCATAACCGATCAAAAATAAATACCTATGCTTACGCAGGGACTCGAACACAGGACTTTTAACACTTTAACTCCTTACCACTTGAACCAGCAAGCTCATATTCTAAAATGAATTTACAGATAAATTACTATAACCCACTGAACAAAGATAGGGCTTAAACCCAAAAATAACATAATTTACTAAAGACAAGGGTTGAACTCAAGACCTCTCAGACACTCCCAGAACAGTTAACCACTGAAGCAGGTACACATTTTATGTCAAATAGTTATAGAAATCGAAATAAAATATTTGGGCGTTACAAATCTAACCCCTAAAAGAAATTTCGACCTTGAAATTTACCTGGTCAGAACAGATGAGGGTACTACTGATGCATCGAGTCCTCAGGTTCCCATGTAGCCTCCTCAGTGCTATGATTCCGCCACAGTACCCTTACTAAGGGAATGGCCTTTGATAAACCGTAATTTATACGTATTTTTACCCCATGTTTAACACATTTTATGGATGATTTCCTATTATAATTGGTGAATTCAATGCTCCTAATGCTTTAAATTCATGTTTTATACTTAGTAGAGCATAGGAGAGTGAAAGGAATGAGAAATGGGCCAAAAAACGGAGAAAATTAGCCAAAGTACGAAATCAACACGGCCTGGACCTCCTCACACGGGCAGACCACACGGTTGTGTCAATTTGGCAGGCTCGAGCACAGCCTGAAGTAATCACACACCAGCATGTCGTATGGGCGTGTCCCTGACGAGCCCAAGTTGAGTCCAAGTCGAAAAAGGCTAATTTTAAGGGCTCTTAGGCATTCAAAGCCTATAAATACACCCTAGAGGAGGAAGAAAGGGAGACAGAGAATAGGGAGTAAGGAATTACTCCAAGAAAGCCGATTGATCCATCTTAGAAGCCGGATTCACCATCAAGACTGAAGATCTCTCCTCAATTTCCCCTTCAGGAGTTTTGGGTTTTCTTTATGTTTTGTTTTCTTTATTATTCTGAGATGTTCTCTTATTTAGTTATGAACTAAAACCCCTAAATACCTAAGGGGAATGAAACCTAAGACGAATCTTGTTATTATTTTTTGAATTGTATGATAAATATTTAACTTGTTCTTAATTATGTGTTCTTAAATCTTGTTTGGATATCCCAAGATACTGATTGAAGATAAGCTCTTATTCAGAGGAGGAATAGACCCTATCTAAGAGTACATTTTTCATAATTAAGCGGAGTTGTTTGCGCGCCTAGACATGGGGTGACAAGATTTTGTCGGATTAGGGTGAAACTTAATAAGGGGATCCATAAATCGAGTTAATGCAACCCTAGGGTGTTAATTAGAGAAAGGTCTCAATTATTCAATTTAGGGATTAGACGTTATTAGTCTCGAATAGGGATAATAACATAACTTAGGGATCTCTACGGAACAAGTTAAATGAATAAATCGTCCGATTCAGAGCCAGAATAACAAGTACAGTCTAGGTGGATTTTTCCTTAGGTATTGTCTTAATTCAATTGATTTTCCCAAAAGCAATTCCCCAATTCTATTCTCTGTGAATTCTTAGTTTAGACAATTAGTTAGTTAAAACAAAAACCTCTTTATTCTTAGGCTAGATAATAAAAAGACAATCATTACTAGTACTTTTAAATCCTTTGGGTTTGACAATCTGGTCTTGCTAAAACTATACTACTGTTCGATAGGTACACTTGCCTACATCATGATAATAGTTAGTTTCGAGAACGATTAATTATAAATATTTAAAACCTATCACGAAATCATGCAATCAAGTTTTTTGCGCCATTGCCGGGGAGCTAAGATATTAGGAACGCTCAATATTTCTTACTTTAGCCATTTATTTTTCTTGCAATTTAATTTAATTTAATTTAATTTATTATTATTATTTATTAATTTACTTTTTTTTCTTTCTCTTGGCAGGTTTTTATAGTTTATGACTAGAAGAAACCCGTCAGGACCACTACTTTTTGATGAAGAAATCGATCGTACAGTTCACAGAAACCGAAGAGAAATAAGGCGAAGCTTAAGATGCACAGAGAACGAGCAAGAGGACGATACTCAAACCCCTACTGAAGAGATGGCTGAAAACCAAGACTATCAGCTACCTCCTATAATTGTGGTTAATCAAAATCCTGCTCCACGCACTATGTATGATTATGCTGAACCTTCTTTAACAGGAATTGAATCGAGTATAGTTAGACCTGCTGTACCTGCAAATACATTTGAACTAAAACCTAACACTATTCAAATGATACAGCAATTTTTTTAGTTTGATGGTTTGCGGGATGAGGATCCCAACGCTCACTTAGCAAACTTTTTAGAACTATGCGATACATTGAAAATTAATGGTGTTTCTAATGATGCCATTCGTCTTCGGTTATTCCCTTTTTCATTGAGAAACAAAGCTAAATAGTGGTTGAACTCATTACCATGAGGTTCAATCACTACTTGGGAACAAATGACTGAAAAATTTCTATTAAAACATTTTTCACCGGCTAAAACGGCTAAATTACGTAATGATATCTCTTCGTTTGTACAGATGGACTTAGAAACTTTTTACGATGCATGGGAGAGATACAAAGACTTACTGAGAAGGTACCCTCACTATGGGTTACCAGTTTGGCTACAGGTTCAAACGTTCCATAATGGCCTGAATCCTTTGACTCGACAAATGGTTGACGTAGTTGCTGGCGGAACCATCAATAACAAAACACCTGAAGATGCCTATGAGTTTATAGAGGAGATGTCACTGAATAACTATCAGTGGCATGCCATGAAGACTAAGCCAACTAAAACAGCAGGCTTTTATAACGTCGATTTGGTTACTATGCTGTCAAATCAGGTAGAACTTCTAAATAAAAGATTGATTGTTTACTTGGTTCTGCTCAGGTATATCCAGTAATGAGGTACGAGACGAATGGAGGAGGAGCATGCACAGAGTATCAACCCTTCAAGCCTAGCATCGAGGAGGAACAAGTCCAATATATGGGTAACAATAACCCCCGATCCCAAAATAACCCATATAGTAACACTTACAATGCAGACTGGAGGAACCACCCCAATTTCTCGTGGGGCGGTCAAGGAAATCAAAGACCACAGCATCCTTCGAGTTTTCAACAACCACCCTATCAATAGGAAAAGATGTCGAACCTTGAAGAGATGCTCTCAAAGTTTATATCGGTGTTAGAAAACCATTTTGAAAACACTGAGACAGCACTTAAAAATCAACAAGCATTGATCTAGGGGCTCGAAACTCAGATAGGCCATCTTTCCAAACTAATCTCCGAATGACCACAAGGTAGCTTGCCAAGTAATACTGAACCCAGCCCAAGGGAATAGCTCAACACAATTAATATTCAAGATGAAGAAGGAATCATTGAGCTTGAACCAGAACCAAGGTAAGAAACTGTGGTAAGCAAAGGTCAAGGTGAGATAGGTCATAATAAAAATAAATTAGTGAATGTCGAATATAAACCTCATGTGCCATACCCCAACGCGACAAGGAAAGACCCCTCAGATGAAAAATTTGGTAAATTTCTTAAACTCTTAAAAAAATTAAACATTACCTTACCATTTATTGAAGCTCTATTGCAGATGCCAAACGCAATGAAATTTTTAAAGGAGCTTTTAGCAAATAAGCGAAAGTTGGATGAGGCATCGCATGTGGAGCTAAATGCAGTGTGCTTAGCTATTTTGCAAAATAAGCTACTGAAAAATTAAAAGATCTAGGGAGTTTTACGATTCCTTGCTTAATTGGTAGTTTAGATGTTAATAATGCATTAGCTGATTTAGGGGCTAGTATCAACGTCATGCCTTACAAAATGTTTAAGCAACTAGGTCTCAGGAAACCCAAACAGACTAGGATGAGCATTCAATTAGCAGATAAAACTATAAGATTCCCTAGGGGTATTGTTGAAGATGTCCTAGTTAAAATCGATAAATTTATATTTCCCGTTGACTTCATTGTTCTAGACATAGAGGATGATAGCAACACTCATTTAGTTCTAGGAAGGCCCTTTTTAGCAACTGCTAAAATAATTATTGATGTCGGCATAGGTGAACCCACACTCTGTGTTGGAGACGAAACAATCACCCTTCAAGCCTGCAATTCCGGCAACACATTGAAAATTGAAGGTGATCGTATAAACCATTCTACTAAAATTGACAATATGGTACAACCTTCTGTATAGGAAATGAGTCTGAAGGAAGTACATGAGCCATTCTTAAGCAATAGTAGAGGACTTATTCATGAAGATCAAAGGCTACAAATTAAGGAGCTAGATGAATGACAAACATATAAACTGAGAACACCCGACAAACCGAATCTACGATAGAACAAGCTCAATACCTTTCCAAATCAACTTAAGGTTGGAGATAGAGTCTTATTAGATGCCGCAGATCCCCACATTGTCGCTACCACACCGAATAAAGAAATCCCTCTTATGGTACTCAGCATTTTCCCATTCGGTACGGTCGAGGTGAGTCATCCCAAGTTCAGCACTTTTAAGGTAAACAAAACCCGTTTAAAACCTTATTTTGATGAGATTGATAGCAGGAATAAGGAGTATAAAATCCTCAAACCACCATGATCATTCGACAGAGAGGTAAGTCGAGATTAGACTATAAATAAGTGCTTCTCAGAAGGCAACCCGCGCACTAACTGTATTAACTTCTTTATAATTTAGTCTTCAACACATAACTTACTAACGGAGCACTTGAATACAGGCTTTCCATAGAGACACGACCAAGCACACGGGAGTGCTTAGGGCCGTATGAAAATAGGGCAAAGATATCCCCAAACACGGGCTACGATAAAACGCCATGGCCGTGCGACATGGCCGTGGTCGAGCCTGCCAAAACAATACGGGCGTGAGACACGCCCGTGTGGAAGAACCATGGGTGAACCTGTTAAAATAGCACGGGCACTCGACACACCCATGTCTAGCACCCGTGGTTGAAACTGTTAGATTGACACGGGCGTGGGAGAAGCGAACAATGCCAGACACAGCCATTCGACACAGCCGTATGCACCTACACTCCCAAGGAACACGGGCGTGGACTAAATGTTTTGTAACATCTCTATCCCATAGCCATCGCCGGAATAGGACGAGGCGTTACCAGAAATTAGGAATCAGATCAGAACAGTAAAATTTTGAGCCTTTTCTTAAATAAAAGATCATTTATATATATAACTAATAGATACAAACAAAGATCGAATTTAAAACTTATAAAAGTAAACTTCTATAAGATGCCATATTCGCATGGCTTATATACAATAGTCAAAATATCATTCTACTTATAGTCTAACCTATACATGACATAAGCTAAGTCCAAAACACATGATAACCACAATAGTAGATAGTGTGACAAAGTGCTGACGATCCCCGTGCTAATAGTAAGAGTCAACGATCTACAAAAATAAACAGAGAAACATAACATTCAAAGTAAGCTTTCATAAGCTTAGTAAGTCTTAAGCAATTTAAACATTTGAACTTAAAAACAAACCAAATGTTCAAAATCACATAACACTTTCTGAGTACAATACTATTTGGCCGATTATGCACAAACACATATCATTTTACTCTGTTTATACTCAAACTCATATAAACATAGTATTTACAAGCTTCCGGATTAACTTTAATTCTTTCAAATTTCACTAGTGTATCATTTCTTACCCACACTTACTTTCAACATTCATAGTTAAATGGCATATTGAAAACTATCTTGTAACTTTGCATAATAACAGAATGCACACATATACAAATATACATATGAATTTACCACATCTTTTCATATGCTTCTCATTGCACATTCTTTATTCTCGTCAGATCAATCTCACATAAATAATATATATTCTCGTCAGATCAATCTCACATAAATAATATATATATCACATACCTGAATCACTTAATGTGTAATACGAGTTCAATTTATCATCTTAGCATAGGATTTCGTAGTCATATGCTTTATCGAATTCACTAGCATTTGGCCGCAAGGTATAAAACCGAACATAACACCAAAGACAAAGCCTACGGGACTTTAAACCGGATACAATCTCAGCACAATTTATTTTATATAACTTTTTACTAACTTTGGCCCCATCAAATATCTAATAATACCCACATTTGATAATTGGTCATTCGGCCTGTGACAGCCCTAAATTGACCCTAGTCGGAAAGTGGTTTCGGGACCACTAAACCGAGTCATAAAAATAATTAACTGTCATAGTTGATGCTCATTATATGTACATATGCATGTGTGAAAATTTCATGTTTGGATTTTGTTAATTGTAAGTGAATTTTATCAAATAGGACTTATGTGAGAAAATTTAGAAATGTGCTAGGCAAATGTAGGGTGGCCTATAAGTGCATGTTGTGAAAATGGTGGGTTTGCATGTCAATTTACCCAAATTTAAGCATGATGGCCGGCCATGCTATGGGTGGAAACATGTTGCAAACATGTTGGGTTAGTGGTTATGTTAGAAAGAATAAAATAATGAAAAAAGAGGAAAATATGAAGAAAACAAAGGAAAAAAAGTGTCCATCCTTTCACATTTTCTTTGCTTGGCGAATGTTCTAAGAAGAAGGGGAAGAGCTTGAGAAAATCAGCCATGGGAGTTTGCTAGACTAAGGTATGTTTGATGTTGTCCATGAGATTCATGCATGTTTTAGTTGTTAGTTTGAGTTCTACTTAGCCCATGGTTTAAATCTTTGCTATGAGATGGAGATGATATTCGGCCATGGGTGTTGTCTTCTTGTTTGATGTTTGATGTTTGATGTTGTGGTGATGAGGCATGAAGATGAGTTAAGTTTCGACTAAGGTAGGTTTGTGTTGATGTCTTTTGCATGCTAAGTGTGAAGCTTTGTAATGATGCACGTGTATGGTGCTCTTGATGTTGTGAATGGAAGTAGAGGAAAGGTAAAAGAAAATTTAGGTAGAAATGTGGATTTATAGGATGTTACAAGTATATGTAAAGCCATGCTAGGTTAGGAAAAATTTGGTCAAGTGTTCATGAGATGAAATTTTGTGTTAGGTGAATTAAAGATGATAGTATAGTTGATATCATATATATATATGTATGCATATTCGGCTATCAATTAAGAGCATAGGTGATGATGAGTCTAAGCTTTGTACATTCGGCCATATACATATATGCATGTGTGATTGGATTATTGATAGTAGGGCGATAGCATATGGCTATTAGCTGAATAGATAAAAGCACGAGGCAGCAAGATAAAAATTTTACCATGCCGTTCAGTATGTCATAAAATCATTAAAATGTGAATACCAATATATGTAGCAAAGGGTTGAATGAGTTAATTTATTTGTTTAAGCTCAAGATCCTAAAGGAGAGGCGTCCAACAAGGGAAATCGAAGGTCATCGAGTAGCCGACTTGGAATTAATTCACCCAACACAAGTAAGTCACTAAGCGTATATTTTGTATCAATTTAAATAGACATGATGTCTATGTAATTATGCCGAATGGAATGATAAATTTATATACATGTATGTATGTGGTGATGAAAGTATTGAATGAAAAGAAAAGAGGTGAGATGTATTGAGTTGTGGATTTCGGCACTAAGTGTGCTGGTATAAACATTTATGATCATGAGATTGCACTAAGTGTGCGGGTTTTAAATTTGTACAGCACTAAGTGTGCGAGTTTAATTATATAGCACTAGGTGTGCGAGTTGATTTTATAGCACTAAGTGTGCGGACTCACTATATGTTTTTGAATCACTATTGACACTGAGTGTGCGACATTATTAAGTTGATCACGGACAGCGGATCGGGTAAGTACCTTGAGTTCATGGCTAATAGGCGCTATGTTTATATTTGGAGTTGAGCTTGGTAAGTTTTGAACCTATGTGGCAATTTTAATTGAAGTCACGTACATGAGAATTATCGTGGAATAAGTGAAAGGCCATGTGACACCCCGAATGTGACCCTAGTCGGAGAGTGGTTTCGGGACCACGAAACCGAGTCACAAGAATAATTAAGTGTTATATTCCGTACTTATTGAATGTGGAATTGGTATGCGTAAATATTTCGTGTCTCGATTTTTATTAATTAGGTGCTAATTTATAAGAAAGGACTTAGTAGTAAACTTTGAAAGTACGATAGGAAATATGTGATGACTAATTAAAGCATGCATGCAAAATAATGGACTTGCATGTCAAATTCCCCTTTTACAAGTAATGGCCGCCATGACAAAGAAATATGGGTTAAACATGTCATGAAACATGTTTTGTTGGGCATTAGGGAGAAAATCATAAACAAATAAGCATGGGTGAGAAAAGAATGAAAAAAAAATGTGTGTGAGAGTAGCATTCCCCCATTGCCGTGCAACCAAGAGGAGAAAACAAAAAACTTGTTCATCCTTTCTCATCTTTTTGGCCGAAAATACTAAGAGGAAGAAGGATTTTTGCTTCATTTCCTTTGTTTAGAAGAGATCTAGAAGGTGATTTGGCTAAATTTGCATCAAGATTAAGGTATGTATGGGGTTGTGTTGGGAGTTTCATGCATGTTTTGGTTGCTAACTTGATGTGCATGTTAGCCATGGCTCAAATCTTTGGTATGCCATGGAAATGGTATTTGGCCAAAGTTGTTATAGTGATAAAGCCATTGCATGCTAAGTGTGAAGCTTGATGATGATGCATGCAATGATGGATTTTCTACTCATGAGTAAGATTTTGAGTTTTCTCTTTGTTTTATCATGATTAAAGTTGAAAAGGAGCATGATTGTCATACTTGGCCATGATGCATTCTTGAGCATGATTCATGCTTCTTGCATGTTAGTTAAAAGTTTGTGTTTTGGATGGCTATGGACACCTTGAAAGTTCGCCATGCTCATATATGCATATATATGATTGCACATTTTGTTTGGTTATGAACTAAGTGATGAATATATTGATTTAAAGAAGAAAATGTGGAAGAATGCTTGTGAAATTGCAAGCACAATTCGCCTAGCACACATATAAGTGCTTGATGCTATATTATAAGTTTTGGGCCACAATGTGCAAGCATTAATTAGTAGATTGCATGCTGTTTTGTGAGGTATTAAGTGCAAATTTTGACCTCAACATGTACATGAATATTGACCTTGGGTAGCCCATTGAAGGCCTTAGCATTTCCTTGATGTTCAAACAAATTGTATTGAATTGCTTGATGTAGTATAAAATGTGCATGACCATTGTGTATTCAAGCTAAAGAGTGGCCATATGACCATCTAAAATCCTTGTCATATTCGCCATAAGCAAGCACAATGAGGTTTTAATAAATTGAATTTGTTTGAATTAGCTCAAGAGCCAAGAGGGCCACAATTGGACAAGGGAAGGAAAAGGTGATCGAATAGCCGAAAAAGCCGTTCGACAACATCCGAGGTAAGTCCTCAAGAAGTGACCTTACTTGAATTATGTGAGATGAAATATGGATGTGTATGATTATTGATTAGGTGTGTATGAGTATTTGAATTCCACGGGCTAAGTCCCGGCGAATATGCTAATGATATTAATTGTGTTTGAGCCTTAGTAACGAAAATGAAATATGTATGTCCAATGATTATTGATGTATGTGTGCATGAGAAATTGAATGATATCCGGGCTAAGCCGAAGACAATTATGCTGGAAATTATATCCGGTTAAGACCAAGGCAATTGTGCTAGTGGCTACATCCGGCTAAGACCAAGGCATTCGTATGCGAGTTATTCTATCCGGCTAAGACCAAGGCATTTGTGCACTTGATTATATCCGGTTATATTCGAAGAAACTTGGGCTGGAGGTGAGTGTTGGTTGCTGAAATGAATTTAATTAGTACACTCGGACAGCCCAAAGGATAAGGTACGTTATATGTGCATTGGAAAGTCGACGTGTTTGAGCAACATTCGCTCAATCGACTAATGAATTTCAGTTATTGAATTGATTGATGCTTTGCGAACTTATATAATGATGAAGTATGAAGTAAGAATGTGTATTAATGAAATGATGCATTTGGCTATGTGAATGTATTGCTGTAAATTATAGTTCATTATATTCCTTGAGACTTACTAAGCATAAAAATGCTTACCCGTTGCTTTGGCTCTTAGTTTTCTAGATTTAAGCTCGAGGCAATCGGATTTGGGATCGTTGAAGTCGAAGTCATCCACACTATCAAGCCTCCATTTTGGTATAAATTTTGTTTGAACTTGAGATGGCATGTATAGGACTACCCTTGTTTGTTAAATATGTTGTAATGTAAGTATGTACGGCCGTGCGAAAATGGCTCGAAAAGGAAGTATGAACTTAGACTAATTGTGGGTTGTATGTATATATTTTGTGTCATGATGTGGCTATGGCTTGGAAATGAGAATGTTGGTCATATTATCAGCCATTGGCACGGTTAAAATGATCATATATGAACCTATGTATGGTAAGGCTAGTTGAATCATGGAGACCACCAAATAGGTGAGTCCTATCTTAAAACAGATGCTGCCAGCTGCAGTGGCGTGAATGTGAAAAATCACCAAAATTCATAGGAATGGAATTAGATAGTGAATAAGCTATGTAAATGAACCTTGATGAGTCTATTTTCATATGGAAGAAACGAAACGGTCATAGGAGTTACAGGTTAAGAGATATTAAAGCTATTGTGAGACAGGGCCAGAATGGTTTCTGGGTTCCCTGTCGCAACTTTAAAAATTCACTATAAATTATCCAAAAGAATTAGGAGATATATCTTATATGTACAGATTCCATTTTGAGTCTAGTTTCAGTAGAAACAAACGACACCAGAATTAAAGCCCTGTACAGAGAGATATTCAAGTTATACCGCGCGAAGGTCGGAGCAGTCGATCCCTGTAACAGGGGTAACTTTAACTAATAAACTGTACCAATTGGCCCGACCAAAATCCTAGAAATAAATCCATGGATGGATATATGAGTCTAAATTCAGGAAAATTTACGAAACCAGTTTCCGAGTTTTGAAACTCGAGATATGATTTTAAGGCGACAGTGACGCAGTTTTCCAGCCTGACTGGAAATGTCAAATTGGTGGGCAAAAACATGTGAACATGGTTTGTTAACCCTCGGGTCCGACACGGCGATGGTCTCGGGTTTTGGGGTGTTACAATTTTATTGGTATCGAGCCACGGTTTAGTCGATTCTAGGACTACCGTGATGTGTTTGGGGTCTAGCTATACATGCCATTAAATGATGAATCGATAGTGTGATGAATTACGACAATTTGACTTCATGTTTGTTTATAGCAATGGATCCCGATCCCAACCGAGCGATAGCTGATGATGTGGAGAGTGTGGCGCTGCTCCGCGCAAGGGACAATGCCGGACTCTCAACCTATGGCCATAATCCTAATGATGAGGCTAGGCAAGCCTTTTATAGTATGATGAGCGAATGGTTTAATCAATACATTCGAACCAACACGCATTGTTCCACCACCTCCATTCCCGACGAATGCAACCCCGCACCTCGATACCTCCGGTGGTGACCCAATAAGGTCGGGTAAGCCCCAATCGATAGGATTCAAAACATGGGGCCACTGAATTTAAGGCTACGGATGATGATGATGCCGAAGCGAGCTGAATTATGGTTAGATAACACTATCCGGTGCTTGATGAGCTATCCTGTACACCCGATGAGTGCTTAAAGTGTACCATCTCCTTGCTACGCGAGTCCGCCTACTATTGGTGGAGTACTCGACTTCGTGGTGCCTAGAGAGCAAGTGACTTGGGAATTCTTTCTAACCGAGTTCAAAAAAAGTATATCGATCGAGATTCATCGACCAAAAGCGGAGGAGTTCCTTGATCTTAAGCAAGGTTCTATGTCCGTTACTGACTACTGACGAAAGTTTGTGAGGCTTAGCCGATCTGCGCGAGAATGCATTTCGTCCGAAGCTATTATGTAAACGCAACGAGGATGGGCTGAATGATGATATAAGGATGTTTGTTGGCATTCTCGAGATCGAGTTCGTAGTACTTGTTGAGCGAGCTTGTAAAGCCAAGAGCTTAGAAAGGAGAAACAAAAAGCTGATGTGGGGATTGGAGAATTCGAAAGAGGTCCTCGGAAAGTCTCTTCAACAAGCATCGAAGAGATTTGAGATGATGCGAGCCGGTCTAGAGGCGTTTGGGCTTTTCTAGACGAGGACGCGATCGACCCCTGTGACCACACGAGTCACCTCGATCGCCGGTGGCGGAAATGATCGCCGAGAGAGGCGGAGTGTCCACATTGTGGCAAATGGCATTCGGGAGCTGTTGGTTTCGTGATCGCTCTCGCTATAAGTGTGGATCGGCCGACCACTTTATGAAGGATTGCCCGAGGATGCACGAGCAGAATGCAAGTCGAGTGCAAACCCGGTGCTACCATCGCTCGAGGTAGACCACCTAGAAATATGGGCAATGTCGTTGGCGGTCGAGAGGATCTAGAGATGCTACCATCAGATCTGAGGCTCGTGCTCTGCTAGGACTTATGCCATCTGCGCGCTTGAGGATCTTGCCTCTCCGGATGTTATTACCGGTACTTTCACTCTTTTCAATACAAATGTAATTGCTTTGATTGACCTGGTTCTACTCATTCATATATATGTGAAACCTTAGCATCCGATGAAGACTTTGCCCATTGAGTCTCTTGAGTTTGTAATTCGGTGTCAAACCCTTGGGTCATTACGTGCTTGTTAACAAAGTGTGCAAGAAAAGTCCCCTAGTGTTCCGAGGTTCTTGTTTTCCGGCGGACTTGATGCTTTGCCGTTCGATGAGTTCGATGTTATTCTTGGTGCGGATTGGTTGACCATGCACGATCACGGTTGTAAATTGCAAGAGCAAGACTATCGATTTGAGGTCTTGCGAATAATGAAATAATTCGGGTTGAGTCCACGGACTTAAAGGGTTGCCACCGTAATATCGTGATGTTGGCCCGAAATATGTAAGAAAAGGGTGCGAAGCGTACCTTGCGTCGTGCTCGATGACAAGGAATCGGAGAAGAAACCCGAATCTGTGCCCGTGGTTTGTGAATACCGGATGTTTTCCAGAAGAATTGCGGGTTTACCACTGTTCGGAAATAGAATTTGGCATCGAATTGGTACAGGTACCACTCAATTTCGATAGCTCCGTATCGTATGGCCCCAACGGAATTAAAGGAGTTGAAAGTTCAGTTGCAAGAATTGGTGGATAGAGGTTTTGCTCGCCCGAGTTTTTCGCCTTGGGGTGCTTGTAGGTCTTTGTTCGTGAAGAAGAAGGATGGAACCATGCGATTGTGCATCGACTATCGTCGACAACAAAGCGACGATAAAGAACAAATATCCGTTGCCACGTATTGATGACTTGTTCGATCAATCTGAAGGGAGCCTCGGTGTTCTCGAAAATAGATTTGAGATCGGGCTACTATCAATTGCGAATCCGAGATTGAGGCGTGCCCAAGACTGCCTTCAGAACGAGATATGGTCACTATGAGTTCCTAGTGATGCCGTTTGGGCTCACTAATGCCCCTGCGGTATTTATGGACTTAATGAATCGGATCTTTAGACCATATTTGGATCGATTCGTAGTCGTGTTCATTGATGACATCTTGGTCTATTCAAGAAATGAGACCGAACATCTTTGAACACTGCGGTTAGTCTTGCAAATTTTACGGGACAAGCAATTATATGCTAAGTTCAGCAAGTGTGAGTTCTGGTTAAGAGAGGTTAGCTTCTTGGGTCATGTGGTATCTGCATCGGGTATTCGAGTCGACCCGAATAAAATTTCAGCCATACTTAATTGGAAACCTCCGAGAAATATTACTGAGGTTCGGAGCTTTTTGGGGCTTCTTGGTTATTACCGACGATTTGTAAAGGGTTCTCAACGATAGCCACGCCGATGAAGCTTACTCCAAAAGGATGTTAAGTTGAATGGACGGAGAAATGCCAAAAAGCTTCGATCAACTGAAAACTTATTTGACCAAGCCCCAATTCTAGTGCAACCCGAGTCCAAGCAAGGAGTTTGTTATCTATAGCGACGCCTCTCTACTTGGGTTAGGTTGCGTATTAATGCAAGAAGGTCGAGTTGTGGCCTATCGTCAAGGCAATTAAAGCCACATGAGAAAAATTATCCGACTCATGATCTCGAATTGGCGCTATCGTATTCGCCTTAAAGATTTGGCGACATTACTTATTTGGTGAAAGGTGCCATGTATACTCGGATCACAAAAGTCTCAAATATTTGATGACCCAAAGAGACTTAAATCTGCGACAAAGACGTTGGCTTGAGCTGTTAAAGGATTATGAACGATCATTGATTATCACGGGAAAGGCGAATGTGGTTGCGGATGCCTTGAGTCGTAAATCGTTATTCACTTTACGACGATGAATGTGCACTTGTCGTCCGATCCGACGGTGTGTTAGTGGTGAATTGAAAGCCAAACCACTATTGACACACCAAATTCGAGAAGCTCGAGAAAGTCGACGACGAGTTGGTTGCAAAAGCGGCTGCGTGTGTTCGAACAAGGACTCGGAGTTTCAAATCGACGATGACGATTGTTTGAAGTTCAAAAGTCGCTCATGTGTCCCAAGGAATTGAACTCATTTCGATAATTACGAATGAAGCCCATTGTAGCCAAATGGCAATCCACCGGGAGTACAAAGATGTACAATGATTTGAAACGTCGATTTTGGTGGCATGGTATGAAGCGAGACATCTCCGACTTTGTTTCAAGATGTTTAATATGTCAACAAGTGAAAGCGGAACATCGGTGCCTTCGAGATTACTTGACCAATCACGATACCCGAGTGGAAATGGGATCGAGTCACAATGGACTTTGTATCCGGACCGCCATTGTCGACAAGTAAGAAGGATGCGGTTTGGGTCGTGGTAGATCGATTGACTAAGTCGGCCCACTTTGTCCCGTCGTCACGGATTTTTCAATGGACAAATTAAGCGGAATTGTACGTTTCTCAGTTGTGAAATTACACGGGTGCCTATTTCTATCGTGTCGAATAGAGATCCGAGATTTACCTCGCGGTTTTGGAAAAAGTTGCAAGAAGCTTTGGGTACCAAGTTGCATTTCAGACCGCCTTTCACCCCCAAACCGATGGTCAATCCGGCGGGTAATTCGGATACTTGAGGATATGTTAAGATGTTGCGTCCTCGAGTTTAGTGGTTCATGGGAGCGGTATTTGCCGTTGATTGAATTAACACAACAACACTTTCGATCGAGCATTAAGATGGCACCTTATGAGGCTTTGTACGGGCGTAAATGCCGTACACCATTGTTTTGGACCGAGCTTGGTGAAAGCAAGATTTTGGGTGGATTTGATTAGGGATGCTGAGCGAAAGTGAAAGTAATCCGTGAAAGTTTGAAGATAGCCTTGATCGTCGGAAGTCGAATGCGGATATGAAGCGTAAGGATATCGAGTATCGGTGGGTGATAAGGTGTTTCTCAAGGTATCGCCTTGGAAAAAGATACTCGAGTTCGGTAGTAAGGGCAAGTTGAGCCCGAGGTTCATTGGGCCATATGAGATATCGAGCGAGTCGGTCCGGTGGCATATCGTTTGATTTTGCCCCGAACTCAAAAGGTTCACGATGTCTTCCACGTGTCGATGCTTGACGTTATAGATCCGATCCATCGCACGTGATTAGTCCATCGAAATTGAAATTCAAGCTAATATGAGTTATGAGGAAGAACCAATTCGTATCCTATCACGAGAGTGAAAGAGTTGCGAAACAAGCGGGTTCCGCTAGTGAAAGTGTTATGGCTCAAGCACGGGATAGAAGAAGCTACTTGGGAGACCGAGAACTCTATGAGAGAGCGATATCCGAACCTATTTACGGTAAGCTTTTCGGGACGAAAATCTCTTGAGTGGGGGAGAGTTGTGACACCCGAATGTGACCCTAGTCGGAGAGTGGTTTGGGACCACGAAACCAAGTCACAAGAATAATTAAGTGTTATATTCGTACTTATTGAATGTGGAATTGGTATGCGTAAATATTTCGTGTCTCGATTTTTATTAATTAGGTGCTAATTTATAAGAAAGGACTTAGTAGTAAACTTTGAAAGTACGATAGGAAATATGTGATGACTAATTAAAGCATGCATGCAAAATAATGGACTTGCATGTCAAATTCCCCTTTTACAAGTAATGGCCGCCATGACAAAGAAATATGGGTTAAACATGTCATGAAACATGTTTTGTTGGGCATTAGGAGAAAATCATAAACAAATAAGCATGGGTGAGAAAAGAATGAAAAAAAAAATGTGTGTGAGAGAGTAGCATTCCCCCATTGCTTAGTGCAACCAAGAGGAGAAAACAAAAAACTTGTTCATCCTTTCTCATCTTTTGGCGAAAATACTAAGAGGAAGAAGGGATTTTGCTTCATTTCCTTTGTTTAGAAGAGATCTAGAAGGTGATTTGGCTAAATTTGCATCAAGATTAAGGTATGTATGGGGTTGTGTTGGGAGTTTCATGCATGTTTTGGTTGCTAACTTGATGTGCATGTTAGCCATGGCTCAAATCTTTGGTATGCCATGGAAATGGTATTTGGCCAAAGTTGTTATAGTGATAAAGCCATTGCATGCTAAGTGTGAAGCTTGATGATGATGCATGCAATGATGGATTTTCTACTCATGAGTAAGATTTTGAGTTTTCTCTTTGTTTTATCATGATTAAAGTTGAAAAGGAGCATGATTGTCATACTTGGCCATGATGCATTCTTGAGCATGATTCATGCTTCTTGCATGTTAGTTAAAAGTTTGTGTTTTGGATGGCTATGGACACCTTGAAAGTTCGGCCATGCTCATATATGCATATATATGATTGCACATTTTGTTTGGTTATGAACTAAGTGATGAATATATTGATTTAAAGAAGAAAATGTGGAAGAATGCTTGTGAAATTGCAAGCACAATTCGGCCTAGCACACATATAAGTGCTTGATGCTATATTATAAGTTTTGGGCCACAATGTGCAAGCATTAATTAGTAGATTGCATGCTGTTTTGTGAGGTATTAAGTGCAAATTTTGACCTCAACATGTACATGAATATTCGCCTTGGGTAGCCCATTGAAGGCCTTAGCATTTCCTTGATGTTCAAACAAATTGTATTGAATTGCTTGATGTAGTATAAAATGTGCATGACCATTGTGTATTCAAGCTAAAGAGTGGCCATATGACCATCTAAAATCCTTGTCATATTCGGCCATAAGCAAGCACAATGAGGTTTTAATAAATTGAATTTGTTTGAATTAGCTCAAGAGCCAAGAGGGCCACAATTGGACAAGGGAAGGAAAAGGTGATCGAATAGCCAAAAAGCCGTTCGACAACATCCGAGGTAAGTCCTCAAGAAGTGACCTTACTTGAATTATGTGAGATGAAATATGGATGTGTATGATTATTGATTAGGTGTGTATGAGTATTTGAATTCCACCGGGCTAAGTCCCGGCGAATATGCTAATGATATTAATTGTGTTTGAGCCTTAGTAACGAAAATGAAATATGTATGTCCAATGATTATTGATGTATGTGTGCATGAGAAATTGAATGATATCGGGCTAAGCCCAAGACAATTATGCTGGAAATTATATCCGGGTTAAGACCAAGGCAATTGTGCTAGTGGCTACATCCGGCTAAGACCAAGGCATTCGTGCGAGTTATTCTATCCGGGCTAAGACCCGAAGGCATTTGTGCACTTGATTATATCCGGTTATATTCCGAAGAAACTTGGGCTGGAGGTGAGTGTTGGTTGCTGAAATGAATTTAATTAGTACACTCGGACAGCCCAAAGGATAAGGTACGTTATATGTGCATTGGAAAGTCGACGTGTTTGAGCAACATTCGCTCAATCGACTAATGAATTTCAGTTATTGAATTGATTGATGCTTTGCGAACTTATATAATGATGAAGTATGAAGTAAGAATGTGTATTAATGAAATGATGCATTTGGCTATGTGAATGTATTGCTGTAAATTATAGTTCATTATATTCCTTGAGACTTACTAAGCATAAAAATGCTTACCCCGTTGCTTTGGCTCTTAGTTTTCTAGATTTCGCTCGAGGCAATCGGATTTGGGATCGTTGAAGTCGAAGTCATCCACACTATCAAGCCTCCATTTTGGTATAAATTTTTGTTTGAACTTGAGATGGCATGTATAGGACTACCCTTGTTTGTTAAATATGTTGTAATGTAAGTATGTACGGCCGTGCGAAAATGGCTCGAAAAGGGAAGTATGAACTTAGACTAATTGTGGGTTGTATGTATATATTTTGTGTCATGATGTGGCTATGGCTTGGAAATGAGAATGTTGGTCATATTATCAGCCATTGGCACGTTAAAATGATCATATATGAACCTATGTATGGTAAGGCTAGTTGAATCATGGAGACCACCAAATAGGTGAGTCCTATCTTAAAACAGATGCTGCCAGCTGCAGTGGCGTGAATGTGAAAAATCACCAAAATTCATAGGAATGGAATTAGATAGTGAATAAGCTATGTAAATGAACCTTGATGAGTCTATTTTCATATGGAAGAAACGAAACGGTCATAGGAGTTACAGGTTAAGAGATATTAAAGCTATTGTGAGACAGGGCCAGAATGGTTTCTGGGTTCCCTGTCGCAACTTTAAAAATTCACTATAAATTATCCAAAAGAATTAGGAGATATATCTTATATGTACAGATTCCATTTTGAGTCTAGTTTCAGTAGAAACAAACGACACCAGAATTAAAGCCCTGTACAGAGAGATATTCAAGTTATACCGCGCGAAGGTCGGAGCAGTCGATCCCTGTAACAGGGTAACTTTAACTAATAAACTGTACCAATTGGCCCGACCAAAATCCTAGAAATAAATCCATGGATGGATATATGAGTCTAAATTCAGGAAAATTTACGAAACCAGTTTCCGAGTTTTGAAACTCGAGATATGATTTTTAAGGCGACAGTGACGCAGTTTTCCAGCCTGACTGGAAATGTCAAATTGGTGGGCAAAAACATGTGAACTTGGTTTGTTAACCCTCGGGTCCGACACCGGCGATGGTCTCGGGTTTTGGGGTGTTACAGGCCATTTAGTTGTATGATTGTAACGAAAACAAAATGATGTATAAAAACGCTTCAAATATCCTATTGATTAGTATATGGAATGTGAATGTGTAACTTGGTGTGAGATTGAACCGAAAGGTCTAAGGAACTATGGTATAGTTCGGTTTGGAGGAAGTAATTAGCATCGTTGCATTTTGTTTCCTCTTATGATAATGTTATTAATGGATGGTACTTCATTACTTATGACTTACTGAGTTATGTACTCATTTGGTGCTTATTGTTGCTTATTTAGGTTCTTGATCCATTTTGCGTGCTCGGGACCGTCGTCGAAGTCATCACACCGGCTAGCAACTTTTGGTATTTTCTTCTTAGATGGTCTAAGAGAACATTTCGGCATGTATAAGCTATTATGTTTTGTTTGAACTTGGTATGTAAAACTTTGGGTGGCCATGCGAAAATGGCTTATATACGTTTTGAGCATAATGTTATTGTCATCTTGAATGTATATGTTCATTAAGAAGCATGGAAATGTTGGTAACGGTTAGCCATGGGAATGGTCATTCATGATCACTTTTGGTATATGTATGACAAACTCTAGTTGATCCATGGAGGATCATGAAATAGGTAAAGTTGCCTTAAAAATAGATGCTGACAGCAGCAGTGATGTAGATTTGAAAAATCACTAAAAATAGTAGGAATGGAATTAAATAGCGAATAAATTATGTGAATGAACCTTGATGAATATATTTTCATAGGAAAGCAAGAAAATGATCATGTGAACAGTATGTTAAAAGAAATTTAAGTTTTTGTGAGACAGGGCCAGAACGGTTTCTGGATCCCCTGTTCCGACTTTGGAAATTCATTTTAAATTAACCAGAGGTAATTAGAAGTCACGCCATATATTCATAGATTCCTTTTTGAGTCTAGTTTCTATAGAAACAAACGTCACCAGTATTGAAGCTCTGTACAGGGAGATATCCAAGTCGTAATGCAAAAAGGGCAGGGTAGTCGAGCCCTGAAACAGGAGAGACTTTAACTATTAAACTGTACTAATTGGCCTGACAAAAAATTCTAGAAAAAAAATTGTAGATGCAAATATGAGTCTAGTTTCAGGGAAAAATCACGAAACTGATTTTCGAGTTGTGGAACGCAAGATATGATTTTTAGGGTGGCAGTGATGCAGCTTGCCAGCCTGCCTGGAAAATTTTAAATGGACTGTGAGATTAATTAAGTTAAGTCTATATGCACCTTGTGTTCGACTCCGGCAACGGTCTCGGGCACGGGGTGTTACAATTTAATTGGTATCAGAGCTATGGTTTAGTCGGTTCTAGGACTACCATAGCACGTATGAGTCTAGCTATACATGCCTTAATGTTAATGTTTAAATGTGTGATGACTTCTGACGGTTAAAATTATTGTTTTGATTAGTAAATGGATCCCGGTGTAGAGAGAACCTTGGCGGATGACGTTGAAAGTGTAGCGGCTGCTCTCGCACAAGGGACGCCGCTGTTGAACCTCGGTCATCTGCGAATAATCAAGGTGAGGGGCTAAACAAGCCTTCTTTACCATGATGAGCGAGTGGGTCGCGCAATATGCCCGAACCAATCCGGCTGTCCAACACTTCCAATTTGAATAATCCACCCCAAGAGCCCGTAATGCCATCGATTCGATCCTGTGAGGCTGAGTAAGCCACCAGAGACTTGATTAGGAAGCGCGGGCTGAGGAGTTCAAGGCCATAGTTCTTGATGATGCCGAAAGGGCCGAGTTCTAGCTTGATAACACTATTCGGGTGTTTGATGAACTGTCATGCACACCGATGAATGTCTAAAGTGTGCTATATCCTTGTTGCGAGACTCACTTACTATTGGTGGAGGACTTTGATTTTCATAGTCCCAAACGAGCGAGTTACTTGGGATTTCTTTCAAATGAATTTGAAAGAAATATATTAGTCAACGGTTCATCGATCAAAAGCGTAAGGAATTCTTGGAACTCAAGCAAGGCCGTATGACAGTATCTGAATACGAACATGAGTTCGTAAGACTTAGTCAGTATGCTTGGGAGTGTGTGGCTGATGAGGTTGCTATGTGCAAGAGATTTGAAGAAGGATTGAATGAAGATTTAAAGCTACTAGTGGGTATTTTGGAGATAAAAGAATTTGTAACACTAGTTGAACGAGCCTGCAAGGCGGAAGAACTTGGAAAGGAGAAGAAGAAGGCTGAATTTGAAGCTAGAGACTATCGTAAAAGATCGACAGGTAAAGCTCCGTTCTCGGCTGTAAAGAAGTTCAGGGAGGACACTAATAAATCGAAGACGACTGCGGGAATTTCCATTAGAGCATGGCCATCGACGGACTCCCGAGCTACTTCGGTAGCTAGTGTGGGCAATAATCGCCAAGAGAAACTTGAATGCCCACAATGTGGAAGACGACACATAGGTGAATGTTGGGGTAAGTCTACTAACAGGGCCTGTTACGGATGCGGTTCGAAGAACCACTTCATTAGAGATTGCACGGAGCTTGATGAGAAGAATAGGATGCAAGGTGCAAGACCTAGTGGAATGACAGCTAGAGGTAGACCACCAAGAATTTCAGGAGGTAGGGGTGGTAGTCAGAGAGGGGCCACTGATACGGCTGTTCGATCTGAGACCCGTACTCCTGCTAGGGCATATGCCATCCGTGCACGAGAGGAAGCATCCTCCCCTGATGTTATCACTGGTACTTTCACTCTTTTTGATACTAATGTAATTGCATTATTCGACCCTAGCTCTACTCATTCTTATGTATGTGAGACTTTAGCATCCAGTAAGACTCTACCTATTGAGTCTACTGAGTTCGTAATTTGGGTGTCAAATCCCTTGGGTCATTACGTGCTTGTCGACAAAGTGTGCAAGAAATGTCCCCTAGTAATCCGAGGGTCCTGCTTTCCGGCGGACCTGATGCTTTTGCCGTTTGATGAATTTGATGTTATTCTTGGTTTGGATTGGTTGACCATGCATGATGCGGTTGTGAATTGCAAAAGCAAGACTATTGATTTGAGGTGCGCAAATAACGAGATAATCCGAGTTGAGTCTACGGACTTAAAGGGGTTGCCAGTTGTAATATCAGCAATGTTGGCCCAGAAATATGTAAGAAAGGGGTGCGAAGCATACCTTGCGTATGTACTTGATGACAAGGAATTGGAAAAGAAACCCGAATCATGTTGGTGGTTTGTGAATACCGGATGTTGTTCTGAAGAATTCTGGGTTTACCACTGTTCGGAAGTAGAGTTTGGTATTGAGCTTGTACAGGACTACGCCAATTTCGATAGCTCCGTGTCGTATGGCACCAACCGAGTTGAAGGAGTTGAAAGCTCGGTTGCAAGAGTTGACGGATAGAGGTTTCGCTCGACCAAGTTTCTCACCTTGGGGTGCACCAAGATTGCTTGTGAAAAGAAAGACGGAACCATGAGGTTGTGCATTGACTATCGTCACCGAATAAAGTGGCGATAAAGAATAAATATCCGTTCACGTATTGATGATTTGTTTGATCAACTAAAGGAGCCTCGGTGTTTTCAAAGGTAGATTTGAGGTCGGGTTATTATCGATTCTTGGATTCAAGATGCGGATGTACCCAAAACGCTTTGAGCGAGGTACGGTCACTACGAGTTCTTAGTGATCTTGTTTGGGCTCACTAATGCCCTGCGGTATTTATGGATTTAATGAATCGGATCTTGAGACGATATTTAGGCGGTTCGTAGTTGTGTTTATTGATGACATCTTGGTCTATTCAAGAGATGAGACCGAACACGTTGAGCACTTAAGGTTAGTGTTGCAAATTTTACGGGATAGCGGTTATATGCTAAGTTCGATGAAGTGTGAGTTACGGTTAAGAGAGGTTAGCTTCTTGGGTCATGTGGATCCGCGATCGGTATTCGAGTGGACCCGAGCAAAATTTCAGCCATACCTAACTGGAAGCCTCAGAAATATTATTGAGGTTCGAGCTTTTGGGACTTGCTGGCTACTACCGACGGTTCATGAAAGGTTTCTCGACGATAGCCACACCAATGACGAAGCTTACTTCAAAAGATGTTAAGTTCGAATGGACGGAAAATGTCGAAAAGTTTTGATCAATGAAAACCTATTTGATGAAGCTCCAATTCTAGTGCAATTGAATCGGGCAAGGAATTTGTCATTTATAGTGACGCCTCCCTACTTGGGTTGGGTTGCGTATTGATGCAAGAAGGTCGAGTGGTGGCCTACGCGTCGAGACAATTAAAGCCACATGAGAAAAACTACCCGACCCATGACCTTGATTTAGCAGCCATAGTGTTCGCCTTGAAAATATGGCGACATTACTTGTTTGGAGAGAGGTGTCATATTTATTCGGACCACAAGAGTCTTAAATATTTAATGACTCAAAGAGATCTAAATCTGCAACAAAGACGTTGGCTTGAGTTGTTGAAAGACTATGAACTTGTCATTGATTATCACTCGGGGAGGGCTAACGTGGTGGCCGATGCTTTGAGTCGTAAAGCACTGTTTGCTTTGAGAGTGATGGATGCTCACCTATCCGTTTCGCTCGATGAGGTGCTAGTAGTTGAATTAAAGGCCAAACCATTATGGATTCATCAAATACTTGAATCCCAGAAAGTCGACGCTGAATTGGTCGCTAAACGAGCTGAATGTGCCTAGAATGAGGAATCGGAATTTCGGATTGACAACAATGATTGTTTGACATTCAAGGGTCGATTATGTGTTCCAAGAAATTTGAAACTTACTTCGATGATTTTGAACGAGGCTCATAGTGGCCGAATGTCTATCCACCCGGGTAGTACTAAAATGTACAACGATCTGAAACGTCAATTTTGGTGGCCGGGTATGAAACGAAACATTTCTGAATTTGTTTCAAAGTGTTTGATATGTCAACAAGTAAAAGCGGAACATCAAGTGCCATCGGGATTACTTCAGCCAATCATGATACCCGAATGGAAATGGGATCGAGTGACAATGGACTTTGTATCTGGGTTACCTTTGACTCGAGTAAGAAAGACTCGATGCAGGTTATTGTTGATAGATTGACCAAGTCTGCTCATTTTATCCCTGTCCGTACGGATTTTTCGCTCGATAAATTGGCAGAATTATACATCTCCCAAATTGTTTGATTGCATGGGGTACCTATTTCTATCGTGTCGGATAGAGACCCAAGATTTACATCACGATTTTGGAGGAAGTTACAAGAAGCGTTGGGTACTAAGATGCATTTTAGCACCGCATTTCATCCCCAGACTGACGGCCAATCTGAACGAATAATTCAGATACTCGAGGATATGTTGAGATGTTGCGTCTTAGAGTTTTGTGGTTCATGGGAAAGATATTTGCCTTTGATTGAATTCTCTTACAACAATAGTTTTCAATCAAGCATTAAGATGGCACCTTACGAGGCTTTATACGATCGTAAATGCCGTACCCCATTATTTTGACCGAACTTAACGAAGCAAAATCTTTGGGGTTGATTTGATTAAGGATCTTTGAGCGAAAGTTCGAGTAATTCGTGAAAGTTTGAAAGCTGCTTCGGATCGCCAGAAGTCGTACGCGGATTTAAAACGAAGAGATATTGAGTATCAGGTGGGAGACAAAGTGTTTCTTAAGGTATCGCCTTGGAAAAAGATACTCAGATTCGGCTGTAAGGGCAAATTGAGTCCGAGATTCATTGGGCCGTATGAGATCTCCGAACGAGTTGGCCCAGTAGCATATAGGTTGCTTTTACCCCCTGAACTCGAAAGGATCCACAACGTTTTTCATGTTTCGATTCTTCGACGTTACCGATCCGATCCTTCGCATGTAATAAACCCCTCCAAAATTGAAATTCAAGCCGATATGAGTTATGAAGAAGAACCGATCCGTATTCTAGCTCGTGAAGTGAAAGAGTTGCGAAACAAAAGGGTTCCGTTAGTGAAAGTGTTATGGCTCAAACACGGAATGGAAGAAGCTACTTGGGAACCTGAGAACTCTATGAAAGAACGATACCCAAACCTATTTACCGGTAAGATTTTCGGGGACGAAAATTTCTTAAGTGGGGAGAGTTGTGACACCCTAAATTGACCCTAGTCGGAAAGTGGTTTGGGACCACTAAACCGAGTCATAAAAATAATTAATGTCATAGTTGATGCTCATTATATGTACATATGCATGTGAGAAAATTTCATGTTTGGATTTTGTTAATTGTAAGTGAATTTTATCAAATAGGACTTATGTGAGAAAATTTAGAAATGTGCTAGGCAAATGTAGGGTGGCCTATAAGTGCATGTTGTGAAAATGGTGGGTTTGCATGTCAATTTACCCAAATTTAAGCATGATGCCATGCTATGGGTGGAAACATGTTGCAAACATGTTGGGTTAGTGGTTATGTTAGAAAGAATAAAATAATGAAAAAAAGGGAAAATATGATGAAAACAAAGGAAAAAAAAAGTGTCCATCCTTTCACATTTTCTTTGCTTGGCCGAATGTTCTAAGAAGAAGGGGGGGAAGAGCTTGAGAAAATCAGCCATGGGAGTTTGCTAGACTAAGGTATGTTTGATGTTGTCCATGAGATTCATGCATGTTTTAGTTGTTAGTTTAAGTTCTACTTAGCCCATGGTTTAAATCTTTGCTATGAGATGGAATGATATTCAGCCATGGGTGTTGTCTTCTTGTTTGATGTTTGATGTTTGATGTTGTGGTGATGAGGCAATAAGATGAGTTAAGTTTCGGCTAAGGTAGGTTTGTGTTGATGTCATTTGCATGCTAAGTGTGAAGCTTTGTAATGATGCACGTGTATGGTGCTCTTGATGTTGTGAATGGAAGTAGAGGAAAGGTAAAAGAAAATTTAGGTAGAAATGTGGATTTATAGGATGTTACAAGTATATGCAAAGCCATGCTAGGTTAGGAAAAATTTGGTCAAGTGTTCATGAGATGAAATTTTGTGTTAGGTGAATTAAAGATGATAATATAGTTGATATCATATATATATATATATGTATGCATATTCGGCTATCAATTAAGAGCATAGGTGATGATGAGTCTAAGCTTTGTACATTCGCCATATACATATATGCATGTGTGATTGGATTATTGATAGTAGGGCGATAGCATATGGCTATTAGTGAATAGATAAAAGCACGAGGCAACAAGATAAAAATTTTACCATGCCGTTCAGTATGTCATAAAATCATTAAAATGTGAATACCAATATATGTAGCAAAGGGGTTGAATGAGTTAATTTATTTGTTTAAGCTCAAGATCCTAAAGGAGAGGCGTCCAACAAGGGAAATCGAAGGTCATCGAGTAGCCGACTTGGAATTAATTCACCCAACACAAGTAAGTCACTAAGCGTATATTTTGTATCGATTTAAATAGACATGATGTCTATGTAATTATGCGAATGGAATGATAAATTTATATACATGTATGTATGTGGTGATGAAAGTATTGAATGAAAAGAAAAGAGGTGAGATGTATTGAGTTGTGGATTTGGCACTAAGTGTGCGGGTATAAACATTTATGATCATGAGATTGCACTAAGTGTGCGGGTTTTAAATTTGTACAGCACTAAGTGTGCGAGTTTGATTATATAGCACTAGGTGTGCGAGTTGATTTTATAGCACTAAGTGTGCGGACTCACTATATGTTTTGAATCACTATTGACACCGAGTGTGCGACATTATTAAGTTGATCACGGACGGCGGATCGGTACGTACCTTGAGTTCATGGCTAATAGGCGCTATGTTTATATTTGGAGTTGAGCTTGGTAAGTTTTGAACCTATGTGACAATTTTAATTGAAGTCACGTACATGAGAATTATCGTGGAATAAGTGAAAGGCCATTTAGTTGTATGATTGTAACGAAAACAAAATGATGTATAAAAACGCTTCAAATATCCTATTGATTAGTATATGGAATGTGAATGTGTAACTTGGTGTGAGATTGAACCGAAAGGTCTAAAGAACTATGGTATAGTTCGGTTTGGAGGAAGTAATTAGCATCGTTCCATTTTGTTTCCTCTTATGATAATGTTATTAATGGATGGTACTGCATTGCTTATGACTTACTGAGTTATGTACTCATTTGGTGCTTATTGTTGCTTATTTAGGTTCTTGATCCATTTTGCGTGCTCGGGACCGTCGTCGAAGTCATCACACCGGCTAGCAACTTTTGGTATTTTCTTCTTAGATGGTCTAAGAGAACATTTTGGCATGTATAGGCTATTATGTTTTGTTTGAACTTGGTATGTAAAACTTTGGGTGGCCATGCGAAAATGGCTTATATACGTTTTGAGCATAATGTTATAGTCATCTTGAATGTATATGTTCATTAAGAAGCATGGAAATGTTGGTAACGGTTAGCCATGGAAATGGTCATTCATGATCACTTTTGGTATATGTATGACAAACTCTAGTTGATCCATGGAGGATCATGAAATAGGTAAAGTTGCCTTAAAATAGATCTTGACAAAGAAGTGATGTAGATTTGAAAAATCACTAAAAATAGTAGGAATGGAATTAAATAGCGAATAAATTATGTGAATGAACCTTGATGAATCTATTTTCATAGGAAAGCAAGAAAATGATCATGTGAACAGTATGTTAAGAGAAATTTAAGTTTTTGTGAGACAGGGCAGAACGGTTTTGGATCCCTGTTCGACTTTGGAAATTCATTGTAAATTAACCAGAGGTAATTAGAAGTCATGCCATATATTCATAGATTCCTTTTGAGTCCAGTTTCTATAGAAACAAACGGCACCAATATTGAAGCCCTTTACAGGGAGATATCCAATTCGTAATGCTCAAAGGTCGGGTAGTCGAGCCACAAACAGGGAGACTTTAACTAATAAAATGTACTAATTGGCCCAACCAAAATTCTAGAAAAAATTGTAGATGCAAATATGAGTCTAGTTTCAGGAAAAATCACGAAACTGATTTTCGAGTTGTGGAACGCAAGAAATGATTTTTAGGGTGGTAGTGACGCACTTGCCACTGCTGAAAATTTTAAATGGATGTGAGATTAATTAAGTTAAGTCTATATGCACCTTGTGTTCGACTCCGGCAACGGTCTCGGGCACGGGGTGTTACACGGCCACATTATATACACATAAACATATGTACATTTCACACTTGCCCATTCGGCCACACCACATACACAAGCACATATATAAGATAATGCTTTTATCATTACTTGCTAATACATCATATACTTTGCTTTCATTTAAATAACCACTCAGCCATATTACATTTCTAAGTAACCATTCGGCCTCACTATACAAATAAGATAGCACACATTTTCATAAAGGCCCTTTAGATAACTTGCACACATTTAATATAAGCCATTTCGGCCTCACCACATATACATATCTTGTACATCAATTTCATCATATCAAAACCGCTTATATATCATTTCCTAACATCACAATTCAAAATTCACATATGGTTCTAATCAATATCTTATAAGCAACTCAAACAGTTTTATCAATGTTTACAACATATTCTCAAGTTTACGACAAGCTGTCTTCCTACACAATAGTCACTAAATTATTTATATCTAGAGCTACGAAACTCCAAATTAAGTTCCATAAATTTTCCATAAAATTAGACTCATTTATATTTCTTCCATAAAATTTTCAAAATTTTTGGTCTAGCCATTTAGTACAGTTTATTAGTGAAAGTATTCCATGTTTCAGGGTATGACTACTCTGACCCCTGTACACTACAAACCAAATTTCTCCCTGTACAGAATTCCAATGACCATGCCGTTTGTTTCCCGTAAAAATAGACTCAATAAGCAATCCATGCATGTAAGGTATGACTCTTAATAATTTTTGTACAATTTATGGTGAGTTTATAAAATCAGAACAGGGGATCTCGAATTCATTCAGACCCTGTTTTACAGGAATTCAAATATCACACAATATAGAATTCTTTTTCTTCCCCTGTTTCTTTCATGTGAAAATAGACTCATTAATATTTAATCCCATATTTTGTTCTGCTCTAACTCATTTTCCACTATTTTTAGTGTATTTTCAAAGTTACACTACTGCAGTAACTCAAATCTGTCAAGGCTAAGTTACTCATTCATGATCATTGTTCACAAAATTAATACAACATCATTTCATCCATCATGGTAAGAACACATATTATGCATCATAGATCATCACATATCAAGGCATTCTCATAGGCTTAGTATACATACTTGCACAACTCGTAACATAACTCAAGTGCATACTCACCAATGACTTACCTCATTGGGGCCATCATCAACTCTTTCCTTGGATTACCCGTTGAACACTTGGAATACTAATTGGATACTCGGAAAAGCCTTTGCACATAAGTGCCTCAATTGTAGCTAAAGCTACCTCATATCTCATGACATTTCAATGCTCACTCTCGAGCTAGTCATCTAGACTCATAATTCCTAGTGACATGTCACTCGTATCCTATTCTATTCCAAATGTTCAAACGGGATTTTTCCTCGTCTATTAAGGCTTTGTCTTATCATATTTCTATTAATCACATACACATTAATATTTGTACAATTCATGTAATGATAACATTTAAATACATGTATAACATAGTATTGTTTACATACGAACTTACCTCAATACCACAAAGGTAAAAAAAAAAACAGACGTAATTATCCCTTAATCGATTTCTTTCCGTTCTAGGTCCAAATCCCGATTTTCATCATCTAAAACATCACATTCAACTTATTAAAACAATGTACTGATCAAATTAGTCCATTGACACACTTGGGCTATTTTATAATTTTGCCCTATATTTTACCAAAATTACCAAATTACCCCTAGGCTCGTAAAATAATTTTTATCACATTTCTTTACTCCTTGAGTCTAGATGAACCATTTTCATAACTATAGCAACTCATAATTTCAACTATTTCACACATTTACAACTCATTTTACAACTTAGCAATCTAGCCCCTTTTAAGGTATTTTCATGCAATTTCTTTCACAAAAGTTGTTTATTAGACAACTAGAACTCATAATCTTCCATAAAAACACAACAAACAACACATTTACTCTCATGGCAAAACCCTAGACTCTTCATCATTTTGCACAATAGTCCCCTCTTATGAAAGCTCATGATTTAGGGGTTACAAAAATGTAAAAATCTTCAAGAAAGACATTAAAATCACTTACTTGCTAAGCCTCAAAGTTGCTGAAAATATGAAGCTTTCAAAACCCATTTCTTGGTTGGAAAAATCGGTGGAGAGAAGATGAAAAAGGGATGATATCATCCTATTTTTATTTTATTACCTATTTGGTCAAAAGTCACCTAATATCCCATAAATTTTGGCTTTTAAAATTTTTGTCTCCCCTTGGCCGCCACACACTTAAAAGGGTCCAATTGCCCTTTAAAGGCCTCCAATTTTAGTTCTCTAGTCTATTAACACCTTTAGGCACTAAAATACAACTTTTACCTTTTACGCGATTTAGTCTTTTTTGAAATTGGACTAGAAATCGCTAAAATTAACTAACCAAAATTTACATGCACTTATAAAATTATATTATAACACATAAAATAATACTAAAATAATTTTTTCGGCCTCGGAATAGTGGTCCCGAAACCATTTATTCGACTAGGCCCAAAATCGGGTCATTACATTTCTTCCCTTTAGGGATTTTAGTCCTCGAAAATCTTAGTAGCGACTAGGTTAGCCCTCTTATTGAATTATGTCCATATAAACATTAGCTCATCAATAACAATTGTAATTCATTACTGCTTTCACATCGATCTACAAAATCACTTTCTTATCTTAAAACAAATACATAAACATTTCTACAAGTATACACATACATCTCATTTTCTTGATTTCATAAGCAATAATCACTTAATTGAATTTATACTTGCATTTCAAACACATATAAATCACATATTAGCATGTATAATACATAACATCAACTCACATATTCATAACCCACATTTTCATTCATGTATAAGCTGTAACCTGGCCGAAAGTACACATATTCTCAAACATCCCAATGAATATCTTTTATAACTTTATCACACTCAATATTCAACTTAACTCATTTCCAAAAGAAAAGTCAACTTCCACGTACCTGAACATTTAGTTCATTTAGCACATTCAATCATAGTTAACGTTACCCGTATACAGTCGATTAGGCATAAAGCTTAATATAATACACTGGCATGAGATTTATTCTAGCGCATAACTCGTATATCCAAAATTATTAGCGTTCATAAAAAATTCTTACAAACATTCGAATGTCGAAACTTAATCAAAATAATTTCTTGAACAAGATTAACAAAATAGTATCCATTCAGCAATAGCACATATAACTTCATATACCAAGAATCTCATAGACTAAATCCATAACACATTTTCAACTAAGCACTTAAGTGTACATATAAGGTAAATCCATTCCTTAACAACATATCCACCATTTTTTTTTTATGTATCCACTTATAACAAAATTACAGCCGAAACAATAATCAATCGTCAATTTATATCTATTAATCCCCAATTCAAACTCAAATACCGAATATCAGTATCTAATTAAAATTCAACATCTAACTTTAATTCTACTTCCTAACATTTGTCAATTTAAAGAGCGTCGTACTTGTCTGAGTATGTCGTTTACTTAAAGCCATAGTCCAACCATGTTCTTACATGTTATCACATATCGAGTCGATGCCATGTCCTAGACATGGTCTTACACAACATCTCAAATCAATGCCTTCATCCCAGATGAGGTCTTACATGAATCTCATTTCACACATTTAGTGCCCATTGACCGATCTCGCACACATAGTGCTCGGTTGAAGAACTCACACACACAGTGCCTCAATTACTGATCTCGCACACATAGTGCTCGGTTAAAGGAATTCGCACACACAGTGCCTCTAATCATTCGCACACATAATGCCCATATTCATTCATTATTACACATTGAAATGACTTAACCAAGTCTATAAAACATCATATATGTACACTTTAAACGTATTCTTTCATTTAACTTTGAATTCATATAGTAATGAACACTTAAACCTTGCTCGAATCAAGGCATTAAGCACCTAAACACGAAGACCGAATACACATCACCGCACGAAAGCACGCTAGGCACGAAGGCGAATACATATCACCGCAAGACGAAGCTCGCTAGGCACGAAGGCCCGAATACATATCACCGGCACGAAGCCTGCTAGGTACGAAAGCCCAAATACACATCATCGGCACGAAGCCTGAGCCTGCTAGGCACGAAGGCCCCAATACACATCACCGAGTTTCATGCATATTTATTCACATTTTAATACATTTCATATAGCATATCATATTTGTAATTCACTTACTTGTTTCAATATATACATATCATATACACCTTGACATTATATCATAGATATCATTTACATGTAGGCTCATTCCAAATACATTATTTTCTCTTCAAAGTTCTCATTCACATATTTAAAACATAACATCATATATAACATTAACAAAGCATAAACTACACAGCAATTCCATCTCTAATAGATGACATATATATGTATATATTTAGCCCATTTACATAAAATCTCGAACCAAAATATAACTTATCATGCATACAATATACATCATTATTATCCTAATATACTTTTCCATATTTATTTCATAACACATTCAGCAAAATTACTTTGCATTTCAATACTTCAAATGTATATCATACTTCTATTCATACCTTTCTCAATTTTGACACATCATAAGTATGTTTCAATCCTCTCAATACCATTTGCTACAGCTTGATCGGGATTGGAATTCATTATATTACGAAAAATACATTTTAACTGTCAAAAATCATCACACTATCATTTTATCACTTTATGGCATGTATAGCTAGACTCACACGTGCTACGTTAGTCCTAGAATCTACTAACTCGTAGCTCTGATACCACTAAATGTAACACCCTTATCCCGTAGCCGTCGCCGGAATAGGACGAGGCGTTACCAGAAATTAGGAATCGGATCAGAACAGTAAAATTTTGAGCCTTTTCTTAAATAAAAGATCATTTATATATATAACTAATAGATACAAACAAAGATCGAATTTAAAACTTATAAAAGAAAACTTCTATAAGATGCCATATTCACATGGCTTATATGCAATAGTCAAAATATCATTCTACTTATAGTCTAACCTGTACATGCCATAAGCTAAGTCCAAAACACATGATAACCACAATAGTAGATAGTGTGACGAAGTGTTGACGATCCCGTGCTAATAGTAAGAGTCAACGATCTACAAAAATAAACAGAGAACCATAACATTCAAAGTAAGCTTTCATAAGCTTAGTAAGTCTTAAGCAATTTAAACAGTTGAACTTAAAAACAAACCAAATGTTTGAAATCACATAACACTTTCTGAGTACAATACTATTTGGCCGATTATGCACAAACACATATCATTTTACTCCGTTTATACTCAAACTCATATAAACATAGTATTTACAACCTTCCGGATTAACTTTAATTCTTTCAAATTTCACTAGTGTATCATTTCTTACCCACACTTACTTTCAACATTCATAGTTAAATGGCATATCGAAAACTATCTTGTAACTTTGCATAATAACAGAATGCACACATATACAAATATACATATGAATTTACCACATCTTTTCATATGCTTCTCATTACACATTCTTTATTCTCGTCGATCAATCTCACATAAATAATATATATTCTCGTCGGATCAATCTCACATAAATAATATATATATCACATACGAATCACTTAATGTGTATCTGAGTTCAATTTATCATCTTAGCATAGGATCTCGTAGTCATATGCTTTATCAATTCACTAGCATTTGGCACGCAAGGTATAAAACCGAACATAACACCAAAGACAAAGCCTACGGGACTTTAAACCCGGATACAATCTCAACACAATTTATTTTATATACTTTTTACTAACTTTGGCCTCATCAAATATCTAATAATACCCACATTTGATAATTGGTCATTCGCCACATTATATACACATAAACATATGTACATTTCACACTTGCCCATTCGACCACACCACATACACAAGCACATATATAAGATAATGCTTTTATCATTACTTGCTAATACATCATATACTTTGCTTTCATTTAAATAACCACTCAGCCATATTACATTTCTAAGTAACCATTCGGCCTCACTATACAAATAAGATAGCACACATTTTCATAAAGGCCCTTGGATAACTTGCACACATTTAATATTAGCCATTTCGGCCTCACCACATATACATATCTTGTACATCAATTTCATCATATCAAAACCACTTATATATCATTTCCTAACATCACAATTCAAAATTCACATATGGTTCTAATCAATATCTTATAAGCAACTCAAGCAGTTTTATCAATGTTTACAACATATTCTCAAGTTTATGACAAGTCGTCTCTTCACACACAATGATCACTAAATTATTTATATCTAGAGCTACTGAAACTCCAAATTAAGTTCCATAAAATTTCCTAAAATTAGACTATTTATCTTTCTTCCATAAAATTTTCGAAATTTTGGTCTAGCCATTAGTACAGTTTATTAGTTAAAGTATTCCATGTTTCAGGTATGACTACTCGACCCCTATACACTACTGAACCAAATTTCTCCCTGTACAGAATTCTAATGACCATGCCGTTTGTTTCCCCTAAAAATAGACTCAATAAGGAATCCATTCATGTAAGGTATGACTCTTAATAATTTTTGTACAATTTATGGTGAGTTTATAAAATCAGAACAGGGGATCTCGAATTCATTCAGACCCTGTTTTACAAGAATTCAAATATCACACAATATAGAAATATTTTTCTTCCCCTGTTTCTTTCATGTGAAAATAGACTCATTAATATTTAATCCCATATTTTTTTCTGCCTCTAACTCATTTTCCACTATTTTTAGTGTATTTTCAAAGTTACACTACTACAAGAACTCAAATCATCAAGGCTAAGTTACTCATTCATGATCATTGTTCACAAAATTAATACAACATCATTTCATCCATCATGGTAAGAACACATATTATGCATCATAGATCATCACATATCAAGGAATTCTCATAGGCTTAGTATACATACTTGCACAACTTGTAACATAACTCAAGTGCATACTCACCAATGACTTACCTCATTGGGGCCATCATCAACTCTTTCCTTGGATTACCCGTTGAACACTTGGAATACTAATTGGATACTCGGAAAAGCCTTTGCACATAAGTGCCTCAATTGTAGCTAAAGCTACCTCATATCTCATGACATTTCAATGCTCACTCTCGAGCTAGTCATCTAGACTCATAATTCCTAGTGACATGTCACTCGTATCCTGTTCTATTCCAAATGTTCAAACGGGATTTTTCCTCGTCTATTAAGGCTTTGTCTTATCATATTTCTATTAATCACATACACATTAATATTTGTACAATTCATGTAATGATAACATTTAAATACATGTATAACATGGTATTGTTTACATACGAACTTACCTCAATACCACAAAGGTAAAAAAAAGAAAAGACGTAATTATCCCTTAATCGATTTCTTTTCGTTCTAGGTCCAAATCCTGATTTTCATCATCTAAAACATCACATTCAACTTATTAAAACAATGTACTAATCAAATTAGTCCATTGACACACTTGGGCTATTTTTATAATTTTGCCCCTATATTTTACCAAAATTACCAAATTACCCCTAGGCTCGTAAAATAATTTTTATCACATTTCTTTACTCCTTGAGTCTAGATGAACCATTTTCATAACTATAGCAACTCATAATTTCAACTATTTCACACATTTACAACTCATTTTACAACTTAGCAATCTAGCCCTTTTAAGGTGTTTTCATGCAATTTCTTTCACAAAAGTTGTTTATTAGACAACTAGAACTCATAATCTTCCATAAAAACACAAAAACAACACATTTACTCTCATGGCAAAACCCTAGACTCTTCATCATTTTGCACAATAGTCCCTCTTATGAAAGCTCATCTTTGTAAGGGTTACAAAATGTAAAAATCTTCAAGAAAGACATTAAAATCACTTACTTGCTAAGCCTCAAAGTTGCTGAAAATATGAAGCTTTCAAAACACATTTCTTGGCTGGAAAAATCGGTGGAGAGAAGATGAAAAGGGATGATATCATCCTATTTTTATTTTGTTACCTATTTGGTCAAAAGTCACCTAATATCCCATAAATTTTGGCTTTTAAAATTTTTGTCTCCCTTGTGAGCCACACACTTAAAAGGGCCCAATTGCCTTTAAAGGCCTCAATTTTAGTTCTCTAGTCTATTAACACCTTTAGGCACTAAAATACAACTTTTACCTTTTACGCGATTTTAGTCTTTTTTCGAAATTGGACTAGAAATCGCTAAAATTAACTTACCAAAATTTACATGCACTTATAAAATTATATTATAACACATAAAATAATACTAAAATAATTTTCTCTAGCCTCTGAATAGTGGTCCCGAAACCACTGTTCCGACTAGGCCCAAAATCGGGCTGTTACATGTTAGACGCACCCAAATTCAGAATTCGTGAATCACACGGGCTGAAATTGGGGAACACGGGTGTGTTACCTGGCTATGTGCCCTAAAATCTATAAATACCCTACACTATTCATTGTCTTCCCCACTAAAAAAAAACCCTAACCCTAGCCGCTGCAAGTCCACACGGCCTCCTTGCCACGCCTGTGTGCCGCCTACAACTCTATTTTTGACGCCTGATTTCTCTCCCTTAGCATTTGTTTACTCTTTTCACCTCTATTCTACTTACTTTTAATGTTTATTTTTAAAATAATCTTTATTTTTCTCTTACTATTTCCATTTTGTTCATCATTTCTACATTATTAGATTATTTATCATACATTTCATGTTAAATCGAGTTGTTAGGAAAGCCTCACTCTTTTGTTATAAACATGCCATTACTATGCCCATTCTCATGCCATTACAATGATAATGTCACAAAATTATGCTATCAAAATAATTATGTTGGTTATGTTTGGTTAATATTAGTAGTTGTGGCTGAAATTCTGATTTTTATTTGAAATTTGTCTTCATTTTACTTTGATCATTCCTCAAGATGAATTAATGGTTTTGATTGCAGGTACCATGTCGTCTTCACAAGGAAAGAAAACCATCGTACTTGCTTCGAAGAAGAGGAAGGGAGTGTCATCTTCCACGGGTCCAACCACGAAAATTCGTCACCCTCTCCTGCAGTTCCCCCAAGGGCCCCAAGAAGAACTTTTCCAAATACTTCGGGCCCGACCTTTAATTGTGGGCTGCTGCATCGATTGGATTGTCATAGAACAAGTTTAGTTGGCTGATGTGGTTTGGGCCTTCCTAGCCACCAACCCTTGGGAGTTATTTTTTGGGATCATCGAGCCAACATACCTCGAACTCACTATGGAATTATGCTCAACGTTCCATCTTCAGACTGTAATGACGAACTACGATGATCCCGGCACGGTCCAATTTCACTTAGGCGAATTAATCCGCCAGCTAAGTGTCCTAGAGTTCGGTGCTGCACTGGGCTTATATATGGAGGAGTTCAAGGAGGAGAATGAGCTACATGCTCTCACTCGCCACATACACTTCTCTCCCTCGAAGTGCTGGCACACTTTGGCCCCTGGCGCTGCCTCCTACAATCCTAGCCGCTCCAAGGCATCAGTTCTCCCACCATCCCTAAGGTACTTACATGCCATTTTGGCTCACACGATAACGGGGAGGCGAGAGAGCACTGGAGTCTTCAATACCCACGACGCCTACTTTTTATGATGTATGTCGTACGAGCACGTCATCGACCTTGCCTATTTTATTGCCCTTGCGATTCAGCACCAGATGGAGCGACATAGGAAGGGAGTCATCTCCATTGGCCCCTATGTGACGCGATTGGTCGATACTTCGGGTTCCTCAGCACCGCAGCCCAAGAATCATCCTTAACCCTTATTGGCTAGAAGTCTCCACAAGGCATCTCGAGCATGCTTAGCATGAGGATGATTGAAAAGCGCCGAGGAACCTACCCTTCTAAATATTGTCTCACCCAATCTACCGAGGAGGAGGCCTACGAGGACATTCCTGATGATGTCCCTCCATAGTATGAGGACCCACTGACTTAGCAACCACCACCCTCTCGTCCAGTTCATGCGGCGACTTTATATGCTGATATCTCTGAGCACCTCACTCGATTTAAGCAGCAGTGTTTTCAACGATTTGACAACATTGATGCTACCTACAGCAGATTTGTCAGCACCTCCACATCTCATCGCCAGTCCCACCTCGCTAACCATCCAGCAATGAAGATGTTTAAAAACATTTATTTATTATTTTATGTTTTTAATTTTTATTAAATTTATTTTTTACTTTTATTATATTTTAGAATTTTATTTTTAATTATCAATTTCTGTTATTTCTTTATGAGTAATTATTTTTCCTAATATACTCTAAAAAGTTCCTAATTTTATCACAGTTATATAGAGCTCCTAAGCTCATCATCGCATAGGAACTAAAAACTCCACCGGGAAAGGTTCTCCACGACTACCATGTCCTGATCGACCATGACCATAGCTACCACTAGATATAATATTCTTTTGGCGTAGGACTTATGGACTAAGGAACCTCTACCACCGCACCGATTACTCTCCAAAACTCCAATTCGAGGAATTCATCATACATGAAGTTTCACTTCTCTCCCTATCTTATTTTTATATTTTAATATCTATCTTTGTACTTTGAGGGCAATGTACATCTTAAGTGTGGGGGAGTATTTATTTCATTATCAGAAAAATCCCTGAATGACTGCCTTGTTCTCTTGAAAAGCTTTCATATCTTATTTAGGATAAATTTTGATTGATTTATGACGTTGATTGATATATCTTGAATTAAAACATAGGCATTTATGCATTGATTGTTTAAACTTCAAGACATTAGAGAATCAAGCATGATAAGTTGATTTTTAAGAATTTAAAATTTTAGGTTGTTTCCCCAAAGTTTAGGTATTACTTTGAGTTGGAATTCACAAGTTTTAAACATCAAAATGCCATAATTTTTGTGAGATTTCTGAGCCTTTTGAGCATCTATTAATTCTTTCATGCTCACTTTTATTATTGCTTTGAGTGCGTCAGTATTGAGTTGTTATTCTAGAACTTGCTTGATTATGCATGTCGAGACCACACCATTTGATTTGATATGTCAAAATGATTAAGACAGTTAGGATTAACCCACTCATGCCATGAAAAGCCTACCTCCACGAATAATGTAATATCCTGATTTTGGGCCTAGTCGGAATAGTGGTTTCGTGACCACAAAATCCGAGATATAAATAATTATTTTATGATTATTTTAAGGTCTATGATATGATTGCATGATTGTGTGAAAATTTCGTGAAGAAATTTTATGCATAAAGTGCTTAATTTGAAATTTGGGACTAAATTGAATAAATTGCAAAACTTGTGTTCTAGAAGTATTTTGGATAAAATTGAATTAGATTATTAATTAGAGGTACTTAAAGAGTAATTTTACCAATTTCTAAGTCTATGGACAAAAATTGGACATGGATGGAATTTTTGGAAAGTTTAGTAGTAAGGGCATTTTGGTCATTTAGGGTAAAATGAATTAAAATACAAAATTAAAAGCCAATTTTGCTCATCTTCAACCCCATGGCCGAATATAGCAAGGAGAAACCATGGCTAGGGTTTTCAAGCTTCCAAGCTCGATTGTAAGTCCGTTCTAGCCTCGTTTTAATGATTTTTACGTTTTAGAGTCTCGGTAGCTCGATTTAGCTTATGCTAGCAATAATTTAACCTAGGGTTTATATTTGGAAAAATACCCATAGGTGAAATTTGTGTATTTTAGTGTTTTATGATAGAATATGAGGTTTTAAATTATGTTAGACAACTTGTGCTACTCGGTTTTAAGTGAAAGCGAGCAAAAGGGCTTAATCGGTAAAAATACCTAATAGTCATAAGTACATGTTAGAGTGAGAATTTGATGTTGCCATAGAAGGAAAAATGATCAGCATGTCATAAAACATAAGAAAATAGGCTGAATTTTAATTTACTGAGCTTTGGGGAAAAAGTGTAAATATGCAAAAGTTTAGGGGCAAAATTGTAATTTTTCCAAAATATGATTTTGGGTCAATTTGAATAATGTGAGTCCTAATTAGACTATATTTTAAATGATAGAGCAAGGAAAACTGAAATTCGGGCTAAAATGGGAAAATACCAAGTTGTGGACGAAATGGTAAAAATAGCCATTTTAGCATACGAGGTAAGTTCATATGTAAATGTTGGTAACATAGTTATTATTTTAAATGTTTTAATGTTTTTAAATGATATGATAATTATTATGAAATATTATACTTGTGATAATTGTTTGATAATATGTCAAATTATGTGATATACTTGGAAAATATGAAATACTACCGAGTATCGGTATCGGCATTCTGTAGAAGATGGTTGAGACACATGATTGGGAAAAGGTCCGTTGAACCTTAGGAATGGATTAGGATACAAGTGACATGTCACTGGGATATTTGGGCATCCGAACTCGTTGAGTTGAGTCCGAGTTCACTTATGGATCTGACGTCCGAACTCGTTGAGTTGAGTCAGAGTTCGTGAGATGTAACTAGGCATCCGAACTCGTTGAGTTGAGTCCGAGTTCACTTATGGATCTGACGCCCGATCTCGTTGAGTTGAGTCCGAGTTCACTTATGGGCGGGTTACATGGTAGCTTGGCTACATATGTGGCACTTATGTGCAAACTTTCCATGTATCCGAATTATATTCGATGTGTTCAACGGTAAAGTTCTACTCAAATGGAGGAATACTCAAGATGAAAGGGACGTATTGGTAAGTGTTGTGAAATGGATACTTTGAACAGGTATGTACTTAACCCTCGGGTTGAAAACTCGATATAACAACAATATGGTAAGATGATAAATGAAAAGGTGATATGAATGTCTTGGTGATGATTATGCAAATGATGTTTTATGTTTGCTTATATGGTTATGTTACTTGCTATTTGCATGTGAGCTTACTAAGCATTTATGCTTACTCCTCCTTTTCATTCCTTGTAGTGTTGACAAGCCAGCTCGGAAATCGGAAGCGGTGGGAGGCACACTCACACTATCCGTATACCATCTTGGCATAATGGCTTGTATATTTTGAGTATGGCATGTATAGCATTATAATCATTTTATATGTATGGTCTTATGATATGGTTATTGAGTGGTATGGAAATAGAAATGCTTGGTAATGATTAGCCATTGGAATGGCTAATAATGATCATATTTGGTATTATGTATGTCAAATTGCTAGCTAATCCATGGAAACCATGAAATAGGTAAAATTTACCATAAAATAGATTCAGACAACAGCAGTGACGTGAGTTTGAAAAATCACTAAAAATAGTAGAAATGTAATTAAATAATGAATAAGTTATGGAATCGAAGCTTGATGAGTCTATTTTCATATGGAATAAGCAAAACAGGTATATGAGCTATATTTTATGAGATGCTTAAATTTTTGTGAAACAGGGCCAGAGCGATTTCTGGATCCCCTGTTCTGAATTTTGAAATTCACCATAAATTTTACAAAGATAATTAGAAGTCATGCTTTATATGTACAGATTCCTTATTGAGTCTAGTTTTATTAGAGATAAACGGCATAGTCATTGAAGCTCTGTACAGGGAGATATCTGATTCGTAATACACAGAGGTCAGACTAGTTGAACCCTGAAACAGGGGAGACTTTAACTAATAAACTGTACTAATTGGCCCAACCAAAAATTCTAGAAAACAATTAGTAGATATATATATGAGTCTAGTTTCAGGAAAAATTTACGGAATTGGATTTTGAGTTTCGTAACTCGAGATATGATTTTTAAAGCGATTGTGATGCAGTTAGCCAGCTTGTCTAGAAATTTTAAAATGAATTGTATGAGCTGTTTAATTAATGAATTAAGTCCGTTAACACCTCGTGTTCGACTCGCAACAGCGGTCTCGTGCACGGGTGTTACATTTAGTGGTATCGAGCAGGTTTAGTCGGTTCTCGGACTAACCTAGCATGTGTAAAAGTTTAGCTATACATGCCAGCGATGCGTGATAGTGTGATGTCTTCCGACGCGTATGAGTACCGTCTTATTTAGGCAGGTACTCTCCAACCGAAACTGCGCCGACCATGTTCAATGTTATGTGAAGGTATTTGAGTAAAATTATGATTATGATAAGTCTCGGTTCGAAAAGTATGAATAAAAGTTTATGATACATATGTGATAAATATCCATATTTGCTTAATGCTCATATGATGTAGTGTATGTGGCTTACTTGATAAGATGAACGGAATAAATAGAAAGTAGTAGAGGTATGAATAAAGGTCATAATATTATGATCTGAATGAAAATGTCCTTGTCTTGATTGGATGTCGAATGTTGATGAATGTTAATGGTATATAATTTTATGAGGTAAAGGATTATAATGAAATGAACTTATCTATGTTAAATTGTTGGACTGAATTATATGATTGTAATGATATGTACATGATGATGCACGAAATGAAAGTTGTGATTGTGATGCAAATATCTATGTTTGTTTGGCCTTATATAATGTCATGAGCATGAATTAATTTAATTAATTGAATGGATAAGTAAAGCTGTCTAGAAAACATAGAATGTATGCATAAGTATATTGTCTAAATGGGACAATAGGAAAATTGGTGTAAGCCAACATGAATGAATGACATGATTTTGATGATGTTACTATGATGATGGAAGTTGTGTCATATGTGTATGTATAAGAAAGTCAGTCGGAGGTCCTACAACCCTCCCCTTACCAAAGTGGTACTTATAATGGAATTTCATGAGATTTGTATTGAATAAGTTTCTGTTGAAAACCCAAAGAGTTCGGTGATAGAATAATTATAAGTATGATCCGAGATTGAAAATGAGCTGATAAGTAAAGTCGAGCGAAAAGTATCGATTGATATAAAGATTATTGGAATTATGCCTTTGTCCCGTTAGAGAAGGAATTCTCTTTGGTAAATCGAATTACTCAAGTGCAAGGTCGAGAAAAGTGTAAATCGAAATTTATTCAGAACTGACATTCTTTAGTGAATGATTTAATATGAAATTTGTGACGGCGAACTAGTTGGGAAATGATATTTCAAATGTGAATTATCCGAGTGTGACGATTATGACCGGACAGATTTAGCGATCTCTTTTGAGATGTTCTATGTGTTCACCCGTTCTCGAAATTATTTCTATGGCTATTGATCTTCGAAGAAATTCTTGTTATATGGGAATGTCTTCTAATTTGGTGTTGGATGAAAGCATTGGTAGTCATTGGTTTATAATTTATATTGCTCTATTTCATCGGGTATTCTATTTCATTTAATCGATAAGAATTGATGAGAGAATTAGTATGATATTATGATTCTGTTTCTTCTACTTGATGCTTCATCTAATATATATGTATGGGAAGATATATTGATCTTGTTATATTTGATTTCAGTGGGATTAAATGATGTTTTCTTCTGGACTTTCTTTCTTTGAAGAATTATCGGGGTATTCCGTATTTTCTCTATGAGTTTGGTTTTCGATTCTCCGGCATAGTATCGTATCTTGGGTTTCTTTATCCTGGATCTCTTTATTCTGGATTTCTTTATTCCGGGTTTCTCTATCTTGGATTTCTTTATTCGGTTTTCTTTCCATAATTTGTCAATTATGACTCATGTTTGAAGTACGTTCTTCAGCTCGTGATAATCATGTCAAATATGACTATACTTCTAATTTGATCTTGGTAATGTGGTGATTTTAGTATTGGGATTTTTCTAATTTACGTAAGGAGGATTTGACATCGAGAAAGGCATAGGTGATAAAAGCGAGTTTTAGTCGGTATGGTAAATTATTTATTTGAAAGATTTCATGTGACAATTATGTCGGGATTATTTTCCCAAGTTTGATAATAGAATTTCATTTTATGTAGATCAAAGAGTAAATAGTTTGAACGAGAAGTCTATATTTATTAGAAAGAGTTGAATATTAGTTTAAGTCACTACGAATGATAAGGTTTCCATCTTGTGAAAGCTGAAAAGTTTATTACATGTTGACGAGTTCGGATAGATGAGAATATTGGTAACAGAAGCATCTGAACTAGACTAGTCTACATTGAGCAAAGACTTCTTGACTTTCAGTAATGTATTGTTGTATGAATTGTGATGTGTTTCAAGACAGTGAGGTAATGTGATAGTTTAGAGCATCCGATGTTACATAAAATCGGAGTTGTTAAAGGGGTTAAAGCCGAGCATTGGGATCTATCAAAATTATCCTTGTCAATGTTGATATTGGGATGGAAATGAGAAGGATTATTCTTGAGGCCATATCAGAATTATTTCTATGGCGGAAAAAGGAAAATGGGATGTATCCTATTGTTAAATGTTTGGCGAGATCTATAAATCACATCTCAGATTGAATGAATTCCTACTCATCGATTCATGGAATTTCAGGTCTCTTTGATTGTCGGATTTCTTGGAATTCGGTCTCCATTAAATCAAGTTGAGATCCGTGTTTTATGTCATGATATCATGGGAAATTGAGAAGGGTTGAAAATTTAAGAACAGTTGAGAGTTGAGACTGTAAGCTTTTAGATCATATGAGAAATTGAAGAGATGTATTGGAGGTACAGTCTAAGTGCAAGTTCTTGACACCAAATATGAGATTAAAAGTGAAGACCACTTTTACGGTAAGATTTTCGGGACGAAAATCCTCAAGGGGGAGAGTTGTAATATCCGATTTTGGGACTAGTCGGAATAGTGGTTTCGTGACCACAAAATCCGAGATATAAATAATTATTTTATGATTATTTTAAGGTCTATGATATGATTGCATGATTGTGTGAAAATTTCGTGAAGAAATTTTATGCATAAAGTGCTTAATTTGAAATTTGGGACTAAATTGAATAAATTGCAAAACTTGTGTTCTAGAAGTATTTTGCATAAATTGAATTAGATTATTAATTAGAGGTACTTAAAGAGTAATTTTACCAATTTCTAAGTCTATGGACAAAATTGGACATGGATGGAATTTTGGAAAGTTTAGTAGTAAGGGCATTTTGGTCATTTAGGGTAAAATGAATTAAAATACAAAATTAAAGCCAATTTTGCTCATCTTCAACCCCATGGCCGAATATAGCAAGGAGAAACCATGGCTAGGGTTTTCAAGCTTCCAAGCTCGATTGTAAGTCCGTTCTAGCCTCGCTTTTAATGATTTTTACGTTTTTGGAGTCCCTAGCTCGATTTAGCTTATGCTAGCAATAATTTAACCTAGGGTTTATATTTGGAAAAATACCCATAGGTGAAATTTTTGTATTTTGGTGTTTTATGATAGAATATGAGGTTTTAAATTATGTTAGACAACTTGTGCTACTCGGTTTTAAGTGAAAACGAGCAAAAGGGCTTAATCGGTAAAAATACCTAATAGTCATAAGTACATGTTAGAGTGAGAATTTGATGTTGCCATAGAAGGGAAAATGATCAGCATGTCATAAAACATAAGAAAATAGGCTGAATTTTAATTTACGAGCTTTGGGGAAAAAGTGTAAATATGCAAAAGTTTAGGGGCAAAATTGTAATTTTTCCAAAATATGATTTTGGGTCAATTTGAATAATGTGAGTCCTAATTAGACTATATTTTAAATGATAGAGCAAGGAAAACTGAAATTCGGGCTAAAATGGGAAAATACCAAGTTGTGGACGAAATGGTAAAAATAGCCATTTTAGCATCGAGGTAAGTTCATATGTAAATGTTGGTAACATAGTTATTATTTTAAATGTTTTAATGTTTTTAAATGATATGATAATTATTATGAAATATTATACTTGTGATAATTGTTTGATAATATGTCAAATTATGTGATATACTTGGAAAATATGAAATACTACCGAGTATCGGTATCGGCATTCCGTAGAAGATGGTTGAGACACATGATTGGGAAAAAGGTCCCGTTGAACCTTAGGAATGGATTAGGATACATGTGACATGTCACTGGGATATTTGGGCATCCGAACTCGTTGAGTTGAGTCCGAGTTCACTTATGGATGCGAGCGTCCGAACTCGTTGAGTTGAGTCCGAGTTCGTGAGATGTAACTAGGCATCCGAACTCGTTGAGTTGAGTCCGAGTTCACTTATGGATGCGAACGCCGAGCTCGTTGAGTTGAGTCCGAGTTCACTTATGGGCGGGTTACATGGTAGCTTGGCTACATATGTGGCACTTATGTGCAAACTTTCCATGTATCCAAATTATATTCGATGTGTTCAACGGGTAAAGTTCTACTCAAATGGAGGAATACTCAAGATGAAAGGGACGTATTGGTAAGTGTTGTGAAATGGATACTTTGAACAGGTATGTACTTAACCCTCGGGTTGAAAACTCGATATAACAACAATATGGTAAGATGATAAATGAAAAGGTGATATGAATGTCTTGGTGATGATTATGCAAATGATGTTTTATGTTTGCTTATATGGTTATGTTACTTGCTATTTGCATGTGAGCTTACTAAGCATTTATGCTTACTCCTCCTTTTCATTCCTTGTAGTGTTGACAAGCCAGCTCGGAAATCGGAAGCGGTCGGAGGCACACTCACACTATCCGTATACCATCTTGGCATAATGGCTTGTATATTTTGAGTATGGCATGTATAGCATTATAATCATTTTATATGTATGGTCTTATGATATGGTTATTGAGTGGTATGGAAATAGAAATGCTTGGTAATGATTAGCCATTGGAATGGCTAATCATGATCATATTTGGTATTATGTATGTCAAATTGCTAGCTAATCCATGGAAACCATGAAATAGGTAAAATTTACCATAAAATAGATTCAGACAACAGCAGTGACGTGAGTTTGAAAAATCACTAAAAATAGTAGAAATGGAATTAAATAATGAATAAGTTATGGAATCGAAGCTTGATGAGTCTATTTTCATATGGAATAAGCAAAACAGGTATATGAGCTATATTTTATGAGATGCTTAAATTTTTGTGAAACAGGGCCAGAGCGATTTCTGGATCCCCTGTTCTGAATTTGGAAATTCACCATAAATTTTACAAAGATAATTAGAAGTCATGCTTTATATTTACAGATTCCTTATTGAGTCTAGTTTTATTAGAGATAAACGGCATAGTCATTGAAGCTCTGTACAGGGAGATATTTGATTCGTAATACACAGAGGTCAGAGTAGTTGAACCCTGAAACAGGGGAGACTTTAACTAATAAACTGTACTAATTGGCCCAACCAAAAATTCTAGAAAAAAATTAGTAGATATATATATGAGTCTAGTTTCAGGAAAAATTTACGGAATTGGATTTTGAGTTTCGTAACTCGAGATATGATTTTTAAAGCGACTGTGATGCAGTTAGCCAGCTTGTCTAGAAATTTTAAAATGAATTGTATGAGCTGTTTAATTAATGAATTAAGTCCGTTAACACCTCGTGTTCGACTCCGGCAACGGTGTCGGGTATGGGGTGTTACAAATAACTCCTAGTAAACCCCTTTGAGCCTAACAAGTCATTTCTTGTATTACCCTTAATATTAACCCTTAACCCATTATTGTTGAAATCCCCTAACTTAATCCCTATTTTTGTCAAGATTTGAGTTGAATAAATTGTTTAGCTATGTCTTGTTCTTAATAGTTAGTCTATGTTATTTAACTTGTTCTTAAAAAAAAAAAACATGTATACTTTGTAAGCTTCGGTATTTAAATTCCATATTCTGAGAAAAGCTCTGTTGTATGCAATTGATGACTAGCTATTTTTCTAGTTAAGTAATTTTTCAACTCAATCTCAATTCTAACCCTTTCTTTCAGCTGGTGACCACACCCCCTAACCAAGCCTCATTACAACCCTCTAAAGACCTTTTGATTGATGTATCATCTTAAATTATAGTGGTGGAGATTTGACTTTCATGCAAGCCTATGGTAATGACTTTTCATTATTGACTATTGAGTGCTTCATTTATTGTCCTTAAACACATCAAGTGATTTGAGTGAATCTTTAGTGAGGATGTGAAACTCTGTGATATTCTGAATCAATCTAATTACTTAGATGAGGGGAGACACCTATGTTTGCATGATTAAATACTCAACTTGGAATGTTTGAAATTTTTATGTTCTTTTAGTTGAATTCTCAATGTATAATTACCTATGGATTTTTTTGAGATATTATCAATAGAAATTATAAGTTGAGAAGAATTTATTTTGATTAGGAGTTGAGAATTTTGCTTGAGGACAAGCAAATGCTTAAGCGTGGGGGTATTTGATAAACCGTAATTTATGCATATTTTTACCCCATGTTTAATGCATTTTATGGATGATTTCCTATTAGAATTGGTGAATTCGATGCTCCAAATGCTTTAATTTCATGTTTTATACTTCGGAGAGCATAGGACAGTGAAAGGAACAAGAAACGAGCCAGAAAATTGAGAAAATGGGCCAAAGTACGAAATCAACATAGCCTGGACCTCCTCACACGGGCAGACCACACGGCCGTGTCAATTTGGCAGGCTCGATCATGGCCTGAAGTAATCGCACACGGCCATGTCGCACAGGCGTGTCCTTGACGAGCCCAAGTTGAGTCTAATTCAAAAAAGGCTAATTTTGTGGGCTCTTAGGCATTCCAAAGCCTATAAATACACCCTAGAGGAGGAAGAAAGGGAGACAGAGAATAGGGAGTAAGGAATTACTCCAAGGAAGCCAATTGATCCATCTCTCCTCAATTTTCCCTTCAGGAGTTTTGGGTTTTCTTTATGTTTTGTATTCTTTATTATTTTGAGATGTTCTCTTATTTAGTTATAAACTAAAACCCCTAAATACCTAAGGGGAATGAAACCTAAGACGAATCTTGTTATTATTTTCTGAATTGTATGATAAATATTTAACTTGTTCTTAATTATGTGTTCTTAATTCTTGTTTTGATATCCCAGGATACTGGTTGAAGATAAGCTCTTATTCAGAGGAGGAATAGACCGTGTCTAAGAGTACATTTGTCATAATTAAGTGGAGTTGTTTGCGCGCCTAGACATAGGGTGACAAGATTTCGCCGGATTAGGGTGAAACCTAATAAGGGGATCCATAGATTGAGTTAATGCAACCCTAGGGTGTTAATTAGAGAAAGGACTCAATTATTTAATCTAGGGATTAGACGTTATTAGTCTTGAATAGGGATAATAGCATAACTTAGGGATCTCTACGGAACAAGTTAAATGAACAAATCGTCCGATTCGGAGCCAAAATAACAAGTACAGTCTAGGTGGATTTTTCCTTAGGTATTGTCTTAATTCAATTGATTTTCCCAAAAGCAATTCCCCAATTCTATTCTCTGTGAATTCTTAGTTTAGACAATTAGTTATGTGACAGCCCAAAATTGACCCTAGTCGGAATGTGGTTTCGGGACCACAAAACCGAGGCATAAAAATAATTAAAAATTTATTTTGATGCCTATAATATGTGTGTGCTCATGTATGACATTTTATGATGATTGATTTAGTGTTATAAAGGTGAATTCCACTAGAAAGGACTTAGTAGTGAACTTTGAAAGTACGATAGGGAAATGTGTGATGACTAATTAAAGCATGCATGCAAAATAATGGACTTGCATGTCAAATTCCCCTTTTATAGGTGGTGGCGGCCATGACAAGGAGTATGGGCTAAACATGTCATGAAACATGTTTTGTTGGTGCATTAGGGTGAAATAATAAACAAAGGTGTATGAGTATTTGAATGATACCCGGGCTAAGTCCCGAAGGCGATTATGCTAGTGATTACCTTTGTGTTTGAGCCTTGGTAACGAGAATGAAACATGAATGTCTAATGATTATTGATGTATGTGTGCATGAGAAATTGAATGATATCCGGGCTAAGTCCCGAAGACATTTATGCTGGAAATTATATCCGGTTAAGACCAAGGCAATTGTGCTAGTGGCTACATCCGGGCTAAGACCGAAGGCATTCGTATGAAGTCGTTCTATCCGGCTAAGACCAAGGCAATTGTGCACGTGGTTATATCCGGTTGTATTCAAGAAGCTTGGGCTGGAAGTGAGTGTTGGTTGCTGTAATAAATTCAATTAGTGCGCTCGAAAGGCCCAAAGAATAAGGTATGTTTATATGTGCATTGGAAAGTCGACATGTTTGAGCAACATTCGCTCAATCGACTAACGAATTTCAGCTATTGAATAGGTTGATACCTTGTGAAAGTATATAATGATGAAGTGGGAAGTAAGAATGATTATGTGAATGTGTATTAATGAAATGATGCATTTGGCTATGTGAATGTATTGCTTTAATTAAAGCTGATTTTATTCCTTGAGACTTACTAAGCATAAAAATGCTTACCCCGTTGCTTTGGCTCTGTTTTATAGATTTTGCTCGATAGCAATCGGATTCGGGATCATTAAAGTCGAAGTCATCCACACTATCAACGCCTCCATTTTGGTATAAATTTTTGGTTGAACTTTGAAATGGCATGTATAGGACTACCCCTTGTTGGATTAAATATGTGGTGATGTATTTGTGTACGGCCATGCGAAAATGGCTCGTAAAAGTGAAGTACGAACTTAGACTATTTGCGGTTTGTATATATATATATGGTGTCATGATGTGATTATGGATTGGAAATGGGAATGTTGGTCACATGATCAACCATTGGTATGGTTAAAATGATCATATGTGAACCTATGTATGGCAAGACTAGTTGGTTCATGGAGACTACAAAATAGGTAAGACCTACCTTAAAAACAGATGCTGTCAGCTGCAGTGACGTGAATGTGAAAAATCACCAAAATTTGTAGGAATGGTATTAAATAGTGAATAAGCTATGTAAATGAACCTTGATGAGTCTATTTTCATATGGAAGAAACGAAATGGTCACAGGAGTTACATGTTAAGAGATATTAAAGCTATTGTGAGACAGGGCCAGAATGGTTTCTGGGTCCCCTGTCGCAACTTTAAAAATTTACTATAAATTATCCAGAAAGAATTAGGAGTCATGCCTTATATGTACAGATTCCATCTTGAGTCTAGTTTCATTAGAAACAAACGGCACCAGTATTAAAGCCCTGTACAGATAGATATTCAAGTTGTAACGCGCGAAGGTCAAAGCAGTCGATCCCTGTAACATGGGTGACTTTAACTAATAAACTGTACCAATTGGCCAGACCAAAAATTCTAGAAATAAATCCATGGATGGATATATGAGTATAAATTCAGGGAAAATTTACGAAACCAGGTTCCGAGTTTTGAAACTCGAGATATGATTTTTAAGGCGACGGTGACGCAGTTTTCCAGCCTGACTGGAAATGTCAAATTGGTGGGCAAAATATGGGGACTTGACTTGTTAACCCCTCGTGTCCGACACCGGCGATGGTCTCGGGTTCGGGGTGTTACAAGTTAGTTAAAACAAAAACCTCTTTATTCTTAGGCTAGATAATAAAAAAACAGTCATTACTAGTACTTTTAGTTCCTTTGGGTTCGACAATTCGGTCTTGCTAAAACTATACTACTGTTCGATAGGTACACTTGGCTACATCGCGATAATAGTTAGTTTCAAGAACGATTAATTATAAATATTTAAAACCTATCACGAAATCACGCGATCAGCCTTCCTCCTCAGAACCTTAATATCACTATCTAGAATATAAACCAGTTCCTCCTCAAAGGTCAAGTTTGACCTAACTTCGATATCCTCAACAGAGGCTATGTGAGATGGATCAGAACGATACCATCTCAACATCGAGACATGAAATACATTATGAATTCAGTCCAACTCAAGAGGTAGCTCCAACTGGTCCCACTCACTTTAGAATTCGGTACGGCCCAATAAATCTAGGGCTTAGCTTGCCCTTACGATCGAACCTCAAAATCTTCTTCCATGGAGAAACCTCAAGAAATACGAAGTCCCCCACAGAATACTCAATCTCACGTTTCTTCAAATCTGTATATGATTTCTGTCTGTCAGAAGCCGCTTTCAGATGACCCCGAATTAGTCTAACCTTATCCTTAGTCTCGAAAACCAATTCAGGACCCAAAACTCGGTGTTCGCCTAACTTAGTCCAACACAAAGGAGTACGACACTTATGACCATACAGAGCCTCGTAAGGTGCCATTTGAATACTAGCTTGGAAACTGTTATTGTAGGCGAACTCAGCTAGCGATAGATAATCCTTCCAACTACCTCGAAAATCAATCACGCAACTTCGAAGCATATCCTCCAGTATCTGAATCACCCTTTCAGACTGACCATTGGTCTGAGGATGGAATGCAGGATTGAAGTCCAACCTTGAACCTAGAGCCTCGTGCAATTTCTTCTAGAACCGAGAAGTGAAGCGAAGATCTCTATCAGAAATGATCGAGACAAGAACCCCATGCAGTCTTACTATCTTGAAGATGTACAACTTCTCTAATTTTTGTAGAGAGAAATCAGTTTGAACCGGAATGAAGTGTATAGAGTTGGTCAATCGATCTACGATGATCCAGACAAAGTTCTTCTTAGTGGGTGTTAAAGGCAACCCACTAACAAAGTCAATACTTACTCACTCCCATTTCTACAAAAGAATCTTAACTGGCTACAACAAACCCAAAGGCAATTGATGCTCAGCCTTAACCTATTGACAAGTCAAACAACGAGCAATGAAATCGATAAATTCACGCTTCAAACCTAGCCATCAGTACAATTCACGGAGGTCGCGATACATCTTATTACTGCTGGGATGCATAGCATAAGAGCTACTATACACTTCACTCATATTAGACTGCCTCTGATCAAATCGTTCAGTACACATATCCTACTCGAAAACATAAAACACCATCACTGTTCATCCCAAAGTCTGCAGTAGTACCACTTTCAACCTGACAAAACCAAACACCCAGAGTCTGATCCACAACTGTTTATCTCAAATTTTCTTAATCCAAGTTAGCTTAACCTATAGCTCGGCTAACAGACTCCTAACATCAACCAGACTAAGGCAAGCAAACATCGCCCTCAAATCAGACATCACTGTTCGACTTAGAGCGTCGACCACCACATTGGCCTTACTAAGATGATACTCGATGGTGCAACCATAATCCTTGAGTAGCTCAATCCATCGATGCTACCTAAGATTAAACTCCTTCTAAGTAAGGAGATACTTGAGGCTTTTGTGATCGGTGTAGATGATACACCTCTCACCATACAAATAGTGCCTCTAAATTTTTAGTTCAAATACCACAGTAGCCAACTCGAGGTCATGCGTCAGATAATTTCCTTCGTGTGACTTAAACTGAAGGGACGCATAAGCCACAACCCTACCATCCTGCATCAGAACACAACCTAATCTAATATGCGATGCATCACTATACACTACAAACTCCGTGTCAGATTCAGACTGTATCAGAATAGGAGCCTAAGTTAGAACATATTTGAGCTTCTGAAGGCTCGATTGCTATGCATCAGTCCAGAGAATTGGTACACCCTTACACAAGAGTTTAGTTAACAGTGCAGCAATCAAAGAGAACCCCTCAACGAAACGCTGATAGTATCCCACTAAACCCAGAAAACTACGGATCTCAAATACATTCTTAGGCTGTTTCTAATCTAGCATAGCCTCAATCTTTTGAGGATCAATAGGAATCACCTTAGTAGAAACCACGTGCCCCAGAAAAGTTACTTCATATAGCCATAACTCACACTTCCTGAATTTAGCATAGAGTTGCTTCTCACGTAGAATCTGAAGCAATACTCTAAGATGCTCATCATGCTTATCCTTAATCTTAGAGTATACCAAAATGTTGTTGATGAAGACCATGAAAAACTAATCCAGATACAGCTAAAATACTCAATTTATCAGATCTATAAATGCGACTGGTGCATTCGGCAACCCGAAAGGCATAACTAGGATCTCGTAATGTCCATAACAAGTCCTAAATGCCGTCTTATGCACATCCACCTCCCTAACCCTCAACTAATGATACCCTAAACAGAGATCAATCTTAGAGAACATAGAAGCCCCTCGGAACTAATCAAATAAGTTGTCGATCCTCAGAAGTGGATACTTATTCTTAATGGTCAGCTTGTTTAATTTTCGATAATCTATGCAAATCCTCATGGTCTCATCCTTCTTCTTAGCAAACAGCACTGGTGCTCCCCACGGAGACACACTCGGACGGATGAAGCCACAGCCTAACAACTCCTACAGTTGAGCCTTAAGTTTCGCAAGCTCTTTCAGTGCCATTCGATAGGGAGCAATAGACACTGGAGCTGTACCCAGAAGAAGCTCGATCCCTAACTCAACTTTTTGGTTCGGAGGGAATCTAGGAAACTCCTTCGGAAAAACATCTGGAAAATCCCTCACAATTCTGATATCCCTAATCAAAGAGTTTTCAGAAGTAGTAGTACTAATGTAAGCCAAATATGCTGCACACTATTTTCGGACCAGTTTCTCAGTTACCAGTGCGGAGATCACATGCGACAGATAATCCCGATGCTCTTTGATCACAACCACTTCTTCATCCTTCTTATTTCTCAAAACGACCCTCTTAGTCGCACAATACAGACAACCCTATGCTTGACTAACCAATCTATTCCCAGAATTATATCAAACTCCCCAAACAGAAGCTACGTCAGATCTTCCAGAAAAATAGTTCCTTACACCACTAAAGGTAAATCCCTATAGAGTTTTCTAACCAGAACAGATTGCCCCAATAGACTCAGTACAGTGACCTCACTCGTAGTGCTCTCAACCGTAATCCCTGGGTTTTTAGAAATTGAACTGGCTATATAAGAATGAGTAGATCCTATATCTATCAGAGCAATGTAAGGTACACCAAATATAAAGAACGTACTGGTGATGACGTCAGGAGCATCTCTGTCCTCTCGGTGTCATGCAGCATAAACTAAAGCAGGCTACCTTGCCTTAGTTTCCAACACCTCTACTCGGTGCGCTCTGCCATCAACCCATACCATTGCAACCCCTGGCCTGACCATGGCCCTAAGCGGTCTTTGAATCGCCTCTGTCAGACAAGACTGCAGAGCTGGAGCTTGCATCGATCAGACCTGCTGCGGACACTCCTTAATACGGTGCTCAAGAGACTCACACCTCAAACATGCCCCAGTCCTTCTTTAGCACTCGTCCGGATGGCGTCTCCCACAGTCACTGCATAGTTGTAACCCAATAGGAAGAATAGGGGCCCCCACTCTAACTGGCCCATCAGATCTGAGCTTTTTCTTAGGCCTCAGAACAAAACAAGAGTGCTCCCGCTACCTCTTATTCTTGCCTCTCTCTCGATCCCTATTCTGGCGCTCCACGCGCTTAACATCCTTAGTGATCTTAGCTTTCTCCACCAGTATAGAAAACTCTCGCTCCCTTTGTGGAGTAAGCAAAACCCTCAAATTATCCCTCAGTCCATCCTCAAAGTGAATACACCTCTCATATTCCGATGCCACCATACCTCGAGCATAGCGGCTCAGCCTTAGGAATTTGGCCTTATACTGGGCTATAGATCGGTCACCTTGTGTGAGATTCAAGAACTCACGCCTGCAAGTATCAACATAACTGGCCCTCACATCTTTGCACTGAAATGTAGTCTTAATGAATTCCCAAGTCAGATGATTAGGCTGAGTGCCTTCCTTAACGGTCAACCATCAATGGTATGCCTCGTCGCGAAGCAAAGAGACTACACCCCTCAATTTCTTCTCGGAAGTGCATTCCAAGTCCTTAATAATCCTCTCAGTGGCCTCCAACCAAAACTCAGCCACATTAGGGGTGACTCTTGTGGCACCCCTAAATAACTCAGCTCTATTGAACCGGAGTCGTTCAGTTACCGACCCTCGGCCTCCAGATCCAAAATTGGGCCCAACGACCCTCTCCAATATCCTTAGCATGACTTTGGATAGCATGTCATCCCCAACCGAATGACTCTGAGACCCAGTCTCAGTAGCAGGTGACAGGTGTCTCACTAGTGTCCAGGTTCAGCATACTGCCTAAAGATGAGCACTCAGCTCGAGCCCCCTTACGGCCTCTACCTCCTCAGCGTTGAATACCATGTCCACGGATTCCTCGTGCGCTCATTATGATTTAGAAGTTCTATCTACATTAAAAATTTTATGCATCAGTTTTAGTTTTTTGTTAGAAAATATTTTATGTAGTAAATATAAGACGTTTAGTAATGTTTCTGAAGGTTGCAGTCTCTATTTGTTTCACCACAATTTTAATGAATACTAACTATAATGCTTTCAGAGTATGTTATTTTTAGTATTTTAGAATAAACTATATTTAGAATACTTATAGGATCAACGCCGGAGACTTGGTGTACCACATACTTAATCAAAATATTTTTAAACAATTCAAAAACCAATTCTTTAAAACATATTTTTAAACCCAAAATCCATAGCTGAGTTTTTGTAACCTGACTCTGATACCACTAAATGTAGCACCCCAAACCTGACCTAGACGTTATGGCCGAATTTGAAAGTGTCACATGAAATGGGTTGAAAAACTGTTGTTGTTAAGTTAAAACTTTTTTAGTTCATTAGCCTTTATCGTTACTATTAATTTCAAACCTCTCTTTCTTTAACTTATTTAGAGATAAAATGTATTTCTAGTGGAAGCTTAAGAAAACAAAATCATTGTGTTTAGAAAGTCGTCATAGTTATAAGTAAATAAAACCAAAAACCCAAAGCCAAGCCAAACAGTTTAAAACAGTCCAGAGAGTCCCAGAAAATACAAATTGTCAAATCTTAACGCCAAACTTAAATAAAAACTAAAACAAAGAAAATAATTTTGATGAGTGGTCACCGTCGAGTCCTCCGCTGCACCAATCCACCTAAGACTGAGGGTCACCTGTACCGAAAAACAGAGAAGGGGTGAGTTTAAGTAAATTCAGTGTGTAACCCAGCAGAGTTAAGCATGTGCATATAAAGAATATCACAAATCAGACAAATTCACAATCGGGCCTGAGCCCATGTCAAATACAGATACAAATTCGGGCTTGAGACCATTTCAAATACATGTACAGTTACAGATATAAAAACCAGATAATAGAATCCTACCATTATCCTTTACACACCATCTCCGACCATCCCTACACATCATATGGGGTTTAAAACACCCACCCAGCCCCACACATCACGTTGTACCGATACGGTACATTTCAGATATAATGCAGTTGTACTACCAGATATTAGCCATAATCTACCTTTTAGAACACTTCCTCCAATATATATATCATCCCACCCCAATCACAGTAACAGTACATGCTTACAGAATTAACAATTAAATCATGCTTTCGTAAATACATAACAGATAAAAACATAGGCATGCTTACAACAGCTCATCAGTCTAATAGAACACAAAGTTTTAGGGTTTAGTAAGCTTTTACCGATCCCATAGTAGACTCACAGTCGATTAGGACGACCAGTGTGACCTTACAGAAAAATTTAGTACAATCAGCCCAAATGCTCGTGTGGCCCACATGCATAGATTGGCCTTGCTCATGTGGATTACATGGCCTAGCCCAAATATCACACGCCCGTGTGGCGTACTCGTGTGGGCCTATACACCTGTGTGGCCCACACACCTAATTTGCCGTTTCCCATGTGGCCCACACGACCACATCCTGGACATCACACGGTCGTGTCCTACGCACAGCTTAGCCTTCGTCGACTACACGGCTATGCCATCGCACACGGCCTACCATACAACCGTGTGGAATTGATAAAGGGGTTTTTTGACTTTCACTAAATTCTATTTTTTCTGCATTTCGGGTACACACCTGGTATCGTTTTGATTCAAAAATACACTCGACCCTTCCAGAACCTCAATGCTCCTAACGATTGACTACGATTCAGTGAGAGTAAAGTCATGACCTTCTCGATTTGCTGCAATACGTATGAATACCATGAACAAAGAAGTAGAAATTTGAAAAACAAAAAGAATGTTGCCGATTGAAAAGAAAGAAATAATATGAAGGAAACGAGGAGAGAAAAATAATGAAGGGAGAAGAAAGAAACGTGAGTTTTCCAAGCAGAGAGATTTTTGAGAAAATAGATTTTTACCTAAATCCCACTACCTACATTATCATAACCACCCACTATCAAAATCTTAACTTCACCAAAACTCTGTCCCATAACCGATCAAAAATAAATAACTACGCTTACGTAGGGACTCGAACATAGGACCTTCAACTCTTTAACTCCTTACCACTTGAACCAAAAGGCTTATTCTAATATGAATTTACAGATACATTACAATAAGCCCACTGAACAAAGATAGGACTTAAACCAAAAAATAACATAATTTGCTAAAGACAAGGCTTGAACTCAAGATCTCTCAGACACTTCCAGAATAGTTAACCACTGAAGCAGGTACACATTTTGTGTCAAATAGTTACAAAAATTGAAATAAAATATTGGGGCGTTATAGAGATGTTTAGTTTGTCAGCAAGTTAAAGCCGAGCATCAGATATCTTCTAGTTTGTTACAACCAGTAATGATTCCAGAGTGGAAATGGAAAACTGTCACGATGGATTTTGTGTCGGGATTGCCTTTATCTCCGAGAAAGAAAGATGTTATGTGGATCATTGTTAATCATTTGATGAAATTCGTGCATTTCATTCCAATGCACACAAGCTTTTCACTCAAAAGATTAGTAGAGTTATATGTGATTGAGATTGTTAGATTGCACGGTCTGCTAGTTTCTATTATTTTCGATAGAGATCCATTGTTTGCGTCTCGATTTTGGAGCAAGTTACATGAAGCTTTAGGTATTCAACTACATTGTAGTACCGCATTTCATCCTCAAACCAACAATCAATCTAAGTGAGTGATTCAGATACTCAAGGATATGGTTCGATGTTCTGTTTTGGAGTTCGAAGGTAACTGGGAGAGATTTCTACCATTAGTTGAAGTTGCATACAACAAAAATTATTAGTCGAGCATTAAAATGACACCGAATGAGGCCTTGTATAGTCGAAAGTGTTGAACTCCATTGTATTGGATTGAGCTTAGTGAGAAAAAGCTTCTCGGGGTTGATTTGATATGAGAAATCAAAGAAAAGGTTAAAGTGATACGTGACAGTTTGAAAGCAGCTTTGGATCAATAGAAATCTTATGCAGATTTGAAAAGGAAAGACATTGAATTTCAAGTCGGCGGCAAGATGTTTTTGAAAGTATCTCCCTGGAAGAAAGTTTTTTGTTTTGGTCATAAAAGAAAGTTTAGTCTGCGATTTATCGGGCCGTATGAGATTACTAAGAGAATCGGGCCAGTAGCTTATAGATTAGTTTACCGTCAGAGTTAGAAAAGATCCACAATGTATTTCACATGTCGGTGTTATGACGGTATCAGTTAGATCCCTCACATGTAATCTCACCTGTTGACATTGAGATTCAACCTGATATGACATTTAGTGAAGAACCTATCAGAATTCTAGCTAGAGAGGTTAAAGAAATAAGAAATAAAAGCATAGCTTTAGTGAAAGTTCTCTGGCAACGTCACAGTATAGAAGAAGCTACCTGGGAACCAGAAGGAACTATGAAAGTGCAATACCCAAACCGCTTTTCGAAAATATTTTTAGGGAAGAAAATTCCTTAGGGGAAAATTGAAATAGCCTGTTTTCAGTGAAATCGAAATAGTGGTTTTGGGACCACAAATTTGAAGAGTAAAATTTAATTTTATTATTATTTTAGTGTCTACAGTATAATAGTAGGGTTGTATAAAAATTTCGTTCAGAAATTTTGACGTTTGCATGCTTAGTTAAGTGAAAAGGACTAAATCTTAAAAGGTGCAAAAGTAGAGTTTTATAAGTTAAAGGTATCAATTAGCTATGAAACTTAAATGTGAGAGGACTTTTATAGTAATTAGACCTTTTATAATGATAGTGGACATTTATGGGCATGGAATTAAGTTGTTTTAAAGATTAAAATAAAGGTTAAAATAATAATTAATAAATTAAATGTAAAACAAATAAAAGAAAATAAGTGTCCATCTTCCTTAATGAAACTCACCACTGAAATATTGAAAGAAGGAAGCCTTTTTTTTATAGGTTTGAAGTTTGGTCAAGCTTTTTGTGACATCCCAAAAATCAGAGGTTAGTAGAATCGAGTTTGTGAATCGAAAGAGAGTGGTCATGCCTTAATTTTTGAAATTTATCTATGCATTTTTAGGAAATAAATGGGGTATTGGTTTGTTGGTTAAGTGTTAGTGAAATGTTCCTTGAGACCCAAGTTCAAATCCCTTCTCTCTCACCATTTTTATTATTTTGCAAATTTTGCCTTAAAACCTAGTATGTGACATGCCTTGTTTTTAAAATAAATATTGCAAAATTATTTCAAGAATGAGGAAAAATCCTAATGGTTAAAAGAAATATGAGAAAAAACGAAAATTAAACGAGGTCCCAAGTTTGAATCCCTTCTCTTCCGAAATAATTAAATTTTACAAAATCAATTGTTTTTTAATGTCTGTGTCATCCATACCCTTGAACCCTAAGTATAAATATAAATTTTTATTTTTCAACCTTTAATTCAAATTTTACCTACCCAATCCATTCACCCACTTCCTCTCCTCTTTTTTCTTCAATTTTCTTTTTTTCTCTCATTGTTGTCGTCGCCTACAGCTAGTTTTATCATCTCTTTCTTCTTTTTCTTTTTGCCAAAAGATTTGTTAGCATATTCTCCACCATATTGCTGTAATTTCTCCTCATTGAAATCATCCCAAAATATAAAATCTTGAACTCCAATATGGACCCCGAACATTGCCAAGAAAGTGACATTGTCGTTTCTTTCGACTAGCTTGCGTAAGGTCTCTTCTCTCTTCAATTCTTAATTAATATTGTCCGTTAAAAACCTAAATTTATAGATCTGGGATTTTGGGGATTTTAAATGATTTAAAAGGTATTTTTCTAGATTTTAATGAGATCTCAAACTGTTTTAAAATTTTGCCCCAATTTTGGCCACCGGGAGTGGTTGTCCGTGCACCTATGGGCAAGAAAAGGGGTTGTTTTGTTTCTTGGCTCTTGCCTTTATTTTTCTAGAATTAATTTGAGTGTAAGGAATCTAACTAGTTTGGATTTAAAAAATAGTTATAATTTCAACGATTAGTTTGAACTCATAAGTGGGTGTTAAGGAAAGGTTTAATGTTAAATTGATTGAATTCATACTGAATTTTGGTTTAGGTTCGTTTAATGAATTATTAAAGAAAATTGGAAGATTCGCTAGTGCGCTGCGGGGAAGTAAAAAATAAGGTGTGGGTCCTAAACTCATATAATATTTTGAAAATGTTAAATATCATGTTATATATGATAAATTAGCTTGATTATTGGGTTGGCCTAATAGCCAAATTATTGATTTTGTGAGTGGCCGAACCAGGTATGTTTCGAGCGTTAAAATATTGACATGTTGGCAAAATTGCTAGTTCGATAGTATGAATGTTTGATTAAGTTTTTAATTGCATATTTGAGTTATGAGATATGAGAATGCTTGACCGAATGATATAATGTGTTGAGATATTAAGCTTATGTATGATTTAAATGCATGAGATATTTGTTACATTGTGTACTGAAAAGGTTGTTATTTATGCACAAAAAAAATCCGTAAAGTATGTGAAATTGAACGATATCGATTGATACCAACACAATGGTAATTTGAAAGATCAGAACACTGTTTCCACTTATTAAAAGTATGCGATTATTGAGGACATGCTGAGCATGTCAAATGAATGTGAAAGGTATTGAGATATGATTATGTATGAGATTGTGTGACATATTGCATATACATTGGGTTGGGATTTTTTGGTAGACGGAGGAGTTCCGTGGAGTATCGGCGGCATATTAAGTCTACATTATTCATATTCAGTGCACTGCACCTGGAGTACCGAGGGGATTTGTGATTATATCGCATATTATATGTTATTGGCGATTGTATCACACTATTTGATATTCGACAGATTTTCTGCATTATTGATTATTTGGTGGTTTTACCACATCGAGCTATGCTCATAATGTTTTGGAGTTTGGCAGACGGGTTCTGGGGAACTCGTGGTGTGTAGCAAATGGTATGGGTAGGAACCTTTTTGCATTGCATCATGTGCACAACATAGTCAAGTGTTATTGATTTATGCTACGCATTATAGTTTGCTGTATTGAATGGTATCAAAATTAATGATTGTTAATCGAATGAATGATGACCTATACTCATACACCATTTGACATAAATTTGATAATGGCTATGTAACGACATGAAATTCCTATGATGGTTCTATTTTCTTTTGTTAATGCTAATATGTTTCACTGTATTTGATGTTTTTGCCCCTTTAAATAATTATTTGACTCAAACTGAGCTTTTCATAAGCTCACCCCCAATAGTATTTAACTTATCAGGTAAACCTCAAAATTAGGACTGAGCTCAGCATTCGGAGAATCACCTTGGACCTCAAACTATTCTTAATAAGTATTATTAATTCTTTATTGGTTTTGGCTTGTAGTTTTTAATTATCTCTGATTTATGGCTTGGTAAGTTTTCTTTTGAGAATTTTTGCATGCATGAATTACTCGAGCATAATAACCGGGTAATGCATTATATCAGGCTTAAGTAAAATTTGATATTGTTCCCTAGTTTCCTCTACATTGAAAATGAATTGTTTTTGGCTTAAGTAATACATTATATCAGGCTTAAGTAAAAACTCATAGTGTTCATATCTCATTCAGAAAGTAGTCTTTGGCACATCAGAGTCTTTAACCCGCAACTGATAATAGCTTGATCTCAAATCTATCTTCGAAAACACTGTGGCTCCTTTCAGTTGGTCAAACAAATCATCAATCCGTGGCAACAGATACTTAGTCTTTATAGTCACCTTATTTAGCTATCTATAATCGATGCACATTCTCATAGTTTCATCTTTCTTTTTCACAAATAACATTGGTGCATTCCAAGAAAAAAAACTCGGTCGCGCGAAACCTCTATCTGTCAACTCTTGCAACTGAGCTGTCAATTCTTTTAATTCAGTAGGTGCCATTCTGTACGGAGTAATGGATATCAGAGTCATCCAGGAATTAATTCAATACCAAACTCTACCTTCCGAATAGGTGGCAAACCCGGCAATTCTTCAAGAAACACATCTGGATACTCGCACACAAAAGGTACTAATTTAATGTTTCTTTTGGCCACTTTACTATCAAGCACATAGGAAAAATAAGCTTTACAACCCTTCCTCACATATTTCTGAGCTAACATCGAAGATATCACTGCTGGAAAACCATTCAGATCATTAGATTCAATTTGAATAATCTCATCATTCTGGCACTATAAATCAATAGTTCTTCTCTTGCAGTTTACAATAACATCATGAAGGTCAACCACTCCATACCCAGGATTATTTCAAACTCATCAAATAGGAACAACATTGAATCAGCTGGAAAGCGTGAATCTTGAACCATCAAGGGACAATTCTTACACACTTTGTCAACCATAACACATCGGCCTAAGGGGTTTGACACTCTAATCACAAACTCAGTAGATTCAACAGACAGAGTCTTATTGAATACTAAAGTCTCACACACATAAGAATGAGTCAATCTTGAACCAATCAATGCAATTACATTAGTATCATAGAGAGTAAATGTACCAGTAATGACAGCTGGGGATGAAGCCTCCTCACGTGCATTAATAGCATAGGCTTTGGCAGGTGCATAAGCCTCAGATTTAGCTGTTGTATGTTTAGTCCCTCTCTGATTGCTACTCACATTACCCGCATTTCTGGGTGGTCTACCTCGAGCTGCAGTATTACCTAATTTTGTATTTTGTACTAGATTTTCTTTAGCTAACTCTGGGCATTCACGAATATAATGATCCATCGATCCACATTTGAAACAAGCCCGATCATGCAATCTGCAACTACAAGGATGTCATTTACCATAATGTTTACACTCGGGTTGATTTGATCTAACATTACCCACACTGGATACTGAGGTAGCTTTCGAGCTCACAGGTGGTCTATTTTGATCTCGTCTAGAATAACCTAAAGTAGCTTTAGAACGAATGAAATCATCTCAGAACCTCTTCGATGCCGACTGGATTAACTTACCGGATGGTCTCTTACGTATATCTCTAGCTTCAAAGTCAGCATTTCTTTTCTCTTTCCCGAGCTCTTCAGCTTTGCAGGCTCGCTCTACCAGTACTACGAACTCTTTTATCTCAAGTATGCCAACTAACAGTTTAATGTCTTCATTCAACCCATCTTCAAATATTTTGCAGATTATAGCTTCGGTCAAAACACACTCTCGGGCATACCAATTGAGTCTCACAAATTTCTGCTCATACTCTGTCACTGTCATGCGACCCTGTTCTAACTCTAGAAATTCTTTACGTTTCTGGTCAATAAATCTCTGGCTGATATATTTCTTACGAACTCAGTCTGAAAGAATTCCCAGGTCACCCACTTTTTTGGAACCACTGATACTAGGGTATTCCACCAGTGATATGCTGTGTGTCGAAGCAAAGATATGGCACATTTCAAACATTCATCTGGGGTACAGGATAGCCCATTAAACACATGGATATTATTATCAAGCTAGAACTCAGACCGCTCAGCATCATCATCATCAGTAGCTTTAAACTCTTTAACCCCATGTTTTCTAATTTTATCAACAGGTGGCTTATGTAATCTCAACGGGTCACTTACTTGAGATATAGCAGGCATCAAAGATGGATTAGTCGGGGTTAGAGGTTGTTGTACAGCCGGGTTAGTCCAGATATACTGAGTAAACCAGTCATTCATCATTTGGTAAAAGGCTTGTCTAGCCTCTCCTTCCTCGTTACTCAAAATCGGTTAAGAATCAACCGGCGCTGTCCCTTGTGCAGGAGCAGGCACTACACTCTCGACATCATCAGCTACAGCTCTGTCGGGATCTATTTAATGTATGAAATCACATTTTCAAATGCTAGAATTCATCACTCTATCACCATATATAATATGGCACATATAGTTAGACTCACACGCGCTACGTTAGTCCTAGAATCTACTAAACCGTAGCTCTGATACGAATAAAATATAACGCCCCTAACCTATACCCGTCGTCAGATTGGGGCCATAAGGTATTACCGATCACAACACAGTTCGATACAATTACTCCATTCAAAATATACATAAGATTATATCAACTTATCTATAGTTAATATAAGTATAAACTCGATTAGTATCCATCTGTTCAACTATTTAATTCATCATCACATATGTAACATCCCAAAATACGGCCTAGTCAGAATAGTGGTTTCGAGACCAAAAATTTGACATCAAAATATTTATTTTATGATTATTAAGAGGCTTAGAATATGATAATATGCATGTGTTAAAGTTTTATGAAGGACTTCTTTGAGTAAGTGCCCAATTGGAAAATTAGGGATTAAATTGAATAAATTGCAAAACTTGGATTCTAGAAGCAATTTGCATTATAAAATAGAAGGTCTTGGGGAGCAATTTTCCCAATTTCTATGTCTTTGGACAAAAATGGGCTTGCATGGATGAAATTTCAAAGAAAGGGCTTAAGGGCATTTTGGTCATTTGGCATACTAATGAAATAAAATAGGAAAAAGAAGGAAACAAATCAGCCATTCTTCTCCCTTGTCCAGCCGAAATTCCTAAGCCACCATAGCTAGGGTTTTCAAGCTTTCCAAGCTTAATAGTAAGTGCTCCCATGCCTCGTTTTTAAAACTATTCGTATTTTTGAAATCCCGGTAGCTTGCTCTCTCTATTTCTAACCATATTTCATGGTAGGGTTCATGCATAAAAATTTACCCATGCATGAGTAATTTGTATTTTGATGGATTATGGAGGAATATGAAAGTCAAATGTGTGTTAAACATCTTTTCCTAGGTAATTTTCATGATAAACCCCTAAAGGGACCTTTTTGCAAAATTTGTTAAATGTGTGGTAGAAATGTAAAAATAATGGAAAATGTGGGCTACCATAAGAGAGAAAACTGTTCGACTAGGCTTGGGTAAGATAGAATTTGTATGTGTTTCGTTACACGAGCCTAGGGACTAAATCATAAAAATGTGTAAGGTTAGGGGCAAAACGGTCATTTGGACCAGGGTTGGAATTTAGACTTGAAATGAATAATGTGGAGTGTTAATGATCTATTTTTATTGTTATAGACCCCAAGGAACAAATTCCGGAGATCGACCGAGGAAAACGAAAGGTTTCAGAATAATCGAAACCCGACTCCAAAACGAATACCAGGTAAGTTCGGATAACTTAAAGTAAACTTGTAATGTGTCTAATTATATGCATTTATGAATGCATGATGAATGCATTTATTAATAAGATGAAATTTCATGAAATGCATGCTTGATAATGATTTGTTGAAAAAAAATGTCTCGATTGAGGTTAAAAGGGAATTCGATGGATAAACCATGATTGACGTATGTAATGAGATCCTGCATGTGTTGCAGAAAGGATTTAGCCCGGATGGGTAATCTGTTGATCTCAATTATGAAAAGGATCTATCCCATACGGGTGTTCCTTTGGATGATTGAGCCTCCCGAAGAATACATGTGCATTATTGATTTTGCCCGGACGGGTAATCCAATTAAGGTCTGAATTTAGCCTAAACTAGTAATTAAGATCTGAGCTCAAGCAAGGTGTTTGTCATTATAAGGGATTTAGCATGGACTTGTAATCCCGACATCACCTTATGAGTTAATGAAATGGGGGATTTAGTCCGGACTGGTAGTCCTGCCATAAGATGTGAGGTTCGCGGGAGTGCATATCTGAAACAATTATCGTACGAATTGACAGTAAATGGATATTCCATCGAGGTTTCTTAGAAACTCAACAAGATTAATGTGACATATATATACAAATGAGATGTTGAATGATGAGCTCATCTAAGATAACTTTCATAGTGCATTGTTATATGATTAACTCATTGATTGAGTGTAAGTGATAGGGAAGCCATCCTATGCTCATTGAATTTATTTCCCAATTTGATTGTATGCTAATTACTTGGTAAGTTTATTTTCTGGTTATTCGAGATTACTAAGCATGTAAATGCTTACCCCGTCTCTTTTCCCTGTCTCTCTCAGAGCTCGAGGACTCGTAACGATTTGAAGATAGTTGGAGAATCAGTATACTATCAAATAGACTAGCTTTGGTATAAAGACATTTATAAATTGTTCAATGGCATGTATAGGTCTTTTGAGTATTTTGATATATGTGTCATTTGATTTGCCAAATGAAGGCTTGTAAAGATAAATCTATCTTTTTGTTTATGGCCATAGAGATCGGCTTGTTTTGAAGTAGGCTATGACCTACAAAATTTCCATGCAAGTTTATAATCAAGTGTGATGGTTGAATTCCAATTGGCAATGAGTCATAAGAACGAGCCAATCTTCAATGTATTAAAGTGGTATGACAACACATAAATACAAGATGGGAAATGACCTAGCATATACGAAACCAATGATATGAGGTTTCCATGCAATGAGTTTTTGCAAAGATCATTTATGAGAGCATAATTATGTTTTACTCTGTTTTTAATATTCATTAAGTATAAGTGTTAAAAGGGGGTGACCATAGGCTTGGAAAATAGCCTAATAGGGTCTACACAGTTGGGTACACGGGCGTGTGCCTAGGCCGTGTGTGACACACGGGCCACACCCGTGGGCATGTGGCATGGTCGTGTGTCCCCTGCATCTAAAATGGTAAGTCTATTAAATGAACAAGGGGTAGACACACGGGCGTGTGTCTTGGCCGTGTGAATTTAATAGAATGCTCAAGTCTTGGACACAGGGTGATTGCACGGGCGTGTCCCAAGTCACACGGGTGTGTGACACTTCAAGTTAAAAGAAATTTTCCAAGGTGCCCAAAGTTTATCAAATGTTCTCGGTTTTATCCCGTACTGCCTCTAGGCATGTTTTAAGTCTCGAAGGTCTTAATATACATATTTGAAAAGTTTTAAATTAGAGCAGAACTTAGTGACTTGATTTAATATGTTTATGAACGTGAAATCCCAGTAACGCCTCGAGCCCTATCCTGGCGTCGGATACGAGTGAGGGGTGTTACATTTAGTGGTAGTAGAGCTACAGTTTAGTCGGTTCTAGGACTACCGTAGAGAGTATTGAGGTTTGCTATACATGCCATTTTTCTAATATTGGTAGTATGACGTCTGCTAACTATTTAAATTGTTTTGAATATAGTAAATGTCTTCCAATCAAGCACAAGATGAGTCCGAGGGAGCCGAGAGCCATGCTCCGGCTTTCGTACAACGAGCTGTATCTAGTAGTAGTAGAAGGTTTATGTCTGAAGGCTGGGAAGAGGCTCGAGCTGTCTTCTTTGTTATGATGGATGAATAGTTTGGGGATTACCTGAGGAATCGCCCCAACATACCAAGACCTCCCCCACCCCCCTAACCAACCTGATGAGGATGTGCCATGAGGTATGGCACCGATAATAATTGGTAAAGCCCCTGTTTATAAGCTTGGAAAGTATGGGGTTGAGGAATTTAGAGCTAAAATTGAGGATGATGCTGAAAGAGTCGAGTTCTGGCTCAAAATACCACACGGGTGTTAGATGAATTATCATGCACGCCCGAGGAATGTTTAACGTGTGCTGTATCCCTCCTGAAGGATACTGCATATCTTGGTGGAAGACTGTATCCTCGATAGTGCCAAAGGAAAATATCACTTGGGATTTCTTCCAAACAGAGTTTCGGAAGAAATACATTAGCCAACGATTTTTAGACTCGAAGTGAAAGGAGTTCCTGGAACTCAAACAAGGGAACAAGACTTAGTGGAACACGAGAGAGAATTTATAAGGCTAAGTCAATATGCAACTGAATGGGTCCAAACTGAGTCAAAAATGTGTAAGCGCTTCGAGGAAGGTTTGAATGAAGAAATTAAGTTGTTCATCGGGGTACTTGAAATACGGGAGTTTTCCACATTGGCTGATCGAGCCAAGAAGGCCGAGGAGCTTAATAATGAAAGAAAGCAAGCAAAGAGAGAGGCTCGAGTTGCGAGCAAGAGGACCAGTGGTAAAACACTCTCGTTTTCCATGAAGAAAGCAAGGAGCCAGCATGAACGCTCTACTACATCGGTAGGATATTCAGGTAGGACGAGAAGCTTTAAACGATGAAGTCAGAAGCCTTCCTCCCTGATGGTAACTAGCGAGGGGAGTGTAGATGATCAAAAGCTAAAGTGTAAGAGTTGCAACAAATTTCACTTCGGAGAATGCCGAATGAAGAGCGGTGCATGGTTCAGATGTGGTTCTCTTGACCACTTTCTCAGAGATTGCCCAGAGCGAGTGGAAAAAGAAGTGGAAGTGGCCCCAAAGTCGAGTACTCCCATTCCATGGGGTATACCTTTGAGATACCCTGGGAGTGCTAGTGGCAGTCGAGTTGTGACTGAAGACACTGCAAAGCTAGAGGTTCGAGCCCCAAAAAGAACGTACGCGATACGTGCTCAAGAGGAAACCTCCGCTCCTGATGTTATCACTGGTACTTTTTCTCTTTTTAATACAAGTGTTATTGCTTGTCGATGCATTCATATATTTGCATGAGATTGATGTCTAGTATGAACATACCCGTTGAACCCACGAAATTTATCATTAGAGTGTCGAACCCACTAGGTAAATCAGTCCTGGTTGATAAAGTCTGTAAGAATTGTCCTTTGACGATTCAGGGTTATTCATTTCCGACTAACCTTATGTTATTACCATTTGATAAATTTGATGTAATACATGGTATGGATTGGTTAGCCCATCATGATGTAATTGTAAATTATGGTAGTAAGTATATTAAATTGAAATGCCCGGATAGTGGGATGCTTCGAATTGATTCAAGAGAATTGGGTTCACTGCCGATTGTAATCACGGTAATGGTTGCTCAGAGATATATTAGGAAAGGATATGAAGCCTATCTTGCATTTGTACTGAACATTAAGGAAACGGAGTTGAAGATTGAGTCTATGCCAATAGTATGTCAGTATCCAAAAGTGTTTCTGGAAGAATTAAACAGATTACCTCCTGAAAGGGAGATAGAGTTTGGTTTTGAGTTTGTGCCAGGGACAACTCCCATTTCTATTGCTCTATACAGAATGGCGCCAACTGTATCATCTTGATTTTGAGCCTAGTCAGAACAGTGGTTTCGGGACCAAAAATATGATGAGAAAAATTCATTTTTATTATATTTTTATGGTCTACAATTTCACGGAATGATTTCGTGAAAATTTCGACGTTTGGGAATTCAATTTGGTCAAAAGGACTAAATTGTAAAAAGTGCAAAAGTTGAGTTCTACATGTTAGAAGTGTCTAATTGTTATGAGTTTTTAAATTAAAGGTCCTTAAATGGTAATTATACCATTTTGAAGTTTGTGGACAAAAATAGACATGGTATGATAGGTTTTTAAAAGTTTTTCATTAAGGGCATTTTAGTAAATTGGTAAATTAAATGAATTAAAAATGCCAAAATAAGCCAAATTTGCTCATCTTCTTTCTCATGGCTGAATTTTTCATGAAAAACACCATGGCTAGGGTTTTCAAGCTTTCCAAGCTCATTTGTAAGTGATCCTGAGCCTTGTTTTTAATATTCTTTACATTTTTAAAGCCCCGATAACATGTTCTAGCTATTTCTACCATTATTTTGAGCTAGGGTTTCTGTTTATAAATTTACCCATGAATGATATGCATGTATTTTTATGTTTAATGGTAGAATATGAAGCTTGAAATTGTGCTAAACAACTTTTGCTAAGTGATTTTACGTCAAAACGAGTAAAACGACATAATCGGTAAAAACACCTAATGTTCATAAGTACATGTTAGAGTGAGAATTTGATGTTACCATAGAAGGGAAAAATGATCAGCAAGTCATAAAACATGAGAAAATAGGATGAAGTTTAATTTCTGAACCTTGGGGAAAAAGTGCAAATATGCAAAAGTTTAGGGGTCAAAATGAAAATTTGTAAAAATATGATTTTTGGTACCGTATGAATAATGTGACTAATTATTAGGCTAAATGTGATATTATAGAGGAAGGAAATCGTGATTCGGGCTTAAATTAGGAAAATACAAGGTTATGAACTAAAATGGTAAATTGTCGTTTCTGGATCGAGGTAAGTTTGTGTGTTAATTATAATGCAATACCATGCATGAATTGTAATTCTCTATTGATATGGCATAAATTGAATAACTTAATATGTTTAAGAGAAGTTGATGGATGGTATGCATGATATGGAAAAATGTAATGCTTGTTGTGTCATGTGAAATTGAATGGCAAATTATTCTTACATGAATTGAGTGTTAAATTACTATTACTTGGGTTGCATGAATTTCTACAGGGTTGTACCTGATGAGATTTTGACAAGTTTGTACGTAAATAATTTATCGATTCTTTTTATTCTATTATATTTTGTCATCATATGAAATATGGCTGCCTATAGAATGACTATTTGTTGTAAATTGCGAATTGGAAAAGGACTATGAATAAATTTGTAACATGTTGGAAAGTGAGGAATTTCCCGATTCAGCCTTCGGAATAGAAACGATACGAATGATCTATTGTGAGGTCACATGTGTAGTACTAAGTGCAGGCTACTACGTGTACCGGATAATTGGTCGCATGTGTAGTACTAAGTGAAGGCTACTATGCATACCCGATAACTTCGATCACGTGTGTAGTACTAAGTGCAGACTACTACATGTATCAAATGGTTAGGTCATGTGTGTAGTAATAAGTGCAGGCTACTACGTGTACCGGATAATTGGTCGCATGTGTAGTACTAAGTGCAGGCTACTACGCGTACTAGATAGCCTTGTCTACAAGTGTAAAAATATGTGCAGGCAACTGAGTATCAGTTATTATTCTGAAGACTTCAACGGGAAAATAAATTAAGTAAAAATACATGTGAACATGATTATATTATGAATAAGTGCAGGTATATGTTTATGAAAATTATGAGCAATGTGCTCGATATTTGAGTGAACTTCGATAAGACAAAATGGATTAAGTGAAATTATGTAAGAGTGAATTTTAGTAGTAAAACAGTGTTGGACAGCAGCAGTTGCGTGACTTTGAAAAGTTACCAAAAAATGTGTAAGTTGAATTAAATTTCAAAAAAATAATGGAATTAAATATTAATGAGCTAATTTTCATATAAAAGAAACAGATGGAGCAAAAGAGTTCTATATTATGTGATATTCTAATTTTTGTGAGATAGTGTCAGAATGAATTCGAGATCCCCTGTTCTGACTTGGCAAAATTGTTAAAAATTGTACAAAAACAATTATGAGTTATAATTTATATGAATAGAATCTTCAATGGGTCTACTTTCAGGAGGAATGGATAGGAACATCATCTGAGTCCCGAAATATGAGATAAATGATTTTTAGTGAAGAGAGGTTAGAACTGTTAGACAGCAAAATAGGGGAAAATTTAATGAATAAACTGTACTAATTGGATAAACCAAAAATTCTGGAAATTTTTTGGGAGAAAGGTATATGAATCTAGTTTCAAATAAAATTAACAAAACTAAATTTGGAGTTTTTTAGCTTCAGATATGAATGATTTAGTAACTATAACTCGATAAAACAACTTAACCTGAACATGTGTAATTGTACAATTATAGTGTTTTATCTTGAAAAGCATGTTAGTAATTGCTTATTAATTTCATATGGACTTAATAAGCGTAAAGCTTGCCCATCCTCTCCATTTATTTAGTATTGGCAGGTAGGCTTGGGGTTGGAGATCGTCGGAGGCAAAATCACAGTATCAAACTATCATTTTTGGGAGAATTAATTCAAATATTAGAAATATCAAGTGAGTGGAATGTATAGGAAGTTGGTTTGTGATATGTATTATTATTATGATTTTCATCATATGTATCAGTCTGCATTGAGTTATTGTATATGATCATGAGATGTGGTCCTTATCCATTATGGTTTATAAGTTTAATTAATCATGCCATGTCCTATGTTTTGATGTAATGATATAGTTAGCTTTGTTTGTTATGCATGATTGGTAATACATTAAGTAAGTTAAATGTAGGCCAGTGGATCATGAATTAAATGGAAATGAGTAATGTTGCCTTGGATATGGATGTTTAATGGACAAATTGGTAACTACGTTATGATGGTATAAAATGAGAATAAGATTTAGCATGTCTAGTTCTAGTTAAAGTAAGAATGTACATTATATACAGGATGGTAAGCAACTATGTTTAAAGTGAAAGACATGTTATTGCATGATTATGGATGTGTAAGTGCTCATTTATGCCACATTATATGTCTTTAAATATGAGTCTATGCATGTGTTCGAAAAGTTTTGAATTAAATGAAATTTTATGGCCCGGTTTTCGTCTATGTGTATGGTTAAGTCTGGTAATGTCTTGTACTCTGTTCTGGCCTTGGATACGAGTACGGGGTGTTACATTTTCCGGTATCAGAACTATGGTTTAGTCAGTTCTCGGACTAGCCTAGCATGTGTAAAAGTCCAGCTAGACATGCCACCGATCCGTGATAGTGTGATGTCTCCCGACGCGTATGAGAGTTATTTTGTTTAGACAAAGGTACTCTCCAACCGAGCTACACCGACCATGTTGAATGTGATGCTAAAATATTCGAGAAATGTATAGTCATGACAAACTGAAACTTGGAAAGGTACGAATGAGGATTCATGAAATGTGTACATGGTGAAATGAGCTTATCTATGATTAATAGATAATTCTATGATGTAAATGGTTGATTTGCTTGAGTGAATGCATGCATTTAGATAACTTACCAAAGATATAGATGGAATGAATATTCACGTACGCTTATATGAAAAATAATGGTTGATAAGCTCATATAACTTAAGTAAATGTGTTAAATTTCTTGGACTGATTCATATGATTGTAGCGATATGTCTAAATGATAGTGTGCGAGGTAAAAGTATGGATTGTGACAAACTTATCTGTGTTTGTTGGCCCATGTATGATATCATGTGCATGAATTATATGATTAAATGAATAGATAAGTAAAGTTATCTAGAAAACATGGAATGCATGCATAATTATACTTGACTAAATGAGATAACTGGAAAGTGGGCATTAAATCAATATGAATGTTAGTTACTCGAAATGAATGACATGATTGAGATATGATTGCTATGATGAAAAATGTGTTACATGTATATGTATATGAGAGTTGAGTCAAAGGCCCTACGACCCCTTCCCCCTTACCAAAGTGGTGTTTTATAATGGAAGTTCTTGATATTTATGTTGAATGAGCTCCCAGGTGAGAAACCAAAGAGTTCAATGATGGAATGGTTATAAGCATGATTAGAGATTGAGAATGGGTTGATAAGTACAGGCATGAGCTAGAAAGATATCGGATTGACCGAAAGATTGTTTAACTTTTGCAACATCGTAGTTAATGAAAAAGTTAATTTTGGTAAAATGATCTATCCTGGTATGATGTTGAGAAATGTATTGATTGAAATTCCCCTATGAACTGGTTTTCTTAGTGAAGGGAATATTATGGAATTTGGGATGGCAGAAATAGTTAAAGGAATAATGTTCGAAATAAGGAAATGTTCCCTGATCTTAACGTTAGATGAATGTGTTATTAGTCTAATTGGATTATAATCTTCATGGTTTTGTTTTTCTCTGGTATTTTGTTATATTCCGCCTGTTGGGAATCAATGAGAAATTGTGTATGGTGCCACTCTGATTGATTTTATATATATATGAGAAGCATATAGTTCAGGTCATATTTGTTGTTAGTGGTTTGGAATGATGTTATTCTGGATTTCTTTTCTTTGAAAAACCATTGGGGTCTTTCATATTTTTATGAGTCTGGTTCTCAGTCTTCTGATGCAGTGCTGTAAATTGGATTCTTGTATCATGGATTTCTTTATCTTGGATTTCTTTATTTTGGGCTTCTCTATTTTAGATTTCTCTATCTTGGTTTTTCTAGATATTTTATCTTGTAACTTGTTGATCATGGCTTGCATTTAGAGCATGACCTTCAGCTTGTGATTGATGTATATAAAGAACAAATATGAAAATACCTCTAAATTGATCCTGATAATGTGGTGAAATTTCAAGTCCCAATGTGTATGGTGGATTTCCTTTCTCAAGTAAGTTAATCAGAGTTAATGTATTTAGTTGAGGTATCAGTATTACTTATGCTAATGCATTTGTTATGGTCTTCGATTGGCATGATGAGTGAATTTGGAATGATGCATGTTGAATTGTTCTGTTGACTAGAAGAGAGAATTTCTTGAAATATCAATTACAGATGAATAAGGTCGACTTGATTGTTCAATTTGCATGGAATATATGTTTAGAATCTAATGAAATGTTCATGCTTGAGAATAAGATTTTATTTCTTCACAGGTAAAAAGATAAATAGTCTAATTAAGAAGTGTATGTTTCCTCGAAGAATCGAATGTGATAGGAAGATCTGATATTGATAACGTGAAGATAATCCGGGTATTTAAAAATATTAAAACGATCATTATTTATCTTTGAGTGCAAATTCTTGAAATGTTGAAAGTTTAAAGATGTATAGTAAGAATCATCAGAATTACTTTTGCCCGTTTGGGAATTAGAATGGAAATAGAAAATGTTAATATGGATTTTCTTGTCTGGATCGTTCCTATCCTTGAAAGAGGAAAGTAATATGTAGTGTTGTTAAACATTATGAGATATGCAAATTATGCTGGTATATCCAAATGTCTACTCACCAGATTCATAGGATTTCATGTCTTTATGAATGTTGGATATCATGGAATTTTAATATCCACAAATCGGATTAAGATCCGAAATTCATAGCATGATTTCTTGGGAAAGCCAGAGGAGGCTTTGAAATGAAAGGTATCTAAAAGTTGAATAGGACTGTGTGGAATTATAAAGAGTATGAGGCCGAGATGAACTGACTAGTTTCGCTATTTGAATCCGAAAAGATTTGGGTGCGAATGTATATGGAACATGATGGTATGGATTAGACTTTTGAGTACATGAGCTTTCTGGTACAGATTAAGTTTCGGTGAAAGTATTGTAAAGTGAACACCACTTATGATTTTTGTATGTGGAATTTAAAGAGATAGGCAGCAAAAGCACAGCTTGAGTGAAAGTTCTTTGACATCGATTATAGGATCGAGGAATCCAAGTGAAAAACCAAAACCACTTTTCTGGTAAGATTTTTTAGGACGAAAATCCCTAAAGGGGGGAGAAATGTAACATCCTGATTTTGGGCCTAGTCGGAACAGTGGTTTTGGGACCACAAACTTGATGAGAAAAATTGATTTTTATTATATATTTATGGTTTACGATTTTACGGAATGATTTCGTAAAAATTTTGTTTGAAAATTTCGACGTTTGGGTACTCAATTTGGTTAAAAGGACTAAATTGTAAAAAGTGCAAAAGCTGAGTTCTAATGTTTGAAGTGTCTAATTGTTAAGAGTTTTTAAATTAAAGGTCTTTAAATGGTAATTAGACCATTTTGAAGTTTGTGGACAAAAATGGACATGGTATGATAGGTTTTTAAAAGTTTTTCATTAAGGGTATTTTAGTAAATTGGTAATTAAATGAATTAAAAACGCCAAAATAAGTCAAATTTGCTCATCTTCTTCCTCATGGCCAAATTTTTCATGAAAAACACCACGGCTAAGGTTTTCAAGCTTTCCAAGCTCATTTGTAAGTGATCCCGAGCCCCATTTTTAATGTTCCTTACATTTTTGAAGTTCAGTAACATGTTCTAGCTATTTCTACCATTACTTTGATCTAGGGTTTCTGTTTAAAAATTTACCCATGAATGATATGCATGTATTTTGATGTTTAATGGTAGAATATGAAGCTTGAAATTGTGTTAAACAACTTTTGCTAAGTGATTTTACGTCAAAACGAGTAAAACGACATAATCGGTAAAAATACCTAATGTTCATAAGTACATCTTAGAGTGCGAATTTGATGTTGCCATAGAAGGGAAAAATGATCAGCATTTCATAAAACATGAGAAAATAGGATGAAGTTTAATCTCCAAACCTTGGGGCAAAAGTTTAAATATACAAAAGTTTAAGGGTAAAATGAAAATTTGTAAAAATATGATTTTTGGACCCGTATGAATAATGTGACTAATTATTAGGCGAAATGTGATATTATAGATGAAAGAAATCTAGATTCGGGCTTAAATCAGGAAAATACAAGGTTATGGACTAAAATGGTAAATTGTCGTTTCTGGATCGAGGTAAGTTCGTGTGTTAATAATAATGCAATACCATGCATGAATTGTAATTCTATGTTGATATGACATAAATTGTATGATTTTGTATGTTTAAGATAAGTTGATGGATGGTATGTATGATATGGAAATATGTAATGCTTGTTGTGTCATGTGAAATTGAATGGCAAATTATTGTTACATGAATTGAGTGTTAAATTACTATCACTTGGGTTGTATGAATTGCTACACGATTGTACCTGATGAGATTTCGACAAGTTTGTACGTAAATAATTTATCGATTCTCTTTATTTTATTATATTTTGTTATTATATGAAATGTGGCTGCCTATAGAATGACTATTTGTTGTAAATTGCAAATTGAAAAAGGACTATGAATAAATTTGTAACATATTGGAAAGTGAGGAATTTCCCGGTTGAGCCTTCGGAATAGAAACAATACAAATGATCTATTGTGAGGTCACGTGTGTAGTACTAAGTGCAGGCTACTACGTGTACCGGATAATTGGTCGCATGTGTAGTACTAAGTGCAGCCTACTATGCGTACCCGATAACTTCGATCACGTATGTAGTACTAAGTGCAGGCTGCTACGTGTATCAAATGGTTAGGTCACGTGTGTAGTACTAAGTGCAAGCTACTACGTGTACCGGATAATTGGTCGCATATGTACTACTAAGTGCAGGCTACTATGCGCACTAGATAGTCTTGTCTACAAGTGTGAAAATATGTGCAGGCAACTGAGTATCAGTTATTATTTCGAAGAGTTCAACGGGAAAATCGATTAAGTAAAAATACATGTGAACATGATTATAAGATGAATAAGTGCAGGTATATGTGTATGAAAATTATGATCAATGTGCTCGATATTTGAGTGAACTTTGATAAGACAAAATGGATTAAGTGAAATTATGTAAGAGTGAATTTTAGTAGTAAAACAGTGTTGGACAGCAGCAGTTGTATGACTTTGAAAATTCACCAAAAAATGTGTAAGTTGAATTAAATTTCAAAAAAATTATGGAATTAAATATTAAAGAGTATATTTTCATATAAAAGAAACAGCGAGAGCAAAAGAGTTCTATATTATGTGATATTCTAATTTTTGTGAGATAGTGTTAGAATGAATTCGAGATCCCCTATTTTGACTTGGAAAAATTGTTAAAAATTGTACAAAAATAATTATGAGTTATAATTTATATGAATAGAATCTTCAATGAGTCTAATTTCAGGAGGAATAGACAGGGACATCATCCGAGTCTTGAAATATGAGATAAATAATTTTTAGTGGAGAGAGGTCAGAACTTTTAGACAGCAAAATAGGGGAAAATTTAATGAATAAAATGTACTAATTGGATAAACCAAAAATTCTAGAAACTTTTTGGGAGAAAGGTATATGAATCTAGTTTCATGTAAAATTAGCAAAACTAAATTTGGAGCTTTTTAGCTTCAGATATGAATGATTTAGTAACTGTAACTCGATAAAACAACTTAACCTGAACATGTGTAATTGTACAATTATAGTGTTTTATCTTGGAAAGCATGTTAGTAATTGCTTATTAATTTCATATGGACTTACTAAGCATAAAGCTTACCCATCCTCTCTATTTCTTTAGTATTGGCAGGTCGTTTCGGGGTTGGAGATTGTCGGAGGCAAAATCACAGTATCAAACTATCATTTTTGGGAGAATTAATTCAAATATTAGAAATATCAAGTGAGTGGCATGTATAGGAAGTTGGTTTGTGATATGTATTATTATTATGATTTTGATCATACATATCAGTCTGCATTGAATTATCGTATATGATCATGAGATGTGGTCCTTATCCATTATGGTTTATAAGTTTAATTAATCATGCCATGTCCTATGTTTTGATGTAATGATATAGTTAGCTTTGTTTGTTATGCATGATTGGTAATACATCAGGTAAGTTAAATGCAGGCCAGTGGATCATGATTTAAATGGAAATGAGTAATGTTTCCTTGAATATGGATGTTTAATAGACAAATTGGTAACTACGTTATGATGGTATAAAATGAGAATAAGATTTAGCATGTCTAGTTCTAGTTAATGTAAGAATGTATATTATATACATGATGGTAAGCAAATATGTTTAAAGTGAATGACATGTTATTGCATGATTATGGATGTGTTAGTGCTCATTTATGCCACATTATATGTCTTTAAATATGAGTCTATGCATGTGTTCGAAAAGTTTTGAATTAAATGAAATTTTATGGCCCGGTTTTCGTCTATGTGTATGGTTAAGTCTGGTAATGCCTCGTACTTTGTTTCTGTCTTGAATATGGGTAAGGGATGTTACACCAACTGAACTAAAGAAGTTAAAAGCACAGGTGCAAGAGCTGACGGATAAAGGATTTGCAAGACTGAGTTTTTCACCTTGGGGTGCTCCCGTACTATTTGTTAAAAAGAAAGATGGTTCGATGAGGCTATGTATAGATTAACGGCAACTGAACAAGGTAACTATCAAGAATAAGTATCCTTTTCCAAGGATTGATAATTTGTTTGACTAGTTGAGAGGAGCCACTGTGTTCTCCAAGATAGACTTGAGGTCTGGCTATTATCAGCTGCGAGTTAAAGACTCGGATGTACCCAAGACAGCTTTCATGACGAGGTACTGCCATTATGAATTTCTTGTCATGCCGTTTGGGCTGATGAATGCACCGGCCGTGTTTATGGATCTAATGAATAGGATCTTTCAGCCATATTTGGATAAGTTTGTCGTTGTGTTCATTGAAGACATCTTGATTTACTCCAAAGATGAGACAGAGCATGCAAAGCACCTGAGAATTGTGTTGCAGACTTTACGAGAAAAGCAACTGTATGCTAAGTTTAGCAAGAGTGAGTTTTGGCTTCAGGAAGTTGGATTTTGGGGTCATATTGTTTCGGGTGAAGGTATCCGAGTTGATTCAAGTAAGATCTCTGCCATTGTCGAATGGAAACCACCTAAAAATGTAACCGAGGTTAGGAGCTTTTTGGGCTTAGCCCATTACTATCGAAGGTTTGTGAAAGTAATTTCTATGATAGCAACTCCGATGACAAAATTACTACAGAAAGACGTTAAGTTTGAATGGATGAAGAAGTGTTAGCAAAGTTTTGAGAAGCTGAAGACATTACTGACCGAAGCCCCTATTTTAGTATTGCCTGAGCCGAGAAAAGAATTTGTGGTCTATAGTGATGCATCTTTGAATGGATTAGGTTGTGTACTCATACAAGATGGCAAGGTGATAGCCTATGCTTTATGGCAGTTGAAGTCACACAAGAAGAACTATCCGACGCATGATCTAGAGCTTGCCGCCGTTGTTTTTGTCTTGAAAATTTGGAGGCATTATTTATATGATGAGACTTGCCGCATAATCACTGACCACAAGTGTTTGAAGTATTTGATGACTCAAAAAGAATTAAATTTGAGGCAACAGAGGTGGCTAGAGTTAATCAAGGATTACGAACTGATTATTGACTATCTCCCGGGAAAGGCGAATGTGGTCGCTGACGTGTGGAGTAGAAAATCCTTGTTCGCATTAAGGACCATGGATGCTCATTTGGCATTACTTGATGATGGTTCAGTCTTGGCTAAGCTAGAAGCTAGGCCGACATTCCTTCAGGAAATTTATAATGCTCAAACTAATGATGATGACTTGCAAGCTAAAAGAACTCAATGTGAGTCAGGTATTGAATCAGATTTTCAGATTGGTTCTGATGGATGTTTGATGTTCAGAGATAGGGTTTACGTACCCAAAAATAATGAACTTATTCAAAAAAATTTGCAAGAAGCACATAACAGCCGTTTGTCAATTCACCGAGGAAGTACCAAGATGTACAACGATTTGAAGAAAATGTACTAGTGGAATGGCATGAAAAGTTATATTTCTGAATTTGTGTTAAAATGCCTAGTATGTCAGGAAGTTAAAGCTGAACATCAAGTGCCTTCAGGTTTGCTACAGCCTGTGATGGTCCTCGAATGGTAGTGGGACAGAGTTACTATGGATTTCGTGATAGGATTGCCATTGACTCTGAAGAAGAAAGATGCTGTATAGGTCGTAGTAGATAAGTTGACGAAGTCGGCTCATTTTATTTCGGTGAGGACAGATTACTCCCTCAATAGATTGGCCGACTTGTACATTTCTAAGATTGTAAGATTGCATGGGGTACCAATGTCGATTATTTTCGACAGAGACCCGAGGTTCACTTCGAGATTCTGGAAGAAATTACAAGAAGCCTTGTGATATGTGATATTCATTATAGGTTTTAAAGATTTATGAAAGAATCGTTCTTGAGACTAACTAATTATCACGATTAAGGCAAGTGTACATATTGAACAGTAGTATAGTTCAGCAAGATCGGATTGTCAGACCCAAAGGAACTACGACTACTAGTATTTACTTCCTTTTTATTATCTAGCCTAAAAATTAAGAGGTTTGGTTATTTAAACTAATTACTAACTAAGAATGCAAAGAAGGAAAATTTGGGAAAATACTTTTGGGAAAATTTGATTGATTAAGACAATAACTAAGGAAAAATCCACCTAGACTTCACTTGTTATTTGACTCTGAATAAGACGATTTATTCATTTGACTTGATCCGTAAAAATCCCTAAATTATATTATTATCTCTCTCGAGACTAATAACGTCTAACCCTAGGTTGAATAATGAAAATCTCTTTCTAATTAACACCCTAGAATTGCATTAAATCGATCTATGGATTCCCTTATTAGGTTTCATCCTAATCCGGCAAAATCTTATCACCCTATCTCTAGGCGTGCAATCAACTCCGCTTAATTATGAAAAATTTACTCTTAGACAGGGTCTATTCCTCTTCTGAATAAGAGCTTAACTTGAATCAATATCCTGGAATATCAAAACAAGAATTAAGAACACATAATTAAGAACAAGTCAAATATTTATCATACAATTCAGATAATAATAACAAGATCCGTCTTAGGTTTCATTCCCCTTAGGTATTTATGGGGTTTAGTTCATACTTATGAAAGAAAACATCTCAAAAGCATAACAAAACATAAGAAACCCCAAAACTCCTAAAGGAACTTGAAGGGAGATCTTCAGTCTTGATGATAAATTCGGCTTCTGAGATGGATCAATCGACTTTCCTTGAGTAATTCTTTGCTTCCGCCTCTGCGTCCCCCTTCTAAGTGCCTCCTCAGGTGTTTAATTAGGCTTTAAAATCCTAAGAGCCCCCAAAATTGGCCTTTTTCGAATAGGGTTATACTTGGGCTCGGTAGGGACACGCCTGTGTGTGATTACTCCAGCTCGTGGCCAAGGCTGTTGAAGAGGCACGGGTGTGTAGTATACTTGTGTAATTCGTGCTTCAATCCTGCCAAAGGGACACGACCATGTGACACGCCTGCGTGAGAAAGTCCAGGCCATGTTATTTACCACGTGGGTTTGTTTTCTTTGTTTTTGGCCCATTTCTTGCTCCTTTTACTCTCCTTTGCTCATCTAAGTATAAAACATGAAATTAAAGGATTAGAAGCATAAAATTCACTAATTATAAGGAGAAACTATCCATAAATGTGCTAAGCATGGAATAAAAATTGTATAAATTACGGTTTATCAAATACCCCACACTCAAGCATTTGCTTGTCCTCAAGCAAAAATCCTCAACTCATAATCAAAATAAATTCTTCTCAATTTATAATCCCTACCAATAATATCTCAAAATAATCCATAAGTACTCATACATTAAAAATTCAACTAAAAGTACATCAAAGTTTCAAACATTCCAAGTTGAGCATTTTATCACGAAAACATAGGTGTCTCCCCTCATTTAAGTGATTACCTTTGATCAAAATATCCCAGAGTTTAACATCCTCACTAAAGATTCACTCAAATCACTCAAGGTGTTTAAGGACATTAATAAAAGCACTCACTAGTCAATATGAAAAGTTATTACCATAGGCTTGCTTGAAAATAAAATCTCCACCACTATATATTGAGTTGATACATCAATCAAAAAGGTCTTTTTAGAGGGTTGTAACGTGGCTTTGGCTAGGGGGTGTGGTTATAAGTTGAAAGAAGATGTTAAAATCGAGATTGAATTGAAAAATTATCTAGCTAGAAAAATAACTAGTCATCAGTTGAATACAAGTGAGCTTCTTCTTAGAATATGGAACTCAAGCTCAAAAATGACGAATTACTACTAATATGTATTGAAGTAATTTTTTTTAGAACAAGCCAAATGCATAGAAGAACAAAACATAGCTAAGCAATTACTTCAAATCAAATCTCGACAAAAATAGGGATCAAATTAGGGGATTTCAACAATAATGGGTTATGGGTTAATATTGAGGGTAAATTAGTTAATGGTTTGTTAGGCTCAAAGGGGTTCACTAAGGGTTAATTATGAAGGTAGGATTTTGTGGAGTGAGTGGGTTAAACCTAAGTGCCTTTATCATCTTGACATATAAAATCAAATGGTATGGTCTTGACATGCATAATCAAGCAAGTTCTAAAATAACAAATCAAAACTGACGCACTCATAATGAAAATAAGCATGGAAGGAATAAAATATGCTCTAAAGGCTCATGATCTCACAAAAATTATAGCTTTTTCAAATTTGTCAATTTCAACTCAAGATAATACCTAAGCTTAGGGAAACAACCTAAAAGTTTTTAATTCTTCAAAAATCAACTTATCATGCTTGATTCCCTAATGTCTTAAAGTTTAAACAATCAATGCATAAATACCTATGTTTTAATTCAAGACATATCAATAAAAATCATAAATTAATCAAAATTTATTCTAATAGTGATATGAGTGATTCACGCGAGAATAAGACAAAATTCAGGTATTTCTAATAATGATATGAAAGACCCCCCTACACTTAAGATGTACATTTCCCTCAATGTACAAAGAAAGATATATTGAGAAAGATAGATATATAATCATAAGATAGGGAGAGAAGGGAAACTTCCCAAATGATGCATGGACTCCTTGAATTGGAGTCATGGAGAATAAACGGTGAAAGCAATGATGAGGGTGGAGGAGGATACTTCGGTGATGGTAGAGGTTGGGTTCCACAAATGCTGCGCCAAAAGAATATTGTATCTCAAATTGGCTATGGTCGTGGTCGAGTAGGGCATGGCAGTTGTGGAGGACCTTTCGCAGTGGAGTTTTAAGTTCCTGAGTAATAGTGAGCTTTGGAGCTCTTTATAAATGTGATAGAATCAGGAACTTTTTTAGGAAATATATAAGGAAGAATAATTACTCGTAATGAAATAATCGAAATTAAAAATTGTAAAATGATAATTAAAAAACCTAATAAAAATAATCTTAAAGAAAAATAAAAAGTTGTCTTAAAATAGAATAAAAGTAAGAACATAAAATAATAAATAAAATTTTTTAAACATCTTCATCGCTAGATGGTTTACGAGGTGGGGGTGGCGATGAGATGTGGAAGTGCTGACAAATCTACTGTAGAGTAGCATCAATGTTATCGAAGTGCTGAAAACACTGCTGCTCGAATCGAGTAAGGCACTCAGAGATGTCAGCGTATGAAGCTGCCGCATGAACTGGACGAGAGGGGGGTCGTGGCTGAGACGGTGGGCCCTCATGACGTGGAGGGACATCATCAGTAATGTCGTCTGGATCCTCCTCCTCAATGGACTGGACAAGGAGGTACTGAGGAGGGTAGGTGCCACATTGTTTCTCGATCATCCTCATACTTAGCATGCTCGAGATACCCTGTGGGGACATTTGGCCGATGAAAGTGAGGGAGGATGATTGGGCTGCTGTGTTGAAGAGCCTGAAGTGCCGAGCCAGTCGAGTCACATAGGGCCCGATAGAGATGACCCCTCTCCTTTGCTGCTCCGTCTGGTGGTGAATGGCTAGGGCAATAAAGTAGGCGAGGTCGAAGATGTGCCCATTTGCCATACTCCATAAGAAATAGGCGTCGTGGGTGGTGATGACCCCGGTGCTCTCTCGTCTCCCTGTCAGAGTGTGAGCCAAGATGGCATGTTGATACCTCAAGGATGGAGGGAGAGCCGATGCCTTGGAGTGGCTTGGGTCGTAGGTGGCCGAGGCAGGGACGAGGTTCCTCCAGCATTTTGAGGGGGAGTAGTAGATGTGGCAGTAGAGGGTGTTGAGTTCATTATCATCCATGAATTCCTCCGTGTATAGTCCTAGTGCAATCCCGAACTCGGGTACGCTCAACTGGCGTACTAGACCACCAAGGTGGAACTGGACCGTTCCAAGATCGTCGAAGTTTTTCATGACGGTCTGAATATGGAATGTCGAGCAGAGTTCCAATGTAAACTCGAGATACGTTAGCTCAATGATCTCAAAGAAGAGCCCCCACGGGTCAGTTGTTAGGAGGGCTCGGACCGCGTCAGCCAATTGAATCTGCTCGAGTACGGCCCAGTCAATGCAGCGAACCACACCTAGGGGTCAGGCCCGTAATAGTTGATATAATTCCTCCTAGGGTGCTAAGGGAACCTGGAGGAACGGGTGCCTAATCTCCGTGGTAGGACTCGAGGATGACACTGCTCCTTTCCTCTTCTTCGAGGCAGGAATAGTGGTCTTCTTACCACGTGAGGATGACATTGTATACCAAAAGAAGGAGCTTGAGGCGTCAGAATAGGTGTTGTAGGCGGCATACGGGTGTGGGGGTAGGGCATGTGAAGTTGCAACGGCTAGGGTTAGGGATTTTTGGGGAGGGAGATGTTCAATAGTGTGGGGTTTATATAGATTGTGGGGCACACGGCCGTGGGACACGCCCGTGTGGCCTAATTTTTGCCCGTGTGCTTCGCGAATTTTGAATTTGGGCTCGTCTGACATTCAGCCCACGCCCGTGTCTTGCTTCATTCGCTTCTCCCACGTCCGTGTACATAGGTCCATGCCCGTGTTCATTTTGACAGTGTCGACCATGGGTGGATGGCACGGGCGTGTCGCACGCCCGTGTTACATTCTCAGTTTAAACCATGATTTTGAGGCATGGGCATGTGTCTCGCTCGTTTTGTTTTGGTAGTTTAGCCCACGGCCCTATCGTACGGCCGTGGCAACTTATTGCATCCCGTGTGGGGCAAAAAAAATCTTGCCCTATTTTCACACGGCCTAATGCACACCCGTGTGCCTGGCCGTGTGATCTTTAGAAAGTCTGCGTTCCATGATTCGGTTAGTGTGTTAGGTGTTAAAAGCTAAAATTTAAAGAAATTAATAATGTTACTGCTCGGGTTGCCTCCTGAGAAGCACTTATTTATAGTCTAAGCTCGACTTACCTCTCTGGTGTGTGATCATGGTGGCTCGAGGAGTTTACACTCCTCATTCCTGCTATCAATTTTGTCAATATAGGGTTTAAGACGAGTATTATTTACCTTAAATGTGCCAAATTTGGGATGAATTACCTCGACTATACCATATGGGAAAATACTGAGTACCATAAGAGGAATTTCTTTATTAGGTTCAAAAGTGGCAATGCGAGGATCTACTGCATCTAGTAGTATTTTGTCTCCAACCTTAAGTTGATTTGGTGAGGTATTGAGCTCGTCCTGGCTCGATTTTGGTTTATCAGGTGTTGTGAGGTATTGATCTTGTCCTGGCTCAGTTTTGGTTTATTGGGTGTTCTCGGTTTCTATGTCTGCCATTCATCTAGCTCCTCAATTTGTAGCCTTCGTTCTTCATAGATAGGTCCTTTGTTGTTGTTTGAACACAGCTCATATGTATTCTTCGAAACTATTTCCTGCATAAAGGGTGTTACTACATGATCAGTACTAGTAGAATGATTTATACAACCACCTTCAATTTTTGATGTGTTACTCAAATTACGAGCTTGAAGGGTGATTATTTCGTCTCCCACATGAAGTGTGAGTTCACCTGTACCAACATCAATAATGGTTCTAACAGTCGTTAGAAAGGGTCGTCCTAAAATTAAAGGTGCGTTGCTATCGTCTTCCATGTCTAGAACAACAAAGTCTACTGGGTATATAAATTTATCGATCTTAACAAGAACATCTTCAATGATACCCCTGGAAAATCTAATGGTTTTATCAGCCAATTGAATGCTCATCCTAGTTTGTTTGGGTTTCCCAAGACCTAGCTGTTTAAACATTTTATAAGGCATAACATTAATGCTTGCTCCTATGTCAGCCAATGTATTGTGAACATCTAAACTACCAATTAAACAAGGAATCGTAAAACTCCCTGGATCCTTCAATTTTTTGGGTAGCTTATTCTATAATATGGCTGAATAAATTGCATTCAACTCTACATGCGACGCCTCATCTAACTTTTGTTTATTTATTAAAATCTCTTTTAAAAACTTGACTGCGTTTGGCATTTGCGAAAGGGCTTCAATAAACGATAAGTTAATATGTAGTTTCTTTAAAAGTTTAAGAAATTTACCAAATTGTTTATCTGATCGGTCTTTCCTTGTCGCATTGGGGTATGGCACATGAGGTTTATATTCTATACTCATCAGCTTTGGGTCATTTTGGCCTACCTCATTCTTACCTTTGCTTACCACCGTTTTTCCCCTTGGTTTTGCAACTAACCCTTTCTCATCTTGAATGGCAATCACGTTGAGTTGCTCCCTTGGGTTAGATTTAGTGTTGCTTGGCAGGCTACCTTGTGGTCATTCGAAAATTAACTTGGCGAGCTGTCCAATCTGAGTTTCGAGCCCCTAGATTGATGTTTGTTGATTTTTGAGTGCCATCTCGATATTCTAAAAATGAGTTTTTGACACTGAGATGAATTTGATTAGCATCTCTTCAAGGTTCTGCTTTTTCTCTTACTGGTACGGTGGTTGCTGAAAGCCTGGAGGGGGTGGTGGTCTCTAATTTCCTTGGCCTCCCCCTGAAAAATTTGGGTGGTTCCTCCAACCTGCATTGTAAGTATTGCTATAAGGATTGTTTTGAGATCGAGGATTGTTACCCATGTAGTTTAACTGCTCGTTCTCCATGTTGTGGCCATAAGATGGGTATTCTGAACTGCTTGATCCACCTCTACTTGCTTCGCACTGCATTACTGGGTGGGCCTATAAAGAACAAAGAAAACCATCAATTTTCTTATTCAAGAGTTCTAACTTATTAGAGAGCATGGTGACCGAATTGACGTTATAAACACTGGCTGTTTTCGTTGGCTTTGTCCTCATGACTTGCCACTGATAGTTATTCAGTGACATCTCCTCTATAAATTCATAGGCATCTTCAGGTGTCTTATTATTGATGGTTTCGCCAGCAGCTACGTCAACCATCTGCCGAGTCGAAGGGTTCAGGCCATTGTGAAACGTTTGAACCTATAACCAGAGTGGTAACCCATGGTGAGGGCATCTTCTCAAGAGGTCCTTGTATCTCTCCCATGCATCGTAGAGTGTTTCTAAATCCATTTGCACAAAATAAGAGATATCATTACATAATTTAGCTGTTTTAGCTGGCAGAAAATATTTTAATAAAAACTTTTCGGTCATTTGTTCCCAAGCAGTGATTGACCCTCGTGGTAACAAATTCAACTACTGTTTAGCTTTGTTTCTCAACGAAAAGAGAAGAATTACCAGAAGAATTACCAGGATTAACACCGATTAGAGAAGTAGAATTTGGTATTGAGTTAATATCGAGAGCAACTCCGATATCAATAGCTCCCTACAGAATGGCTCCAATAGAATTAAAAGAGTTGAAAGATCAGTTGCAAGAATTGACAGACAGGTTTTGTACAACCGACTTATTCTCCTTGGGCTGCACCAGTACTGTTTGTGGAAAAGAAAGATGGCTCAATGCGCATGTGTATCAACTATAGATAGTTGAATAAAGTGACTATAAAGAACAAATACCCTCTACCTCGAATTGATGACTTATTTGATCAGTTGATTGGGGCTATAGTATTTTCGAAGATTGATTTGAGATCAGGTTATTGTCAGTTACGAGTTAAAGAGTGGGATGTGCCGAAAATTGCTTTCAGAATGAGGTATGGTCATTATGAATTCCTTGTTATGCCTTTCGGTTTAACTAATGCTCCTGCCATTTTTATGGACTTGATGAATCGTATATTCAGACCGTATTTAGACAAATTTGTTATGGTATTCATTGATGATATTCTGATCTATTCATGAGATGAATTTGAGCATACCGAGCATTTGAGAATTGCGTTACAAACTCTACGTGATAAGCAGTTATTTGCAAAGTTCAGTAAATATGAGTTCTAGCTTAAAGAAGTTAGATTCTTGGGGCATATTGTTTCAGCCGACGGTATTAGAGTTTATCCTACCAAGATTTCTGTTATTGTTGACTGGAAACCTCTGAGAAACGTATCTAAAGTCCATAGCTTTTTAGGCTTAGCGGGCTATTATCCAAGATTTGTGAAAGGCTTCTTAATGATTGCGACACCGATAACTCGACTGCTACAAAAAAATGTTAAGTTTGAATGGCCAGAAAAATGTCAGCAGAGTTTTGAATAGTTGAAATTATTGTTAACAGAAGCACCAGTTTTGGTTCAACCTGAATTGGCTAAGGAATTCGTAATCTATAGTGATGCATCACTAAACGGATTGGGTTGTGTTTTGATGCAAGAGGGAAAAGTTATAGCTTATGCTTCTCGACAGCTGAAACCTCATGAAAAGAATTATCCGATGCATGATTTAGAACTGGTTGCAATTGTATTTGCATTAAAGATTTGGCGACACTATTTATATGGTGAAAAATGCCACATTTATACAGATCATAAGAGCTTGAAATATCTAATGTCACAGAAAGATCTAAATTTGCGGCAACGAAGATGGCTTGAGTTATTGAAAGATTATGACTTTGTGATTGATTATCACCAGGGAAAAGCTAATGTAGCTGCTAATGCTTTGAGCCAAAAATCATTGTTTGCGTTACAAACCATGAATACTGAGTTGATGATATGTGATGGTGGATCTATTTTAGCTGAATTGAAAGTTAAACCAGTATTTCTGCAACAAATATATGAAGCTCAGAGAAATAATAGTGGACTGCAAGCTAAATGAATTCAATGTGAGTCTATTTCTAATTTAGAATTTCATATTAGAACTGGCAATTGTTTAATGTTCTGAAACAGAATTTATGTACCGAAAAATACAGAGCTTATTCAGAAAATTTTGCATGAAGCACACAGTAGTCGCTTTTCTATTCATCCGGGTAGTACCAAGATGTATAATGATTTGAAACACCAGTATGGGTGGTCAGGAATGAAATGGGATATATCGGAGTTTGTATCGAAATGTTTGATTTGCCAACAAGTGAAAGCTAAACATCAAGTACCATTTGGTTTACTACAGCCTGTATTGATTCCTGAATGGAAATGGGATAGAGTCACTATGGACTTCGTATTGGGTCTGCCCCTAACTCTGAAAAAGAAAGATGCTATCCGGGTTGTCATTGATCGACTAACAAAATTTGCTCATTTCATACTGGTACATACAGATTACTCTTTGGATAGACAAGCTGAATTGTACTTGTCTAAGACCGTACGATTATATGGTGTACCACTGCTTATTATCTCCGATAGAGATCCGAGATTTACATCAAGATTCTGGAAGAAATTACAAGAAGCTCTTGCAATGAAATTGAATTTTAGTACAACTTTTCACCCTCAGGCGGACGGTCAGTCCTAAAGAGTTATACATGTACTTGAAGATATTTTGCGTTGTTGCATTCTCGAGTTTGAAGGTAACTGGGAGAAATACTTGCCTCTAATTGAATATGCATATAACAACAGTTTTCAAACAAGTATAAAAATGGCACCGTACAAAGCTTTATATGGTCGCAAGTGTCGAACACCGTTGTACTGGACTGAATTAAGTGAGAAAAAGATTCACAGGGTTGAATTAATCAGAGAAATAGAAGAAAAAGTAAAAATGATTCATGATAGTTTAAAAGCAGCTTCAGATCGATAGAAATATTATGCACATTTGAAACGTAGAGAGATTGAATTTCAAGTCGGAGACAAAGTGTTTCTAAAAGTGTCACTGTGGGGAAAGGTTCTTCGATTCGGTCGTAAAGGAAAGTTAAGTCCGCGATTTATTGGGCCGTATGAGATTGTTGAAAGAATAGGGTCTGTAGCATATCAACTATCGTTACCATCTGAGCTAGAAAAGATTCATAATGTTTTTCATGTTTCGATGCTACGTCGGTATAGATCAGATTCATCAATGTGATTTCTCCCGTTGATGTTGAGATACAGTCTGATTTATCGTATAACGAAGAACGTATCAAGATTCTGACTCGGGAGATTAAAGAATTAAGGAATAAATGTATAGCTCTTGTGAAAGTTCTTTGGCATAAACACGGAACTGAGGAAGCTACGTGGGAACCCGAGGAAGCTATGCGAAAATAGTACCCTAACCTCTTTACCGATAAGATTTTCAGGGACGAAAATTTCTTAGGGGAGAGTTGTAACAACCCGTTTTTAGGTCAAATCAGAACAGTGGTTTGGGGACCACAAATCCGAAGTCAAAATATTTATTTTATTATATAATAAGGTCTACATCATGATAGATAAATTATGTGAAAGTTTCGAAAAGTATTGTTTAAATGCTTAATTCGGTAAAAGGGACTAAACCATGTAACACGTAAAAGTTGAGTACTATTGTTTAAAGGTATTAAATAACTTTGGTTTATTAATATGGAAGTCCTTATAATATTATTTGACTTTAATTTAAGTTAGTGGACATTCATGTCCATGAATTTCATGATATAATAAGTTTAATTATAAGGTTATAATGGTAAACTATGTATTTAGTTAATAATAATAAAACAAAAACTTAATTTGGTGTCATCTTCTTCTTTCAACCGTTTGTAAAAGAGAAAAATATGGGCTTTTGAGCTTTCATGGTTTCGGCAACATCAATCCTTGATTAAGGTACGGTTTGAGCTCGGTTTTTAATGATTGCTATGTTTTTGAGCTGGTTGCAGTTTAATCTAGCTAGCCCGTACCTTCATTTTTGAAACTGTTATAGATTTTGAGATATGCCATTATTGAATAATTAAGTATTTTGAAGGTTCTTGTTAGATTATTGATGGTTGTTAATAGTTATACAAGTTTTATAAAATGATTTTTGACAAAAATGAGAATTAGGGATTAAAATGTAAAAGATAGAATTGTTGTGGTTGAAAATGTGAATAAAATAAAAATATGGGATGCGATCTGATTATGTGAAATTCGGTTATACATGGGTTAAGGGTAAATTTCATAAATTTACCATTTTGTGTATAAAGGACTAAATTGCAAAGTAGTTAAAAGTCTAGGGTAAATTTGTAATTTGGCCAAAAATGAATGTTTTAGGCTAAATTGAGTTGAATGATAATTAAAAGAGTTAATTTGATATCATATAGATCAAGGTAAGCAAATACTGGAACTAGATCGGGGGAAACGAAAAGTAGACGAGTAAACGCTAGTTTTCATCCGAGCAATCCGAGTTAAGTTTGTATAATTAGAATCGAACTTTACTATACTTGCAATGGTTGAATTGAATGTATATAATTGAATTATTTGAGATATGATTTCCTTGATGATATATCAAATCTGTTACCGAGCCTTGGTTGAATTATGTGAATTAATTAGATACGAGTGACATGTTACTAGAATTACTGAAATGGTCGAGCTCCTGCATTTGTTGTGGACTAATAATAGCTCGTATGAGCTTACTGTATCAGCTCAGAAGAGCTTATTGTTCAGCTCAATAGAGCTTACCATTTTCAGCTCAATAGAGCTTATTGTTATCAGCTCATGAAGAGCTTACTGGCCATGTCTCGAAAGAGCATGTATGATGATGAACTGACGTATTTTTGACATTGTTCACTCGATTATCCTTTCAAGTTCTAATAGATTCAACGGACCTAAATAATGTTATATTAACAAGTTATGGATTATGTGTTAATTAAATGACTAACATGTGATGATATTGTGTGATTAGGATGCTTATATTGAATGGTTGGCATTATATTGTTACTTTGATTACTTTAAATGGTAAGTTTAATTCTGAATTATACGGGCTTACTAAGCTTAGAAGCTTACACTGTTTCTATTTCTATGTCTTATAGAGGTTCGTTAGCTTGCTCGTTTCGGACAAGTCAGAGTTGTACATTACACTATCCAAATTTCTGTTTGGTATTTTGAACTTATGAACTTATGTAAATATGGCATGTATAGGCTAGTTTGATAGTAAAAGTTATGTTTTGGAATCATGGTTTGAGTATGAAATTGTATATAAGTTAAGCCATGTGATTTGGCTTTTTTGGTACCATGATTTGTTTGTGTATTTATGTGTTTGAATATGGTATGTTTTGGTATGATAATGTTTGAATGAAATTATGCAAAGGTAGTCTTGATTTATGGATTTTAAATGGATGAATTGTATATGTTGCTATATAGGTATATGGATATGTAAATAGCAAGTTTAGATATTGTAACACCCCGAACTCGTGACCGTCGCCGGTGTCGGACACGAGGGGTTAACGGCCAAATCCTCTCAAGGTACCAACCAATTTGACATTTCCAGTGAGGCTGGAAAACTGCGTCACCGTCGCCTTAAAAATCATATCTCGAGTTTCAAAACTCAGAAACTGGTTTCGTAAATTTTCCCTGAATTTAGACTCACATACCCATCCATGGATTTATTTCTAGAATTTTTGGTCGGGCTAATTGGTACAGTTTATTAGTTAAAGTCACCCATGTTACAGGGATCAACTGCTCTGACCTTCGCGCGTTACAACTTGAATATCTATCCGTACAGGGCTTTAATACTGGTTCCATTTGTTTCTAATGAAACTAGACTCAAAATGGAATCTGTACATATAAGGCATGACTCCTAATTCTTTCTGGATAATTTATGGTAAATTTTCTAAGTCGCGACAGGGGACCCAGAAACCATTCTGGCCCTGTCTCACGAGAACTTTAATATTTCTCAGTATACTGCTCATATGGTCGTTTCGTTTCATCCATATAAAAATAGATTCATCAAGGTTCAATTTCATAATTTACTCACTATTTAATTCTACTTCTACTATTTTAGTGATTTTTCAATCTCATCTCACTGCTGCTGTCCGCAACAGTTACTGCAGAGACTATGCCAATTTCATGAATCTTTCCTTGGCCTTAATCATCCATCATACATGACACAAATTATGGCCACCTTATCAAAATTAGAGTTTCTAAGACTCGTGGCTATAGGTTCTAGCATCCCACTCGACGACCACATAGGCCATTTTCACATGGCTTAAAGTTTACAACCCACAGTTCGACAAAATATAATAGCCTATACATGCCAAATGTTCTTCAACAACGAAGACAATACCACAAGATTTCAGCCGGTGTGATGACTTGACGACGGTCCCGATCATGCAAACAATACGAGTCCGAGAGACCTAAAATGGGTGACAAGAAAAACACCGAGTGAGTTTACAACTCGAGAAGTCATAAGCATTCATCAATCCACCGATAAAGTTACTACAACATGTACAACAAACGAGGCTAGGTACTCATCCATATCGAATCTATACCATAATACCTCGGACCTTTCGGTCCAATCTCGTACCAAGTCATACATCCACATTTCATATTCTACACAACAAGATAATCGAAGCATTTTTACACATTAACTCATTTTCCACCACAACCATACAATTTCAATCATCACATAGATTTAAGGCTTACCAAATTCAACCCCAAGCATGAACGTATTCTCTATTCGTCATGAGCTCGAGGTACTTACCCGATCCGCTGTCCATACTCAATTCGATGGAGACACACCCTCCATATATATAGAGTACGCACACACAGTGCTTACTACTCGATTCGCACCCTAGTGCCATGCAATTTAAGCCCGCACACATAGTGCCATACCCTTCGAGCTCGCACACCCAAAGGTCAGTATTTTTCCAGCTTGCACACATAGTGTCATATTTTTCCAGCATGCACACTTAGTGCCATATATTTCCAGCACGCACACTTAGTGCCATATATTTCCAAGACGCACACTTAGTGCCAATCTCGTCACCATACACACGTATTGCCGCACACATAGTGCCGAAAGCAAACTTTCTACACATTCCACTATTTCTTTTACATTCAACAACTATCCTCACTCCATACACATACAATTTCATTTATACATATATAGCATTCCATTAAACACAATTGCATAGATTTTCCAATCATTTAAGCAATATCAAACATATGTGCTAATGACTTACTTTGTTTGGGGTAGAACGGTTCCAAATCGGCTACTCGTTTGCTTTCTCCTTTCCTTTGTCCAATCTAGTTCCCTTTGCTCTTGAGCTAAATCAAACAATTTACCTCTCCATCAAACACAAACATACGGCATTCACATGCATTATTATGGTTATTGCCGAATACTTAACACAACTAAGCTGAAAATTTACTCAATCTCATCTTAATTTATTGCTACTTATTTCTCAAAGTTTCCAATACAAGGTATTTAACACCTATGCCCATTTATACCCCATATGGCCAATGCTTCATTCCTTACCCAATTAACCATCCAACAATTTTTCAGCCTCATTACCACCCTTTTCATGTCTAATTGTTTAAATACTCTCAAGCTCATTCACAAGTACTATTATACATCTCATTAAGCATTAATCATTTTGCAACATAAATTCTATAGCATGGCCGAATACTCATGCACACACACACACATAACAACAAGAACTCAATGGCACAAAATTTCCTTTTGTTAAACATTCGAACTCACTCATCTCCATGCTTTCATCACAACAACATCAAAACACTCACCAAGGAAAACAACATGCATGGTCAAATTTAACTCACCTAACAACTTAGTTTCGATTTGAGATTCAAGGAAAATTTTGAACCAATCCTCCAAATCATGCATGCATTTTCAAGAGTGGCATAAAACATACCTTCTTGTATCAAAACACCTTAGTCTAGTAAGCTCCCATGGCTGATTTTCTCAAGCTTTTTCCCCTTTCTTCTTAGTATATTCGCCAAGCAAGGAGAAAAATGAGAGAATGAACACTTTTTTTTTTCTTTTGTTTTCATCATATCCTATTTTTTTTTCAATTTTATTTCTTTATTCTTTCAAGCATAATCCATTAGCTAAACATGTTTGAAACATGTTTTCCTTGCCCATCACTCTTGACATGGCGGCCACTACCCTTAGGAATGGGCTATTTGACATGCAAGTCCATTTATTTTACTTCATCCTTTTATTAATCTCTTAAAATTAGCCACATCTATTTAAATCCTTTCACATGAGTCCTTTTCTTTCAATTCACAATCAAATTAACTAAATCAAAGAATTCAAAATTCACACATGCATTTTCACATATTCTAGACAATAAATATTACGTTCGAACATGTCGGTGACTCGGTTTGGCGGTCCCGAAACCACTTCCCGACTATGGTCAATTTTGGGATGTCACAACTCTCCCCCACTTAAGAAATTTTCGTCCCGAAAATCTTACCGTGAATAGGCTCGGTATCGCTCTTTCATAGAGTCCTCAAGCTCCCAAGTGGCTTCTTCCATTCCGTGTTTATGCCACAACACCTTCACTAACGGGATTTTCCTATTGCGCAACTCTTTTACTTCACGCCTCATAATGCGAACCAGTTCCTCTTCATAGCTCAAATTAGGCTGAATCTCAATCTTAGATGGAGCAATTACGTGCGATGGATCAGACCTATATCGTTGAAGCATCGAGACATGAAAAACATTGTGAATCTTTTCGAGCTCAGGGGGCAAAATCAAACGATACGCGATTGGACCGACTCGTTCGGATATCTCATATGGCCCGATGAACCTCGGGCTCAATTTGCCCTACGGTAGAATCGAGTATCTTCTTCCAAGGCGAAACTTTAAGAAACACTTTATCTCTCACTTGATACTCAATGTCTTTTCGTTTTAGATCCGCGTACGACTTCTGACGATCGGAGGCTATCTTCAGATTTTCACGGATTACTTTTACTTTCTGTTCAGCATCTTTAATCAAATCCACTCCAAAAATTTTGTTCTCACCGAGCTCGGTCCAAAATAATGGTGTACGGCATTTACGCCCGTACAAGGCCTCGTAAGGTGCCATCTTAATACTTGATTGAAAACTATTGTTGTAAGCGAATTCAATCAAAGGCAAATATCTTTCCCATGAACCACTAAACTCAAGGATGCAACATCTCAACATATCCTCCAGGATTTGAATTATCCGTTCGGATTGACCATCGGTTTGGGGATGAAAAGTGCTAAAATGCAGCTTGGTACCCAAAGCCTCTTGCAACTTCTTCCAAAATCGCGAGGTAAATCTCGGATCTCTATCCGACACGATGGAAATAGGCACCCCGTGTAGTCTCACAATCTGAGAAACGTACAATTCGGCTAGTTTGTCTATTGAAAAATCCGTGCGTCACGGGACAAAGTGAGCCGACTTAGTCAATCTATCTACAACGACCCAAATCGCATCCTTCTTACTTGCTGACAATGGCAGTCCGGATACAAAGTCCATTGTGACTCAATCCCATTTCCACTCGGGTATCGTGATCGGCTGAAGTAATCCCGATGGCACTTGATGTTCCGCTTTCACTTGTTGACATATTAAACATTTCGAAACAAAATCAGAGATGTCTCGTTTCATACCATGCCACCAAAACTGACGTTTCAAATCGTTGTACATCTTCGTACTCCCCGGGTGGATTGCCATTCGGCTACAATGGGCTTCATTTAGAATTATCGAAATAAGTTCCGAATTCTTTGGAACACACAGACGACTTCTGAACCTCAAACAATCGTCATCATCAATTTGAAACTCGATTCCTTGTTGAACACACTCATTTCGCTTTGCAAGCAACTCCTCATCAACTTTCTGAGCTTCCCGAATTTGATGAGCCAACAATGGTTTGGCCTTTAATTCGGCTACTAACACATTGTCGGGTAGGATAGACAAGTGTACATTCATCGCTCGTAAAGCAAACAGTGATTTCCGACTTAAGGCATCCGCAACCACATTAGCCTTTCCCGGGTGATAATCAATGACGAGTTCATAATCTTTTAACAACTCGAGCCATCGTCTTTGTCGCAGATTTAAGTCTCTTTGAGTCATCAAATATTTGAGACTTTTGTGATCCGAATACACATGGCACTTCTCACCAAATAAGTAATGTCGCCATATCTTTAAGGCGAATACGATGGCAGCCAATTCGAGATCATGGGTTGGATAATTTTTCTCATGTGGCTTTAATTGTCTCGACGCATAGGCCACAACTCGACCTTCTTGCATCAATACGCAACCTAACCCAAGTAGGGAGGCATCACTATAGATGACAAACTCTTTGCCGATTCGGCATTTGTACTAGAACCGAGCTTTAGTCAAATGGGTTTTCAATTGGTGAAACTTTTCGGCACTTTTCCGTCCATTCAAATTTGACATCTTTAAAACAGTTTTGTCATGGTGTGGCTATCATCGAGAATCCTTTTACAAACCGTCGGTAGTAACCGCAAGCCCCAAAAAGCTCCTAACTTCGGTAACATTCCTTGGAGGTTTCCAATTGACTATGGTCGAAATTTTTTCGTCCACCTCGACACCGATCGGACACCACGTGCCCCAAAAAGCTAACCTCTTTCAACCAAAATTCACATTTCTGAACTTTGCGTATAATCGCTTATCTCGTAAGATTTGCAACACTAGCCTTAGGTGTTCAAGATGTTCGGTTTCATCTCTCGAATAGACCGAATGTCATCGATAAATACAACTACTGAACCGATCCAAGTATGGCCTGAAAATTCTATTCATTAAATCCATAAACACCGCAGGGCGTTAGTGAGCCCAAACGGCATCACCAAGAATTCGTAGTGACCGTACCTTATTCTAAAAGCGGTTTTGGTACGTCCGATTCTCGGACCCTCAACCGATAGTACCCGACCTCAAATCTATCTTTGAAAACACCGAGGCTCCCTTTAATTGATCAAACAAATCGTCAATTCGTGGCAACAGATATTTATTCTTTATCGTCACTTTATTGAGTTGACGGTGAGTCGATGCACAACCTCATGCTTCCGTCCTTCTTTTCACAAACAATACTGGTGCGCCCATGGAGAAAAACTCGGTCGAGCGAAACCTCTATCCGTCAATTCTTGCAATTGAACCTTCAATTCCTTTAACTCCGTTAATGCCATACGATACGGAGCTATTAAGATCGGCGTAGTACCGGTACAACCGATGCGAATTCCACTTCTCGAACCGGTGGCAATCCGGTAACTCCTCCGGAAAAACATCTGAATACTCACAAACCAATCGATACCGATTCGAGTTTCTTTTTCGTCTCTTTACTTTCCAACACATACGCAAGGTATGTTTCACACCCTTTTCACATATCTCCGGCGGTCATAGAAGATATTATCGGCGGCACTCCTTTTAAATCGAGAGACTCGACTCGGACTACCTCATTATTTGCACTCCTCAAATCAATGGTTTTCCTTTTGCGATCCACCATTGCATCATGTACGGTCACCAATCCATACCAAGAATAACATCGAATTCATCAAATGGTAGAAGCATCGGATCGGTAGGAAAAGCAGATTCTCGAATTATTAGGGGCATCTCTTGCACACTTTATCAACGAGTGCGTATTGACCCAAAGGGTTTGACACTCGAATTACAAACTCGAGAGACTCAACGGTAGAGTCTTCTTTGATGCTAAAGTTTCACATACATATGAATGAGTAGAGCCGGGTCAATCAATGCAATCACACTAGTATCAAAAGAGTAAAAGTACCGGTGATAACGTCGGGGAGGATGCCTCCTCTCGTCGCGGATGGCATATGCTCTAGCAGGAGCTCGGGTCTCGGATCGAACAGTAGTGTCGGTGGCTCCCCTCGATTACCACCCCTACCTCCTGAAACCCTCGGGGTCTACCTCTAGTGTCGCCCCACTAGATCTCGTGACCTTGCATCTTATTCTTCTCATCTAGCTCAGTACAATCCCTAATGAAGTGGTCCTTGAACCACATCCATAACAGGACCGGTTAACAGACTTACCCCAACATTCACCTAGGTGTCATCTTCCACATTGGGGACATTCTGGTTTCTCTTGACGATTATTGCCCACACTAGCTACCGATGTAGCTCGGAGTCCGTCAATGGTCGGGCTCTAATGGAAATTCCCAGAATGCCCTTGACTTCTTGGTGTCCTCCACGAACCTCTTTACGATCGAGAATGGAGCTTTACTCGTTGATCTTTTACGGTAATCTCTTGCTTCAAATTCAGCCTTCTTCTTCTCCTTCCCAAGTTCTTACGCCTTGCGAGCTCGTTCGACTAGTGTCACGAACTCCTTTATCTCCAAAATTCCCACTAGTAACTTTAACTCTTCATTCAATCCTTCTTCAAATCTTTTGCACATAGCAACCTCATCAGCCACACACTCCTGAGCATACCGACTAAGTCTTACGAACTCATGTTCGTATTCAGATACGATCATACGGCCTTGCTTGAGTTCCAGGAACTCCTTACGCTTCTGATCGATGAACCGTTGACTAATATATTTCTTCCGAAATTCCGTTTGAAAGAAATCCCAAGTAACTTGTTCCTTTGGGACTATGGAAATCAAGGTCCTCCACCAATAGTAGGTGAGTCTCAACAAAGATATAGCACACTTAAGACATTCATCGGTGTGCATGATAGTTCATCAAACACTCTAATGGTGTTATCAAGCGAAACTTCGGCCCTTTCTGCGTCGTCGGTAACTATGGCCTTAAACTCCTCATTGCCACGCTTCCTAATCAAGTCCACGGTGGTTTACTCAGCCTCACGGGATCGAATGCGATGGCATTACGGGCTCTTGGGGTGGATTATTTAAATTCGGGAATGGTTGGACAGTAGGATTGGTTCGGGCATATTGCGCGACCCACTCATTCATCATGGTGAAGAAGGCTTGTTTCGCCCTTCATTTTGATTATTCGCGGATGACCGAGGCTCAACAGGTGGTGTCCCTTGCGCAGAGCAGCCGCTACACTTTCAACGTCATCCGCCAAGGGTCTCTATCCGGGTTCCATCGCTAATCAAAACAAAAATTTCAACCGTCGAAGTCATCACATTATTAAGCACTAACAATTTGGCATGTATAGCTAGACTCACACGCTCTATGGTAGTCCTAGAACCGACTAAACCATAGCTCGATACCAATAAAATTGTAACACCCGAACTCGTGACCGTCGCCGTGTCGGACACGAGGGTTAACGCCAAATCCTCTCAAGGTACCAACCAATTTGACATTTCCAGTGAGGCTGGAAAACTGCGTCACCGTCGCCTTAAAAATCATATCTCGAGTTTCAAAACTCGGAAACTGGTTTCGTAAATTTTCCCTGAATTTAGACTCAAATACCCATCCATGTATTTATTTCTAGAATTTTTGGTTGGGCCAATTGGTACAGTTTATTAGTTAAAGTCACCCATGTTACAGGGATCGACTGCTCTGACCTTCGCGCGTTACAACTTGAATATCTATCCGTACAGGGCTTTAATACTGGTTCCATTTGTTTCTAATGAAACTAGACTCAAACTGGAATCTGTACATATAAGGCATGACTCCTAATTCTTTCTGGATAATTTATGGTAAATTTTCTAAGTCGCGACAGGGGACCCAGAAACCGTTCTGGCCATGTCTCACGAGAACTTTGATATTTCTCAGTATACTGCTCATATGGTCGTTTCGTTTCGTCCATATAAAAATAGATTCATCAAGGTTCAATTTCATAATTTACTCACTATTTAATTCTACTTCTACTATTTTTAGTGATTTTTCAATCTCATCTCACTGCTGCTGTCCGCAACAGTTACTGCAGTAGACTATGCCAATTTCATGAATCTTTCCTTGGCCTTAATCATCCATCATACATGACACAAATTATGGCCACCTTATCAAAATTAGAGTTTCTAAGACTCGTGGATATAGGTTCTAGCATCCCACTCGACGACCACATAGGCCATTTTCACATGGCTTAAAGTTTACAACCCACAGTTCGACAAAATATAATAGCCTATACATGCCAAATGTTCTTCAACAACGAAGACAATACCACAAGATTTCAGCCGGTGATGATGACTTGACGACGGTCCCGATCACGCAAACAATACGAGTCCGAGAGACCTAAAATGGGTGACAAGAAAAACCGAGTGAGTTTACAACTCAGAAGTCATAAGCATTCATCAATCCACCGATAAAGTTACTACAACATGTACAACAAACGAGGCTAGGTACTCATCCATATCGAATCTATACCATAATACCTCGGACCTTTCGGTCCAATCTCGTACCAAGTCATACATCCACATTTCATATTCTACACAACAAGATAATTGAAGCATTTTTACACATTAACTCATTTTCCACCACAACCATACAATTTCAATCATCACATAGATTTAAGGCTTACCAAATTCAACCCCAAGCATGAACGTATTATCTATTCGTCATGAGCTCGAGGTACTTACCCGATCCACTGTCCATACTCAATTCGATGGAGACACACCCTCCATATATATAGAGTACGCACACACAGTGCTTACTACTCGATTTCGCACACCTAGTGCCACGCAATTTAAGCCCGCACACATAGTGCCATACCCTTCGAGCTCGCACACCCAGTGCCGTATTTTTCCAGCTTGCACACATAGTGTCATATTTTTCCAGCATGCACACTTAGTGCCATATATTTCCAGCACGCACACTTAGTGCCATATATTTCCAGCACGCACACTTAGTGCCAATCTTGTCACCATACACACGTATTGCCCTCACACATAGTGCCGAAAGCAAACTTTCTACACATTCCACTATTTCTTTTACATTCAACAATTATCCTCACTCCATACACATACAATTTCATTTATACATATATAGCATTCCATTAAACACAATTGCATAGATTTTCCAATCATTTAAGTAATATCAAACATATGTGCTTAATGACTTACTTTGTTTGGGGTAGAACGGTTCCAAATCGGCTACTCGTTTGCTTTCTCCTTTCCTTTGTCCAATCTAGTTCCCCTTTGCTCTTGAGCTAAATCAAACAATTTACCTCTCCATCAAACACAAACATACGGCATTCACATGCATTATTATGGTTATTGCCGAATACTTAACACAACTAAGCTAAAAATTTACTCAATCTCATCTTAATTTATTGCTACTTATTTCTCCAAGTTTCCAATACAAGGTATTTAACACCTATGCCCATTTATACCCCATATGGCCGAATGCTTCATTCCTTACCCAATTAACCATCCAACAATTTTTCAGCCTCATTACCACCCTTTTGATGTCTAATTGTTTAAATACTCTCAAGCTCATTCACAAGTACTATTATACATCTCATTAAGCATTAATCATTTTGCAACATAAATTCTATAGCATGGCCGAATACTCATGCACACACACACACATAACAACAAGAACTCAATGGCACAAAATTTCCTTTTGTTAAACATTCAACTCACTCATCTCCATGCTTTCATCACAACAACATCAAAACACTCACCAAGGAAAACAACATGCATGGTCGAAATTTAACTCACCTAACAACTTAGTTTCGATTTGAGATTCAAGGAAAATTTTGAACCAATCCTCCAAATCATGCATGCATTTTCAAGAGTGGCATAAAACATACCTTCTTGTATCAAAACACCTTAGTCTAGTAAGCTCCCATGGCTGATTTTCTCAAGCTTTTTCCCCCTTTCGCCTTAGTATATTCGGCCAAGCAAGGAGAAAATGAGAGAATGAACACTTTTTTTTCTTTTGTTTTCATCATATCCCTATTTTTTTTCAATTTCATTTCTTTATTCTTTCAAGCATAATCCATTAGCTAAACATGTTTGAAACATGTTTTCCTTGCCCATCACTCTTGACATGGCCGGCCACTACCCTTAGGAATGGGCTATTTGACATGCAAGTCCATTTATTTTACTTCATCCTTTTATTAATCTCTTAAAATTAGCCACATCTATTTAAATCCTTTCACATGAGTCCTTTTTCTTTCAATTCACAATCAAATTAACTAAATCAAAGAATTCAAAATTCACACATGCATTTTCACATATTCTAGACAATAAATATTACGTTCGAACATGTCGGTGACTCGGTTTGGCGGTCCCGAAACCACTTCCCGACTATGGTCAATTTTGGGATGTCACAGATATGGCTTATAATGTGTATTGAAATGGTTGATTTGGTTGCCAATTGAATTGCTTAAATGCGGTCAAATATGAATGTAAATGCTTATGTTTTAGGGTGGAAATTTTGGCAATTGAAATGGCCTATTTTTGTCCACACAGGCAAAGACACGGGCGTGTGTCTTAGCCGTGTGTGACACACGGTTATGTTGCACGGCTGTGTGTCCCCTAGGGTACCCTACGAATTAAAGTTAGTATACCCTCCAATTTTGACACGGCCTAGACACACAGGCGTGTCTATTGGTCGTGTGTGGCACACGGGATGACACATGGGCATGTGGTCGGCCGTGTGGCCAAGTCAGTAACCTTCTTAAATTTTCACACGGCCTGGCACACGGGCGTGTCTTGTAGCCGTGTGGACAAGTCAGTATGTATGCCTTGTTGTGCCACGGCATAGACACACGAGCATGTCTAAAGTTGTGTGATGCACACAGCACGTTCACATGGGCGTGTGACCTTTCAAAAGTTGAAAATTTTCTAAGTTTCTGAAACTTTTATATGTTATCAAATTAGTCCTAAATGCATGATTAAAGCTTTAATATGATTATTTTTAAATATATTAGAATGTGAATGGTTGATGGTTACTGAAATGAGATACAATTTGTTAAATGAATGTTCTGAATTGAGTTATAGGTCTAGTAACGCCTCTTAATCTATTCCGACGACGGTTACGAGTGAGGGGTGTTACACCTACGAGGCCCTAAATGTACTTTGAAAGTAGTTAGGGACTAAATCGGACACTTTAGAAGTTTCAGGAAAACATGGAAAATTTTTCCATGAAACCCGATCACACGCCAGTGTGGACACATGAACACGCCAGTGTGCCCTGGACACGCCTGTGTCCATAGGATGTGTAACTCTCTGACTATGATGTCAGTAAGCAAATCGGATCACATGGCCAAGCCACACGCTAGTGTGCTAGGCCGTGTAACACCCCGTACCCGAGTCCGTTACCAGAGTCGAACACAAGGTGCGTACAGACTTAACTTAATTATTTTCACAGTCCATTTAAAAATTTCCAGACAAGCTGGTTACTGAATCACTGTCGCCTTAAAAATCATATCTTGAGTTTCAAAACTCGAAAATCAGTTTCGTAATTTTTCCCTGAAACTAGACTCATATGTCCATCTACAGCTTTTTTTCTAGAATTTTTGGTCGAGCCAATTAGTACAGTTTATTAGTTAAAGTCTCCCCTGTTTCAGGGTTCGACTACACTGACCTACATGCATTACAACTTGGATATCTCCCTGTACAGGGCTTCAATACTGATGCCATTTGTTTCTATAGAAATTAGAATCAAAGAGAAATCTATAAATATATGGCATGACTCCTAATTATCTCTGGTTAATTTATAATGAATTTACAAATTCGGAACAGGGAATCCAGAAACCATTCTGCCCTATTTCACGAAAACCTAAATATCTCTTAACATACAACTCATATGACCATTTCGTTTCTTCCATATGAAAGTAGATTCATCAAGGTTCATTTACATAATTTATTCACTATTTAATTCCATTGCTACTATTTTTAGTGATTTTTCACATCCACATCACTGCTGCTGTCAGCATCTGCCTTTGAGGTAGACTTTACCTATTTCATAATTTGCATGATTCAATTAGCCCTTTTTGCATACGTAGCACAAAGTATGATCATGATTAACCATTCCAATGGCTAATCGTTTCCAAACATTTCCATACCTCTTAATGATCAACATACAAAACGATTATAGTACTATGCTAAAACGTATATAAGCCATTTTCGCATGGCTATCCAAATTTACACAAAATCCATGGGTACATGACCAACAACAAAAAGGGTAGTCCTATACATGCCATTTCAAAGTTCAACCAAAATTGTACCAAAAGGGGGCTTTGATAGTGTGGGAGACTTCGACTTCCAAAAATCCCGACTCCGATAGCTGACGAGCCAAAATTTCACATTACCAACCCTTATGTTCATACACAAAAGATCAACTTAGCCAAAGGCCGGTAGCTCATTTATTGACTAAGCGAATACAGATTTGTAAGGGATCAACTAATTCAAAGCACACACGAAACATACCTCATCGCTGGGATTTTACGAGCGTATTAATTTAAATTTTACAGCAAGATCGCTCATTCCCAAATCAAGCATCTTCAGGGTTTAGCCGGATATAACCACTCGCCCAAGGCCATCGGGTCTTAGCCCGGATATGGTCACTAGCATAAATGCCTTCGGGACTTAGCCCGGATATAGTTACTTGCACAAATACCTTCGGATCTTAGTCCGGATGTAGTCACTTAGCACAAAAGCCTTCGGGACTTAGCCCGTATATGATTCGAGTAACCATGCTCATATATCAATAAATCATGACACATTCATATTTCATTTTCATTACCAAAGCTCAAACACAAGACACTTATCGCATTTACAATTTCGGTTCAATAGCCACATACAAGAGCATGATTTTGATTTACTTAAAACATAATCTAACCGAATCATAATTTAAGTTCCATTACTCGAAAACTTACCTCGGATGTTGTCGAATGATTCCGATGGCTATTCGACCACTTTTTCCTTCCCTTTATCGAATTTAGTTCCCCTTTGCTCTTGAGCTTAATTTAACAAATAAATTGATTTAATCATTTGAGCATCGAAAAGAGGAACTCAAGGTACTTAGCCCACATATATTCATTAGACATTAAAGTCACATATGTACGGAATCATGAATCAAACTCAACACATTAGTTAATACTCTCCTTAGCCGAATTTTCTAAGTCAAGATAAAGCCTTCAATATGCTTACCTATGGTCAACAACACATCAACCTATGTACTCATTCATGTGGCCGATTATGCATGTCTATGTTGAGGCCAATTATATACTCAATACCACACACAAATGGCATACCTTTTACTAACTAATGCATTACATATTATAACTCAATACGCATCCATCATGTACTCCATAACCGAAACACCATCATATGTAAATATATACCTTGAGATATTGTATATGTCATACCAATTCGTTATGAGCAAACATATATATATATACATATATATATATGTGCAAGAGCCGAATCTCAAAGTTGATTATAACTAAACATGAACATAAATCCAAAACACAAATCTTACCTACCATGCAATAAGCATAAATCATACTTATGGATATACCATGGCCGAATACATCACAACACCATACCATTTCAATTTTGGTCATGGTTAAACAAAAAACTTAATGTCTCACTCAAAAATGCTAAAAAGAAAATCCAAGAGTCATCAATCCACCATCACATGTATCATTAACAAGCTTCATATTTTGCATGCAATGGCATTAACACAAAATCCACCTTGGCCGAATATCATCCCCATGACATAGCAAAGTTTTGAACCATGGGCTAATTAGGACTCAAGCTAGCAACTAAAAACATGCATGAATCTCATGGCACAACCTCAAACATACCTTAATCTAGATACGAGTATGGCCAAACCTCCTCCTAATCCTTTTCCAAACCAAACATGAAGCAAGAACTCCTTCCTTCTTCCTTAGAATTTTCGGCCCAAAGAAATGAAAAAGGATGAACAATTTTTTTTTCTTTTTCTTTCCCTCAACTCACGGCAATGGGGGGGAACACACACACCATTCTTTTTTTTTTCTTCTATTTCTTTATTACCCATACTCCTTATTTTATTTTTCCTAACATACACCATTGTCACAACATGTTTTATGACATGTTTTGCCCATCATCCTTTGTCATGGCCGGCCACTAGCAAATAAAAAGGGGGAAATTGACATGCAAGTCCACCCCTTTGATTACATGCACTAACAGATCCTTATAGATTTACCTATTACATTTCGAAAGTGTCACACATAAGTCCTATCGACTAATTTCACATGCAATTTACTAAATCGAAGCTTAAAACTTTCACACATTCATAATCACATATTTTAGACAATAGGTATCATATTCAAATAATTTGGTGACTCGGTTTAGCGGTCCCGAAACCGCTTTCCGACTAGGGTCACTTTAGGGCTGTCACAACTCTCCTCCACTTAAGAAATTTTCGTCCCCGAAAATCTTACCGGTAAATAAGTTTGGGTATCGTTCTTTCATGGCATTCTCGGTTTCCCAAGTAGCTTCTTCGACTCCGTGTTTGAGCCATAACACCTTTACTAACGGAACCCTTTTGTTTCGCAACTCTTTCACTTCACGAGCTAGGATACGAATCGGTTCTTTTTCATAACTCAAGTCAGATTGAATTTCAACTTCTGATGGATTAATCACGTGTGACGGATCGGATCTATAACGTCAAGCATCGAAACATGAAAGACGCCGTGAATCTTTTCAAGTTCGGGGCAAAATCAATCTATACGCGAATCGACCAACTCGTTCGGAGATTTCAGACGCCCAATAAATCTGGCTCAACTTGCCCTTACGGCCAAATCGAGTATCTTTTCCAAGGCAAAACTTTAAGAAACACTTTATCTCCCACCTGATATTCAATGTCTTTTCATTTCAAATCCGCGTATGATTTCTGACGATCTGTGGCCGCCTTCAGACTTTCACAGATTACCTTTACTTTCTGTTCAACATCTTTAATCAAATCAACTCCGAAAATTTTACTTTCACCGAGCTCGGTCCAAAACAATGGTGTACGGCATTTACGGTCGTACAAAGCCTCGTAAGGTGCCATCTTAATACTTGATTGAAAACTATTGTTGTAAGCGAATTCAATCAAAGGTAAATACCGTTCCTATGAACCACTAAACTCAAGGATGCAGCATCTCAACATATTCTCGAGTATTTGAATTATCCGCTCGGATTGACCATTGGTTTGGGGGTGAAAAGCGGTGCTAAAATGCAACTTGGTACCCAAAGCTTCTTGCAATTTCTTCCAAAATCGTGAGGTGAATCTCGAATCTCTATCCGACACAATAGAAATAGGTACCCCGTGTAATCTCACAATCTGAGAAACATATAATTCAGCTAATTTATCCATTGAAAAAATCCGTGCGTACGGGATAAAGTGAGCCGACTTAGTCAATCTATCAACGACGACCCAAATTGCATCTTTCTTACTTGCCGACACTGGCAACCTAGATACAAAATCCATCGTTACTCGATCCCATTTCCATTCAGGTATCATGATCAGTTGGAGTAAACCCGTAGGCACTTGATGTTCCGCCTTCACTTGCTGACATATTAAACACTTCGAAACAAAATCGGAAATGTCTCGTTTCATACCATGCCACCAAAATCGACGCCTTAGGTCGTGGTACATTTTGTACTCCCGGTGAATTGACATTCGGCTACAATGAGCTTCGTTCGTAATCATCGAAATAAGTCCTGAATTTCTTGGAACACACAACCGATTTCGTACCTCAAACAATCGTCATCATCAATTTGAAACTCCGATTCCACATTCGGAACACATTTAGCCCGTTTTGCAACCAACTCATCGTCGACTTTCTGAGCTTCACGAATTTGATGAATCAATAATGGTTTGGCCTTTAATTCAGCTACTAACACATTGTCGGGTAGAACGCATAAGTGTACATTCATCGTCAGAAGCAAACAAAGTGATTTCCGCTTAAGGCGTCCGCAACCACATTAGCCTTTCCGGGTGATAATCAATGACCAGCTCATAATCTTTCAACAACTCAAGCCAACGCCTTTGTCGTAGATTCAAGTCTCTTTGGGTCATCAAATATTTGAGACTTTTGTGATCCGAAAATACATGGCACTTCTCACCAAATAAGTAATGTCGCCATATTTTCAAGGCAAATACGATGGCAGCTAATTCGAGATCATGGGTCGGATAATTTTTCTCATGTGGCTTTAATTGTCTAGACACATAGGCCACAACTCGACCTTCTTGCATCAATACGCAACCTAACCCAAGTAGGGAGGCGTCGCTATAGATGACAAACTCTTTGCCTGATTCGGCCGCACTAAAATTGAGCTTCACAAATAAGTTTTCAGTTGATCAAAACTTTTCTGACATTTTTCCGTCCATTCGAACTTAACATCTTTTTGAAGTAGCTTCTTCATGGGTGTGGCTATCATCGAGAAACCTTTTACAAATCGTCGGTAGTAACCGCAAGTCCCAAAAAGCTCGAACCTCGGAATATTTCTGAGGCTTCCAGCTAAGTATAGCTGAAATTTTGCTCGGTCAACTCGAATACCGATCGGATACCACATGACCCAAGAAGCTAACCTCTCTTAACCGAACTCACACTTCATCGAACTTAGCATATAACCGCTTATCCCGTAAAATTTGCAATACTAATCTCGGTGCTTAGCATGTTCGGTCTCATCTCTTGAATAGACCAAGATGTCATCAATGAACACAACTACTAATCGGTCCAAATCATCGCTCAAGATCCGATTCATCAAATCCATAAATATCGCAGGGCATTAGTGAGCCCGAACGGCATCACTAAGAACTCGTAGTGACCGTACTCGCTCGAAAGCGCCTTGGGTACATCCGAATCTCGAATCCATGAATCGATAATAACCCGATCTCAAATCTATCTTTGAAAACACCGAGGCTCCTTTAGTTGATCAAACAAATCATCAATACGCTGTAACGGATATTTATTCTTTATCGTCACTTTATTCACCGACGATAGTCAATGCACAACCTCATGGTTCCGTCCTTCTTTTCACAAACAATACTGGTGCACCCCAAGGTGAGAAACTTGGTCGAGCAAAACCTCTATCCGTCAATTCTTGCAACTGAGCTTTCAACTCTTTTAACTCGGTTGGTGCCATACGATACGGAGCTATCGAAATCGGCGTAGTCCCAGGACAAGCTCAATACCAAACTCTATCTCCCGAACAGTGGCAAACCCGGTAATTCTTCGGAAAAACATCCGTATTCACAAACCACCGCACAGATTCGGTTTTATTTCTAACTCCTTATCATCAAGTACATATGCAAGGTATGCTTCGCACCCTTTCTTACATATTTCGGGCCAACATTGATGATATTACACCGGCAACCCTTTAAGTCCGTAGACTCAACTCGGATCATCTTGTTATTTATGCACCTCAAATCCATAGTCTTGCTTTTGCAATTCACAACCGCATCATGCACGGTCAACCAATCCAAACCAAGAATAACATCAAATTCATCAAACGGCAAAAGCATCAAGTCCGTGGAAAACAGAACCTCGAATTACTAGGGACATTTCTTACACACTTTGTCGACAAGCACGTAACGACCCAAGGGGTTTGACACCCGAATTACGAACTCAGTAGACTCAATAGGTAAAGTCTTACTGGATGCTAAGGTTTCGCATATATAAGAATGAGTAGAACCAGGGTCAATCAAAGCAATCACATTAGTATCAAAGAGAGTGAAAGTACCGGTAATAACATCTGGCGTGGAAGCATCCTCGCGTGCGCGTATAGCATAAGCCCTAGCAGGAGCGCGAGCCTCGGATCTGGTCGTAGCATCTCTAGATCCTCTCTGACCGCCACTAGCATTGCCCGTATTCCTAGATGGTCTACCCCGAGCAGTGGTAACACCAGGTTTCCCACTCTGATTTTCGCTGCTCGCATAGCCTCGGGCAATCTTTGATAAAGTGGTCGGTGACCAAGACTTGTAACAGGCACCATGAAATCTACAACTCCCCGAGTGCCATTTACTGCAATATCGACATTCTGTTCTGTCCCGACGATCATTTCCAACACTGGCGACCGAAGTGACTCGTGTGCTCACAGGGGGTCGATCGCGATCTCGTCTAGAGAAACCCGAAGTGTCCCTAGACCGGCCTAAGTCATCTTTAAATTTCTTCGATGACTGTGGGAAGGGCTTCCCCGAAGACCTCTTACGAAACTCCTTTGCTCCCATATCAGCTTTTCTTTTCTCCATACTTAGCTCCTCGCCTTTACAAGCTCGCTCAACAAGTACCACAAATTCTGATTTCCAAGATGCCAACATACGCTTTATATCATCATTTAGTCCATCCTCAAACGCTTTACACATCACAGCTTCTAAAGAAATGCATTCTCGCTCATACCGGCTAAGCCTCACAAATTTTCGTTCATAGTCGGTAACCGACATGGAACCTTGTTTGAGTTTAAGAAATTCCTTCCGTTTTTGGTCAATGAATCTCTGACTGATATACTTTTTCCAAACTCGGTTTGGAAAAACTCCCAAGTTACTTGCTCTCTGGGCACAACAGAAGTCAACGTATTCCACCAATAGTAGGCGTAATCACGCACCAAGGAGATAGTACACTTTAGGCTCTCATCGGTGTGCAAGATAGCTCATCGAGTATCGGATAGTGTTGTCCAACCAAAATTCCGCTTGCTCAAAGATCATCGCGTCCGTAGCTTTAAATTCAAGAGCCCGTGTTTTCGGATTCACATCAACTGGGGCTTATTTGACCTTATTTGGTCAGCTACGGAGGTATTGTAGGTGCGGGGTGGTATTTGTCGGGAATGGAGGTTGTGGAACAGTAGATTAGTTCGAATGTATTGGTTGAACCAATCATTCATCACGCTATAGAAAGCTTGTCTAGCTTCATCATTCGGATTACTAGTATTAGGTTGAGAGTCCACCGGCGCTATCCCTTGTGCGGGAGCAGGCGCTACACTCTCAAGATCATCAGCTACCGCTCGGTCGGGATCGGGATCCATTACTATAAATAAACACATTTGCAAATGTCAGAATTCACCACACTATCAAATAATCACATAAAATGGCATGTATAGCTAGACCCAACGCATTAGGTAGTCCTAGAATCGACTAAACCGTAGCTCTGATACCAATAAAATTGTAACACCCCGTACCCGAGTCCGTTACCGGAGTCGAACACGAGGTGCGTACAGACTTAACTTAATTATTTTCACAGTCCATTTAAAAATTTCCAGACAAGCTGGTTACTGCGTCACTGTCGCCTTAAAAATCATATCTTGAGTTTCAAAACTAGAAAATCAGTTTTGTAATTTTTCCCTGAAACTAGACTCATATTTCCATCTACAGATTTTTTTCTAGAATCTTTGGTCAAGCCAATTAGTACAGTTTATTAGTTAAAATCTCCCCTGTTTCAGGGTTTGACTACACTGACCTTCATGCATTACGACTTGGATATCTCCCTGTACAGGGCTTCAATACTGATGCCATTTGTTTCTATAGAAACTAGACTCAAATAGGAATATATACATATATGGCATGACTCCTAATTATCTCTGGTTAATTTATAATGAATTTACAAAGTCGGAACAGGGAATCCAGAAACCGTTCTGGCCCTATTTCACAAAAACCTAAATATCTCTTAACATACAATTCATATGACCGTTTCGTTTCTTCCATATGAAAGTAGATTCATCAAGGTTCATTTACATAATTTATTCATTATTTAATTCCATTCCTACTATTTTTAGTGATTTTTCACATCCACATCACTGCTGCTGTCAGCATCTGCCTTTGAGGTAGACTTTACCTATTTCATAATTTCCATGATTCAATTAGCCCTTTTTGCATACATAGCACAAAGTATGATCATGATTAACCATTCCAATGGCTAATCGTTTCCAAACATTTCCATACCTCTTAATGATCAACATACAAAACGATTATAGTACTATGCTAAAACGTGTATAAGCCATTTTCGCATGGCTATCCAAATTTACACAAAATCCATGGGTACATGACCAACAACAAAAGGGGTAGTCCTATACATGCCATTTCAAAGTTCAACCAAAATTGTACCAAAAGGGGGCTTTGATAGTGTGGGAGACTTCAACTTCCTAAAATCCCGAGTCCAATAGCTGACGAGCCAAAATTTCACATTACCAACCCTTATGTTCATACACAAAAGATCAACTTAGCCAAAGGCCGGTAGCTCATTTATTGACTGAGCGAATACAGATTTGTAAGGGATCAACTAATTCAAAGCACACACGAAACATACCTCATCGCTGGGATTTTACGAGCGTATTAATTTAAATTTTACAGCAAGATCACTCATTCCCAAATCAAGCATCTTCGGGGTTTAGCCGGATATAACCACTCGTCCAAGGCCTTCGGGTCTTAGCCCGGATATGGTCACTAGCATAAATGCCTTTTGGACTTAGCCCGGATATAGTTACTAGCACAAATGCCTTCGGATCTTAGTCCGGATGTAGTCGCTTAGCACAAAAGCCTTCGGGACTTAGCCCGTATATGATTCGAGTAACCATGCTCATATATCAATAAATCATGACACATTCATATTTCATTTTCATTACCAAAGCTCAAACACAAGACACTTATCGCATTTACAATTTCGGTTCAATAGCCACATACAAGAGCATGATTTTGATTTACTTAAAACATAATCTAACCGAATCATAATTTAAGTTCCATTACTCGAAAACTTACCTCGGATGTTGTCGAACGATTCCGATGGCTATTCGACCACTTTTTCCTTCCCTTTATCGGATTTAGTTCCCCTTTGATCTTGAGCTTAATTTAACAAATAAATTGATTTAATCATTTGAGCATCGAAAAGAGGAACTCAAGGTACTTAGCCCACATATATTCATTAGACATTAAAGTCACATATGTACGGAATCATGAATCAAACTCAACACATTAGTTAATACTCTCCTTAGCCGAATTTTCTAAGTCAAGATAAAGCCTTCAATATGCTTACCTATGGCCGAACAACACATCAACCTATGTACTCATTCATGTGGCCGATTATGCATGTCTATGTTGAGGCCAATTATATACTCAATACCACACACAAATGGCATACCTTTTATTAACTAATGCATTACATATTATAACTCAATACGTATCCATCATGTACTCCATAACCGAAACACCATCATATGTAAATATATACCTTGAGATATTGTATATGTCATACCAATTCGTTATGTGCAAACATATATATATATATACATATATATATGTGCAAGAGCCGAATCTCAAAGTTGATTATAACTAAACATGAACATAAATCCAAAACACAAATCTTACCTACCATGCAATAAGCATAAATCATACTTATGGATATACCATGGCCGAATACATCACAACACCATACCATTTCAATTTTGGTCATGGTTAAACAAAGAACTTAATGTCTCACTCAAAAATGCTAAAAAGAAAATCCAAGAGTCATCAATCCACCATCACATCTATCATTAACAAGCTTCATATTTAGCATGCAATGGCATTAACACAAAATCCACCTTGGCCGAATATCATCCCCATGACATAGCAAAGTTTTGAACCATGGGCTAATTAGGACTCAAGTTAGCAACTAAAAACATGCATGAATCTCATGGCACAACCTCAAACATACCTTAATCTAGATACGAGTATGGCCAAACCTCCTCCTAATCCTCTACCAAACCAAACATGAAGCAAGAACTCCTTCCTTCTTCCTTAGAATTTTCGGCCCAAAGAAATGAAAAAGGATGAACAAATTTTTTTTCTTTTTCTTTCCCTCAACTCACGGCAATGGGGGGGAGGGAACACACACACCATTCTTTTTTTTTTTCTTCCAGTTCTTTATTACCCATACTCCTTATTTTATTTTTCCTAACATACACCATTGTCACAACATGTTTTATGACATGTTTTGCCCATCATCCTTTGTCATGGCCGGCCACTAGCAAATAAAAAGGGGGAAATTGACATGCAAGTCCACCCCTTTGATTACATACACTAACAGATCCTTATAGATTTACCTATTACATTTCGAAAGTGTCACACATAAGTCCTATCGACTAATTTCACATGCAATTTACTAAATCGAAGCTTAAAACTTTCACACATTCATAATCACATATTTTAGACAATAGATATCATATTCAAATAATTTGGTGACTCGGTTTAGCGGTCCCGAAACCGCTTTCCGACTAGGGTCACTTTAGGGCTGTCACAAGGCCGTGTAACGAATTAAATTCTCACGAAAATGATACAGACTCCATACTCCCTAGGTACATGACCATGTCCCCAGGCCGTGTCTCAACTCGTCTAGCCATTACTCAGGTTATTTGCCAAGCCTTTTTGTTGCCTTAATTTCTCACAAACTTAACCACTTTAAAGACACTTATTATCGCATCAATTAATGATTTAGTATGCCTCACTAAGGCATGTTTTTAACAACCAACCATATCATATTACCCAATAATTAATCTCTACTTATTATTCAAATGTCCATATTCAATCATCAACAACTTAATGCCAATTTACGCGTTTATTCCATAGCCATGACCACATTGCATGGCCTGTAACACCCCGTACCCGAGACCGTCGCCGAGGTCGGACATGAGGGGTTAACAGACTTCGTTCACTTAATTTCACCGTTCATAAAAAAAAATTTTCCAGATAGCTGGCTAACTGTGTCACTGTCACCTTAAAAATCATATCTTGAGTTCTACAACTCGAAAATCAGTTTCGTGATTTTTCCCTGAAACTATACTCATATATCCATCTACAATTTTTTTTTCTAGAATTTTTGGTTGGGCCAACTAGTACAGTTTATTAGTTAAAGTCTCCCCTGTTCTAGGGTGCAACTACACTGACCTTCATGCATTACGACCTGGATATCTCCCTGTACAGGGCTTCAATACTGATGCCGTTTGTTTCTATAGAAACTAGACTCAAAAAGGAATCTATACATATATGGAATGACTTCTAAATGTCTCGGGTTAATTTATAATGAATTTCCAAAGTTGGAATAGGGAATCCAGAAACCGTTCTGGCCCTGTTTCACGAAAACCTAAATATCTCTTAACATACAACTCATATGACCGTTTCGTTTCTTCCATATGAAAGTAGATTCATCAAGGTTCATTTACATAATTTATTCACTATTTAATTCCATTCCTACTATTTTTAGTGATTTTTCACAGCCACATCGCTGCTGCTGTCAGCATCTGCCTTTAAGGTAGACTTTACCTATTTCATAGTTTCCATGATTCAATTAGCCCTTCTTGCATACATAGCATAAAGTATAATCATGATTAACCATTCCAATGGCTAATCGTTTCCAAACATTTCCATACCTCTTAGTGATCAACATACAAACGATTATAGTACTATGCTAAAAACGTATATAAGCCATTTTCGCATGGCTATCCAAAGTTTTACATACCAAAGTTCAAACAAACACAATAGCCTATACATGCCGAAATGTTCTCTTAGACCAACTAAGAAGAAGATACCAAAAAGTTGCAAGCTGGTGTGATGACTTCGATGACGGTCCCGAATACGCAAAAAGTCGAGTCCAAGAAACCTAAAATGGGTGACAAGCAAACACCGAATGAGTATATAACTCAGCAAGTCATAAGCATTACACTACCATCCATTAATAAAATTTTCACAAGAGGAAACAACGAAATGAGGCTAAGTACTCCATCCATACCGAACTATGCCATAGTTTCTCAGACCTTACGATTCAATCTCATTCCAAGTCCTACATTGACATTTCATACGCTATTCAATAGGATAATTGAGGCATTTCCATACATCATTTTATTTTCGTTACAATCATACAACTAAACGAACTTTCACCTATTCCACGATGAACCTTATGTACGTGACTTCAATTATAATCATCACATAGGTTCAAAACTTACAACGCTCAACTCCATATATAAACATAGTACCTATTAGCCATGAACTCAAGGTACTTACCCTTTCCGCTGTTCGAAATCGATTCGGTAAGGTCGCACCCTTCATATAAATAATTGATAGAAAATATATATATATTTATATAGTGGGTTCGCACACATAGTGCTTAATAATCAACCACGCACACTTAGTGCCATGTACTTTAAACTCGCACACTTAGTGCCATGCATTTCAAGCCCGCACACTTAGTGCCATTCTCTCAACCGTGAACACTTATTGTCCGCACACTTAGTGCCGAAAACCAGCCACTATATACGCTTCACTTCCTTTTTACATTCGACGATTTCATCTCTACATACATATACATTTGTATACATTTCATGTCATTAAACACAATTGCATAGGTATTACGATCATTTAAATCAATACCAACTATATGCTTAATGACTTACCTTGTGTTGGGTAAAATAATTCCAAGTCGGCTACTCGATGACCTTCGATTTCCCTTGTTGGACGCCTCCTTTAGGATCTTGAGCTTAAACAAATAAATTAACTCATTCAACCGCTTTGCTACATATATTGGTATTCACATTTTAATGATTTTATGACATACGAACGACATGGTAAAATTTTATCTTGCTACCTTATGCTCTTAGCTATTCTAAATAACCATATGCTATCGCCCTACTATCAATAATCCAATCACACATGCATATATATATATATGGCCGAATGTACAAAGCTTAGACTCATCATCACCTATGCTCTTAATTTGATGGCCGAATATGCATACATATATATATATATATATATATATATATATATATATCAACTATACTATCATCTTTAATTCACCTAAACACAAAATTTCATCTCATGAACACTTGACTGAATTTTTCCTAATCTAGCATGGCTTCACATATATTTGTAACATCCTATAAATCCACATATATCACATTTCTACATAAATTTTCTTTTACTTTTCCTCTACTTCCATTCACAACATCAAAAGCACCATACACATGTATCATTACAAAGCTTCACACTTAGCATGCAAATGACATCAACACAAATCCACCTTAGCCGAAACTTAACTCATCTTCATGCCTCATCACCACAACATCAAACATCAACCAAGAAGACAACACCCATGGCCGAATATCATCCCCATCTCATAGCAAAGATTTAAACCATGGGCTAGGTAGAACTCAAACTAACAACTAAAAACATGCATGAATCTCATGGACAACATCAAACATACCTTAGTCTAGCAACCTCCCATGGCTGATTTTCTCAAGCTCTTCCCCCCCCTTCTTCTTAGAATATTCGACCAAGCCAACAAAATGTGAAAGGATGGACACTTTTTTTTCTTTTCTTTGTTTTCATCATATTCCTTTTTCATTATTTATTCTTTCTAACATAACCACTAACTAAACATGTTTGCAACATGTTTCCATTCATAGCATGGCTGGCCACTATGCTTAAATTTTGGGTAAATTGACATGCAAACCCAAAGATTTTCACAACATGCATTTATAGGCCACCTTACATTTGCCTAGCACATTTCTAAATTTTCTCACATAAGTCCTATTTGATAAAATTCACTTACAATTAACAAAATCCAAACATGAAATTTTCACACATGCATATGTACATATAATGAGCATCAACTATGACGGTTAATTATTTTTATGACTCGGTTTAGTGGTCCCGAAACCACTTTCCGACTAGGGTCAATTTAGGGCTGTCACATGGCCCTAAAGCATTCATCATGTACATGTGCCACACATTACCCATTCATAGTAGACAAACATAATCACATCACAAAGCATGAGCACACCGTATGGATAATTTGGCTTACAAACCACAATCATTATAAGCCATCTCTCATGGCTATATACAATAAATCAATACAAGCCAATACATTTGGCTATTCATAACAACATCTAGCATAAAAATTAAGTCTCTATACATGCCACTCACTTGAAAATGCTTAACATATATATATATATATATGTTAGCTTCCCTAAGTTGATGACTTGATAGTGTGACGCTGCCTCCAACGATCTCCAACCCCGAGCTAACCTGTCAACACTAAAGAAAAGAAAAGGAGGGAGTAAACTTTACACTTAGTAAGTCCATATGAAAATAATAAGCAACATGCTAACATGCTTCTTAAGATAATACAACCATAATTGCACTTATATTTATAATATGGTCATGTTGTCTTCTCGAGTCATGATACCAAATTATTTATATCTGGAGCTACAGAGCTACAAATTAAGATCCACTAATTTTTCCTGAAACTGGACTTACATATCTTCTTACCATTAAATTTTCAGAATTTTTGGTCTAGCTAATAAGTACAATTTATTCTTTAAATTCTCCTCCGTTTTGTTGTCTGACAGTTTCAATCTCTCTTCACTAAAACTTAATTATCTATTAGTACGGGATTTAGATAATGTTCCCATCTATTTCTATTGAAAATAAAATCATTAAGGTCTTATTGATATGAATTCTAACCGATAATTATTTTTGAACAATTTCTAGTGATTTTCCCAAGTTAGAATAGGGGATTCTGAATTCATTCTGACCCTGTCTTACAAAATTTCAAATATCTCATAGTATGCAATTTTTTTTCTAACATTGTTTCCTTTATATGAAAATAGATTCAATAAGCTTTAATTAAATGTATTATTCAGCCTCTAAATCTATTTCCACTATTTATGGTGATTTTTCAATGTCCCACAGTAACTACTGTCCAAAACTATTTTAATGTAATATGAGGATAACTACCATAAGTTCCTTTTCAACTAATAATGAACTCATCATACATGATTCCATGTTAAATTTCACAATGTAAGCTATCATGGTATTGCAACAAAATGTGTAATCATAATCCATATATCTTAGCTCACCAAGGTCCCAACATTTCGAGGTCTCAATAAGCATAAGCTTAGTGTACATACCTGTACCATACATTCTTAATCATATCATTCCACCTCTTAACCTAAAAATCTTGAATTGCTCGTTGAACGACCCAAAATACTAAAGGACGCTTGGGATTATCATACACCAATTTGAATACCAAAACCATGTCCCACATGGTCTTACATGGATCCACATATCGTTGCCATATCCCAGATATGGTCTTATTCAAGGTCTCATGTCAGTGCCGAAGCCATGTCCCAGACGTGGTCTTATACTAGCACACATATAATTGCTGATGCCATGTCCCAGACATGGTCTAACACAGGCACAAATGTCATTAATCACAGTGTCATGATATCCAAGTCCGAAGTATTCCTTTGGTCACTTGGAGCTTTCAAGATACAAGGCTATCGCCAAACTTTCATTCAATCAACACAAGCCAATTTCATTAGGTCATACATACATGTATCATACAATGTCAAACATTAAACACATAATGATCACAGTATTATTGAATTACTTACACACAACTTACTTGTCGAAATCTCGTCGAGTACAACCATGTAGCAATTCACACAACTCATGTAATAGTAATTTAACATTCATCACATTTTCCATATTATATTCATCATCCATAAATTCTTCTATATATTAAATCATACATTTTATGCCATAATAATCGATAATTTCAATTCAAGAATGATATTGCTTTATTATTACCATATGAACTTACATCGAATCCAAGCACGACGAATTATTCCATTTTAGTCCATAATCTCGTACCTTCCCGTTTTAAGCCCGAATCTCGTTTTCCTTGATCTAAAATATCACGTTTGGCTTAATTATTAGTCACATTATTCATTGTGACCCAAAAATCATATTATGGCAAAATTATGTTTTTGCCCCTAAACTTTGTCACATTTACATTTTTACCCCTAGGCTCGTAAAATAATTTTTATTCAATTTTCTTGATTTTAAGCCTAGTCGAATCATTTTCATAGCTATAGTAGCCTCTAATTTTCACTAAATCACCCTTTTATGACCAATTTTATAACTTTTACAAAACGGTCCTTTCAAATGTTTTCATCGAAAATCACTTAGTAAAATCATTCATCTAACCATAAACATTCATAAACTACCATTAAACGTCAAAACACCAGCATGTCACTCATGGGTAAATTTTTAAACATTAACCCTAGCTCAAAACAATGGTAGAAATAGGTAAATCAAGTTACCGAGACTTCAAAAACGTAAAGAACATTAAAAATGGGGCTCGGGATCACTTACAAATGAGCTTGGAAGCTTGAACCAAACCCTAGCCATGGCTCCATGGTATTTTTAGCTAGATGAAGAAGTTGGGCATGAATTTGGCTTATTTTCCCTTTTTATTATTTTAATTATCAAAAGACCAAAATTCCCCTAACTTAAAAATATTCTATTTCACCCATTTCATGTCTATTTTTGTCCAACAATTAACCAATGGTCTAATTACCATTTAAGGACCTCAAATTTAAAAACTCATAACAATTGGACACCTTTAACAAGTAGAACTCAACTTTTACACTTTTTACAATTTGGTCCTTTTAACCAAATTGAGTGGCCAAACGTCGAAATTTTCGAACAAAATTTTCACGAAATCATCCCGTGAAATTGTAGACCATAAAAATATAAACAAAATAATTTTTCTTACGTCAGATTTATGGTCTCAAAACCACTATTTTGACTAGGCCCTAATTCGGGATGTTAAATTTCTCCCCCTTTAGGAATTTTCATCCCCAAAAATCTTACCAGAAAAGTGGTTTTGGTTTACACATAGACTTGTAACAGCCCGATTTAGACCCTAATCAGAACGGTGGTTTTGGGGACACGAATCTGAGTCAGAAAAATATTTTAACATTATTTTTTGTGTTTATTATGTGTGAATTGATATCCGTAGAATTTTCGTGTTTTAATTCTGATGTTTGAGTGCTCGATTATTAAAAAGGATTTAATTGCTTCAAATGAAAATTAAGCATGCTACTTTGTAAAATGCTTAATTGCTATGTCTTTTTAATGTGGAGGTTTTATGTTGCAATTTAGCCAAATGAAATAAGGGTGGACGGTTATAACCATGCATGATAATGGTTGTATATTTTACTTGTAAGGTCAAATCGGTAAAGTAATTGTTTAGTTAATATATTATAAAACTTATAATAAAGAAACCTTATTAGTATTCATCTTTAAGAACCGAAAATACCAAAAAAAGAAAAGAAAAGAAAAGAGTTAGGCATCCGGCTACTTCTCAAGCTAAATCAAGGTATGTTCTTACTTCGGTTTTTGATAATTTTTACATTTTTGAGATCGTTGCTTCAAATATTATCCGACCCATGCTTGAATTTTTATTTTGATGAATATTTTGAGTTAGGTCATTGATGAAAGCTTGTGATTTTTGTTGTTTGATGATGAAATATGAAAGATATATTTTAGATTAACATGTTTTGTATTGGATTTTTTGATAATTTTGAGTAATTAGGACTAAATTGCTAAAATAATAAATTGAGGGACTAAAATGTGGGATAAATGAAATATATGGACTAGTATGAATATAAGGAAGATTCGGCCTAGGTATGTTGTTGTGAGATTTTGCATATTTTGTGTTTTGTGCAATGGGGACTAAACAGTGAAATATGTGAAATATCAGGGGTAAAAGTGTAATTTGTTCATTTATGTGTTTTTGGATGAATTTGATTGAATATTTGATTTAATGTAACACCCCTAACCCGTATCTGTCGCCGGAGGGGTAAGGAATATTACCAAATAAGTACGAAAATTCATTTGACAATACTCAGGTAATTTCCGATAGCATACCATTGAATTCGAATTTCGTTTATACACTATGCAAAGCAATCTTCTCAATTTAAATAGTACCTTAATTCATTCCTAAGTTTAATTCACATCAAAACATTTAAAACATTAATCGATTATCATCCACACATACACATTAATTTTGTGGAGTGCATATAATAACTTAACAAGCCATTTTCGCATGGCTATACATATATACATCACCAAAAAGATACGTAATTAACATCAAAAGTCAATCCTATACATGCCATTATCAAAGTTCATTTACAAGAGTACCGAAAGGTTTAGATAGTGTGGACGACTTCGACTTTGGATCTCCCAAGTCTGATAGTTCACGAACAAAATCTATAAAACAGGGAATGAAGGCAAAAAGAGTAAGCATTTCGATGCTTAGTAAGTCTTAAGTAATGAAATCATTTATAACTAAAGCATAGCATTCATAAGGCTCATCATCTTTCTGACTAAATGTAGTGATGATTAAATATACCCCTATTGTTCATACATGTCATCTTAAATTTTTCCTTAAACACGAATTCGTATGTAGATAATCTCTTTTTACCCAACTAACCTCATAATTATGCCGAATACATCTAATTCGATTACAAGGCTAAATAAATGCAAATATGCAAAAATCACATACTTATGTTACTTCACACTTCAACCCATATACTTACATGCTCATAGTCAATCTTAACTTAATTTCAATGTATATACGGTGCATACCTGATCATCTTAGGGTTGTAAGCCCATCAATATAATTTATTACGACAAGATCGCACATTTCCAACCCAATTACCTTCGCGATTTAGCCCGGATGTAACAACCAGCACAAATGCCTTCGGGGCTTAACCTGAAAATAGCAACCAGCATGAATGCCTTCGAGACTTAACCCGGAAATAACAACCAGCACGAATGCCTTCGCGACTTAACCCGGGAATAACAACCAGCACGAATGCCTTCCGGACTTAACCCGAAAATAACAACCAGCATGAATGCCTTCGGGACTTAACCCGGATATAATCCTCAATTGTCATGCACAAAATATATTTATATTATAAATCATTAACAATTTATTTACATTATTAGATCACAAACGCAACATAATTATCCATCATTCCATTTTCGGCTCAACAGTCATACAAATAACACGATTCTGTTTTGCTACTCTACATGATTTTTTATAACCATTCGACTACAAGCCGATGCACTACCCATTTATTTCAATATGTAAATCAAGAGAAACCATCAGGTCACAATTTATTTATTGTGCTATATATATAAATATATAACATTGTTTAATCAAATCATAAGCTAAGTTTCATTACTCAAAGACTTACCTCGATTTATTTGAACAATCTGGATAGGCTACTCGATTGCTTTCTCTTTTCCCTTATTCGAAATTGCCCCCTATGCTCTTGAGCTTTAATTCAACAAATTTTAAACTAATCATTAATCGACTATTCAAATATTATTTTCAGAATATAATACATATATATTCGACTTTCACACATACAGATTATAGTAAGCTTATAAGAAAACATTAAGCAACTCCTTAACAAATTTTTATCAATGATTACCTCATAATCACAAATTCACAATAAGCTGTCTTCCTGAGCAATAGTCACTAAATTATTTATAACTGGATCTACGAAACTTCAAATCAATTTCTGTAAAATTTACCTGAAAATAGACTCATATATCTTTTATCCATAAAATTTTCAGAATTTTTAGTTTGGCCAATCAATACCAGATTTTTCTTGAAGTTTCCCTTGTTTCACTGTTTGACTAATCTGACCACTCTTCACTACAAAATAAATTTCTCATTGTACAGAATTCAAAACATGTCCTTGTTTATTTAATTTGAAACTAGACTCATCAAGGAGTCTAAGCATATAAATTTAATCATTTGACTATATTTATACGTTTTATAGTGATTTTATAAAAATAGAACAGGGATCTAGAAGTCATTTTGACTCTGTCACACATTACTTCAATTATCTCATTATCGGCAATTCTTTTGCTTTTATAGTTTCTTTTATAAGAAATTAGACTCATCAAGCTTTAATTACATAATTTATTCAGCTTCTAACTCAACTCCCACAATTTATAGTGATTTTTCCAAAATCACTTTACTGCTGCTGTCCTAAAGAGATTATTGCCAATTCACTCTTTCACATATTCTTTGTATACATATTATTTAATTTGTGACAGCCTTAAAACGACCCTAGTCGGAATGTGGTTTCGGGACCACAAAACCGAGGCATAAAAATAATATAATATTTATTTTATTGCCTATAATATGTGTTAACTCATGTGTGACATTTTTGATGTTTTGATTTAGAGTTATAAATGTGAATTTCACTAGAAAGGACCTAGTAGAAAACTTTGAAAGTATGATGGGGAAATGTGTGATGACTAGTTGATCATGCATGCAAAAATAAGGGGTTTGCATGTCAATTTCCCCATTTAAGAACAAGTGGCCGGCCATGACAAAGGGGGATGGGCAAAACATGTCATGAAACATGTTTTGTAAGTGGTTTATGTTGGAATAAATAAAATAAGTTGTATGGTAATAAAAAATGAAAAAAAATGTGTGTGAAGGCTTCTCCCTCCCTTTGCCGTGAGTTGAAGAAAAGCAAAGAAAAAAAATTGTTCATCCTTTTTCACTCCTTTTGGCCGAAAATACTAAGGAAGAAGGAAGGAGCTTTGCTTCATGCTTGGTTTGGAAGAGGATTAGGAGGAGGTTTGGCCATACTTGTATCTAGATTAAGGTATGTTTGAGGTTGTGCCATGAGATTCATGCATGTTTTTAGTTGATAGCTTGATGCTCTTATTAGCCCATGGTTCAAATCTTTGTTATATCATGGGGATGGTGTTTGGCCAAGGTGGATTTTGTGTTAATGCCATTGCATGTTAAATATGAAGCTTGCTAATGATACATGTGATGGTGGATTGATGGCTCTTGGACTTTCTTTTTAGTATTTTTGAGTAAGACATTAAGTTCTTTGTTTAATCATGACCAAAAATTATGGTGTTGTGATGTATTCGGCCATGGTACATCCATAAGTATGATTTATGCTCATTGCATGGAAAGTAAGATTTGTGTTTTGGATTTATGTTCATGTTTAGTTACAATCAACTTGAGATTCGGCTCTAGCATATATATATGTATATATGTTTGCACATGATGTATTGGTATGACATATATACTATCTCAAGGTATATATATTTACTTATGATGATGTTTTGGCTATGAAGGAAATGATAGATGTGTATTGAGTTACAATATGGAATGCGTTAGTTAGTAAAATGTATGCTGTTTTTGTGTGGTATTAAGTGTATAATTGGCCTCAACATAGACATGCATATTCAGCCACATGAGGGGAATTGGTGTGCATGCATTCGGTTAGAGGCAAGCATATTGATGCCTATTCTTGGCTTAGAAAATTCGGCTAAGGAGAGTACTAACTAATGTGTTGAGTTGATTCATGATTTCCGTACATATGTGACTTTAATGTCTAATGAAAATATGTGGGCTAAGTACCTTGAATTCCTCTTTCGATGCTCAAATGATTAAATCAATTTATTTGTTAAATTAAGCTCAAGAGCAAAGGGGAGCTAAATCCGATAAAGGGAAGGAAAAAGTAGTCGAATAGCCGTCAAAATCGTTCGACCACGTCCGAGGTAAGTCTTCAAGTAATGACCCTACTTGAATTATATTGAAATGATTTGTCATATTATGGCGGACAGCCAAATGTGCGTAGGGACTAAGTTATAAAGTCAATTGAAATCATGCTCTTTGTGTGTGGCTATTGAGCCGAAATTTGAAAGGTTTGATAAATGTTTTGTGTTTGAGCCTTAGTAACGAGAATGAAATATGGATGTGTCGTGATTATTGATATATGTGTACATGAGCATTTGAATGATACCCGGGCTAAGTCCCGAAGGCATTTATGCTAGTGATTATATCCGGGCTAAGTCCCGAAGGCATTTATGCTAGTGATTATATCCGGGCTAAGACCCAAAGGCATTCGTGCGAGTTGTTGTATCCGGGCTAAGACCCGAAGGCATTTGTGCAAGTCACCAAATCTGAGTTAAGACCCGAAGGCAATTGTGCTTGTGGTTATATCCGGCTAAATTCCGAAGAAGCTCGGTTGAAGGTGAGCGTTTGGGTACTGTAGTAAATTCAATTAATACGCTCGAAAAAACCATACGATAAGGTATGTTTACATGTGCATCGGAAAAGTCGATTCGTTTGAAATAGTATTCGTTCAATCGACTAACGAACTTTTGGCTCTTAGATAGGTTGATACCTTGTGTGTATATGTTGATGAAGTGTGAAGTAAGTATGATTATGAGAATGTATATTAATAAAGTGATTCATTTAGCTATGTGAATGTAATACTTTAGTCAAAGCTGATTTCTTTACTTGAGACTTACTAGGCATTAAAATGCTTACCCCGTTGCTTTGGCTCTCTGTTTTATAGATTTTGCTCGTTAGCTATCGGATTCGGGATCATCGAAGTCGAAGTCATCCACACTATCAAAGTCCTTTGGTACTCTTTTAGTTGAACTCTGGATATGGCATGTATAGGACTACCCTTTGCTGTTTTTTTCAAGTACGTTTTGTGATGTATGTGTGTACAGCCATGCGAAAATGGCTCGTAAAAGTGGGGTATGGCATTAGACCATTTTTGTTTATGTATATATATATGGTTTCATGATGTGACTATGGACTGGAATGGAAGTGTTGGGCAATGATCAGCCCTTGGAATGGCTAAATATGATCATATGTGGACCTATGTATGACAAAACTCTAGTTGGTCCATGGAAACCATGAAATAGGTAAGGTTTATCTTGAAAACAGATCTTTGACAAAGAAGAAGTGGTGTGGATTTGAAAAATCACTAAAAATTGTAGGAATGGAATTAAATAGTGAATAAATTATGTAAATGAACCTTGATGAATATACTTTCATATGGAAGAAACGGTCATATGAGTTATATGTTAAGAGGTAGTAAAGTTCTCGTGCAACAGGGCCAGAATGGTTTCTGGATCCCCTGTTCCGACTTTGGAAATTCATTTTAAATTAACCAAAGATAATTAGGAGCCATGCCATATATATATAGATTCCTCTTTGAGTCTAGTTTCTATAGAAACAAACGGTATCAGTATTGAAGCCCTGTACAGGGAGATATCCAATTCGTAATGCGTAAAGGTCAGTGTAGTTGAACCTGGATTAGGGGAGACTTTAACTAATAAACTGTACTAATTGGCCCGACCAAAAATTCTAGAAAAAAATATGTTGATGGACATATGAGTCTAGTTTCATGGAAAAATTACGAAACTGATTTTCGAGCTTTAAAACTCAAGATATGATTTTTAAGGCGACAGTGGACGCAAAGAACCACTAGTCTGGAAATTTTTTATGGATGTGAAAACAATTAAGTTAAGTCTGTGTGCACCTTGTGTTCGACTCCGGTAACGGACTCGGGTACGGGGTGTTACATAATTATTTATCACCCTAGATATTATTAGCTAAATAGATCAATTGTACATATACCGCCAAGACCGTACCTAATAATTTTACTTATACATAACATTACTCAAATTCTTCGAAATCATACTAACAAAAATATCATGTACTATGTCGAACCTTTAGGAAATCAAGCACCTAATTTATCCATTTCAAAACACCTAATCGGCATTTGTTCAAGACATTAAGCAAAGTCTATGTTCGGCTATTACACATATGAGTATTAGAAATTATAGTTTTTAACAAGATCAACTTCTTTCATCAACAATTTCTTCATCAAAACTTAAAGATAAAAATCAAATTCCTTCATTATCTACCATAACCGAATGTTCAATTCAACCATCCAAATTCAAAGTTTTGGCATGGGCTAAGTAAGTAGCATGATGAGTAACCTAAAACAAACTAGAATTTCAAAATCTAACTTGATTTACTAACCTTCCTTAGGTTTCAAATGGCGAATGTTTGCTCCCCTTTTTCTCCCTTTTGGTTCGGCTAAGAAGAACAAAGTTAAGACTTTGTTTTCTTCCCATTCTTTCTATTATTCTTTTCATTTTATTCATCTATACTATAACATATAAAGCCATTAACTAATAATTAATACATATTTTTATATATCACTTCATCATGGCCGGCCACTAATTGTCAAAAATGGATATTTAACATGCAAACCCATCCTTTTTCTAACATGCATTATTACACCACTTTGAGTTTAACCTATCATCTTTCACATTTATTTCACATGAGTCCTATTTAATCTATTTCACATACAAATGATAAAATTAAAACATGAAACTTTCGCACGTGCATGTACACATACAGTAAGCATAGATTATAACGGTTAATTATTTTTATGACTCGGTTTTGTGATCCCGAAACCGCTTTCCGACTAGGGCCAAATTAGGGCTGTCACATTTAATAAGTTTAATTATATTAATTTAGATCAAGAAAATAGAAAATCAGATTTAAATCGGGGAAAAACTAAAGTTGTCGACTAGCCGATCCATAACTGTTTTTCATCGTCCGAGGTAAGTTTATAAGAAAATAGAGTGCTTAATTGTAATTAAATACTAGATATATATGCTGTTATGAAATTTATGGATTTATATTTATTATGGCCAAATATGAAAAGGCTTGATTACTACATTTCCGAATTCGTTTCGACCGAGGTACGACGTTCGAAAGCCCTATATGAACCTTAGGAATAGTTAGGATACATATGTCATGACATAGGATTCCGATTTATGTGTGCGAGTAAGACCATGGCATCGATATTTGACTCTGATATATGTGTGCGAGTAAGACCCTGTCTGGGACAGTGGCATCGATATGTGATTACATGTAAGACCACGTCTGGAACGTTGGCATTGTATGATATCTGTGATTATCTGAGTGTCCTATCCAATTCTGAATGGTTCATCGGGCAACGATAAGTTGTGATTTAATGTGCAAAACGAGCTAAGATGACCAGGTATGAGTTAGCTTATTACCTACGTGAAATAAGGTAAGTAAGTTACTTGATATTTGTTGCAAATTATGTATGAGGTAAATGTAAAATGTATGTGTACATGGAAAGTGTATTCAGCCTTTGGAACAAATAATATGAATATTTTTGTAATAACTTAATTTTTGAATATGTGAATATAATTATATGAACATTCGGCCAAGGTAACATTTATGTATGAAAGTATAAATATTATTTATGAAATGGTAAGTTCGAGATAATGTGATAATGATATTATAATTTGGTCTAGTTAAAATGAGTTAATCTTATCATTGAGTTGTTTACTTCTTTATAACTTACTAATCCATGATAGCTTATTGTGTGTGTATATATTTTCCTTTATTTTATAGATTTTGGAGTCAAGTTACGAGCTCGGGGATCATCGTCAAAGTCTATCACACTATCAACTAACTTCGGTATTTTATAAACTGAACTTTTGGAACTATGGCATGTATAGGCTAGGTTATATTTTGAAATAATTGGTTTTGGGATGTGTATATATTTAAAAGCCATGCGAAAATGGCTTGCTCATTTACTAAATATGGGTTTATTGTAACACCCCGAATTTGGGCCTAGAAGTATTGGGCCTTGAGTATGGGTCCGTAAGGAGGTTGTATATAAGTATTTAATTGTGCAAGGAAATGACACAATTAAATGTCTGCTTTGGTGGTTAATGGCTCTGAGAAGTGTTGGAGAAATCTTGGGTTCAAACCTGGGCTTTAGCAAAAATTTTGGTTTTAAGTGAATAAAACCTCGGGTGCTTGGATGAAGGCCTTTTAAATTATTGCGTTAAATAAACGTTACAAGGAAACATGTGGTCTACTGGTTGTGGCGTCATTAGGGTTGCAAGGGAGCTAGGGTTCAAGTCTTGGCTCTTGCAATTTATTTTGGTTTTTCTTTTAAAGAAACCTGGACTTTGGCCTATAAACCTTATAGTTAATGAGGCTAAAATGGTGACACAAAGAGGTGGCTTGTTGTGTAACTATGAGGTCTAAGGTTCAAGTCTTGGGATGCGCAATGGAGTATTTATTTTGCTGTTTGAACTGTGTAGGAGGTGGAGTTGGACTGCAACTCTGTGTTTGAAGTGGTCATAAAAAAATAAGGAATTTTCCTAATGGTTGAAAGCAATCCCACATCGGGAAGCTAACATGAGAATTGGCGAGAAGCTGACTTTAAATAGAGCGAACAAGATGAGTTGGAACAAGATGCGCAATGGGTCTTATGGTCCCAGTGGGCCCGTGGGCCTGCGTTGGTAAACTTCACTACTAAGTGGGACATAGATAGACTTGGCATGTCGCGCACACAACTTAGGTAGTTCTGGGCCACGTTAGGCCTAGATGGGCCATGTGGGCCCGATGGGCTCGTGGGCCCCACATGGATTAAATCTGCAATTTGTGATAGTTATTGGACTAGGCTATGTAGGTCATATAGCCGTATCTAAATTTTGGACTAAATGGGCCACACAAGGGTGTAGGCCCGCTTGGGCCGAGTAATGGGCATTAGGCCCATTTGCACCGTTATGTCTGTTTAGGTTACTTAAGTCACTTGAGGCGACGGTGGACCTTCTGTCGAGTCGTTAAGACCCCAGTTTCTAAAATCACCAAAATACCCTTGTAGTGCAAAATTACCGTAATACCCCTATATGGTAGAATGACGATTATGCCCTTATGTTCCGTATGACTGATGTTCCGTAATACACGCTCGTGTGCTAGGCCGTGTGATGAATTAAATTCTCACGAAAATGCTACAGACTCGACACGCCCTGGGTACATGACCACGTCCCCAGGCCGTGTCCCCCACACGGCCATGTCTCAACCCGTGTGGCCATTACTCAGGCTATTTTCGAAGCCTTTTTGTTGTCTTAATTTTTCAAAAACTTAACCACTTTATAGACACATATTAAAGCATCAATTAATGATTCAGTATGCCTCACTAAGACACGTTTTTAACAACCAACCATATCATATTACCCAATAATTAATCTCTACTTATTCTTTAAATGTCCATGTTTAATCATTAACAACTTAATGCCAATTTACGCGTTTATTCCATAGCCATGACCACACCGAATAGTCCTAAAGCATTCATCATGTACATGTGCCATACATTACCCATTCATAGTAGACAAACATAATCACGTCACAAAGCATGAGCACACTGTATGGATAATTTGGCTTACAAGCCATAATCATTATAAGCCACCTCTCATGGCTATATACAATAAATCATTACAAGCCAATACATTTGGCTATTCATAACAACATCTAGCATTAAAACTAAGTCCCTATATATGCCACTCACTTGAAAACGCTTAATATATATGTCAGATTCCCTAAGTTAATGACTTGATAGTTTGACGTTGCCTCTGACGATCTCCAACCCCAAGCTAACCTGTCAACACTAAAGAAATGAAAATGAGGGAGTAAGCTTTACACTTAGTAAGTCTATATGAAAATAATAAGCAACATGCTACCATGCTTCTTAATATAATACATCCATAATTGCACTTATATTTATTCTGGTCATGTTGTCTTCTCGAGCCATAGTTACCAAATTATTTATATATGGAGCTACGAAGCTCCAAATTAAGATCCACTAATTTTCTCTAAAACAAGACTCACATATCTTCTTACCATAAAATTTTCAAAATTTTTGGTCTAGCCAATAAGTACAGTTTATTCTTTAAATTCTTTCATGTTTTGCTGTTTGATAGTTCTGACCTCTCTTCACTAAAACTTAATTATATCTCAGTATGGGATTTAGATAATGTTCTCGTCTATTTCTATTGAAAATAGACTCATTAAGGACTTAGTCATATGAATTCTAATTGATAATTAGTTTTTTTTTACAATTTCTAGTGATTTTCCAAAGTCAGAATAGGGGATTCCAAACTCATTATGACTTTATCTAACAAAATTTAAAATATCTCATATTATGGAATTATTTTTCTTACTCATTTCCTTTATATGAAAATAGACTCAATTGGCTTTAATTTCATGTATTATTCAGCCTCCAATTCGGCTTCCACTATTTTTGGTGATTTTTCAAAGTCCTATAGTGACTGCTGTCCAAACCTGTTTTAATGTAATATGATGATAACTACCATAAACTCCTTTTCAACTAATCATGAACTCACCATACATGATTCCATGATCAATTTCAAAATGTAAGCTATCAAGGTATTGCAACAAAATGTGTAATCATAATCCATATATCTTAGCTCACCAAGGCCTCGACATTTCGAGGTCTCAATAAGCATAAGCTTAGTGTACATACTTGTACCATACATTCTTAATCATATCATTCCACCTCTTAACCCAAAAATCTTGAATTGCTCGTTGAACCACCCGGAATACTAAAGGACGCTCGGGATTATCATACACCAATTTGATTACCAAAGCCATGTCTCACATGGTCTTACATGGAACCACATATCATTGCCATATCTCGGATATGGTCTTATTCAAGGTCTCATGTCAATACCGATGCCATGTCCTAGACATGGTCTTACACAAGCACAAATATCAGTAATCACAGTGTCATGATATCCAAAACCTAAGTATTCCTTTGGTCACCTGGGGCTTCCGAGATACAAGGCTATCACCAAACTTTCATTCAATCAACACAAGCCAATTTCATTAGGTCATACATACATGCATCATACAATGTCAAACATTAAACACATAATAATCACAGTATTATTGAATTACTTACACAAAACTTACTTGTTGAAATCTCGTCGAGTTCAATCGTGTAGCAATTCACACAACTCATGTAATAGTAATTTAACATTCATCACATTTTCTACATCATATTCATCATCCATAAATTCTTCTAATATATTAAATCATACATTTTATTCCATAATAATGGATAATTTCAATTCAATCATCATATTGCTTTATTATTACCATACGAACTTACCTCGAATCCAAGCACGACTAATTATTCCATTTTAGTCCATAATCTTGTACCTTCCCGTTTTAAGCCCGAATCTCATTTTCCTTTATCTAAAATATCACGTTTAGCTTAATTATGAGTCACATTATTTATTGTGATCCAAAAATCATATTGTGGAAAAATTACATTTTTGCCCCTAAACTTTGTCATATTTACACTCTTTCTCCTTGGCTTGTAAAATAATTTTTATTCAATTTCCTTCGTAAAGTAATTTTTATTCAATTTCCTTACATTTTAAGCCTAGCCAAATCATTTTCATAGCTATAGAAGCCTCTAATTTGCACTAAATCACCCTTTTATGACCAATTTTATAGCTTTTACAAAACGGTCCTTTCGAACGTTTTCATTGAAAATCACTTAGTAAAAGTCGTTCCTCTTACCATAAACATGCATAATCTACCATTAAACCTCAAAATACCATCATGTCACTTATGGGTAAGTTTTTAAACCTAAACCCTAGCTCAAAATAATGGTAGGAATAGGTAAATCAAGTTACCGAGACTTCAAAAACGTAAAGAACTTTTAAAACGGGGCTTGGGATCACTTACAAATGAGCTTGGAAGCTTGAACCAAACCATAGCCATGGATTTTATGGTATTCTTGGCTGGATGAAGAAGATGGGCATGAATTTGGCTTATTTTCCCTTTTTATTATTTTAATTATCAAAAAGCCAAAATGCCCCTCACTTAAAAATATTCTATTTCACCCATTTCATGTCTATTTTTGTCCAACAATTAACTAATGGTATAATTTCCATTTAAGGACCTCCAATTTAAAAACACATAACAATTGGACACCTTTAACATGTAGAACTCAACTTTTGCACTTTTTACAATTTGGTCCTTTTGACCAAATTGAGTGCCCAAATGTCGAAATTTTCGAACGAAATTTTCATGAAATCATCCCGTGAAATTGTAGGCCATAAAAATATAATAAAAATGAATTTTCTTACGTCGAATTTATGGTCTTGAAATCACTGTTCTGACTAGGCCCTAATTTGGGATGTTACAATTTTAGAAGAGCGAATGGTCTTATTAATACTCGATTTTAACTGGAAGACCATTGATGTGAGAAAAATCATCCTAAGAGAAATGTGGAATTGTGCCGCTAGACGTTCTGCCCAGCTTACTTCCAATTTACGATAACAATTTTATGCTTGAAAGCTAAAATTCTGGCAAACGTAAAGAAGACAGGTTATAGCCAGCATTCAATCACAGATTGGGACCTCTAATGAATAGTTGGAGACTCTATTCTACAGCAACAAGTTCAAGAAAGTAAGGATCCCGAATAAGAAAAAGAAGATCCAATAGATATTAAACCGATGCAATCAGCTGAAATCCCTAATAAGGCAGAACCAATGGAACCAGAAGCTGAACCTAATGTAGCAACTTCAATGTTCAGAACTCCACCGCCTCGCCTAGATCTTCAATATGAGTTGTCAAATTTGATGGACATAATGCAACATATGCAGTGGCAGCAACAACTTACTGGAGATATTCAAAAAGAAGGGATGACTCAATAAGAAGCGCTCTTACGAAAATATACAATGACCCGTTTATTTTTGTGCCTGAGTTTCCAGATTTCATATTCGAACCATTGAGTCCACTTTCGAAGGAAGAGCGAAGTGATTCATACAAAAACAAACATGATGGAACAAAAGATGAATCGAATTCGGAAGGATCTACAAATAACTAAACAGGTGGGATCTTGACTTTATTTTATATTTTATTCTTAGGTTATTTTAGGATTAAGTTTAATTAGGATTTTTTATTTTCTCATAATAGAACAAGAGGTGGAAATCATTAATAAAAATGAACAAGTCACAAAGTATAAAGTGTGGCAATAGATATATACATGTCTAGGATTGGATTTAGAGAGAGCTTGGTACTTAAGTAGTCAAATTGACTCACCTCCTCTTTTTTAGACTCCTACCTGGTGTATAGTATCTATTCACTTTTAACAATGAGGTCATTTTTCATTTTAAGTAGGGGGACCGAAAAATTGAAATTATTTCCACTCAGAATAAATTTTTCTTTCACTTATGATTAGGATATATTTTGTTCAATAATTTGAAATTTTGTTAAGTATGGTAAACTTCATTATTAATGAAGTTAGATTATTTCAATAATTGTTATGTTAGCTTAATAATGACATAAATGTATTTTTAATAAAGCATGCAAATCATACCATAAAATTTTTAGTTCCTTAGGAAAGTTAGGCATGCATGAAAGTTTAAGTCTTTAGAATTGACTTAGTAGTTTCTTGATGCGAAATCCTAGGAAGCATGAAACGTTGAAAATGATTTAGGTAACTTTTGTTTGGACCGTTTGAGCCTTTCAAGCCAATCTTGATGAAATTTTATCCTTTGAAACTCAACTTCGAGACTATATGGCCTAATTTTATTTGAACCCTTGCAATATTTAGGCATCACTTATCTCTTAATTATCTTTAAATTATCCCAAACACTAGACTCAATACTATTCAGAACATTCTTTGAAAATAAGTTTGGGGAAGTTGAAAAGAAGTATCAAATGCTTAAAAAATTGTAGTTCGTACAACAAAATGCTCGTAAAAAAAACATGCGTACTTGAAAGAAAACGTACAAAAGAGCATGTGAAAGCAAAGTAAGTTGGTGTATTGAAGATATATCTTCCGAAGGTCCGATTGAAGCTGAGTCTATGGTTTTTAGCCTAAAATTTATCTTTTACCTACCCCTAGCCTAGCCACGTTACAACCTTGTTAAAGACCTATTGATTCAAGTTTCTATGCTACCTACATAAGTGGAGAGAAATTGCTAAATTCACCATCTAAAGGCATAAGTTAAAGTTAATGATTGTAGCTTAATCTTGAATAAAAGAATAAAATCAAATTGGTAGGGATTTAACATGTCTTTATTAGGAAGCATTTAATCTATTTTTTCTATCATAAGAATGATTGAGATTAATTTGAATGATATGTATACAGAAGTACCATAAATATCAAATTTCTTATTTTTGAGCATAAGTATACCAAATTCATAATTTTGGGAAGAATTTTGTTCTCAATGAATTTTCAAATGTGTTTCCGAGAAATTATTTTCAATTTGTGCATTATTCAGGACGAGCAATGAGTTAAGTTTTGGGGTGTGGAAACACGAAAATATACACACTTTTTCATGCCCTTTTTAACTCAAATTCATGCAGTTTCGGTAAAATTATTTTTGAAAATATATAATTATTATAAAATAATTATTCTGGACTTAAATTATTAACATAATTAATTTTAATTAATTTTATAATAAATTTTGATAATTTTTATTATTTTCAACATATTTGCACAAAGGGCAAAAAACGACTCGGTAGACATAGATAGAAGCGCAAAACCGAGAAACAATTTTGAAGCATCAAGGAGAATTAATTTTTCAGCCTATGATGGTCCAAGTTATGTCTATTTGGTTAAATAAATTATTATTAATTAATTATGAAAAGTGGCCCAGTTGAACTGAACCGAGAAAAACCAAACCGACTGAGTACTGGGTAGCCCAAAACCATCCCACATGTTGACCCAATAAGATTACTTGGCTCATTAATTAGCTTGCAAAATGGCCCTTGAAGACTTGTTCAAATTGAAAACAAACCCCTCCACTATTTGTGCCTTTCTAGATTTGCCCCAACCTTAATATAGCAAGTTTGAAAACTTCAAACTTGCCACATGTGTGGCTGGCCATGGAAGGGCTCTTTGGCTGCTGATTTTGGCTATTTTTGGCATCCCTCTCACCCTATAAAATCTCCCCTTGGCTACTCATCTCACCACACACCACAACTTTCTCATCTATTCTCTTCTCTCTCAACTTTCTCTCTTTATTTTTCCATCTGTTTTCCTTTTTCCTCTTGTCGATTTCAACTCTTGAAAAAGATTTGTTCATCCATCATTTGGAGCAGAATTCAAGTGTTCATAGAAGCCTTGGTTTGACAATAACAAGTGAAGAAGGAAGAGTGGAGCAACTCAGCCAAGCCACGGAGAAACACCAGATTTGCTTATTGTTCCCTATCTTTTTAAATTCTGTTGTTGTTATGATGAACATGTCTATGAATATTTATGTTGTTATGATTTCTTTAATTAATATGGCTTAAATTTAATTCGTGTTAGGTTGATTGCATTTTGTCTTCTTAATTTATTAAAATTGTGTTTGTGTTGTTATAGGCCTCGGTAATATGTTTGATTAAGTAAAACTATTACTCAGTTATTCTTGCATTATAATTGTAAGGTAACTAATGAATTAATTATTTAAACGGATTGAAATTGTAATTAATTGACACGATACTTAATCAGTACATGTTTAATCATCTAAGGTAGCTGAGGGTTAAATTAGTATCTACATCGAGCGATAGAATTGCCTTGCATAACTTGCAAGATTATTGTGATTAAATTGTTTCAAGGTAGAAATACTTAGGTAATCTTTTATGTGCTTATGGGATTAAATTAATTGTTTGAATTGGCATAGAGATATGAACAAGAGATTATTTTAATTTCATAAGTATGTATGTGCATTAACACATTTTCCTATTAAAGTTTGTTTAATCGGTTGAATTGACATAGAGATATAGTCAAGAGATGAATGGATTTTTGTAGGTAACTATGTTCATAAGTTAGCAAAGTACTGAGTTGCCATGAATTTATTCGTAACAACATAAACATGAGTGTAATAATTCTAAGTTAAGAAATGTAATTAATCTAACACAATTATGTCACCTTAATTAAAATCAACTTTTGAAATCGTTCATTAGAACTTTATTTTATTTTATTTATTTTACTTTGTTTTCTAGTTTTTAATCATTTCTCAAATTAAAATATTTTTCTTCACCAAAGTGTTTTAAATTGCATTCATAAATAATTCTTTTCACAATCCCTGTGGGTATGATAACTTGACATTTACTTGTCACTTTATTACTTGTTGTGATTGTGTACACTTGCACATTTCTATCATTCCAAAGCACATATTTTTCAATCATCCAAAGGTAAAGTTCAAAAGCTCACCTTAAATCCTTCATCCTCGTTAACTTAGCTTTCCAAAACCCAGAGTCTCTTTCATCCTGGCAGCAAAACACAACAACCAAATATATCAGTTAAACTGAAGGTATTCGAACCTTATAGCCTAAAGCTCAGTATCATTCAGAGGCTTCCTAGAATTTTTAGATATCCTACTCCTCTTTCTCAAATCCAAAAATATAGAAAGATAGAAAGGCAAAAATTACAAGTTCCTTATACTCTCTATTTTCTAGCCTCCTCATGTTCATTGCCTCATGCAATGTTTCCTCAACTTTTTTCTTTTTCAGAGAAATCAAAGAAGATGGTGTAGAAGGAAAGAACACAAATCATAAATGAGGAGAATTATTCCATAAAAATCATTCTCTTCATTCATTTATGTAACCATTTTCACACGGTAACCAAAGCCCCCAATTAAGCCATCTATTGGCAATCATTTTGTCTCCCACTAAGGAATTAACTGGTTCCATCTTAATTGAACCAGAATTAGATCTCGACTAATTATCAATCAACCATCAAAATTTTCCAAGTTTACCAGTAGAGCCCGCCAACTTACTTTTTCTATTTGATTAATTGACGCCTTTTTATAAATTTAGGACCCTAATGCAATTGACTGTGATAGAAGTATACTTTGCTTTGTGCCTTTTTGATTTATCTACAATAAGTCACCATATTGGCAAACGTTTGAAAAATTGAATATGGTTGAAATTATTAGTGTTTTTTCTTATTTCAATTCATGGTTAAGTATTTATATTTTTGTTGTTGAGTTTTATGTAACGCCCTAAATTTTACATTTCTATTTTTGCGAATAATTGACACAATTGTGTATTTGCTTCAGTAGTTAAGTGTTTTGGGTGTGTGTGAGAGGTTGTAAGTTCAAGGCCTTGCTGTGGCAAATGTTGGTTTTTTCCTGAATTAAGCCTTAACTACTAGTCGGCAGGCTTATATTAAATTGCTGGTAATTTTATATCAGACTAGGCCTACTGTTCTGGTGGTTAAGTGGAGTGTTGGAGGTCTTGTGTTCGATTCTTTGCATTGGTAAGGGATAGTATTTTTTTGTTTCTTGTTTTCGATTCTCTACATTGGTAAGGGATAGTATTTTTTGTTTAGTTCTCGGCTAGAGTTGTACTGTGGTTAGACTTTGAGTAGTGGGGTGTTGGATAGAGAAAAGTAAGGGGAGTTGGGATAAGGGGTTATCAGAATTATTCTGTCAGTTTTCTCTTTTGGCAAAATTATGTTCTCTCCTCCCCCTCTCTTTTCCAAAATTCCATCTCTCCCTCCCTCTCATTCTTTTTTTTGTGCTTTTACTCAAGTTCACCTCTTTTGTTGTACTGCGCATAATTCGGGTCGTTCGGTAAGTTTGATTTCTGATTGATCTTAACGGTTTCTTCTGAATATTGGTTAAAGAGGGGTTCACCTGGTTTGTAGGTGTTAATCAAAGGGCTGACTATAGTTTATCGGTGTTCTAAAGGTGTGGAATTCTCGTTATTCTATTTAAAGTAATGGTTTTTTTGCTCGAAAGAGGAATATCCTGTTTCAGGTTTAGTTTAGTCCATTTGATTAAATGATAAACTAAGTGAAATTGGTCAATTATAGGTTCTAGAGTGCTTGGGGATCAGTTTAGCATCAATTAAAACTAGGTGTGTACCTAAAAATGTAGAAAACGAGGTTTCAGCGAAAGCTAAAAACCATTCTGTTGATGCCACACAGCTGTGTGGTAGGTCATGTGCCATAACATGGGCATGTGATCGACGAGGCCAAGCGGTGCGCACCAGAAACAACCGTGTGATGGCCAGGTAGACCGTGTGCGACACACGGCCTCGACCATTTTGGGCTGTGTGGGCCACACGGGTACACCACACGAGTGTGTGGGTTTCTGGCCAAGCCATGTGATCCATACGACCAAGGCCAATTTGGGCCGTGTGGGCCACATAAGCGTGTGGGTCCATACGGGTAAGCCACATGGGCATGTGAGCCCATTTTACTGAGATGTTTTCTAAGGTTACACAGGTCTTCCAAGTCGATTGTGAACCTACTGTAGGGTTGGTAAACACTACTTAGACCCCAATTGACTGAAATGACTGTTTGACTGATATATATATTTACATGTTATCGAGCACGATGATATTTAATGAATTGATGTAGTATGCATTGTTGCCATGATATATCATGTCATTACTGTATGTTGCATTGCACTGGGATGGGGGTTGGTACTGTTCGGAGGAAGTGTACTGAAAGGCCTCGAGCCTAATTTAATAGCAACTAATCTGCAAACCACTATTTAGTGTCGTATTTGGTACTTTTTGGAGTGTATGGATGGGTGGGTTGACTATATCCCCACATGGAGTGTAGGGTTGGACGGAGATGGTATGTAGAGGCTGGCTGGGTAGGATTTTGTGATTGAATATCTGTTACTGCTATTGATACGTTGATGGGCTAAGGCCCAATTGCATGACGGATTTTATACTAAGATAGGCTAAGGCCAAACTGAAACCAATACTGTTACTGAAAAAGGGCTAGGCCCAAACTGTGATTATGTGCATACTATCTGTTTGCTTATATGGAGATTACACACTGAGTTTACGTAAATTCACCCCTTCGATTTAATCTATACAGGTAATCACCAGACTTGATGGATCAGTGCAGCAGAGGACTTGATGGTGGCCACACGACCTCTTTAACACTGTTTCACACTTATTTATGATTTTAGATATTATTTGGGTATTTTATTGTAAATATGACCTCTACAGATTTTTACTTTGGTTTGGGATTTTTATTGGTTATGGTTTATAACTGCTAGTAGTAGGAAAACTTGGGTTTTCAAAATGAAAAAAAAACATTTTAACAAAATACTCACCAATACGCAAACCATTTTAAAAGCTTCTGCATTGGATGTACGTTTCGAAAATTTTTGACTGATTAAATAATACGATTTTAGAATTAATAAGTAATAATGAAAAGTTTCTAAAAGAAAATTGTTTTAGGAAAAGTTACAGTTTTCAAACACACTACCATGTGACATCGCCTGATCCGACCATAACGTCCAGGCCAGGTTTGGGGTGTTACATTTAGTGGTATCAGAGTAGGGCTGCAAAACTTAGCTGTGGATGTGGGTTTTTAAGATGTGATTTTCTCAGAACTGATTTTTAAATGTTTTTACTGAAAGTGTGGTAGACCAAATCTCTGGCACCGATCCTGTAAGTTTTTGATAAACATATTCATTTACATGATTCTTGTGTTTAATTTGGCTTATTTTTGAATTAATCCCTGCTTAATTGGTGTTTTTATGATTTAATCTTGTCAGGGATGCAATTGGTCAAAAACGAGCAAAAAGGGGCCAAATTGAAAGACAAATCGTTGAGTTGGGGCCAAATCATAAAGATGGGAAAACCAAGGATTTAACATCAATTTTGACTTTGTAAAAAGCTAAAAATAGAATTTATTATTTCATTTTATTTTATTATTTATTATTTGTTTATTATTTATTATTTATTATTTATTTAATTTAACTTTAGCCTATTTTTAGTAAACCTTATGTATATAAATAAGGGCTTTTAGTTCTTAGAAAATCATCTCTTGTCTTTGTATTCCTACTTCTATTTGGAATAGAAATACTCTCCTTTTCCCTTTTCAAATTGGAGTTTAGCATTCTGCCACTTTTTCATTTGGTTTTGTTTCTTTTGTCAAATCGGGCTAATTGCCTTCCAAGTACTCTTCCTTTCCAATTTCCATCACCTTTCATATAAATCCATCATTTTCCACAACTTTCAAACATGAATAAATTCATGTTCCACTAAAATTCCATCTTAGCTTTAGGCCGGTGTTCTTTCCGGTTGAGAATCGTGAGATTCGTACTCGCGCCTAAAATCCTTCCAATCGGTATTCACCTTTTTCCTAAGTATCGGGATTGACAACTCATCCCTTAAGGATAATTCAATTTCAAGTCAAAAAGAGCTCGTTGGGTTAGAGTCGTGTTTTCTGACAATTGGAGAAACAAATCGGCCGTGCTGTATTTGGATCTCCAAGAACAAATCGAGGAAAAGGTGATTGGGTTTAAACAACCCATGTGGTTGAGGCCGTTAATTCGAGTTGGGTTCTTCAGAATGCAAGGCTGCTAGAATCTTGAATCGGGAACACGTTTATCTCGGTTAGATAATCGGTAAGGGTTGGTTTGCAGGTCGTACCAAGACCAGCTACGAGAGGAAGAATTGGTGGTTAGGACGTTCTTAACCACTACAACTAGCTTATCGTTTGAAGGAGAAGATCAATTTTCGAGGATCGATTCCCGACACGGAATTTACCGAGTCTAAGGCTAAGGCTTATTACATTTGATTGCAGATCTCAATTTAATTTCTGAGTTATTTAATTATTTATCTTAGCAATTTTGATTATTTAATTTCTAATCAATTTCAAAATCCCCCGCTTTACTTATTTATTTGCTTATTTTTCAGCTAGTACGTTTTGAGTCGTGGGCACTACTCTAGCCACGACCCTTGACACAACATTTTGTTCATAAGCCAAACTCGAAAGTTGATTAGAGTACCAATCCCTGTGGACTCGACCCTACTACCACTCTACTACTAATTAGAGCTATTTTGTAGGAATTATTTTTGGTGGATTCGATGCCTATCAAATTTTGGCGTCGTTGCCGGGGATTGGAGATATTTTCTAACTTTTGTTTGTCTACCTTATGACCAGATCAGAACCGGGAAATCTAGAGTTTGAGCCAGAAATTGAGAAATTGGCCTGACAACTATGAAGAGAAGCTATACAATGTGGTAAACGGCCAAATCCCAGATTTGAAACTATATCTTACACCAAGGAACTTTTTGACGAACCAGGCGAGATGGATGAACAAACTGACACCAGCTCGCAGTGGCACCAGATGAACAACAACCTTTATGTATAACCTATCCAGCAGGAGGAACGCTGTTTGAGCTAAAGTCAGGTTTGATCCACCTACTTCCCACTTTTCGTGGACTACAAAATGAGAATCTGCATAGCCACCTTAAAGAATTCCATATGGTGTGCACAAGCATGAAGCCTCAGGGAGTAACCAAAGACCAAATCAAACTTCGTGCTTTTCCATTTTCATTAGCCAACTCTGCTAGAGAGTGGCTATTTTATTTGCCTCCGGGATCTATCAACACATGGTTTGACATGTCTCGTTTGTTTCTTGACAGGTTCTTCCCTGCAGCCCGAGCGGCCGAGCTAAGGAATGATATCATAAAAATCCGTCAAAAGGACACTGAATCGCTCTATGATTACTGGGAGCGATACAAAAAGTTGTGTGCGAGCTGCCCACAACATGGACTAACTAAGCAGTCACTCTTACAATATTTTTATGAGGGTTTACTCCCGATGGAAATGAAAATGATAGATGCTGCAAGTGGAGGACCACTAGTCAACATGACGCCTCAAAGAGCGAGAGAGTTGATTTCAACCATGGCTGCCAACTCTCAACAATTCTAACCAGTTATAGAACCCACGAGACAGGTTCATTGGATAAGTTCTTTGTCTCTAGAAGATAACAATGATAAGTTGACTAAGATTGATAAAACAAGCCCAGCACGGTTATGCAAAATTTGCGCCAAGCCAAACCACCCGATGGACTCATGTCCAATTTTACAAGAGGATTCAGCAGAACAAGCGAATGCTATCGGGAACTTCCCAGGACCACCCTAAAGACGATATGACCCCTACTTGAACTCGTATAATTTGGGGTGGAAGGATCACTCGAATCTCAGCTGTGGGAAAAATCTGCGGTTCAATCAATTGATCCAACAAAAGCCGCCGCAGAATCAATAGATACCACCCTCGAAGTCATCTTTGGAGGCCATAGTGGAAAGGTTAGCCAATAGTACTGAGAAGTTCCAAAAAAAAACTGACATGCATTTGTAGGAGTTGGACAAGCAAGTGAGCAAACTCGCGCTGACGGTTAGCCGTTTGGAGTCCCAATGTAAGCTGCCATCCCAGACTGAGCCAAATCTATGACACAATGCAAGCACTATGACGCTAAGGAGTGTGAAGGTTTTGGAGCCCATACATGATACAAATCGCGGCCACGACACTAGTCGCGCCCATGACACTAGTCAAGATAGGGAGAAACTTGGCACAGAGGCTCCAATGGAGTCGGCACCACAAAAGTCATTTGCAGTGCCACCTCCGTTTCCCAAACAACTTATCCAATGTAAGAAGGAGCGAGACAAGAAGGAGATCCTCGACACCTTCCAAAAGGTAGAAATCAACATACCTCTTTTCGATGCAATTAAGCAGATCCCATGATACACGAAGTTCCTGAAAGAGTTATGCACGAGTAAAAGGAGACTTTTCAGAAATGAAAAGGTAAGTGTTAGAGAAAATGTCTCCGCCGTTCTACAATGAAAAATACCGCCCAAATATAAGGACCAAGGTATGTTTTCCATATCCTGTAAAATAGGTAGCGTTGGTATTAAAAAAGTAATGTGTGACCTAGGTGAATCAATTAATGTTATGCCTTTGTCAATTTATAAACTACTTAACGCGAGTCCTTTAAAGGAAACAGGCGTGATAATCTAGCTTGCAGATAGATCTGTGGTGCATCCGGAGGGAGTATTAGAGAACGTTCTTGTCAAGGTAAACGAGCTAATATTTCCTGCAGACTTTTACATCATCGACATGGAGGATGACAATTCGGCAAATGCATAAGACATACTTCTCGGAAGACCATTTTTGAGTACCGCACAAATGAAGATTGACTTAAGAAGTGGGATACTCACTATGGAGTTCGATGGGGAAGTAGTAAAATTCAATGTCTACGAGGCCATGAATCGTCCTAGCATGATTTCTAATGTTTCTAATATTGATATTATTGATCCTTTAACTGAGTTACATTTGGTATATCATGACAAGGATGAATTAAAAACTGTCCTTTGTAGAAGTTTGGACTTTGATGCCATTAAGGAACTTGAGGAGTGGATAACCATTGAAGATTATGTTCACGAAACAATAGCTCATATGGAGGCATCACAACTACAGAAAGCTTCAGGTAAAACCTTTGAATTATCTTCCTCACAGACTAAGCTCATACCATCTATTTTGCAGGCTCCGGAGTTGGAACTCAAACCACTCCCAAGCTACTTGAAGTATGCTTTTCTCAGTGAAACAAATACACTACCAGTGATAATCTCGAGTAAACTTTTGAAGATAGAAGAAGAAAACTTGGTACGAGTCCTTAGGGACTATAAAGAGGTAATTGGGTGGACAATAGCCGACATCAAGGGATTGAGTCCATTGACTTGCATGGACAAAATTCAGGTTGTCGATAATGCTGTTCCCAAAAGAGAGGCTCAAAGGCATCTCAACCCGCCTATGTTGGAAGTGGTAAGAAAAGAAGTTCAAAAGCTACTTGACGCTGGGATGATCTATCCCCTTTCTGACAGTAGTTAGGTTAGCCCAGTCCATGTAGTACCAAAAAAGACCGGTGTGACTGTAATTGAAAATTCGACAGGTGAGATGGTTCCCACTCGGGTCCAAAATGGGTGGAGAGTCTGCATTGATTACAGGAAGTTGAATTCCTTAACTCGGAAAGATCACTTTCCACTTCCTTTTATTGACAAGATGTTAGAACATTTAGCTGGAAAGTCTCACTATTGTTGTCTTGATGGTTACTCAGGGTTTTTCCAGATTCCAGCGACACTGGAGGATCAGGAGAAGACGACGTTTATGTGCCCATTTGGCACATTCGCTTACAGACGGATGCCTTTCAGACACTGTAATGCACCAACCACTTTTCAGAGGTGCATGGTAAGTATATTTTCAGACTACGTTGAGAAAATTATTGAGGTGTTCATGGACGACTTTACGGTATATGGTGAGTCCTTCGAGGTTGTCTGACTAACCTTGCAAAAATTTTGGAAAGATGCTTAGAATTTAATCTTGTTCTAAATTATGAGAAATGTCATTTTATGGTAGATAAGGGATTAGTTCTAGGTCATATTATTTCTGCAGAGGGAATTTCTGTCGATAAAGCAAAAATCGACATCATTAACTCACTACCATACCCCACTACTGTGAGGGAGATTCGATCTTTCCTTGGTCATGCAGGTTTCTACAGGCGGTTCATTAAGGACTTTTCGAAGATTGTGCAACCTCTTTGCAACCTATTATAGAAGGACAAAGAATTTGAGTTTGACCAGTCATGCAGAGAAACGTTTGACATGCTCAAACATAAGCTCATTTCGGCACCTATAGTTCAACCACCGAATTGGAGTTATCCTTTTGAGATAATGTGCGATGCTAGTGACCATAGCGTGGGAGCAGTCCTTGGACAAAGGATCAAAAAGGAACCACACATTATCTCCTATGCTTCTAAAACCTTGGACGCTGCCCAAATCATTTATTCAACCACTGGAAAGGTGTTTCTAGCTATAGTCTTTGCCTTAGAAAAATTTCATTCATATTTATTAGGAACTAAGATTGTGGTCTTTTCTGATCATGCAGCCCTCAAATATCTAATTGGGAAAAAGGAAGAAAAACCGAGACTTATAAGGTGGATACTACTTCTGCAAGAATTCGATCTTGAAATAAAAGATAAAAAGGGACGTGAAAATTTGGTGGCTGACCATCTGAGCCAAATTCCTCCATCAATGGACGTAACACCACTTAAAGATGATTTTCCGAATGAAAACTTGCTTGCTGCCCAGACAATTTTTCCTTGGTATAGACATGGCAAATTATCTTTCTACAGGTATGGTCTCTCCTAACCTTTCGCCGATCTGAAAAAGACAAGATCAAACGTGAGTCTCGATACTATATTTGGGACGACTCCTATCTTTGGAAGTACTGTTCTGACTAGGTAATTCGCTGATGCATTCTTAAAATTGAGGTAAAATCAATTCTATCCTTTTGTCATTCTTATGCATGTGGTGGGCATTTTGGCCCCAAATGAACTGCGCATAAAGTACTTGAATGTGGACTATATTGGACAAATATTTTTCGTGACGCATATCTATTTTGTAAAACTTGCGAAAAGTATAAAAAGGTAGGAAACTTGAGCCGAAAAAATGAAATGCCTCTAAACCCTGTACATGTCTATGAAATTTTCAATATATGGGGCATTGAATTTATGGGCCCTTTTGTCTCATCGTTCGGTAATGTTTATATTTTACTTGCTGTTGACTATGTGTTAAAATGGGTAGAAGCAAAAGCCGCTCATCGTGCTGATGCCAAAACATTAGTCAATTTTCTGAAAAGTTGTATTTTTTCCAGGTTTGGCACACCACGAGCTTTAATTACCAATCGAAGGACGCATTTTTTCAATAAAGTAATTGATACGCTCTTGAAAAAATACGGAGTGGTGCAACGAGTCGCTACAGCTTATCACCCACAATCAAACGGTCAGGCGGAAGTGTCGAATCGAGAAGTTAAGTTGATGTTGGAGAAGACCGTTAAGCCAGATAGAAAAGACTGGAGTTTGTGACTTAACGATGCATTGTGGTCATATCGAACAACTTATAAAGGACCCATAGGTATGTCTCCTTATCGACCAATTTTTGGTAAACCATGCCATCTTCCTGTTGAGCTGGAACATAAGGCATTTTGGGCGGTCAAACTATGCAACATGGAATTAGAAGCTACAGGTAAGCATCGTAAATTAAATATCCAGGAACTTGAGGAAATTCGACGAGAAGCGTATGAGAGTGCCCAAATTTACAAAGATAAGGTCAAAGCGTACCACGACCAAAAGATAAACCGCAAACAATTTATGGTAGGCCAAAAAGTATTACTTTATGACCCTACATTGAGAATTTTTGCAGGTAAGCTTCAGACTAAGTGGTTAGGGTCTTTTATTGTTACTCACGTATTTCTACACGGTGCAGTCGAGGTCAAAAGTGAGGAATCCAGAAAAATTTTCAAAGTCAACGGACAGCGATTAAAGCCTTTTTACGAAAACTTCCAAGTCCACTTGGATGAAGATTTGGTCCTCGAAGAGCTAGCTGAATAAATTTCCAGGTCGTCAAGCTAACGACGTTAAAAAAAAAGCACTTTTTTGGGAGGCAACCCAAATTTATTTTCATTTATTCTCTTTTATTTAATTTTTAGTTTAAGTAGAATTTAGGGTATAAATAAATAATTTTTTTATTTTGTTCATTTGATGTTTTCAAGAACATAAGGGAGGATACAAATTTTCTTGGATAATGATGATGGTGTGGGCACGACTTGCTAATTTGGTGATAAAAAAACAAAGTACCCAAATTTCCTAACCTTCATCCCCCCCCAAACAAAAACCAAAATTAACTTACCTACCCAAACAACCTACCATACCCAATACCCAAGATTGGCCCAATCACCAATACCTAACCCAAATACCTCACCTAACCTAAAAAAACCCAAATAAAAAATAAAATTAAAACACCCCAATCCCTAAACTCATCTTCTCCATCTTCTTCATCACAACAATCCCTAACTCCCTAAAACCATACCATGTCGTCAACCACCCCTACCACCGTTCGCCAGCCTTCCACCACCGCCGAAGCACCATCGTCGCACCCCGTAGCCAGCCTCACACCATGCCAGCCCGCGCCACCATCGACGAACCCCCACTCACGCCACACCTCTATTTTCTTTTCCTTTTACCTTGTCTCCACGCCATCCGACGCTGATCTCCACCGAACGAAACCTTCTACCGTGCGCTGCCTTTGCTCTCCTCCCTAAACCTCATTTTTTTCTTCATCTTCTTCCTAAACAAAACAAAGAAAAAAAACCCCCCAACTCCTATTACTTAAACCCCCTCCAAAACCAAAACACCAAATACACCTTCTAAAAAAAAAAGTTAGCCCAACCTAAAACGTTGCTACCATCGCCGTACGCTGCCACCGTCTCCGTACACCATCGCCGTCGCTGTACGCCACCGCCGCCATCACCGTCGCCTCAATCACCAGTGCCGATTATTCATGTTATCTACACGGATACCATGGTTTGAACCTAGAACCAAGTGGCAGAAAATATCTCATTTCACTTAATCGAAATCGACATCGGTTCTCCGCGCCTCTAGTTGTCGATATAACCAATGATGAACCTTCTCCACCTTCTCCTAGACGTACGGCCCCACCAACGAGAACTCGTCGCCGGCGAAGCTCGACTCTGATCAATATAGAAAATGCGGACAGCAGTACCGCTCCTCCCGAAAGGTTGATTACTGACCCTCCACCTATTTTGCCTTTATTAACATATAATTCAGGTAATTCAGATGAGGCTCCAACCTCTAATGAAGATATCGAGGCTCTTTCGACCACGAATGAACGTGTCAGTCCACGACAAACACAGTCTGCTTGAAGCCATCGATAATTGACACGTAAGCCACCGACACCATCGAGCAGCAGTACTGATGCTGCTGCAAATTCAAGTCCACCCAACTCGCCCAACGAATACATGCGACCAACACAAAACGGTCAGCGTAATAGACGAGGTTGTGCCAATAACATACCCACCGAAGGACGATTACGAGGTTTTTTGGATTTTTCAGCCTTAGAGAATCGCACACGATATGAAGACATTCGACAACGTCCAATATCAGTCTGTAAGCAAATCGATTCCACCACTCTTGATATGTTAGATATTCATGATGCTGTGATTAATTATTTTGATGCTATTGGTTGGAGCTCATTTGCAAATATTTCTTGTCATGCATATTATGAGTTAATCTATGAGTTTTACACCACATTTAGCTTCAATGTTAATGCATTACAGACAGTTGAAACACAAAGCATTGTCTGCTTTAGTCTGCTTGGAAAGGACTTTCGAATGTCGATATTTGATTTTAAAGTTGCCATGGGTTTCGTTGACCCCGATAATATTCAATCTGATTCCTATCATACTGCTCTGTTAGACATTCCGAGCGACTTTAATGGTCAAGATACTTATCGTGTTTTAACCAATTCTAATCAACTTTATAATCTGAAAACCACAAAAGACTTATTGGTACATGAACCTACTTTGAGATATATTCACCGATTTTTGGCATTTAGTTTTTTGGGACGAAACGATTCATCCACTGTTTTAACTAGAATTGAATTATTTTTCTTGTGGTGTATGCATTTTGATTATAAAGTTAATTTAGGATATTGCTTTGCACGAAATTTTCATGCTATTTTACGTTGTAATCGTCCTCTAATACTTGTGTCATATATTACGAAATTAACCTCTATACTTTTTCCCTCTAAAATCGATTTCTCATCCTTGACATGTGCATATCATATGGACAGCCTAGATAAATATTGTTTGGATTCTATGGGTGTAACACCCTGAATTTGGGCCTAGAAGTTTTGGGCCTTGAGCATGGGAGCGGTTGAAGGCAGCTTATAATATTTTGTTGTGCATGTAAATTTTGTTAATGAAGGCTTGTTTTAGTGGTTAAGTGTACTAAGAAGTGTTGGAGAAGTCCCGGGTTCAAATTTGGACTCTAGCAAAAATTTTGGTTTAAGGTGAATCAAACCCTGGGTGTTGTAGGTAGGCCTTAAAAATATTGGTTGGGAAATTGTGCCACAAAAAGCCTTGTGGTCTAGTGGCAAAGTAGCGCCACATAAGAGGTAGGAAGGTGGCGTCAGAGAGTTGGCAAGGAGGTCTAGGGTTCGAAACTCATGGCAATCAAAGAGCATTTATTTTGCTAACAAGGGGCGGCAAGAGTTGGTATTGAATTTAAACTCTGATGAGGAGAGTAAAGGTACGTTTCTTGGCTGATCCCTTTCGCTTCATGGCGTGCTCATTTGGGTTGGGCGTCGGCTAAGAGTGCTCGGAGCGCAGATTAACTCCAATCTTCTATTAGGTGTGTATTTCTCAATACTCTAGCTGTAGGATGGCTACTTCGGGCCGCAATGGGCCTACGGGCCCAATTGGATAAGTTGTTTGATTGTGTAGTAAATATTGGACTAGGCTAGGTGAATCTCATATCTATGGCTAGATTTGGGCTAAAAGGGCCACACGAGCGTGTGGGCCCATTTGGGCCGAGAAGGGCTTTAGGCTCATTTGTATTGTTATCCCTGTTTAGAATACTTTAGTTTACCAAATTACTGAAATACCCTCAGTTGTAAAATTACCAAAGTACCCCTGATTTACAGAATTACTGTTTTACCCTCGATTTACAAAATTACTGTTTTACCCTTGATTTATAGAATTACTGTTTTACCCTCGATAGACAGAATTACTATTTTACCCTCAATTTAAAAAATTACAATTTTACCCTTGATTGATAAAATTACTATTTTACCCTCGATTTACAGAATTACCTTTTTACCCTCGATTTATAAAATTATCATTTTACCCCTAGGGTGTTAAATGATTGTTTTGCCCTTGTGGGCAAGTGACTGACTTGGACTGTGTGGTTGACGGATTTGATTGTGAATATATGTTGGTGATATGAATGACTTAACTGTGACTGTTTGATTCAAGTATAGGCATGATATTCTGATTCTGTATGTTGTATGTCATGACATGTATATCTGTTGCATGGGACACGGGTTTATATTGATGGAGGAAGCGTTCTGGCAGCCTCGCTGCAATCGGGTGGCCTTGCCACATATATCTGTTCTAGTGACTTCGTCACAATATCTGGCAGCCTCGCTGCAATCTGGTGGCTCCGCCACATATATGTATATCTGTTCTAGTGGCTTAGCCACAATATCTGTATCTGGTGACTTCGTCACAATATCTGGCAGCCTCGCTGCAATTTCTGTGGTGTGTAGCGGTTGGGTGGGTCGAGTAGTCTCCCCACATGGTGTAAAGTTGGTACGGGGGTGTATACGGCTGGATTGGGTTGGGCTTGCATTCATATTTTGATTTTGATTCTGTTACCTGATTCTGATTCTGATTCAGTCACCTGATTCTGATTCTAATTCTCATTTTGATTCTAGTTCTGATAAGGTTTCTTATTTTGTAATGGGCTAAGGCCCATATGGTACTGTCTGTTAAAATGGGCTAAGGCCCAATTGATACTGAAACTGTAAGTAGGGCTGAGGCCAAACTTTTAATTCTTTTATATGACTGACTGTTCCTTTTATATAGTAGGGGATTTCACACTGAGTTTTGGTAAACTTGCCCCGTTTATTAACCTTTCAGGTAATTTCTAGCCTTAGACGGATCGAAGCTGTGAGGGGCTCGGAGGAAGTCACACACACTGTTTATGTTACAGTTTTGATTATTACTTTTAAATGTTTTTATGTGGGTTGTAGTAAAGCTGTTCTAATTTTCTGGATTTCAAATTTAGAATTTTATTTATTGTTCTTATAATTGCTAGTATTAGAACATGGTTTTCCAAAGCAACTACTGTTGTTCAAAACATCACGTATCTGCAATTGTTTTTAAAATTAAGTTTCCGTAACTGCCAAGATTTTTACAAGGTTGTTAAGAATGGTATTCAGCTGAGGTTTTCTAATAAGGTTTAAAAAGGGTATAAGTTTTTAATTATTAAGAAGGGTTTTTAATAGAAACGTGATTTTCAAAAAACACTTCAATGTGACACGCCAGATTCGAGCCAAAGTTTCGGGCCGGTTTTAGGGTGTTACATTTAGTGGTATCAGAGCCAGGTTGCAACAACTCTACTGTGGATTGGGTTTTCAAAGGTTGAATTTTAGAAAATTATTTTCAACCACGTGGTCTGTTTGAAGTATTTCTCCTAAAAAGTGTGGCACACCGAGTCTCCGTGCTAGAATCCGTAAGTCTTCAATACTTTTGTCTATTTAGAAATTGAAATCTGCAGATTCCTTAGATATTGGTCTGAATTTAAATTTGGTATTTATTTTATGTGGATGTGATGTTTGGATATAGAAATTGTATATTTGCGTGATAAATATGTGTCTGCTTTAGTGAATAAATGCTGTATGTATGAGATGTTTCAAGTTCTAGTTGAAGTGTGATAGTGATAGTAGGATCAGAGTGAAGTGTGATAGTGATAGTAGGATCAGTGTGCGCAACGGTAGCGTAGTGGGGTAGATGTTACACGACCACTCTGTTAAATGGAAATTTCGGGGACGAAATTTCTTTAAGGGAGGTAGAGTTGTAACACCCTGAATTTGGGCCTAGAAGTTTTGGGCCTTGAGCATGGGAGCAGCTGAAGGTAGCTTATAATATTTTGTTGTGCATGTAAATTTCGTTAATGAAGGCTTGTTTTAGTGGTTAAGTGTACTGAGAAGTGTTGGAAAAGTCTTGGGTTCAAATCTGGACTCTAGCAAAAATTTTGGTTTAAGGTGAATCAAACCCTGGGTGTTGTAAGTAGGCCTTAATAATATTGGTGGGGAAATTGTGCCACAAAAAGCCTTGTGGTCTAGTGGCAAAGTAGCGCCACATAAGAGGTAGGAAGGTGGCGTCATAGAGTTGGCAAGGAGGTCCAGGGTTCGAAACTCATGGCAATCAAAGAGCATTTATTTTGCTAACAAAGGACGGCAAGAGTTGGTGTTGAATTTAAACTTTGATGATGGAGGGATCCCACATCGAGAAGCTAATATAAGAGTGGATGCGAAGCTGGCTTTAAATAGAGAGAACCATGAGAAGAGTAAAGGTACCTTTCTTGGCTGATCCCTTTTGCTTCATGGCGTGCTCGTTTGGGTTGTGCATCGGCTAAGAGTGCTCAGAGCGCGGATTAACTCCAGTCTCCTATCAGGTGTGTATTTCTCACTACTCTAGCTATAGGATGGCTACTTCGAGCCGCAATGGGCCGAAAAGGGCCATGTGGGCCCAGTGGGCCTATAGGACCAATTGGATAAGTTGTTTAATTGTGTAGTAAATATTGGACTAGGCTAGGTGAATCTCATATCTATGGCTAGATTTGGGCTAAAAGGGTCACACGAGCGTGTGGGCCCATTTATGCCGAGAAGGGCTTTAGGCTCATTCGTATTGTTATCCCTGTTTAGAATACTTTAGTTTACCAAATTACTGAAATACCCCCAGTTGTAAAATTACCAAAGTACCCCTAATTTACAAAATTATTATTTTACCCTCGATTTACAAAATTACTGTTTTACCCTTGATTTACAGAATTATCGTTTTACCCTCGATTGACAAAATTACTATTTTACCCTCAATTTACAAAATTACTATTTTACCCTCGATTTACAAAATTACTGTTTTACCTTCGATTTACAGAATTACCTTTTTACCCTCGATTTATAAAATTACCATTTTACCCCTAGGGTGTTAAATGATTGTTTTGCCCTTGTGGGCAAGTGGTGACTTAGACGGTGTGGTTGTGGTTTGATTGTGAATATATGTTGGTGATATGAATGACTTGACTGTGACTGTTTGATTCAAGTATGGGCGTGATATTCTGATTCTGTATGTTGTATGCCATGACATGTATATCTATTGCATGGGACACGGGTTTATATTGATGGAGGAAGGGTTCTGGCAGCCTCGCTGCAATCTAGTGGCCTCGCCACATATATCTGTTTTGGTGACTTCATCACAATATCTGGCAGCCTCGCTGCAATCTGGTGGCTTCGCCACACATATATATATATATATCTATTCTGGTGGCCTAGACACAATATCTGTATCTAGTGACTTTGTCACAATATCTAGCAGCCTCGCTGCAATTTCTGTGGTGTGTAGTGGTTGGGTGGGTCGAGTAGTCTCCCCACATGGTGTAAAGTTGGTACGGGGGTGTATACGGCTGGATTGGGTTGGGATTCGCATTCACATTCTGATTTTGATTCTGTTACCTGATACTGATTTTGATTCTAATTCTGTCACCTAATTCTAATTCTGATTCTCATTTTGATTCTAGTTCTGATAATGTTTCTTATTCTGTAATGGGCTAAGGCCCATATGGTACTGTCTGTTAAAATGGGCTAAGGCCCAATTGATCTGGCTAAATCGTAAGTAGGGTGAGGCCAAACTTTTAATTCTTTTATATGACTGACTGTTCCTTTTATATAGTAGGGGATTTCACACTGAGTTTTGGTAAACTCACCCCGTTTATTAACCTTTCAGGTAATTTCCAGCCTTAGACAGATCGGAGCTGCAAGAGGCTCGGAGGAAGTCACACACACTGTTTATGTTACAGTTTTGATTATTACTTTTAAATGTTTTTATGTGGGTTGTAGTAAAGCCGTTCTAATTTTCTGGATTTCAAATTTAGAATTTTATTTATTGTTCTTATAATTGCTAGTATTAGAACATGGTTTTCCAAAGCAACTACTGTTGTTCAAAACATCACGTATCTGCAATTGTTTTTAAAATTAAGCTTCCGTAAGTGCCAAGATTTTTACAAGGTTGTTAAGAATGTTATTCAACTGAGGTTTTCTAATAAGGTTTAAAAAGGGTATAAGTTTTTAATTATTAAGAAGGGTTTTTAATGGAAACATGGTTTTCGAAAAACACTTCAATGTGACACGCCCGATTCGAGCCAAACTTCTGGGCCGGGTTTGGGGTGTTACAATGGGTTTGCTTACCGGCACCCCTCCTGCGTGTTATTTTGTTCCTCCAGGTACACGGACTGCTCGTGGAAATATGGTTTTTCGCCAACGCCCACATTTTGCTACTTGAGAACAAGAGGAACAACCTTCGAATGTAGAGGCCCGTTTAAGCCGAATCGAGGCTCGACTTCGAACAATGGAAACCCAAGTCTCCATAATCCTCGACATCCTGCAGAATCGTTACTCCCAACATCAACCACATCATTAACAATGTGGGGAGTGTTCTTAACTTTTTCTTTTTTTATTTGGGCTACTGACTTTTATTTCATATAATATATGCTTGAGGACAAGCATGAGCTAAGTAGGGGGGAGTGTGGATGGTAAATATGCATGACTTTTGCTGTATGTCTCTCTTTTGTATGTGTTCAATCTTACATTGAATTCATTCGATAGTTTATTTGACATTGAGCCTTTAATCTCATACTTGGTTAATTTGGACAATTGGGAAAAGTTTGAATTAAAATGTTCAAGTATATAGGTTAGCCAACATTGGTGTCATAAAATTGATATATGTAGCTAATTTTTTTTCCGTATAAATTGATGTTTGAAAAATTTTATTTGCTTGTGCATTAATAAATAAGTGAATAAATTAAGGTTCAAGTTATGAGTGAAGTTTCGAAAATGTGATCGGATTGAGTAACCGGGGTAAGGTGCTTGGGTTGTCATCTTATCTCGCGTAAAAAGGTTCGAGTGACAAGTCGATAACTTATAAACATTCCGCTAACTGAGCTTTCAAAAAAAAATTTATAATAAATAAATAAATAAAATTTTAAGACTGTTTGAACTGAGTAACCGGGCTAGGGCGCTTGGGTTGTCATCCTAGTTCGCATAAAAAGGTTTGACCACGTCAATAATTTTATTTTTCTAATGCGTAGTTAATTAATAATGCCTTGCAAGTTATTGGATTCAAACTCAATTTAATAAAATTATATAGTTCACATATTTTAATTTTATGACACTTGTTGATCAAACTTTATATCTTGAGCATTTATTTATTTTTGCCTAAGTTGTTTACATTGATTATGTATGCGAAAAAGAGGCTCGATTTTTAATAAATTGTAGAACAAATTTAATGTTTGAAAGAACAAACATGCTTGAGGGCAAGCATGAGCTAAGTAGGAGGGAGTTGATAAATATATTAATTTACATGATTCTTGTGTTTAATTTGGCTTATTTCAAAATTAATCCCTGCTTAATTGGTGTTTTTATGATATAATCTTGTTAGCGATGCAATTGGTCAAAAACGAGCAAAAAGGGGGCCAAATTGAAAGACAAATCATTATTGGGGCCAAATCATAAAGATGGGAAAGCCAAGGATTTAACATCAATTTTGACTTTGTAAAAAACTAAAAATAGAATTTATTTTTTTTATTTTTTTATTTTTTTAATTTAGCTTTAGCCTATTTTTAGTAAACCCTATGTATATAAATAGGGGCTTTTAGTTCTTATAAAATCATCTCTTGTCTTTGTATTCCTACTTCTATTTGGAATAGAAATACTCTCATTTTCCTGTTTCAAATTGGAGTTTAGCATTCTGCTGCTTTTTCATTTGGTTTTGTTTCTTTTGTCAAATCGGGCTAATTGCCTTCCAAGTACTCTTCATTTCCAATTTCTATCACCTTTCATATAAATCCATCATTTTCCACAACTTTTAGGCATGAATAAATTCATGTTTCACTAAAATTCCATCTTAGCTTTAGGCCGGTGTTCTTTCCAGTCGAGAATTGTGAGATTCGTACTCGCGCCTAAAACCCTTCTAATCGGTACTCACCTTTTTCCTAAGTATCGGGATTGACAACTCATCCCTTAAGGATAATTCGATTTCAAGTCAAAAAGAGCTCGTTGGGTTGGACTCGTGTTTTCTAACAGTTGGAGAAACAAATCGGCCGTGCTGTATTTGGATCTCTAAGAAAAATCGAGGAAGAGGTGATAGGGTTTAAACAACCCATGCGGTTGAGGCTGTTAATTTGAGTTGGGTTTTTCAGAATGCAAGGCTGCTGGAATCTTGAATCGGGAACACGTGTATCTCGGTTAGATAATCGGTAAGGGCTGGTTTGCAGGTCGTACCGGGACCAGCTACGAGAGGAAGAATTGGTGGTTAGGATGTTCTTAACCACTATAACCAGCTTATCTTTTGAAGGAGAAGATCAATTTTCGAGGATCGATTCCCGACACGGAATTTACCGAGTCTAAGGCTAAGGCTTATTACATTTAATTGCAAATCCCAATTTAATTTCTAAGTTATTTAATTATTTATCTTAGCAGTTTTGATTATTTAATTTCTAATCAATTTCAAAATCCCCCGCTTTACTTATTTATTTGCATATTTTTCAGCTAGTACGTTTTGAGTCGTGGGCACGACTCTAGCCACAACCCTTGACATAACATTCTGTTCATAACCCAAACTCAAAAGTTGATTAGAGTACCAATCCTTGTGGACTCGACCCTACTACCACTCTACTACTAATTAGAGCTATTTTGTAGGAATTATTTCTGGTGGATTCGATGCCCATCAGTTTTCTGAAACTGTTTTTGATAGTATATCCTGAAACTGTTATAGGTAGTATATGCTAAGACTACTATAGATAGATTGTACTGAAAACACCCAAAACAGGCTATACCGAGACTGTAGTAAAACTAATAGACATTGATTGACACTACGATGTATGAAACAAACTTTAGACTTGTGATACTATTTTCATAAAATATCTGTTAATAAATAGTGGAACTGTACACTGAATCATAAAACTATTAATACAGATAAAACACAATTAGACAATAAGTTCTAGAGGTACTCGAAGTCGTGGTACAAGAGGCCGTGGTAGAGGCCGTAGGGGTGCTCGAGCTAGGATTTCGTCATCTGGCAATCTGCCTAATTTGGATACTAGTGAGACACCGACTTCTCCTGTGACTGAGACTGGATCCCATGATCGAGTTGCTGGGGACGATGCAGTGTCCCAAGCTATGTTGAGGATTTTAGAGAGGGTCGCTAGGCCCAATATTGGAGCTGGAGGCTGCGGGTCGGTTAAGGAATGACTCCGATGTAATGGAGCTGAGCTTTTCAAGGGTATTACTGGAGTTACCCTTAATTTGACTGAGTACTAGATAGAGGCCACAGAGAGGATTATGGACGATCTGGACTGCACCCCTGAGCAGGAATTAAAGGGTGAGATATCGATTCTACTTGATGAGGCATATCAGTGGTGGCTCATTGTTAAGGAGGGTAGTCAGCCCATCGACTGACCTGGGAGTTCTTTAAGACCACTTTCCAGGGGAAGTATGTAGGGGCCAGTTATGTGGATGCCCATAGGAGGGAGTTTCTAAATCTGACTCAAGGAGATAGATCAGTGGCTGAGTATGAGGCTGAATTTTTTAGATTATGCCGCTATACGCGAGGTATGGTGGCGACTGAGTATGAGCGATGTGTTTGCTTCAAGGATGGCCTTAGGGATAATCTGAGGGTTCTGATAGCTCTACAGAGGGATCGAGACTTTGCTGCACTGGTTGATAAGACAAAGATCGCTGAGGAAGTAAAGCGCGCTGAGCGCCAGAACCTAGAGAGAGGTAAGAGCAAGAGGGATTTGGAGCCCTCGAGTTCCATTCAGAAGCCTAAGAGAAAGGCCAGAGTTGATGGACCGATCAGAGTTAGGGTTCCTATTGCTGCTATTGGACAGCTGTCGTGTACTGATTGTGGTAGACGCCATCAGGGCAAGTGTTGGAAAAGAACTGAGGCTTGTTTAAGGTGCGGTTCATTAGAACACTGTATTAGAGAGTGTCTGCGGAGGTCTGATCAGATGCAAGCCCCGGGTACTAGTAATGTACCATCACCGAGAGTAGTTCAGTAGCCACCGAGAGGCTGTGGGTAGGTTAGAAGTGGTAATGGGTTGGGTCGTGGTCAGAGAGCACCGGGCAGAGGTGCTGGTCATATTAAGGCGAGGTAGCCGACTCTAGTTTATGATGCATATCGTCGAGAGGATGGAGATGCTCTGGATGTCATCACAGGTATGTTATTTATTTATAATGCACCTTATACTACACTTATAGATATATGATCCACTCATTCCTATATAGCCTGTACTGTGTCTGAGAACTTGGGTATCTTGGTTGAGAGCATTGCGAGTGAGCTGCCTGTACTGAGTCCGCTAGGACAATCAGTAAGGGTAAATAAGTTGGTTATAAATGTTCCTTTAGAGTTTCAAGAGGCTACATTTCTGGCTGATCTGATGGAACTGCCTTTTGGAGAGTTTGATCTGATACTGGGAATGGACTGGTTGGTTAAACACCAAGTGAGCTTAGATTGTGCCACAAAAAGAGTTGTATTGAGAACCGAGGAGGATAGTGAGGTAGTCGTAATTGGGGAATGTCGAAACTACTTACCGAATGTGATTTCTATATTGAGGGAAAAAAAGTTGGTTCGTAAGGGATGTGAGGCGTATCTGGCCTACATCAGTGTTTTAGATTCTGGGATTCTTCAGTTAAGGATATCAGAATGGTTAAGGACTTTCTGGACATTTTTTCCTGAAGAGCTACCTGGGTTACCTCCGAATCGTGAAGTAGTGTTCGGGATTGAGTTTCTTCCTAGTACAGCTCCAGTGTCCATCGCTCCCTATAAAATGGCACCAAAAGAGCTTGTGGAGCTTAAGGCTTAGATTCAAGAGCTACTGGATCATGGATTAATCTGCCCTAGTTTGTCTCCGTGGGAAGCACCAGTTCTGTTTGTGAAAAAGAAGGATGGATCCATGCGTATGTGTATTGACTAACAGCAACTGAACAAGTTGACAATCAAGAGTAAATATCCCTTACCGAGAATAGATGATCTATTTGACCAGTTCCAAGGGGCTTCTGTTTTCTCCAAGATTAACCTCCGATCAGGATATCATCAGCTAAGAGTTAAGGAGACTGATGTACACAAGACAACATTTAGGACTTGATACGGTTATTACGAGTTCCTAGTGATGCCATTTGGATTGACGTATGCACCAGCAGCTTTCATGGATATGATGAACCGAGTGTTCCATCCCTACCTAGATCAGTTCGTAGTTGTATTTGTTGATGACATAGTAGTGTATTCAAGGACTGAGGATAAGCACGATAAACACCTCAGAGTGCTTCTATAGGTTCTGCGAGAGAACCAACTGTACGCCAAGTTTAGTAAATGTGAGTTCTAGTTACGTGAAGTAGTGTTTCTAGGACATGTGGTCTCTACTGAGAGGATTAGAGTCGATCCTCGAAAGATTGAGGCTGTCTTGGATTAGAAGCAGTCTAAGACTGTATCTAAGATTCGTAGTTTTCTGGGACTGGTAGGGTATTATCTGCGATTTGTAGAGGGTTTCTCATTGATTGTAGTACCCTTGACTAAGTTGCTATGTAAGGGTGTGCAGTTTAACTAGACTGATACGTAGTAAGAGAGCTTTGAGAAGCTCAAAACTGTACTGACTAAGGCCCCTGTTATGATACAGCTAGAGTCTGAAAAAGAGTTTACTATCTACAGTGATGCATCACATGTCAATTTGGGATGTGTGTTGATGCAATAGGGTAAGGTGGTAGCGTATGCGTCTCGTCGGCTTAAGACTCATGAGCCAAATTATCCGATGCATGACCTAGAGTTAGCCGCTGTGGTATTCAAATTGAAAATCTGTAACACCCCTAACCCATATCCATCACCTGACTAGGGTTAAAGGCGTTACCGGAACAATCAAAACATTTAACATTCATTTCACAATCATCATAGCATCACAGTCATTCATCAATATAGAGTCCCTTACATAGGTCAATGAGACCTTAAACATGCTTTAGAAATGGGTCGGGACTAAACTGAACTCATACAATTTTTTTTTTGAAAATTAAACATTTTTAAAAGTTACAGATGTCACACGCCCATATGAACGAGCCATGTGCCTCACACGGCATTAGACACACTCGTATGCCCAAATCATGTCAAATAGGGCATACATACTGACTTAATCACACGGCCACAAGACATGATTGTGTGCATTGGCTGTGGTCAAAACTGACTTGGATCCCACGGCTAGCCACATGCTTGTGTGCCTTGGCCTTGCTCAAGACTGACTTAAAATTGTAAGGTGCCCCAGGGGACACACGGCTGTGCAACATGACCCTGTGTAGCACACGACTGAGACACACGCCTGTGTCTCTACCCGTGTGGACAAAAATAGGCCATTTGAAAAGTCAATTTGCCACCCATTTTGGTCAATCCTACAACCATCAAACCAAACACATTTGCACTATAATTTCAGCCAATTTCAATACCAAAAGATACATCATTCATGCCATACCATTATCAACCAATTTCATGCTTAATAGTCATACCAAATTATGGCAAAACATAAAACAAACTCATATCTAAACATTTGTTTCATAACCTCATTTTTACATCATTCAAACACATGTTATAAACTTACCAATATCTCAAATTTACACATTCCAAAACTTACCAGAATTGACCATTTTATTTGATTACTCATAGACACGTCACATAAGCATAATTTGCATCACATGTCATATACCAGAATCAAACCATAAGTTCAACCACAAACTAGCCATATCACATGGCATAATGTATACATTACAAAACATATCCAAATACTCCTAGCCTATACATGCCATACTTTAATATATACATTTTCAAAAGGTACCAAAATATAGTTCAATAGTGTGGTGACGATCCTCAATGATCCTTGAGCTCTCGATAGCTACGATATCTATAAAACAGTTGAAAAACACAGAGAAAGCTTTCAAAAGCTTAGTAAGCCATATACAAATAAAATTATCAATTAAAGCATATAAACATCATCTAAATACATATACTCCATAGTCAAATACTATCACAAACCACATAATTCATGTACATTTCCCATATACTCAATTCATTTGTACAAATAACTTACTTTCTCATACTTATATCACATATCATTACTTGTACATATACTTACCTTTGTCCTCAAACATAGTATACATTTCAAACGTACCTGAATCAGATACACATCTCATATATATTCATTCGTTTCTCAAAATGCCTGTTGAACCATTCGGAATCATAAGGATACTCAGATAGGTCGAAAAGCTCGTACAATGCGAACGTCCTAGACGTGGTCTTACATGTAATCAAATATCGATGCCACTATCCCAGACAGGGTCTTACACGAAATCAAATACGATGTTGATGTCCTAGAAATGGTGTTACATGTAAATCACAAGTCGATGCCAACGTCCCAGACATGGTCTTACACGAAAACACTCATTGGATCCTAAGTCATGACATATGTATCCTAACTATTCCTAAGGTTCGTAAGGGCTTTTCGGACGTCGGAACTTTGTCGATACTTTCTCGGATTCTCATGCTCAACTCGTATAACCATTCATCAATGTTCAATATCAAATTAAAAGTAATATTTCAATTCAAAATACATTTATTTGAATATTGACTTACCTCGTACAGATTCGGATAGATGGAATCAACTACTCGACGACTTTCGACTTTCCCCGATCTAATTCTGTTTTCTTTAGTTCTTGATCTATATAAATTTAAATTTAACTTTTTTATTTACCAAATCATTCAAATCAATCCAAAAACAAATATTTAGGGCATTTTACACATTAGCCTTACATTTTCACATTTTTTCACTTTAGTCCCTAATTAAAAAATCACAAATTACAAAATATTTCTTTGTATACATGCCTAAAAAAATATTCATAGCACTCATACAAGTCCACATATTTCATTTATTTCACATTTTAGTCCCTCAAAATCTCATTTTCACAATTTAGCCCATTTTACTCAAATTCTGTAACACCCCGATCCCGAGACCATCACCGGTGTCAGACACGAGGGGTTAACAAGTCAAGTCCACATATTTTGCCCACCAATTTGACATTTCCGGTCAGGCTGGAAAACTGCGTCACTGTCGCCTTAAAAATCATATCTCGAGTTTCAAAACTCGGAAACTGGTTTTGTAAATTTTCCCTGAATTTAGACTCATATATCCATCCATGGATTTATTTCTAGAATTTTTGGTCCGGCCAATTGGTACAGTTTATTAGTTAAAGTCACCCCTGTTACAGGGATCGACTGCTCTGACCTTCGCACGTTACAACTTGAATATCTCTCTGTACAGGGCTTTAATACTGGTACCGTTTGTTTCTAATGAAACTAGACTCAAAATGGAATCTGAAAATATAAGTCATGACTCCTAATTCTTTCTGGATAATTTATAGTAAATTTTTAAAGTTACGACAGGGGACCCGGAAACCATTCTGGCCCTGTCTCACAATAGCTTTAATATCTCTTAACAAGTAACTCCTATGACCATTTCGTTTCTTCCATATGAAAATAGACTCATCAAGGTTGATTTACATAGCTGATTCACTATTTAATACCATTCCTACAAATTTTGGTGATTTTTCACATTCACGTTACTGCAGCTGGCAGCATCTGTTTTTAAGGTAGGTCTTACCTATTTTGTAGTCTCCATGAACCAACTAGTCTTGCCATACATAGGTCCACATATGATCATTTTAACCATGCCAATGGCTGATCATGTGACCAACATTCCCATTTCCAATTCATAGTCACATCATGACACCATATATATATATACAAACCGCAAATAGTCTAAGTTCATTCTTCACTTTTACGAGCCGTTTTAGCATGGCCGTACACATATACATCACCACATTTTAAACCAACAAGGGTAGTCCTATACATGCCATTTCAAAGTTCAAACAAAATTTATACCAAAATAGAGCGTTGATAGTGTGGATGACTTGACTTTATTGATCCCGAATCCGATTGCTATCGAGCGAAATCTATAAAACAGAGAGCCAAAGTAACGGGTAAGCATTTTTATGCTTAGTAAGTCTCAAGGAATATAATCAACTCTAATTACAGCAATACATTCACATAGCCAAATGCATCATTTCATTAATACACATTCTTACTTCACACTTCATCATTATATACTTTCACAAAGTATCAATCAAGTCAATAACTGAAATTCATTAGTCGATTGAGCGAATGTTGCTCAAACGTGTCGACTTTCAATGCACATATAAACGTACCTTATTCTTTGGGCTTTTCGGTGTACTAATTGAATTTATTACAACAACCAACACTCACCTCCAGCCCAAGATTCTTGAATATAACCGGATATAACCATGTGCACAAATGCCTTGGTCTTAGCCCGGATAGAATGACTTCGCACGAATGCCTTGGTCTTAGCCGGATATAGCCACTTGCACAATTGCCTTGGTCTTAACCGGATATAATTTCAGCATAATTGTCTTGGGCTTAGCCCGATATCATTCAAATTCTCATGTACACATACATCAATAATCATTGGACATACATATTTCATTTTCAGTTACTAAGGCTCAAACGCAAATATAATCACAAGCATATTCGCCTTGGGACTTAGCCGGGTAGAATTCAAATGCTCATACACACATAATCAATAATCAATACACATCCATACTTTGTTTCACATAATTCAAGTAGGGTCACTTCTTGAGGACTTACCTCGGATGTTGTCGAACGGCTTTTACGGCTATTCGATTACTTTTTCCTTCCCCTTGTCCAATTGTGGCCCTCTTAGCTCTTGAGCTAATTCAAACAAATTCAATTTATCAAAACCTCATTGTGCTAGCTTATGGCCGAATATGACAAGGAATTTAAATGGTCATATGGCCACCCTTTAGCTTGAATACACAATGGTCATGCACATTTTATACTACATCAAGCAATTCAATACAATTTATTCGAGCATCAAGGAAAAGCTAAGGCCTTCAATAGGCTACCCAAGGCCGAATATACTTGTCCATGTTGAGGCCAATTATGCACTTAATACCACACAAAAACAGCATGCATTTTACTAGTTAATGCTTTGCATATTGTGGCTCAAAACTTATAATATAGCATCAAGCACTTATATGTGTGCTAGGCCGAATTGTGCTTGCAATTTCACAATTATTCTTCAACATCTTCTTCTTTAAACAAACTTATTCATCACTTCCTTCATAACCAAAACATCATGTGCAAACATATATATACATATATGAGCATGGCCGAATTTCAAGGTGTCCATAGCCATCCAAAACACAAATTTTAACTAACATGCAAGAAGCATGAACCATGCTCATGAATGCATCATGGCCGAATATGACAATCATGCTCCTTTTCAACTTCAATCATGATAAAACAAAAGAAAACTCAAAATCTTACTCAAGAGTAGACAATCCATCATTGCATGCATCATCATCAAGCTTCACACTTAGCATGCAATGGCTTTATCACCATAACAACTTTGGCCAAATACCATTTCCATGGCATAACAAAGATTTGAGCCATGGCTAACATGCACATCAAGTTAGCAACCAAAACATGCATGAAACTCCCAACACAACCTCATACATACCTTAATCTTGATGCAAATTTAGCCAAATCTCCTTCTAGATCTCTTCTAAACAAAGGAAATGAAGCAAAATCCCTTCTTCCTCTTAGTATTTTCGGCCAAAAAGGGAGAGAGCAAGCATGAACAAATTTTTTTGTTTTCTCTTCTTGGTTGCACGGCAATGGGGGGGGATGCTACTCTCTCACACACATTTTTTTTCATTCTTTTCTCACCCATGCTTAGTTGTTTATTATTTCTAACATCATCCATTAGTAAAACATGTTGGGAACATGTTTCCCCTTATATAATTTGTCATGGCGGCCATCCACCTTAGGGAATGGGATAATTGACATGCAACTCCATTTATTTCACTTCATGCATTATTAGGCCACTTAAAAATACACCTATCACATTTTCAAGTCCTAGCACATGGGTCCTTTCTTATAAATTTGCACCTAATTAATAAAAATCGAGACACGAAATATTTACGCATACAAATTCCACATACAATAAGCACGGAATATAACACCTAATTATTCTTGTGACTCGGTTTCGTGGTCCCGAAACCACTCTCCGACTAGGGTCACATTAGGGGTGTCACAAATTCATCTAAAATTCAAAGACAAAATATATCAACCCAACACATATTATTTATTTTCCAACAAATAACATCACAAAGCTCACAATTTCATCAATGGAATATTTCAAAATCATCAACAAAATCAGAAATTAGGATATGGGCTTGATAAAATAGAGTGCAATGATTGCAAAAACGTATAAATTATCAAAAATGGATCAAAAACCATACCTTAATCATCAATTTGTTTGGTCAAACCCTAAAACCATATTTTTCTCTTTTTTTCTCTCAAGATTCAACTATATGGATGATTACAACACCAAATTTTGATTTTGGTTTTATTAATAATACATAAATAATCCATTTACCATTTTACCCATATTTAATTAACATTTAAACCATTAATATACAAGGTCATTAATGTCCACTCAAGCTTACAATGGTCAAATATCAACATAATGACCTTTCATTTACAAAGACATATCAAATAGGCACTTTAACAATTAGAAGGCCACTTTTACATTTTACACAATTAGGTCCTTTTATCAAATTGAGCACACAAACGATTAAATTTTCATAGCAACTTTCACACATGCTAATTCACATATCATAAGCATGGAAAATAATATTAAAAATATTTTTCTGACTTGGATTTGTGGTCCTAAAACCACTATTCTGATTAGGGTCTAAGCCGGACTGTTACAAAATATGGAGGTATTATCTGTATGGTGAGAAGTGTATCATCTACACGGATCACAAGAGCCTCAAGTATCTCCTCACTCAGAAGGAGCTAAATCTTAGGCAACGTAGATGGATTGAACTGCTTAAGGATTACAACTGTACGATTGAATACCACCCTGGTTAGGCCGATGTGGTGGTCGACGCACTGAGCCGTAAGGTTATGACTGATTTGAGAGTGATGTTTGTTCGCCTCAGTTTATTTGATGATAGAAGTCTGCTAGCTGAGGTTCAGGTTAAGCCTATGTGGATTGAGCAGGTTAAGGGTAAGCAGTTGAAAGATAAATTGTTGGGTCTTCGTTTCCGACATGTTGAGAGTGGGCTTACTGAGGACTTTGGGCTGAATAGCGAAGGGGTACTCTATTTTCATGGGAGAATCTATGTATCGAAAGATACTGAATTGAGGTAGTTGATACTGAGAGAGGTGTATAGTAGCCCCTATACTTTGCATCCTAATGAAAATAAGATGTACTGAGACCTGCGTGAGTTATACTGGTGGCAATGACTTAAATGAGAGGTTACCAATTTTGTGGGGAAATGTCTGACTTGCCAGTAAGTTAAGGCTATGCATTAGTTACCTTCAGGTTTGTTGCAGCAATTAATATTCCACTTTGGAAGTGGGAGCATGTGACTACGGACTTCGTGAGTGAGTTACCCCTCACACCCACTAAGAAAGATTTTGTATGGGTCATCGTGGATCGATTGACCAAGTCTGCACATTTCATACCGGTTTGTACTGACTAATTGCTGCAGAAGCTAGCTAAACTGTATGTGTCTGAGAAAGACTGCATGGGGTACCGGTTTTGATCATCTCTGATAGGGATCTTCGCTTCACATCTCAGTTCTGGAAAAAGCTACATGAGGCTCTAGGTTCAAGGATAGACTTCAGTACTGTTTTCCATACTCAGACAGATGGTCAATCTGAGAGGGTGATTCAAATACTGGAGGATATGTTAAGGAGCTGTGTGATTGACTTCTGATGCAATTGGGAGGAGTATTTTCCGTTGGCAAAGTTCGCTTACAATAATAGTTACCAGTCTAGTATACAGATGTAATAGTACAGTTTAGACCCTAGTCGGAATAGTGATTTTGGGACCACAAATCTGAGTCAAAAAAATATTTAAATATTATTTTCTGTGTATATTATATGTGAATTAGTATGTGTGAAAATTTCGTATGAAAATTTAATTGTTTGTGTGCCCAATTTCATAAAAGGACCTAATCGCATAAAATGTAAAAGTGGCTTGCTAATTTTTAAAAGTGCCTATTTGATATGGCTTATTAATTGTGAGGTCCTTATGTTGATATTTGACCATTGAAAGTATGAGTGGACATTTATGGCCTTAATGTTAATATTTTATATGTTATTTAAATAAGGGCAAAATTGGTATTTGGTAATTAAGCCATAATAAATTAAACAAAACATAAAATTTGCTCATTATCATTCTTGTTGGCCGAACATATCAAAGAAAAAGAATAAATAAGAGCTCTTAGGGTTTTGACACTTTGATTGGTGATTGAGGTATGATTTTTTATTGGTTTTTGATAATTTCTACGTTTTTGTAATCATTGCTTTGTATACTATCAAGCCCATGTCTCAATTCTTGATTTTGTTGATGATTTTGAAATATGAAATTTATGAAATTTTGAGCTTTGTGATGTTAGTTGTTGGAAAATAAAAGATATGTGTTGGGTTGATATATTTTGCCTTTGAATTTTTGCTGAATTTGAGTAAAATGGGCTAAATTGTGAAATTTGTAAATTGAAGGACTAAAATGTGAAATAAATGAAATGGGTGGGCTTGTATGAGTGCTATGAACATTCGGCCAAGCATATGTCTAAAGAAATTTTGTGTATTTTGTGATTTTTGTGATTAGGGATTAAAGTGCAAAAAAGTAAAAATGTGAGGGCTAATTTATAAATTGCTCTAAATGTGAGCTTGTGGAATTATTTGAATGATTTGATGAATAAAAGAATTAAATTTGAATTTATATAGATCAAGAAACAAAGAAAACGAAATTAGATCGAGGAAAGTCGAAAGTCATCGAGTAGCTGATTCTGTTTATTTGAATCCGTACGAGGTAAGTCTATATACAAATAAATGTGTTTTGAATTGAATTACTATCAATTATATGCTATTGATCTATGATAATGAATATATGAGTTGAGAAAACTGAGATATCCGAGAAAGTATCAACAAAGTTCCGACATCCGAAAAGCCCCGTACGAACCTTAGGAATAGTTAGATACATATGTCATGACATAGGATCAGATATGTGTTTTCCTGTAAGACCACGCCTGAGACATTGGCATCGACTTATGATTTATGTGTAAGACCACATCTGGGATGTTGGCATCGTACTTGATTTCGTGTAAGACCGTGTTTGGGATAGTGGCATCGATATTTGATTACATGTAAGACCATGTCTGGGACATTAGCATTGTACGAGCTTTCCGAGTTATCCGTGTATCCTTATTATTCTGAATGGTTCAATGGGCCTTCCAAGATATGAATGATTATATGAAATGTGTATCTGATTCAGGTACGTTTGAATTGTACACTATGTTGAGAATGAAAGGTAAGTACATGTACCTTTGTAAACATATGATATAATTATGAGAAAATATGTTGTATGAGCATATGGATTGGAAATATGTGAATTGTATGTGAATTATATGGCATATTTTAGTATCTTCGCCATGAAGTATATGTATTTTTATGATGTTTATATGCTTAAGTTGATAAGTTTATTTGTATATGGCTTACTAAGCTTTTAAAAGCTTACTTTGTGTGGCAGCCCGATTTTGGGGCTAGTCTAAATAGTGGTCTTGGAACCACAAATCCGAGGTTAGAAAATTTACCTTATTATCAAAATAGAGTCATAGCATGGTTATTATAGTGCATAAAAAATTTGGTGGATTAATTTTAGCGTTTATGAGCCCAATTGTGAAAAAGGACTAAATCGTATAAAATGCAAAAGTCTTGAATTGATAGCTAAAGGTTTCAAATAGTTAGACAACCAAATTTGGGGTATTTAAAAGGCAAATAGACCCTTGGATGAAGGCATAGCCAGCCATAGAGTCAATGTGGAGAAAAAATTGTCTAAATTAGGTGAGTTGGTGACCAATTTTGACTAGATTAAAAGTAAAATAAAGGGAAAAGATATCATTTTTTCCCATCTTCTTCTCCACCGAGTTTTCAGAAAAAATTAGGGGTTTGAGAGCTTAAAATTTTCAGCAACTTGAAGCACTCACAAGTAAGTGATTTCCATACCCTTTGTTGATGATTTTTTGTATTTTTAAGACCCTTGTAGCATGAGCTTTCAAATGAGGGGTATATCTTGCAAAATGGTTGAAGGTCTAGGGTTTTGGCATGAGAGCATTTAGGGTGTTTTTTGAAATTTTATGGAAGAATATGAGTTTTTATGGAAGAATATGAGTCTTAGTTGTGTAATAGACAACTTTTGTGAAAGGTGTTACCATGAAAACACCTAAAGGGACTATTTGTGACAGCCCTAAAGTGACCCTAGTCGGAAAGCGGTTTCGAGACCGCTAAACCGAGTCACCAACTTATTTGAATATAATGATTATTGTCTAAAATATGTGAATATGAATGTGTGAAAGTTTTAAGCTTCGATTTAGTCAGATGCATGTGAATTTAGCTAATAGGACTTATGTGTGACACTTTTGAAATGTGATAGGTCGATCTATAATGATCTATTAGTGCATGAGATCAAAAGGGTGGACTTGCATGTCAATTTCCCCCTTAATTAGTAACTGGCCGGCCATGAGCATGAGGGTGGACAAAATGTTATGGCTAAAACATGTCATAAACATGTTGGGTTAATGCTTTATGTTAGGAATAATAAAATAAAGAACATGGGCAATAAAATATTAGTGTTAGTAGTAGGAGAAACAAAAAAAAAATGTGTGTGGTTGTCCCCCATTGTGCCGTACCTAGAAGAAAAAAAAAGAGAAAAAAAAAAGGCTTCATCCTCCTTGTTCTTCTTGACCGAAAACTCAAAGGAAGAAGAAAGGAGTCTTCTTGCTTCATGTTCGGTTGGTTGATGTTTTAGGAGGAGGTATGTTTGATGTTGTTCCATGAGATTCATGCATGTTTTTAGTTGTTAGTTTGAGTTCTACCTAGCCCATGGTTTAAATCTTTGCTATGTGATGAAGATGAGCTAAGTTTCAGCTAAGGTGGATTTGTGTTGATGTCATTTGCATGCTAAATGTGAAGCTTTGTAATGATACATGTGATGGTGTCTTGATGTATTCGGCCATGGTAGGAAGTAGAAGAGAAAAATGGTTGTTGCTCATGTTATTTGGATGAGAAATGGTAGTAAGGTGAAGTGCAAATGTTAGTATTTGATTACTAATGCATATATGTGTATAAGCTGAGTTTTGAATTTGAGACAAAATGGTATGTAGTCAATACTAGTAACCATATTTGTAGAAAGTATTAAGCATATATTGGCCTCAACATAGACATGCATATTTGGCCACATGAGATAGATTGGTGTTGCATGTATTCAGTTAGGGGCAAGCATATTGATGCTTTTATCTTGACTTCGATAATCAGCTCAAGGAGAATTTGTTAAGTGCTTAGTTAATTGATATTAGGTCAATGATGTTTGTATTCGGTCATAAGAGTGCACATGAGGAAATGTTAGATTAATTGTATTAAATTGCTCAATGTGATTAAAAATGCGTATGACCATTTTGTATTTGAGATAAAGGTGGCCATATGACCTATCAAACTCCTTGTCATATTCGGCCATAAGCTAGCATAATGAGACTTTAATAAGTTAAATTTGTTTGAATTAGCTCAAGAGCTTAGAGGACCACAGTTGGATAAGGGAAAGGAAAAAGTGATCGAATAGCCACCGAAATCGTTCGACCACATCCGAGGTAAGTCTTTGAGCAATGGAGCTTAGATTATGATTCGATTAGATCATGTTTTAAGTAAATCAAAATCATGCTCTTGTATGTAGCTATTGAGCCGAAATGACAATGCTTGATGAGTGGCTTGTGTTTGAATTCTAGTTATGAAATTGAAATAGAGATGTGTCATGATTCATTGATATGTGCATGGATATTCGGATGATAACCGGGCTAAGTCCCGAAGGCATTTGTGCTAGTGACTAAATCCGGGCTAAGTCCCGAAGGCATTTTTGCGAGTTATTATATCCGGGCTAAGTCCCGAAGGCATTTGTGCGAGTTATTATAACCGGGCTAAGTCCCGAAGGCATATGTGCGAGTTACTATAACCGGGCTAAGTCCCGAAGATATTTGAGCGAGTAGCTATATCCGGCTAAACCCCGAAGCTACTTGGTGTGGGAATGAGCGATCTTGCTGTAATAATTTCAATTAATACGCTCGTAAAATCCCAACGATGAGGTACGTTTCGTATATGCATTGGAGTAGTGATTCCGTTTAAATAATATTCGTTCAGTCGATTAAAGAGCTTCCGGTCTTTGGTTAAGTTGATCCCTTATGTGTGAACATAAGGGTTGGAAATGTGAAGTAGGACTGCTTTTTGATAATATGTGTATATGAAATTATTCGATTAGTTATATGAATGCTATACTTCAGTTGTGCCTAATTTCATTGCTCAAAACTTACTAAGCCCTTTTGGTACACTTTTGGTTGAACTCTGAAAATGGCATGTATAGGACTACCCTTTTTGTTGTTGGTCATGTACCCTTTGGTTTTGTATAAATTTGGATAGCCATGCGAAAATGGCTTATATATACTTTGAGCATAGCATTAAAAATCGTTTTGTGTGTTGTTCATTGAGAGGTATGGAATGTTTGGTAACGATTAGCCATTGGAATGGTTAATCATGATCATTTTGGTGCTTTGTATGACAAATTCTAGTTGATTCATGGAAAACCATGAAATAGGTAAAGTTCACCTTAAAAACAGATGCAGACAGCAGTAGTGGTGTGGATTTGAAAAATCACTAAAAATATTAGGAATGGAATTAAATAGTGAATAAATTATGTAATCGAACCTTGATGAATCTAATTTCATATGGAAGAAACGAAACGATTATATGAGTCGTATTTTAGGAGATATTTAAGTTTTCGTGGAACAGGGCCAGAGCGATTTCTGGATCCCCTGATCTGACTTTGGAAATTCACTATAAATTAACCAGAGATAATTAGAGGTCATTCCATATATGTATAGATTCATTTTTGAGTCTAGTTTCGTTAGAAACAAACGGAATAAGTATTGAAGCCCTGTACAGGGAGATATATAAGTCGTAATGCATGAAGATCAGAGCAGTCGAACCCTGAAACAAGGGAGACTTTAACTAATAAAATGTACTAATTGGCCTGACCAAAAATTTTAGAAAAAAATCTGTAGATGGATATATGAGTCTAGTTTCAGGTAAAATTCACGGAATCAGTTTTCGAGTTTTGGAACTTGAGATATGATTTTTAAGGTGACAGTGACGCAGTTAGCCAGCTTGTCTGGAAATTTTAAAATGAACTGTGTAAATAAATGAATTAAGTTCGTTAACACCTCGTGTTCGACTCCGGCAACGGTCTCGGGTGCGGGGTGTTATAATTTTATTGGTATCAGAGCTACGGTTTAGTCAATTCTAGGACTACCGAAATACGTTCGGGTCTAGCTATAAATGCCATTGTGTGTCTATTTGATAGTGTGGTGATTTCTGACAGTTAAAAATGTGTTTGTATATAGTAATGGATCCCGATCCCAACCGAGCGATAGCTGATGATCTTGAGAGTGTAGCGCCTGCTCCCGCGCAAGGGACAGCGCCGGTGGACTCTCAACCTATTGCTAGTAATCAGAATGATGAAGCTAGACAAGCTTTTTATAGCGTAATGAATGATTGGTTCAACCAATACATTCGAACTAATACACCTGTTCCACAACCCCCATTCCCGACCAATACAACCCCACTGCGATACCTCCGATGAATCGACGAGATAAGGTTAAATAAGCCCCCAGTTGACAGAATCCGAAAACATGGGGCTACTGAATTTAAAGCTACGGACAGCGATGATGCTGAGCAAGCTGAATTTTGGTTGGACAACACTATTCGGGTACTTGATGAACTATCTTGCACACCCGATGAATGCCTTAAGTGTACTATCTCCTTGCTACGAGATTCTGCCTATTATTGGTGGAATACGTTGATTTCTTTTGTGCCCAGAGAGCAAGTAACTTGGGAGTTTTTCCAAACCGAGTTTGAAAAAGTATATCGATCGAGATTCATGGATCAAAAACGGAAGGAATTTCTTGAACTTAAACAAGGTTCCATGTCGGTTACCGACTATGAACGAAAGTTTGTAAGGCTTAGCCGGTACACTCGAGAATGTATCTCTTCAGAAGCTGTGATGTGTAAACGTTTCGAGGATGGGCTGAATGATGATATAAAGCTGTATGTTGGCATTTTGGAAATCCGAGAATTTGTGGTACTTGTCGAGCGAGCTTGCAAAGCCGAGGAGCTCAGTATGGAGAAAAGAAAAGCTGAGGTGGGAGCAAAGGAGTTTCGTAAGAGGTCTTCGGGGAAGCCCTTCCAACAGTCATCGAAGAAATTTAGAAATGACTTAGGCCGGTCTAGAGACACTTCGGGTTTTTCTAAACGAGATCGTGATCGACCCCCTATGAGTGCACGAGTCACTTGATCGCCATGTTGGAAATGATCGTCGAGACGAGCGAGTGTCGATATTGTGGTAAATGGCATTCGGGAGTGTAGATTCCATGACCGCTCTGTTACAAGTGCGGATCGATTGACCACTTTATTAAAGATTGCCCGAGGTTGTCGAGCAGAATGTAAATCAGAGTGGGAAACCTGGTGCTACTACTGCTCGGGGTAGACCATCTAGGAATACGGGCAATGCCAGTGGTGGTCAGAGAGGATCTAGAGATGCTCTCGTGCTCCTGCTAGAACTTATGCTATTCGCGCACGCGAGGATGCTTCTTCGCCAGATGTTATTACCGGTACTTTTACTCTCATTGATACTAATGTGATTGCTTTGATTGACCCTGGTTCTACTCATTCTTATATATGTGAAACCTTAGCATCCAAAGAAGACTCTACCGTTGAGTCTCTTGAGTTTATAATTCGGTGTCAAATCCTTTGGGTCGTTACGTGCTTGTCGACAAAGTGTGTAAGAAATGTCCCTTAGAAATCAGAGGTTCCTGCTTTCCGGCCGATTTGATGCTTTTACCGTTTGACGAATTTGATGTTATCCTCGGTATGGATTGGTTGACCGTACATGATGCAATTGTAAATTGCAAAAGAAAAACCATCGATCTGAGGTGTGTAAATAATGAGATGATTCGAGTTGAGTCTACCGACTTGAATGGGTCGCCAGCTGTAATGTCATCGATGTTGGCTCAGAAATATGTAAGAAAGGGGAACAAAGCATACCTTGCGTATGTACTTGATGACAAAGAGTTAGAAAAGAAACGTGAATCTGTGCCGGTGGTTTGTGAATACCCGGATGTTTTTCCCGAAAAATTACCGAGTTTACCACCTGTTCGGGAGGTAGAGTTTGGTATTGAACTTGTACCTGGGACTACACCAATTTCGATAGCTCCGTATCGTATGGCACCAACAGAATTAAAGGAATTGAAAGCTCAGTTGCAAGAGTTGACGGATAGAGGTTTCGCTCGACCAAGTTTCTCACCTTGGGGTGCACCAGTATTGTTTGTGAAAAGAAGGACGAACCATGAGGTTGTGCATCGACTATCGTCGGTGAATAAGGTGACAATAAAGAATAAATACGATACCGCGCATTGACGATTTGTTTGATCAACTAAAGGGAGCCTCGGTGTTTTCAAAGATAGACTTGAGATTGGGTTATTATCGATTCTGAATTGAGATTCGGATATACCCAAACCGCTTTCGAGCGAGATATGGTCACTCTGAATTCTTAGTGATGCCGTTTGGGCTCACTAATGCCCCCGCGGTATTTATGGATTTGATGAATCGGATCTTCAGACCGTATTTGGATCGATTTGTAGTTGTGTTTATCAACGATGCTTTGGTCTATTCGAGAAATGAAACCGATCATCTTGAACACACAGGATTAGTGTTGCAAACTTTACGGGATAAGCAATTATATGCTCGATTCGATGAAGTGTGAGTTACGGTTAAGAGAGGTTAGCTTCTTGGGTCATGTGGTGTCGCATCAAGTATTCGAGTTGATCCGAACAAAATTTGACCATACTTAACTGGAAGCCTCAGAAATATTCGAGGTTGAAGCTTTTGGGACTTGCCGGTTACTACCGATGGTTTGTAAAAGGTTTCTCGATGATAGCCACACCAATGAAGAAACTACTTTAGAAAGATGTTAAGTTTGAATGGACAGAAAAGTGTCAGAAAAGTTTCGATCAATTGAAAACTCATTTGACGGAAGCTCCAGTACTAGTGCAGCCCGAATCAGGCAAGGAGTTCGTCATTTACAGTGATGCATCCTTACTTGGGTTGGGTTGTGTATTGATGCAAGAAAGTCGAGTTGTAGCTTATGCGTCGAGGCAACTGAAGCCACATGAGAAAAATTATCCAACCCATGATCTCGAACTAGCTGCCATCGTATTCGCTTTGAAAATATGGCAACATTACTTATTTTGTGAGAAGTGCCATGTATATTCGGATCACAAAAGTCTCAAATATTTGATGACTCAAAGAGACTTGAATCTGCGACAAAGGCGTTGGCTTGAGTTGTTGAAAGATTATGAGCTTGTCATTAACTATCACCCGGGAAAGGCTAATGTGGTTGCGGATTCCTTAAGTCGTAAACCACTGTTTGCTTTACGAGTGATGAATGTACACTTGTCTGTTCTATCCGACAATGTGTTAGTGGCAGAATTAAAGGCCAAACCATTGTTGATTCATCAAATTCGTGAAGCTCAGAAAGTCGATGATGAACTGGTTGCAAAACCGGCTGAATGTGTTTCGAATATGGAATCAGAGTCTCAAATTGATGAGGACGATTGTTTGAGGTTCAGAAATCGTTTGTGTGTTCCAAGAAGATCAGAACTTATTTCGATGATTCTAAATGAAGCTCATTGTAGCCGAATGTCAATTCACCCGGGGAGTACGAAAATGTACAACGATCTGAGACGTCAGTTTTGGTGGCATGGTATGAAACGAGACATTTCTGATTTTGTTTTGAAGTGTTTAATATGTCGACAAGTGAAGGCGGAACATCAAGTGCCTCTGAGTTTACTTGATCGATCATGATACCCGAATGGAAATGGGATCGAGTCACGATGGATTTTGTGTGCAGGTTGCCATTGTCGACAAGTAAGAAAGATGCGATTTGGGTTGTTGTTGATAGGTGACCAAGTCGGCCCATTTTATTCCGTCGTCACGGATTATTCAACGGATAAATTAGCTGAATTGTATGTTTCTCAGTTGTGAGATTACACGGGTACCTATTTCTATTGTGTGGGATAGAGATCCGAGATTCACCTCACGATTTTGGAAGAAATTGCAAGAAGCTTTGGGTACCAAGTTGCATTTAGCACCACTTTTCATCCACAAACCGATGGTCAATCCGGCGGATAATTCGGATACTTGAGGATATGTTGAGATGTTGCATCCTCGAGTTTAGTGGTTCATGGGAGCGGTATCTACCTTTGGTTGAGTTAAACACAACAATAGTTTTCAGTCAAGCATTAAGATGGCGCCTTACGAGGCTTTATGCGGTCGAAAATGCCGTACACCATTGGTTTGGACCGAGCTCGGTGAAATAAAAATTTTCGAGTTGATTTGATTAAAGATCTTTGAGCGAAAGTAAAAATAATTCGTGAAAGTCTGAAGGCGACATCGGATCGTCGGAAGTCGTACACGGATTTGAAGCGAAAGGACATTGAGTATCGGTGGGAGACAAAGTGTTTCTTAAAGTTTCACCTTGGAAAAGATACTCGATTTGGCCGTAAGGGTAAATTGAGTCCGAGATTCATTGGGCGTATGAAATCTCGAGCGAGTTGGTCCGATTGCATATAGGTTGCTTTTACCCCCTGAACTTGAAAGGATCCACAACGTTTTTCATGTTTCGATGCTTCAACGTTATAGATCTGATCCTTCGCACATAATAAGTCCCTCCGAGGTTTAAATTCAAGTCGATACGAGTTATGAAGAAGAACCAATTCGTATCCTAGCTCGTGAAGTGAAAGAGTTGTGAAACAAAAAGGTTCCTTTAGTAAAAGTGTTATGGCTCAAACACGGGATGGAAGAAGCTACTTGGGAACTCGAGAACTCTATGAAAGAACGATACCCAAACCTTTTTACCGGTAAGATTTTTGGGGACGAAAATTTCTTAAGTAGGGGAGAGTTGTGACAGCCCTAAAGTGATCCTAGTCGGAAAGCGGTTTCAGGACCGCTAAACTGAGTCACCAAATTATTTAAATATAATGATTGTTGTCTAAAATATGTGAATATGAATGTGTGAAAGTTTTAAGCTTCGATTTAGTCAGTTGCATGTGAATTTAGCTAATAGGACTTATGTGTGACACTTTTGAAATGTGATAGGTCGATCTATAAGGATCTATTAGTGCATGAGATCAAAAGGGTGGACTTGCATGTCAATTTCCCCCTTAATTAGTAACTGGCCGGCCATGAGCATGAGGGTGGACAAAATGTTATGGCTAAAACATGTCATAAACATGTTGGGTTAATGCTTTATGTTAGGAATAATAAAATAAAGAACATGGGCAATAAATTATTAGTGTTAGTAGTAGGAGAAACAAAAAAAAAATGTGTGTGGTTGTCCCCCATTGTGCCGTACCTAGAAGAAAAAAAAAAGAGAAAAAAAAAAGGCTTCATCCTCCTTGTTCTTCTTGACCGAAAACTCAAAGGAAGAAGAAAGGAGTCTTCTTGCTTCATGTTCGGTTGGTTGGTGTTTTAGGAGGAGGTATGTTTGATGTTGTTCCATGAGATTCATGCATGTTTTTAGTTGTTAGTTTGAGTTCTACCTAGCCCATGGTTTAAATCTTTGCTATGTGATGAAGATGAGCTAAGTTTCAGCTAAGGTGGATTTGTGTTGATGTCATTTGCATGCTAAATGTGAAGCTTTGTAATGATACATGTGATGGTGTCTTGATGCATTCGGCCATGGTAGGAAGTAGAAGAGAAAAATGGTTGTTGCTCATGTTATTTGGATGAGAAATGGTAGTAAGGTGAAGTGCAAATGTTAGTATTTGATTACTAATGCATATATGTGTATGAGCCGAGTTTTGAATTTGAGACAAAATGGTATGTAGTCAATACTAGTAACCATATTTGTAGGAAGTATTAAGCATATATTGGCCTCAACATAGACATGCATATTCGGCCACATGAGATAGATTGGTGTTGCATGTTTAGGGGCAAGCATATTGATGCTTTTATCTTGACTTAGATAATCGGCTCAAGGAGAATTTGTTAAGTGCTTAGTTAATTGATATTAGGTCGATGATGTGTGTATTCGGTCATAAAAGTGCACATGAGGAAATGTTAGATTAATTGTATTAAATTGCTCAATGTGATTAAAAATGTGTATGACCATTTTGTATTTGAGCTAAAGGTGGCCATATGACCTATCAAACTCCTTGTCATATTCGGCCATAAGCTAGCATAATGAGACTTTAATAAGTTAAATTTGTTTGAATTAGCTCAAGAGCTTAGAGGACCATAGTTGGATAAGGGAAAGGAAAAAGTGATCGAATAGCCGTCGAAGGCATTTTTGCGAGTTATTATAACCGGGCTAAGTCCCGAAGGCATATGTGCGAGTTACTATAACCGGGCTAAGTCCCGAAGACATTTGAGCGAGTAGCTATATCCGGCTAAACCCCGAAGGTACTTGGTGTGGGAATGAGCGATCTTGCTGTAATAATTTCAATTAATACGCTCGTAAAATCCCAACGATGAGGTACGTTTCGTATATGCATTGGAGTAGTGATTCCGTTTAAATAATATTCGCTCAGTCGATTAAAGAGCTTCCGGCCTTTGGTTAAGTTGATCCCTTATGTGTGAACTTAAGGGTTGGAAATGTGAAGTAGGACTGATTTTTGATAATATGTGTATATGAAATTATCCGATTAGTTATATGAATGCTATACTTCAGTTGTGCCTAATTTCATCTCCGTTTCTTTGATTCTCTGTTTTATAGATTTTTGTTCGTCAGCTATCGGACTCGGGATTGTTGAAGTCGAAATCGTCCACACTATCAAAGCCCTTTTGGTACACTTTTGGTTGAACTCTGAAAATGGCATGTATAGGACTACCCTTTTTGTTGTTGGTCATGTACCCTTTGGTTTGTGGGGTGTGGTCACAAGCTGAAAAAGAAGGTTAGAATCAAGATTGAATTGAAAAATTACCTAACTAGAAAAATACTACAACTTGATAAATTACATTTCTAATTAGAAAATCCTAGAATTGAGCATTTCTTCATGAGATAAGAAATTTAAATACTTATGCTAAAAAACAAAGAATTACTACTAAAATGTATATATATATGTTTTTTTTAAAAAAAAAAAACCAGTCAAATAACATAGGCTAGCTATCAAAAATAAAACATAGCTAAGTAATTTATTCAAATCAAATCTCAACAAAAAATAGGGATCAAATTAATTTAGGGGATTTCAACAATAATGGGTTATGGGTTAATATTAAGGGTAAATCAATTAATGGCTAGTTAGACTCAAGGGGGTCCACTAAGGGTTAATTATGGAGGTAGGCTTTTATGGAGTGAGTGGGTTAAACCTAGGTGCCTTTATCATCTCAACATATCAAATCAAAGATGTGGTCTTAACATGCATAATCAAGCAAGTTCTAGAATAACAAATCAATATTGACACACTCATAGCAATAATAAAAGTGAGCATGAAAGAAATAATAGATGCTCTAAAGGCTCAAGATCTCACAAAAATTATGGCTTTTGATTTTAAACTTATGAATTTCAACTCAAGATACCTAAACTTGGGGAAATAACCTAATTTTTTAATTCTCAAAAATCAACTTATCATGCTTGATTCTCTAATTCCTTTAAAGTTTAAATAGTCAATGCATAAATGCCTATGTTTTAATTCAAGACATATTAATCAAAATCATAAATTAATCAAAATTCATTCTAATAATGATATGAGAAGATTATTTGAGAACAAGACAAAATTCATGGAATTTTCGATAATGATAAAATGACCCCCACACTTAAGATGTACATTGTCCTCAATGTAAAAAGATGTATAATAGTAATATAAAGATAATATAAAGAGAGGTAGAGAAGTGAAAATGCCCTAAAATTGTGGACGATATCCTTGGATTAGCGAGAGCGAAAATTGAAGAACAAGTGAAAGGAAGGCATGATTACGGGGATAAATGAGAAGACACCCTGTGAAGGAGAATTAAGGAATAATTCAATGATAACCATAAAGGTAGGTAAAATATAAGACAGGGTCTTCACAAGTAAATAAGAGACAATGGAATAAAAATAGAAACAAAGATAAAAATAAAAAAATAGTAAAACATGAACGCATACGTGTTCCTCAGGCGTGTTGGTGCACATGTCCATGTCATTTTGTCGGTTTCAACCACGGTGGTGGGCAGGCGTGTTATACGCCCGTGTTAATTCGTTGCTTCTCCCATGCCCGTGATTATGTGCCCACACCCATGCTAATTTCTTAGCTTCGACCACGGTTTAAAGACACGGGCGTGTTGTACGCCAGTGTTGATTTGGCAGGATTGCCCACGGCCATGTCGCACGGCCATCGCAATGTATCGAATCCGTGTTTTGGGAAAAATTTTGCTTTGCTTTCACAAGACCGTATCACACTAGTGTCTCTACCGTGGTATACGCATGACCTAAAACGCACGCCGTGGGTTAGGCCGTGTTTGCCCTTATCAAATGTCAACATTTCCTGCAGTTAGACTATGAATAGTTAAAGAAAAATTAAACCCTATTTAGTGAGGTTAGTGCTTGGGTTCCCTCCCAAGAGTCGTATTTTAGGAGATATTTAAGTTTTCGTGGAACAGGGCCAGAGCGATTTCTGGATCCCTTGATCTGACTTTGGAAATTCACTATAAATTAACCAGAGATAATTAGAGGTCATTCCATATATGTATAGATTCCTTTTTGAGTCTAGTTTCGTTAGAAACAAACGGCATAAGTATTTAAGCCCTGTACATGGAGATATATAAGTCGTAATGCATGAAGGTCAGAGTAGTCGAACCTCAAACAGGGAGACTTTAACTAATAAACTGTAGTAATTGGCCCGACCAAAATTCTAGAAAAACTTTGTAGATGGATATATGAGTCTAGTTTCAGGAAAATATACGGAACTTGTTTTAGAGTTTTGGAACTTGAGATATGATTTTTAAGGTGTGGTGGCGCAGATTAGCGACTTGTCTGGAAATTTTAAATGAACTGTGTTTTACAATGGAATAAGTCTGTTAGTACCTCGTGTTCGACTCAAAAGCGATCTCGGTGCGGGTGTTACACTATTGATTGTGTGATTTGATACGTGCAATAAGTTTTATAATTTATGAATGTTCGTTCTTGAAAGCTAACTATTATCATGACAAAGGCAAGCGCACCTTATCGAACAGTAGTATAGCTTATGGCAAGACCGGGATGTCAAACCCAAAGGAACTAAAAGTACTAGTATTAACTTTTTTTTATTATCTAGCCTAAAAATAAAGGAGTTTATTTTATCTAAACTAATTACTAAACTAAGAATGCACAGGAAGTGAATTGGGGAAATAAATTTTGGGAAAAGCGAATGATTTGGACAATACCTAAGGAAAAATCCACCTAGACTTCACTTGTTATTGACTCAATCGACGATTTATTCACTTGACTTGATCCGTAGAAATCCCTAATTTATATTATTATCTCTCTCGAGACTAACAACATCTAACCCTAGGTTGATTAATTGAAATCTCTTTCTAATTAACTCCCTAGTGTTGCATTAACTCGATATATGGATTCTCTTATTAGGTTTCACCCAAATCTGACAAAATCTTGTCACCCTTTCTCTAGGCGTGCAATTAACTCCGCTTAATTATGTTAGATCTACTCTTAGACAGGGACTTTTGCTCCTTTGAATAAGCACATCAATACTTGAATCAATACCTTGTAATATTAAAGCAAAAATTAAGAATTCATAATTAAGAACAAGTCAAATATTTATAATACAATTCAAATAATAATAACAAGATCCATATTAGGTTTCATTCCCCTTACGTATTTAGGGGGTTTAGTTCATATTTATGAAAGAAAACATCTCAAAAGAATAATGATAACAAAACATAAAGAAAACCCAAGAACTCTTGAAGGGAATTGAAGGAGATCTGTAGTCTTGAAAGTGAATCCGCTTCTAAGATGGATTAATCGGCTTTCTTCGAGTAATTCTCGCCTCCTACTCCATGTGTCTCCTTTTTGGTACCTCTAAGGGTGTTTATATAGGCTTTAGAATGCTTTTAAACCCTCAAGAGTGGCCTTTTCTGAATTGGACTAGACTTGGGCTCGACAGGGACACGCCCGCGTGTGATTGCTTCAAAACATGTTCGAGCCTATTAAATAGACACGGGTGTGTGGTCTACCCGTAAGTCGAGCTCGATTCTACTAAAAGAACACAGTGTGTGGTCCGCCTGTGTCACGAAGTCCGAGCCATGTTGATTTGGATGTTGGTCCATTTTATCCATTTTCGCCCGTTTCTCGCTCTTTTTACTCTCCTATGCTCACCTAAGTATAAAACATGAAATTAAAGGATTAGGAGCATCAATTCACCAAATCTAAGGATAATTCATCCAAAAATATGCTAAGCATGAGGCAAAAATATGTAAAAATTAAGGTTTATCAAATACCTCTACACTTAAGCATTTGCTTGTCCTCAAGCAAAATCCTCAACTCACAATCAAAATAAATTCTTCTCAACTTATAATCCTCATCAATAGTCTCTCAAAATAATCCATAAGTAGTCACACATTGAATATTCAACTCGAAGAACATTAAAGTTTCAAGCATTCTAAGTTGAGCATTTTATTACGAAAACATAGGTGTCTCCGCTCATCTAAGTAATCACCTTTGATTCAAAACATCATAGAGTCTCACATCCTCTCTAAAAATTCACTCAAATCACTCGAGGTGTTTAAGGACAATAAATTTAGCACTCAACAGTCAATATGAAAAGTTATTACCATAGGCTTGCGTAAAAATAAAATCTTCACCACTATATATTGAGATGATACATCAATCAAAAGGTCTTTTAGAGGGTTGTAACTTGGCTTTAGTTATGGGGTGTGGTCACAAGCTGAAAAAGAAGGTTAGAATCAAGATTGAATTGAAAAATTACCTAACTAGAAAAATACTACAACTTGATAAATTACATTTCTAATTAGAAAATCCTAGAATTGAGCTTTTCTTCATGAGATAAGAAATTTAAATACTTATGCTAAAAACAAAGAATTACTACTAAAATGTATATATATATGTTTTTTTAAAAAAAAACCAGTCAAATAACATAGGCTAGCTATCAAAAATAAAACATAGCTAAGTAATTTATTCAAATCAAATCTCAACAAAAAATAGGGATCAAATTAATTTAGGGGATTTCAACAATAATGGGTTATGGGTTAATATTAAGGGTAAATCAATTAATGGCTAGTTAGACTCAAAGGGGTCCACTAAGGGTTAATTATGGAGGTAGGCTTTTATGGAGTAAGTGGGTTAAACCTAGGTGCCTTTATCATCTCAACATATCAAATCAAAGATGTGGTCTTAACATGCATAATCAAGCAAGTTCTAGAATAACAAATCAATATTGACACACTCATAGCAATTATAAAAGTGAGCATGAAAGAAATAATAGATGCTCTAAAGGCTCAAGATCTCACAAAAATTATGGCTTTTGATTTTAAACTTATGAATTTCAACTCAAGATACCTAAACTTGGGGAAATAACCTAATTTTTTTTAATTCTCAAAAAATCAACTTATCATGCTTGATTCTCTAATTCCTTTAAAGTTTAAATAGTCAATGCATAAATGCCTATGTTTTAATTCAAGACATATTAATCAAAATCATAAATTAATCAAAATTCATTCTAATAATGATATGAGAAGATTATTTGAGAACAAGACAAAATTCATGGAATTTTCGATAATGATAAAATGACCCCCACACTTAAGATGTACATTGTCCTCAATGTAAAAAGATGTATAATAGTAATATAAAGATAATATAAAGAGAGGTAGAAAGTGAAAATGCCCTAAAATTGTGGGCGATATCCTTGGATTAGCGAGGCGAAAATTGAAGAACAAGTGAAAGGAAGGCATGATTACGGGGATAAATGAGAAGACACCCCTGTGAAGGAGAATTAAGGGAATAATTCAATGATAACCATAAAGGTAGGTAAAATATAAGACAGGGGTCTTCACAAGTAAATAAGAGACAATGGAATAAAAATAGAAACAAAGATAAAAATAAAAAAAATAGTAAAACATGAACGCACGTGTTCCTCGGGGCGTGTTGGTGCACATGTCCATGTCATTTTGTCAGTTTCAACCACAGGTGGTGGGCACGGGCGTGTTGTACGCCCGTGTTAATTCGTTTGCTTCTCCCATGCCCGTGATTATGTGCCCACACCCATGCTAATTTCTTAGCTTCGACCACGGTTTAAAGACACGGGCGTGTTGTACGCCAGTGTTGATTTGGCAGGATTGCCCACGGCCATGTCGCACGGCCATCGCAATGTATCGAATCCCGTGTTTTGGGAAAAATTTTGCTTTGCTTTCACAAGACCGTATCACACGGCCGTGTCTCTACCCGTGGTATACGCACAGCCTAAGGCACGCCCGTGGGTTAGGCCGTGTTTGCCCTTATCAAATGTCAACATTTCCTGCAGTTAGACTATGAATAGTTAAAGAAAAATTAAACCCTATTTAGTGAGGTTAGTGCTTGGGTTCCCTCCCAAGAGTCGTATTTTAGGAGATATTTAAGTTTTCGTGGAACAGGGCCAGAGCGATTTCTGGATCCCTTGATCTGACTTTGGAAATTCACTATAAATTAACCAGAGATAATTAGAGGTCATTCCATATATGTATAGATTCCTTTTTGAGTCTAGTTTCGTTAGAAACAAACGGCATAAGTATTTAAGCCCTGTACATGGAGATATATAAGTCGTAATGCATGAAGGTCAGAGTAGTCGAACCCTGAAACAGGGGAGACTTTAACTAATAAACTGTAGTAATTGGCCCGACCAAAAATTCTAGAAAAAACTTTGTAGATGGATATATGAGTCTAGTTTCAGGGAAAATATACGGAACTTGTTTTAGAGTTTTGGAACTTGAGATATGATTTTTAAGGTGACAGTGACGCAGTTAGCCAGCTTGTCTGGAAATTTTAAATGAACTGTGTTTTACAATGGAATAAGTCTGTTAGTACCTCGTGTTCGACTCCGGCAACGATCTCGGGTACGGGGTGTTACACTATTGATTGTGTGATTTGATACGTGCAATAAGTTTTATAATTTATGAATGTTCGTTCTTGAAAGCTAACTATTATCATGACAAAGGCAAGCGCACCTTATCGAACAAAGAGTATAGCTTATGGCAAGACCGGATGTCAAACCCAAAGGAACTAAAAGTACTAGTATTAACTTTTTTATTATCTAGCCTAAAAATAAAGGAGTTTATTTTATCTAAACTAATTACTAAACTAAGAATGCACAGAAGTGAATTGGGAAATAAATTTTGGGAAAAGCGAATGATTTGGACAATACCTAAGGGAAAAATCCACCTAGACTTCACTTGTTATTGACTCGAATCGAGCGATTTATTCACTTGACTTGATCCGTAGAAATCCCTAATTTATATTATTATCTCTCTCGAGACTAACAACATCTAACCCTAGGTTGATTAATTGAAATCTCTTTCTAATTAACTCCCTAGTGTTGCATTAACTCGATATATGGATTCTCTTATTAGGTTTCACCCAAATCGACAAAATCTTGTCACCCTTTCTCTAGGCGTGCAATTAACTCCGCTTAATTATGTTAGATCTACTCTTAGACAGGGACTTTTGCTCCTTTGAATAAGCACATCAATACTTGAATCAATACCTTGTAATATTAAAGCAAAAATTAAGAATTCATAATTAAGAACAAGTCAAATATTTATAATACAATTCAAATAATAATAACAAGATCCATATTAGGTTTCATTCCCCTTACGTATTTAGGGGGTTTAGTTCATATTTATGAAAGAAAACATCTCAAAAGAATAATGATAACAAAACATAAAGAAAACCCAAGAACTCTTGAAGGGAATTGAAGGGAGATCTGTAGTCTTGAAAGTGAATCCGGCTTCTAAGATGGATTAATCGGCTTTCTTCGAGTAATTCTCTGCCTCCTACTCCATGTGTCTCCTTTTTGGTACCTCTAAGGGTGTTTATATAGGCTTTAGAATGCTTTTAAACCCTCAAGAGTGGCCTTTTCTGAATTGGACTAGACTTGGGCTCGACAGGGACACGCCCGCGTGTGATTGCTTCAAAACATGTTCGAGCCTATTAAATAGACACGGGTGTGTGGTCTACCCGTGTAAGTCGAGCTCGATTCTACTAAAAGAACACAGGTGTGTGGTCTGCCCGTGTACGGAAGTCCAGGCCATGTTGATTTCAGATGTTGGTCCATTTTATCCATTTTCGGCCCGTTTCTCGCTCTTTTTACTCTCCTATGCTCACCTAAGTATAAAACATGAAATTAAAGGATTAGGAGCATCGAATTCACCAAATCTAAGGATAATTCATCCAAAAATATGCTAAGCATGAGGCAAAAATATGTAAAAATTAAGGTTTATCAAATACCTCTACACTTAAGCATTTGCTTGTCCTCAAGCAAAATCCTCAACTCACAATCAAAATAAATTCTTCTCAACTTATAATCCTCATCAATAGTCTCTCAAAATAATCCATAAGTAGTCACACATTGAATATTCAACTCGAAGAACATTAAAGTTTCAAGCATTCTAAGTTGAGCATTTTATTACGAAAACATAGGTGTCTCCACTCATCTAAGTAATCACCTTTGATTCAAAACATCATAGAGTCTCACATCCTCTCTAAAATTCACTCAAATCACTCGAGGTGTTTAAGGACAATAAATTTAGCACTCAACAGTCAATATGAAAAGTTATTACCATAGGCTTGCGTAAAAATAAAATCTTCACCACTATATATTGAGATGATACATCAATCAAAAGGTCTTTTAGAGGGTTGTAACTTGGCTTTAGTTATGGGGTGTGGTCACAAGCTGAAAAAGAAGGTTAGAATCAAGATTGAATTGAAAAATTACCTAACTAGAAAAATACTACAACTTGATAAATTACATTTCTAATTAGAAAATCCTAGAATTGAGCTTTTCTTCATGAGATAAGAAATTTAAATACTTATGCTAAAAAACAAAGAATTACTACTAAAATGTATATATATATGTTTTTTTAAAAAAAAAATCAGTCAAATAACATAGGCTAGCTATCAAAAATAAAACATAGCTAAGTAATTTATTCAAATCAAATCTCAACAAAAAATAGGGATCAAATTAATTTAGGGGATTTCAACAATAATGGGTTATGGGTTAATATTAAGGGTAAATCAATTAATGGCTAGTTAGACTCAAAGGGGTCCGCTAAGGGTTAATTATGGAGGTAGGCTTTTATGGAGTAAGTGGGTTAAACCTAGGTGCCTTTATCATCTCAACATATCAAATCAAAGATGTGGTCTTAACATGCATAATCAAGCAAGTTCTAGAATAACAAATCAATATTGACGCACTCATAGCAATTATAAAAGTGAGCATGAAAGAAATAATAGATGCTCTAAAGGCTCAAGATCTCACAAAAATTATGGCTTTTTGATTTTAAACTTATGAATTTCAACTCAAGATACCTAAACTTGGGGAAATAACCTAATTTTTTTTAATTCTCAAAAAATCAACTTATCATGCTTGATTCTCTAATTCCTTTAAAGTTTAAATAGTCAATGCATAAATGCCTATGTTTTAATTCAAGACATATTAATCAAAATCATAAATTAATCAAAATTCATTCTAATAATGATATGAGAAGATTATTTGAGAACAAGACAAAATTCATGGAATTTTCTGATAATGATAAAAATGACCCCCCCACACTTAAGATGTACATTGTCCTCAATGTAAAAAGATGTATAATAGTAATATAAAGATAATATAAAGAGAGGTAGAGAAGTGAAAATGCCCTAAAATTGTGGACGATATCCTTGGATTAGCGAGAGCGAAAATTGAAGAACAAGCTGAAAGGAAGGCATGATTCTGGGGGATAAATGAGAAGACACCCCTGTGAAGGAGAATTAAGGGAATAATTCAATGATAACCATAAAGGTAGGTAAAATATAAGACAGGGGTCTTCACAAGTAAATAAGAGACAATGGAATAAAAATAGAAACAAAGATAAAAATAAAAAAAATAGTAAAACATGAATGCACGTGTTCCTCGGGGCGTGTTGGTGCACATGTCCATGTCATTTTGTCAGTTCCAACCACAGGTGGTGGGCACGGGCGTGTTGTACGCCCGTGTTAATTCGTTTGCTTCTCCCATGCCCGTGTTTATGTGCCCACACCCATGCTAATTTCTCAGCTTCGACCACGGTTTAAAGACACGGGCGTGTTGTACGCCAGTGTTGATTTGGCAGGATTGCCCACGGCCATGTCGCACGACCGTCGCAATGTATCGAATCCCGTGTTTTGGGAAAAATTTTGCTTTGCTTTCACACGACCGTATCACACGGCCGTGTCTCTACCCGTGGTATACGCACAGCCTAAGGCACGCCCGTGGGTTAGGCCGTGTTTGCCCTTATCAAATGTCAACATTTCCTGCAGTTACACTATGAATACTTAAATAAAAATTAAACCCTATTTAGTGAGGTTAGTGCTTGGGTTCCCTCCCAAGAGTCGTATTTTAGGAGATATTTAAGTTTTCGTGGAACAGGGCCAGAGCAATTTCTAGATCCCTTGATCTAACTTTGGAAGTTCACTATAAATTAACCAGAGATAATTAGAGGTCATTCCATATATGTATAGATTCCTTTTTGAGTCTAGTTTCGTTAGAAACAAATGGCATAAGTATTTAAGCCCTGTACATGGAGATATATAAGTCGTAATGCATGAAGGTCAGAGCAGTCGAACCCTGAAACAGGGGAGACTTTAACTAATAAACTGTAGTAATTGGCCCGACCAAAAATTCTAGAAAAAACTTTGTAGATGGATATATGAGTCTAGTTTCAGGGAAAATTTACGGAACTTGTTTTAGAGTTTTGGAACTTAAGATATGATTTTTAAGGTGACAGTGACGCAGTTAGCTAGCTTGTCTGGAAATTTTAAATGAAATTTGTTTTACAATGGAATAAGTCTGTTAGCACCTCGTGTTCGACTCCGGCAACGGTCTCGGGTATGGGGTGTTACACTATTGATCGTGTGATGTGATACGTGCAATAAGTTTTATAATTTATGAATGTTCGTTCTTGAAAGCTAACTATTATCATGACAAAGGCAAGCGCACCTTATCGAACAGTAGTATAGCTTATGGCAAGACCGGGATGTCAAACCCAAAGGAACTAAAAGTACTAGTATTAACTTTTTTTTATTATCTAGCCTAAAAATAAAGGAGTTTGTTTTATCTAAACTAATTACTAAACTAAGAATGCACAGGAAGTGAATTGGGGAAATAAATTTTGGGAAAACTGAATGATTTGGACAATACCTAAGGGAAAAATCCACCTAGACTTCACTTGTTATTGACTCTGAATCAGACGATTTATTCACTTGACTTGATCCGTAGAAATCCCTAATTTATATTATTATCTCTCTCGAGACTAACAACATCTAACCCTAGGTTGATTAATTGAAATCTCTTTCTAATTAACTCCCTAGTGTTGCATTAACTCGATCTATGGATTCTCTTATTAGGTTTCACCCAAATCTGACAAAATCTTGTCACCCTTTCTCTAGGCGTGCAATTAACTCCGCTTAATTATGTTAGATCTACTCTTAGACAGGGACTTTTGCTCCTCTGAATAAGCACATCAATACTTGAATCAAGACCTTGTAATATTAAAGCAAAAATTAAGAATTCATAATTAAGAACAAGTCAAATATTTATAATACAATTCAAATAATAATAACAAGATCCATATTAGGTTTCATTCCCCTTACGTATTTAGGGGGTTTAGTTCATATTTATGAAAGAAAACATCTCAAAAGAATAATGATAACAAAACATAAAGAAAACCCAAGAACTCTTGAAGGGAATTGAAGGGAGATCTGTAGTCTTGAAAGTGAATCCGGCTTCTAAGATGGATTAATCGGCTTTCTTCGAGTAATTCTCTGCCTCCTACTCCATGTGTCTCCTTTTTGGTACCTCTTGGGGTGTTTATATAGGCTTTAGAATGCTTTTAAACCCTCAAGAGTGGCCTTTTCCGAATTGGACTAGACTTGGGCTTGACAGGGACACGCCCGCATGTGATTGCTTCAAAACATGTTCGAGCCTATTAAATAGACACGGGTGTGTGGTCTAACCATGTAAGTCGAGCTCGATTCTACTAAAAGAACACAGGTGTGTGGTCTGCCCGTGTACGGAAGTCCAGGCCATGTTGATTTCACATGTTGGTCCATTTTCTCCATTTTCGGCCCGTTTCTCACTCTTTTTACTCTCCTATGCTCACCTAAGTATAAAACATGAAATTAAAGGATTAGGAGCATCGAATTCACCAAATCTAAGGATAATTCATCCAAAAATATGCTAAGCATGAGGTAAAAATATGTAAAAATTAAGGTTTATCAAATACCTCTACACTTAAGCATTTGCTTGTCCTCAAGCAAAATCCTCAACTCACAATCAAAATAAATTCTTCTCAACTTATAATCCTCATCAATAGTCTCTCAAAATAATCCATAAGTAGTCACACATTGAATATTCAACTCGAAGAACATTAAAGTTTCAAGCATTCTAAGTTGAGCATTTTATTACGAAAACATAGGTGTCTCCACTCATCTAAGTAATCACCTTTGATTCAAAACATCATAGAGTCTCACATCCTCTCTAAAAATTCACTCAAATCACTCGAGGTATTTAAGGACAATAAATTTAGCACTCAACAGTCAATATGAAAAGTTATTACCATAGGCTTGCGTAAAAATAAAATCTTCACCACTATATATTGAGATGATACATCAATCAAAAGGTCTTTTAGAGGGTTGTAACTTGGCTTTAATTATGGGGTGTGGTCACAAGCTAAAAAAGAAGGTTAGAATCAAGATTGAATTGAAAAATTACCTAACTAGAAAAATACTACAACTTGATAAATTACATTTCTAATTAGAAAATCCTAGAATTGAGCTTTTCTTCATGAGATAAGAAATTTAAACACTTATGCTAAAAAACAAAGAATTACTACTAAAATGTATATATATATGTTTTTTTTAAAAAAAAAAATCAGTCAAATAACATAGGCTAGCTATCAAAAATAAAACATAGCTAAGTAATTTATTCAAATCAAATCTCAACAAAAAATAGGGATCAAATTAATTTAGGGGATTTCAACAATAATGGGTTATGGGTTAATATTAAGGGTAAATCAATTAATGGCTAGGTAGACTCAAGGGAGTCCACTAAGGGTTAATTATGGAGGTGCCTTTATCATATCAACATATCAAATCAAAGATGTGGTCTTAACATGCATAATCAAGCAAGTTCTAGAATAACAAATCAATATTGACGCACTCATAGCAATAATAAAAGTGAGCATGAAAGAAATAATAGATGCTCTAAAGGCTCAAGATCTCACAAAAATTATGGCTTTTTGATTTTAAACTTATGAATTTCAACTCAAGATACCTAAACTTGGGGAAATAACCTAATTTTTTTTAATTCTCAAAAAATCAACTTATCATGCTTGATTCTCTAATTCCTTTAAAGTTTAAATAGTCAATGCATAAATGCCTATGTTTTAATTCAAGACATATTAATAAAAATCATAAATTAATCAAAATTCATTCTAATAATGATATGAGAAGATTATTTGAGAACAAGACAAAATTCATGGAATTTTCTGATAATGATAAAAATGACCCCCCCACACTTAAGATGTACATTGTCCTCAATGTAAAAAGATGTATAATAGTAATATAAAGATAATATAAAGAGAGGTAGAGAAGTGAAGCGCCTAAAATTGTGGACGATATCCTTGGATTAGCGAGAGCGAAAATTGAAGAACAAGCTGAAAGGAAGGCATGATTCTGGGGGATAAATGAGAAGACACCCCTATGAAGGAGAATTAAGGGAATAATTCAATGATAACCATAAAGGTAGGTAAAATATAAGATAGGGGTCTTCACAAGTAAATAAGAGACAATGGAATAAAAATAGAAACAAAGATAAAAATAAAAAAAATAGTAAAACATGAACGCACGTGTTCCTCGGGGCGTGTTGGTGCACATGTCCATGCCATTTTGTCAGTTTCAACCACAGGTGGTGGGCACGGGCGTGTTGTACGCCCGTGTTAATTCATTTGCTTCTCCCATGCCCGTGTTTATGTGCCCACACCCATGCTAATTTCTCAGCTTCGACCACGGTTTAAAGACACGGGCGTGTTGTACGCCAGTGTTGATTTGGCAGGATTGCCCACGGCATGTCGCACGGCCGTCGCAATGTATCGAATCCCTTGTTTTGGGAAAAATTTTGCTTTGCTTTCACACGACCGTATCACACGGCCGTGTCTCTACCCATGGTATATGCACAGCCTAAGGCACGCCCGTGGGTTAGGCCGTGTTTGCCCTTATCAAATGTCAACATTTCCTGCAGTTAGACTATGAATACTTAAAGAAAAATTAAACCCTATTTAGTGAGGTTAGTGCTTGGGTTCTCTCCCAAGAAGCGCTTATTTAGAGTCTAAGCTCGACTCTACCTTGTGGGTATATTTAGGGGAGTTTGTAGTGCCGTAGCTCCTCTCTATCGTCTTTGAAATTCTCACCATTGTAAAATTTTAGGTGATGTACATTTACCTTGAAAGTGCCTTGTGATGGGTGACTTACCTCTATTGTGCCTTATGGAAGGACATTTTGGACTACGAAAGGACCTGACCATCGTGATTTAAGCTTCCCTAGGAACAATTTAAGCCTCGAGTTATACAATAGGACAAGATCTCCCACTTCAAATTGCTTGTGTTGTTTTAAACGAGCGTCGTGGCGGCACTTCATTGCTTCCTTGTATAGGCGTGAATTCTCATATGTATTGGTTCGCCACTCATCTAACTCGTTCAATTGCATCAACCTGTTTTCACCTGTAAGTTTGGAATCAAAGTTTAGAAATTTTATAGCCCACAATGCTTTGTGTTCTAACTCAAATGGTAGATGACAACTTTTTCCATAAACAAGTCTGTAAGGTGATGTTCCTATGGGGGTCTTAAAAGCGGTTCTATAAGCCCATAAAGCATCATCTACTTTTATTGCCCAATCCTTCCTGTTTAAATCTACTGTCTTTTTTAGGATACGTTTAAGCTCTCGGTTTGCTACTTCGACTTGGCCACTAGTTTGAAGGTGGTAAGGGGTGGCTGTTCTGTGGTGAACACCGTATTTCTTAAGGGTCTTGTCAAATTGGGCGTTACAAAAATAAGTACCCTTATCATTGATAATTACTCTAGGTGTTCCAAATCGAGAGAAAAGTTTCTTAAGGAATCGTACTACTACTTAGCTTTATTAGTAGGTAAAGCTTGGGCTTCAACCCATTTGGACATGTAATCAACAGCTATTAAGATGTACTTATTCCCAAATGAACTAGGGAATGGACCCATGAAATCGATACCCCAAACGTCAAATATTTCACATGAGAGCATATATGTCTAACGTATTTCATCACGTTTGGAGATATTACCTATTCGTTGGCATTTGTCACAGGAAGTAACATACTTGTTGGCATCTTTGAATAGAGTGGGCCAATAAAAACCTGATTCGAGGATTTTATGTGTGGTCTTATTTCCATTGTAATGTCCTCCAGTTGGTCCTAAATGGCAATGGTCTAAGATCTTCAATGCTTCTGCCCTTGTAATGCATCTTCTAATGACTTGATCTGCACATATACGGAAAAGAAAAGGGTCTTCCCAAAAGTAGTTTTTCACATCAGTAAAAAATCGCTTCTTTTGCTAATGTGTCAACCCTTTTGGGATAATGTTAGCGGCTAAAAAATTTGCAATGTCTGCAAACCAAGGTACCTCAGAATCAGATATAGCAAAAAATTGTTCTTCAGGGAATGAATCATTTATTTCAACATTATCTAGCTCTTTGGTACTTGAATTTTCAAGCCTGGAGAGATGGTCAGCCGTGGGCTTTTCAGCTCTTTTCTTATCCTTAATCTCAAAGTCAAATTCCTGTAATAATAGAATCCATCGAATGAGTCGAGGTTTTGCATCAGTTTTAGTCAAAAGGTAGCAAAGAGTAGAATGGTCAGTATAAACGATAACTTTAGACAATATTAGATATGACCTAAATTTATCAAATGCAAAAACCACAGCTAGCAGCTCTTTCTCCCTGGTGGTGTAGTTTTCTTGTGCGGCTGTCAAAGTTTTTCTAGCATAATAGATAGGTTGAAAATGTTTATCTCTTCGCTATCCCGAAACTGCACCTACTGCAAAATCACTCGCATTGCACATTAGTTCAAAAGGTGAATTCCAATAAGGTGCAATTATAATTGGAGCTTTAGTCAGTTTATCCTTTAAAGTATTAAATGCTTCTGAACATACTTGATCGAAATTAAAAGGCACATATTTTTCTAGTAATTTAGTCAAAGGCTTAGTTATTTTAGAAAAGTCTTTAATAAATCTTCTATAAAACCCAGCATGTGCTAAAAAACTGCTAATAGCCTTAATTGAATTAGGGGGAGGTAGTTTTTCAATGTTTCAATTTTATATTTATCAACCTCAATCCCTTTACTAGAAATTTTATGTCCTAACACAATACCTTCTTGAACCATAAAGTGACATTTTTCCCAATTAAGCATAAGGCTTGTTTCCACACATCTTATTAACACTCATTTTAAATTTTTAAGGCAAAGATGGAAAGAGTTACCGAAAATCGACAAATCATCCATAAATACCTACATGACGTCTTCTACGAGTTCATCAAAAATGGCCATCATGTAGCGCTGAAAAGTAGTAGGAGAATTACATAATCCAAAAGGCATTCTACGATAAGCAAACGTACCGTATGGGCATGTAAATGTCATCTTTTCTTGATCTTCAGGAGCTATCGGGATTTGAAAATAGCTAGAGAGTCCGTCTAAAAAGCAGTAGTACATGTGTTCTAACAATCTTTCCAACATTTGGTCAATGAATGGAAGGAGGAAGTGATCTTTTCTCGTGGCATCATTTAGCTTCCTATAATCAATGCAAACTCTCCAACCTGTAACTGTCCTTGTTGGGATTAATTCATTCTTCTCATTAGCTACAACAGTTATGCCTCCTTTCTTAGGAACAACCTGCACTGGACTTATTCAAGAACTATCAGAACTAGGATAAATAATTCTAGCATCTAGGAGTTTAATTACCTCAGCTTTAACAACTTCCTTCATGTTGGGGTTTAGTCGTCTTTATGCTTGCACGCATGGCTTATATTCATCTTCCATTAAAATTTTATGGGTACAAAAAGAAGGATTGATCCTTTTAATGTCAGAAATTCTCCAAGCTATGGCTCTTTTATGCTCTCTTAAGACTTGGAGTAATTCTTCTTTCTCTTTGGGTTGCAAGTTAGACACAATAATTACCGGTAATGTAGAGTTATTTCCAAGGAATGCATATTCCAAGTGATTCGACAATTGTTTAAGTTCCAGTATGGGAGGTTCTTCAATAGAGGGGTTTTGCTTAAGTTCATCGTTTATCTTAATACCCTCATATTCAGCTGGTCTTGGGGAGGGTTCATTGGAATTCAGTTTAGTTCCTATCTCAGAATTATCATCCCCCTCCTCTCCTTGGGCAAGACACAGTTCCAACGTGTCCTTATGTATGATTTCCTGAAAGGAATCTTGAGTAGCATGATCAATAGAGTCAATAAAATAATATGAGTCATCCTGTTCCTTAGAGAATTTCATGGCATCATAAATTTTAGATAATCTCTTCGTCACCTACTCTAAGTACCAATTTACCATCACCCACATCAATAACAGCTCTAGTAGTGGCTAAGAATGGACGACCTAAGATTAAAGGCACTTCAACATCCTCATCCATGTCAAGCACAACGAAATCAACAGGGAATATAAATTTATCTACTTTTACAAGTACATCCTCTATAATTCCCCTAGGATATTTAACAGATCTATCAGCTAATTGAATACTCATCCTAGTAGGTTTAGGTTCCCCAAGACCAAGAACATTTTATATGGCATCAAATTAATGCTAGCGCCTAAATCAACTAGTGCCTTATCAACATTCAAACTACCAATTAAGCTGGGAATAGTAAAACTTCCTGGGTCTTTCAGTTTAGTTGGCAGATTATTTTGGAGTATGGCCGAGCACTTCTCATTAAGTTCCACTTTAGATAAGTCTTCAAACTTCCTTTTATTTGTTAGAAGCTCCTTTAAAAATTTTGCATATGTAGGTATCTGCGATATAGCTTCAACAAAAGGTAATTTAATACGCAGTTGTTTAAAAAGTTCAAGAAATTTAATGAGTTATGCATTCATACGGTCTTTCTTCAACTTTGCTGGATATAGGATTGGTGGTTTATATTCCTTTGGCATTGGATTGTCACTGTAGTCGAGTTTTTCTTCCTCTCTTTTGTCTCTTTCAGCTTGTTGTGGTGGCTTCTTTTCTGATTCTGCAAACACTTTCCCACTCCTTAGTGTAACTGCTTTCACATGCTATTTTGGATTAGGTTCGGAGTTACTAGGTAAACTTCCTGATGGTCTTTCTGAAATCATCTTAGCCAGTTGTCTAATTTGATTCTCGAGTCCTTGGATCGACCCTTGCTGATTTTTAAGTACTGTTTCGGCATTCTGAAAGTGAGTTTTCGACACCAAGATAAACTTTGTTAGCATCTCCTCAAGGCTCGGCTTCTTTTCCTGTTGGTAAGGTGGTTGTTGAAAACCCGGAGGATGTTGTGGCCTTTGATTCCCTTGACCACCCCACAAGAAATTGTTGTTGTATACTTATTTATATACAACTTACTAAGCTTTATGCTTACTCCCTTTCCTTTCCATTTCTTTACAATGCTGCCTAACTAGCTCAAGAATTCCAGAAGTAAGAGATATCGATCACACTATCAATCGAAGCATTCAGTATGGTTGGATTTATATTTTTGAATATGGCATGTATAGGACTTAGACTTTATTATTTTGTGTCGAATTGGCCAAATGTGTGGCTTGGGTTGGAAACCCTTTAGTTTGTATTAAGCTTTGAATGATAGTTAATATTCATTTTGAATTTATAAAAGATGCCTTACCATGGTTAAATGACTACCTATTGTGGTTGAATTAGTTATATGAATTGTGCTTGTGTTGGTATTGGTTGGTATGTGTATGAAACTAGGTATGTAAGGGGGGCAATGACGCTTGGTAAATAGCCTTATATTGTCCACATGGGCGTGTGTCACACACGGCCTGCCCTATGGGCATGTGGTTTGGCTGTGTGCTCCCTGCACGTACAAATTTCAAGTCAATATGCATGGTAATAAACACACTGTCAGAGACACGGTCGTGTGTCTCAGCCGTGTGGAGGGCATGGCCTAGCACACGGGCGTGTGCCTTGCCCGAGTGAAATCATGAGCATGCTGACATCAGAAACAAAATGTCCATGTTTTTGTAGACGGACGTGTCGTGGTTGTGTGAGGGACACAGGCCAGTGACACGGGTGTGTGGCTGGCCGTGTGAAAACCTCTATATGTGTGAATTAGAAATTAATTCTACACAGGTGTGGGACACGGGCGTGTCCTAGAGTACTTAGGCTGTGTGAGTCACATGGGCCGTTAGCACGACTGTGTCAAAATGGTCACACGGGCGTGTTACCTTTCCACACGGGCGTGTGTCCCTGTGTTAAGTGATATTTTTCTATAGTTGGAAAATGGTCCCAAAATGGTCCCAAATATTTACGATGAGTTTTGGGCCTCGTAAGCCCATATTCAGGATATGTTGATAAGTTTTAAAAATTGAATTCGGTAACTCGGATTGAATGAAAGTTTGAGTTTAAAGTTGGGTAACACCTCGTATTCCGTCACGGTATGGGATAGGGTAAGGGGTGTTACATTTAGTGGTATCAGAGCTATGGTTTAGTCAGTTCTAGGATTAACCTAGCGAGAGTATGAGTTTAGCTATACATGTCATAATTGTATATTGATAGCGTGACGATTTCTGACGATTATAAATTATGTTTTCATATAGTAAATGAATCCTGATAGAACCACAGCTGATGATGTGGAAAGTAATGCGCCAGCTCCCGCTGAAAGGACTGTACCAGTAGAGAGTGAGCAGCCCGTAACTATGGGTCAAGGTAGAGAGGCTAGAGAATCCTACCTCTGGATGATGGACACTTGGTACATGGATGTTTGTTCGTGCGAACCCGAACACTCCACCTCCTCTACCTCCTCCGATTCCTCAGTATGCCCCAGTAGCTCCGCAAGGCGCGGACATGTTTAGAAGAGAGAAACCTCCAGTAGACAATATCTGAAAACAAGGGGCCGAGGAATTCCGTGCTAGCATAGATGATGACTCGGAGAGGCCAGAGTTTTGGCTAGAAAATACCATTAGGGTATTTGATGAACTATCATGCACACCTGAAGAGTATGTGAAATGCGTAGTGTCGCTTCTACGGGATTCGACTTATCAGTGGTGGAACACTCTCGTGTCCGTCGTACCGAGAGAGAGGATCATGTGGGAACTCTTTTGAGAGGAATTCCATAAAAAGTATATTAGCCAAAGATTCATAGACCAAAAGAGGAAGGAATTCCTAGAGCTAAAGCAAAGCCGAATGTCAGTGACAGAATATGAACGTGAGTTTGTGAGGCTTAGCAAGTATGCGCGGGAGTGCGTATGTACAGAAGCCACCATGTTTAAGAGGTTTGAGGATGGCCTATATAACACCCCAAACTCAGCCCAGACGTTATGGCCAGATCTAACGTGTCACATGGACTTACAACTTAGTATGCATTCGCTGGTTTAAGTGATTGGGGTGGTCTTTGTAAAAATAGCGGTTGAATGAAAAGCCAGTTTATCAATCTTTAGGCTATCCATTTGTTGTGCTTGTTGAGTCTTGAAAATGTTCATTAATTTTGAAAACCTACGTAGCCTAACACTAGCAGTTTCATCATAGTATAAATATAATCAGAAAATAAAACCATAGCGGAAAAAAGAAATTTAAATAGTGGCCTTATTACAACTTAAAACACAAAATTAAATCAGAATATAAAAATAATAAAAATAAACTAACTTAGAAAAACTAACTTTGCAGATGATGTGGCCACTACGAATCCCTCACAGCTCCAAGCCCACTATGGTTGGGGATTTCCTGCAGAGATGAAAATAAAGGGTGAGTTCGGTAAACTCGATGTGTAACATAACCCAACCATAGCCCAAAACAGATCAAACCTCGAGTCAGACTTATCCGGGCCTTGGCCCAAGATCTGAAAATCGAATGAAACCCATAGGCCCATAGCGATCTGAAACAAATATATCATGAATGTAGAAATCCCAACCCGAGCCATCCATAACACCCCATACCATGCCTTACACCATGTGGGAGACTACTCGACCCACCCAACCGCTACACACCACGTAAATTGCAATGAGATCGCGGATATTGTGACGAAGTCACCAGATCTGAATATTGTGGCTAGGCCACGAACATATATATATATATATATATATATGTGTGGCGGTTACCAGATTGCAAATGAGGTCGCCGGATATTGTGACGAAGTCACGGTAACGATATATCGTGGCGAGGCCACCGATTGCAATGAGGTTGCGTAACGCTTCCTCCATCAATATAAACCCATGTCCCATGCAATGAAATAATATGTCATGGCATACGATACTGAAACGAACATCATGCTTTTGGAAAAAATAAACCTAGGGGTAAAATCGTAATTTTGCATGCATAAGGGTATTTCAGTAATTATTACCTATTGCTAAGGTTTCATGCTCATTCTAATGTTTACCAAGTAATCAGAAGTACTTACCTCATCTTTTTACCAAAGTGGGCCCGTTTTCGGCCCATTAAGCCCAAAAATACCGTTGTGCACGAAAATGCACACTCTGCACTCTAATCATCCAAATGCACCATATTCATTAACAACTGTCTCACGAACGCTCGCACGCTCGCGAGTTCACAAAATACCAACGTTTCGGTATTTCGGATGTTACCGATTCAGTCTAAGGGAAGGTGTCGTTTACACACCTAGTTGATGACGATTGATGACGATATCTCCCACGCGATAATCCTACAATCGATCACTAACACATTAGACTTACGAATTAATGATAACTAACATAAATCCACGTCAACTAACCTAATCATCACACAAGTTAGTCATTTACGCACGAGGGGAAAAATAGTCATTTTACCCTCCAGGGGTAAATCAATAGTCCTACCCTACAGGGGTATTTTAGTAATTCTTCAACTTATCCACTTGGGCCTACGGACCCATTGGGACCACATGGCCTATTTCAGCCCATCGCGGCCCGAAATAGCCGTCCTACTACTAGAGTAATGAGAAATACACACCTGTTAGGAGACTGCAGTTAATTTGTGCTCCAAACACTCTTAGTTGACGCCCAACCCAAACGAGCACGTTACAAAGCGAAAGGGGTCAGCCAAAAAGGGTATGCCTACTCTCTTCATGGTTTGCTCTATTTAAAGCCCGCTCTCCATCTACTCTTATGTTAGCTTCTTGATCTGGGATCCCTCCATCACCAGAGTTTAAAACCAACAGTAACTCTTGCCGTCCCAACATAGCAAAATAATCAACCTTTGCGTGCCAAGGGATTCGAACCAAAGTCCTCTCACATGCCAACTCACGCCACCACCACTAGGCCATCAACTCATTTGTGTCATAAATCCAACACATTAAACTTTAAAGCGCACCTACTTGCTTCCAAATTTATTGAAAAGAAAAACCAAAATATATTGCAAGAGCCAAGACTTGAACCTTGGACCCCTTGCTTCCTTTATGGCGTCACTTCCTTGTCCCCTAAGTGGCCCTACCTTGCCACTACACCACACTCCTTTTTGTGTCATCTTTTACCCCTTTACTCTTAAAAGCCCAAACGCCAACTGCATCACCTGTTCATAAAATTAAAATTCCGAAGACTACCACGGATTTAACTTAAGTTTGGGCCTTCCAAAGGCCCACTAACCTACTAAAATATATATTTTAACCAACCAGAACACACACAAATTTTAAAAATCACAGAAACACAGAAAACCTGAAAATTAGGGCATTACAGCCTCAATGAAGATATTCAAGTGTTTGTTGGCATCTTAGAGCTACGGGAATTTGTAGCACTTGTTGAAAGAACCTGCAAGGCCGAAGCGTTGATTAAAGAAAGGAGGAAAGTGGCTTTTGAGTCGCGAGATTCAGAGAAGAGACAGATGGGGAAATTACATCAGTCCTCATCTAAAAGATCAAGAGAGTTCACTACCCAATCGAATGCTTCAATGGGGTATTTGTAACACCCCAAACCCGGCCCAGACGTTATGGCCAAATTTGACGTGCCACATCGGAGTTAAAAATCTGAGTTTCGTTTTAGAGTTTTTAAAAGCCATATGTTTTCTTTGAGTTAACAAAGTGTATGGAAGCTAAGCACCGGTAGGTATTCGAGGCGAGGAGGTGAACCATGAAGGTCGCTAAGTACCAAGCTCTTTAATTGGATCCAATCCTAGACATGCCCACAACCATAGCCACACTTTGTCATTTCGAGTTTAAATTCGTTTAAGTGGGCGTCTTTGATTAACCGATGAATCGTGGTGTTGAGATAATTTGAAAACAAGTATCATTTTGAAAACACGTCCTAAGTCTAGCCCATTTGAATAATAATTAACCAATTTTAAAGTTATTAAAATTAAAATAATCCGAAAAGAAATAAAAGGAAAGTTAAAATTGGCCTTATTACAACCCAAAAATAAATAATAATTAAAGGAAATTAAATGAAAACCAACACTTATTTAAAAGCCCAAAGATGATCACCGTGGCCACTCTGAATCCTCTCCTACCAAGTCCCCACATCAAGGCTCACCGCAAGGTTAAGGAAAGGGGGTGAGTTTGGAAACTCGATGTGCAACAAGCCCTTTCGAGCCCAAAAACAATAACGACTGTTGGGTCTAAGCCCAAATCCAATCTCAACATATCTTGGGCCATAGCCCTTTTCATGTTTCATATTCCATAACACTGGGTCAAGCCTTTTCATATTTCATATTCTTGGGCGAAGCCTTTATCAGAAAGCAGTATGGCCCTTAGGCCCATTTCAACATCACATATAATTTCAATGAAAGAATGCAACCCATTTGGGGAGACTACTCAACCCACCATCCGCTACTCTCCACCCGTACCAACCAACACACCATGTGGGGATTAACTCGACCCACCCCGCCATACTCTCCACTGGCAGCATAGCTGCTTTATCATATAACTGGAGGCCTAGCCTCTTTTAATAACTGGGGCAAAAGCCCTTTCAATAACTGGGGCATAAGCCCTTTTATAACTGGGGCATAAGCCCTTTTGATAATCGGGGCATAAGCCCTTTTGATAATCAGGGCATAAGCCCTTTTTCACTTCCTCCATCCATATAAAACCCAACCCAATGCGCTTATGATTACATCATGTGCATATCATACATATCATGTGCATATCATACATGTCATGTGCATCTCATACATACCATATTTATCAAAATCCCATGTATTAAAATCATACATAAACCCTAGGGGTATAATGGTCATTTTTACCTAGGGGCAAAACGGTCATTTTCATATTATAAGGGTAATCTCGTAATTTTACCAAAAATTAGGGTTTCCATGTTCATTAACGATTACTAACAATCCATGGGTGCAAACAGTGATTACGGCCCATTTTAGCGAAATCGAGTTATTGGGCCTAAAACCCTAATGGGCCCTACTTAGCCAATTTCGTCATCTAGGCCCATTTAGCCTATATTCCATAACAGTTTTAACGGTCTTATCATGCCATATAACGATTTACTTTTCTACCAATTTTACCCAAATGGGCCCAAAGCCCAATGGGCCCCACTTGACCCCTCGAGGCCCAACTTACCAAGAACGCCAAAAATCACATTCTTACCGTTTCCATCGTTCTCGATCACCGTCTCATCGATTCTAACTAACTAGTGAGCGTTAAACTTGCTCACAAGTCCTCGAAATGCCGAAATTTGGCATTTTGCTTTTCGCATTTTATCGCTTTAAGCTATGAAAGGGTTCGTTACACACGATTTACGATATTCCTTGACGAGATCTCCTACACGATTTCTCCTATAATCAATTGTTAAATAGATCAGCTCGCAATATTAACACTTACACATTCGGCCACCATCCATAATGGCCTTAGGCACCTTACCTTTGTCGCGATTGATGACTAGGCCTAGCTACTCCGGCGATCCAAGCTACTCTAAATCAACACTACACCTTGCTGCTCCTTCAATAAATAAACCAAAAATATTAAAAGAAGACCCCATAGAGTCTATGCCCATATTCGCCATCTCCTAAACTTGGAGTTTGACTTTTGACCAAAGCTACACTAGGAATTGTTTAGAGTTTGAACACTTACCACGTCTTTCTCCTCTTGAATCCGGATGCCTAAAAGGTAAGGGAATCGAACGCCAACTATTGAGAAGGAAGAAAAAGGTTCTTGGTGATTCGACTTTTTACTGACTTCGGCAAAAATAGAGATAAGGAAAACAATGGTGAATGAAAGGAAATAGTGGGCTGATTTGAAAGAAAGAAAAGGAAGAAAATTGAGTAGAAGGGAGGTAGATTAATTGGAAAAGAAAGAGAGAAAAGCTACACACCAAAGAACAAAATCGGCACAACTAAGACCCTAATGCCGAAATTACTAACCTAATACCCTCTCTGAAAAATCCCTCTCCAAACTCCCTTATTCGCCAACTCTATCTCCATATCACATCCCTAAAATCTCTCCCTTATCCCTCCTTAATTTATGCATTTGACTTGATCCAACTCTCTCCTCTTACGAATCCACTCGGGTTCCAACACTTACCCTTCCCGCACAAAAATAAATACTCCTATTTGCCAACACAGGAATCGATCCTGTGTCTTCCCTAACACTTACACGCCACCTTTAAAGCTCCCTAGTGGCGTCCTTAGCCACTTTGCGGAGGATCTTTTGTGATACACTTTACCCACAACTTAATATAAGGGCACCTAGCCAGAACCCCTAACTCCTAAGTCCAAAATTTAAAAAATTCTATTGGGTTTTGGCCAACTCATGGGCCTTCCATAAGCCCATTTACATACCCAAATTATGAATTCCATCATCACATACCAAATTTTAGAAATTTACTTAAAATATCAGGAATCGCGAAAAACCCGAAAATCAGGATGTTACAGTATTCGAATAGGAACAAGAACTGGTAGAACACAACTTCTAAAGCCCAGACCAATTCGGTCGCAAGTGTTGGTAGCACTCGGCCAAATAGGCCAGAAAGCTAACAATGTGGTAGGCATCATTTTGGTGAGTGCCAAGGGAATGAAAGGGGCTATTTCAAGTGTGGATCATTGGAACACTTCATCCGTGATTGTCCTGAATTGGATGAGAGAGAGAGAGAAAATAAGATGTGAAAGCGATTAGTGCCACTTTGAGGGGTAGGCCACAGAAGAACCCCAAAAGTGGGGCTAGCAGTAGAAGTATGCCAAGAGATGCTGTGGTGAGGTTCGAGGGTAGAGCGCCTGCAAGGACTTATGCTATACGAGCTCGAAAAGAGGCAGAGTCTCCCGACGTGATCACAAGTACCTTTTCAATCCATGAAATGTTTTTTGTTGCTTTAATTGACCCCGGATCTACCCACTATTATATTTGTATAGAATTGATACCTCGTATGAGTATGCTAGTGGAGTCCACTGAGTTTGTAATAAAAGTGTCCAATCCTTTAGGCAGACATGTACGAGTGGATCAAGTATGTAGGAATTGCCCTTTGACAATCAAAAGTCATTGTTTTCAGGCTAACTTGATTTTATTCCGTTTAATGAGTTTGATGTAATCCTTGGGATGGACTGGTTGAATTCTCATAGTGTTGTATTGGATTGTGGGAGAAACGTTATTGAGCTAAAATGTGAAGACGGTAATGTTCTTCGAGTTAGACCAGATGAGTCAGATAATCTACCTGTAGTAATATCGTCTTTGACTACTGAGAAATATGTGAGGAAAGGATACGAGGCTTATCTAGCTTATGTGTTGAATACTCAAGTGTCTGAACTATAGATTGAATCAATACCAGTGGTTTGTGAGTTTACAAACGTGTTTCTGGAAGAATTATCCGGATTGCCTTCAGTGAGGGAAATAGAATTCGGAATTTAGTTAAACCCCGATACAACACCCATTTCTATTGCTCCGTATAGAATAGCCCCGATAGAGTTGAAAGAGTTGAAAGTACAGCTGCAAGAGTTAACAGATAAAGGTTTTGTGAGACCTAGTTATTCCCCGTGGGGCACCCCCGTATTGTTTATGAAAAAGAAAGACGAGTCGATGAGGTTATGTATCGATTATAGACAACTCAATAAGGTAACTATGAAGAACAAGTATCCTTTACCAAGGATAGATGATTTATTCGATTAATTGAAGGGAGCCACGATGTTCTCCAAGATAGACTTTAGGTCTAGTTGTTATCAGTTTAGAGTCCAAGAGCAAAATGTATCGAAAACTGCTTTTCGGACAAGATACAGGTATTATGAGTTCCTCGTCATGCCCTTTGGTTTGACTAATGCCCGACGGTGTTTATGGATTTGATGAACATCATTTTTTGGCCATATTTGGACAAGTTCGTGGTGGTTTTTATTGATGACATACTGATTTACTCACGAGATGAGAATGAACACGCGGAGCATTTGAGAACTGTGTTACAGAATTTGAGAGACAAGAAGCCTTACGCCAAGTTTAGTAAGAGTGAATTTTGGCTTAAAGAGGTCGAATTTTTAGGGCACATTGTGTCGGGTGATGGGATTAGAGTTGACCCAAGCAAGATCTTAGCTATTATTGAGTGGAAATCGCCGAGGAATGTAACTGAAGTTTGAAGTTTTTTGGGTTTAGCTGGATATTATAGACGGTTTGTAAATAAATTCTCTATGATAGCTACGCTGATGACAAGGTTGTTACAAAAGGATGTCAGATTTGAATGGAAAGAAAAGTGCCAATAAAGTTTTGAGAAATTAAAGGCTTTATTGACCGAAGCCCAGTGTTAGTGCAACCAGAGTCGGGCAAGGAGTTTGTGGTATATAGTGAATCCTCCTTGAATGGTTTGGGGTGCATGCTTATGCAAGAAGGTAAGGTCATAGCTTACGCTTCAATACAGTTAAAGCCACATCAGAGAAATTACCCTATGCATGATTTAGAGTTGGTTGCCATAGTATTCGAGTTGAAAATTTGGAGGCACCATCTATATGGAGAGAAGTGTTGGGTGTTCACTGATCATAAGAGCCTTAAGTACTTGATGACTCAAAAGAAGTTGAACCTAAGGCAACGATGATGGTTAGAGTTAATAAAGGATTATGAGTTGCTTATCGACTACCACCCGGGAAAAGCAAACATGGTTGACGATGCATTGAGTAGAAAATCATTATTTGCATTGAGAGTAATGAATATTAATATGGCTTTGTCTGATGATGGTTCGATTTTAGAAGAGATGGGAGCCAGATCGATGTCTCTTCAAGAAATCTGAAAAGTTCAAAAAGGTCATGAGAAATTGGAAGCCAAGAAAACTTAGTGTGAGTCAGGAGTTGAATCAGATTTTCGTATTAGTACCGATGGATGTATAACATTCAAAGACAGAGTTTCTATACCCAAAGACAATGAGCTTATTCAGAAGATTTTGAGAGAGGCACATAGTGGTTGTTTATCTGTCCACCCGGGCAGTGCGAAAATGTACAACGACCTTAAGAAAATGTATTGGTGGTCAGGTATGAAAGGAGACATTTCAAAGTTTGTGACTAAGTGACGAGTGTGTCAGCAAGTGAAGGCTAAATACCAAGTACCTTCGGGTCTACTTCAGCCTATCATGGTCCCTGAGTGGAAGTGGGATCAGATCACTATGGATTTTGTGATGGGTTTTTCAGCAACCCCGAAGAAAAAGGATGATATTTGGGTTATTGTGGATAGGCTAACAAAGTCGGCACACTTCATACCTGTGCATACCGACTACTCCCGTGAGAGATTAGCTGACTTGTATGTTTCTGTGATTGTGAGACTACATGGCGTACCCATATCGATTATTTCAGACAGAGACCCGAGATTTACCTCAAGGTTTTGGAAAAAGTTACAAGAGGCATTGGGAACAATGTTGAATTTTAGCACAGCTTTCAATCCTCAAACTGACGGTCAGTCAGAGAGTAATTAAGATATTAAAGGACGTGTTGTGGTGCTGCATCCTTGAGTTCCAAGGCTATTAGGAAAAGTTTCTACTATTTGTTGAATTCGCCTATAATAACAGTTATCAGACAAGTCTGAAAATGGCACCTTATGAGGCTTTTTATAGGCGAAAGTGTTGGATGCCCTTATATTAGATTGAGCTCAGAGAGAGTCAAGTTCACGGGGTCAATTTAGTTAGAGAGACCTAAGAGAAAGTTAAAGTAATTCGTGACTGCTTGAAGGTTGTCTCGGATAGACAGAAATCCTATGCGAATTTGAAATGAAAAGAAATTGAATTTCAAGGAAATTGAATTTCAAGTCGGTGATAAGGTATTTTTGAAAGTGTCCTAGTGGAGGAAAGTCCTCAGATTTGGTAGAAAAGGCAAGCTGAGTCCTCATTTTATAGGGCCTTATGAAGTTATTGAGAGAGTAGGACTGGTTGCCTACTGATTAGATTTGCCACCAAAATTGGAAAAGATTCACGATGTGTTTTATGTGTCCATGCTATATCGATATGGATCACACCCTTCGCATGTGATTTCGATGTCAGAGGTTGAGATTTATCTGGACATGACTTATAGTTAAGAGCCGTCAAGATTTTAGCTCAGAAAGTTAAACAGTTGAGAAATAAGAGTATAACACTTGCGAAAGTTTTGTGGCATAGACATGGAGTCGAGGAAGCCACATGGGAACCTGAAGAGACTATGAGAGATCAGTACACGAACTTGTTCATTGGTAAGATATTCGAGGACGAAAATCCCTAAGGGGGAGAAACGTAGCAGCCTAATTTTGGGGCTAGTCAGAATAGTGGTCTTGGGACCACAAATCCGAAGTTAGAGAAATTATTTTATTATCAAAATAGAGTCATAGTATGGTTATTATAGTGCATGAAAAATTTGGTGGATTAATTTTAGCGTTTATGAGCCCAATTGTGAAAAAGGACTAAATCGCATAGAGTGTAAAAGTCTTAAATTGATAGCTAAAGGTGTTAAATAGTTAGAGAACCAAATTTTGGGTATTTAAAAGGAAAATAGACCCTTGGATGAAGGCATAGCCGGCCATAGAGTCAATGAGGAGACAAAATTGTCAAAATTAGGTGAGTTGGTAACCAATTTTGACTATATTAAAAATAAAATAAAGGGAAAAGATATCATTTTTTTTCCCATCTTCTTCTCCACAAAATTTTCAGCAACTTGAAGCACTCACAAGTAAGTGATTTCCATACCCTTTATTGATGATTTTTGTATTTTTGAGGCCCTTGTAGCATGAGCTTTGGAATTAGGGGTATATCTTGCAAAATGGTTGAAGTTCTAGGGTTTTTCTATGAGAGCATTTAGGGTGTTTTCTAAAATTTTATGAAAGAATATGAGTCTTAGTTGTGTAATAGACAACTTTTGTGAAAGGTGTTACCATGAAAACACCTAAAGGGACTATTTTGCACAAGTTGTAAAATGAATGATAAATGTTTGAAAAGAGAGAATTTGGGGTTGCTATAAGAGTAAAAAGAGTTCAGCTAGGATTAAGATGCGAAGAAATTTGATAAAAATCGATTTTCAAGCATAGGGGTAAAATGGTCATTATGCTAAAGTCTAGGGGCAAAATGGTTATTTTACCAAAGATATGAATTTTTAATTGGTTAAATTTATTTCATGATTAAATGAGTGTGTTTTGCTATTATAGATCAAGAAATACCGAATTCGAGCCTAGCCCGGGAGAAAGCCAAGCAAATCGACTAAATTGACTAGTCGCTACATTTTGTAATTTGAGGTAAGTTGTATATAGATAATACAACTACATTGTTAATTTATGTATTGAATTGTATTGAGTTAATATAGCATGAATTGTTGGTTGTGAATTTGAGAATGTATAATGATAATGGAGATAGTGGAAATTCCGTTGTAACCTTAAGAAGTAAATCGGATATTCATGCTATGACGTTTGGGTCATTCGCTTGTGGCTTAGTGTAAGACATGTCTGGGACATGCATCGGCTACATTTTGAGAGCCAGTGTAAGACCATGTCTGAGACATGACATCAACATTGAGACGAGAGCCAGTGTAAGACATGTTTGGGACATGCATCGGCCTCGAGACGTAAGCCAGTGTAAGACATGTATGGGACATGTATCGGCTACGAGATGATAGTCAATGTAAGACCATGTCTGGGACATGGCATCGACTTAAGATATGAGCCAGTGTAAGACCATGTCTGGGACATGGCATCGGCAACTTACCCACGTTTGAGGCTTTATGAATTTCCGATAGTGTTCTAAATGGTTCTATGGTGAATGTTATGTTCTTAAGCTAATGAGGAAAGTATAACCGTGTGGTGAATCATACAGGTACCTAATTGGTACGTATGAGATATGAGATCAGTATATATAATACGTAACTTGTATCGATGGTATTGAGTAAGTTACACTTATGCCTACTTTGGTGTTATGAGCATGTTGATTACAGATAAATTGTTGTTGTATACTTATTTATATACAACTTACTAAGCTTTATGCTTACTCCCTTTCCTTTTCATTTCTTTACATTGTCGCCTAACTAGCTCAAGGATTCCAAAAGTAGAGATATTTATCTCACTATCAACCGAAGCATTCGGTATAGTTGGATTTATCTTTTTAAATATGGCATGATAGGACTTAGACTTTATTATTTTGTGTCTTTGAGAATTGGTCAAATGTGTGCCTTGGGTTGGAAACCCTTTAATTTGTATTAATGAATGATAGTTAATATTCATTTTGAATTTATAAAAGATGCGTTACCATGGTTAAATGAATACCTATTGTGGTTGAATTGGTTATATGAATTGTGCTTATGTTGGTACTGGTTGGTATGTGTATAAAATAGTTATGTAAGGGGGGCAATGAGGCTTGGTAAATAGCCTTATATTATCCATACGGGTAGGCACACGGGCGTGTGTCTAGGCCGTTGTGACACACGGCCTACCCCATGGGCGTGTAGTCCTACTGTGTGTCCCCCGCACGTAAAAATTTCAAGTCAATATGCATGGTAGTAAACACAAGGGCAGAGACACGGTCGTGTGTCTCATCCATGTGGAGGGCATGGCCTAGCACACGGGCATGTGGCTTGGCTGTGTGAAATCATGAGCATGCTGGCGTCAGAAACAGAATGTCCATGTTTTTGCACACGAGCGTGTCATGGCCATCTGGGGGACACGGGCCAATGACACGGGCGTGTGTCTGGTCAAGTGAAAACCCATTTAGGTGTGAGTCACACGGGCCATCAGCATGACCATGTCAAAATGGTCACTCAGGCGTGTGTCCCAGTGTTAAGTGACATTTTTCTATAGTTGGAAAAAGGGCCTGAAATGGTCTCGAATAATTTACGATGTGTGTTTTGGGCCTCGTAAGCCCATATTCATGATTTTTTGATAAGTTTTAAAAATTGAACAGAGTTTCGGTAACTTGGAGTGAATGAAAGCTTGAGCTTAAAGTTGGGTAATGCCTCGTATTCCGTCACGGTATGGGATACGGGTATGGGGTGTTACACTTTGTGTGTGTTTGCATTGTTTTATAGATATCGTAGCTATCGGGAGCTCAAGGATCGTCACTATACTATCGAACTATATTTTGGTACCTTTTGAAAATGTATATATTGAAGTGTGGCATGTATAGGCTAGAGGTAGTTGAATATGTTTTGTGAAGTGTATATTTAGCTATGTGATATGGCTTAATTATGGTTAAACTTATGGTTTGATTTTGGCATAAGATATGTGTAACGCCCCCACGCCCGAAACCTTCGCCGGAGTCGAGCTTGAGGGGTTACCGAACATAATTTATCAAATTAAGAACTTTAAATCATTTGTTTCTACATTCACAGCTTTCTAACTACCCGCATCATAGTTACAAGAAAAATCATATCTCGAGTTAAAAAACTCAAAATCAAGATCCGTAAATTTTCCCTAAATCTAGACTTATATATCTATTTATTGATTTTTTTTCTAGAATTTTTGGTTGGGCCAATTAGTACATTTTATTAGTTAAATTCTCCCCTGTTTTAGGGTTTAACTGCTCTGACATCTGTGTATTACAAATCAGATATATCTCTATAAAGAATTTAAATGACTACAAGGTTTGTTTTTCTTAAAACTAGACTCAATAAGGAATCTGTACATATAAAGAAAAAATTCTAATTATATTTTTAAAATTTCTTATGAATTTTTAAAGTCAGAACAGGGGATCCAGAAATCACTCTAGCCCTGTTTAACAAAAGTTTAAATATCTCATAAAATATAATTTATATTCCTGTTTTGTTCAATCCAAATGAAAATAGACTCATTAAGCTTCAATTTCATAACTTACTCATTATTTAGTTCTATTTATACTATTTTTAGTGATTTTTCAAATTCATGTCATTGCTGCAGCAATATTCTGTTTTAAGGCAAGTTTCATCTTTCCATGAATTTTTATGAACTAGATAACCTATTAAACTTCCATAATATCAAACATGATCTAAATTAGCCATCACCATGACTTATCAATATCAAACATTTTCTCAACCAAACATGGCCATATCATAAAATTATTTACACAAAATAAGTATATTGCTATACATGCCATACTTAAGTTTTACAAGCCATTTACCCAGATGAAAGTCGTTTGGATAGTGTGATCGAACCTTCGACCCGTCCCGATTCCCGAGCTGGCTTGTTCAAAACTACAGTAAATAAAGAGGAGGGAGTAAGCATCAATGCTTAGTAAGTTCATGTGTAAATAACAAGTAACAAAACAATACAAATATACCAAACAACTTTAGCATGGTATCACCAAAACATATATCACATTTCTAAACATCATTCATCATCTTACCACCTTATCCTTGTTGTATCTCTTTTCAACCCGAGGGTTAAGAACATACCTATCCAAAGTGTCCATTTCACAACACTTACCAAAACGTCACTTGCATCTTAAGTGTTCTTCCATTTCACTAGAAATTTCACCCGTTGAACACATCGGAATACAACTCGGATACACGGATAATTTGCACATAAGTGCCTCATATGTAATCAAGAAATCATGTAACCCGCCCCTAAGTGAACTCGGACTCAACTCAATGAGCTCGGGCGTTCTCATCCATAAGTGAACTCGGACTCAACTCAACGAGTTTGGATGCCTAGTTACATCTCACGAACTCGGACTCAACTCAACAAGTTCGGACATTCGCATCCATAGGTGAACTCGGATTCAACTCAACGAGTTCGGATGCTCAACCATCCTATTGACATGTCACTTGTATCCTAATCTATTCCTAAGGTTCAAACGGGATTTTCCTCGAACACATATCCTTGCCATCTTCCGTAAAATACCAAAACCAATACTCGATAGTACTTTATATTTAACAATTAATACACATAATTTGCATTTTATTCGAAAATAACCACAAAGCATATATTTCATAATAAAAATCAGCATATCATATAATTAACATCAATAACTTAAAAATAACAATTATGCTACATTATTTACACATGAACTTACCTTGGTACCAAAATATAAAGATTTTGCAATTTAGTCCACAATCTTTTATTTTCCTCGATCGCGACTTGAATCTCGTTTCTCTTGATCTATAATGCCAAATTAATCTTATTAATACATACATTCATCAAAACAGCATTTAATACTGAACTTTGGAAAAATTACACTTTTGCCCTAAACTTTTGCATAATTACACTTTTGCCCCTAGGCTCTGGAATTAAACTTTATTCCTTATTCTTATGTTTTATAACATGCTGATCACTTTTCCCTTCTATGGCAACATCAAATTCTCTCTAACATATACTTGTGACTATTAGGTATTTTTGCCAATTAAGCCCTTTTACTCGTTTTCACTCAAAACCGAGTAGCACAAGTTGTCTAACATAATTTAAAACCTCATATTCTATCATAAAACATCAAAATACACAAATTTCAGCTATGGGTATTTTTCCAAATATAAACCCTAGGTTGAATTATTGCTAACATAAGCTTAATCGAGCTAAAGGATTCCAAAAGCGTAAAGAACATTAAAATGGGGCTTGGAATCACTTACTATGGAGCTTGGAAGCTTGAAACAAACCCTATCTATGGAGAACCCTTGAAATTTCGGCCTAATGAAGAAGATGGACAAAATTGGCTTTTAATTTTGTTTTAATTCATTTTAATAACTAAATGACCAAAATACCCTTACTACTAAACTTTCCAAAATTCCTTCCATGTCCTAATTTTGTCCATGAACTTAAAATTGGTCAAATTGCTATTTAAGACCTCCTCATTAATATTCCAAAAATTTCATACTAAAACTTCTAGAATGCAAGTTTTGCAACTTATTCGATTTAGTCCCCACTTTCAATTTAAGCACTTTAGGCATAGAATTTCATCACGAAATTTTCACACAATCATGCAATCATATCATAATCATCAAAATAATTATAAAATAATTATTTCTATCTCAAATTTGTGGTTATGAAACCACTATTCCGATTAAGCCCTAATTCAGATATTACAACTCTCCCCCTTTTAAGGATTTTCGTCCTCGAAAATCTTACCGTAAAAGTGTGGATATTGGTTTCTCATAGTTTCTTCAGGTTCCCATGTAGTCTCTTCTACCCCATGCTTTTGCCACAACACTTTCACAAGTGCAACACTTTTATTTCTTAGTTGTTTGACTTCTTGAGCTAAAAACGTAATCGGTTCTTCTTCATAAGTTATATCCGTTCAGCAGTTCAATTTCATCGGTGAAATTATATGTGAAGGATCCGAACGATCTTGGCGTAACATAGATACGTGAAACACATCATGAATCTTCTCTAATTCGGTGGTAACGCTAGCCGATATGCTACCGGTCCAACTTTTTCAATTATTTCATACGGTCCAATAAAACGGACTTAACTTGCCCTTTCGTCCAAATCTAAGGACTTTCTTCCATGGAGACACTTTCAAAATACCTTATCACCAACTTGAAACTCCATTTCTTTTCGTTTCAAATCCGCATAAGATTTCGTCTATCTGAAGCGACTTTCAAACAATCTCGAATCACTTTCACCTTTTCTTGATTTCTTTTATTAAATCAACTCCATAAATCGATTTTCCTTGAGTTCACCCAATACAATGGCGTCCGACATTTACGACCATATAATGCTTCATAAGGTGCCATCTTCAAACTCGTCGATAACTATTATTATAAGCAAATTCTACCAATGGTAAGTACCTTTCCCAACTATCTTGAAATTCCAATACGCAACATCCGAGCATGTCTTCAAGAATCAATTACTCTCTCGATTGTCCATCGGTTTGTGGATGAAAGGCGGTGCTGAAATTTAACTTTGTACCTAATGCCTCTTGCAACTTTTGCCAAAACCGTGAGATAAACCTCGAATCTCTATCTGAAATGATTGACAAAGGTATCCCATGAAGTCTAACAATCTCTCGGATATACAATTCAGCCAACTTATTAAGAGAATAATCATGCGTCTTAGGAATAAAATGAGTCGATTTAGTCGATCATCAACTATTGCCCAGATGGCATTTTTCTTCCACAGAGTTAACGGCAACCCCGATATAAAATCCATTGTAATCCTATCCCATTTCCATTCAGAACCATAATAGGTGAAGTAATCCCGAAGGTACACGTGTTCAACTTTCACTTGTTGACAAACTAAGCACTTTGATACAAACTCGAAATATCTCTTTTCATTCCACTCCACCAAGACATTTTCTTTAAGTCATTATACATCTTCGATCTTGCCGAATGAACCGCCAAACGACTATTATGTGCTTCATGCAAAATCTTTTGAATCAACTCATCATTTTTCTAAGACACAAATCTGATTTTTAAACATCAAACAACCATCGAACCGATTCAAATCGATCCCGTTTCACTTCACCTTTGTTTTCTTTTGGCTAGCAAATCTTGATCATTTTTTGAGCTTGAAATCTCTTGTAAAACATCGGTCTTGCTCTTAACTCGCTAGAATCGAATGTCATCTGAAATTTTCAACCGAGCGTTCATAACTCTCAAAGCAAACAACAACTTTCTTCTTAAAGCATTGGCAACCACATTCGCTTTTCGGATGATAATCAATAACAAGCTCGTAATCTTTCAATAACTCTAACCATCTTCGCTGTCTCAAATTCAAGTCTTTTTGTGACATCAAGTATTTAAGACTTTTGTGATCGGTATATACTCGGCACTTTTCACCATACAAATAATGTCGCCAAATCCTCAAAGCAAACACCACTGCAGCCAATTCCAAATCGTGAGTAGGATAATTCCTCTCATGAGGTTTTAACTGCCTCGAAGCATAAGCCACCACTTTTCCTTCTTGCATGAGGACACACCCCAAACCATTTAGAAAGCATCACTATAAACCACAAATTCTTTACGATTCGGGTTGTATCAACACCGGTGCTTGGTTAATAACTTTTCAATTCTTGAAACTCTGTTGACATTCTTCCGTCCATTCAAATTTAACATCCTTTCGAGTAGTCTAGTCATAGGAGCAGCAATTATAGAAAATTCATTTACGAACCGCCGATAATACCCACTAGCCCCAAGAAACTTCTAACTTCGGTTACATTTTTGGTGGTTTCCAATCAACAATGGCTGAAATTTTACTAGGATCAACCCGTATACCATCACCGAAACAATATGACCCAAAAATCCAACTTCCGAGCCAAAATTCACTTTTACTAAACTTAGCATACAATGCTTATCTCTCAAAGTTTGCAAAACTATCCTCAAATGCTCAAGATGCTCTATCTCATCTTTTGAATAAATTAAAATATCATCTATAAACACGAACAAATCTGTCCGGTATGGCGAAATATGCGATTCATTAAGTCCATAAACACAGTAGGAGCATTTGTCAACCCGAATGGCATAACTAAAAATTCATAATGACCATACCTTGTTGTAAAAGCAGTTTTAGGCACATCTGACTCTTTCACTCGCAGCTGATAATACCCAGATCTCAAGTCAATCTTTGAAAACCATGTCGCTCCTTTTAGCTGATCAAACAAATCATCAATTCTCGGTAATGGATACTTGTTTTTGATTGTCACCTTGTTTAACTGCCGATAATCAACACATAATCTCATAGAACCATCCTTCTTTTTCACAAATAACACGGGAGCACCCCAAGGTGAAAACTTGGTCTCACAAAGCCTTTATCACCAACTCTTGCAATCTGCGACTTTAATTCTTTCAACTCTGTTGGTGCCATTCTATATGGAGCAATCGAGATCGGAGTGTTCCGTAACAAATCTATACCAAATTCTACTTCCACGACCGAGGCAAACCCGACAATCCTTCTGGAAATACGTCGACAAATTCACACACAACCGGCACTGATTCAACTTTCTTTTCAACTTCTTTTGTATTAATTACATACGCCAAATAAGCTTCATAACCCTTTCTCAAATATCTTTGAGCCGACATCAAAGAAATCATACTAAATATTGCCTCGATTTATGCGGTTCAACCCGCAAGATTTCACCACTTTCACATTTTAATTCTATAACCTTTTCTTTGCAATTTACTATAGCATCATGCAATGTCAACCAATCCATACCCAAAATAACATCAAATTCATCAAACGGCAACAACATCAAGTCGGTAGGAAAGTAATGACCGAATCATTAAAGGGCATTTCTTGCATACTTTATCAACTATCATGCATTTGCCTAACGGGTTCGACACTCTAATCATAAATTCTGTGTTCTCAACAAGTATATTCATACTAGACACCAGTTTCATGCATACATATGAATGAGTAGAACTAAGATCAATCAAAGCAATAACATTGTATCATAAAGAGAAAATGTACTAGTAATCACATCGGGTGAGGAAGCATCTTCACGCACTTTAATAGCATAAGTTCTAGCTGGAGCTCTTCCTTCAGATCTAACTGTTGCTTCTCTGGCTACATTCTTACTGCTTGTTTCACTTCCAGCTTTTCTTCGATACCTTCCCCTCGAGTCTGCACCACTAGATTTTACATTCTGAAATTTTTCTTTCTCAGCTCTCTCTGGGCAGTCTCTAATAAAATGATCTAGAGAACCACATCGAAAACATTCATTTGCTCTGCACGGACCAAAATGATTTCTACCACACTGCTGGCACTCGAGTTTAACAAATCTCGTATTTCCCACACAAGCCGCAGAAGTAGTCTGAGATTTAGAACCCACATTTCGCTTCTTAAAATTTCCATATGATTGCCCAGCTAAAACTTGGGAACAAGGATTCATATTTCTTGACTTTCCAGTTTGCTGTGAGGGTGCATTACTCATTGGTCTTTTCTTCCAATTTCGTGTTTGATTCGCCTTTTCTTTTCCTTCATAATTCTTCACCTTGCAAGCTCGATCGACAAGTACCACCATTTCTTTTAGTTCAAGGATCCCAACAAATACCTTAATGTCTTCGTTAAGCCCGTCTTCAAATCGTCGGCACATTTTGGCTTCAGAGGAACATATTCCACAGCATACTTACTTAATCGAACAAACTCTCTTTCATATTCTCGAGATCGTCATATTACCTTGCTTCACTCAAGAAACTCTTTACATTTCGATCAATAAATTTTTCACTAATATATTTCTTCCAAACTCTTCTTGAAAGAATTCCCAGGTTACCCTCTCTTTTGGTACCACCGAAATCAAAGTCTTCCACCAATTATAGGCTGAATCTCTCAACAAAGATGTAGCACATTTCAAATATTCTTCAGGTGTACAAGATAATTCATCAAATACCCGGATAGAATTTTCAAGCCGAACTCGCTTTCTCGCATCATCATCTATATTTGCTCTAAATTCTTTAGCCCTTGTTTACTTAATTACATCAATCGGGGTTTTGTGAAATTTTATCATATCCACTCCTTGAGGCATCGGAGGCATAGGTTGAAGAATTGGGGAGGTGGGGAGGTCATACATTTGGGTTCGTCTGACGAACTCGATGTACCATGCACTCATCATTTGGAGAAAGGCTTCCGATCCCTTTCTCCTCCTCCCCGACCAACAATGGGAGGTGGGTTTTCAGCCGTACGCCCTTCAAATGAGTGGCGTATTACTCTTTACTTCATCTGCCACACTGGATCGGGATCCATTTACTATATAAAAATTCATTTAAAAAGGTCAGAAGTCGTCACACTATCACAATTCATACATATGGCATGTATAGTAAAATCCGTACATACAACACGTAGTCCGAGAACCAACTAAACCTGCTCTGATACCACTAAATGTAACACCCCCACTCCTAAAACCGTCGCCGGAGTCGAGCTTGAGGGGTTACCGAACATAATTTATCAAATTAAGAACTTCAAATCATTTGTTTCTACATCATAGCTTTCAAACTACCCGCGTCATAGTTACAAGAAAAATCATATCTCGAGTTAAAAAACTCAAAATCAAGATCCGTAAATTTTCCCTAAATCTAGACTTATATATCTATTTATTTATTTTTTTCTAGAATTTTTGGTTGGGCCAATTAGTACATTTTATTAGTTAAAGTCTCCCCTGTTTTAGGGTTTAACTGCTCTGACATCTGTGTATTACAAATCAGATATATCTCTATAAAGAATTTAAATGACTACAAGGTTTGTTTTTCTTAAAACTAGACTCAATAAGGAATCTGTACATATAAAGAAAAATTCTAATTATATTTTTAAAATTTCTTATGAATTTTTAAAGTCGAACAGGGATCCAGAAATCACTCTAGCCCTGTTTAACAAAAGTTTAAATATCTCATAAAATATAATTTATATTCCTGTTTTGTTCAATCCAAATGAAAATAGACTCATTAAGCTTCAATTTCATAACTTACTCATTATTTAGTTCCATTTATACTATTTTTAGTGATTTTTCAAATTCATGTCATTGCTGCAGCAATATTCATTTTAAGGCAAGTTTCATCTTTCCATGAATTTTTATGAACTAGATAACCTATTAAACTTCCATAATATCAAACATGATCTAAATTAGCCATCACCATGACTTATCAATATCAAACATTTTCTCAACCAAACATGGCCATATCATAAAATTATTTACACAAAATAAGTATATTGCTATACATGCCATACTTAAGTTTTACAAGCCATTTACCCAGATGAAAGTCGTTTGGATAGTGTGATCGAACCTTCGACCCGTCCCGATTCCCGAGCTGGCTTGTTCAAAACTACAGTAAATAAAGAGGAGGGAGTAAGCATAAATGCTTAGTAAGTTCATATGTAAATAACAAGTAACATAACAATACAAATATACCAAACAACTTTAGCATGGTATCACCAAAACATATATCACATTTCTAAACATCATTCATCATCTTACCACCTTATCCTTGTTGTATCTCTTTTTAACCCGAGGGTTAAGAACATACCTGTCCAAAGTGTCTATTTCACAACACTTACCAAAACGTCACTTGCATCTTAAGTGTTCTTCCATTTCACTAGAAATTTCACCCGTTGAACACATCGGAATACAACTCGGATACGCGGATAATTTGCACATAAGTGCCTCATATGTAATCAAGAAATCATGTAACCCGCCCCTAAGTGAACTCAGACTCAACTCAACGAGCTCGGGCGTTCGCATCCATAAGTGAACTGAGACTCAACTCAACGAGTTCGGATGCCTAGTTACATCTCACAAACTCGGACTCAACTCAACGAGTTCGGACATTCGCATCCATAGGTGAACTCGGACTCAACTCAACTAGTTCGGATGCTCAACCATCCTAGTGACATGTCACTTGTATCCTAATCTATTCCTAAGGTTCAAACGGGATTTTCCTCGAACACATATCCTTGCCATCTTCCGTAAAATACCAAAACCAATACTCGGTAGTACTTTATATTTAACAATTAATACACATAATTTGCATTTTATTCGAAAATAACCACAAAGCATATATTTCATAATAAAAATCAGCATATCATATAATTAACATCAATAACTTAAAAATAACAATTATGCTACATTATTTACACATGAACTTACCTTGGTACCAAAATATAAAGATTTTGCAATTTAGTCCACAATCTTTTCTTTTCCTCGATCGCGACTTGAATCTCGTTTCTCTTGATCTATAATGCCAAATTAATCTTATTAATACATACATTCATCAAAACAAACATTTAATCTGAACTTTGGAAAAATTACAATTTTGCCCTAAACTTTTGCATAATTACACTTTTGCTCCTAGGCTCTGGAATTAAACTTTATTCCTTATTCTTATGTTTTATAACATGCTGATCACTTTTCCTTCTATGGCAACATCAAATTCTCTCTAACATATACTTGTGACTATTAGGTATTTTTGCCAATTAAGCCCTTTTACTGCTTTTCACTCAAAACCGAGTAGCACAAGTTGTCTAACATAATTTAAAACCTCATATTCTATCATAAAACATCAAAATACACAAATTTCACCTATGGGTATTTTCCAAATATAAACCCTAGGTTGAATTATTGCTAACATAAGCTTAATCGAGCTCACGGATTCCAAAAACGTAAAGAACATTAAAATGGGGCTTGGAATCACTTACTATGGAGCTTGGAAGCTTGAAACAAACCCTATCTATGGAGAACCCTTGAAATTTCGGCCTAATGAAGAAGATGGACAAAATTGGCTTTTAATTTTGTTTTAATTCATTTTAATAACTAAATGACCAAAATACCCTTACTACTAAACTTTCCAAAAATTCCTTCCATGTCCTAATTTTTCCATGAACTTAAAATTGGTCAAATTTCTATTTAAGACCTCCTCATTAATATTCCAAAACAATTTCATACTAAAAACTTCTAGAATGCAAGTTTTGCAACTTATTCGATTTAGTCCCTACTTTCAATTTAAGCACTTTAGGCATAGAATTTCATCACGAAATTTTCACACAATCATGAAATCATATCATAATCATCAAAATAATTATAAAATACTTATTTCTATCTCGGATTTGTGGTCACGAAACCACTATTCCGATTAAGCCCTAATTCAGGATATTACAATATGTTATGCTATAGTGGTATGTTTGATGTGCTCATGAATGACCAAAGAAATTGGTCAAATTGGTAAGTTTTTGAATTGTGCTTATTTGGGAAAAAAAAAAGGTAAGATTATGACATGAGATTAAATGATGGATATTAAGGTTAAAAATCATATGTTTTGGCATGTATTTGGCTTATGGAATGATATGATTTGGTATGTGTTTTAAGCATGAAATATGTTGATAATGAGTTGGTATAAATGGTGTATATTTTATTTGTGAAATGGTTGAGAATTTGGAATAAAATGATGTGGTTTGAAGCTTGTAGGGAGCACCCTTTATGGGTGGCAATTTAGCCTTGCAAATAGCCTATTTTTTCCTACACGGGCAGGGACATGGGCGTGCGTCTCAGTCGTGTTGTTCGAGGGCCATTTCAAATTAAGCCTGAGTAGACCACACGGTCACACACACGGATGTGTGCTAGGCTTGTGGCCAAGTCAGTTTCGACCACGGGTTAGACATAAGGGCGTGTGACTGTTCGTGTGATCCAAGTCAATAACCTCCATAATTTTTCACACGGCCTGGCACATGGGCGTGTCTTATGGCCGTGTTTTGAAAAAGTTTGTATGAGCTCAATTTAGTCCCGACCCCTTTCTAAAGCATGTTTAAGGTCTCGTTGACCTATGTAAGAGACTCTATATTGATTTTATGATTATGTGAGAATGATGTTTGAGAATTATTTGTGAAATATTTTGATTGTTTGGGCATTATTTGTGAAATGTTTCGATTTGTCTGGTAATGCCTTTAACCCTAGTTCTGCGACGGATACAGGGTTTGGGGTGTTATATTTGGTTGGTATCAGAGCTACATTTAGTCGATTCTAGAACTAACGTAGCATATGTGAGTCTAGCTATACATGCCATATTTATGAACTACTATAGTGTGATGAATCCTGACAATGAAAATGTGCTTTTATATAGTAAATAGATCCTGAATGAGCCATAGCTGACGATGTCGAGAGTAATGCACCTGATCCCGCGCAAGGGACAGCGCCGTCCGATTCTAGATTGGCTACGAGTAACCATGATGGAGAGGCTAGACAAGCCTTCTATCAAATGATGAATGATTAGTTCAGTCAGTACATCCGAACTAATCTGGCTGTTCAACAACCCCCAATTCTGTCTAATCCTTCGCCTCTTCTATGTCACAAGCTAATTCGAATCAATTGATTAAGCCTCCAGTTGATAAGATTAAAAAATATGGGGTGGAAGAGTTTTGAGCTACCACTAGTGATGATGTTGAGAGAGTCGAGTTCTGGTTAGAGAATACGATACAAGTGTTTGAAGAATTATCATTGACTCTAAACGAATGTTTAAATTATGTCATTTCACTTTTGAGAGATATAGCATATCATTGGTGGAAAACATTAATATTTGTGGTTCTGGGGGAACGAGTCACCTGGGATTTCTTCCAAGTTGAATTCTGAAAGAAATACATCAGTCAAAGATTTATCGACCAGAAACATAAAGAGTTTCTTGAGCTTAAACAAGGCCGTATGTTTATTACAGAATATGAGTGAGAATTTGTGAGACTGAGTCAGTATGCTAGAGAATGTGTTTCGACTGAAGCTATAATGTACAAGAGATTCAAGGATGGCTTGAACGAGGATATCCGTTTGTTAGTTGGAATTCTTGAGATCAAAGAATTCGTTATGCTTGTTGAACGAGCATGTAAAGCTAAAGAGCTCGGGAAAGAGAAAATAAAAGCTGATTTAGAAGCTAGAGAAGTGAAAAAGAGATCTTCGAGCAAGACATTTCAATCTGCATCAAAGACGTTTCAAGATGATTATAAGCGTTCAAAGGCTAATGCAGGACATTGGAGTAGAGATCGTGCTATGTCGCATTCGAGCTTCAAGCTCCAGCTACATCTGTTGCCAGTGCTGGAAATGTTCGATCTGATCGACTCAAGTGTAAACATTGTGGTAAAAGACATCCCGAAAATTGTAGATTATATGATCAAGTTTGCTTCAAATGTGGATCCTTAGACCATTTTATTTGTGATTGGCCCGAGTTTGTTGAGCAAGAAATTGTACAAAATCTGAGGCCAAGTGGCAATGCATCTCGTGGTAGACCTCCCAGAAATCTGGGAAATGTGAGTGGTAACTAAAGAGGGACTAAAGACACTACTGTTCGACCTGAGGCTAGAGCACCTGCAAGAGCCTATGTTATCCGTGCTCGTGAGAAAGCTTCGTCTCCCGATGTTATAACGGGTGCATTTACACTTTATGATACTTTTGTGATTGCTTTGATAGATCCTAGATCAACACATTTGTATATATGCATGAATTTAGTATCCAGTAAGACTTAGCCTGTAGAGTCTACTAACTTTGTGATTAAAGTATCGAACCCCCTAGTTAAATGTGTTATGGTTGATAAAGTCTGCAAGAAATGCCCGTTAATGTATCAAGACATTTTTTTTGGCCGATCTGATGTTATTACCTTTTGATGAGTTTGATATAATTCTGGGTATGGATTGGTTAACTTTGCATGATGCTGTTGTGAATTGCAAACAAAAAACAATTGATTTGAGATGCAAGAATGATGAAATTGTCCAAATTGAATCTAGTGATTTAAATGGATTACTGGCTGTGATATCTTCGATGAAAGCCCTGAGTATTGTGAGAAAGGGTTGTGAAACCTGTAACAGGCTGATTTTGGGGTTAGTCAAAAAAGTGGTTTCGAAACTACTAACCCAAGGTCGAGGAAATTATTTTAAATATTATTTTATGTATTGTAGCAAGATTAGATAAGTTCATGAAAATTTTGGTGAATTATTTTTAGTGATTTCTTGCTTAATTACGAAAAAGGACTAAATTGCATAAAGTGCAAAAGTCCTATTTTGTTTGATAAGGGTGTCAATTAGCTAGAGAACCTAAATTGGGGGCCTTTAAAGAGCAATTAGACCCCCAATGCTTAAGCTAGCAGGCCATAAGAGACAAAAGAAAGAGAAATGGCCAAATTAGGTGGGTTGGTGACCAATTTTGACTAGAATAAGAATAAAATAAAGAGAAAAAGATATCATCTTTTCCTTTTCTTCTTCATCACCAAAAAATGCAGCCATTAGAGGGTTTTTGAGCTTTAAAATTTTCAGCCACTTAGTCTCTCTACAAGTAAGTGATTTTAATGAGTCTTCTTAATGATTTTTACATTTTTTAGACCCTTGTGTCATGAGCATTCTAATGAGGGGACTATTTTACAAAATGGTTGAAAGTCTAAGGTTTTTCCATGAGAGATTTAGGTTGTTTTCTAAATTTTTGTGGAAGAATATGAGTCTTAGATGAGTAATAAACAACTTTTGTGAAGGGATTTCTCATGAAAACCCTAATAGGGATTATTTTGCATAAGTTGTAAAATAGATGATAAATGTAAGAAATAGAGGAAATTTAGGATTGCTATAAAAGTAGCAAGGGTTTGGCTAGGCTTATAATAGAGACTTTCGAACATAGGGTAAAATGGTCATTTTGTGAAAGTCTAAGGGCAAAATAGTCTTTTTGCCCAATTATGAAATTTTGAGTGTCTAAATTGATGTGATGATGAAATAAATGAATTTTATTAATTTCGATCAAGAGAAGCGTGATTCGGGTCTTGATCAGGGTAAGAACAAAGTTTACGAGGATTAAGCTCGTCTTCATCATTTTGTATCGAGGTAAGTACATATGTGAATAATGTGTTATTGAAGCTTACTTTGAAATATTTTGATAATATACATGTGTAATTGGCTCATTGCTGTTATGTATCTAAATTGTATTTGTTGCCATGAATGTATAAATGGCATGTTATGTGAGTAAAGTATATTGTGAGCAAGTACGATGTTATTCGGCTAGTTATGAAATCCCGTTGGACCTTAGACATAGCATAGGATACAAAGGGGTATGTTATAAAAATTATGTGGTCTGAACTCATAAGTTGAGTCTAAGTTCATGAGATGAATGTTATAGGTAACGTAGGTCCGGGTACTAGCTTTGTATATAGACCTGTGAGTGGCTCAATGAGCGAACGTTACATGATAGCTATGGGGTCTGGTCCTGACCTGATAAAAAGGCCCGTGAGTAACTCAAATGTGAGTGTTTCATAGCACGAGGTAGCCTTGATTTCTTATATGGTAATTAGATGCAAATTCCCCGCGTATCCATATGTATTCCGAGAGTTCAATAGGTAACATTGAAGATTTAATTGGTGAAAACCTGATGAGTATGTATACTAAACTTATGGATAGTACCTGAGTAAGGGACGAGATGCATTAAGTATACATGAATGAAAGGAAGAGTAAAAATAGAGATGTTAAAGGATTTATATCTTTTAAGCACGGTAAGTTACCATTTGATGAATATGATTTTCTTTTAATTACACTTTATTTGCATATATGTACTTTCTAAGCTCCCACGCTTCTTTTCTTTCCTTATAGTGCCGCCAAGCTAGTATCGGGGATACAGTGATTCTTAAAGCTTCAATCACACTATCACTTAAGACCTTGGTATAGCTAGTTTAAATTGTTTTTTTACTAGCATGTATAGGGACTCGAGTCTTTTGTTTATTATTTTGTTAGTTAGCCATAATGTGTTGCCTCATATGATAAAAATGATACTCATTTTGTATAAACCATGAATGTTGGCTAACACCAATTATTATTCAATGCAATGTTGCAAATTTCTAATGGTTGTAGCTGTTTTGGTTATGCATGTTATGTTCGTATTGATATTGGTTGATCTTATATAGATAGGGGTATGTAAAGGTGGCAAAGAGGCTTGGTAAATAGCCTTATTTTGTCCACACGGGTAGACACACGGGCGTGTGTCTAGGCCGTGTGTGACACACGGTCAACCTCATAGGTGTGTTGTTCAGCCGTGTGTCCCCTGCACGTAAAAATTTCAAGTTTGTATGCATGGTAGTAAACACATGGGCAGAGACACGATGGTGTGTCTCAGCCATGTGAAGGGCACAGCTTAGCACATAGGCATATGCCTTGGCCTTGTGGCCCTTAAGGATTACTGACGTCATAAACAGAATGTCCAACTTTTTGCACATGGGCTAAGACACGGATGTGTCATGGCTGTGTAAGGACATGGTTCATGGACAGGGGCATGTGTCAGGCCATGTGAAAACCCTTGTAGGTTCGAATTAGAAAATAAATCTACACGGTAAGGGACACGGGCATGTCCCAATGTGCTTAGTTCGTGTCAGCCACGCGGTTCATCAGCACGACCATGCCTAAATGGTCACACGGGCATGTTGTCCCTCTCACATAGGCGTGTGCCCCTGTGTTAAGTGTTATTTTCAGAATTCTTTGAAGGACCTGGATAGATTTTGAATGGGTTCCAATGGATGTTTTGAGCCTTGTAGGCTCTTATTAAGGAGTTTATAACAAAAATTGAAAAAGTTTTAATTTGACCATGTTTTGGTGATATGGAAACATTTGTATACATGAGCTCAAGTTAGGTAATGCCTCATATTCTGTCCTGGTGTAAGGCATGAGTGTGGGGTGTTACAAAGACTACTTTGCTTATATGATTGATTCAAAAGTTTCAGAAAAGAAAGTTGAATCAGTGCCTATTATCTGTGAATTCCGTGATGTGTTTCTTGAAGAACTTCCGGGATTACCTCCAATACGAGAAGTTGAATTTGGCATTGAGCTAATATCGAGAACTACTTCGATCTCGATAACTCCGTATAGAATATCTCTAACCGAATTAAAAGAATTAAAGTCTCAGTTGCAAGAGTTTACCAATAAAGGGTTTGCTAGACCGAGTTTTTCACCTTGGGGGACTCCAGTTCTATTTGTGAAAAAGAAAGATGGTACAATGAGAATGTGCATAAATTTTTGTCAGTTGAGCAAGGTGACTATTAAGAATACATATCCTTTGCCCCGAATTGATGATTTGTTTGATCAATTGAAAGGAGTTACTATATTTTCGAAGATAGATTTGAGGTTAGGCTATTATCAGTTGTGAGTGAAAGACTCAAACATTCTAAAAACTCAATTTAGAACGAGGTACGACCACTATGAATTCTTAGTTATGCCTTTCGGGTTAACAAATGCACCTGCTATCTTTATGGATTTGATGAATAGAATTTTCAGACAGTATTTAGATTGATTTGTTGTCGTATTCATTGATGACATATTGATTTATTCGCGTGATGAATCTTAGCATGCCAAGCATCTGAGAATAGTATTATAGTCTTTGCGTAATAAGCAATTATATGTAAAGTTTAGCAAATATGAATTCTGGTTACGAGAAGTCAGTTTTCTGGGCCATATTGTATCAGCACTAGGTATCCGAGTTGATCCGAGCAAAATTTCAGCTATTTTGGATTGGAAGCCTCCGAGAAATGTCTCTTGAGTCCACAGTTTTTTGGGATTTGTTGGTTATTATAGAACGTTTGTAAAAGGCTTTTCGATGATTGCAACTCCATTAACGAAATTACTTCAGAAAGATGTGAAGTTTGAATGGTCCGAAAAGTGTCAGAAAAGCTTTGATCAATTGAAAGCCCTGTTGACTTAAGCTCTAGTGTTAGTAAAACCCAAATCGGGTAAAGAATTTATAGTGATGCTTCATTGAACAGTCTGGGATGTGTTTTGATGCAGGAAGGCAAAGTCATTGCTTATGCTTCAAGACAATTAAAGCCGCATGAAAAGAGCTATCCGACACACGATCTTGAGTTAGCTGCAATTGTGTTTGCTTTGAAGATTTGGTGCCACTGTCTATTCGGTGAGAAATGTCATAGTTTATTCGGATCATAAGAGTTTGAAATATCTGATGAATTAGAAAGATCTGAATCTGCGATAGAGAAGATGATTAGAACTGTTAAAAGACTACGACCTTGTAATTGATTATCATCCGGGAAAAGAAATTGTTGTTGCTGATGCTTTGAGTCAAAAATCACTGTTTACTCTGTGTGCGATGAATGCTCATTTGGTTGTGCCCGATGATAGTTCAGTTCTAGTCGAATTAAAAGCAAGACCTTTAATCATTTAATAGATTATTAATGCTCAGAAACTTGGTAATGAGATAATAGCAAAACGAGCTCAGTGTGATTTAATTTCTGATTCAGAATTCAGAGTTGATAAAGATGATTGTCTGAGATTTTGAGATGGAATTTGTGTTTCGATAAATCCAGAGTTAAAATTCAGATGATTTTTGAATGAAGCTCACAATAGTCGTTTATTTGTTCATCCGGGTAGTACAAAAATGTATAATGATCTAAAACAGCTTTATTGGTGGCCTGGTATGAAGCGTGATATATTTGAATTTGTTGCGAAATGCTTAATCTGTCAGCAAGTTAAAGCTGAACATCAAGTGCCTTCTGGTCTGTTACAACCAATTATGATTCTGAAATTGAAATGGGATAGAGTGACGAAGGACTTTGTTTCGGGTTTGCCCCTATCTCCGAGAAAGAAAGATGCTATCTGGGTTGTGGTAGACCGATTAACAAAATCAACTCATTTTATTTCAGTACAATCTGATTACTCACTTGATAACTTAGCTGAGTTATATATTTCTGATATTGTGAGATTGCATGGTGTGCAATTATCTATTGTGTCAGATAGAGATCCGAGATTCACATCGCGATTTTGGAAGAAATTACAAGATGCTTTGGGTACAAAATTGCACTTCAGTACTACTTTTCACCCGTAAACAGATGGTCAATCCGAGTGGATTATTCAAGTTCTAGAGGATATGTTGAGATGTTGTATTCTTGAGTTTGAAGGTATGTGGGAACATTATTTACCTTTGATTGAATTCACTTATAACAATAGTTTTCAATCGAGCATTAAAATGACACCATTCGAAGCCTTATATGGTCACAAATGTCGTACACCTTTGTATTGGACTGGGCTCAGCGAGAATAAGATTCACGGGGTTGATTTGATAAAACACACTAAATAGAAAGTAAAAGTGATTCAAAATAGTCTAAAAACAGCTCCCAATCTTAGAAATCTTATGCAGATTTGAAATGAAAAGACATTGAATTTGAGATCAGAGACAAAGTGTTTCTGAAAGTCTTCTTGTGGAAGAAAGTACTTCAGTTCGGTAGAAAGGCAAATTGAGTCTGAGATTTATAGGGCCGTATGATATTACCAAACGTATCGGGCCAGTTGCTTATTATTTGTTGTTGCCACCTAAACTAGAAAAGATACACAATGTATTTCATGTATTGATGCTTTGACGATATAGATTCGATCGCTCGCATGTAATTCCTTCATCTGAGATTGAGATTCAGTTCGATATGACTTATGAAGAAGAACTGATTCGTATTTTAGCTCCCGAGGTTAAAAAACTGCGAAATAAGAAGATTTCCTTAGTAAAAGTATTTTGGCATCGAAAAAGGTATTAAAGAGGCTACATGGGAGCCCGAAGGTACAATGAGATAGCAATATCTGAATCTGTTCAATGGTAAGATTTTCGGGGACTAAAATCCCTAAGGGAGAGAATTGTAACAGTCTAGTTTAGACCCTAGCCAGAATAGTGGTTTTGAAACACAAATCCGAGCCAAAAAATATTTAAATATTATTTTCTGTTTTTATTATATGTGAATTAGTAAGTGAAAAAATTTCATATGAAAATTTAATCGTTTGTGTGCCAAATTTGATAAAAGGACCTAATCGCGTAAAATGCAAAAATGGCTTGCTAATTGTTAAAAGGTCATAAATGTCCACACATACTTTCAAGCCCATGTCTCAATTTTTGATTTTGTTGATGATTTTGAAATATGCAATTTATGAAATTGTGAGCTTTGTGATGCTAGTTGTTGGAAAATAAAAGATATGTGTTGGGTTGATATATTTTGTCTTTGAATTTTTGATGGATTTGAGTAAAATGGGCTAAATTATGAAATTTTTAAATTGAAGGACTAAAATGTGAAATAAATGAAATGGGTGGACTTGTATGAGTGCTATGAACATTCGACAAAGCATATGTCTAAAGAAATTTTATGTATTTTGTGATTTTTGTGATTAGGGACTAAAGTGCAAAAATGTGAAAATGTAAGGACTAATTTGTAAATTTCCCTAAATATGTGTTTTTGGATTGATTTACATGATTTGGTGAATAAAAGAGTTAAATTTGAATTTATATAGATAATAAAAAAAGAAAACTGAATTAGATTGGGGAAAGTCGAAAGTCGTTAAGTAGCCGATTCCGTCTATCCAAATCCGAACGAGGTAAGTCTATATACAAATAAATTTGTTTTTAATTGAACTACTATCAATTATATGCTATTGATCTATGATGAATGACTATATGAGTTGAGAAAAATGAGACATCCGAGAAAGTATCGACAAAGTTTCGACTTCTGAAAAGCCCCGTACGAACCTTAGGAATAGTTAGGATACATATGTCATAACATAGAATCCGATATGTGTTTTAGTGTAAGACCGCGTCTGGAACGTTGGCATTGACTTGTGATTTACGTGTAGGACCACATCTGGGACGTTGCCATCATACACTATTTCGTGTAAGACCCTGTCTGGGACAGTGGCATCGATATTTGATTACATGTAAGAACACGTCTAGGACGTTGGCATTGTACGAGCTTTCCGAGTTATCCGCATATCCTTATGATTCTGAACGGTTCAACGGGCCTTTCGAGATATGAATGATTATATGAAATGCGTATTCAATTCAAGTACGTTTGAATTGTACACTATGTTGAGAATGAAGGGTAAGTACATGTACCTTTGTAAACATATGATATAATTATGAGAAAAAATGTTATATGAGCATATGGATTGGAAATATGTGAATTGTATGTGAATTATGTGGTATATGTTAGTATCTTGGCCATGAATTATGTGTATTTTTATGATGTTTAAATGCTTAAGTTGATAAGTTTATTTGTATATGGCTTGCTAAGCTTTTGAAAGCTTACTTTGTGAGTGTTTGCATTGTTTTATAGATATCGTAGCTATCGGGAGCTTGGGGATCATCGAGGATTGTCACCACACCATCAAACTATATTTTGGTACCTTTTGAAAATGTATATATTGAAGTATGGCATGTATAGGCTAGAGGTAGTTGAATATGTTTTGTGAAGTGTATATTTAGCTATGTGATATGGCTTAATTATGGTTAAACGTATGGCTTGATTTTGGTACATGATATGTTATGCAATAGTGGTATGTTTGATGTGTTCATGAATGGCCAAAGAAATTGATCAAATTGGTAAGTTTTTGAATTGTGCTTATTTGGAAAAAAAAGGGTAAGATTATGACATGGGATTAAATGATGGATATTAAGGTTATAAATCATATGTTTTGGTATGTATTTGGCTTATGGAATGATATGATTTGGTATGTGTTTTAAGCATGAAATATGTTGATAATGAATTGGTATAAATGGTGTATATTTTGTTTGTGAAATGGTTGAGAATTTGGTATAAAATGATGTGGTTTTGATGCTTGTAGGGAGGACCCTTTATGGGTGGCAATTTGGCCTTGCAAATGGCCTATTTTTTCCCACACAGGCAGGGATACGAGTGTGTGTCTCAGCTGTGTTGCTCGAGGGCCATTTCGAATTGAGCCTGAGCAGACCACACGGTCACACACACGGGCGTGTGCCAGGCCGTGTGGCCAAGTCAGTTTTGACCATGAGCTAGACACACGAGTGTGTGACTGGCCGTATGATCCAAGTCAGTAGCCTCTCTAATTTTTCACATGACGAGTCACATGCCCGTGTGGACAAATCAGTATGTATGCCTTGTTTTGACACGGCCTGGACATACGGGCGTGTCTAAAACCATGTGAGGCACACGGCCTATTCACACAGGCGTGTGACCTATATAACTTTGAAAAATGATTAAGTTTTGAAAAAGTTTGTATGAGCTCGGTTTAGTCCCAACCCCTTTTTAAAGCTTATTTTAGGTCTCCTTAACCTATGTAAGGGACTTTGTAATGATTTTATGATTATGTGAGAAAGATGTTTGGGAATTATTTGTGAAATGTTTTGATTGTTTGAGAATTACTTGTGAAATGTTCCGATTTGTCCGGTAATGCCTTTAACCCTAGTTTGGCCACGGATACGGGTTAGGGGTGTTACAAAAGATGGCACTTTACGAGGCACTTTATGGTCATAAGTGTCGCGCTCCTTTGTGCTGGACTGAGTTGAGCGAGCCATGAGTTCTAGGTCCTGAATTGGTTTCTGATACTGAGGATAAGGTCAGATTGATTCAGGGCTGACTGAAAGCGGCATCTAATAGACAAAATTCTTATGCAGACTTGAAGTGATGCAAAATCGAGTATTCTGTGGGAGACTATTTTTCTTATGGCCTCGCCATGGAAGAAGGTACTGAGATTTAGTCATTAGGCCAAGTTGAGCCCTAGGTTTATTGGACCCTATCGTATACTAAAACGATAGGGACCGATTGCCTACCAGTTAGAGCTACCTCTAGAGTTGGACCAGATTCACAATGTTTTCTATGTATTGATGTTGAGGCGCTACCACTTTGATCCCATGCATATTATTCTTATGGAGGAGATCGAGGTTAGGTTAGATTTGAAATTCGAGGAGGAGTCGATTCAGAAATTGGATTACAACGTAAAGATTCTGAGGAGAAAATCTATTCCACTAGTTAAAGTCTTATGGCGTAATCATAGCATGGAGGAAGCTACGTGGGAGCCTGAGGATGCGATGTGTCAGCAGTATCCTCATCTAATCTGATCAGGTAAATTTTGAGGACGAAATTTCTTTTAGGGGGATAAAGTTGTAACGCCTCAAATTTTACGTTTCTGTTTTTGCGAATAATTGACACAATTGTGTATTTGCTTCAATGGTTAAGTGTTCTGGGTGTGTGTGTGAGGTTCTAAGTTCAAGGCCTTGCTGTGGCAAATGTTGGTTTTTTCCTAAATTAAGCCTGAACTACTAATCGGCAGGCTTATAGTAAATTACTGGTAATTTTATATCAAAATGGGCCTGCTGGTCTGGTGGTTAAGTGGAGTGTTGGTGTGTTGGAGGTCCTGTGTTCGATTCTCTGTGTTGGTAAGGGATAGTATTTTTTTGTCTAGTTCTTGGCTAGAGTTGTACTGTTGTTGGACTCTAAGTAGTGGGGTGTTGGATTGAGAAAAGTAAAGGGAGTTGGGATAGGGGGTTATCAAAATTGTTATATCAGTTTTCTCTTTTTGCAAAATTCTATTCTCTTTTTCCCCTCTCTTTGCCAAAATTCCATCTCTCCCACCCTTTCTTTTTTTTTTGTGGTTTTACTCAAGTTCACCTCTTTTGTTGTGCTGCGCGTAACTTGAGTCGTTTGGTAAGTTGGGTTTTCGATTGATCTTAACGGTTTCTTCTGAATATTGGTTAAAGAAGGGTTTGACTGGTTTACAGGTGTTAATAGGAGGGCTGATTATCATTCATCGACATTCTAAGGGCGTGGAATTCCCGTTATTTGATAAAAGGTAATGGTTTGTTTTGCTCAAAACAGAAATATCCCATTTCGGGTTTAGTTTAGTCCGTTTGATTAAATGATAAACTAAGTGAAATTAGTCAATTATAGGTTCCGGAGTGCTCGGGGACCAGTTTAGCATCAATCGAAACCAAGTGTGTACCTAAAAATGTAGGAAACGAGGTTTCAACGAAAGCTAAAAACCATTTTGTCGACATCCCATGGCCGTGTGGTAGGTCGTGTGCCATAACAAGGGCGTGTGATCAATGAGGCCAGGCTGTACGCACCAGACACGGCCATGTGATGGCCAAGTAGGCCGTGTGTGAGACACAGGCTCGATCAATTTGGGCCGTGTGGGCCATACAGGCGTATAGGATTTTGGGCCAAGCCGTGTGATCCACACGACCAAGGCTTGTGGGCCCACATTGGCAAGCCACATAGGCGTGTGAGCCCATTTTACTGAGATGTTTTCTAAGGTTGCACGTGTCGCCCAAGTCAATTGTGAACCTACTGTAGCGTCGATAAGCACTACATAGACCGCAATTGACTGAAATGACTGTTTGACTGATATATATATATACATGTTATCGAGCACGGTGATATTTAATGAATTGATATAGTATGCACTGTTACCATGATATAGTATGTCCTTACCGTATGTTGTATTGCATTGGGATGGGGGTTGGTATTGCCCGAAGGAAGTGTACTTAAAGGCCTCGGGCCTAATTTAATGGCAGCTCAGTTGTAAACCACTGTTTAGTGCTGCATTCGGTACTTTTTGGTGTGTAGGGATGGGTGGGTTGATTATATCCCCACATGGAGTGTAGGGTTGGACGGAGATGGTGTGTAAAGGCTGGCTGGGTAGGATTTTGTGATTGCATACCTATTACTGCTACTGATACGTTGATGGGCTAAGGCCCAACTGCATGACTGATTTTGTACTGAGATGGGCTAAAGCCAAACCGAAACGGACACTGTTACTGAAAAAGGGCTTAGGCCCAGAATGTGATCATGTGCATACTGTCTATTTGCTTATATGGGGATTACACACTGAGTTTACGTAAACTCACCCTGTGACATCCCTAAATTGACCCTAGTCGGAAAGTGGTTTCGGGACCACTAAACCGAGTCGGAATAATAATTAACCATCTTAATTGATGCTCATTATATGCATATATGCATGTGTGAAAATTTCATGTTTGGATTTTGTTAATTGTAAGTGAATTTTATCAATTAGGACTTGTGTGAGAAACTTAGAAATGTGATAGGCAAATGTTGAAGTGGCCTATTGATGCATGCTAGAAAATGTTGTCCTTGCATGTCAAATTACCCAATTTATTCTCTAGTGGCCGGCCAAGATGGAGGTGGATGGGCAAATATATATGTTTAATAGATATTAAATTAAGAAGTGGCATTAATTTAGATAAAAATAATATGAGTTTCATAAAGTAAAGAAAAAAAAAGGGGTGAAGAAAGACTTACCTACCAACTTCTCCATCTTGCCGTGAATGAGCAAAGAAAACAAAAAAAAAATAATAGTAATACAAGAGAAATTAGAAGAGGAGTGTTCATCTTCTTCTCCATCTTGCCAAAGCCGAAAACCAAAGGAAGGAATTAGAGAGCTCTTCATTAAGCAAAGTCGGCAACCTTCTTCTAGTTGGAGCTCAAGAGCTCAAAGGATCGAAGTTGGACAAGGGGAAAGAAAAAGTAATTGAATAGCCGTTGAAGGCGTGCGACAACATCCGAGGTAAGTCGTTAAGCATATATGTTTGATATTGCTTGAATGATTGGAAAATCTATGCAATTGTGTTTAATGGAATGCTATATATGTATAAATGATATTGTATGCGCATGGAGTGATGACAATTGTTGAAGGTAAAAGAGATAGTGAAAGGGGTAGAAAGTTTACTATGGCACTGTGTGTGCGATTTACTATGGCACTGTGTGCGATTTACTATGGCACTTGTGTGTGCGATTTACTATGGCACTTGTGTGTGCGATTTACTATGGCACTATGTGTGCGATCATAATAAGCACTATATGTGCCACATTCGGTTGTGGAAATAACTTGTGCATGAACGAGGTAAGTGATTGAGCTACTATCTAAATATCGAAATTGGGACTGCACGGTGTATGCATAAAATTATCTAATACGTTGTTGTTCCAACTAGAGGAAACGGATCCAAATCGATTGGGCTAACTTGGCGTTTGATTCGGTTGAAGGTCTTGACATGAGATCGAACTTAAAATTTAAGAAATTGTAGTATAGATTGTTATGGTTGGAAACATCGATTTTGTATTATTTGTTTATTCACTTATGATTGTTATTGTTGGATGGTAGAGTAGTGCTTACGACTTCTTGAGTTATGTACTCATTTGGTGTGCTTATTCGTTGTTTATTTAGGTTCTTGATCCATTTTGCGTGCTCGGGACTGTCATCAAGTCATCACACCGTCTAGCAACTTTTGGTATCTTCTTCTTAGATGGTTTAAGAAAACATTTCGGCATGTATAGGCTATTATGTTTTGTTTGAACTTGGTATGTAAAATATTGCATAGCCATGCGAAAATGGCTTATAAATGTTTTGGGCATAATGTTATAATCATTTGGTATGTATATGCTCATTAAGAGGCATGGAAGTGTTTGGCAATGACCAGCCATTAGAATGGGTCATCATGCTTATATTTTGGACCATATATGAAAAAAGGGTGGTTGAATCATAGAGACTATGTGTTAGAGAAAGTCTATCCTAGAATATGATGCTGGCAGCAACAGTGACGTGGATGTGAAAATCACTAAAAATAGTAGGAATAGAATTAAATAGTGAATAAATTATGTAAATGAACCTTGATGAATCTATTTTCACATGGAGGAAACGAAACGGTTATATGAGTTGTATGTTGAGAGATATTTGGGTTTTAGTGAAACGGGGCCAGAACGGTTTCTGGATTCCCTGTTCGGACTTTGAAAATTCATTATAAATTAACCAGAAATAATTAGGAGTCATACCATATATGTATGAATTCCTCTTTGAGTCTAGTTTCTATAAAACCAAACGGCACCAGTATTGAAGCCCTGCACAGGGAGTTATTTGGGTTGTAACGCGTGAAGGTCAGTGTAGTCGGCCCCTGTAATATGGGAGACTTTAACTAATAAACTGTACTAATTGGCTCGACCAAAAATTCTAGAAAAAAATCTGTAGACGGAAATGTGAGTCTAGTTTCAGAAAAAAAATTACGAAACCGATTTTCGAGTTCTAAAACTCAAGTTATGATTTTTGAAGCGACTAGTACACAGATTGGCCGCTTGTCTGGAACTTTTCAATAAGTGGTTTGAAGTCTGTTAACACCTCGTGTTCGACTCCGGCGACGGTCTCGGTTCGGGGTGTTACACACCCCCTTGGTTTAATCTGTACAGGTAATCCCCAGACTTGACGAATTGGTACAGCGGAGGACTCGATGGTGTCCACATGACCTCTTTAACACTGTTTCGCACTTATTTATGATTTTAGATTTTATTTGGGTATTTTATTGTAAATATGGCCTCTACGGATTTTTACTTTGGTTTGGGATTTTTATTAGTTATGGTTTATAACTGCTAGTAGTAGGAAAACTCGGGTTTTCAAAGGGAAACAAACATTTTAACAAAATACTCACCAACATGCAAACCATTTTAAAAGCTTCCGCATTGGATACATGTTTTGAAAATTTTCGACTGATTAAATAATATGATTTTAGAATTAATAAGTAATAATGAAAAGTTTCTAAACAGAAATTGTTTTTGGCAAAGTTACGGTTTTCAAACACATTAGCATGTGATGTCGCCTGATCTAGCCATAACGTTTAGGTAGGGTTTGGGGTGTTACATTTTAGCTGTAGCTAATTGCTTAGTGCCAGTGAGTCGAAATAGGATCTTAAGTTTGTCCAAGTCGCGGATTTGACTTAGGGCTCTAGGCGTTTGGAAAAAAACTTCAATTTTGACACAACCTGAAATGCAAACGAATCCAAGTTAGATAAAAAAGATTAATGAAAGCAATTAAAATAAATAACTAAGACAAATAAAATAGAACAATAAATCAATATTAGAATAATAATGAAGAAAATATTGATGATAGATGAAAAATATGGAAAATGGCGTGTAGAATTCTTATGAAGCCTTGGAAACAAGAAAAATCCACAACCCCTTTTAGGTGGCTCTAATTTCCCCTCCAAGAAAGAAAACTTGACAAGAAAAAGTTTGAAGATGATCCCTACAATCTGAAACCATTGTTCAAACTCTTTTAAAAGAAAACTAAAGAAAAATTCTTGAAAAGAAAAAGTTAAAGAAAATTTATTAAAATGAATTAATTGGTCTATGTATAATGTAAAGGCCTTTATATAGGCTAGCTAAATAAATCTAAATAAAATTGTTAAGTATACTAGAACTTTAATTAACCTAAACGAGTAGTTTTTGCTGATATAAAACTCCTAAATAACTTAAAATACTTAATAATTATAAAAAAATTAGAATAAAAAATAAAATAATAAGGGCTCTTAAATACAATATTATGTTGATAGATAATAAAGAATAAGCTTAAAACCCAAACCAAATATGATTTAAACTCAAATTAAAAGCCCAAACTATATAATTTCCGTAATAATCACCTATAGAAATTCTACTCATGCAGCCCTTACTAAAACGTTCAGAACTTGAGTTACCAAACATGAAATCAAGTGATTCAAAGTGCATTTTAGAGCTAAGAGATAGATATTCGAATGCTATGAAGATATATTATTCCAAAAATGTTTGGATCCTATCCAAATATTTGTCACAAGTTGACTAATATTTTTAGCTTGAAAATTGACAGCTTGGTTGAATCTACTTTAATACATTTCACCCATTCCATGCATGTATCATTCCTTGTTTACTCGAAAAGATTTATCCCCGCATACTAAAAGTGATCGAATCTTGGTTTGATTTTCTTGATCTTTGACCTTGTTGTTGGGCCTTGAGCTAGTGTCAGTTGATCACATACATGGGCTTGAAATTGAGCCTTGAGAGTCATATCAGACTGACTCTAATGGTCACTTTGGTTGCCATTATGATGACCAGTAAACAAATAGAACATAGGTTTGTTTATGCAGTTTGGTTTCCCTACTTTTGCAAAGCCTATCTCAATGAGTAATTCCATCATCTTCAATCCATAATGCAACAAATGAATCAAGCCCTATCACTCTCCAAGTATAAAGACCTCACTTTTGTACCTAAAGACTAAAACACTAACCTCTAAATTCTTCTATGAGAGTTTAGGCTATAAACACAGTTAATGTACTCTTCAAATGCCTTCATAGAATAAGTTCATCAATGACAATAAAGTGTTCTCCATGCTCTCATACAATTTAACCTCTTAATAATAACTACAAAATAGCAAAAGCAATATACTGATAAAGTACAATATAAAGTGATCTAATGGAATATTGTATCCCAATGGATTTGTGAGGTTGAATACGTGCCCATGCGCCATGCTCCATAAAAAATAGGCGTCGTTAGTGTTGACGACGCTGGTACTCTTTCGCCGTCCTGTTAGGGTGTAGGCTAGGATGGGGCGAGAGCTGATGCCTTGGAGCGGCTAGGGTCATAAGTGTTCGAAGTAGGGACTAGGGCCTTCCAGTAATTTGAAGGAGAATAGTTAATGTGGCGATGGAGACTATCGAAGTCATCATCGTCCATGAACTCCTTCGTTTATAGTCCTAATACGACACCGAACTCAGGCACGCTCAACTGGCGAACTAAATCACCGAGACAGAATTGGACCGTTTCAGGATCATCGAACTCTGTCATATCGATTTGAAGGTGGAAGGTCGAACAAAGTTCTAATATGAGCTCGAGATATGTCGGCTCGACGATCTTGAAGAAGAGTCCCCATGGGTCAGTAGTCAGGAGAGCCCAGACTATGTCAACGAGTTGGATCTGCTCTATAGTAGTCCAACCAATACATCGGCCCACGCCGATAGGTCTCGCACGGAGTATCTAAAAGAGTTCCTCTTAGGTTGTAACACCCCAAACCCGGCCCAGACGTTATTGCCAGATCTGACGTGTCACATGGATTTACATCTTAGTATGCATTCGTTGGTTTAAGTGATTGGGGTGGTCTTTGTAAAAACAGTGGTTGAATGAAAAGCCGGTTTATCAATCTTTAGGCTATCCATTTGTTGTGCTTGTTGAGTCTTGGAAAACGTTCATTAATTTCGAAAACCCGCGCAACCTAACACTAGTAGTTTCGACATAGTATAAATATAATCAAAAAATAAAACCATAGCGAAAAAAGAAATTTAAATAGCGGCCTTATTACAACCTAAAACCCAAAATTAAATCAGAATATAAAATAATAAAAATAAACTAACTTAGAAAAACCAACTTTGCAGATGATGTGGCCACTCCGAATCCCTCACAGCTCCAAGCCCACTATGGTTGGGGATTTCCTGTAGAGATGAAAATAAAGGATGAGTTCGTAAACTCAAGTGTAACATAACCCAACCATAGCCCAAAACAGATCAAACCTCGAGTCAGACTTATCGGGCCTTGGCCCAAGATGAAATCGAATGAAACCCATAGGCCCATAGCGATCTGAACAAAGATATCATGAATGCGAAATCCCAACCCAGATCCATCCATAACACCCCCGTACCAGCCTTACACCATGTGGGGAGACTACTCGACCCACCCAACCGCTACATACCACAGAAATTGTAGCGAAGTTGCCAGATATTGTGACAAAGTCACCAGATATGAATATTGTGGCTAGGCCACCGTAGCAGAATATATATATATGTGGCGGTTACCAGATTGCAAATGAGGTCGCCAGATATTGTGACGAAGTCACCGAATCAGATATATGTGGCGAGGCCACCAAATTGCAGCGAGGTTGCCAGAACGCTTCCTCCATCAATATAAACCCATGTCCCATGCAATAGTAATAATATGTCATGGCATACGTATATAGAAACAGAACTTCATGCTTTACATAAAAAAATAACCCTAGGGATAAAATCATAATTTTGCGTGCATAAGGGTATTTCAGTAATTATTACCTATTGCTAAGGTTTCATGCTTATTCTAACGTTTACCAAGTAATCAAAAGTACTTACCTCATTTTTTACCAAAGTGGGCCTGTTGGCCCATTGGCTCGTTTTCGGCCCATTAAGCCCAAAAATACCATTGTGCACGAAAATGCACACTCTGCACTCTAATCATCCAAATGCACCATATTCATTAACAACTGTCTCACGAGCGCTCGCACACTCGCGAGTTCACAAAATACCAACGTTTTGGTATTTCGACTTTTACCGATTCAGTCTAAGGGAGGGTGTCGTTTACACACCTGGTTGATGACGATTGATGACGATATCTCCCACGCGATAATCCTACAACCGATCACTAACAAATTAGTCTTACGAATTAACAATAACTAACATAAATCCACGTCAACTAACCCAATCATCACACTAGTCATTTACGCATGAGGAGCAAAATAGTCATTTAACACCCTAGGGGAAAAATGGTAATTTTACCCCACAAGGGTATCTCAGTAATTCTACCCTACAGGGGTATTTCGGTATTTCTACCCTACAAGGGTATTTCCGTAATTCTATCCTACAAGGGTATTTCGGTAATTCTACCCTGTAGGGGTATTTCAATAATTCTACCCTACAGGGGTATTTCGGTAATTCTACCTTACAGGGGTATTTTGGTAATTCTACAACTTATCCACTTGGGCCTACGGACCCATTGGGACCACATGGCCCATTTCAGCCCATCGCGGCCCGAAATAGCCGTCCTACTGCTAGAGTAATGAGGAATACACACCTGTTAAGAGATTGTAGTTAATCCGCGCTCCAAGCACTCTTAGCTGACGCCCAACCCAAACGAACACGTCACAAAGCGAAAGGGATCAGCCAAGAAGGGTGTGCCTACTCTCCTCATGGTTTGCTCTATAGCCAGCTCTCCATCTACTCTTATGTTAGCTTCCCGATGTGAGATCCTTCCATCACCAGAGTTTAAAACCAACACCAACTCTTGCCGTCCCAACATAGCAAAATAATCAACCTTTGCGTGCCAAAGGATTTGAACCAGAGTCCTCTCACATACCAACTCACGCCACCACTACTAGGCCATCAACTAATTTGTGTCATAAATCCAACACATTAAACTTTAAAGCGCACCTATTTGCTTCTAGATTTATTGAAAAGAAAAACCAAAATCTATTGCAAGAGCCAAGACTTGAACCTTGGACCCCTTGCTTCCTCTATGGCGTCACTTCCTTGTCCCCTAAGTGGCGCCACCTTGCCACTACACCATACTCCTTTTTGTGTCATCTTTTACCCCTTTACTCTTAAAAGCCTAAACACCAATTGCATCACCTGTTCATAAAATTAAAATTCCAAAGACTACTACGGATTTAACTTAAGTTTGGGCCTTCCAAAGGCCCACTAACCTACTAAAATATATATTTTAACCAACCATAACACACACAAATTTTAAAAATCATAGAAACACAGAAAACCCAAAAATTGAGGCGTTACAACTCTACCCTTCTTAAAGAAATTTTGTCCTTAAAATTTTACCTGAATCAAACAGATGAGGATATTGTTGACGCATCGCCACTTCTGGCTCCCAAGTAGCTTCCTCTCTGCCATGATTACGCCACAGTACCTTTACTAGCGGAACTGATTTCCTCCTCAAAATCTTAACATCTCGATCCAAAATCTACACAGGCTCTTCCTCAAAAGTCAAGTCTGATTGGACCTCGATCTCTGCAACCGGCACAACATGAGTAGGGTCAGAACGATACCGCCTTAACATGGAGACGTGAAAGAAATCATGAATCCTATCCAACTCTGGAGGTAGCTCCAACTAATAAGCCACTGGACCCACTCGTTTAAGAATCCGATAAGCCCCAATGAACCGCGGACTTAACTTGCCTTTCCACCCAAACCTTAATACTTTCTTCCAAGGTGAAACCTTCAAGAAGACCATATAACCTACTGAGTACTCAATTTCCTTACGCTTCAAATCTGTATATGACTTCTGTCTATCAGATGCTTCCTTCAACCGGTCTCTAATCAACTTGACCTTATCCTCAGTATCTCCCACCAACTCAGGTCCAAGAACCTATCGTTCACTCAACTCGGTCCAACAACTAGGTGTACGACATCTTCGCCTATACAGTGCCTCATAAGGAGCCATTCGAATACTTGCCTGATAACTGTTGTTGTATGCAAACTCTGCCAACAGTAAGTAATCCTCCCAACTGCCTCGAAAGTTGATAATGCATCCCCTCAACATGTCTTCCAGAATCTGAATAACCCTTTCCGACTGACCATCAGTCTGAGGATGAAAGGCTATACTAAAGTTCAACCGCGTACCCAACGCCTCATACAACTTTTTCCAAAACCGAGATGTGAATCTAGGATCTCGATCAGAAATAATCGACACTGGCACTCTGTGAAGTCGCACTATTTTCGCCACATACAATTTGGCTAACTTCTGAAGTGAATAATCAGTGCGGATAGGTATGAAATGAGCAGATTTGGTCAACCTATCCACAATTACCCAAATCGAGTCCTTCTTCAACGGTGTCAAGGGTAACCCACTCACAAAATCCATGGTTACTCTCTCCCACTTCCAAAGTGGTACTTTAACTGGCTGAAAAAGTCCAGAAGGTAATTGATGTTCAGCTTTCACTTGCTGACAAGTCAGGCATCTTCCCACAACTTCCGTTACCTCTGGCTTCAATCCATGCCACCAATACAACTCCTTTAAGTCGTGATACATTTTACTCCCTCCAGGATGCATAGCACACAGACCTCCATGAGCTTCTTTCAGAATTGCTTGCCTCAAGTCAGAGTCCTTCGGAATACAAACTCTACCTCGATAACATAGAACTCCCTCACTGTTCAATCCAAACTTAGAAGTATCCCCATTCTTAACCTACCAGAATCGAGAAACCAGGGACTTACCCTTCGACTATTTTTCCTTAATCTCATCCACCCAGGTTGGCCTAACTTATAGTTCTGCTAACAGACTACCGTCGTCATACAGACTCAAACGAGCAAACATGGCTCTCAGATCAGATACATTCTATGACTTAGGGCATCAGCCACCATATTAGCTTTGCCTGGGTGATACTCAATCGCCCAGTCATAATCCTTAAGCAACTCTATCCATCTCTGCTGCCTAAGGTTCAGCTCCTTCTGAGTCAGCAAGTACTTAACACTCTTATGATCTGTGTATATAATACACCTTTCTCCGTACAAGTAATGCCTCTAAATCTTAAGCGCAAATATTACCGCTTCCAACTCCAGATCATGAGTAGGATAGTTAACTTCATGTGGTTTAAGCTATCGTGATGCATAAGCAACCACTTTACCCTCTTGCATCAGCATACAGCCCAACCCTACATGTGATGCATCACTGCATACTGTAAAATCTTTTCCAAACTCTGGCTGAACCAGTACAGGTGCCTCGGTCAGAACTTTCTTCAGCTTCTCAAAAGATTCCTGTTGTTTCTCAGTCTAAAAAAATGGTACTCCCTTCTTTATAAGCTTTGTCAAAGGCGCTGCCATCACAGAAAATCCTTCCGCAAACCTTCTATAGTACCCAGCTAAACCCAGAAAACTTTAAATTTTTGACACTGACCTCGATGGCTTCCATTCTAGAATTGCTTCAATCTTTCGAGGGTCCACCTTGATCCCTTCAGCAGAGACAACGTGCCCCAAGAAAGTTACCTCTCTCAACCAGAAATCACACTTACTGAATTTCGCATAAAGCTCCTTCTCCTCAAAGACTTGCAAGACAATACTGAAGATGCTCATCATGCTTCTCCTCAGTTTCAAAATAAACCAGAATATCATCGATAAAGATGACCACGAATCGATCTAAGTATGGCTGGAACACTCGATTCATTAGATCCATAAATGCCGCAGGTGCGTTCGTCAACCCAAATGGCATAACCAAGAACTCATAATGACCATAACGAGTTCTGAATACCGTCTTGTGAATATCCACCTTCTTAACCCTCAACTAATGATACCCAGATCAAAGGTCAATCTTTGGAAAATACTAAAACTCCTCTAAGTTGGTCGAATAAATCATCGATTCTCGGCAGTGGGTACTTGTTCTTAATCATCAGTTTGCTCAACTACCGATAATCGATGTACATCCGCATTGACCCATCTTTCTTCTTTATGAACAACACTGCTGCTCCGCACGGAGACACACTTGGTCTAATGAAGCCTCTATCCAATAACTCTTGAATTTGGGCTTTCAGCTCCACCAACTCCTTCAGTGCCATCCTATAAGGTGCAATGGACACTGGTGCCATTCCAGGCAACAAGTCGATTCCAAACTCAACCTCTCGTTTTGGGGACGAACCCAGAAGCTCCTTTGGAAAAACATCTTGAAAATCCTTGACGGTTCTAACTTTATCCACTGCCAGATCCTAAGTTTTCGATTGGCTTACAAATGCCAAATAAGCCTCACACCCCTTTCGTATCCACTTCTCGGCTCTCAATGCCGACACCACATTAGACAGATAATCCCTACGCTCGCCTATCACCAAAACCTCCTCATCCTTTGTGGTCTTTAACATTATTCACTTAGCAGTACAATCCAGAGTAGCCCTATGCTTAACAAGCCAATCCATTCCCAAAATGAGATCGAATTCTCCGAAAGGTAGCTCTATCAGATCTCCATAGAAAACTTTTCCTTGAGTTTCTATAGGCACATCTCTATACAGTTTATCTACCCTAACCGAGTGACCCAAAGGACTTAGTAAAAATACCCCACTCACGGTCTCCTCAGAGTGCACACCCAGCGACCCAAATATAGCACATGCAACATATGAATGGGTAGATCCAACATCTATCAACACAGTGTATGGCATACTGGAAATCAGAAACGTACCAGTTATGACGTTAGGTGCATCACCCTCCTCTCAGTGATGAACTGCATACACCAATGTTGGCTGACGAGCCTCAGCAAATCCAGCACCCCTGCCAGACGCTCCTCTTCCTCAACCGTTTCCATTACCACCACTGCCTTGCCCACGTCTTCTCGGAAACTATGGTCCACCCCTCACTGGTTGAGTGACCCTCTGCTTAAAAACTTGAACCTGATCTTGTTCCTGGGGACAATTCTTAACCCTATGCTCCATAGATCTGCATCGAAAACAAGCACCAGAACATTTCTGACACTCGCCCATATGCATCTTCCCACAATTCTTACAACCCTGCGGTCTAATAGCATTCATCGGTACTGCTCAATCTGGCTCCATTACCCTTGCTCTCTTAACATTCCTATTCATACCACCTGAAATTCCTGAATCTCTCCTAAAACAGTTTCGATCTTTCTCACGATTCTGTCTTTCTGTATGCTTTACTTCCTCAGCTATCTTAGCTTTCTCCGCTAAAGCAGTGATGTTACGCTCCCTCTGTGGCGCAATCAGCACCTAAGTTCATCTCTTAGACCATCCTCGAAGCGTATGCTACGCTCATACTCTGTAGTGACAATCCCAGAAGCATACAGACTCAGTCTCAGAAACTCAAACTCATACTCAGCCACTGACTTACTCCCCTAGACTAGGTTCAGAAATTCTTTTCGGCGAGTGTCCACATAACTAGCCCCAACATACTTTCCTTTAAAGGCTGTCTTAAACAGCTCCCAAGCCACACTGTCAGCAGGAGTTCCATCTCTCACCGTGAGCCACCACTGATCAAACCTCAGAGTCAGACTTATCTGGGCCTTGGCCCAGTACAGAAATCAGAATGAAACCCATAGGCCCATAGCAGATACAGAACAAAGATATCATGAATGCAAAAATCCTAACCCAGATCCATCCATAACACACCCATACCAGCCTTACACCATGTGGGGAGACTACTCAACCCACCCAACCGCTACATACCACAGAAATTGTAGCGAAGTTGCCAGATATTGTGACAAAGTCACCAGATACAGATATTGTGGCTAGGCCACCAGAACAGATATATATATGTGGCGAAGCCACCGATTGCAAATGAGGTCGCCAGATATTGTGACGAAGTCACCAGAACAGATATATGTGGCGAGGCCACTAGATTGCAGCGAGGTTGCCAGAACGCTTCCTCCATCAATATAAACCTATGTCCCATGCAATAGTAATAATATGTCATGGCATACGTATATAGAAACAAAACTTCATGCTTTTCAGAAAAAAATAACCCTAGGGGTAAAATCATAATTTTGCGTGCATAAGGGTATTTCAGTAATTATTACCTATTGCTAAGGTTTCATGCAAATAATAAGCAACATAAATCATTGATTAATCATATAACTACTCCACATAAGTTATCATAAATATCATCATGTATCTTAAACATAACTTACTCATTAGCATTCTTACCAAAAGTTCATCTCATACCAAAGTTCTTACTCATGGGTTTTACATACATACCTGTATCAACTAGTAACATAGTCACATACTTTGCCATATTCATACTTTGCCATATTTAACATACTTTTCGATTTACTCGTTGAACACTTGGAATACTATCGAATACACAGAAGGTCTTGCACATAAGTGCCACAAATGTAGCCAATGCTACCTCGTATCTCATAACACATGGGCTCACACACGAGCTAATCATGGGTTTGCTCACACAAGCTGTTAGTCAAGACGTAACTACACAAGCTGCTCACACAAGCTGTCAAGTATCCGCAACACATGTCGGACTACCCAGCCACCGGTAGGACGTACATGACCAGCACCCAGATTCACATAGATCACATAACACATGGTATCCTAGTGACATGTCACTTGTATCCTAAACTATTCCTAAGGTTCAACTGGGAAGTCGAAACCTCGTTGAATATTTCCATAGAAAAAATCGTACAATTTATGCAATATTAAGCATTAAATACATAATATAACATTGCATTATTTACATACAAACTTATCTCGGTACAAAATAGTAGGAATTGGACCTAATCGTCAATAACCTTGTTTTTCCCCCGATCAAGGTCCGAATTTTGTTTTTCTTAATCTATAATAGCAAATTTAACTTATTTAATTATCACATTTCTCAATGCTGTCTAAAAATCAACTTATGAAAAAATTAAATTTTTGCCCCTAAACTTTGACATATTTAAAATTAGTCATTCGCTCGTAAAATGAAATGTATCCATTTTCTTTGTTACCAAAGCCTAGCCGAACCTAAATCATGCTCATAATAGTCCACATTTTTCATCAAATCACATTTCTACTACCTATTTTTACAACTTTTACAAATAAGTCCTTTTTATGCATTTTCACTAAAAAACACTTAGTAAAAGTTATTTATCACGCCTTAAAAATACAATATATTCCATTAAAAATCAAAATACATGCATGCCACACATGGGTAAATTTTTAAACATGAACCCACTTTAAAATAATGGTAGAAATAGGTAAATAGGGTTACGAGGACTTCAAAAATGTAAAGAGCATTAAAAACAGAGCTAGGATGTACTTACAATTAAGCTTGAAAGTTGAAGAAACCCTAGTTATGGTCTCCTTGAAAAATTCAGCCAAGGTGAAGAAGATGGACACCAATTTTGACTTGATTTTCCCTTTTTATTCTTTTATTTACCAAATGACCAAAATTCCCTTAATGCATAACTTTGAAATTTTACCTATTCATGTCCATTTTTGTCCACTAACTTATCTAATGATCTAATTGCCAACTAAGGACCTCTAATTTAAAATCTCATAGGAATTGGACACCTTTAACAAGTAGAACTAAACTTTTGTACTTTTTATGATTTAGTCCTTTTGAATAAATTGAGTGCCCAAACGTCAAAATTTTCGAACGAGATTTTTACAGAATAGTTCCATAAAAATATGGACAATAAAAATATAATAAAAATGAATTTTTATACATCGTATTCGTGGTCCTAAAAACATTGTTCCGACTAGCCCCAAAATCAGGCTGTTACAAAATCCCTTAGGTGAGATTAATGAGTGGATGGGGATGTGATTGACGAAGGATTTACCATTTCTTGAGAGGAACAAGTTGGTATAAATTACACGTTCTTAAACCCTAGGAAGTAATCAGAGGGGAGACGAGATTGGGAGATAAGTTGAACTGAGTAAATCGTAGTTTATCTTGGTTGAGAAAGTAAGTTCGGAAGATAAGCAAGTATCAACCAATTGGTTAATTAGTTTAAGGCTAAGAGGTAATAATTGGTAATCAATAGCTAATCCACCCTAAAACCCTAATCCAAATTTAATTCCGAACCCTAAAACAAGTTAATCTTCCTGTTTGGTTTTATTTGTTTAGTCGTTTGTTTATTTTTCTTGTTTATTTATTTTAGTCATTTAAATTCGCCTATTGATCTACTTCATGATTTATCATAATATAGATATTAATTATTATGATTTAGACTTATTATAGTAAATATGTTTTATAGTCTATCCTCTGGGTACAATCCTCGAAATACTTCCTATGTTCTGTTGTACACAATACTAGATTACGATTTGACCCATATACTTGCAGACACCATCATTTTAATTTTATATATTTTTGTGGGGTAATTAAATATAAATGATAACTCATTTATAGGCAGTCAATAACTTACTTTAAATATGTTGGCTAACATGCTATAAAAAATTAAAGATACAAGTTAGAAAGCAATTGTAGTGCATTTAATATTATTCATTACATATATTAACCTATTTATATTCATTTTTCTCACGATTTAATATCCTAATTTTAGACATATTGCATATATGGTGTTAGTGTTATTAGTTTCAAACAAAATGTTTCATTATTTATTGGATGTTATTTTAAATACACACCTATATTTTAAATATGTAGTTTCAACATGTATGCACGTGAGATAGAATTACCAATGTTATTATTCCTATAGTTAAGAACCATATGTTTAATTATATATTAAATGTTCCTTTTAGATGTGCACCTATATATTCTAAATATGTAATTCTACATATATGGGTTAGAATTAGATAGAATTACTAATTAAAACAATAGTGGTTGGTTAGATACATGCATGGCTTCCAGGTGTTTTCTCTTACCCTGAATTCTATATATGGAAATGGCCAAAAAAGGAATTGTATATATTGGATATATAGTTTTGTTACCTAATTCTTACTACCATGAATGAAATAATTATTTTAAGGTTAATCTTCACTAGAAATTCAAAACTGAAAATTGTGTTTTAACTTAGTATAGATAATTTAAAATAGCAAGTACTAAATATTGATGATTTTTATTACTATAATTAGAATTAGATAGAATCACTAGTAAAAACATTAGTGGTTGATTAGATACATGCATGGCTTCCAAGTGATTTCTCTTACCCTCAATTCTATATATGGGAATGGCCAGAAAAGGAATTGTATATATTGGATATATAGTTGTGTTTCCTAATTCTTACTACCATGAATGAAATAACTAGAGATTCAAACCTGACAATTGTGTTTTAACTTGGTATAGATAATTTAAAATAGCAAGTACTAAATATTGGTGATTTCTATTGCCATAATTAGCAAAATTTTGGATTATCCTACCAACCATCATTTATCTTTAGAATCTAGAAAATGGATTTGTTTACCTAATGAGTAATGCTTGAGTGTTCTTTGAGTCTCCAAATTAATTAGCCTTGAAACCCTCCATTTTTCATTCAACTTACTCACTATATAAATGCCTTATTTACCACATTTCAAGCAACCTAATTTTTTTCCCTTCATCATCTGTTAGAATTAGTTTGAGAGAAAGAGAGAATCATTAGTTGCCAAGCAATTAGAAACTGTTAAGTGTTCAAAACTAGTAATAACAAGTTAAGCTAGCTTGGATAGAAAATAGCAGTGCCTGAAGATCACGCTTGAAGAAATGGAGGGAAGGACTGATGACGAAAGTAATAGAGCTGCCCACTATGTGTGGTGTAGAAGATGGCCATATAGTATACTATCCAGATGAATAGGAGCCAATGGTGTGGTCGTCGCACGAAGAGGTCCAAAGCTTGCTAAAGAAGTTCTATCAAGTTCCCAAGATGGAACGCAATAAGAAATCCATGAAATTGGAGACCTACTACAAAGAGAAGGCTTCCAAGTTGCAAGATCAACTCAAGAAGCAAACCAGGAAAACCAAGGAAGTCAAGGTAGGGCAATTGATGCTTTAAATCGGTCAAGCTGAGATGATAGATGACTTTAACATTACTAAACTTGATAGCTTGATTTAGTTTGGGAAGACAAATATAACAAACATAATGAAATGTATGGAATAGTATAAACAAGTTGCTTTTTCATCAGTTGGTCTCACTCAAGGAGATGTTCCTTTACTATCACAACCCCAAGGCCCTACACCTACAATAGGTCAAAGTATTAGCATCGAAAATACAGTGTTGGAGACAAAGAAACCTTTTAATATTTTCCCTGGCAGGATTGGTTAAATGACAATATTAACGCCAATGATATTAGAAGTAAAGTTAGAAGTAAGATATGAAGTGAGATTGGCTTAACATATCATGACCTTTTGATTGCTACTATGGGGGATGGCTTAAGGTTGCCAAGATCATCACTTGGAGACACTGGTAGCTCAAGTCTTTCCCATCACATCCAACAACCAATACCCTCACGTAGTTGCAATCCAAGTATTGTACTTGAGCCAAGGTTGGCAAGATTCGCTTATAGTGACAGCTAGTGTGCTACTACAGCACTGAGGCGCCTATGCCTCCATTTGGTCATGATAGCTCCTCAAGTGTTCTTATTCCTAACCAAGAACTACCAACATTTGAGACTTTTAGCAAGGTTCTGCTTAAATGCGACAATTTAGGACATTTCCCATTAGGACCAGTGGAAAGCAATTCTCTTGCAAGTGATTTTCTAGGGAACCTTTTAAGGTTTTTGGTGGTGCAAACAAGAGTCATGGCACCATAGGCAATTGTGAAATGGGACCGTTTGATGACAATCATTGACCCAACTACTTTTCACCATAAAATGTAGTGTCCATTGTGCCTTATTCATTTATCTATAATAAGTCGCCATATTAGTAAATGTTAACTCGTTGAATATGGTCGAAGTTATTAGTTTTTTCCTTATTTCATTTAATGGTTAGGTACTTTTATTTTTTTATTGAGTTTTTAGTAAATTATTATGATTTCATAAACATAATATTATTGCCTTCAATTTTTTTTGTTTACAAAGCATAGAAATACTTTTAAAAAAATTAAAATTAACATACCAATCATGTGATTAATCATAAAACTTGTGAGGGTTTCAAGTTCTTTGGCATATGGTTTGAACTCAAAACCTTATGGTTTTAACTATCACAACTTTAATATTTCAATCAAAGCCACATTTGACTTTTAAATCATATATTTATAAATTTGATACATAAATGTTTCCACCCACATAGTGGATTTACCATAATCTAGTATGCATTTAATTTGTTAAATGGTGTTTTACGAAATTGAAATAAAATTTTTAATAAAAATTAGGTATTTATGTTAAAAAATAACAAAAATTATGTTACACATGGCATCTCCACCAATAGACACCTCTCTAAACAATGAGCGCTTCGCTAGTGAATGATAGAGGAAAGATCTTTACAAGCCTAGGAATTTATCCAAGTTGCTTCAAATTCAAGAAACTCAAAAAAAAAAAAAAAGGTATGTTTGGTTCACTATAATGGAATAGGGTTGTAATTGTATAGAGGTGTAATGGAATAGAGTTGTAATTGAATAGAGGTGTAATGTAATAGAGTTGTAATGGAATAGAGTTGTAATCAGTAATTCTATTATTTGGTTTAATGGAATGGAATAGAGTTGTAATAGTATTCTTGTGTTTTGTTGAATGGAATAGATGTTATAATAGTATAAAGAAAAATTCTTAAATGACCAAAGTACCCTTAGCGTAATTTTTTAAGTAGATATTATTGTTATTGTTATTGTTATTTTATTAAATTTTAATAAAATTATTTTTAAATATATTTTATAAAATAAAAATAAAAATAAATAATTTAATCAAATTTTAATATAATTCTTATTAAATACAATTTAATAAAATAATATATAATTTAATAACATTCTTAATATAATTACTATATGAATTAATAAATCATAATATATAATATTACAAAAATAATATATAACCTAATTTATTATTTTTAATCTGCAATACATATTTAATGTGCTAAAATATCATTAGTGAAACAAATAATTTAATTACTCTACTATAAAAAAATATTCAAGTAATAAATAGCTTGTGATTAAAAAATTTAGACAAAGAAATAGAAATAATGATATAATTGAAATGTTAATTTACGAGTTAAGTAATAATTTTGATCGATACATTGTTACATATAACAAACATTACAATGTTACATTTCACATTCTCATTTCATTTAAATTGTGACAGAAAAAATGTTAAACACCACATATATATAAACTATTCTACCTTAATTAATCAAATCAATGGGAATATGTCTGACCATTTCGATTAACAAGGCAAGGCGTAAATTTAGACTAGAAGTAATTATTATTAATTTAATAAAAAATATTACATTTAAATTTAATTATAAAAAATATAAATATCAATATTGAAAGAAGATGAATGAATGATTAACAAAAATCTGACTTTAAGAAAGCCCTTAGAGAACCCTTATCTATGTACTAGCCCCCAAAAGAAAGAAATGGGAACTATTGTCAAATGTTCAGCTCACATGCCGTATTCTCAATATATAAGATTGTACCTGATACCAATAAAAATGAACAGCCTTAGCAATTAAATTCTATGATAAAACATAATGAACAACTATGTTTTGATACCCTTTTACATGTTAATAACACAGAATACCATCATCTTTCATTGCTAAAATGCTATTAATGTACAAATAGCTAATTAGTGGGAAAGAATCAACAAAGAGATGTATTACTTGTCATATCATATCCATGTTAGTGATAGTATCCAATTTAGGATTAAGCCTTGAAGTCTGCAACTCACAGCTGCTGCACATTTACTTCAAATAAAATTCCAGGACTTTTATAACTAATCTAAATAATTTCCTTTCAATTTCTTTTCTTGAAAGCTAGGCTGTTAAGCTATAAGCTTTTCATAGCTAATTTATTAAGCAATTAACTTTTCACCAAATTAGAGTTAGAACAAAAAACATGGAAGCTAGAATGTTAGAATCCTAGCTTTTCACACACAGCAATGCCAACTAAATCTAGTAAAGACACCTTGATAACATTAGAAATTTTTCTTTCATTGACCATACCATATATTAGATGGTCCAGAAATTGATCCTCCTTACATATTCGAACTTGTAACATTAATTAGATGATGAAACATGATCGTGCAATGTAGCACCACGTGAAGAATGAAGTAGTGGATCCTAATGAACACATTCTCCTTGAAGATCATCCATTGAGATCTTAAACACACAGTGCGTGCGAATCCTTCTAAAGCAATCTTGGTACCTTGAGTAACAATAAGCTCCAAAGAAACAAACTGTAACAGTCCGGTTTAGACCCTAGTTGGAATAGTGGTTTCGAGACCTCAAATCCGTGTCAAAAATATATTTAAATATTATTTTTGTGATTATAATATGTGAATTGACATGTATGAAAGTTTCGAATGAAAATTTAATTGTTTGTGTGCTCAATTTGATAAAAGGACCTAATCGCGTAAAATGTAAAAGTGGCCTTCTAATTGTTAAAGTGCCTATTTAATATGTCTTTGTAAATGAAAGGTCCTTATGTTGATATTTGATCATTGTATGCTTGAGTGGACATTAATGACCTTGTATGTTAATGGTTTAAATGTTAATTAACTAAGGGTAAAATGGTAAATGGATGAATTATGTTTAATTAACAAAACAAATGCATGAAATCTAGTTCATTCATGCTTGTTATTGCTAAAAATAAAATAGAAAAGAAAGAAAAAGGATTCTTAAGGTTTGGCCATTGATTCCTTTGATTGAGGTGTGAGTTTTGTTCTGTTTTTGATAACTTCTATGTTTTTGCGATTGTTGGTTTGAATACTATCAAGCCCATGTATTAATTTCTGATTTTGGTGATGATTTTAAAATATGCCATTGATGAAATTGTGAGCTTTATGGAGTTAGATGATAGAAATTGAAAGATATGTGTTGGGTTAGCATATTTTATCTTTAAAATTTTGACGAATTTGAGTAAAATGGGTTAAATTGTAAAATTTGTAATTTGAGGGACTAAAATGTAAAATAAATAAAATATGAGGGCTTGTATGAGCTATAGGAATATTTTTCCAAGGATATGTCTAAAGAAATTTTTGTATTTTGTGATTTTATGAATTAGGAACTAAATTGTTAAAATGTGAAAATGTAAGGGCTAATTTTTAAAATGCCCTAAAAATGTGTTTTTAGATTTATTTGAATGAATGTGAGTTTGAATAAATTAAATTTGAATTTATATAGATTAAGAATTAAAGAAAACGAATTAGATCGGGAAAATCGAAAGTCGTCGAGTAGCCGATTCCATCTATCCGAATCTGTACGAGGTAAGTTTATATAGAAATAAATGTATTTGGAATGGTTTATTTATGCTTATATGCTATTGAACAATAATAAATGGCTTTATGCCTTAAATATGAGATATTTGAGAAAGTATCGACAAAGTTCCAACGTCCGAAAAGCCCGTACGAACCCTAGGAATAGTTAGGATACATATGTCATGACATAGGATCCGATATGTGTTCTCGTGTAAGACCATGTCTAGGACTTTGGCATCGACTTATGATTTACGTGCAAGACCACGTCTGGGACGTTGGCATCGTATTTTATTTCGTGTAAGACCCTGTTTGGGACAGTGGCATCGATATTTGATTACATGTAAGACCACATCTAGGACGTTGGCATTGTACATGTTTTCTGAGCTATCTGCGTATCCTTATGATTTCGAACAGTTCAACGGGCATTTTGAGAAATGAATGATTATATGTTATGTGTATCCGATTTAGGTACGTTTGAAATGTATACTATGTTTGAGAATAAAGGTAAGTATATGTACAAGTGATGATATATGTAATAAGTATAAGAAAATATGCTACATGTGTAAATGAATTGGGAATATGTTAAATGTATATGAACTATATGGTTTTGAGATATTATTTGGCCATGGTGCATATGTAATTTGATGATGCTTTAATGTTTTGAATGTTAAGTTTATTTGTATATGGCTTACTAAGCTTTTGAAAGCTTACTTTGCGTGTTTTTCATCTGTTTTATAGACATTGTAGTTATCGGGAGCTCGGGGATCGTCAAGGATTGTCCCCACACTATCGAACCTTATTTTGGTATCTTTTGACATTGTGAATATAAAAGTATGGCATGTATAGGCTGGAAGTATTTGGATATGTTTTGTAATGTATATATCATGCCATGTGATATGGCTAGTTTGTGTTTTAACTTATGGTTTGATTTTGATATATGATATGTGATGCAAATGTGCCATTATAATGTGCTTTTGATTGACCAAATAAAATGGTTAATTTTGGTAAGTTTTGGTATGTGTATATTTGAGAAATTAGTAAGTTTATAATATGTGATTGAATAAAGTAAAATGAGGTTATGAAACTAATGTTTAGATATGATTTTGTCTTATGTTTTGTCATAATTTGGTATGACTATTAAGCATGAAATTGGTTGATAATGTTATGGCATGATTGATGTATGTATTGGTTGTGAAATGGATGAACATTTGGTACGCAATTGATGCTTATTTGTTGCTTGTAGGGAGGACCCTTAAAGAGTGGAAAATTGGCCTTGTAAATGGCCTATTTTTGTCCACACAAGCAGAGACACGGGCGTGTGTTTCAGCCATGTTGCTCGAGGTCCATTTTGAAATGACTGAGCAAACCACACGGTCACACACATAGGCATGTGCTAGGTCATGTGGCCAAGTCAGTTTCGACCACGGGCTAGACACACGAGCGTGTGACTGGCCGTGTGACCCAAATCTGTAGCCTCCCTAATTTTCACAAAGCCTGGCACACAGGTGTGTCTTGTGGCCGTGTGGACAAGTCAGTATGTATGCCCTGTTTTGGCACGGCCTAGACACATAGGCATGTCTAAAGCCGTGTAAGGCACACTGCCTGATCACACGGGCATGTGACCTGTACAACTTTGAAAAATGTTTAAGTTTTGAAAAAAATTTATGAGCTCGGTTTAGTGCTGACCCCTTTTTAAAGCATGTTTAAGGCCTCACTGACCTATGTAAGGGACTCCGTAATGATGTATGATTATGTGTGAATGATGTTTGTGAATTATTTGTGAAATGTTCTGATTTTTCTGGTAACACCTTTAACCCTAGTCCGACGACAGATACGGGTTAGGGGTGTTACATTTGGTTGGTATCAAAGCTACAGTTTAGTCGATTCTAGGACTAACGTAGTGTATGTGAGTCCAGCTATACATGCCATATTTATGAATTGCAATTGTGTGATGAATCCTGACAATGAATATGTGTTTTTATATAGCATATGGATCTCGAACGAGACGTAACTGACGTTGTCGAGAGTAATGCGCCTACTTCTACGCAAGGGACAGTGCCATCTGACTCTAGACCGGCTACGAGTAGCCATGATGGAGAGGCTAGACAAGCCTTCTATCAAACGATGAATGATTGGTTCAGTCAGTACATTAGAGCTAATCCCACTGTTCAATAGCCCCCAACCCTACTAATCCTCCGCAAGTTCCTACTTTGTCACAAGCTAATCTCAATCAGTTGTTTAAGGCTCAGATTAATAAGATTAGAAAATCTGGAGCTGAAGAATTTCGTGCTACAACAAATGATGATGCTGAAAGAGCCAAGTTTTGGTTAAAGAATATAGTACGAGTGTTTGATGAATTGTCATTAACTTCAGATGAATGCATAAAATGTGTCGTTTCACTTCTAAGAGATACGACCTATCACTGGTGGAAGACCTTGATATCAGTGGTTCCGAGAGAGCGAGTCACTTGGGATTTCTTTCAAACTGAATTCGAAAGAAATATATCAGTCAGAGATTTATTGATCAGAAACGTAAAGAGTTTCTTGAGCTTAAACAAGGCCATATGTCTGTTACAGAATACGAGCTAGAATTTGTAACATTGAGTCAGTATGCTAAAGAATGTGTTTCAATTGAAGCTATAATGTGCAAGAGATTTGAGGATGGCTTAAACGAGGAAATCTGTTTGTTAGTCAGGATTTTTGAGATCAAAGAATTTGTTGTGCTCGTTGAGCGAGCATGTAAAGCCGAAGAACTTGGAAAAGAGAAACGAAAAGCTAATTTAGAAGTTAGAGAAGTGCAAAAGAGATCATCGAACAAGCCATTTCAGTCAATGTCAAAGAAATTCTGAGATGATTATAGTCGTTCAAAGGATAATGTGCAACATTTGAGTAGAGATCTTGCTAGATCACATTCGAGCTTCAGAGCTTTAGCTACATCTATTGCCAGTGTTGGAAATGTTCGATCTGATCGACCTGAGTGTAAACATTATGGTAAAAACATCTCGGTAATTGTAGATTATATGATCAAGCTTGCTTCAATTATGGATCTTTAGACCATTTTATCCGTGATTGCCTCGAGTTTGTCAAGCAAGAGATTGTGCAAAATTTGAGGCCAAGTGGCAATGCATCTCGTGGTAGACCTCCCAGAAATATGGCTAATGTGATTAGTAGTCAGAGGGAAACAAAAGACATTATTGTTAGATCTCGAGGCTCATGAACCTGCCAGAGCCTATGCCATCTGAGCTCGTGAAGAAGCTTTGTCTCTAGATGTTGTAACTGCTACTTTCACACTTTATGATACTTCTGTTGCTTTGATAGATCCTGGATCAATGCATTCTTATATATGCATGAATTTAGTGGATAGTAAGACTTTTCATGTAGAGTTTACTAAATTCATAATTAAAGTATCGAACCCTTTAGGTAGATGTGTTTTGGTTGATAAAGTCTGCAAGAATTGTCCATTAATATTTCGAGACATTTGTTTTCTAGCCGATCTGATGTTATTACCTTTTGATGAGTTTGATATAATTCTGGGTATGGATTGTTTAACTTTGCATAATACTGTTGTGAATTGCGAGCGTAAAACTATTGATTTGTGATGCAAGAATGATGAAATAGTTTGAATTGTATCCAGTTATTTAAATAGGTTACCAGCTATGATTTCGTCAATGAAAGCTCTGAGTATAGTGAGAAAAGGTTGTGAAGTTTACTTTGCCTATGTGATTGATTCGAAAGTGTCAGAAAAGAGAGTTGAATCAGTGTTTGTTGTCTGTGAATTTGCTGATGTGTTTCTTGAAGAACTTTTGGGATTATCTCCTATACGAGAAGTGTAATTTAGCATTGAATTAGTACCGGGAACTACTCTGATTTCGATAGCTATGTATAGAATGGCTCTGACCAAACTAAAAGAATTAAAGTCTCAATTGCAAGAGTTGACCGATAGAGGGTTTGCTAGACCGAGTTTCGACCTTGGGTGCACCTGTTTTGTTTGTGAAAAAGAAAGATGGCACAATGAGAATGTGCATTGATTATCATCAGTTGAACAAAGTGAATATCAAGAATAAATACCCCTACCTCGAATTGATTATTTGTTTGATCAACTGAAAGGAGCTACTGTGTTTTCGAAGATAGATTTGAGATCAAGCTATTATCAATTGCGAGTGAAAGACTCAGACATTCTGAAAACTGCTTTGAAAATGAGGTACGGTCACTCTGAGTTCTTAGTTATGCCTTTCGGATTAACTAATGCACTTGCTATCTTTATGAATTTGATGAACATAATTTTTAGACCCTATTTAAATCGATTTGTTGTTGTATACATTGATGACATATTGATATATCCGCATGATGAATTTAAGCATGCTGAGCATCTGAGAATAGTGTTATAGACCTTACGAGATAAGCAATTGTATATGAAGTTTAGAAAATATAAATTCTGGTTACGAGAGGTCAGTTTTCTAGGCCATATAATGTCAACATCAAGTATTCAAGTTGATTCAAGCAAAGTGTAATAGCCCGATTTTGGGCCTAGCCGGAACAATGGTGTTAGAACCACTAACCCAAGGTTGGAAAAATTATTTTTAATATTATTTGATATGTGATGGCATGTTTATAAAGATGCATGAAAATTTTGGTGAATTACTTTTAGCGTTTGTGAGCTTAATCGTGAAAAAGGACTAAATCACATAAAGTTCAAAAGTTTAATTTGATAGCTAAGGGAGTTAAATTGCTATGTATCATAAATTGGGGGTCTTTAAAGGGCAAATAGACCCTTAAAATAGAGGTAGCCGGCCATAGGGGCAAAATGAGGCATGTTGACTAAGTTAGTGGGTTTTGGTGACAAAATTGGTTAAAAGAAAAATTTAATAAAGAGAGAATGATATTTTTATTTTCTCTAATCTTCTTCCCATTATACATACAAAAAAAAAGGGGTTTTTAAGCTTTAAAAATTTTAGCAGCTTAGAGCCTTCACTAGTAAGTGATTTTGATGATTGTCCTTGATATTTTTTCACTTTTAGAACCCTTGTAACATAAGCTTTCAAATGAGGGGACTATTTTGCAAAATGTTTGAAAGTCTAGGGTTTTACGATGAGTGTGTTCATGTTGTTTTCTAAATTTTTATGGAAGAAAATGATTTATGGTAGTGTAATAAACAACTTTTGTGAAGTAGGTTCCATGAAAACCCTAACTAAGGACCATATTGCATAAGTTGTAAAATAGGTGATAAATGTGTGAAATAATGAGAATTGTGGGTTGGTTTTAGTATAAAAAGTGATCGGCTAGGCTTGGTTAGTGAGAAAATGTGATAAAAATCAATTTTTGGACCTAGGGGTAAAACAATCATTTTGTAAAAGTCTAGGGGTAAAATGGTGATTTTGCCTAATTCTAAATTGTTCAGTACTTAGATTAATAAAATGATTAAATTCATGAATTTTTATCATTATAGATCAAGAATTACAAAATTCGAGCATAGACCAGGAAAAGCCAAACTAGCAAAATAAGCCGAGATAGCCGCCAAATTTTGAATACCGAGGTAAGTTGTATGTAAGTAATACAACTACATTGTTATTATATGTGATTGAATTGATATAGCATAAATTTCTTAATTGTGGTAATGAAAATACATGATGATAATTGAGATAATAGAATTCCCGGGTGAACCTTAGGAACAAATCGAATATTCGTGCCATGACATTTGGGTCAATTGTGCGCTAGTGTAAGACATGTCTCGGACATGCATCTGCTATGAGATGTGTCAGTGCAAGACCATGTCTACGACATGGCATCGGCACATATAGAGGTGTCAGTGTAAGACCATGTTTGGGACATGGCATTGTCACGGTATGTGAGATCTAGTGTAAGACCATGTCTGGGACATGCCATCGGCCTTGATTTCGATAGTCAGTGTAAGACCATGTCTGGGACATGGCATCGACTTAATGGATGAGCCAGTGTAAGACCATGTCTAGGACGTGGCATCGATATTAAACCTTATGTTTGAGGCTTAATGAATATCCGATAGCATTCCAAATGGTTCAACAGCGAGAGTTACAGTTTAAGTTAAACAAGAAGAGTATAACCATATTTGTGAGTGGTACAGGTGCCTATTTGAAATGTATGAGATGTGAGCTCAATATATGCTATGTGAAGTGTATTGGCTAGCGATGAGTAAGTTGCCCTTATGTCTACTTAAGTACTATGAGCATGATGATGAATGGTAAAGCTATTGTTATATTTATTGCATGCAACTTACTGAGGTTTATGCTTATTTATTGCATGCAACTTACTGAGGTTTATGCTTACCCTATTTCTCTCCATTTTCTTATAGTGCCGCCTAATTAGCTCATGGATCAACGGACGTCGGAGGCATCAATCACACTATCAATCGAAGCACTTGGTGTCGTTAGATCTATTTATTTTGATTATGGCATGTATAGGGCCCTGACTTTATGATTTTGTGTCATTGTTAATTGGCCAAATGTGTTGGCTTACTTTAGCATTTTGATTCATTTTGTATAAGGCCATGGAAATGGCTAAAGTTAAAAGTGGTTATATGAATACAAGAAGTTATTTGATGAATAGGTAATTTGTTGGTTGTTTTAGTAAATATGAAATGTGTAAAGGCCTTAGATATGGTTGTTGGATTGAGGAATCTTATTATGATCTTTAGCATGATGGATGTTGTTATTTTGTGTTTCAGGGTGGCAAAGGGGCTTGGTAAATAGCCCTATGTTGCCCACACGAGTAAACACATGGGCCTGTGTCTAGACCGTGTGTGACACATGGCCAGCCCCATGGGCGTGTTGTTCGGCTGTGTATCCCATGCACTTAAAAATTCCAAGTCAGTATGCATGGTAGTAAACACACGGGCATAGACACGGCCGTGTGTCTCATCCGTGTGGAGGACACGACCTCTGGCCACAGGCATGCGCCTTGGCTGTGTGCCCCTTATTGGATGCTGACGTCAGAAACAGAATGTCAAGGCTTTTAGACACGGGCTAGGACACGGGCGTGTCATGGCCGTATGAGGGACACGGGCGTGTCATGGCCGTGTAAGGGACACGGGCGTGTCATGGCCGTGTGAGGGACACGGGTGTGTGTTAGGCCGTGTGAAAACCCTTGTAAGTTTGAATTTGGAATTAAATTCACATGGGTATGGGACACAGGCGTGTCCATAGATGCTAAGCCGTGTGTGTCACACGGGCCATCAGCAGGGCCATGTCATAAAGACCACATGGGCACGTTACCTTTCCACATGGGCGTGTGCCCTGTTTTCAAGGGTTAATTTTCAAAAGTTGGTTAAGGACCGAACTAGTCCCGAATGGTTTCAAATGGACGTTTGAGGCCTCATAGGCCCATGTTAAGGAATTTAAACCAAGTTTGAAAAAGTTTTAAGTTTGATCAAGTCTTAATGATTCGAAAGTGTTGGAATGCATGTGTTTAAGTGAGGTAACACTCGTATCCCGTCCCAGTATAGGACTCGAGTATGGTGTGTTACATTTAGTGGTATCAGAGCTATAGTTTAGTCAGTTCTAGGACTAACCTAGCGTGAGTGCGAGTCTAACTTTACATGCCATAACTGTATATTAATAGTGTGACGACTCCTGACGAGATAAATTGTGTTTTATTCATATAGTAAATGGATCCTGATGTAGCTACAGCAGATGATGTGGAGAGTAATATGCCGGCTCTTGCTGAAGGGACTGGGCCAATAGATAGTGAGCTTGTGACGATAAGTCAGGGCGGTGGAGCTAGAGAAGCTTACCTCCAAATGATGGAGGCTTGGTATACGGAGTTTTTTTGTGCAATTCGAACACTCCACCTCCCCACCTCCTCTGATTCCTCAGTATGCCCTGCAGCTCCGCAAGAAGTAGATATGGTCAGAAGAGAGAAACCTCCAGTGGATAAAATATGAAAGCAAGGGGCCGAGGAATTTCAGGCTAATGTTAATGATAACTTAGAAAGAGTAAAGTTCTGGTTGGAAAACACCATTAGGGTATATGATGAGTTATCTTGCGCAGTGTCACTCCTACGAGACTCAACCTACCAATGGTGGAATACTCTCGTGTCTGTTGTACCGAGAGAGGATAACATGGGAATTCTTCCAGAAAGAGTTCTGAAAGGAGTATATCAATCAAAGGTTTATAGATCAGAAGAGAAAGGAATTTCTAGAATTGAAGCAGGCCGAAAGACCGTAACAGAGATGAGCGTGAGTTCGTGAGAGATGTCAGGTATTCACCGACCATAGAAGTCTAAAGTATTTGATGACTCAGAAGGAGTTGAATATACGACAATGAAGGTGGCTAGAGTTGATAGAGGATTATGAGTTAGCTATCGACTACCATCCAGGAAAGGCGAATGTGGTCGCCGATGCTTTGAGTAGGAATTCATTCTTCGCCTTGAGGGCTATGAATGCTCAATTGTCTGTGAATGATGATGATTTGATTCTGGCAGAGTTGAGAGCTAGACCGATGTTCTTGCAAGAGATTTGCAAAGCCTAGAATAACGATAGTGAATTGCAAGCCAAGAGAACTCAATGCAAGTCGGGTGTTGAATCAGATTTTCGGATTAGTACCGGCGGATGCTTGACGTTCCAAGACAGAGTTTGTGTACCCAAGGATAATGAACTTATTCAGAGGATTTTACGAGAGCCACATAGTGGTTGCTTGTCTATCCATCTGGTAGTGTAAAGATGTATAACGACTTGAAAAAAATGTACTGGTGGTTAGGGATGAAAAGAGACATTTCGGAGTTCGTTTCTAAGTGTCTAGTTTGTCAGCAAGTGAAGGCTGAACACCAGGTACCTTCGGGTTTACTTCAGCCTATCATGGTCCCCGAGTGGAAGTGGGACCAGATTACTATAGACTTTGTGACAGGTTTGCCAGTAACCCTGAGGAAGAAAGATGTTGTGTGGATTGTGGTTGATCGACTGACGAATTCGGATCACTTTATCCCGATATGTACAAACTTCTCACCCGATAAGCTAGCTGACTTGTGCATTTCCAAAATTGTGAGACTTCATGGAGTGCCCTTATCGATTATTTCGGACAAAGACTCGAGGTTTACCTCGATGTTTTGGAAGAAGTTACAATAGGATTTGGGAACAAAGTTAAACTTTAGCATAGCTTTCCACCTACAACTCTACAGACAGCTGGAGAGAGTAATTCAGATCTTAGAAGATATGTTGCGGTGTTGTGTTCTCAAATTCCAAGGTAGCTGGGAAAAATATTTGTCGTTGGTGGAATTCGCCTAAAACAATAGTTATTAGTCGAGTTTAAAAATGGTGCCCTATGAGGCTTTGTATGGCCATAAGTACCGAAAGCCTTTATATTGGTCCGAGCTGAGAGAGAATCAGATTCACGGGGTCAACTTAGTTTGAGAAACTGAAGAAAAGGTTAAAGTGATTCGTGATTGTATAAAGGCCACATCAGATAGATAGAAATCCTATGCATATTTGAAACAAAAGAGATTGAATTTCAAGTTGGCGATAAGGTGTTTTTTAAGGTGTCCCTATGGAGGAAACTTCTCAGATTCAGTAGAAAGGGCAAGTTGAGTCCCCGTTTCATAGGACCATATGAGATTACCTAGAGAGTAGGGCCCATTGCCTATCATTTGGCTTTGCCCTTAGAATTGGAAAATATTCACGACATCTTTCATGTGTCCATGTTACGTCGATATAGCTCGGATCCTTCGCATGTGATCGCGCTAACTGAAGTTGAGTTTTAGCTGGATATGACTTAAGGCGAAGAGCCAGTTAAGATTTTAGCTCAGGAGATTAAGCAATTAAGGAATAAGAGCATAGCACTGCGTAAGGTATTATGGCATAGAGATGGGGTCAAAGAAGCCACATGGGAATCCAAAGAGACTATGAGAGACCAATACCCAACCTATTCACCGATAAGATTTTTGAGGACGAAAATCCTTAAGGGGGAGAATTGTAACAGCCTAATTTCGGGCCTAGCTGGAATAGTGGTTTCAGAACCAGTAACTTGAGGTCGGAGAAATTATTTTAATATTATTTTATGTGTGATGACATGTGTATAAAGATGCATGAAAATTTTGGTGAATTAATTTTAGTGCTTGTGAGCTTAATCGCGAAAAAGGACTAAATCGCATAAAGTTTAAAAGTTTTAATTTGATAGATAAAGGAGTTAAATTGCCCTGTATCATAAATTGAGGGTCTTTAAAGGGCAAATAGACCCTTAAAATAGAGGTGGCCGGCCATAGGGGGCAAAATGAGGCATGTTGACTAGGTTTGGTGGGTTTTGGTGACAAAATTGGTTAAAAGTAAAATTTTATAAAGAGAGAATGATATTTTTATTTTCTCTTATCTTCTTACCACCGTTCATACCAACAAAAGAGGGGTTTTTAAGCCAAAAAAAATTCAGCAACTTAGAGCCTTCACAAGTAAGTGATTTTGATGATTGTCCTTGATGATTTTTGAAATTTTAGAACCCTTGTAACATAAGCTTTCAAATAAGGGGACTATTTTGCAAAATGGTTGAAAGTCTAGGGTTTTACCATGAGTGTGTTCATGTTGTTTTCTGAAATTTTATGGAAGAAAATGAGTTATGGTAGTGTAATAAACAACTTTTGTGAAAGTAGTTTCTATAAAAACCCTAACTAAGGACCATATTGCATAAGTTGTAAAATAGGTGATAAATGTGTGAAATAATGAGAATTGTGGGCTGCTTTTAGTATAAAAAGTGATCAGCTAGGCTTGGTTAGTGAGAAAATCTGATAAAAATAGATTTTCAGAATAGGGGTAAAATGGTCATTTTGCCCAATTTTAAATTGTCGAGTACTTAGATTAATAAAATGATTAATTCGTGAATTTTTATCATTATAGATCAAAAATTACAAAATCCGGGCATAGATCGAGGAAAAGGCATACTAGCGGAATAAGTCGAGATAGCCGCCAAATTTTGAATACCGAGGTAAGTTTTATGTAAATAATACAACTACATTGTTATTATATGTGTTTGAATTGATACAACATAAATTGCTTAATTGTGGTAATGAAAATACATGATGATAATTAAGATAATAGAACTCCTGAGTGAACCTTAGGAAGAAATTGGATATTCGTGCCATCACATTTGGGTCAATTGTGCGCTAGTGTAAGACATGTCTGGGACATGCATCGGCTATGAGATGTGTCAGTGTAATACCATGTTTGGGACATGGCATCGGCACGTATAGAGGTGTCAGTGTAAGACCATGTTTGGGACATGGCATCGGCATGGATATGTAAGAGCTAGTGTAAGACCATGTCTGGGACATGGCATTGACTTAATGCATGAGCCAGTGTAAGACCATGTCTAGGACGTGGCATCGGCATTACACCTTATGTTTGAGGCTTAATGAATATCCGATAGCATTCCAAATGGTTCAACGACAAGAGTTACAGTTTAAGTTAAACGAGAAGAGTATAACCATATTGTGAGTGGTACAAGTACCTAATTGAAATGTATGAGATGTGAGCTCAATATATGCTATGTGAAGTGTATTGGCTAGTGATGAGTAAGTTGTGCTTATGCCTACTTAAGTACTATGAGCATGATGATGAATGGTAAAGCTATTGTTATATTGATTGCATACAACTTACTCAGTGTTATGTTTACCCTATTTCTTTCCATTTTCTTATAATACAACCAAATTAGCTCATCGATCAACAGACGTCGGAAGCATTGATCACACTATCAATCGAAGCACTTGGTATAGTTAGATCTATTTATTTTGATTATGGCATGTATAGGACCCTGACTTTATGATTTTGTGTCATTGTTAATTGGCCAAATGTGTTGGCTTACTTTAGCATTTTGAGTTATTTTGTATAAGGCCATAGAAATGGCTAAAGTTAAAAGTGGTTATATGAATACAAGAAGTTATTTGATGAATGGGTAATTTGTTGGTTGTTTTAGTAAATATGAAATGTGTAAAAGCCTTAGATGTGGTTGTTGGATTGAGGAATCTTCTTATAATGATCATTAGCATGATGGATGTTGTTATTTTGTGTTTCAGGGTGGCAAATGTTGTCCACATTGGTAGACATACAGGTCTATGTCTAGGCCAGTGTGTTAGCCCCATGGGCGTGTTGTCTAGCCGTATATCCCCTACACATAAAAATTTCAAGTCAGTATGCATAGTAGTAAACACACGGGCAGAGACACGGCCGTGTGTCTCAGCCATGTGGAGGACACGGCCGTGTGTCTTAGCCGTGTGGAGGACACGACCTCTGGCCACAGGCATGTGCCTTGGCCGTGTGCCCCTTATTGGATCCTGACGTTAGAAACAGAATGTCAGGGTTTTAAGACACGGGCTAGGAAATGGGCATGTCATGGCCATGTGAGGGACACGAGCGTGTGTTAGGCCGTGTGAAAACCCCTGTAGGTTTGAATTTGGAATTAAATTCACATGGGTATGGGACACAAGCGTGTCCCTAGATGAGTAGGCCGTGTGTGTCACGCGGGCCATTAGCACGGCCATGTCAAAAAGACCACAGAGGTGTGTTACCCTTCCACATGGGCGTGTGCCCTATTTTTAAGGGTTAATTTTCTAAAGTTGGTTAAGGACCCGAATTGGTCCCCAAGGGTTTCGAATGGATGTTTGAAGCCTCATATGCCCATGTTAAGGAATTTAAACAAAGTTTGAAAAAGTTTTAAGTTTGATCAAGTCTTAATGATTCAAAAATATTGGAATGTATGTGTTTAAGTAAGGTAACGCCTCGTACCCCATCCCAGTGTAGGACTCGGGTGTGGGATGTTGCACAAAGTTTCGGCTATTTTGTATTGGAAACCTCCAAGAAATGTTTCTGAAGTCTGCAGTTTTCTTGGACTTACTGGTTATTATAGATGACTCGTAAAAGGCTTTTCTATGATTGTAACTCCATTAACAAAACTGCTTCAGAAAGATGTGATGTTTGAATGGTCCGAAAAATGTCAGAAAAGCTTTGATCAATTGAAAGCCCTATTGATTGAAGATCCAGTGTTACCACAACCCTAATCGGGTAAAGAATTTGTGATCTATAGTGATGCTTCGTTGAACATTTTGGGATGTGTTTTGATGTAAGAAGGCAAATTCATTGCTTATGCTTCGAGACAGCTACAATCACACGAAAAGAACTATCTGACACACGATCTGGAATTAGCTGCGATTGTGTTTACTTTGAAAATTTGGTGCCATTATCTGTTTGGTTAGAAATTTCACGTATATTTTGATCATAAGAGTTTGAAATATCTGATGACTCAGAAAGATTTGAATCTACAACAAAGAAGGTGGTTAGAATTGCTAAAAGACTATGAGCTTGTGATTGATTATCATCTTGGAAAAGCAAATGTTGTGGCTGATGCTTTGAGTCAAAAATCACTGTTTGCTCTACGTATGATGAATGCTCATTTGGTTGTGTCCGATGATGGTTCGATTTTAGCAAAATTAAAAGCAAGACCATTATTCATTCAACAAATTTTTTATGCTTAGAAGGTTGATAATGAGATTTTAGCAAAACGAGCTCAGAGTGATTTAGATTCTGATTTCAGAGTTGATAAAGATAATTGTCTGAGATTCCGAGATTGAATTTCTATTTCGAAAAATCCAGAATTGATTCAGATGATTTTGAATGAAGCTCACAATAGTCGTTTATCTGTTCATCCGGGTAGTACGAAAATGTATAGTAATCTGAGACAGCTTTGTTGGTGGCCTGGTATGAAGCATGATATCTTTGAATTTGTTGCGAAATGCTTAATCTGTTAGCAAGTTAAAGTTGAACATCAAGTGCCCTCTGGTTTTTTATAGCCGATTATGATTTCGGAATTAAAATGGGATAGAGTGACAGTGGACTTTTTTTCGGGTTTGCCCATATCTCCAAGAAAGAAAGATGCAATCTGGGTTGTAGTTGATCAATAGACGAAATCAGCCCATTTTATTCCAGTATGATCTGGTTACTCAATTGATAAGTTAGTTGAGTTATACATTTTTTATATTGTGAGATTGCACGGTGTGCCATTCAGATAGAGATTCGAGATTCACATCACGATTTTGGAAGAAACTGCAAGAGGCTTTAGGTATGAAATTGCATTTCAGTACTGCTTTTCACCCGCAAACGGATGGTCAATCCGAGCATATTATTCAGATATTTAGGGATATGTTGAGATGTTTCGTTCTTAAGTTTGAAGGTACGTAGGAACAATATTTGCCATTAATTGAATTTGCATACAATAATAGTTTTCAATTAAGCATCAAAATGGCACCGTACGAAGCCTTATATGGTCGCAAATGCCATACACCTTTGTATTGGACTGAGCTCAGCGAGAATAACATTCACGGATTGACTTGATAAAAGAGACTGAACAGAAAGTAAAAGTCAACCAAGATAGTCTTGAAAAGCGGCTCCCAATCATCAAAAATCATATGCAAATTTGAAACGGAAAGACATTAAATTTGAGATCGGAGACAAAGTGTTTTTGAAAGTTTCACTATGGAAGAAAGTACTTCGATTCGGCAGAAAAGGCAAATTGAGTCCGAGGCTTACCGAGCCGTATGAAATTATCGAGCATATCGGACCAGTTGCATATAGATTGTTATTGCCACCTGAGCTAGAAAAGATAAACAATGTATTTCACGTATTAATGCTTTGACGATATAGATTTGATCCTTCGCATGTAATTCCTCTGTCAGAGATTGAGATTCAGTCTGATATGACCTACAATGAAGAACCGATTCATCTTTTAGCTCGTGAGATTAAAGAATTGTGAAATAAGGAAATTTCGTTAGTAAGAGTATTGTGGCATTGAAACAGTGTTAAAGAGGCTACGTAAGAGCCTGAAGATGCTATGAGACAGCAATATCCAAATCTTTTCAACGGTAAGATTTTCGGGGACGAAAATCCCTAAGGGGGAGAATTGTAACAGTTCGATTTAGACCCTAGTCAGAATAGTGGTTTTGGGACCACAAATCTGAGTTAGAAAATTATTTTAATATTATTTTCTGTGCTTATAATATGTGAATTGACATGTGTGAAAGTTTCGTATGAAAATTTAACTGTTTGTGTTCTCAATTTGACAAAAGGACCTAATCACGTAAAATGTAAAAGTGGCCTTCTAATTGTTAAAGTGCCTATTTGATATGTTTTTGTAAATGAAAGGTCCTTATGTTGATATTTGACCATTGTAAGCTTGAGTGGACATTAATGACCTTGTATGTTAATGGTTTAAATGTTAATTAACTAAGGGTAAACTAGTAAATGGATTAATTATGTTTAATTAATAAAAAATGCATGAAATTTAGTTCATTCATGCTTATTATTGCCAAAAATCAAATAAAAAAGAAATAAAAAGGATTCTTAGGGTTTTGGCCATTGATTCCCTTGATTGAGGTATGAGTTTTGTTTCGTTTTTGATAATTTCTACGTTTTTATGATTGTTGCTTTGAATACAATCAAGTCCATGTCTTAATTTGTAATTTTGGTGATGATTTTGAACTATGCCATTGATGAAATTGTGAGCTTTATGGAGTTAGATGATAGAAATTGAAAGATATGTGTTGAGTTAGCATATTTTGTCTTTGAAATTTTGATGAATTTGAGTAAAATGGGCTAAATTATGAAATTTGTAATTTGAGGGACTAAAATGTGAAATAAATGAAATATGTGGGCTTGTATGAGCTATAGGAATATTCGGCCAAGCATATGTTTAAAGAAATTTTGTGTATTTTGTGATTTTATGAATTAGGGACTAAATTTATAAAATGTGAAAATATGAGGGCTAATTTGTAAAATGCCCTAAAATGTGTTTTTGGATTGATTTGAATGAATGTGAGTTTGAATAAGTTAAATTTGAATATATAGATTAAGAATTAAGGAAAACAAAATTAGATCGAGGAAAATTGAAAGTTGTCGAGTAGCCGATTCCATTTATTCAAATCTGTACGAGGTAAGTCTATATACAAATAAATGTATTTGAAATGGTTTATTTCGCTTATATGCTATTAAACAATGATAAATGGCATTATGCCTTGAATATGAGATATATTTGAGAAATTATCGACAAAGTTCCAACGTTCGAAAAGCTCGTACGAACCCTAGGAATAGTTAGGATACATATGTCATGACCTAGGATCTGATATGTGTTCTCGTGTAAGACCATGTTTGGGACATTGTCATCGACTTATGATTTACGTGTAAGACCACATCTGGGACATTAGCATCGTATTTGATTTTGTGTAAGACCCTGTCTGGGACAATGGCATTGATATTTGATTACATGTAAGACCACGTCTGGGACGTTTGCATTGTATGAGTTTTTCAAGCTATCCGCGTATCCTTATGATTCCGAACAGTTCAACAGGAGTTTTGAGAAATTAATGATTATATGTGATGTGTATCCAATTTAGGTACATTTGAAATGTATACTATGATTGAGAATAAAAGTAAGTATATGTACAGGTGATGATATATGTTATAAATATAAGAAAATATGATATATGTGTAAATGAATTGGGAATATGTTAAATGTATATGAGCTATGTGGTTTTGAGATATTATTTGGCCATGGAGCATATGTAATTTAATGATGCTTTAATGTTTTGAATGTTAAGTTTATTTGTATATGGCTTACTAAGCTTTTGAAAGCTTACTTTGTGTGTTTTTCAACTATTTTATAGATATCGTAGCTACCAAGAGCTCGGGGATCGTCACCACACTATTAGACTTATTTTGCTATCTTTTGACATTGTGAATATAAAAAATGGCATGTATAGGCTGGAAGTATTTGGATCTTTTGTAATGTATATATCATGCCATGTGATATGGCTAGTTTGTGTTTGAACTTATGGTTTGATTTTGGTATATGATATGTGATGCAAATGTGCCATTATGATGTGCAGTTGGTTGACCAAATAAAATGGTCAATTTTGGTAAGTTTTGGTATGTGTATATTTGAGAAATTAGTAAGTTTATAGTATGTGATTGAATGAAGTAAAATGAGGTTATAAAACTATTGTTTATATATGATTTGGTCTTATGTTTTGTCATAATTTGGAATGACTATTAAGTATGAAATTGGTTGATAATGTTATGGCATGATTGGTGTATGTATTGGTTGTGAAATGGATAAACATTTGGTATGCAATTGATGCTTATTTCTTGCTTGTTGGGAGGATCCTTAAGGGCTGGCAAATTGGCCTTGTAAATGGCCTATTTTTACCCACACGGGTAGAGACATGGACATGTGTCTCAGCCGTGTTGCTCGAGGGCCATTTTGAAATGTGTCTGAGCAGACCACACGATTGTACACACAGGCTTGTGCTAGGCCATGTGGCCAAGTCAGTTTCGACCACGGGCTAGACACATGGGCATTTGACTAGCTGTGTGACCCAAATCAGTAGCCTCCCTAATTTTCACCTGGCCTGGCACACAGGCGTGTCTTGTGGCCATGTGGACAAGTCAGTATGTATGCCCTATTTTGACATAGCCTAGACACACGAGCTTTTCTAAAGCTGTGTGAGGCACATGGCCTAATCACAAGGGCATGTGACCTGTACAACTTTGAAAAATGTTTAAGTTTTGAAAAATTTTGTATGAGCTTGGTTTAGTCCCAACCCCTTCTTAAAGCATGTTTAAAGTCTCGCTGACCTATGTAAGGGACTCCATAATGATGTATGATTATGTGTGAATGATGTTTGTGAATTATTTATGAAATGTTCTGATTTGTCCAGTAATGCTTTTAACCCTAGTCCGACGTCGGATATGGGTTAGGGGTGTTACACGAACTTTCGAGCAGATAGAGAGCAGTTGAAAATAATTCAAGAGCTACTCTGATAAAAGAAAATAGATTCCACAGTAGATCGAATCCATTTACCAAACTGAGTTTACTTAAAAACATCAATAATTTATAGATCAAGCTATTTTACTAATGTAACACCCCTTACCCGTACCCGAGGCCGAGGATAAGGTACGAGGAGTTACCGGACAAACATACAAACATTAAACTAAAATACGGGCCATAAAATTTCATTTATATTTCAAAACGTTCATTCACTTACACATAGTCCTTTATTTGAGTCTACGAAGCCCAAAACATACTTTAGAAAGGGTTCGGGACTAAACCGAGAACTTACAAAAATCTTGGAAATTTCATGCTTTAAGGCTCTACACACCCGTGTCCCAAAGTCGTGTTCCATACACGGCTGAGACACATGGTCGTGTCTCTGCCTGTGTGGAATATGCCTAGGCTATTTTCCAAGCTTTGGTCAACCTTAATCTCTTACACACTTATACAAAATCAAAAGCATAAAACATGGTATTCATTTAATGATTAAATATTCTCAATTAAACCACAAACATAGCATTTGTATGTCATCATACATGTGTCTCTCATACTCATTTTATCTTGTTTATTATAGTACCACTTATACATTTATACCAAGATTATCATCTTACCAAATATCTTGACTTAATCATCAAGCATTCATATTTAAAACTAGATCATATCTTTATAAAATACCACAATTCAAATGCGCAAAATAACATGTTTTCCTGAAACATTTCAATTCAACTCCATACCCAACAAGCATTACATTGAGACTAGTCATATATATATATATATATATATACATGTCATGATACATATCATTCTCTTTCTGTTTTCTTATAAACACATATCATTTATTTTATTATATCAATATTTCATATACCATAGTTTCCATGTATTTCACATATATTTATTTTCCTCCTCCTCCTCCTCCTCCTCCTCTCCATTCCACATCCTTAATGTATATAGCATTCTTGTAAGTACGATTTCACAATTTACTAATAAATGCTCACATCAAACTGTCCACACGAGTCATAGTCACTTACTTATTTATAATTCGAGCTACAGAGCTCCAAATTAAGATATATAAATTTCCCCTAAAATTAGACTCACATATCTTTCCACCATAAAATTTTCACAATTTTTGGTTTAGCAAATTAGTACAGTTTATTCATTAAAATTTCCCCTGTTTCACATTCTGACAGTTCTGACCTCTCTTCACTAAAAATTAATTATCTCACAATACAGAAATCGGATAATGTTCTTGTTGATTTATCTTGAAAATACACTCATTAGGGATTTTAAAAATATAAGTTTAAGCCTCTAATTATTTTTATCCCAATTTTTGTGATTTTCCAAAGTCAGAACAGGGGATCGCGTAATCATTCTGAACCAGTCTCACAAAAACATAAATATATAAACATATAGAACTCCTTTTCTTGCTCTATTTCTTTTATATGAAAATATACTCATTAAGATTTAATTTTATATCTAATTCAGTCTCTGATTCAATTTATACTATTTTTGGTGATTTTTCAAAATCACATCACTGCTACTGTCCAAAATAGTTTTATTACTAATTCACTCTTTCACACTTTCTTTGTATTAACCTCATTTTAACATACATATCACAAATCATTTTCACCACATTTCATACATCACAAGTATAGGCCTATGATCACAAGGTCACCATAAAATCATCTTCATGTATAACTTACTTGTTTATAACCTCACCACATCCTGGTCACTTAATGAACACATCATTCACATAATCAAGTTCCTGCACTTATTCATCACAAAACTCACAAAGCAATACATAGAGAGTCTCCGTTGAACACTTGGATCAATCCTCGATACTTGGTGGTTTCAGCACATAGCTCCACCCATCATATAGTTCGGCTCTCTTGTACACATGGTGAACACTCAGTACCACCCATGTGACCTAGCCAATTTATTTCGTAAAAACAACACAAATACAAGTAAGACTTCCGCTAAGTAAGCGTTTTCAACCTTTTCTTAAGATGGACATAACCAAGCGGTTTATCAAAATTATCTGAGATGTTAGAGTGTGTAATGGTGGTGTGCATGTCTAGGATTGGATCTGAAGGGAGCTTGGTACTTAAGCGATCAAGCGGACTCACCTCCTCTCTTTCTGGTTTCCTACACGGTGCATAGCTTCCATTCACTTTAACCTACTTTTAAAAGTGTTTTTCAAGCACCAACTAAGGTTTTCCAACTAAATAATCTGGAATATTTTGAATGCTTCAATGTGGCGTCGGATCCAGGCCATAACGTTCGGTAGGGTTTGGGGTGTTACATTTAGTGAATATCGAACTTTGGTTGCAACAACTTCGGTACGTGGATCGGATGCGAAAAAAAATCTTTACAAACTCGAGGCCTAAGAAGGGTATTTTTGGAAATAGTAAGTTTTCAAAGAATGTTCAAGTTTTTCTATTTTCAAGCGAGCTAAATCAATATTTTTAAAATAAAGTGCTTTTCAATCAAATCCTTTTATTTTCGTGAACAAAAAATAGGGTTTTTTCTACAAAAGGAGGTGCTTCTTGAATCCCGGCACCAAATCCTTAAGTGTTCTTTATGCCTTTAAATATTTATATAGAATGAATTGGAAATATCATAGATAGTTCTAAGCCTTAGGGATAGTGCTATTGATTATGTTGTATTAGGGCTACAAAAGCGGAGGCCAGTAGCTAAATTGTGATTCTTGAAAATAACTACGAAACTCTATACATTGGGAAGACATTACGTAATAAGCAGTGAAACCGATACACTAATGTCATGAAATTCATAATCGGATAAATCGATGAGTCGAAACACTGCTGCGAGGAAGAAGTAATGGTCGGTAGAGGTAGCACTCAAGCAGATCTGCGTCATCTGGACACATGCCGGTGGCGAGTCGTCCACCAGGTTAATGAAAATGGGCGTATGATCGGGCGAGGGATTAAAGTGGATTCTCGTAAAATTGAGCGATTACGGAATGGAAGCCACCTAGGTCGATGTCGAAATTGAGTTTCCTAGGGTTGGTAGGTTACTCTGAAGGTTTGTAGAGGGTTTCTCGGTGATGGCGGTGCCTTGACAAAACTCATAAGGAAAGGAGTACCATTTATGCGGATAGAAACAGCAAAAAGCTTTTGATCGGTTGAAAAAGGTATTGACCAAAGCGCCGGTGTTGATTCAGCGGGTGTGCAGGAAGGACTTTACCGTATATAGCAATGCGTCGCATGTAGGGTTAGGTTAGCGTCTTCGATGCATGAAGGCAAGGTGGTAAGCTTATGCATCATGACGACAAAAGGCTCATGAAGTGAATTACCCTACACATGATTTGAAGCTAGCGGCGATGATTTTTGCGTTAAAATTTGGAACATTACTTATATGGGGAGAAGTGCATCATATACACGGATCATAAGAGCCTAAAATATTTGTTGACTCGAAGGAGTTGTCTCTTGTCTACATGGTGTCCTTCACCGGAGCCACGCATGCGACCTAGCTACTACATATATCCTGTAGCTCTCTTGTCTACATGGTGTACACATAGTATCACCCATGCGACCTAGCTACATCATAATGTCTTGTAGCTCTCTTGTACACATGATGTGCACTCAAGACCATACATGTGACCTAGCTACATACTATCTGTATTATCCAATCTTTCCAGAAGGTTCAATCGGGATTTCTCTCTTTTCCAACAATTTCACCAATCAAGTAATTATCCACAAACATATTTCCAATATTATTATAAAATATCATAATACAAGTAATATTGATGTATTACTTACATATAAACTTACATCTCATTTAATATCAATGCAATAGCATTAAATTACACATTGCCTTATTAAAAATCATATGAACTTACAATTTCCCATAATATCCATAATCATAGAAATCACATTCATGTATGATAATTCAATGCACTTCATGTACCATAGACATATTTTTAAATCAATTCATAAACTTGGCACCATAATCATTTAATTTAATATAATTCAATTAATTCACTAAATTGAACTTCCAAATATAAATTACAGCATTATTGCTGTATTATTATCATACCAACTTACATACTTTCAACACCTCGAAAATCATAATGAATATATCAATTTTACATTGAAACATGCATAAATTAATGCTTATTATACATATGAACTTACTCGATACTAAAACGATTATTTTACCAACTTTCCCAATTTTCGATTTTTCTCTCATTCTAGGTTCAAATCTCATTTTCCGGGATCTAAAACATCATATTTTACTTATCTAATTAATGTACTATTCAAAACAGCCCTTAACTCAAACTTTGGTAAAATTACAATTTTGCCCTAAACTTTTGCATATTTACACTTTTGCCCATAGGCTCAAGAATTAAACTTCATCCCTTATTCTTATGTTTTATGACATGCTGATCACTTTTCCCTTCTATGGCAACATCAAATTCTCACTCTAACATATACTTATGACTATTAGGTATTTTTACCGATTAAGCCCTTTTACTCGTTTTCACTCAAAACCGAGTAGCACAAGTTGTCTAACATAATTTAAAACCTCATATTCTATCATAAAACAGCAAAATAAACACATTTCACCTATGGGTATTTTTCCAAATATGAACCCTAGCTTAAATTATTGCTAGAATAAGCTTAATCAAATTACCGGGATTCCAAAAACATATAGAACTTGAAAAACGGGGTTAGAACGGACTTACTATTGAGCTTGGAAAGCTTGAAAACCCTAGCCATGGCTTCCCCCATGCTAATTTTGGCCTCCATGAGAAAGATGAGTCAATTTTTGGCTTTATTTTCCCTTTTTATTTCTTTTACTTACCAAATGACCAAAATGCCCTTCCTTACGAAACTTTCAAAAATTCCATCCATGTCCAATTTTTTTCCATCACTTAGAAATTGGTCAAATTGCTATTTAAGACCTCCTAATTAATATTTCAAAGCAATTTCATACTAGAAACTTCTAGAATGCAAGTTTTGCAACTTATTCAATTTAGTCCCTAACTTCAAATTCAGCACTTTATGCATAGAATTTCTTCACGAAATTTTCGCAAAATCATGAAATCATATCATAGACCTCAAAATAATCATAAAATAATTATTTTTATCTCAGATTTTGTGGTCCCGAAACCTCTGTTCCAACTAGACCTAATTTTAGGCTATTACAACTAATCCACAAGTAGCAAATACATAACTAACCACATTCACATTACCTCAAAATAATATTAACAGAGTTAATGTATTGAAACTAAAAGTATCAAAAATGAACAAATTGAAACTCATTCATCAGACTAGATCATTAAGCAGTTGACAGCAGATATCAAAGTTGTAACAACCCAATTTTAGCTAGACCAAAACAGTGGTTTCGAGACCACAAATCTAAGGTTGTAAAACTATTTTAATATTATTTTTGGTGTTTACAGTATGTGAATTTATATGTGTGAAAATTTTGTGAGCTAATTTTATTGTTTAATAGCTCAATTTGAGAAAAAAGGACTAAATTGCATAAAATGCAAAAGTTACATTCTATATGATAAAGGTGTCTATTCATCATGGCTTATTAAATGAAAGGTCCTTATGTTGTAATTTGACCCTTGATAGTGGAATTTGACATAAATGGGTATATATTAAGTGATTTTATAATGTTTTAATTAAGGGTAGAATTGGTATTTGATTATTAAGTTAATATTAGTTAAAAATAAAACAAAATGTTCATTAATTCATGCCTTCATCAACCGATTATATTAAAGAAAAAAAGAGCATTTAGGGCTTGTATATTTGACACCTCTCTAGCTTGATTGAGGTATGTTTTGAGCTCGGTTTTTATGATTTCTATGTGTTTGTAATCGTTGCTTTGTGTTCTAGCTAGCCCATGTCTCAATTTTTGAAAGTGTTGATGATTTTGAAATTTTCCATTGATGAATTCATGTGTTTTATGATGTTTGATGATGAATTATGAAAGTTTGGTGCTTGATATACATGTTTTATAAAGTGATTTTGAGTAAAAATGCATATTAAGGATTGAGTTGAGGAAAGTGAAAATTGAGGGGCGAAATTGTGAAATAAATGAAAGTTTTGGGCTGCTAGGGATCCTTAGGAAATTCATTTAGCTTGGGTGTAATTAAATTTTGTGTAATTTTTGTTTTTATGAAATAAGGACTAAATTGAATAAATGTAGAACTTTAGGGGCTAAAGTGTAAAATAACCTAAATATGTCTTTGTGGATTAATTTGAATGAATAGGTGATTAAATGGGTTAATTTTGAATACATATAAATCAAGAAAGAAAGAACTCAGATTTAGATCGGGGAAAATTGAAGGTTATCGAGTAATTGATCCGATTCGTCAATTTCGAGTACGAAGTAAGTTTGTACGTGATAAATGAAGTTACCATTATGTTTTTAATGCTTCAATAATGCATAAATTGTATATATGTGACTACAATTGCGTACAACGATAAATCAACTATGTTTGGCACATAGTGTTTTAAAATAGCTTCGGCTGTAAATAGCAGTTAGTGTGTGAATTGGAATAGCTTCAGCTATATGAAGCACTAAGTGTGCGATATCGAGTTAGCTACGATTTAATATGATGGAACAAAGTGTGCGAGATTGTTATAGCTTCGGCTAATCACTGATGTACTAAGTGTACGAATTCTTAGAGCATTGAAAGATTTCCGAACGAATTAATGTATTGAACAAAGAGGTGAGAATGAAATAAATAAATTTGGGAAAGTTTAGGTATGTGCGATACCTATGTGGAAGTTGATACTATGTGTATGAACCTTGATGAATTTGTATATACATGTTAAATGGTGGTAGATTAGAATTGAATGATGATATAAGAACGAATAAGTGTTTATTAATTGATGTTTTGAATTATATGAACTGTTGAGTATATTTGGTACAAACTTACTAAGCTATGAAGCTTACTGTATGATATTTTCCTTTGTTTTATAGAGTACCAAAGCTAGCTCAAACATCGGGAATCATCGGAACCATTATCGCACTATCGATCATCTTGTTGGTACTTTTGAAGCTTGTATATATGGTATATGGCATGTATAGGCTAGTGTCATTTTGAGTATGTTGAGTATATTTGGCTTGATTTATATGTTGTCAAGTGATAAGTATGTGATGTATATAATGCCTTCTATGTTGGCTTATTTTGGCACGTTGGCATTAGTTGTCGATATAGTTTAATGATGTGTTTTGTGATATGTAATAGATGTTAATGTGATGAATTTTGATATAATGATTTTGATAGGTTTTGAATGTGGAATTGAGTAGTTGAATTGGTTGATGATAGATGGGATGACATGAATATGAAATGGCATGTTTTTGATTGCTTAAAGATGTATTGAAGTGGTACAAATTTGGTTGTTATGTGTGCATGAGAAAAGGGTAGCAAATTGACTTTTCAAATGGCCTATTTTTGTTTACATAGAAGGAGAAACAGGCATGCATCTCGGTCGTGTGTGACACATGGCTATGTTACACGGTCGTGTGTCCCCTGGGCTAGCCCTACGAATTTAAGTCAGTCTCGAGCACGACATAGACACACGAGTGTGTCTGATGACTGTGTGAGGCATACAACCTTGGCATATGGGTGTGTGTGGCCATTTCGAAAGGTACACGGGCGTATGGTTGGCCATGTGACCCAAGTCAGTAACCTCTCAAGTTTTCCCACGGCCAAGGCACACGGGCATGTCTCCGACCGTGTGGTGTAATTCAGTATGTATGCTCTATTTTCACACGGCCTAAGACAAGGGCGTGTTCGGTAGCCGTGTGAGGCACACGACCTACTTACACGGGCATGTAACCTATGAATGTAAATTTTTTCCAAGTGTTCAGAAGTTTTTATATGTGATCGGTTTACTCTCGGACCACCCTTAAGCATGTTTTAAGGTCTCGTAGAACCTTATAAGGGACAATGTGAATGTTTATGAATGGTTTTTGATAATGAATGTATAAATGTATGTGGATGGGATGTATTATTCAGTAATACTTTGTAACCCTATTTTGGCTTCGGATATGGGTTAAGGGTGTTATATTTATTGGTATCAGAGCTATGGCTTAGCCTATTCTAGGACTAACGTAGCGAGTGAGAGTCTAGCTATACATGCCATATATATAAACTGCGATAGTGTGATGATTCCTGACAGTTAAAATGTGTTTTTCATATAGAAAATTGATCCAGAATGAGCAATAGCCAATGATGTTAAAAGTAATTCACCCGCTCTCACTCAAGAGGCAGCGCCAGTCGATTCAAGGCCTATGTCAAGTAGCCAAGGAGGAGAGGCTAAGCAAGCCTTCTTCCAAATGATGAGTAAGTGGTTCACGAAATTCATTCAAACGAATCCGGTTGCTCAACAACCTCCACCCCCACCTGTTCCTTAACAAGTCTCAGTTGTGCCACTAGTATTAGATCTGATTTGATTGATTAAGCCACCTGTTGATAAGATTCGTAAACACGGGGCTGAAGAGTTTCGAGCTACAGTTGATGATGATGCTGAGAGAGCTGAGTTCTGGCTTGAGAACACTATCCAAGTATTCGATAAATTGTCCTGTACTCCAGATGAATGTATTAAATGTATAGTATCTTTACTTAGAGATAATGCATATCACTGGTGGAAAACATTGACATCGATAATTCCTAAAGAACGGATTACCTGGGAATTCTTTTAGACCGAGTTCTAGAAAAAGTACATAAGCTAGAGATTCCTCGATCAGAAACATAAAGAGTTTCTAGAATTGAAGCAAGTTCGAATGGCTGTCATTGAGTACAAAAGAGAATTCGTATGGTTAAGCAAATATGCTCGGGAATATGTGTCTACTGAGGAGATCATGTGTAAATGATTTGTTGAGGGTTGAATGAAGATATAAAGCTGATAGTTGGGATACTTGAACTGAAAGAATTTGTAGTATTGGTTGAGAAGGCTTATAAAGCCAAAGATCTCGGTAAAGAAAAGAGAAAAGTTAATTTAGAGACAAGAGATTCGAGGAAGAGATCGATGAATAAATCTTATCATTCTTCATTGAAGAAATCTAGAAACTATTTTATCCGATCGACAGCTTCTAGGGGATATCAGAATAGAGATCACGGAAAGTAATACACCAACTCTAAAGCTCAAGTTACATCGATATCGAGTGTTGGTAACGTAAAAGATGTTAAGCTCGAGTGTCAACAATGTGTGAGATGGCATTTTGGAGATTGTTGGGGGAAAAGTAATAACAGAACTTGTTACAGTTATGGTTCACGAGATCATTTCATTAAAGATTGCCCAGGGTTAGCTGAAAAAGATAATGCTCAGAACACGATAAAGGTAGACCACCCAGAAACACAGGCAATGTGAGTGGTGGTAGAGGTGTGACACGAGACACTGCAGCAAGATTTGATGCTAGAGCACTTGGCCAAGCCTACGCTATTTGTGCTCGTGAAGAAGCGTCATCTTCAGATGTTATTACCGGTGCTTTTACTCTCTATGATACTAAAGTTATTGCATTGATAGATCTAGGATCAACTCATTCATATGTATGTGTGAATTTAGTATCCAGTAAGACTTTGCCTGTTGAGTCTATTGAATATGTAATTAGAGTATCGAACCCCTCAGGCAAGTGTGTTTTGGTTGATAAAGTGTGCAATAACTATCCATTAATAATTCGGGATAATTGTTTTCTGACTGATTTGATGTTGTTTGCATTTGATGAGTTTGATACAATTCTAGGTATGAATTGGCTAACGTTGCATGATGCTGTTGTGAATTGCAAAAGAAAGAAGATAGATTTGAGATGTCAGAATAATGAGATTATTCGAATTGAGTCAGATGATCTGAATGGTTTGCCAGCAGTGATTTCTTCAATGTTAGCTCAAAAATATGTGAGAAAGGGTTGTGAAGCTTATTTTGCTTATGTGCTTGATACGAAATTGAATGAAAAGAATATTGAATTAGTGTCAGTTGTATGTGAGTATTCAGATGTGTTTCCTAAAGAGTTATTGGGTTTACCACCGATCCAAGAGGTTGAGTCTGGCATTAAGGTAATGCTGGGTAAAATATTGATATCGATAGCTCCGTATAGAATGGCTCTGACAGAGTTAAAAGAATTAAAAGCTCAGTTGCAAGAATTAACCGATAGAGGATTTGCACGACCGAGTTTCTTGCCCTAGGGTGCTCCTGTGTTGTTTGTGAAAAAGAAAGATGGCACAATGAGAATGTATATAGACTATCGACAGCTTAATAAAGTGATGATCAAGAACAAATATTCTCTACCCAGAATAGATGATTTGTTTGATCAATTGAAAGGAGATAAAGTGTTTTCAATGATAGATTTGAGTTTGGGTTATTACCAATTATGAGTTAGAGATTCTGATGTGCCAAAGACTGCATTTAAAACTAGGTACGGTCATTATGAATTTTTAGTTATGTCTTTTGAACTAACAAATGCACCTGTTGTCTTTATGGATTTAATGAACCAAATTTTTAGACCGTATCTAGATTGATTGGTTGTTGTGTTCATACATGATATCTTGATCTATTCGAGAAATGAAATTGATCATGCCGAGCATTTGAGAATTTTATTGCAGACTCTGAGAGATAAGCAGTTATATACAAAGTTTAGTAAATGTGAATTTTGGTTGAGTGAAGTTGCTTTTCTGGGGCATATTGTGCCAGCATTGGGAATCCGAGTTGATCCGAACAAGATTTCTGTGATTATGGATTGGAAGCCTCCAAGAAATGTATTCGAAGTCCACAGTTTTCTAGGACTAGCTGGCTATTATTGACAATTTGTAAAAGGCTTTTCAATGATTGTGACACCATTGACGAGATTGCTTCAGAAAGATGTAAAATTTGAATGGTCCGAGAATTGTCAGAAAATTTTTGATCAACTGAAAGCTTTATTGACCAAAGCTTCGGTGTTAGTTCAGCCATAATTGGGTAAAGATTTGTAATCTATAGTGATGCATCGTTGAATGGTTTGGCTATGTTTTGATGCAAGAAGGCAAAGTCATAGCTTATGCTTCGAGACAGTTGAAGTCGCATGAAAAGAATTACCCAATGCACAATTTAGAGTTAGCAGCCATTGTATTTGCGCTAAAGATTTGGCATCATTATCTGTTTAGTGAGAAATGCCATGTTTACTCAGATCATAACAGTTTGAAATATTTGATGACTCAGAAAGATTTAAACTTGCGACAGTGGAGATGGCTAGAATTACTAGAAGATTATGAATTAGTAATTGATTATCATCAGGGAAAGGCTAATGTTGTTGCTGATGCTTTAAGCCGGAAATATTTGTTTGCTCTACGTGCAATGAATACTCAGTTGACTCTTTTTGATGATGGTTCGATTGTAGCTGAGTTGAAAACAAGACCATTGTTTTTACAACAGATTTATGAAGCTCAAAAAGTTGATAATGAATTGTTAGCTAAAAGAGCTCAATGTGATTTGAATTTTGATTTAGAGTTTCGAGTTGATGATGATGATTGATTAAGATTCAGAGCTCAAATTTGTGTTTGAAAAATTCAGAGTTGATTCAGATGATTTTAAATGAAGCTCATAGTAGACGATTATCTGTACATTCGAAAGTACGAAAATGTATAATGATTTGAAGTATCTTTATTGGTGGCATGGTATGGGACGTGACATTTCAGAGTTTGTTTCTAAGTGTTTAATTTGTCAGCAAATTAAAGTTGGACATTAGGTACCGTCAGGTTTATTACAACCTATTATGATTCCCAAATGGAAATGGGATAGAGTGACTATGGATTTTGTTCCCATCTCTAAGTAAGAAAGATGCAATCTGGGTTGTTATTGACAGATTGACAAAATCAGCTCATTTCATTCCTGTACATATGGATTTCTCACTTGATAAGTTAGTTGAGTTGTATATCTCCGAGGTTGTGAGATTACACAATACCTATTTCTATTATTTCGGATAGAGATCAGAAGTTTACTTCGAGGTTTTAGAAGAAACTACAAGATGCACTGGGTACAAAGCTACACTTTAGTACTACATTTCATCCATAGACGGATGGTCAATCTGAGCGAGTTATTCAGATACTCAAGGATATGTTGAGATGTTGCATTCTTGAATTAGAAGCTACATGGGAAAAGTATTTGCGTATAACAACAGTTTTCAATCGAGTATTAAAATGGCACCTTTCAAGCTTTATATGGTCAGAAGTGTCAAACACCATTGTATTTGACTGAGCTAAGTGAGAATAAGATTCACGGGGTCAATCTGATTAGAGAAACAAAATAGAAAGTAGATCCGTGATAGTTTGAAAGTAGTGTCAAATCGTCAAAAATCTTATGCAGATTTGAAACGAAAGATATTGAGTTTTAGATCGGAGATCAAGTGTTTCTAAAAGTTTCACCGTGGAAGAAAATTCTCAGATTTCACAGAAAAGGAAAGTTGAGACCGAGATTCATTGAGCCGTATGAGATTATCGAGCGGGTTGGACCCGGTGGCTTATTGGTTAGCATTGCCATCTGAGTTAGAAAAGATACATAACATATTTCATGTATCAATGCTTCGACGATACAGACCCGACCCTTCGCATGTTATTTCCTTGACCGAAGTTGAGATTCAATCAGATTTATCGTATAGTGAAGAACCGATCCGACTTCTAGCTCATGAGAACAAAGAATTGAGAAATAAAAGAATAGCAATAGTGAAAGTATTATGGCATCGTCATGAGGTTGAAGAAGCTACGTGGGAAAACTAGGATGCTATGAGAAATCCATATCCAAACCTATTCACTAGTAAGATTTTCGGGATGAAAATCCTTAAGGGGGAGAGTTGTAATAGCCCGGTTTTAGCTAAATCAGAATAATGGTTTTGAAACCACAAATTCGAGGTCATAAAATTATTTTAATATTATTTTTGGTGTTTACAATATGTGAATTTATATGTGTGAAAATTTCGTGGGCTAATTTTATTGTTTAATAGGTCAATTTGAGAAAAATGACTAAATTGCATAAAATGCAAAAGTTGCATTCTATATGATAAAGGTGTCTATTTGTCATGGCTTATTAAATGAAAGGTCCTTATGTTGTAATTTGACCCTTGATAGTGGAATTTGACATAAATGGGTATATATTAAGTGATTTTATAATGTTTTAATTAAGGGTAGAATTGGTATTTGATTATTAAGTTAATATTAGTTAAAAATAAAACAAAGTGTTCATTAATTCATGCCTTCATAAACTGATTATGTCAAAGAAAAAGAAGAGCATTTAGGGCTTGTATATTTGGCACCTCTCTAGCTTGATTGAGGTATGTTTTGAACATAGTTTTTGATGATTTCTATGTTTTTGTGATTGTTGCTTTGTGTTCTAGCTAGCCCATGCCTCAATTTTTGAAAGTGTTGATGACTTTAAAATTTTCCATTGATGAATTCATGTGTTTTATGATGTTTGATGATGAATTATGAAAGCTTGGTGCTTGATATATATGTTTTATAAAGTGATTTTGAGTAAAAATGCATATTAGGGTTTAAATTGAGAAAAGTGAAAATTGGGGGGTGAAATTCTCAAATAAATGAAAGTTTTGGGCTACTAAGGATCCCTACGATATTTGGCTAGGCTTGGGTGTAATTAAATTTTGTGTAATTTATGTTTTTATGAAATAGGGACTAAGTTGAATAAATGTAGAACTTTAGGGCCTAAAGTGCAAAAAAATGCCCAAATATGTGTTTGTGGATTAATTGATTGAATAGGTGATTAAATGGGTTAATTTTGAATACATATAGATGAAGAAAGAAAGAACTCGGATTTAGATCGGGAAAAATAGAAGGTTATCGAGTAATTGATCCGATTCTTCAATTCCGAGTATAAGGTAAGTTCGTGCATGATAAATGAAGTTACAATTATGTTTTTAATGCTTCAATAATGCATAAATTGTATATATGTGACTACAATTGCGTACAATGATAAATCAACTATGTTTGGCACATAGTGTTTTAAAATAGCTTCGGCTGTAAATAGCAGTTAGTGTGCGAATTGGAATAGCTTCAGCTATATGAGGCACTAAGTGTGCGATATCGAGTTAGCTACGATTTAATGTGATGGAACAAAGTGTGCGAGATTGTTATAGCTTCGGCTAATCACTAATGTACTAAGTATACGAATTCTTAGAGCATTGAAAGATTTTCGAACAAATTTATGTATTGAACAAAGAGGTGAGAATGAAATAAATAAATACGGGAAAGTTCAGGTATGTATGATACCTATATGGTAGTTGATACTATGTGTATGAAGCTTGATGAATTTGTATATACATGTTAAATTGTCGTGGATTAGAATTGAATGATGATATAAGAACTAATAAGTGTTTATTAATTGATGTTTTGTATTATATGAACTGTTGAGTATATTTGGGACAAACTTACTAAGCTATGAAGCTTACTATGTGATATTTGTCTTTGTTTTATAGAGTATCGAAGCTAGCTTAAACATCAGAAATCATCGGGAACCATTATCACATTATCGATCATCTTGTTGGTACTTTTGAAGCTTGTATATATGGTATATGGCATGTATAGGCTAGTGTCATTTTGAATATGTTTTAAGTTGTGAATTTAGTCATAAGATGTGGCTTATAAATGGTGTTGTTTATGAAGTTGAATTTGGCTTGATGTAACGCCCCAAATTTGGGCCTAGAAGTATTGGACCTTGAGTTTGGGTTCGTAAGGAGGTTGTATATAAGCATTTAATTATGCAAGGAAATGACACAATTGAATGTCTGCTTTAGTGGTTAATGGCCCTAAGAAGTGTTGGAGAAATCTTGGGTTCAAACCTGGGCTTTAGCAAAATTTTTTGTTTTAAGTGAATAAAACCCTAGGTGCTTGGATGAAGGCCTTTTAAATTATTGTGGTAAATAAATGACACAAGGAAGCATGTAGTCTAGTGGTTGTGGCATCATTAAGGTTGTAAGGGAGCCTGGGTTCAAGTCTTGGGATGTGTAATAGGGTATTTATTTTTCTTTTTGAGTTGTGTAGAAGATGGAGTAGGATTGGAACTCTGTGGTTGAAGTAGTCATATAAAAATAAAGAATTTTCTTAATGGTTGAAACTAATCCCACATCGAGAAGCTAACATGAGAATTGACGAGAAGCTGGCTTTAGATAGAAGCGAACAAGATGAGTTGGTAATAACTAGTTTTACGAGGGATTATTTCATATCTGCTTAACCAAGGTTGGTGATCATGGACTTCAACGCGTTCTCATTAACAGGTGTGTATTCACGCCTTTCTTTGTTGGAAGTCAGAAAAAGATGAAAAGCCAAAACTTTGGCATTTGGGGCCTCACGAGCATGGGATTGCTCGTGGGGTAAACCAAGCCCACGAAATGTGGGCATAAGTCGAGGAAGGCCACCATGAGCAATCTCATGGGCCTCGACTGTATGGGCCCAATGGGCTCGTAGGCCTGCATGGGTAAACTTCACTGTTAAGTGGGACATAGATAGACTTGTCAAGTCGCACACACGACTTAATTCTGGGCCATGTTAGGCCTAGATGGGTCGTGTAGGCCCAATGGCTCGTGGGCCCCACACAGATTGAATCTGCAACTTGTGATAATTATTGGACTGGGCTATGTAGGTCACATAGCCATATCTAAATTTGGGCTAGGTGGGCCTTAGGCCCATTTGCATCGTTATGTCTATTTAGGTTACTTAAGTCACTCGAGGATACGGTGGACCTTCTATTGGGTCGTTAAGACCTTGGTTTGTAAAATCATTAAAATACCCTTGTAGTGCAAAATAACCATAATACCCCTATGTGGTAGAATAACGATTACGCCCTTATGTTCCGTATGACTGATCTACCTATGATTTACATATATGATTGTGCTGAGTATGACTTTGAATGCACGTAATATTTATGACATGACATATTGCATGGGGTTGGGTTATTATGGGCGGAGGAAGTGTACGGCCTGTAGCCATTCTGTACAAGGCTTTCAGCCTTTCTACGATACTTATGGCTTATAGCCGTTCTGTTAACTGGCAGCGTTGTTGCAATATTTATGGCCTTTAGCCATTCTGTCTACAGCGTTGAGCCATCCTATCTACGGCATTGAGTCGTTCTGTTGACTTAGTGCCACAGTGCTAAGCTTGGTGTGTTGGCTGGGTAGGTCGATTTTATCCCCACATGGTGTATTGGTTGGTACGGGTGGTGTATTGGTTGGACTAGGCTGGAAATCTGTCTGCATATCTACCTCTGATACTAATTCTGTACTAGGCTTAGGCCCACCTTATTCTATTAATGGCCTAGGCCCAACTGTTACTGATTTTGAAAATGGGCTAGGCCCAATTGATTCTGATGAAGGCTGAGACCCAAGTGAAATTGTACTCGGCTTTGGCCCACACACATTGTTCTATTACTGTAATGGGCTCTGACCCAGACTGATTCTGAATTCTATCTGTTTACTAACTATTTTAGTTTAGGAGGGGATTACACACTGAGTTTTCATAAACTCACCCCATTTATTAACTGTGCAGGTAATCCCCAGCATTAGGAGGATCGGTGCTGCGAGGGACTCGGAGGTGGCCACACAACTGCTATTGTTTCTGATTTTCTTTTAAGTTATCTATTTATAAGTACTTATATTTGATCTGGGTTGTAACAAGGCCTCTTTTAATTTCTGGTTCTAAATTTGGAATTTTATATATTGTTTTATAACTGCTGGAGTAGAACATGGTTTGCTTTTCCAAAATAATAACTGTTTCTCAAAATATCACGTTTGCGCAAAACTTTAATCTAAGCTTCCGCAGCAAATAAAGTTTTAAAGGTGATAATGTTTTACAAGAGAATGACTTTTAATAAACCAACGAAAACTGAGGTTTTCACAAGTTTTAAAATGGCTAGAGGTTTTAAATAGTAAGAAGGTTTTCAATGAGAACATGGTTTTCGAAAAACACTTCAATGTGACACGCCAGATTTCGGCCATAGCGTCTAGGCTAGGTTTGGGGTGTTACAATTGATTTATATATTGTCAAGTAATAAGTATGTGATGTATATAATGCCTTCTATGTTAACTTATTTTAGCATGTTGGCAATAGTTGTTGATATAGTTTAATTATGTGTTTTGTGATTTGGAATAGATGTTAATGTGATGAATTTTGGTATAATGATTTTGATAGGTTTTGAATGTGGAATTGAGTAGTTGAATTGGTTGATGATAGATGGCATGACATGAATATGAATAGCATGTTTTTTATTGCTTACAGATCTATTGAAATGATACAAATTTGGTTGTTATGTGTGCATGAGAAAATGGTGGCAATTTGGGTTTTCAAATGGCCTATTTTTTCCACATAGGTAGAGAAACGGGCATGTGTTTCGGCCGTGTGCAACACACGGCTATGTTACACGGCCGTGTGTTCCCTGGGCTAGCCTTACGAATTTAAGTCAGTCTCAAGCACAGCTTAGACACACGGGTGTGTCTGATGACTGTGTGAGGCACACAGCCTTGGCATATGGGCGTGTGTGGCCATTTTAAAAGGTACATGGGCTAGACATATAGGCGTGTGGTTGGCCGTGTGACCCAAGTCAATAACCTCTCCAATTTTCCTATGGCCAAGGCACACGGGTGTGTGTCCGGTGGTGTGGTGCAAGTTAGTATGTATGCTCTGTTTTCACACGGCCTAGGACACGGGCATGTCCAGTAGCCATGTGAGGCACACGGCCAGCTTACACAGGCGTGTGACCTATGAATGTAAAATTTTTCTAAGTGTTCAGAAATTTTTATATGTGATCAGTTTAGTCTCGAACCACCCTTAAGCATGTTTTAAGGTCTCGTAAAACCTTATAAGGGACAATGTGAATGTTTACAAATGGTTTTTGATAATGAATGTATAAATGTATCTAAATGGGATGTATTATTCGGTAATGCCTCGTAACCCTATTCCGGTGTCGGATATGGGCTAAGGGTGTTACAGAAGTAATTATTCAATTGCAATTTAAAAAGACATAAACCATTAAGGTTACTTTACATTTCTCCAAGCTCAAGCACGTTGAATACTAAACTACAACAAAAATTAATAAACATGAAATGAAGAGGAGGAAAAAGCATCACCATTGTCAATGGAGATTCCCATTAGTTTCTAAAGGTCACTTTCTCAATACAGGAAAATTCTCAAACATGTATCATTCTTGTGATTTCATGCCAACCCAGCTCCACCAACTCTTTAAACTTGTATCTACAATAGTTATGTTGGAGAAGTACTCACATTCATCACTGATTATGCACTTATTAGCCATCAAGTTAAATCTTTATTCGTATTGCCTTCTTGTTGTGCTTTAGAAGAATCTTCCTGTTTCTCCATGATCTATTGGATACCTTCTTGTTATCCTTCTATGAACTCTTAAGAGCATCTCTATATGCAAACGCCCTTGTCATGTCTAAACTTTGTAAAGCAGGCCTCAAAGCCTCCATCCCTTCTCTTACAACAATCACTATTAAATCATTTCCATAGACAACATCAAAACAATGTAACTTATACATCTAAAAATTTCAAGATAAGAAACCCCAAAGTAAAGTTCCTCACCAATATCCTCTAAGGTCAAAGGTTCTGTCTATGTACTTCTACTCTTATCTCCATTGGATTTACCTTTAATTCCATCATTCCATTGGATTTACCTTTAATTCCATCATACTTCTTATAATCATTTGGTCTAAGATCAAGACCAATATCCCTTACCCAACTTGCAGTATAAAGCCTAGAGGCCTCATTCAAGACCTAAAGAATGATGACAGGTTTTTACTAATTATATACTAAAAATAATGCCTATTATTCTCTAATGTATAGGAAAATACTAGGCTCTTGATCATTAGTTAACATTTAAGTGGATAAGTTAACCACCAAGTAAGCAAAATAGCACATAAAAGTAATTTGATCATTTCAATATCCCAATGATCTAATTTCCACCTTGATCACCAGCTAGCATCTGTGAGATTTCAAATTTCCATTATGCTTATTTAAAATTTGTTAAATGGAACAAAAGCAAATACATATATTATACAAAGGAAGTGGCAAAATCATCATATTTGAGTAGAAATTGCTAATAGTTCAAATGTAAAGTACTTCTAAACATACGTTCTTAATTTAAAGTAAAAAAAAAAAACATGCATTGTTTCTTCCAAAAATAGGCTTAAGAATTCTAAAATGTTTTGCTTACAACAATAGCAACGATTCAAAAAAAAATTACAAACCAAGCTCACTATAATGTTTTACTATGATGGAGAAATAAAAGAGCAATGATATTTGAACTGTAAGTAATATCTAAACTACAATCCAATACTAATATAGCGCCTTAATCACATAAACCATCAAAAAATACAATTATATAAACGAATGGGGGAAACCCAAAATCTAACAGCATTCATCATTAAAACCTAGAAATCAATAAGCAAACAAAACTATTACTGCAAGAGAGAAATTGGAAAAGAAAAGTACCAAGAAGCACTCGTGCAAAGTCAAATTGTGACACTTTTTTATGTAGGGAGGATTAGGCAATGAAGAAGGGAAAGCTATTTTTTTGAGATCGTATCAGACGTAGTCATAAAACTTCCTACACATAACTTTTACCTTCATTTTCAGTTAACATAAGAGATACCCAATTTGATTAAACTAATGAATTATCTTTGGTGTTCCACAATCTAAATATTTAGGGGAAGTAGGCTATTAACAAGATTCGACGATACTGACGCCTGAGGGCTTTTATTTATTTGATTTTCTTTTTTTTAACCTTTTCAAAGTTTTGAGGTGCTAGCTCGAGTTTGGGAAGGTAACCTATTTGGTCTCGCTTATATCAAAGATAAAGAAACCAAAATTAAAGCATGGAAAATAAACAAAAATTCAAACAAAGAAGAAAAAAAGGTAATGCTTTCTTCAATATCAAAAGACGATCATAAAATAAATAGATAAGAATTTTGATTCATCACATCTAGAAAAAATTAAGTTACTAAACTAAACTTTAGGAACAAAGAAAATGAAAAACAAAGTAAAAGAACTGCAAACAATTGGTCAGGGCAATGGTGCTTAGGGCTTTGTAAATAGAGAAGGTAGTGAACATAGAGGCTAGAGTTGAAACTGCAGAAAGGAGATGATAATGAAACAATGATAGCAAAAATGAAAAAAAAAATCTTTCAGCATTTCTATCGTGCTCTGAATGGCAATTTAGAAGGTGATGCAAAGAATGCTATTCAGTCTCTATTCAGTGTTTAGTGAGTATAGAAAGCTAAATAGAAAAATGGACATTTGATTGAACCAAACAAGGTTTATGTTGGGCCCATGGAATTGAATTGTAATGGCTATGCCATTACATTGAGCCAAATAGGGTGTATGTATTTGATCAAATACTACCCAATATTAGTTTATACGTTAGACAATAAATGAGCAACATTTGAAATGAGTGCTAGAAGAGGTGCAAGAGGCCGTGGCCGAGGCCGTGGAAGTGTTAGGGCTAAATCGTCAGCATCAGGCCATATGCCCAATATTGGAGTAGAAGAGGCTCCGGCCTCACCCGTAGCTGGGACTGGGCCGTATGATCGGGTCGCAGGGGAAGATGCATTGTCGCAGGCAATGCTGAGGATTTTGGAAAGGGTTGCAGGGCCCAATAATGGCACGGGAAGTCGGGGGTCTATTCCGGAGCGACTTCGATCAACTGAGGCTGAGATCTTTAAGGGTGTAGCTGGTGTGGCTCCTAAAGACACTAAATACTGGTTGAAGGCCACTGAAAGGATAATGGAGGACTTGGACTGTTCTCCTGAACAAAAGTTGAAAGAGCCAGTGTCACTGCTTAGGGAAGAAGCTTACCAGTGGTGGTTGACAGTGAAAGACGGCACCGAACCTGAGCAGGTTACTTAGGAGTTCCTCAAAACTGCGTTCCAAGGGAAGTATGTGGGTGCGAGTTATGTGGATGCTAGAAGGAAGGAGTTCGTGAGCTTGACCCGGGGAAACAAATCTGTGGCTAAGTATGAGGCATAATTTCTACGCCTTAGTAGGTATGCAAGAGTTATGGTGGCAATGGACTATGAGCGTTGCGTTAGGTTTGAGGATGGTCTTAGGGATAGCCTCAGAGTATTGATAGCTCCACAAAGGGGGCGAGTCTTCTAAGAGTTGGTAGAGAAAGAAAAGATAGCGGAGGAGGTAAAGCGTACTGAGCGCTTAAATTGAGAAAAAGAAAAGGGTAAGAATAAAAGGGAGGCTGAGACTCCTGGTGTTAGACAGAGGCCTAGGGCTAGGGCCAGAGATAATGGATCGATTAGAGCAGGGCCCCCTACTGTGAATCCAGGGGTGCCACCTTGTGTTGATTGTGGGAAAGGTCATGTAGGCGAGTGTTGGAAGAGGACGGGAGCTTGTTTGGCTTGTGGATCTATAGAGCATAGGATCAAGAATTGCCCTTCGATGTCAGTTCAGGTGCCAAGCGTAGGTAGAGGTGATGTACAGCCACTGAGGGGTGGTCATTAGCCGCCCAGAGGCCATTGTCAGGCAGGGGTGGAAACGGTTTGGGCAGTGGAGCACCAGGCAGAGGTGCTGGTCATGCTGAAGTGAGACAGCCAGTGTTGGTCTATGCAGCATGTCGTCGAGAGGATGGAGACGCTTCATAGGTGAATATTAGTATGTACGTTATCCATAATATGCTATTTATTTAGTTTGGAATTAGAGTGCACAGCAGGAGTGTGGTGTGGAAGTCTATGCTATGTAGCTGTACTAATAGTTGGGAATTTCGAGGACAAAATTTCTTTTAGGGGGTAGAGTTGTAACGCCCCAAAAATCTTAAAATCCCGAACTTACTTTTTTTTCGATTTTGATAAATATTGTGCTTAACATTCCTAGTCAAGTGTTAATTATGTGATAGTATGTCTTGGTTAAGGTTTGAGTTCGAACTTAGAGGTGAAGGAAATTATGGTTTAATTATTAAAAAAACCTTGTTGGCATGTAGGTTGGCTTTTAAATAAATGAAGGAAGAATTGGACACAAGAAAGCCTTGTGGTGGAGTGGCAAGTGGCGTCACATGCAAGGCAAGGAGGTAAGGGGTTCGAATCCCTCCTTGCTCAAAAGAAGGATTTATTTTTGCTTAAGGGATGGACAGTGGTGGCGTTGAATGTGAACTCTGTAGGGAGTGATAAGAGGAGAAATTTGAGGAAGGGATTAAGGGGTTATCAGGGAGAAAAATTAGGAGATGAGGAGTGTAAAGAGGTGGAGCCGAATTGGATATTAGGGGATAGGAAATTTGGCTAGAGGCTATATATAGATGCCGAATGTGAGGTTGCCAGGCTAATGCCGAATTCTCCCTCACCTTGTAGCCAGAAATCACCTTTTTTTCTCCAAAGATCTAAAAGTCGAAAATCCCTTGTTCTTCCTTCGTTTTCTTTGTGCCGATTCTCCATTCTTCCCTACTCAAAGTTTTCTTTTTGATTCACCTCTAGTTTTAAATGATTTCTACTTTTATTTGTGCCGAATAACATTTTTCACAATACAAGTTTCAAGAGCCGAATATCCTTTGTACCACCATTACCCTTTCCACTCGGTCAATTCTAGTGTAAGTGCTTTGTTCTCTCGATCGATTTTGCTAGTATAGATCACTCTATCCCTCACTTCTTCTAATTGGTTTTGGTAGGATTAGTATTGAATCCCAGTCTTTTGGATCCCTGCCGATTTGCTCCTTAGGTGTGAGATATTGGTAAGTATTCTTCACTTCGGTAAAGGTTGGCCGAATAGGCTTTAGTAGTAAAGGGTGACATATTATGGATACAAGTCACCCAATATGTTTTTAATGATAAAGGTTAATACAGATCTGGGAAGTACTAGTGATTAGTGATCAAGGAAAAGCTATTAAGACTTGGCGTTTCAGGTAAGGTTAAGGTGAGAGTTCAGCCTTTGGTAAAGTATTCGATAAGTATATGTGAGTAATCATTGAGTGATATCGATTGTAGGTTCGTTGTAAGAGGAATCGAAGCACACTTTATTACCAGGTGTGTACATACGCTGCACACACACAAGTAGATCGGCAAATCCCGAAATGCCGAAAAGTCGAAAAGTCGAAATGCCAAAAAGTCGAAAGTTTGGCTACGGTAGTCTTGCGAGTGCGCAAAAACTTGTAAGGGGAAACCGATAGGTTATCTGAGGCCCCATGGGCGATTCCATGGACTTGGGCCGTGTTTTGGCCAACCGGGCCAGAATGGGCTAAGTTGCCAGAATGGGCTAAGTTGGCCCGATGGGCTGTTAGGCCCATAATAGGCAAAATTGGCAACTTGATGTTAAGTGATAGAAATTATATGAAAGAATATATATGAATGTGATTTGGGCCTAATGGGTCGTATGAATGTGATTTGGGCCTAATGGGTCGTATGAATGTGATTTGGGCCTAATGGGTCGTATGAATGTGATTTGGGCCTAATGGGCCATACGAATATGATTTGGGCCTAATGGGCCATATGAATGAGATTGGGCCTAGTGGGCCATATGCATGTATGTAGACTTGTTTGGGCTCTGTAAGGGGTTTTGGGCCTAGTATCTGATAATTGTTTAATTGACATAAAACTTAATTAATTAATTGCGACCGTGGATAAGTCATAAGGTTAAGGCGTGGTAATGGGTATATGCATGTCTAGGATTGGATCTAGGGAGAGCTTGGTACTTCAGCGGTCTTAATGACTCACCTCCTCTTCTCTGGAATCCTACCTGGTGCATAGTATTTGCTCACTTTAGCCAACAAGGACTTGTTAACGGGCCAAGGTAAGTAAAAAACCTAATAAAGAGAAATTACGAAAATGCCCTTAAAGGCGAAAATGACCAAAATACCCCTATCTGTTGAATGTAAGATTTATGGATGTTACATGTATATCTGCTGCATACGTACGATATTCTGTTTAGGTTGCATAGGGGTTGGGAATTTTGGAACAGAGAAAGTATATGAGGATCGCATGGTTGCATGACAACTGTGGGTCCACCGAATACTTTTAAGCCCAATATATGATTGGCAGCTTGCTGCAATAAAGGTAGTTCCACAACTGGGCTACCATTGATGTGTATCGGATGGGTGGGTCGATATTTATATCCCCACATGATGTGTATCGGGGGACAGAATTGATGTGTAACGGTTGGATTATTGGGGTGGGTTGCACAGCATTGCATTGCATGTATGATTTTATGGTGATTGATGAATACTTATTACTTGTCGAGGGGTGTACACACTAAGTTTTCGTAAACTCACCCCCTCTTTTATTTTTCTCAGGTGATGCTCAGTAGAAGGTTCGATGATTGGAGGGACTCGGAGGTGGCCAGCTAGCAAGACAACTTGGACTTGCTTTTTTTTTAAAAGAAAGCATATAGTTTCTAGCTTATTAAGTAATTTCAGACTGGAATGTAATAAGGCCTTCCCTTTTATTATTGTTTGAATTGTTATCTTTATGCGTTGTAATTATGAGAAGGTGAACATGGGTTTCCTAAATCATAGATTGTTTTTCTACGTTTCCACAACTAAATTTTAAAATGACTGGCTTTCATAAATCATATGTTTTTAACAAGCTTTCGCGATTGAAAGAGAGTTTTTATAAGTTAATTAAGGTTTCTCGTTTGAAGAAGGGTTTTTAATGAAAACAAGGTTTTCGCTAAAACACTTCAATGTGACGCGCCAGATTCGGCCATAACGTCCGAGCTAAGTTTGGGGTGTTACACATTCAAAGTTTATTTCCGGTCCAGTGGATAAATTCAAACATATATAACTCAATCATTTTTCATTTTTTTTTCAATTAAGTAATTCAAGTCATACTAAATCACTAAATCAGTCTTTGCGAAAAAAATCTTTTCTTCTCGTTAAGAGGATAACCTAGATATATCATTATAAAAAAGACATAACCATCAAATAGAAATCATAATGTCATAATAAGACTGACTTCTTACTCGTAACAATAGATAATAGCTCTTATAAATCATTTGAACACAGAAGAAAATCAAATATGATTTGAACAGTAACCGATGTAGAAGCACAACTTTTATAATTCTAATAAAAGTACTACAATATTTTCAAATTTTAGAAAATAAATTATGGTTATAATAGATATTTTGATTTTCGTTAAATAGATATATGTTATAAATAATCGCATAAATTCACAAGAAAACCAGGATAGCGAAATTTCAACATTTGAAGCTACTCAGAATATCGAAAAATTTACAATTCATGTAGAATGATATTAGGCTCGATGATATCCCAGAAAATGTCTAGAAAGAACAATGTCACTTATAAATATTGAAATCCATAGTAACAGAAGCAATACAATCTTCACGTATATTCAACAGAACAATAGCCAGTAGAAACAGAATATTAGCCTTATACAGATTTTTACCGTTCCACACATTGGAATAAAATACCAGAGAAAGACGGAGCAATATTAAACATAACCCAAACAGATCAACGATACTTTCGTGTATTAGTATGTTTAGCTAATGTTCTCATACAATAAGAATTCCTTCTGAAATTAAACAATCACATACACTTCTGAGGATAATTGCACACATAGAATACCTAGAAGAAATTATAGTAATTGCCTGATTATAACCTCTGCACTCAGCCATCAATACAATTCAAACATTATCCCTTAACTGATAGAAGTCAATTCAAAAAAGCTTCCAATTAATACTTTCTTTAAATAATACCTGAATAGGTAATTTGATCGGAGTTAACTTCTTCTGTAACAGTGACTTTACATAATCTGAATAGTCTTCAAAACTATCCAATATCTCTTTTAGTACTATCTTCATTTGCTGATTCATTCACTTTTCTAACCACTTTATTAATCTTTCGAACATGAATTTCTGTACCTTCACACTTGTGATCTTATTCAACCTAAATCTTACAGATTTCATTTTAACATTTTACTAATGAGGGGGTGAGGTAGTAAAGCCTCGAATTTAACTCACACACAATTGCACATATCACATACTATCCCTAATAACTAGTTCTTTACTAATTTCACATTCTCAAAGCATTTAACAAACATTTGCTTAAAATCTTTTTTTTTTAACACATAGTTCATATGCCAACTCAAATCACTAATTCACAACCAAAGCATTTCTTATAGTAATCTAGGCAACATATCACAACTTATTTACTCATATAAGTATAACATTTATCAATAGCAGAATATCATGCACTCTGATTCATACCTTTATGAGTTTCAACTCATCACCAACACATTTTCTCTCAAACGTTTGAGTATAACATTCTGTGCTATCGGAATTAGCTCAGTTGGAAAGCATATCTTTCTAGCTAAAACAATTCTCGTCAGAATCGGGAGATATCACACTATCACAGGTTAATTATAGCATGTATAGCTAGACTCTCGCACACTACGTTAGTCCAAGAATTGACTAAACCGTAGCTCTGATACCAATGAAATATAACACCCCTAACTCGTATCCGTTACCATATTAGGGTTATGAGACCTTACTGTATAAAACACAGTTCAACACAATCATTCCTTACCTCTCATACACCAAAGAATTTAATAAATATTTAAAACTTATCAAATTCAAATATCCACAATTCATTTATTATAAATTCGAACTCATGAGTCATATTTCCAATTCAGAAATAATCATACCTTACTAAACATGTATCGTAAATAAGCACATTTCAAAAATTCCAACTAATTCAGTACTAACATATCTTAAAATTCAACTAATCATGCTTCATAATTACTAAATTCGAACCAAACTTGTATATATCAAAGACATGTTCACATATTTAATACTTCCAATATTCAATTCCCTATATCCTTCACATTAATGCCATTTTCATAATTAAATCATATTCTATTATATATCATTACACTTCATTTACCATTTGAATCCATACCAAAAAGATCAACCAAAATAATCATTAAACATATTCATTGACTTACCACTTAGCTACCGAACCTATTAAGTTAATATATCATCCTCCATCATTCCAATTACACCACATTTCATATTTCCAAAATGAGTTAACCATTAAACCGATTTCCAAAACCAAACTCACCAAAACAATTTAATTAAGAACATGTAAAACCAAACTTAAGCATAATAAGCAAGCCATTTCCGCATGGCTTTAAATACATACTCATTCAAAATAATTAACTCCAAGACTAGTCTATACATGCCACATAACGAGTCTCAAAATATTATTTACTGAGGTAATAACCAGATAGTGTGATGTTGTCTCCATCGACTTCCAACCCGAGCTGATCCCTAAAAATCTATAAACATAGGAATAACACACAGAATAAGCTTTGAGAGCTTAATAACTATAAACAAATAAATAACTCAATGACTATAACAATACAATTACCAAACCATTATACTATCATAATCACATTTAACTTCAAACTTATAATTTCATATAATACATATACTTCCATTTTGCCAAATATCCATACAACTAATAATACTATATCATTCAAATTCCCAAAGCCATCAATAATTAACCCATTATACATAAACTCATATACATATATTCATGGATCATTTCATAATTATTCTTACTTCATATTATTTATATAAAATTTTCACGTAAGTCACAATATGATATCACTATACTAATCCTTTGGACAAATGTAATCTGTATCTATTATCAAGGTACACTCAATTTCAAAGCCATAGTACTATTGTATAATCGAATATATACACACCCATAAACGTATATTCTTGAATCAAACTTTAATATCTTATACTTATACTTATCATGTAGTCGCATATACATATGTCTAAACCAAAGTATCATACACTATTAAAATCATATTATCAATGCATAAAATCGAATCTTTAAACACTTGTTTACATATACTCATGTATTAAACATTAATACCACATAATTTCACTTAAATTATGGCCGAATATACATGGTCACAAATATACACATAATGAAGAATATTTCATTAATATTCAATTATTTATTCATAAGGTGAATACACATACAAATCTTACATATTTTTTTTTCATTTCTATCATACATAATTTAACACAAATATTCAAGTACTTACTTGCCTTATCTCACATAGATAACAAGATAAATCATACATGGCCTTTTAGCTCGTTTTACTTTCTCAAACACAACTTATCCTTGCCCAATGAACCATTCAGATTTGAATAAGATACTGGGATAATCATATATATCATACAAGGCTAACGTTCCAAACGTGGTCTTACATGTTATCTCATATCGATGCCACTGTCCCAGACAGGGTCTTACTCGAATCAAATACGATGTTGATGTCCTAGACATAGTCTTGCACATAACCACATAGACCGATGCCAATGTCCCAGACGTAGCCTTACACGTAACCACATAGATCGATGCCAACGTCCCAGACATGGTCTTACACGAAAACAATTATGTCGATGCCAACATCCCAGACGTGGTCTTACTCGGAAACACATCAGAATCCATGGTTCAAACGGGGCTTTCAGACATCGTAACCTAATCAAATTGAGCTTGTACATGTAACTTCTAAATATATTCAAATTCAGCTTTCATTTATATATTTTTTTTTACACAATTCAATTTAGCATATAAATTCAATATTTATTCAAAGTTAACAACATTTATTTGCTTAAAAACTTACCTCAAGTCACAGATGATTATTCCACGACCTTCTCTTATCCCTGGCTTATAATCGATCACAATTAAAACATAATAATAAATCAATATATATTAATTAACTAAAATATCAAATCAAGTTCAAACTCAAACTATCCTATCATTTAATTACAATTAATAAAAACATCTTTATTACTCACAAATGGTCAACACAAACACAACCATTAACCAATCCGTTTCAATTTGGGCAACATGAATATAATAGGAATTTATATTTGTTCATGAAACTTAAAGTCACAAAGATTTACATATTTGGATAGAATTAAGATACTCTTTAATAAACAACATTAATACACAAAATCAAAACATGACAATATAATTGAGTATTTAGTATCAATTCAGACAGCATTCAATTCTGCATTCCAGCAGCCCAATTGACCCACTAGAACAAACTTTAATAATAATTAAAGTTAACTTATTATTACAGCACATATTAATTACACTCTTTGACAATTTAAACAACATTAATCAGCATTATTATCACCTTTTTCTCCTGTTGTGATAAATAACCCATAAACTGCCCAAACAAAATAAACATACGGCTATTGATTACTACTTAATCAACTCATTAACTAACATCTAAGATATAAATTCTGTAGCATTTACTTTGCTTTTATCCTCATTTAATAATAACTTAATAACAGTTGCATTAACCCCTTTAACATTCAGATTTTTACACATAAACTGCAACTAATAAATATTATTAATATAACACCTCAAAAGGCATTCGGTCATACATGTGCAACATCACTTTGGTCTTTTATTATCTTCCCATCTACATTAATAATAGCATTAAACACTCTTTTTCTCAAGTTCCAGACATAATATATACATAACTATATATTCATTGACAACTTCAACCATTATAAACAAAATTCAAAATCACCCAGACTACATTTATTGATATCTAAACAACAATTTACTGCTGCATTAAAACACCAACAGCTGTTCATAAAACAGCATGCGTACATCCCTTTTTTTCTTTTAAGTATCCTTATTACCGAAATATTCAATATCATCTACCATGATCGAACGGTAATAACAGAGAAGCAACTAACAATACTAATAGGGGGTACAATTCAGACAGCATCTAACAGTTTTTCCCAAATTGCAAACACAGAAAATAAAAGTTATTTCCCAACACCGATTCTATCAATTCAAATGCTTGTTCCTTCCCTCACACATTCGACCAAACTTAAATCAATAATTTAACCAAGATTCATCAATAAAAAACTATAGGTAATGGAGAGTTTAGAAAAGTTACCCTGTTACTTCAAAATTTTAGCTTCTAAGCAAACAATTTCACAGTTTTCCCACTGCATGCAACCGGCCTCTTCCCTAGCTTCTGTAATCTCCTTTTCTCACTTATTGTCGGTTGGAAAGAATGAAGAAAAGATGAACTCTAATGTGGCTTTGTTTTATTATATTTTATTTTAATAAGCCAATTACTAAATTAACCTTTGTAATTTAATATCAAAACCTTTTAATGGTGGTCCATTGCCATCCACTTACCTATATAGTGGCCAAATATCATTTTAAGGACTTATAAATTAATATGCCATAGTAAATTAGTATTTTTAACAAATAGAAAGTCACTTTTGCATTTTACGTGATTAAGTCCTTTTTATCAAATTAGACAACCAGTCGGTAAAATTAATTCATGAAAATTTCACCCATGCATTCTAACACGCTGTAAACACATAAAATAATATATAAAAGAAATTTACGACCTCATATTTGTGGTTTCGAAACCACTTTTCCGACTAGGGTCTAAATCGAGCTGTTACAGGCTTGGTTTAAGCCAACTTGCCACCTCTTTTTGGGTCATTCCTACAAGCAATATTAAACAACATTTATACTAAAATTTTTAGCCAATTCCATGCTCAAAACATGCTTAAACTTACCATTTCCTCATCTTGGCATATTTCAAAATGACCACCACATACAAGGCCATATAACCATTACAAGCATACACAATTTGGCATCACAAACCATTTACCAAAACTAAGCACAAACATATCATTTGCTAGCCAACTCTCATGGCATAACATATATACATATCAAAGCTTAAATACATAGATATTCTAGCCTATACATGCCATATTTAAAAATATTTACACTTTCAAAAGTACCAAAATGAGTTCGATAGTATGGTGACAATTCCTCGACTATCCCCGATCCTTCAGTAGCTACAATAAATGTAAAACAGACAGAAATCACACCGAGTAAGCTACAAAAGAGCTTAGTAAGCCAAATACAATTGGTTTAACTATTAAATCATATAAACTACAGATCAATAGAAAGAATTCATAACCATTTCCCAGAATAGTTCATGAGCCTAACCATGCTCATTTGCTTGTATACATGTCATGTTTCATTTCCATGATTTAATACATACTTCGCATTCATTATTTCATAGAAATAGAGTCTTTCATATTCAGAAATTTAGTACGATACAAACGTACCTGTATAGATTATACATTTCATGTATTCATTCCCATATCTCGTACTCTATCATCGACGGTTTAGAAACGATACAGATACTTATAAACGGGTACAATGCCGACGTCCCGGACGTGGTCTTACATGTAATTCAGTATCGATGCCTCTATCCCAGACAGGGTTTTACATGAGATCAGATACGATGCCTATGTCCCAGACATGGTCTTACACGTAAATCTCAAATCGAGGCCTATGTCCCAGACACGATCTTACATGTTATCTCAGATTAATGTCAACATTCTTTTAGATACATACAGAGCTTTTTAGATACTAGCATATTATCGGAGTTTACTCGAAATTTATTCATCAGGCTCTCAAGGTCGTCCAACACAGATTACAGTTTCTATGCATAGAATTTAGTCAATTTAACACGAAATTGTAATTTGACTTACCTCATACGAATTTCGGACAGAAACGAGTCGACTATTCGACTATTTTGGACTTCCCTCGATCTAAGTCTGATTTCCTTTGTTCTTGATCTAATACAATTCAAATTCAATCATTCATTTCATTCAATTCAATCCATATACACACATTTAGGGCACTTTGCATTTTAGCCCTTACATTTTCACACTTTGACAATTTAGTCCATTTTTCACAAAATCACAAAATGCAAAAATTCACCAAGACTATAGCTTGGCCGAATATACATAGCTTTCATACAAGCCCAAATAACATATTTAATTCACAATTTAGTCCTTCAAAACCTCATTTTCACAAATTAGCCCAAATATCTCCATTCTATCAAAAATTCAAGAACAAAGCATGATAATCTCACATTTATCTTTCATAATCCATATAAAAACATTACAAAGCTTATATAATCATCAATGGCACATTTCATAATCTTCAACAGAAATAGGAATTCAGACATGGGTTTTGAAGAACACGAAGCAACGATTACAGAAACATAGAAATTATCAAAAACGGACCAAAGTACATACCTCAATCAACCAAATCAATGACCGAACCCTAGGATGGTCTTCTTCTTTCTATTTTCTTGATATAATCAGCTATAAGCATGATAATAATGGCCAATTTCATGTCTTCATTTTATTATAACAACTTTAATAAACATTTTCCCATTTTTCCCTTGACTAATAAACATTAAAACTTACCAACTACATGTCTATATTTGTCCACCATTAAAATAAATGGTAAATTTGACATGCAATGACCCTCACTAAAATAAGCCAAATCAAATAGGTACTTTTAGCATCTAGCACACAGCTTTCACCTTTTTTTTTGCATTTGGTTCCTTTTTCAATATTTAAGCACAGAAACAGACAAATTAAATCACAGAAACTTCACAGATATAAATTCACATATCATAAACACAGAAAATAATATTAAAATATTTTTTCAGAATCGGTTACATGGTCTCAAAACCACTGTTCTGACTAGGGTCTAAATCGAACTGTTACAACTCTCCTCCCCTTAGGGATTTTCATCCCCGAAAATCTTACCGTTAAACAGATTATGATATTGTTGTCTCATAGCATCTTCAGACTCCCACGTGGCCTCTTCAACACAGTGTTGATGCCACATCACTTTAACTAACGGAATTTTTTTTATTTCATAGTTCTTTAACCTCACGAGTTAAAATACAGATTGGCTTTTCTTTGTAAGTTATATTAGGCTGAACTTAAATCTCAGACAGTGAAATTACATGCGAAGGATCAAACCTGTATCGTCGAAGCATCTATATGTGAAACACATTATGTATCTTTTCTAACTCAGACGGTAGCCTCAATTTATAAGCAACCGGCCCAACTCGCTCGATGATTTCATACGGTCTGATGAATCTCGGACTCAACTTGCCCTTTTTACCAAATAGGAATAGTTTCTTCTACAGAGATACTTTCAGAAACACTTTATCACCGATCTCAAATTTGATATCTTTTCGTTTTAAATCCGCATAAAATTTCTGACGATCAGAGGCAGTTTTCAGACTATCTCGGATTACTTTCATTTTCTGTTCTATTTCTTTTACCAGATCAATATTGTAAATCTTATTCTCACTAACCTCAGACCAGTATAGTGAAGTTCTACACTTTCTACCGTATAAGGCTTCGTACGGTGCCATTTTAATGCTCGATTGAAAACTATTATTATAAGTGAATTCAATCAAAGGTAGATATTGTTCCCACGTACCTTCAAACTCAAGAATGCAACATCTCAACCTATCCTCGAGTATCTGAATAATCCGTTCAGATTGACCATCTATTTGTGGATGAAAAGCAGCACTAAAATGCAATTTAATACCCAGAGCATCTTGCAATTTCTTCCAAAATCGCGATGTAAATCTTAGGTTTCTATCTGACACTATCGACAATGGTACACCATGCAGTTTCACGATATCAGAAATATATAACTCAGCTAATTTATCTAGTGAGTAATCAAATTGTATCGGAATAAAATGAGCTGATTTCGTCAAACGATCAACTACAACCCAAATTGTGTCTTTCTTTCTAGGAGACAGAAGCAAACCCGAAACAAAATCCATGATCACTCGATCCCATTTCCATTTTGGAATCATAATCGGTTCTAACAATCCAGACGGCATTTGATGCTCAGCTTTGACTTGTTGACAGATCAAACATTTAAAAACAAATTCAGAGATATCTCTTTTCATTCCGGACCACCAATAATGTTGCCTCAGATCATTATACATTTTCGTATTACCCGGATGTACAGATAAACAACTACTATGAGCTTCACTTAGAATTATCTAAATTAACTCTGGATTTCTCGAAACACAAAGTCTATTTCTGAATCTCAAACAATCATCAACATCAACTTGGAATTCAGAATCACACTGAGGTCTTTTTGCAATTAATTCATTATCAACCTTCTAAGCTTCAATAATCTATTGTAAGAACAAGGGTCTTGCTTTTAGTTCAGCTAAAACTGACCATCATCAGACAGAACCAAATGAGCATTCATCGCACGCAAAGCAAACAACGATTTTCGACTCAGGGCATCAACAACAACATTTGCTTTACTCGGATGATAATCTATCACAAGTTCATAGTCATTTAGCAGTTCTAACCATCTTCTCTATCGCAGATTCAAATCTTCTTGTGTCATTAAATGCTTCCGACTTTTATGATCAGAAAACACGTGACATTTCTTACCAAACAGATAGTGACGCCAGATCTTCAAGGCAAACACAATAGCAGCTAACTCGAGGTCGTGAGTCGGATAGTTCTTTTCATGCGGCTTTAGTTGTCCCGAGGCATAAGCTATAACTTTTCCTTTTTGCATTAGAACACATCCCAGACCAATCAATGAAGCATCACTATAAATCACAAATTCTATACCCGATTCAAGGTTATACCAAAACCGGAGCTTCAGTCAATAAAGCTTTCAACTAATCAAAGCTATTATGACACTTTTCAGACCACTCAAACTTCACATCTTTCTAGAGCAATTTTGTCAACGAAGTCGCAATCATCGAGAAACCTTTTACGAATCTTCTATAGTAACCAACAAGTCCCAAAAAACTACAGACTATAGATACATTCCTTAGAGGTTTCCAATCCAGAATAGCTGAAATTTTACTTGGATCAACTCAGATACCAGACGTTGATACAATATGACCCAGGAAACTAACTTTTCGCAACCAGAATTCACATTTACTGAACTTTGCATACAACTATTTATCTCGCAGAGTCTGTAGCACTATTCTCAAATGCTCAACACACTCAGTTTCATCACGTGAATAAATCAATATATCATTAATGAATACCACAACAAATTGATCTAAATATGGTCTAAAAATTCTATTCATTAAATCGATAAAGACAGTAGGTGCATTCGTTAATCCAAAAGGCATAACTAAAAATTCATAATGCCCGTACCTCGTTCTGAAAGCAGTTTTCGGAATGTCAGAGTCCTTTACTTGTAACTGATAGTAACCTGATATCAGATCTATCTTTGAAAACACAGTAGCACCTTTCAACTGATCGAATAAGTCATCAATTCTGGGCAGAGGATATTTGTTCTTTATAGTCACTTTGTTAAGCTGACGGTAATCAATACACATTCTCATTGTGCCATCTTTCTTTTTCACAAACAGGATAGGAGCACCCCATAGTGAAAAGCTCGGTCTAGCAAATCCTTGATTGATTAATTCCTACAACTGAGATTTAATTCCTTTAACACGGTCAAAGCCATTCTATACAGAGCTATTGAAATCAGAGTAGTATCAGGTATTAATTCAATTCCAAACTCGACTTCTCGAATCAGAGGCAAACCCGGTAGTTCTTCAAGAAACACATCAGAGAATTCATAGAAAACAGGCATTGATTCAACTTTCTTATCATTCACTTTCGAGTCTAACACATAAGCTAAGTAGACTTCACAGCCTTTCTTCACATATTTCTGTGCTTTCATTGCAGATATCATAGCTAGTAATCCATTCAAATCACTAGACTCAATTCAAATTATCTCATCATTCTTACACCTTAAATCAATGACTTTTCGTTTGCAATTCACAATAGTATCGTGCAAAGTTAACCAGTCTATTCCTAGAATTATTTAAAATTCGTCGAAAGGAAAAAGCATCAGATCAGCAGGATATCTCGAATCAATAAAGGACAATTCTTGCAGACTTTATCAACCAAGACACTTTTGCCTAAGCGGTTCGATACTCTAATTACATATTCAGTAGACTCTACAGGCAAAGTCTTACTATGCACTAGATTCATACAGATATAAGAATGTGTTGATCTAGCGTCTATCAATGTAATCATAGAAGTATCATAAAGAGTAAAAGTACTAGTAATCATATCTGAAGACGAGGCTTCCTCACGAGCTCGGATAGCATAGGCTCTGGTAGGTGCTCTGGCCTCAAATCTAGCAACAGTATCCCTAGTAGCTCTTTGACCACCACTTGCATTCCCGTATTTCTGGAAGGTCTACCTCTAGCTGAGGTGTTGCTTAGTCTCAGATTCTGTACATTCTCTTGCTCAGCAAGTTCAGAACAATCTCTTATAATATGGTCTAGGGATCTACATCGAAAACAGGCTCGGTCATTCAATCTACAATTTCTCAGATGTCTTTTAACATAGTGTTTACATTCAGGTTTCTTAAATCGGACATTCCCAACACTTGCAACAGAAGTAGCAGGAGCTCTGAAATTCAAATGTGATCTAGCTCGATCTCGAACCGAATATCCTACATCAGCCTTTGAACGGCTATGATCATCTCGGAATTGCTTTGACACAGACTGAAATGATATACTCGAAGATCTCTTTCTAACATCTCTAGCTTCAGAATCAGGTTTTCTTTTTGCTTTACTTAATTCTTCAGCTTTACAAGCTCGCTGAACAAGCACTACTATTTCTTTAATCTCCAAAATCCCAACTAACAGACGGATATCTTCGTTTAGTCCATCTTCAAACCTTTTTCATATTATTGCTTCATTTGATACACATTCCCGAGCATACTAACTCAATCTCACAAATTCACGTTCGTATTCAGTAACAAACATACGGCCTTATTTAAGCTCGAGAAACTCTTTACGTTTTTAATCGATGAATCCCTGACTAATGTATTTCTTCCAAAATTCAGCTTGGAAGAAATCCCAAGTAACCCGTTCACTCAGAACAACAGATATTAAAGTTTCCCACCAATGGTACGTCGTATCTCTCAGAAGTGAAACGACAAATTTTACACATTCCTCAAGATTCAAAGACATTTCATCAAACATTCGTATTGTATTCTCTAACCAAAATTCGACTCTTTTAGCATCATCATTCATTGTAGCTCGAAACTCTTCAGCCCCATACTTTTTAATCTTATCAACTGGTGGTCTATTTAACTGAACCGGATTCACTGAGGGCATAACAGGAATTTGAGAAGGATTAACCAGGTGTGAAGGTTGTTGTATAGCCGATTGGTTCTAATGTATTGGGTGAACCATTCATTCATCATATTATAGAAGGCTTGTTTAGCCTCATCATCACCGTTACTCATAGCCGGTTGAGAATCAGCTTGCACCGTCCCTTGCGCGGGAGCAGGTGCATTACTTTTAACATCGTTAGCTACAACTCTATCGGGATCCATTTGCTATATAAAAGCACATTTCAATGTCAGTATTCATCATACTATCGCAGTTCATAAATATGACATGTATAGCTAGACTCACATATGCTATGGTAGTCCTAGAACCGACTAAACCATAGATTTGATACCAATAAACTGTAACTCCCCTATCCCATAACCGTCGCTAGAATAGGTAAAGGGCATTACCAGACAGATAGAACATTTCAGATAAATACAGAATCACAGATATCACATAGTATTATTGCATAAGCAAATCAACAATTCATCCCTTATAGAGGTCTCCAAGACCTAAGACATACTTTTAGAAAAGGTCGGGACTAAACCGAACACATTCAAAATTTTCAGAACTTAGAAAAATTTTTCAATTCTGTTGAGGTCACACGCCTACGTGACCAGGCCGTGTGCCTTACACGGGCACCAAACACACCCATGTGATCCAGCCATGCCAAAACAGAGTATATATACTGACTTTTACACACGGCCGTGTGCCATGGCCGTGTCATACTTAGCTAGCTACTGACTTAAGCCCACAGCCATATGACACTCCTATGTGTCTTAACCGTGTGATCTTAAGAGGTTACTGCTTTGCATACAAGGCCACAAGGCACGCCCGTGTTCACTGACTGTGTGGCATAATGCAGGCTTGGTTTAAGCCAACTTGCCACCCCTTTTTGGGTCATTCCTACAAGCAATATTAAACAACATTTATACTAAAATTTTCAGCCAATTCCATGCTCAAAACATGTTTAAACTTTTCATTTCCTCAACTTGGCATATTTCAAAATGACCACCACATACAAAGCCATATAACCATTACAAGCATACACAATTTGGCATCACAAACCATTTACCAAAACTAAGCACAAACATACCATTTGCTAGCCAACTCTCATGGCATAACATATATACATATCTTCGTTAAAGATTAAAGTGAATGGAAGCTATGCACCAGGTAGAATGCCAAAAAAGAGGAGGTGAGTCAATTAGACTGCTTAAGTACCCAGCTCTTCACGGATCCAATCCTAGACATGCACACAACCATTGCCACACTTTAACTGAGTGATTGTTTAGGGAAAACCAATTCGTTTAAAACCATTTGAAAAGGTTATTAATTTTGAAAACGATTTTGTTGCGGAAGCTTTGCCTTGTTATCGCGATATTTTGAAATCAAGTAACCTTTTTAAAATGCGCCCTAGAGCTATTCAATTTCAATCAATTAAAACAATATCAAAACTAAGCTAACGAAACATACTAAAAATAATTAAAAATAATTAAAACGGCCTTATTACAAATTAAAAACCCAAAAACATAAAGGAAATAATCTAAAATAAAAGTGAAGGTATAAACACTTATTTTAAACAGTCCACATGGCCACTCTGAATCCCTCCAGCTCTAAGTCCACTGATCTAAGGCTCACCTACAAAGATGGGAAAAAGGGGGTGAGTTTGGAAAACTCAGTGTGTAAAATAAACCCAACTAGAGCCTAAATCAGTTCAAGCTTCTTGGGCCTAAGCCCTATTCAGAAATCAGAGTTAACTGGGCCTTAGCCCATATCAATAACAATCTGGGCCATAGCCCTCATCAGATCGAGTATCTTGGGCCTAGCCCATATCAATATCAATCTGGACTGTAGCCCTATTACAAGTCGAGATATATTGGGCCTTGCCCATATTAACACAGTTGGACCCATTTCAATACAGTTGGCCCATAACAAAATAGTCTCATATGATTAATGCATGATAACCCCATCCAACGCTGCACTTGCCTCCGTCCATCCCTACACTTCCTGTGGGGAATAAATCACCCACGCCATCCCTACACTTACAGTGTTAGCACCGATTGCGGCACTAACTATAATCCGCTGCAAAGCTACTTATATCAGAATATGTGGCACAGCCACCAGAACGGGTTCTTCCTCCATAACAAAACCCAACCCCATGCAGTATGACATGTATGCAGAATATATATATAATTAACAAGGCGTGCTTCAGAAAGACAGTTAGATTATAGCGTAAGAACAATTATTTACCCTCGAGGGGCGTAATCATAAACTTACCCCTTTAGAGGTATTATGGTAATTCTACCTTACAGAGGTATTTCAGTAATTTATCAGTCTTTTTAAGGTTTCATGCTCATTACAGTTATTAACATGTCTTCAGAATACTTACCGGACGTTTTTACCAAAATAGGCCCGTTAGCCCATTACCCAATTTCGGCCCATCGAAGCCCAAATTCTCCGAGGTGCACAAAATTGTGGACTTTGCAATCTTACTGTTGAAGTTACCAAAATTATCAATACAAACAATCCCATGAGCACTCACACACTCGTAAGTTCTCGAAATGCTGGCTTTTCGGCGTTTCTACATTTCGGCTTTTGTCGATCTAGTCTACTAGTGGGTGTTGTTTACACACCTACTTTGCGACAACTGATACTGAAATCTCCCACGATATCCTACAATCGTTACTAGACATATCAGATCCAAAATACAATGGCAACCATTATCAACTTACTTACCATAATCGGCCATCCATACCTATGGCCTTTGAGATCCTACCTTTGCCAAAACTAGAGACTAGATCTAGATCTAGTTGTTCCACTTGTCCAAGCTTTTGATCAGCAGCCTCTGGATCACACTAACACTAAAACAAATCAATTGTTACAACCCTTAGAGCCTTAAGCTCCAATCGACAGCCTCCCTATGCCTTTAGGGATTTCAGTTTTTCTAAAACCCGAAATAAAGAATAAATTTAAGTACCTACCTCAGGTTCTTTCAACCAAAATGATTCCACTTCAGTTTCTACTCAGATCTGATACAGATCTAGCCCTTAAACACTAGCAGAAATCGAATCTTAGAGATCTAAAGATTCGGCTATATGTCCCTAAAAACTATGGTGTTTTTGGCTTTTGGAACTGTGAAGAGGAAGATGATTTTGTATGGTGGTTTTTGCAGTGGTACTGCCGACAGGGGTTGAGGTTTAGAGGTTGTGAAAATCGAGCAAAATAGATGAAGAAAATAGGAGGATTTTGGCTAGAAGAAATCCTCAGAAGAAACAACTTTCAGGATTTCAGCTTTTATGGCAATCAGCTATAGAGGTTTAGAAAAGAATGGGAATGAAAGAGGAGATGAGTAGAATGGTAGGAATGTTTCGACCAGAGAAGAAAAGAAGGAGAAAAAGAAAATAGAAGAAGAGAGGAGAAGAGAAGGAAGAATTCGGCACTCAAGAGATCTAACTCTGGGTTTTTCGGCTTTTTGCGACAGTGAGAAGAGAATAGAATGAAAGTGAAGGCTCTAGGTGGCTAACCCTAATTCGGCAAAACAAAAATAAAATAAAGCTTGCCCTAATGGCCAATCAGACTGACGATCAAACCTTCCTAAAGCCCTAGCCGAATTTCTACTTAAGCTCTATCACATGCCCGACACATGCACACAAAAATAAAAGTAACAACACACTTACCTTGTGACTTGAACTCTGGCTCCTCCTAATCATCCACACGTCACTCTCCAAACACCTAGGTGGCGCCACATGCCATTTTACCACAGATCTTTTTGTGTCCTATTTTACCACCTCAATTTTAAAAGCCCATATCGCCAAAACCCTCTCTCCTAAAATTAAAATTCAGGAATTGCCTCGAATTAAATTTACTCTTCGGCCTTTCAAAGGCCCACCAACATACTCAGACCCAAATCATTAATAAGGTCTACTGCCCAGATTCCCTTAAGAGGCAAAATTTAAGAATTTTACTAAAGCTATGGGCCGAGCCCTGGTCTTTTTTCCCCACACCATAAACCCTTTGTAATTTATTTAATTACTACACTAAACATACGAAATAATAATAATTTAAAACATCCAATTTATTCGGGCCGTCTTCTACCCGAACCCAAACTCAAGGCCCAATACTTTTAGGCCCAAAAATCGGGGCGTTACAACTCTACTCCCCTTAAAGAAATTTCGTCCTCGAAATTTCAAACTATCAACAAACCGTATTACTCAAGTCAAACCACTATACTTCTGCTGCGCACTCTAGCTCTAATTGTAAATTAAGTAAATAATACACCATAAGAGAAGTACATACCAGCATCTGCTTCTGGAGCGTCTCCGTCCCCACGGTGACATGCTGCATAGACCAAAGCTGGTTGTCTCACCTCAGCATGTCCCATACCCCTATCTGGTGCTCCACGACCACGACCCATTCCATTGCTACGGCGTCTTGTCGGGTCACGACCACCCCTCGGTGGTGATATTACCCGCATCAATGGTTTGTCCATAATCTGGTCTCTGAGGACACTCTTTGAAACGATGCTCCATCGATCTGTATCTTAAATAGGCTCCAATCCTTTTCCAACATTTTCCATAATGGCTTTTCCCGCAATCAACATAAGGTTGTAATCTAACAGCAGCAACAAGGGCTTTAGCTCGAACCGGCCCATCTTCCCTGGCACTTTTCTTGTGCCTCTGATCAGAATTGGAGGGCTTTAAATCTATTTTGTTTCTACTCTTTTTCTTTTCCCAGCTCTGGCGCTCAGCGCGCTTCACATCCTCAGCTATCTTAGCTTTCTCTACCAATGTCGCAAAATCTCGCTCCCTCTGTGGAGATATTAATACCCGTAGACTATCCCAGAGGCCATCCTTGAACCGAACACAACGTTCGTACTCTGTTGCTACTATTCCACGGGCATATCGGCTAATTTGAAAAAACTATGCCTCATACTCAGCCATAGACCTATCCCCTTGAGTTAAGTTTAAGAATTCCTTCCTCCGGGCATCTACATAGCTTGCCTCAACGTACTTCCCTTGAAATGCGGATTTAAAGAATTCCCAGGTAATCCCCTCAAGTTGGGTGCCCTCTTTCACAGTCAACCACCACTGGTAAGCTTCCTTCCTAAGTAGTGATATCGCCCCTTTCAGCTTTTGTTCAGCCGTGCAATCCAAGTCATCCATTATTCTCTCCGTGGCTTCCAATCAGTACTCAGCCACATTCAGGGCTACTCCAGAAATGCCCCTAAAAACTTCTGCTCCATTCAATCGGAGATGTTCTGAAACTCAACCATGGCCTTCGGTACCAGTGTTGGGTCTAGCGACCATCTCCAGAATACGAAGCATGGCTTGGGACAGTGCATCATCCCCAGCCGTACGATCATACGGTCCTGTCCCACTGTCCGTCGTAGGCGATGCCGGTGTCTCACTAGCGTCCACCACAGGTACAGTATCAGAAGCAAGGGACTCAGCTCGAGCCCCTCTACGGCCTCTACCACGGCCCCTAATACCCAGTCCACAAGTACCACGTGTGCTCATCGTATCTATCGAATTATCTGTATTAAGAGTTTTATGCACAGATAGAGTTTCAGAGTTCGCTTTCGTAAATCTCAGCCTAGCTACAGTCTCAATCTTATAGTCTCAATATAGCTCTAACTACAATGTCATAGCAGAGTCTCAGTAATATGACAGATACTTAGTAAAGTTCAGAAAAGGTATTTACAGACTTAGTGCCAGCCACTTCTTCAGAAATCAGAAATTCAAATTTATTCTTTGTGCACTTTGAAAACAAAATTTAAAAGAATTTTCTAACATTTCCACAAAATCGATTTCAGTACTTTTCCATGGAACTAGATTTCAAAATTTTATGAGAAACGTTCAAACCCAATCCACAGCTAAGTTGTTGTAACCGGGCTCTAATACCACTAAATGTAATACGCCTTAAACCCGGCCCAGAAGTTACGACTGAATCCGGCATGTCACATTAAAGCGTTACTAGAAAAGTCATGTTTTATCTAAAGTCTTTCTTAGTGTTTAAAGAATATCTTCATTAAAGATTAAAGTGAATGGAAGTTGTACACCAGGTAGGAAGCCAGAAAAGAGGAGGTGAGTCAATTAGACTGCTTAAGTACGCAGCTCTTCACGGATCCAATCCTAGACATGCACACAACCATTACCACACTTTAACTGAGTGATTGTTCATGGAAAACCAATTCGTTTAAAATCATTTGAAAAGGTTATTAATTTTGAAAACATTTTCGTTGCAGAAGCTTTGCCTTGTTATCGCGATATTGTGAAATCAAATAACCTTTTTAAAACGCGACCTAGAGCTATTAAATTTCAATCAATTAAAACAATATCAAAACTAAGCTAAAAAAAATACTAAAAATAATTAAAAATAATTAAAGCGGCCTTATTACAAATTAAAAACCCAAAAAAAATAAAGGAAATAATCTAAAATAAAAGTGAAGGTATAAACACTTATTTTAAACAGTCCACATGGCCACTCTGAATCCCTTCAGCTCCAAGTCTCCCGATCTAAGGCTCATCTGCAAAGATGGGAAAAAAGGGATGAGTTTGGAAAACTCAGTGTGTAAAATAAACCCAACTAGAGCTTAAATCAGTTCAAGCTTCTTGGGCCTAAGCCCTATTTAGAAATCAGAGTTAACTGGGCCTTACCCATATCAATAACAATCTGGGCCATAGCCCCTTACTGTATCAGAGTATACTGGGCCTAGCCCATATCAGTATCAATCTGGGCCGTAGCCCTATTACAAGTCGAGATATATTGGCCCTTGACCATATTAACATAGTTGGGCCCATTTCAATACAGTTGGCCCATAACAAAACAGTCTTATATGATTAATGCATGATAACCCCATCCAACCCTACACATGCCTCCGTCCATCCCTACACTTCCTGTGGGGAATAAATCACCCATGCCATTCCTACACTTACAGTGTTAGCACCGGTTGCGGCACTAACTATAATCCGCAGCAAAGCTGCTTATATCAGAATATGTGGCACAGCCACCAGAACGAGTTCTTCCTCCATAAAAAACCCAACCCATGCAGTATGACATGTATGCAGAATATATATAATTAACAAGGCATGCTTCAGAAAGACAGTCAGATTATAGTGTAAGAACAGTTATTTATGTAACGCCCTGATTTTCGGGATTTTCCGGGTTTCTGTGATTTTTGGTAAATTTTGAAATTTTGGTGTTCTGAATATTGGAATTGTGTTTAAGTGTGTTGTGGGCCTTTAGAAGGCCCAAGCGTAAGTTAAACACGGTGAAATATCAAGGTTGGATTTTAAGTGAATAGGAGACTTGGTTAAGTGGGCTTTTAAGAAGAACTTCATAAATTATGACGCAAATAAGGCCTCGGTAAAGTGGCAAGGTGGAGCCACTAAGTTCCTAAAAAAAATGGCATTTGGGAAGGAATTAAAGGTCTAGGGTTCAAGTTGCAACGTAGGCATATGGTTACTTTTTAATTTTAGGCAGTGCCGGGCATGTAATCACTTAAGTGAATTTTGGCAAGGGCCTTAGGGACGGTGGGCTAATTGCTTTAGTTGATATTAGGGTTAGGTTCTTTTCTTTTTCTGTCTTGGAGAATTAGGGTTAGCCACCTAAAAGCTTTCACTTCCATTCATCTTTTCTGAGTTCTCACAAAAGCCGAAAACGCAAATTCCTTCTCCTTGGTGCCGATTTCTTTTTCCTCTATTTTTCCTCCATTTTCTTTCTTCCTTTTTGCTTTTTCTTCTAGCCGAAACCTTCTGATCACCTTACTCACATCTTCTGTCAATCCCATCCTCCACAAAACCTCCATAGCCGATTGCTACAAAAGCCGAAATCCCGAAAACTCACTTCTTGTGTCGATTTCTCCAAGCCAAAATCTTTCAGTTATTTTTGTTCTTTTTGATCAACTTTCATCTTCTCTAAACCCTTAGTATCTGTCGGCAACATTACTTCAAAGTTATAACCTCAAATCATCATCTTCTTCATCACTTAAAAAGTCGAAATACCATAGATTTAGAGACTCATAGCCGAAACTTCAAATCTCCTGGATTCGAGTTCTACTATTGTTTAGAGGATAGATCAGCATCAGATCTGCGTAGAAATTAAAGAGGAATAAGTGCGTCTTCTAGAGGTTTGATCGAAGGCTTGGATATTTGGAAAAACTAGACTTAGATCTAGTCATCGGTTTTCGGCAAAAAGGACATCGTAAGGGAACTCAGTAGCAGTCGTCGCGAAACAGGTGTGTATCGAACACCCTCTCATAGTTCAATTTGGCAAAAGCTAAAATGCTGAAATTCTGGCATTTCGTGGGCTTGTGAGTGTGCGAGTGCTCACAAGACGTTTAGAAATCATTAGATCTGAAATCACAAAGTGGTAAGTTAGTCGTGTGTGAAATTTCGTGCATTTTGGTAATTAGGCCTCGATAGGCTAAAATTGGGCCCAATGGGCTTACGGGCTCATACGGGTTAATTAAAAAATAATAATAATATATAATATAAAAAAATAGGGAATAAGTATGTTCTGTTAGACTGTAGAATCAAAATTGCTTAAACCGATAAACTGGTCATAAAACTTGAGTTAAATGGGCTTAAATTGCTAATGGATATTGTAGGGCCCATTAGGGGTTTTAGGGCCCAATGGCTAAAATTGTGAAATTAAGATAAATAAATTACTGCGATGACAAATGGGCTAGTAAGGACTGTAACATTTATGAGAACCCTTAAAACTGATAAAAGTACTGAAACACCTTTATAGGTAGAAAGTTTACAGTTTTATCCCTAAGAGCAAAATTACTGATATACCCCTAGGGTTAAGGTTGACCTAAATGCATGTTTGACTATTACTATTTACTGCATGCCATGTTATTATTATCTGATGCATGGGACTGGGTTATTGATGGAGGAAGTACTGAAAGTGGCTTGACCACGTACTGGAGGCTTTGCCTCAACTTATCGATATCTGAGCTATCTTTGCAAGAACCGTAGTGTAGAAATGGGTGGGTTGAGTTATTCCCCACATGGGGTGGAGTGTAGCGGTTGGTTATAGGCTGGGTTGGGCTTGCATACACGAATATGTCTGTTCTGTTCTGGAATGGGCCTATGGGCCATACTGTTATCCGAAAAGGGGCTAAGGCCCAATTTATCGTATTCTGAAAAGGGCTTCGGCGCAGTACCCGCGGTTATCTAAATAGGGCTTAGGCCCAATGGGCTTGAGCTGACTTGGCTTTGGATGGGATTTCCATATACATTGAGTTTTCCAAACTCACGCCCTTTCTCTTCCATCCTTGCAGGTGAGCCCTAGTTAGTGGACTTGGAGCTGGGCGGGATTCAAAGTGGCCACGAAGATTAAATTTCTGGTTTTAAATAAGTTTCAAGTAGCCTTCTTTTAAATTTTGCATTTATTTTTGATTATTTCTATTTTGGTTAAAGTTGTAATAAGGCCGCTCTATTATTTTTATTTTGGGTTTTTAAATTACTTAAATTGTTTTCGACTCGATATTCACATCACATAAATTGATTCCTTGAAATTGGTTAACTTTGGGTTTATCAAAAATTACTTATTTCAAACCGACACGACAATCAAACGTCTTCAAAACTAAACTTTTCAAGGTGCAACAAAAGTCACGTTTTTTTAAACCCTTAACAATCTATAATGGATAGGACTCACACTAGTGAATCAGAACATTTCTCTTAAAACTTCATTAATGGTTTTTGCAAATCTCACCCAAACTTTAGTAAACTAGGTAACTTGGTTAGTGGTAGGTAATGTGACACACCGAATTCGGCCGTAACGTCTAGGCCGGGTTTGTGGTGTTACATTTAGTGGTATCAGAGCCCAATTACAACAACTCAGCTATGGATCGGGTCCAAAAAGGTTTTTAAAACTTTAAACCCAAATAGGGTATTTTTGGAAAAAATTTTACTTTTGAAAACAAATTTTCTGGTTAAAGGAGATAATTTTCAAACTTGGTTTCTTTAAATCAAATGTTTGAGAAATGGATTTTAAAAAGGTCTAAATCTTCTGAGTTTGTCTAAAATCTGATAAGGTGGCACACTGAATCCCCGGCACCAAGTTTGTATGTATCTTTCTGCTCTATATATACTGTACTGTACTGTACTAAAAATAATACTGTAGATAGTACTAAGCCTTAGATATAGTACTATAGATAAGGTAGTATTAAGGCTACAAAATTGAGACTGTAAGGAAAACTAAGCCCTAGTAAACTGAGACAGTAGCTAAACTGTGATTGCGCGAGAACAATTCTGAAACTTTATCTGTTCATAAGATATTCTGTAATAAACAATTGATATAGTAAACTAATGTCATAAAATTTATAATTAGATAAATCGATATGAGTACGAGCACTGCTTGGGGAAGAGGCCGTAGTCAAGGCCGAGGTAGTACTCAAGCTGGATCTTCATCTTCTGAACACATGCCAGCTGGTGAGGCACGACCACCATCGGTGGATGCTAATGGGCCGTATGATCGGGCCGCAGGGGACGATGCTCTGTCTCAGGCCATGTTGAGAGTTTTGGAAATGGTGGCCGGAGTTAATGTCGGGCCCATGAATAGGGGGTCCTTTTCTAAGCGACTCCGGGCCAACGGAGCAGGGGTTTTTAGGGGCGTATCTAGAGTAGCCCCAAATGTGGCTGAGTACTGGCTGGAAGCCACGGAGCGGATTATGGATGACTGGACTGCTCAAAGGGAGCGAAGTTAAAAGGAGCAGTGTCGTTGTTGCAGGACGAGGCGTATCAGTGGTGGATCACTGTGAGAGAGGGTACCCCAACTGAGAGGGTAACATGGGAGTTGTTCAAGCAGTCCTTCAAGGCGAAATATGTCAGGGCTAGCTATGTGGATGCACGAAGAAAGGAATTCCTGAACCTGACCCAGGGTAGTAAGACCGTTGCTGAATATGAGGCAGAGTTTCTGCAATTAAGCCGGTACGCTAGTGGCATTGTCTCCACCGAATATGAGCGCAGTGTTCGTTTTGAGGATGGCCTCAGGGATGAGTTACGGGTGCTAATAGCTCCGCAGAGAGAGCGCGATTTTGCTGCACTGGTAGAGAAGGCTAAGATAGCCGAAGAGGTGAAGCAAACCGAACGAAAGAACCGTGATAGGGATCGAAACCGATTCAGGAAGGATGCTGGACCAGCTGATGCTACAAACCGAAATGTTAAGAAAGTTAGGATGGAGGAACCAGTTTGAGTAGTTCCGATGAACACAGTTAGAACACAAGCTTGTGGAGATTGTGGTAGAGTGCATCTGGAGGAATGCTGGAAGCGTACTAGGGCTTGTCTTCGTTGTGGGTCAAAGGAACATAGGATCAGGGATTGTCCTAGGAGGCCAGCTCAGACTCCAGTGGCTGAACAAGGGGCTGTGCAACCTGTGCAACCAGCGCGAGGTGGACCACCGCCGCCGAGAGGTCGTGGACAAGGTCGTGGTGGCAGTGGTCGTAGACGTGAGGCACCTGGCAGGGGTGCTGTTAATGTTGAGGCTCGTTAACCAACTTTGGTATATGCTGCTCCTCGCCGCGAGGAGGGTGACACACCTGATGTCATAACTGGTACATTTTTTTATCTCTGGCGTACCTTATACTACTCTGATAGATGTGGGGTCAACTCATTCGTATGTTGCATGTGACATTTCTGAGGCATTGGGTGTACACTTTGAGGAGACTGTGTGTGGGGCAACTGTGATAAGTCCTTTAGGTCACTCGGTTAAGGTAGAGAAACTCTTTAGGGAGGTGCCTTTAGAGACTCAAGGTAGGGTTTTCTGTGAAGACTTGATGGAGTTACCGTTCGGAGAATTTCAATTTGATTCTAGGGATGGACTAGTTGACCAAGCATAGGGAAACTCTGGATTGTGCAGCTAAGAGGATGGTGTTAAGGACTATCGAGGATGAAGAGATAATGATTATTGGAAAACGAAAAGATTACTTGTCCAATGTAGTATCGGCTTTGGGGGCTGAGAAACTGATGCGTAAGGGATGCGAGGCATATTTGGCTTTTGTAAGGCAAGCTGAAACTGAGGATCTGACTGTGAAGACAGTCAGAACTATTAGAGAATTCCGAGATGTTTTCCCAGAAGAGCTTCCCGGATTACCTCCGAATTGAGAAGTCGAGTTTGGAATCGATTTGCTATCTGGAACAGCTCCAGTGTCCATCGCACCATATAGGATGGCACTGAAGGAGCACCGGTCCTGTTTGTGAAGAAAAAGAACGGGATGATGCGTATGCGCATAGATTATCACCAGTTGAACAAACTGATGATAAAGAACAAACACCCGCTGCCTAGAATTGACGATCTATTTGACCAACTTAGAGGAGCTTCGGTATTTTCCAAGATTGACCTTCGATTTGGATACCATCAGCTAAGGGTAAAGGAAGTGGATATTCATAAGACAGCATTCAGAACTCGATATGGTCATTACGAGTTTCTGGTTATGCCGTTTGGGTTGACGAACGCTCCTGCAGCTTTCATGGATCTGATGAATCGAGTATTCCAACCTTACTTGGACCGATTCGTGGTCATTTTTATCGATGATATTCTGGTATATTCGGAAACTGAGGAGAAGCATGATGAGCATTTACGTATTATGCTGCAAGTGCTGAGAGAGAAGCAACTTTATGCAAAGTTTAGTAAGTCTGAATTCTGGTTGCGAGAAGTGACTTTTCTAGGTCATGTGGTTTCTGCCGAAGGTTTTATTGTGGATCCTCGAAAAATTGAGGCAGTTTTGGAATGGAAACCACCGAATTTAGTATCAGAAATTCGGAGTTTTCTGGGTCTGACAGGCTATTACAGAAGGTTTGTAGAGGAATTTTCTCTAATTGCTGCACCATTGACAAAACTGTTAAGGAAAGGAGTAGCATTTGCCTGAACTGAAAAACAGTAGAAAGCTTTTGACCAGTTGAAAAAGGTATTGACTGAGGCGCCAGTGTTGATTCAACCAGAGTCTGAGAAGGACTTCACTGTGTACAACGATGCATCGCATGTAGGGTTAGGATGCGTACTGATGTAAGAGGGTAAGGTGGTCGCTTATGCTTCGCGACAGCTTAAGCCTCATGAAGCGAACTACCCTACGCACGATTTAGAGCTAGCAGCAGTGATCTTCGCGTTCAAAATCTGGAGACATTACTTATATGGAGAAAAGTGTATTATATACACAGACCATAAGAGCCTAAAGTATCTGTTGACTCAGAAGGAGTTAAACCTTAGCCAATGAAAATGGATAGAGTTACTTAAGGATTACGACTGTTCGATTGAGTACCACCCAGGTAAGGCTAATGTGGTGGCTGATGCTTTGAGTCGAAGGGTTGTTGCTGATTTGAGAGCCTTATTTGCAAATTTGAGTTTGTTCGACGATGGAAGTCTGTTGGTAGAATTGCAAGTGAGGCCTACTTGGACTGAACAGATTAAAGAAAAACAGTTGAAGGATGATTCGTTAGTTCTTCGGGTTCAGCAAGTTAAGAATGGTGAGAATGAGGATTTTGGTCTGAATATTGATGGAGTTCTGTGCTTTCGTGGAAGAGTTTGTATTCCGAAGGACCCTGAATTGAGGCGGACAATTCTAAAAGAGGCTCATGGTGGACCTTGTGCTATGCATCCTGGAGGAAATAAGTTATATCGAGACCTGCGAGAGGTGTACTGGTGGCCTGGACTAAAACGAGAGGTGACTGAATTGGTTGGGAAATGTCTAACGTGCCAGCAAGTTAAGGCCGAGCACCAATTACCTTCTAGATTACTGCAACCGGTGAAAATTCCACTATGGAAGTGGGAGAGAGTAACTATGGACTTTTTGAGTGGGCTACCTTTGACATCCACCAAGAAAGATTCTGTGTGGGTAATTGTGGATAGGTTAACGAAATCTTCCCATTTCATACCTGTTCATACTGATTACTCACTCCAAAAGTTGGCCAAGTTGTATGTGGCAGAGATAGTGCGACTGTATGGGGTGCCAGTGTTGATTATATTTTATCGAGACCCTAGGTTTACATCTCAGTTCTGGTAGAAGATGTAAGAGGCGTTGGGTAAACGATTGGATTTCAGTACTGCTTTTCACCCTCAGACAGATGGACAGTCGGAAAGGGTTATTCAAGTTTTGGAGGATATGTTAAGAGGTTGTATCATCGATTTTCGTGGTAGTTGGGAGGACTACTTGCCATTGGCAGAGTTTGCGTACAACAACAACTACCAAGCAAGTGTTCAGATGGCTCCATATGAGGCACTTTATGGGCAAAGATGTCGTACGCCTACGTGTTGGACAGAGTTGGGTGAACGACAAGTGCCTGGACCGAAATTAGTGGCAGATACTGAAAGTAAGGTTAAGTTGATAAGAGATTGATTAAAGGAGGCATCTAATAGACAGAAGTCGTATGCAGATCTAAAGTGTAAAGAGATTTAGTTAGCTGTTGGGGATATGGTTTTCTTGAAGGTTTCACCTTGGAAGAAGTTCCCGAGGTTCGGTAATAAAGGTAAACTGAGTCCGCATTTTATAGGGCCTTATCGGGTTCTTAAACAGGTAGGGCTAGTATGCAAATCTCCTGGATTCGAGTTCTACTATCGTTTAGAGGATAGATCTGCATCAGATCTGCGTAGAAATCAAATAGGAATAAGTGTGTCTTCTAGAGTTTTGATCGAAGGCTTGGATCTTTGGAACAACTAGACATAGATCTAGTCATCGGTTTTCGGCAAAAAGGACATCGTAAGGGAACTCAGTAGCAGTCATCACGAAACAGGTGTGTATTGAACACCCTCTCATAGTTCAATTCGACAAAAGCCGAAATGCCGAAATTTCGACTTTTCGTGGGCTTGTGAGTGTGCGAGTGCTCACAAGACGTTTAGAAATCATTAAATCTGAAATCGCAAAGTAGTAAGTTAGTCGTGTGTGAAATTTCGTGCACTTCAGTAATTAGGCCTCGATAGGCTAAAACTAGGCTTAATGGGCTTACGGGCTCATACGGGTTAATAAAAAATAATAAAAATATATAATATAAAAAATAGGCAATAAGTATGTTCTGCTAGACTGTAGAATCGAAACTGCTTAAACTGGTAAACTGGTCATAAAACTTGAGTTAAATGGGCTTAAATTCCTAATGGACACTGTAGGGCCCATTAGGGGTTTTAGGGCCCAATGGCTAAAATTGTGAAATTAAGATAAATAAATTACTGCGATGACAAATCGGCTAGTAAGGACTGTAACATTTATGAGAACCCTTAAAATTGATAAAAGTACTGAAATACCTTTATAGGTGGAAAGTTTATAGTTTTATCCCTAGGAGCAAAATTACTGATATACCCCTAGGGTTAAGGTTGACCTGAATGCATGTTTGACTATTACTATTTACTGCATGCCATGTTATTATTATCTGATGCATGGGACTGGGTTATTGATGGAGGAAGTACTGAAAGTGGCTTGACCACGTACTGGAGGCTTTGCCTTAACTTACTGATATCTGAGCAGCTATGCTGCAACTATGGAGTGTAGGGGTTGAGCTATTCCCTACATAGAGTAGAGGGCTGGTACGGGTGGAGTGTAGCGGTTGGTTATAGGCTAGGTTGGGCTTGTATACACGAATATGTCTATTCTGTTCTGGAATGGGCCTATGGGCCATACTGTTATCCGAAAAGGGGCTAAGGCCCAGTTTATAAATGATTCGAAAAGGGCTTGACCAAGATACATTGTTATCTGAATAGGGCTTAGGCCCAATGGGCCTGAGCTGACTTGGGCTTTGGATGGGATTTCCATATACACTGAGTTTTCCAAACTAATCCCATTTCTCTTCCATCCTTGCAGGTGAGCCCTAGTTGGTGGACTTGGAGCTGGGCGGGATTTAGAGTGGCCATGAAGATTAAATTTTTGGTTTTAAATAAGTTTCAAGTAGCTTCCTTTTAAATTTCGCATTTATTTTTGATTATTTCTATTTTGGTTAAAGTTGTAATAAGGCCACTCTATTATTTTTATTTTGGGTTTTTAAATTACTTAAATCGTTTTCGACTTGAGATTCACATCACTTAAATTGATTCCTTGAAATTGGTTAACTCTGGGTTTATCAAAAATCACTTGTTTCAAACCGACACGACAATCAAATGTTTTCAAAACGAAACTTTTCAAGGTGCAACAAAAGTCACATTTTTTTAAACCCTTAACAATCGATAATGGATAGGACTCACACTAGTGAATCGGAACATTTCTCTTAAAACTTCATTAATGGTTTTTTCAAAGCTCACCCAAACTTTAGTAAACTAGGTAACTTGGTTAGTGGTAGGTAATGTGACACACCGGATTCGGCCGTAATGTCTAGGCCGGGTTTGTGGTGTTACAATTTACCCTTGAGGGGCGTAATCCTAAACTTACCCCTTTAGGGGTATTACGGTAATTCTACCTTACAGAGGTATTTCAGTAATTTTATCAGTTTTTTTAGGGTTTCATGCTCATTACAGTTATTAACGTGTCTTCAGAATACTTACCGGACGTTTTTACCGAAATAGGCCCGTTGGCCCATTACCCAATTTCGGCCCATCGAAGCCCAAATTCACCGAGGTGCACGAAATTACGCACTTTGCAATCTTACCATTGAAGTTACCAAAATTATCAATACAAACAATCCCATGAGCACTCGCACGCTCGCAAGTTCTCGAAATGCCAGCTTTTCGGCGTTTTGGCATTTCAGCTTTTGCCGATCTAGTCTACTAGTGGGTGTCGTTTACATACCTGATTTGCGACACCTGCTACCAAAATCTCTCACGATATCCTACAATTGTCACTAGACATATCAGATCCAAAATACAATGGCAACCATCATAAACTTACTTACCATAATTGGCCATCCATACCTATGGCCCTTGAGATCCTACCTTTGCCAAAACTAGAGACTAGATCTAGATCTAGTCGTTCCACTTGTCCAAGCCTTCGATCAGTAGCCTCTGGATCACACTAACACCAAAGCAAATCAATTGTTACAACCCTTAGAGCCTTAAGCCCCAATCGACAGCCTCTCTATGCCTTTAGGGATTTCGGCTTTTCTAAAACCCGAAATAAAGAATAGATTTGAATACCTACCTCAGGTTCTTTCAACCAAAATGATTCCACTTCGTTTCTACTCAAGTCGACATGATCCAAATTTTTAAACACTAGCAGAAATCGAATCTTAGAGATCTAAAGATTCAGCTATACGTCCCTAAAAACTATGGTGCTTTCAGCTTTTGGAACTGTGAAGAGGAAGATGATTTGGTATGGTGGTTTTTGCAGTGGTACTGCTGAAAGGGATTGGGGTTTAGAGGTTGTGAAAATTGGCCAAAAGAGATGAAGAAAATAGAAGGATTTTGGTTAGAAGAAATCGGCACAAGAAACAACTTCGGGATTTCGGCTTTTATGGCAATCAGCTATAGAGGTTTAGAAAAGAATGGGAATGAAAGAGGAGATGAGTAGAATGGTAGGAATGTTTTGGCCAGAGAAGAAAAGAAGGAGAAAAAGAAAATAGAAGAAGAGAGGAGAAGAGAAGGAAGAATTCAGCACTCAAGAGATCTAACTCTGCATTTTTCAGCTTTTTACGACTCTAAGAAGAGAATAGAATGAAAGTGAAGGCTCTAGGTGGCTAACCCTAATTTGAAAAAACAAGAAGAAAATAAAGCTTGCCCTAATGGCCAATCAGACCCACGGCCCAACCCTTTCTAAAGCCCTAGCCGAATTTCCACTTAAGCTCTATCACATGCCCAACACATGAACACAAAAATAAAAGTAACAACACGCTTACCTTGTGACTTGAACTCTGGCTCCCCCTAATCATCCACACGTCACTCCCCAAACACCTAGGTGGCGCCACATGCCACTTTACCATAGATCTTTTTGTGTCCTATTTTACCACCTCAACTTTAAAAGCCCATATCACCAGAACCCTCTCACCCAAAATTAAAATTCTGGAATTGCCTCAAATTAAATTTACTCTTGGGCCTTTCAAAGGCCCACCAACATACTCAGAGCCAAATTATTAATAAGGCCTACTGCCCAAATTCCCTTAAGAGGAAAAATTTAAGAATTTTACTAAAGCTATGGGCCAAGCCCTGGACCTTTTTCCCCACACCATTAACCCTTCGTAATTTATTTAATTACTACACTAAACATACGAAATAATAATAATAATTTAAAACATCAAAATTATTCGGGCCGTCTTCTACCCGAACCCAGACTCAAGGCCCAATACTTTTAGGCCCAAAAATCGGGGCGTTACAATTAAATATTTTTTTTAAAATCGATTACGTGGTCTCAAAACCACTGTTCTGACTAGGGTCTAAATCGAACTGTTACAAGTATGGCGTATAGTACACTATACCATGAAGAGTTTATTTTTAATAGAGTTTTATGTTGTATCATTGTACACTGTTTAATATTGGAATGTCATCATTAAACATCCTCTTTCATTTTAAAGAACATCAAATAATTGAAAAAGAAGTATGTTTGGAATATTATACGCCAGTTGTAAAATTTTGGCTAACTGTTTTTGTGGTGTAACATCCTATATGTGGGTCTGGGGATTCGGGTCAAGTAGGGGATGTTACATGCTGGTTGCTGAGCCATTGTTTTCCTGACTATGAGGGAATGGTGCTAGCCACGTTTTTTTTTTCGATCGCCGAAGCTTTCAACTCTCCTTTAGCTGAGGCACTCACTTTGGCTTATGTTGCTCATAAGGCCCTTAAGAAGGGTTTCTTTAGAGTTATCTTAGACTTTGATTGTGCTTTTATTGTTAATAAGTTTAACAGTTGAACTCTTGACTTATCTTTTTATAGTTTTATTGATCGAGAGGCCTTAGGTATTTATGAATCTCTTGAAGTTAGTTTTTCTTTTACCTATAAGTCAACCAATTGTGCAGCACATTGTTTGGCACATTAGATGATGGATGGCAATGTTGCTCTAGAGTTCGGTTTAGGCTATCTAAATTTCATCCACTAATTGCTGTTTGATAATTCTCTTTAATTTTATATAATTAGGCATTTTTTTTTCAAAAAGAAAATGAATAAGTTTACATTTTGGTCACTCTACTTCAAGAAGTTACAAAAATGTCATTGAACTATTCGAAAGTTTTCATTTAAGTTATTGAACTATATAAAAGTTTTTTATTTAAGTCACTGGGTTGTTAAGTTTTTTTTAAATGTCTAGCTCGCAAGCTCCAAGAAACAATTCAACAACTGGTACTGTAACACCCTGAATTTGGGCCTAGAAGTTTTGGGCCTTGAGCATGGGAGCGGTTGAAGGCAGCTTTTAATATTTTGTTGTGCATGTAAATTTTGTTAATGAAGGCTTGTTTTAGTGGTTAAGTGTGCTGAGAAGTGTTGGAGAAGTCTTGGGTTCAAACCTAGACTCTAGTAAAAATTTAAGGTAGATCAAACCCTGGGTGTAGTAGGTAGGCCTTAAGAATATTGTTGGAGAAATTGTGACACAAAAAGGAGTGTAGTGTAGTGGCAAGGTGACGCCACTTAGAGGACAAGGAAGTGACGCCATAGAGGAAGCAAGGGGTCCAAGGTTCAAGTCTTGGCTCTTGCAATATATTTTGGTTTTTCTTTTCAATAAATCTAGAAGCAAGTAGGTGCGCTTTAAAGTTTAATGTGTTGGACTTATGACACAAATGAGTTGGTGGCCTAGTGGTGATGACGTGAGTTGGCATATAGGAGGACTTTGGTTGAATCCTTGGCATGCAAAGGTTGATTATTTTGCTATGTTGGGATGGCAAGAGTTGGTGTTGAATTTAAACTCGATGATGGAGGATCCCACATCGGTAAGCTAACATAGGAGTGGATGCTGGTCGGCTTTAAATAGAGAGAACTATAAGGAGAGCAAAGGTACCTTTCTTGGTGATCCCTTTCGCGTTATGGCGTGCTCGTTTGGGTTGGGCATCGGCTAGAAGTGCTCGGAGCGCGGATTAACTCCAGTCTCCTATCAGGTGTGTATTTCTCACTTCTTTGGTTGTAGGATGGCTACTTCGGGCCGCGATAGGCCGAAAGGGGCCATGTGGGCCCAATGGGCCTCTGAGCCCAATTGGATAAGTTGTTTGATTGTGTAGTAAATATTGGACTAGGCTAGGTGAATCACATATCGTGGCTAGGTTTGGGCTAAAAGGGCCACACGAGCGTGTGGGCCCATTTGGGCCGAGAATAGGCTTTAGGCCTATTCGTATTGTTATCCATGTTTAGAATACTTTAGTTTACAATTACTGAAATGCCCTCGACTTGTAAAATTACCAAAGTACTCCCAATTTACAGAATTACCATTTTACCCTCGATTTACAGAATTATCGTTTTACCCTCGATTTTTAAAATTATCGTTTTACCCTCAGTTTATAGAATTACCATTTTACCCTCGATTTACAGAATTACCATTTTACCCTCAGTTTACAGAATTACTATTTTACCCTCAATTTATAGAATTATCGTTTTACCCTCGATTTACAAAATTACCAAAATACCCCTGGGTTGTAAAACTACCAAAATACCCTTGGTTTGCAAAATTACCAAAATATCCCTAGTTTGCAAAATTACCAAAATACCCCTGGTTTGTAAAATTACCAAAATACCTATGGTTTGCAAAATTACTAAAATACCCCGGTAGGGTAAAATTACCGAAATACCCCTGTAGGGTAGAATTACCATTTTGCCCCTAGGGTGTTAAATGACTATTTTGCCCTTGTGGGCAAGTAACTGACTTGGACTGTGTGATATAGACAACGTTGGAGGAGCAGCGAGGCTTGGAGTATCGACTTGGATAAGCTTGAATCGTATTATTGGACCCTGTGAAGGTAAGCAACTTATGGTCAATAAGGGTTCTTTGGCCGAATAAGGTAGGGTGGATTTTGAGTTTGTTAAGCATAACTTGTATGCTAAAATGGTGATGAATAATTGTAGGACATCGTAAGGGATCTCAATGGCGATCGTCATGAAGCAGTGTGTACCAACACCCTTCCTTAGTTTAATTCGGCAAAAGTCGAAAATGCCAAATTCCTAGCATTTCATAGGCTTGTGAGTATCTGAATGCTCTCAAGACATAGAGTAATTATTAGATCTAGCACCGCAAAGTGGTAAGGAGGTTCGTGTGACATTTTAGCGTATTTCGTAAAAAGGGGCCTCGATGGGCCAAAACTGGCCCAATGGGCTTACGGACCAATATGGGTAAGAGATGGGCAAAGTAGCACATCGGTTAGATGGTAGAATCAAACCGCATAAAATTGTTAAGAATTACTGGAATAGCTTATGTAGTTACGTAAGTTACTAAATTACCCTTGAAGAGCATAATTACCGAAATACCCCTAGGGTTTAAAATGACTGAAATGCATGAATAATTGATACTGTATTTTGCATATTATGCTTTTATTAATATCTGTTGCATGGGATTGGGGTATTGATGGAGAAAGTACTGAATGTGGTTCATCCACGTACTGGAGGCTTTGCCTCAACTTTCTGATATTTGAGCAGCGTTGCTGCCACTGTGGAGTGTAGGGTTTGGGTGGGTTGAGATATTCCCACATGGAGTGTAGGGTGGTACGGGACCGTAGCAGCTTGGTGGGTTGAGTAGTCTCCCAGTTGGGCTTGCATTCATTCTTGATATTATTACATATATTCTCGAACGGGCCTATGGGCCATACTGCTTTTGTTAAAAGGGCTAAGGCCTTGCTCATCAGATTCGAAAAGGGCTTGACCATCTTGTATCTTTATCTGAATAGGGCTTAGGCCCAATAGGCTCGAGCTAATTTGGGCTTTGGATGGGTTTCAGATACACCGAGTTTTCCCAAACTCACCCTTCCTCTTCCATCCTTGCGGTGAGCCCTAGTTGGTGGACTTGGAGTCAAGGGATTCGTGAGTGGCCACACGTTTTACGCAAATTCGTTTCTTCTGGTGAACTGGATTTTTGACATCTTTATTTTATGGTTTTGGGTTTTTGTTGTAATAAGGCCGCTAATTATTTTATGGTGTGGGTTGCTTTCTTATTATTTAATTCTATTATGATAAAACTGAACTATGGTAATTAACGGAATGGATTAGCTTTAGGACGCGTTTTCAAAAACGTTAAAGTGTTTTCAAAATATCACAAACACAAGTAAGACTTTCGCTAAGCAAACGTTTTCAACCTTAACCACTTTCTTAAGGTAGACACAACCAAACGGTTTTATCAAAATTATACGAGATGTTAGAGTGTGGCAATGGCGGTGTGCATGTCTAGGATTGGATCTGAAGGGAGCTTGGTACTTAAGCAGTTCGACGGACTCACCTCCTCTCCTTCCTGGTTTCCTACCTGGTGCACGGCTTCCGTTCACTTTAACCTACTTTTAAAAGTGTCTTTTACAATCACCAACTAAGATTTTTCCAACTAAGTAATATGGAATGTTTTGAACGCTTCGATGTGGCGCACCAGATCCGGTCATAACGTCTAGGCCGGGTTTGGGGTGTTACAAGTACAATGGATTAGTATCCATCGACGGGTAGAACATACTATTAGTTAATGTCAAAGATCGAAAAAGAAAGTTGTTTGGATTTTGGTTCATAGATTTGTGATGTTTAAATTTGTTTCATGAAAATATGAATTGTAGAAGAAAAGAGGAAAGAGAGCTTTTGATTACTGCAAGCGGTGCGAACAAAGAAGGCCATACAACAACGATTTTAATAACTGAGTGACTAAAATGAAAACTTTTGAATAGTTCAGTGACCATTTTGTAACTTTGTGAAGTTGAGTGACCAAAACATAAACTTACTAATAATTTAGTGACATTGGTGTAGTTTACACTTATTTATATTACTAAAAAGTGAGTTTAGATAATTTGAGGACATTAGGCCCATGATATGGTCCATTGTCATTTGTTGGCATGGAATGCATGTTTAGTGCAAAATTACAAGGTAAGAAGAAAGAAGCATGAAGTACAAATACTAATTACCATGAAAAGCTTGCACGAAAAAGCCAATAAAGCATGGAAAGATAGTGAAATTTTTTTGCTTAAAAGTCATGAGAAATCATTTGTAACGGGGGCTTTACGTTAAGAAAAAAAATAAGAGAAAAACGAAGTTGGAGGGTGAGAGAGCTACAGAGAAAAGAACTTTTTCGGAGAAGAAAGCTTGGCAAAAAGTAGAGAAAGAAAAAAGCTATGGCACCAAAAGAAAAAAGATAGAGAAAAATAGAAAGGAAGGAGAAGAAGAACATCACCAAGTCTCAAAAGGGATTTTGCGCATTGGTTTGTAACTTTCCTTCTTTCATCTTATTTAACAAAGTTGTATCATTTGAAAGCAAATTGTTAGATCTCATAAAATGAATATAGAGTGACTTCTTTTTTTTCTTTTCTTTTCTTTTCTTTTTCTATCTTAGATTTTGTATTTTCTCGACTCCTCTCGATGCTTGAATGTGCATTTTTTTTTGGTTTTGATCCTTTCCTAGTATAACAATTATTTGAACAAGATTAAAAGTAAGCTTTGTATTTTATTACAAGCCTGTAACTTCAATTCGCTTTGATCCCATGAAAATTAGATATTTGTCTCATAAGTATGTGAGGATGCAAGGGTAGCTAGGGGCTGACAAAGCTCGGTCTCCAATTTTCCATTTATGTTCTTTAAAAAAATTTAAAATTTAAAATATTAAAAATAAAATTACACTTTGACCCTTCTTAAAATGATACAAATTTGATTTAATCTTTTAAAAATTAAAAAATATACTGAGACTATTAAAATAATAATTTTTTTACTATCGTAAAAATTATAATTTAATTTCCAATCTCTAAAAAAAAAATCATGTGAGAGGTGTGGGGAACTCCCATGCAATGTATATATGAGTGATGTATGACTTCTCTTACCATGTGGTTCTTTAATCCTTTCAACACAAACATGTGTGCACGCTTGTTGAATCTGTACTTTAGCTTGGAACATATAATGACATGTGGCTTATTGCATGAAAGAAAGTTATCATTGACTCCAATTACGTATAGGTAAATGTAAATATGCGTGTGTGGTGGCATGCATAGGGAATTATATGATTTTAATGCCTCTTGTGTAGTTAGAATCACATTTTTTATAATGTCTATATATATTGTAGTATCATTTTAATGACCCCTACACTTGAACATTATTATTCATTTAAGCTCATTCTGTTAATAACCATGAGAAAAAAAGGGATAATGTAACTTTTGGCCCCTAAACTTGGCAAGTATGTCCACATTTGCCCCTTGACAATTAAGTTCACTTTGATATCGATACTCTTTTTTTTTTTTTCATTTTGAATTTGATAACTAGGTCCATGTTGATCCTTGAACTTGAAAATTCTAAAAGTTTGATGATGTGGCATTATGAGATTGTGCTACATCATCACTTGAAAAATAAAAAATTATTAGATGATGATGAGGTACAATCTTATTGTGTCATATTCAATGTTTTAATAACCAAACAAATGGTTGAACAAGTTAGACCACCAATTCTCAATTCAACCAGCTCGATCGGTTTGACCATCGGACCAACAATAATTAAAATTTCATAAAATTCTAAAAAGGTAAAAAATATATAAAACTTATTTTACTTGAATTTTTAGATTTTTATTAATTTTTAATTATTTATTTAATTATTGTTGGTTCGACAGTCGAACTGGTTGAATTGAGAACTAATGGTCTATCCTGCTCAACCATCTATTGGTCATTAAAACACTAAAAGACATTGAGATTCTACCACATCATCATCTAAAATTTTTTTATTTTTCGTGTGATGATGTGCCACAATCTCAAAGTGTCACATCATCAAACTTTTAGATTTTTCAAATTCATGAATCAAAATGGACCTAGTTGTCAAGCTCAAAATGGATAAAAAAATATAGGTACGAAAGTGAAACTAGTTGTAACACCCCTCACCCGTCTCCATCGCTGGAATTAGTTTACGGGATGCTACAGTAATAAACAACATAGGAATATGTGAATTTAAATCAAAGATTCATCAAAACATTCATTAAATCTCAACCATTCAAATAAAACATGTTTTGCAAACAAGTTCGAGCTTAAATCGAGCTTACAAAAGCTCTAAAATCAATTTGGAGCTAAACAGGGGCTAATTTGAAACTTTTCACAAGAAGAGGAAAAAGTGCAAAAACAAAGGTTACACACCCGTGTATCCAAGCTGTGTGAAAAGTTGAAACTAATGTAGCATTGAGTTACACGGCTGTGTGGCCAGGCCATGTAACTAATGTAATTCACTGAAAATAATGTATCATTAAGGTACTTTCAAATTATTATTTTATCATCTTAAAACCTTTCTCAACACAATTCAATATCAAACCAAAACATGTTAAAACAAAACCTAAAAGTGCCTAACCAATATGCCATTTTGGCACCATTACAAACAAGATATACAACAATTATAAACATCCAAAATCATTGGATACTAAAACATCAGATCCCTAAGTTTTAAACATACCTAAAGATCTGTAATTCAAACATTTATAATGCCAAAATTGAACTCACCAACTTCCTATCTTAAAACTTGTCAAACTTACCATATAAAAAAACCAACTTGATCAAGGAGATCCAAACATTACAACCATCATTTTAGCATATATGGCTCAACATCTCATTCAAGCATTACCACATTCAAAACTATTTCATTATTCAAGAATATGCATATATCAACTAAGCATACATACACCACTTACATTAACCAAGCATACCATATGAATTTCAAGATCAACCTTACATTTAAACCATTATTGTAACACCCCACACCTGACCTAGACGTTATGGCTGAATCTTGAGGTATTACATTAGTTCGTTTAAAATTCAGATATTTAATTTGAAATCAAGTAGTAGAACAGTGTTAATTTTGTTAATTCGCATTCCAATTTTTAGGGAATAAATCGTTAAAACTATTTATTCTATTACAAAAGAACATTTGAATGATCAACTCATTTTGCAGTAGAAATTTTCTAAGTTATAAAATATTGAAAATCGTGACTAGATTTGTAAATCTAACAGTTCTGTAGTTTAAAAACCAATATTATTAAATCTCAAGAAATTGAATCAAATACGAAAAATAATAATGACCAAAACAATTTATAATCCAAAAAGCTCAATAAAGTCCAAATTTAACTTAAAGTTCATTTTAAATCATTTTATCGACAGAATCCAATCCCGAGTTTCCACACGCCCACCGGTCTTAGGTTTGCTCATTACCTGATAGGATAAAACAAAATGGTGAACTTATGATCCCAGTGTGTAACTCAACCTAGCAAGAAAATTAGATACACACAATTTAATAGATACATATGCAGTTGCAATTCAAATACAGAATCTAATACAATCTCAAGCACAGAATCAGATGCAATTTCATATACATATTCAGATCCTACCTCCATCCATTACACACTATCTCCGTCCATCCCTACACACCAATTAGGGTAATAAATACTCATCCAACCCCACACACCTATAAGAGAGCGTTTCACCTTTCAGAATAGTCTAGTCAAACTGCCAGAAATAATACGGTAGTCCGCCATAATTAGATAGATGTGGCAAAGCCACCAGAACAGATACGTGGTTTTAAACCACTAGATAAGGTAGATCATTAAACTGCCAACACTTCGTCCATCATATCATAATCCCACCCCAATGCACATGCAGGGGCGAAGCAAAAAAATTTTTAGGTGGGTCAAAATTAAATTTTAATTTTTAATAGCCTATATATTTATAATTTTTAAAGGATTAAATCATTTTTTATCATTTTTAAAGAGGGTAAAAGTGCAATTTTACCTTTACTATTTTAAATTTTCTAAAAGAAATAGAGAATTTTCCATTTTAAGAGGGGTCGGGGCCCCTGCCAACCCCCTAGATGCGCCACTGTGCACATGCAATACTATATAAATATCAAATGCACATATGACATACATGTTAAACACATTAGATTATAAAATCATACTTTCAAAAATCACATAACTAGAGGTAAATTATCATATTATATAACTATAAATCATACATAACATATTGCGGAGCCTAGAAAGTGGTTAATCTCGAATCGCAATTCAAATACGACCCTAACCAAATTTTATAGAAATTTGGCCCACAGGCCTGTATGGCCCACATAGCCTAACTAGCCCAGCCTGTGTAGCCCACACAGCCCAAATAACCCAACCTATGTGGCCCGCATGATCGTGTAATGTTAACAATAGGCTTTTCGAGATCATGTCATTCGATGCTTTTGAGGTTTCTGTTACATACCTGGTCATATTCTGAAGCAATCCCAACAACAAGAAATTCAGTACCTAAATCAACATTTGGAAAATTTTAATTAACATTGACACTTTAAATCCAAAGACCAAAACGGCCGCAAAAGATAGACATTAGACCCTAACACAAAAAAAAATGATTCTAACTGCATCACTGATTACTTACCCTTAAGGAAAACATAACTATGGATAGCAACTAGATCGCTGAAAGGTTAAACATCTTGAGATCTTCACCTAGAACAAACCAATACAATTAAAACGAGAACAAAGCACCACATAACCCTCAACATAGCAAAAAGATAACTAAAACCTTGTTAGCAAAAGAAGGATATACGATAATTACACAAAAATTGAAGTGCAATCTACTCAATCAAAAACACCAACCACTGAAATTTAGATGATACAAAGAATAGTGATCAAGAAATAAGAGAAAATTGGGAAAAGAAAGAAGAAGAAAGTTGAGAAAAATTTTACTGGAAAACTAATGTGAAACAAAATAGGGGAGTAACATGGAAAGAGAAGGGGACATGGATGGCTGCAAAAATAATTTCGTCCTACACTGTAACACCTCTTACCCAAGTCTGACACCGAAACAAGGTACGAGGCATTACCAGACTTAAATGTACTCAAACATACAAACCGTACCACAAAATTTCATTCATATTCCAAAGCTATTCAAACACATGCGTTTCATTCCTTATTTGGGTCTACGAAGCCCAAAACATGCATTAAAAGCAGTTTGGGACTAAAATGAGAACTTTGGAAAGATTTGGAAAAACAGAAAATTTTTCGATGAAATAGGGTCACACGCCCATGTCCTCAGTCCGTGTAACTCTCTGTTTATGACATCAGCAAAACAAATTGAACCAAACAGCCAAAGAACCCGCCATGTGTTAGGCCGTGTGACGAATTAAATTCTCGCAAAAATGCTACATACTTCACATGCCCTGGACACATGCCCATGTCTACAGCCGTGTCCTCCACACGGCTGAGACACATGGCCGTGTCTCTACCCGTGTGACCAGTACTTAGGCTATTTTCTAGGCATTTTGTTATCCTTAATCCTTACACATTTATACACATCAAAGACACATATCATAACATCAATTTAATGATTAAGCATCATTTCTTAAGACACATTCTTAGCAGTAGCATGTTATCATTCATATATACCCCATACTCATGTGATACCAAGTCTAGGCACAACAATTCATATTCATTGGCCTTGCCATTGTGTTACCACTCTTACCATCAATTCATGATTTTCTACTTATCAAATAATCCTAACTTAATCATCAAGCACTCATGTTCAAGCATTATCATCTTTTTACCATATCACACAATTACTTCTTGGCTATGACCGTTTCAATTAATCATAAAGCATTCATCATGCACATATGTCATAACACTAACCATTCATAGCAAATAAGCATGACTACTTCATCATATCACAAAGCATTAGAACATAGCATGGATAGATAGGCTTGCAAACCATAATCAATATGAGTCACATCTCATGGCTATATACAATAAATCAATATAAGTCGATAAATTTCGCTAAATCATAAGAACTCGAATCATAATAACTAAGTCCCTATACATGCCACTCACTCAAAGACACTAAAGGTTTATTAATACCACAAAAATGATAGCTTAATAGTGTGGTGCTGCCTCCGATGATCTCCAACCCCAATCTAACCTGACAACACTAAAAGAAATGGGAAGGAGGGAGTAAGCTTTAAAGCTTAGTAAGCCCATATAAAAATAATAAGCATTCCATGCCATTCCTTTACTTGAATCAATATAATAGTCACAACATAGCATATATCACAAGCATCTTATGGGTATATCTACATAATTTCCATTCAAAACTCTTATCACACATTTACCTTCCCATGTCGTAGCTTATGAACACATAATTTGCATCATACCTCATGTTCATCATTCATTCAAACATAATTCACCACAAGGTCATCATCTATCTTAAACATAATGCAATCATATCATTAGCTTAATGTACAATAAAGTACTATAATCATAATTCATTCATCCATATCTCATCAAGGTCTCATAACCATAACCTTCTCATGTGCAACATTACCACATGTTCATCACATATTAAGCTCATTTCTCAAGAGTTTCGAGTACGTACTTGTACCCTTTCAACACGATCATACCTTTTCATTTCTTTGACATAATCATTGGATTACTCATTGAACTTTTCTTTGGACTACCCGTTGAACACTTGGAATACTACAGGATACTCAGGAATTCTCATACACATAATAAGATGCCAAGGCCATATCCCAAATATGGTCTTACATCGATCTCACATATCGGTGCCAACGCCATGTCCCAGACATGGTCTTACATGGGATCTCATTACTCACGGGCCAGCTCACACAAGCTAATGGTCAGAACGTAACTACACGGGCTGCTCACACAAGCTGACAGGTATCCGCAACACATGCCGGACTACCCAGCCACCGGTAGAACTAACAAGACCAGCACTTGGAATGCCATAACATGTGTCATACATATCACGAACTCATACCACAACTCAATGAGTTCGGATGTCACATATATCATGAACTCAGACACAACTCAATGAGTTCAGATCACATATTTCCTAGTGACATGTCACTTGTATCCTAAACTATTCCTAAAGTTCAAACGGGATTCTTCGATATTGTATTTCTGTTGAGATGGCTCGTAGTTTCGATTTCAATGCTCATGGAACCAATCACATATAAACTTCCATTTCATTTCCAATATATTCAATCATCACATAACATGTTATTGATATTTGAACTATCGAATATTTCATGGAGTACATCACCATTACGTACATAGCATCATAAACATTTAATTTAACATAATCGAATTAACATA